>NC_090936.1:1062216846-1063468275 GCF_040938575.1 Ambystoma mexicanum
TAATAGGGGAGGAAGGATAGCTCAGGGGCAACGCGTTTGTCTTGGAAGCAAGACAACGCAGCACAACACAGGTTAGAATCACAATCCTGCACTTAGTAACCACTCCTGGTATTAAGCGTGTTATAAAAGAACAATTATAATAATATAACTTTATTGTTTTCATGAGGGACCTCTTTTAATCTTCTCTACCTCTTTTTTGTATTCATTCATGTTATTGTGTGAGGTTTGTTTCAAACCAAATACATAAATAAATAATGAAAAAAGAATACCATTCATATGTCTGGCCTGGGTTAGTCTTTGAAACGAGGCTGGGGATGTGATGGGGGCTACAATGGTCCCACACACACCTTCTCTGGGACCAGCATTGTTGAGCGTATGGCAAACCCCGGCACGCAGGTTCTCTCAAGCCTCACCTCCCAGACTCCATCCACCTAACAGAAACTAGTACTTTAGCACCCCATACATCTGTCTTATCACTGGACAGGGAAGACCATCCTGTTAAGTGTTATTTCAATTGCTTTTAACCATTTCCTAATTTGCCTGCACAAACCTTCAATTCCTTGATCATTCAGCTGTTCTTTTTTTCTTTTAACTGATGTACTCTAAGCTCATTGCACAAGGACCTGGATATTAAAGGCATTCTTCTTTTGTTGGTTCTCTGTGAAGCATCCAGTGTCCACTGTCTATGACCTGCATCATAAAAAACAAAATACATATAAATAAAAATGGATCACAACATAGTTAATAATACATCATTTATTTGGCAATTTGCTAATCCTCTTGAAGTTTCCATCTCCATGTGTACTTAAAAGACCAGTCATTACCAGGTTGATAGTGCTGTGTTTTCAATATGCAAATTCGTTTTTTGTATGCCTCGTGAACGATGTACTGGAGCAGCAGAGACATTGGAAGGTATAGTGCCGACCAGAATAACACCTATTAAATCTATGAAATCCCGGATGAGCCCCCAAAATACAGCGTCAGATAGCAGCCACCAAAGAATTTAACATAGGCTATTGCTGGAAGAAGTCCAGATATTGCAACTCTATACACACATTTGTGATGATTGACAAATGTTCTTACTTGAAGCAGGCCCTGATGGTTCAGGAAATTTACACTATGGGTGGTAATGTCTCACGCCACAGTAAAACACATGAAAACTGCTATTTTCTGGATTGAAGACTTGTTAAGAATTGTCTCAAAAATGTCCTGTATGTCCAGTGATTGACAGACTGGATACAATGTTTATGAAGGTGTCCAGTCATTAAGCATGTCTCTAGTGAAAAGTTGGATCATCAAATAACATGTGGTTTAATCCAGGGATCATTTTAGTCACATGTCTCTAGATGCCTATCAGCCTGCCCCCATCTACCTGGTAATGTGCTTTCCACAATGGACTACAGGGCAGACCTCAACAAGGTTTTATGAAATGATGAAACAGCTTCTGCTGTCCTTCTGATGGCATGTAACCCTGTTAATGCCAGCACTGCATTTACTCTGCTACTATCCTCCGATGACACGTTGCATTCATGAACCAGGACAACCATTAACTATTTTTAATGTAGTTTGCAAATTCTATACTAAAAACGGATTCCTCTCAGTGCACAGACACCTTGCACGAAAAGTATAGATCGAGGATGGTGCATCACGCAGTAACATGCAGTTTAAGGGCTTTCATGAAAAAGGAATAAACAGAATCTGACTTTTGATGGGCAGATGGTACAATATAGTGTAGGCCTAAAATAAGTATCTGTTACTGCACCCCGTGAATTTCCTGGAGGGGATGCACATCACAAGTTAGTTGATGAATCCTAGTGGTCTTTTAGAAGTACAAATCAGAAAGTTTTAAAAGCACTTTGGTGATTGTCCTTGGTGCACACCAGTGAGGCACTAGCCCTTAGTAGGGGCCAACGGAATAAGCCAGTTCCAGATCAGAATCCAAGAAGGAGAAGAGTAGACAGTAAGCACCGTTCTCCTGGATTAGCATGACTACAAACTTCAGGTTGGATCCTTCCTTCCTGGCCTCCAGGAAGGAAACGAAAACCCTGCCCTACACTGAATGATGTTGACAGGCCACTTACAATGATGCCCCCTTCTGTACCCCCAGCCTTCTGCAATGTCTCCCTCCCTCTGCAACACTCTCTTGCTTTCTACCAGACTCTGGTCTAAATAAATACCCTACTAACATACATTCACACATTCATACAGACACCGTTTTTTAAACTGGTCCAGCTACTGTGTGTGAGGAAGGGTCTGCAGGAGTTCATGAGTTTAGACGTGTAGGACAGTAGGACATGGCTGAGGTGGTGGCGTTCACTTGTTTAGCTAAGTTGAGGGAGGAATCTAAGTAGAATCCTAAAGTTTTAACCTGGTTGGAAGTTGTGATAGTGTTGCCATCAATGGTGAAGGATTGAAATGCAGTGCTGAGTTTGGCAAGCGTGAGTTGAGAGCCTATGAGGAACAGCTCCGTCTTGTCGTCGTTGAGGCACAACCCGTGATGTGCCATCCATGCCTGTACTGTTAGATGGCATTGAATGTGAGGGTGTCAAAGGCATGGTCTCCTGTGATGGGTATGAGGACCTGGGTGTCGTCGGCGTAGTTTGTTTAGGTGACGGCCAGGCCATCAAGGTGGTCAAACAGGGGCTTTGTAAATATGTTATACAAAGTGAGAGACACGCATGAGCCTTGTGGTACTCCTCAGGTGACAAGGGAGCGTGCTGTTCTGCCTTAGGTGAGAAGACCTTCATAGTTCTTTCAGAGAGGTAAGACTTTATCCATTGGGTGGCGTTGGGTGAAAATTGTGCAGCTGTGGTTGGGTGGTTGCATAGAATACTATGGTCTACCAAATCGAAAGGCAGCCGAGAGGTCCAATAGGAGGAGCAGGGCAAGCTTTCCTTTCAAGTCGTCCATTGAGACTTTTAAATCTAATAGGGCCGTTTCGGTCCCATGTCTGGGGTGGAAGCCGGATTGTCTAAATCCCAGAATGGTGTTTTCTTCCAAGTATTTCTGAATTTGGAGGTAGGCAACTCTGTCAAAGATTTTTAGTAGGAATGGGACGGTTGTGATCGGGCGGTAATTTGTAATCTGGTCCACATGCACATCTGTGCATTGAGATTTCAACCCACTTCAAACAGGTATGCTGTTGTTTCACAGACTATCCGGTGGGACCACCATAACAAAAAACTGAAAAGGTCGAAAATATGTTGACCAAATTGTAGTTTATCAAGGGTATGTCGATAAATAAAATCCATCTGCTAACCCTTTGTGCTCAGATTTAAACAAATTGGTGGTCCCTCAGCACCACAACGTTTGGCATCAATGTACAGTGGGACTTATGGAAATATTGGCCCCAAACAAGAAGGTCGACTGTGTCCAAACCAGGGAAGGAAACTTGCTATGATAAGGAACGTGCACAGGGTTGATGCAATGCCGCAGCAGGTGCTTGCTTCCCACTCCCCGATGCCTACGGCGTGACCGTGGGCCCCTGGGCAGTGGGAAGCAGACCAGCTGTGGTCCCCAGGTCCTCCAGCCGCCACTCGTCCTGCCAGCACTGCTGCCAGCTTCCTCTGCTGACGGGGCAGGGGAAACCGCCAGCGTGAAGAGAGATAAGGGGTGGGGTGCTAGAGTATTTAAGCTGCCTGCAGAGGCCCCAGTGCACTTCCTGATCGGATCAGAATGAAGGGGCTGCTCGTCTTCTGCGCGCTTCTGGGCGCCGCGCTCGCCAAGGAGAATTTTGTCGGGTAAGCTGTTTCCCCGGGTCTTTCACTCTCCCCAACCCCAGCGTGGCTGCCTATAGAACGCTGGAGTCTGCATTTCTGTTCTCTCAAAATAAAAAGACCCCACGTATTGCAAAAACAACACACGTATATTTTGTTTGGAGGCAGCTGACGCAACCCCTAAGGTCACTGGCCAATTCTCGCACAATGTCGTCACTGCACCAGTGGGAGTTCCATAGAATCCGAGTCTTGTAGCAGCGTTTTGCAAATTGTGCGAATCCACCTTCCTCTCTAAATACTCGGCTTTCAGCGCTACCCTGCTGGAAATTGAAGTTGACTGTTCTAAGTGACTTCTACTGGATCCGGTTGTCGGTTTAAGGTTTTTTAGACATCCAGTATACTTCTCTATGAGGATAAGTCAAATCTTCTGTCCCATCCCACACAACAGCAGGTTGCATGTCTTTGCCAAACAATGACTACAAGTATGTTCCCATAGTACACTGCTTCTGTTGATGTGTGCCCTGAAGGTACAGTAGTAAAACTCAAAGGAGGTGGTTTTTTGGGCTCGCATCACTTTGTTTTCTGGTCCAATGGAAGTGGCATCTGGTTGTATTGTGTCTTTTAACGAGTTAATAGTATTCAATAGATTACAAAAGTGCAACATGTGGCCTGATCTGCGTGTGCATGCTAAGAAAATGCCCAGAAAATTTAGCATACATCATGTATTGGGTTAAGCTGCATGGACTCCTTCCCTGGGCCCACCTATATGATGTGCAGACCCTCCCTGGCAAGAAGTCCTGGCTGCACCAATATACACCCCCACAGGCCTGTTTTTTAACTCGGAGCATAGATAACCCAAATACACCTCTGCGCCTCTTTTCACGTTGGCACATCACTGCTGCATGTGGCATTGCCAGGCCACCGATGCCACTTCACCTCTCTTTGGCTGTAGAAGGTGATAAGGGGACACGTGGGAGATCCCCAAGTTTATTTGGAGTGTCGTAAACTAACCCAGCCCATCTCCATACCCACCATCTGGCTTGCAGGATGCCAATCCATTTGGGTGCAAGGAAGCAATCTAGTGACGGGTCACTTGGCAGTTGGGAGCATTTAAGTGCACAGCGAAGGGTCATGGTCCGGGGTACCCCTTGCTTTACATATAAAGAGGTAATGCTGCTTCAGGCCAGGTGGAGCAAATCTGGTCTAGTAGTGAATTTGCTGACTTTGGAGCCTGAAAACCTGGGGTCCAAATTTCAGCGTTTGGCACGTGTCCTAACACTGTGGGCCTCATTACGACCCTGGCGCTAAGGGGTCTGCGCCAGCGTTAGCTGCGCGGACCCCTTACCGCCAACTACGAGTTTCTGGAGCGCCATGGTCATTTTTCCGCCCGCTTTTTGCGGGCGGAAAAATCCATGGCGCTCTGGGACCTTGGTGTTAATTACGCCACCGTATTTTACGGTGGCGTAATTAACTCCTTCCCCACTCCCATTGAGCCCTATGGGGCCGAAATGGGAATGGGGAAGGGTAAATGGGTCAATGGGGACTTACCGCCCCGCCGACCTCGGAATGGGGCGGTAAGTCCGCCATCCGCCATGGCGTAAAGGGACTTTGCGCCATGGCCGGAAAGTCCGTCGATGGCGGTAAAAATCCGCCAGGGTCGTAATGAGGGCCTGTGTGTGATTTTGGGCAGATGCCTTTATCTACCTATGCCCTAACGTGTAAATATATATGCAATGTTAATATCTTAGAAGCAGCTGTAGAGTATGACCTTTGGTGACATCCCAATTACATGGCCTCTATCCGCAGCAGACCGACGTTCACATCCTGGTTTCTGCAGCCGGGTCTCAGCTGCCCGACTCACACTGATCCTTTGTAAAGTAGTACTCTGCTCCTTGTAAAGTGGCACTCTGCTCCTTGTAAAGTGGCACTCTTCTCCTTGTAAAGTAGTACTCTCCTCCTTCTAAAGTGGCACTCTGCTCCTTGTAAAGTAGTACTCTGCTCCTTGTAAAGTAGTACTCTGCTCCTTGTAAAGTGGCACTCTGCTCCTTGTAAAGTAGTACTCTGCTCCTTGTAAAGTGGCACTCTGCTCCTTGTAAAGTAGTACTCTGCTCCTTGTAAAGTGGTACTCTGCTCCTTGTAAAGTAGTACTCTGCTCCTTGTAAAGTGGTACTCTGCTCCTTGTAAAGTGGCTCTCTGCCACTTTGTAAAGTAGTACTCTGCTCCTTGTAAAGTGGTACTCTGCTCCTTGTAAAGTGGTTCACTGCCCCTTTGTAAAGTAGTACTCTACTCCTTGTAAAGAGGTACTCTGCTCCTTTGTAAAGTGGTACTCTGCTCCTTGTAAAGTGGCACTCTGCTCCTTGTAAAGTGGTACTCTGCTCCTTGTAAAGTGGCACTCTGCTCCTTGTAAAGTGGTATTCTGCTCTTTGTAAAGTGGTACTCTGCTGCTTGTAAAGTGGTATTCTGCTCCTTGTAAAGTGGTATTCTGCTCTTTGTAAAGTGGTACTCTGCTCCTTGTAAAGTGGTACTCTGCTCTTTGTAAAGTGGTTCACTGCCCCTTTGTAAAGTAGTACTCTGCTCCTTGTAAAGTGGTACTCTGCTCCTTGTAAAGTGGTATTCTGCTCTTTGAAAAGTGGTACTCTGCTGCTTGTAAAGTGGTATTCTGCTCCTTGTAAAGTGGTATTCTGCTCTTTGTAAAGTGGTACTCTGCTGCTTGTAAAGTGGTATTCTGCTCCTTGTAAAGTGGTACTCTGCTGCTTGTAAAGTGGTATTCTGCTCCTTGTAAAGTGGTATTCTGCTCCTTGTAAAGTGGTACTCTGCTCTTTGTAAAGTGGTACTCTGCTGCTTGTAAAGTGGTACTCTGCTCCTTGTAAAGTGGTATTCTGCTCCTTGTAAAGTGGTATTCTGCTCTTTGTAAAGTGGTATTCTGCTCTTTGTAAAGTGGTACTCTGCTGCTTGTAAAGTGGTATTCTGCTCCTTGTAAAGTGGTACTCTGCTGCTTGTAAAGTGGTATTCTGCTCCTTGTAAAGTGGTATTCTGCTCCTTGTAAAGTGGTACTCTGCTCTTTGTAAAGTGGTACTCTGCTGCTTGTAAAGTGGTACTCTGCTCCTTGTAAAGTGGTATTCTGCTCCTTGTAAAGTGGTATTCTGCTCTTTGTAAAGTGGTATTCTGCTCTTTGTAAAGTGGTACTCTGCTGCTTGTAAAGTGGTATTCTGCTCCTTGTAAAGTGGTATTCTGCTCTTTGTAAAGTGGTATTCTGCTCTTTGTAAAGTGGTACTCTGCTCCTTGTAAAGTGGTACTCTGCTCTTTGTAAAGTGGTTCACTGCCCCTTTGTACACTGTAGTGGCTCGAACTGAGTTGAGTGAGGTGTCTCAAGGTGATAAACAGGCTGTAACCTGCTTCTGAGCTGCAGAGTTACTGTGAGGCCCAGTCGAGGGTCTCCAGGGACAAGGTGAGTCGTTTGTTTCTCTGCTCCTTCTCCAGGTAGCGTCTGTGACATGCATGGGGTCCTTCACCTCCAGTGAGCAGGGCCCTGATTCCAGTGCCCAGGCATCAGAGAAGTCTTGTCCCTCAGCAAGTTCACCCCAAATGTTCCATTGAGATGGGTAGTGAGACAAGCTTTCCTCTTCCTTGGAGCCTTTTGTCTTCATCTCTATGGAGCAGGTCTTTGGAATAGACTGTATTGCCAACAGGATTCCAGTGATCCGTTGTGCCTTGAAGTCCCAAGATGAAACAACTAAGGGGAGGTTTCCCCCTTATAAAAGAAAAATGCTGGTTCAGAGCATGCCTGATGTCAAATGTCCAATCAAGGCTGCTGTAACAAGTGTCCTGATGTCATACCCAGAGTGCTTTGACTGAAGGAAGAGGGGAGGAGGAAGGAAGTTTGTGGAGCCCTAACAGAATCCAAGATGCAGGAAAGCCTCTCAGGGCTTAACCTAGCTTCCTGGCTACTCAAACTCCTCCCCTTCCTTTGTCTACCTACATCAAAAGGATTCCAGCAATCGACAACTGCGTCCAAGGGGGCTTTTATCAAGACAAGGATGTCTATGAAACACTGGTTTCCAGCCAAACCCCCCTGGACCCCAGGGAGTGTTCCAACAACAAGGAAGATGTGAATCAAAGAGAGGATTTTCCTTGGTGGGCCCTAAACTCTGTTGTGAGTTCAGCAACCATGACAAACTATATACACACCAGACATTGCCATGGATGAGTCACCTCACCAAGCTGAAAATAATATGGAACCCAAAAGCGTGTGGCTCTATAACTCTGCGATCCCAGGAGCCACCTTGTGAAACCAGGCATGCCTTTTATTTAATTATCATTGACTACCACCAGGCTGATGGGTGTACACAATTATTATATTTTGAATCAGTGGTGCTTGCAGTAAATAGGCCATCTCTGCATGTTGGAACTTTGGTATTCAGCAGCTGAGTTCAGGAATGTACTTAGGATCGATGAACCTGCCCTGTTGCCCGCGCAAGGCAGCTCCTGGTGGATGTCAGTAGGCAGTCACGCCAGGCACGTGGTACATTGTGCTTTTTGGCATACAGCATTTATGAAAGTGAGTCTGATTAGCAGAACTCGCTTTCAGAGACAGAATTACTTGCATCATTGTATTACTAAAAATCACCCAAAAGCTCTGTCTTTTCCACCCTCGCAAATGGCATTCCAATACAGAGCGGTTTTACAATTATTTTGCAGTAATACAAGGGATCAATGTACAAGTATGCCATCCTCTTGTATTAGTTTGTTGTACATGTGACTCCTGAAAGGTAGAACAAGTTAAACTTACTTATCCCCTATGGAAAGAGGACCTTAATCTAATCCAGCCAGAGAGGGACTAGTGGATATCCAAAATGTTGCGGTGCATATATGAGCAGGTAAGAGGGAGCTGGAGAGGATGGCATGGCCATATGAAAGGTGTTCCCCGCCTCATCTTCCTCAATACAAGCTGTGCTAAAAGTGATACCAGGCTGGTCTGTGCTGCCCACAGGTGGTGGCTTTGACGAAGGACAAGCTAGCCCATTGTAGACCACCACCCATCCCCTCTTGCTATACAGGGAGGTGGAGTAATTGGCATGTTAGTGGCACCGGGAACACTAAGTGGATATTCCCTTTTCAGGACGTATGCTGTGCCAGTGCCCAAAATGCAGTTTGTGTGTCTAGCTTGAAAACCCAGAGTGGGTTTGCGCTTCAAGATCTAACTTGGAGATTCTTGAGTAGGGAGTTAAAACAGGAAAAGTGTATGGACTTTGAGTGACAAGAAAGAGTTTTCTAGGGGTAAAAAAACAGGGCACAAGGAAGAGGGCATGAAGATTGGTGACACGAATGGAAGCAGAGAGTAGTGTGAGGAGTCAGAAATGAAGGTCGGATACAAAGGTTTTGGTTAAAGATTTTGTTAACAAAAATGGGTTAGGAAAATGCCCCTCTTACCCTGCTCTAAGAGGAATTTCCCTACCTAAAACCAAAAACTTAGGGTCTTCCCACGTCAGGATGTCAAAATCAAAACTGTCCTTGTGTCCAAAACGTTCTATCCTGACCCTCACACTACAAACCAAATCATAAGGTCAAAAGGGAAATGTCTTTAACCTGGTGACTGCAAAAAGAGTTCATAAAGGAAAAACAGAATAGCTCCAACATAAAAGTTCTCCAAGGTAAAAGAACCTTGGTTCCATAGGGTGATTCTATTCCCCGGGATTCTTCAATACTATGCCAATGACTCTTGGTCTAACCGTTTTTTGTGTCTTTCCTGGTGCACAACAATCCTTTTTGTTACAAAGCTCCTTGGCCTTGTGGTTCCTTCTTCCTAAAGTTCCTTCTTTGATTTAACAAACACAGTCCTTTCTTGGGATTTCCTGTAGATTTACATCTGCCTGGTATACTCCCATGCCAGGACTTCTTATGCACTTGTGACAGCCTGATGTACTCCCCTGCCAGGACTTCTTATGCACTTGTGACAGTCTGGTGTTCTCCCCTGACAGGAATTCTTATGCACTTGTGACAGCCTGGTGTACCCCCCTGCCAGGACTTCCTATGCACTTGTGACTGCCTGGTTTACTCCCCTGACAGGACTTCTTATGCATTTGTGACTGCCTGGTTTACTCACCTGACAGGACTTCTTATGTACTTGTGACAACCTGGTGTACTCCCCTGCCAGGACTTTGTGTGCACTTGTGGCTGCCTGGGTTACTCCCCTGACAGGACTTCTTATGCACTTGTGACTGCCTGGTTTACTCCCCTGACAGGACTTCTTATGCACTTTTGACTGCCTGGTTTATTCCCATGACAGGACTTTTTATGCACTTGTGATAGCCTGGTATACTCCCCTGCCAGGACTTCTTGTGCACTTGTGGCTGCCTGGTTTACTCCCCTAACAGGACTTCTTATGCATTTGTGACTGCCTGGTTTACTCACCTGACAGGACTTCTTATGTACTTGTGACAGCCTGGTGTACTCCCCTGCCAGGACTTCGTGTGCACTTGTGGCTGCCTGGTTTACTCCCCTAACAGGACTTCTTATGCATTTGTGACTGCCTGGTTTACTCACCTGACAGGACTTCTTATGCATTTGTGACTGCCTGGTTTATTCCCATGACAGGACTTCTTATGCACTTTTGACTGCCTGGTTTATTCCCATGACAGGACTTCTTATGCACTTGTGATAGCCTGGCATACTCCCCTGCCAGGACTTCTTGTGCACTTGTGGCTGCCTGGTTTACTCCCCTAACAGGACTTCTTATGCATTTGTGACTGCCTGGTTTACTCACCTGACAGGACTTCTTATGTACTTGTGACAGCCTGGTGTACTCCCCTGCCAGGACTTCGTGTGCACTTGTGGCTGCCTGGTTTACTCCCCTAACAGGACTTCTTATGCATTTGTGACTGCCTGGTTTACTCACCTGACAGGACTTCTTATGCACTTGTGATAGCCTAGTATACTCCCCTGCCAGGACTTCTTGTGCACTTGTGGCTGCCTGGTTTACTCCCCTAACAGGACTTCTTATGCATTTGTGACTGCCTGGTTTACTCACCTGACAGGACTTCTTATGTACTTGTGACAGCTTGGTGTACCCCCCTGCCAGGACTTCCTATGCACTTGTGACTGCCTGGTTTACTCCCCTGACAGGACTTCTTATGCATTTGTGACTGCCTGGTTTACTCACCTGACAGGACTTCTTATGTACTTGTGACAGCCTGGTGTACTCCCCTGCCAGGACTTCGTGTGCACTTGTGGCTGCCTGGTTTACTCCCCTAACAGGACTTCTTATGCATTTGTGACTGCCTGGTTTACTCACCTGACAGGACTTCTTATGTACTTGTGACAGCCTGGTGTACTCCCCTGCCAGGACTTCTTGTGCACTTGTGGCTGCCTGGTTTACTCCCCTAACAGGACTTCTCACATTCATAGGTAAACAGTTCCTCTTTTAATTCCACAATCGCATATATCTTCGTTGGTTCAGTATATCTGATTGTTTCAACATTCGCTCTTGGTTTTCCCCAAATCTACATTCCATATTCTCATGTATGGCTGGGGCTCGTATTTGCAATGTCCCTTCTTGATTTTCAAACAATCTATCCAATGTCTTTGTGGCTTTGAAGTTTACATGTTTGGCGCGATTGCCGAAATGCCCCGGGGTTCCCAATTTCCTTTGCTTGACTCACCGGCTCTGTGTGGCATCTTTGGTTGTCCCATTCGCGCTTACGCGTTAATGCTTTGACTCCCATTTTCCACTCTCGACTGCTTCCATGTAATTGCGGTTCCTCTCACCGCGTCCCTTCAGCACGCCTCCCTACCTTCAGTCCTGGTATTAAAGCATTGCTTTCTCTGACTGCCGAACGCTTAGGAGTCTTCCCTCTGTTCCTGGCGTGTCTGTGGCACATCCTGCCCGCGCAACATTTCTCAACCTCCTTGCTGGCGAGCCTATTGGCTCGCCACACTGGTCTGTGCTGCCAGGACCCACGTGCCTTGCAGAGGGGTATGACTTCTTCCAAACAGGAACCTCTTGCACTTGGTTTTCGATCTTTAAATGTCCCACACATAGATGCACTGTGAAAACAAATAGCATGCTCACTGTAATTGAGGCTCTTTCCGCTCTGTATTACTCCCTTCTTCCTCCTCCCAGTAATTGGGTAATTGTGGGAGATGAAGCCCATTGATGTTGACTGAGGCGAATGACTTGACAAATTACTTTCAATCTTTCTAAATGAAGAGCCAGTTCTACGTGATAATTAGAACTGGAAAAGATAGGCTTGGAGATTTGACCCTTTTGTCCCTGGATGGAAATTTGGTTAAAAAGGCTTTGGGAAAAGGTTTCTAAATGTTCCCTAAAAAGGGGTAGAGACACGTGGCGATAGGTCATTAGGGTATTGGGTATCAAGGGGTCTTCTTCATGGGAAAATAGGGATACCATGTCTCATCCAATTAAGCCATAACATCTCCCCGGTGGCTATCCTCTCCCATGTGTTCCTCCCTCATATAACCGTCCCCACGGTCAGGATGAGGTAGCGGCTGCCGTCCCCTGGCCACATGGGAAGAGGTTACCACCGGGGGATTCGTGATGACTCCATTGGACTCATCACAGTAGACAGGGAACCCTGAGGTCTGTCGACTACACTCATTGTTAGTGTTGTGTTTTATGTCAGTGGAACACCTGAGTGTGTTCAGCTGTAATATAGTCTTATTACTTAGGGCCCCTCATTGTGTTTGCACACTGTGAATACAAGGCCTACTTTCCAAGCCAGATATTATTAAGCTTTGTTGGTATTCAAACGTGTGACCTTCAGGTTGTCTCCAGGTCTGAACAGCTGGCACCATAACCAGCTGAGCGTGCATACATTCCTAACCAATGTATGTGGTAGATATTCTGTGGTCGAATACATCCTAGGACTAGAAGCATGCACATTTGATAGGACTAAGGATACTGGCAGTACACATATTGTTCCTATTTCCCTTTTGGTGCCACTTCCCAATTGTCACCAATTCCATCTCAACACGCCTCTTTCTTTCTACAGACACCAGGTCCTTCGAATTTTCCCGGCGGATGAGGCGCAGATGTCCCTGGTGCAGTCCCTGGAGGAGCTGGACCACTTGCAGGTACTGTGAAAGTTCTCGAGGCAGCTGCTCTGGCCTGATGCTTAGCTGCTGTCTTGGGAGCAGCAGACATTGGTTTGAATCCTGCTGTCGCCATTTTAGGTGTTCTCTCTGGTCACAGCCGTCTTTCTTACAGCCCACACCCGTGACCATTGGATCCAACAGATTTAACTAAAAGACCTTCACAGGTAGATTGCAGGGGCTACGTACCTTACACATAGTATGTATATAGAAGTGAAGAGATGGGTAACTATCAATAAAAGGAATATATTCCATAGAATGGTTCCACGTGATAACTTCTAGTCAACAGATAAAATTTGAGTTGTCTTTGATGTCGCTCAGTCGGAACCCCAAGGTGAAACAAGCCCTGATGCTGATTGGTGCCCAAATACAATTTTAAGTTGTGTATGCCCCCCCTCACCGTTCATTGTCCACCACTGCCCTGTTCCTAGGCACCATCACTAAGGGGGGAAATAAGACATGAAGGATACATAGGCAACATGGCCCAAAAGAGATTACCTAGGAGCTCCTCTTGCTCCTAATCGTAATTTGACAGTGGGGCCTGGTACGTTTGCACTCAGGCGTAGCCAGGTCCCCCCGCCAAATGTTTGCCATTTGCACGGCAGCACTCTGATGTGCAAAGTGAGTAAACGCTGCCTAGCTTGCTCACATAGCGGGCAGCATTTAATTCTAATTGTACACGTTGCCTAATGTGCAGGCATGTCAGGCAGCGTGTACAATGGATCCCAATGGGGTCCACCTGCTTTATGCTGCATCATAAACAGGTGGACCCCATAGGGATCCACAGCATTTGCGCCGGCATGAAAATCGGTGCCGGCGCAACTGCAAGAGCATTTGTCTGGCGGAGAGGAAGGAAGGTGGTGGAAATGGAGGCTGCGTTCCGCCCCTCCACTCCTCCTTACAAATGGTGGTAAATGAGCCGTGGCGTGACTGAAAGTCTTTCATTCACCTTACGTCGCTTTAGAACATGAGCTCCCTAGAGTCCTGCCACCCTCCCCCACCTCCCTCTACTTTTACCTTCCTTACCTCTCCACAAATCTGGAGACCTGGTAAGGCAGAGAACAGTCTGCATTCCCCTCGATATTCAATTGGTGTGATGTCATTGTAGTAGGATACAGCCTTTAGAAACATCTTTATGCCCTAATGGCCTCACACAGCAGAACAATCTTCTCCCACCCCTCCACCCCCGCTTGAGGTATCGCCCTCTGTCTTTTCCAAACATTTTTGATATTGTCTTTACTTCAGGTGCACAGTAATTAATCGCATTCTTTTTCCCTCCCACCCCTCTCTGTCCCTTTGTAGCTGGACTTTTGGAAGACCCTCACACAGCCTGGAAGTCCTGTGGATATTCGGGTTCCCTTCCCCAGTGTCCAAGCCGTCAAAATCTTCTTGGAGTCCAACAGCATCCAGTATGATATCATGATTGAGGACCTGCAGGTTAGTGCATGCATGGCTGAGTATTGCGGTGGCGCGCGGCACGTGGCGCGCTGCTGACTAGATCAGCGGAAGAGTGCAAATTCTAGGGCACTGAACAATGCACCTCGTGGCTGTTCCAAGGCCAGTGCAAAGGGAGTACTGCACAATGTTATGTCTTGCGGGGCCAATGGTAGCATGTAGAGGGCGCTATATGATGGGCGTACTGACTTGACCAACTGTAGTGCCATGGGAGTGCTGTGAAATGGGCCTAGTTGCTGAATCAAGCATAGAGTGCACTGCAGACGGTGCTGCACAGTGGAGCTTCGGCTGGACCAGTGCTAGTGAGCAGACAGGATTAAACAAGGGGACTTCTGACCAGTGGACAGGCAACACAGAGGTGCTGTGCAATGGGCTTGGTTGCTGGAGCAAGGGTAGGTCACGGTGGGTCCCATCTAATTGTCCTCATGTTCGGGCCAACGATAAGAGGGTCTTGGTCCAGGGCAAGATTGCAGCTGCATCCCTCTGCTGCACATCTGCAGCAGAATTGAATGCCTCTTGGCCACAGCAAACCTGCATCATTGAGCCTGGAAATTACTAGGGCATAGTTGGCTACAGTTCAGGATTCAAAAGAGGTGGTGGTTTCATTCAAGTACCAGTTCTCTGTGCTCCTCCCTTTGTGCATGTCTTTGTGTACCTCTGACTAGGATCTGTATGTTAAATCTGTGTGTGCATTAATTCATTTGATCTCTAGGGTTAACCCTGCGTATCGCTGTACACATCTCTATGCAGTTCTAATGCCTGTGGTCAGCTCTGGTTCCGAACTCACTACTGCCTGTGATGAGCTCTGCGCTTTCCAGGGTTTTTTGCTGACTCTATGTTCTCATGATCACGCCCATCATGCCCATGGGTAGCTGCATGTCTCCAGGCCCATGAATCTGTTGTCTATGGTTAACTCTTCATTTCTAGGCTCAATGCTCTAATGTCTATAGTTAGGTCTGTATTCCCAGGATGACTCCTGTAACGTGTATAGTTAGCCCTGGGTTTCCAGGCTCACTTACCTGATGTTTATAGTTAGCCCTGTGTTTCCAGGCTCACTTGTCTAATGTCTATAGATAGCTCTCAGTTTGCAGGCTCACTTACCTGATGTCTGTAGTTAACCCTGTGTTTTTCAGGCCCACTTATTTAATGTCTTTAGTTAGCCCTGGGTTTCCAGGCTCACTTTTCCTGGTGTCTATAGTTAACCCTGGGTTTTCAAGCTCAGTTACCTGATGTTTACAGTTAGCCCTGTGTTTCCAGGCTCACGTGTCTAATGTCTATAGTTAGCCCAGAGTTCACAGGCTCACTTACCCGATGTCTATAATTAACCATGCGTTTTCCAGGCTCACTTATCTGATGTCTATAGTTAACCCTATGTTTCCAGGCTCCCTTACCTGATGTCTATAGTTAGCCCTGGGCTATTAGGCTCACTTACCCGATGTCTATAGTTAGCCCTGGGTTTCAGGCTCAGTTACCTGATGTTTATAGTGAGCCCAGTGTTTCCAGGCTAACTTGTCTAATGCCTATAGTTAGCCCTGAGTTCTCAGGCTCACTTACCTGATGTCTATAGTTAACCCTGTGTTTTCCAGGCTCATTTATCTGATGTCTATAGTTACCCCTGTGTTTCCAGGCTCACTTACCCGATGTCTATGGTTAGCCATGGGTTTTCAGGCTCACTTACCTGATGTTTATAGTTAGCCCTGTGTTTCCAAGCTCACTTACCTGATGTCTATAGTTAGCCCTGGGTTTTCAGGCTCACTTACCTGATGTTTATAGTTAGCCCTGTGTTTCCAGGCTCACTTGACTAATGTCTATAGTTAGCCCTGAGTCTGCAGACTCACTTACCTGATGTCTATAGTTAACCTAACCCTGTGTTTCCAGGCTCACTTACCTGATGTCTATAGTTAACCCTGTGTTTCCAGGCTCACTTAGCTGATGGATATGGTAAGCTTTGCTTTCCCAGGAATATTCTCTAATTATCTCTACGTTTCCAAGCCCACACCTCAGTTGCCTATAGTTAAACCTTCATCTCCAGGTCACGCCACTAATGGCCACGGCCACGTCTGTATTTCAGGGATATTCCTCTAACGTCCATAGTTAGGTGTATGTTTCCAGGTGCACACATCGTGTGTGTCTAGCTAACTCTCTGTTTCCAGGCTCACTCATCTGCTGTCTATTGTTAGCTGTATCCAGGCTCACAGTGCTAATATCTATTTATAACTTTTGGTTTCCAAGGGACTCCTCTAACGTCTATAGCTAGGTCTATGTTTCCAGGTGCACACCTATGATGTGTACAGTAAACTCTGAATTTTCAGACCACCTCCTCTATTTTCTAGTGTTAGCTCTGTGTTTGCAGGGACAGCCCTTTAATATCCGTAGTCCTCACTGTGATTCCAAGTTCGGTCCTCTGATATCTATAGTTAAGTGCAGGCCCAAACTCCTAAGGGCAGATTCTCCAAATGGGCCATCTAAAAATGGGGCTGAGGATGTGCTGTTTTTCGATGCCGAATTTTGGGAAATGTGAAGGCCTACTTTTGCTCAAAGGTGACCTGCGCATTTCCAGGGGGCTGAGCTGCAGGGTAAATGATACGCTGGCCAGCCCACGTGCCTACATTAGTGTCAGAAGCACGCTCCCAACATTAATGGATTACAGGAGCCCATACGCATGTGGGTGGTGGGAGCGCTTCTGACCATGGTAGGCCCTTAAAGGGTCTGTCGCTATTAAATGTCAACCAAAAGAAAAACATTCCTATCAGTGTTTGAGGGATAGAAATGTAATTTGGAAAGCCAGTGGTGCAGACTACTGCTGTGACACTCAATAAATATGCATGTCAGGGTAAGAAAAGTCTTTGTCATGTAATTCACAACCACTGCGCCTGGTACAAACATGCGTGTTTTCTGCACATTTTAAAGTGCATCCAGTTTGTGAATGTGGGATGCACTTTAAAAAGCACAGAAATGCCCCATGATTTTCCCAAGTACGCAAAGGCGTATTCAAGGGTAATAGAATGTGCGCATGTTAACATTGCACATTCTGATGGCTTTTGTGAATTTGTGTACCTATCCTTAACTGTGTATTTCCATGCTCACTTATCTATTGTCTATGCTTAACTCTGCATTCATATGCCTTGCCATCTATTGTCTGTGCTTAGCTCTGCATTTTCAGGCTCACTCATCTAATACCTATTCTTAACTCTGTATTTCCATGCTCACTGATATATTGTCTATGCTTAACTCTGCATTTCTATGCTCTGTCATCTACTGTCTATGCTTAGTTCTGCAATACCAGGATCACTCATCTGTCCTCTATGCTTAGCTCTGCAATACCAGACTCACTCATCTATTGTCTATGCTTAGCTCTGCATTGCCATGCTCACTCATCTACTGTGTATGCTTACATCTCCATGTCCATACCCCCTCATCTAAAGTTTATGGTTAAATCTGCATTTCCATGCTCCCTCGTCTTAAGTCTATGCTTAGCTCTGCATTTCCACGATCCCTCCTCTGAGGTCTATGTTTAGCTCTGCATTGCCATGCTCCATCGCATAATATCTATGCTTAGCTCTGAATTTCCATGTTCCTTCATCTAAGGTTTATGCTTAACTATGCCTTCCCATGCCCCCTCAGCTAATGGCTATGTTTATCTCTGTATTTTCATGCTCACTCAGCTAATGTCTGTGCTTAGCTCTCCATTTCCAGGCCCCATCTTGGCGTCGTTCTGTGTTTCTAGGCTCACTCACTAATTTCTGTGCGTAACTCTGCAATTCCATAGTCCATCTTGTAAGGGATATGATTAGCTGTGCATTTACATGCTCCCTCATCTAAGGTCTATGCTTAGCTCTGTATTTATATGCTGCCTCATCTAAGGTCTATGCTTAACTATGCCTTGCCATGCTCCCTCAGATAATGTCTATGCTTAGCTCTGCCTCTGCATTTTAATGCTCACTCAGCTAATGCCTGTGCTTAGCTCTGCATTTCCAAGCTCATGTCTATGTCTATGTGTCGTTCTACATGTCCAAGCTCACTCGTCTAATTTGTGTGCATAACTCTGCATTTCAATGCTCCATCATCTAAGGTCTATGCTTAGCTGTGTATTTCCATACTCCCTTAGCAAATGTCTATGCTTAGCTCTACATTGTAATGCTCACTCAGCTAATGTTGATGCTTAGCTCTGCATTTCCAGGCTCACTCAGCTAATGTCTGTGTGTAGTTCTATGTTTCCAGGCTCACTCGTCTAATTTCTGTACATAACTCTGCATTCCCATGCTCAGTTATGTAATATGTATGCATAATTATACTTGTCTAGACTCACTTGTGTAATTTATGAGCATAATTCTGCATTTCAATGCTCCACAAGCTACGCTCTATACTTAGCCGTGAATTTCCATGCTCCACCATCTAAGGTCTGTAATTAACTATGCCTTTCCATGCTCCCTCAACTAATGTCTATCCTTGGCTCTGCATTTTAATGCTCACTCAGCTAATGTCTACGCATAGTTCTACGTTTCCTGGCTCACACATATGATTTGTGTGCATAACTCTGCATTTCCATACTGACTCATCTAATATATATGCTTAGCTCTGCATTTCCACGCGCCTTCATCTAAGGTCTATGCACAACTCTGCATTTCCATATTCCTTTATCTAAGGTTTATGATTAACGATGCCTTTCTATGCTCCCTCAGCTAATGGCTATGCTTCATTGTATTACTCACTCAGCTAAGATCTGTGCTTAGCTCTGCATTTCCAGGCTCACCTAGCTAATGTCTATGCTTAGATCTGCATTGTAATGCTCACTCAGCTAATGTCTATGCTTGGCTCTGCATTGTAATGCTCACTCAGCTAAGATCTGTGCTTAGCTCTGCATTTCCTGGCTCACTCAGCTAATGTCTATGCTTGGCTCTGAATATTAATGCTCACTCAGCTAAGATCTGTGCTTAGCTCTGTATTTCCAGGCTCACCTAGCTAATGTCTATGCTTAGATCTGCATTGTAATGCTCACTCAGCTAATGTTTATGCTTGGCTCTGAATATTAAATCCCACTCAGCTAAGATCTGTGCTTAGCTCTGCATTTCCTGGCTCACTCAGCTCATGTCTATGCTTGGCTCTGAATATTAATGCTCACTCAGCTAATGTCTATGCATCGCTCTGAATATTAATGCTCACTCAGCTAAAATCTGTGCTTAGCTCTGTATTTCCTGGCTCACTCAGCTAATGTCTAGGCTTAGCTCTGAATATTAATGCTCACTCAGCTAATGTCTGTTGTTAGCTCTACATTTCCGGGCTCACTCAGTACACGTCTATGCGTACTTGTACATTTCCAGGCTCACTCATCTAATTTATGCGCATAACTCTGCATTTCAATGCCAACTCATCTAAGGTCTGTGCTTAGCTCTGCGTTTACAGAATCAATCTTTGAATTTCCATAATAAGCTACGTTTTTCCCAGCTCGCTTAAGTATTGTCTGTGGTTTGCACTATGTTTCAGAGTTCACACATCCAATATCTATGATTAATCCATGTTACTTTGCTCATGTTTGACCATGGACAATTCCCTGATCTTACTGTGTTTTACAGACACTGCTGGACGAGGAAGCGAACGAGATGGTCTCGTCGCGGTGGCTGGACCGCTCCACGGCATCCTTTAACTATGCTGCTTATCATACCCTGAGTGAGGTAAGTTTCTTTATGTTGAAGCTACAGCAGGGGTGAGAAGGCAAAAGCTAGAGGAGGCCAGGGTCCATTCCAAAGAAAAACTGGGGACATCCAGGGGTTGCGATAAACCCACTGAGCAAGCGGAAACCATGCACCACTGACTCAGCCAACTGCAAAGCAGAAACAAACTGACTGAGAAGTTATGCATCTGAACGGTTGGTTGGGCTGGTCAACATCAAGCATGATACAAGCAGTAACAACCAGCATGAGGGCTTAGGAGCTCTTCCTGCAGGAATAAGGAAAAACACAAACAATGGAACCGATCGATTCACAGAGGGAAGGAAAATGATAAATGACTTGCGGGTAGAATGTGCTAAACCTGTATCAGTGATATGGGTCACCTATGGTATGATAGGTTATTTATAACGTGCTTAATACCCAGAGGTTTCTAAGCGCGGACCAGAGGATCGAACCTGTTGTGCTCCGTGTCATCCTGCTTCCAAGGTGAGCACGTTGCCCCTGAGCTTTCCTCCTGAGACTTGGGGATGGTGGGGATGTCCAGCTCCTAAATTATACTGGAAGATAGGGCATAACACTCCCCTAGGATCCCCTAATCATAAATTTGGGAGAGGCTGATGAAGATGGCCTGGTAGGATAGCATCCCTTATTACTCGTGTAATGTCTGCAGCCCAGATATCTTTAGGCCAACTCTGAAAGAATCCTAAAGTTTCTGTGGTTACTAACTGGTGGCTAAAAGTGTGGGAAATGTTTTCAATGGAAAGGATTTCAGCTATATTGGTGAATCAAACCACCAAGTTTGGAAACATAAGGAATCCATGTATCCCGTATGTGTGCATGCCAAAGTGCAGGTTTTCATTGACACAGTAGGACCATTATATATCCTAAACCAACAGTTTCCTCTAGCGGTGACCACACAAAGCTATGTGAATTGGACCACGGGATATCCTATTTTAAGGCAACAGCTCCCTCTAGCAGTGACAACAGGCAAAGCTACTGCATCGGACAAACATACATCTGGCCTTTTATTATATTGTTAGATCAGATTTTAAGGATCTCAAACATCTATTCTATAGCCTTCTCCCCCTGTTATAGATACTTATCTTGGACTTCTTTAGTAACGTTAAAGTAGGGTCTTTTACAGCTAATAATGAGTGATTTTTCTGGGAAGCAGCAGTAGCCCCATCGGTTACTCAGACTCTGAGTTATATGTTTTAGATTCCTTATTTGGAATGCAATTCTTGTAGTTTGGTCGTGTGCTATATTACTATGTTTGTTAAGTGCATGCTTAATTATTTTACAAGGAACATATTTACTCTTCTGTTATTTCGTTTGAATATTTGTATAACCCTAATATGAAAGAAATAAAGCTTGAAAAAAAGAATGGGCGGCACCTGGGCCCCATTATGTGCCTGCCCTTTAAAAGTGGTGCCATATCGAATACATTTAATACTAGATTTCTGTACATTGCTACTCGTAAAAGTTAGGGATTGTTTTCCTATAAAAAGTAATACAAAATGTCACTGATTTCTTTAAGCATGTCTATGTAAGGCTTTTGTGGTTACAAAGATATGCACCACCTTAGTCATGTTCCATTTCAGAAAATTGTCAGACTTGGTTTCATTTTGACATATTTTAAGCTGTGGGGAAAGGTGTGTTTTTAAATGAGTCGGCATTTGTTTCATGCCCACATGGCACTTCTTCAGGACTCACAATTACATTTAGTATCTGTGTATCAGAGGGTGGTGCTTGTGAATGCTGTCTCCTTGTGTCTCAGTTGGCTGCTATTTAGACGTTTAGAGGATTAAACGTTCCTAGTGTATGGAGTGTGCCATATCTACCTAATCCCAGGTCCTTCTCTCTATGCACAGATCTACGCTTTCATGGATTCGTTGACAGCAGAAAACCCAGGCTTGGTCAGTAAAATCCAGATTGGCAACAGCTATGAGGGGCGCCCAATTTACGTCTTGAAGGTAAGAGGCCACCAAGGAAGGATCCGCTGCTGCTCAGACAGCTAGCTACGACTTCTGGTTGAGCATACCCTGATTAGTTTTGACTATGATGTGTCACCATAAGCGCTGCCTATAAGTCAAACCTATTTTATTTGGACCTGAAAGTAGGTGATAGATGGCATCTGAGGAGAGACAGAAAGGGCCTCATTACAAGTTTGCCGGTGGTACCCGCAATTCCGCCACTTGGTCTGCCGGAATTACTGGCAGATTCCAAGTGGCGGAAATGCCGGTAAATCCCCATTCCATGGAGTGCGATACTCATGAACCTACCATCTGAGAACCTAAAAAATTCCTCTCAAAGCCTTATCCTAGGAGACTTCAATCTCGGATTCAGTGACCCGCTGGACCCTAATGCCTCACAAATCAATAACGCCCTCGTAGAACTAGGATTCACCCGAAAGATTACAGAACCCACACATATTAAAGGTAGGACCCTCGACTGGATCGCTGAACACAACTGCCCAATTACTATCACTTCCGTAATGCCTCAGTCCTGGTCCGATCATTACCTGATATCCTTTACCTTAGAAGTCACACCACACTTGAATACCAGCAACATAGCTCCTGCCGCTCCCACTAGAAATAAAATAAATATTACTCCTGAAAATCTCATTCCACTCATCCTCCCCACATTAAACTCCATCCCAGACCAGACTGACCCTGACACCATAGTGGAAACGTTCAACGAAATAATGCTCGCATCCCTAGATGCCATTGCACCACTTAAAATCAGAAAAACAAACCCCGTAAACATCTAAACACCTGGTATATGCCCCACTTGAAAGCTATCAGACATGAGAAACGTCTAAGCGAAACAATCTGGAGATCAGACCCTTCAGAGCTTAACAAAAACAAACTGAATAAACTAGCTACCCTTTACAAAAAAGAAATTATCCTAGCTAAACAAACTTCCTATAACTCCTGTATCTCTCAAGCTAAATCCAATACTAAAGAATTGTTCACCATCCTGAGAGAGGTAGAATCCCCCATTCAAGCTCCTGACTCTTGTCTTTAAGACAAGAATTGGTGCACAAGCGTACAAAATGCTTTGGCCAACAAGATAACAACGCTCCAGGCAAAGATTAACAATTAAAAAGATACCATTAGTGCATCTAAAACTGATATTAATGGTACCTACCCTATGACTGCCACAGATATCCCACCACTACAGCTTCCCACTGTAACACCTCCTTGAGCACAAGCCACTAGCTTCCACTTCCGCAAAGTATCTACCAAAGAAGTTGAGAAAGGTATCCTCATCCTCAAACCTTCTAACTGTCAAGGTGGCCCATGGCCAGCCCAAATTATAAAAGACGCTGCCCACAAACTCTCCCCCTTTATCACAAAGCTTATAAATGCCTCATTTACATCAGGCACCATACCTAGCAACCTGAAACATTCCTGGGTCCTCCCCCTCCTCAAAAAGCAAATCCTTGACCCCTCCATCCCAACCAATTACCGCCCCATAACTACAGTGCCATTCTTACTTAAAATCTTGGATAAAGTAGCTTACCTACAAATCCAGCACCATCTAGAAAAATACCACCTCCTAGGTGTTCGTCAGTCAGGCTTCAGACCCTAGCACGGGACCGAGATCGCACTCCTAGACCTTAAGGCACAAATAGACACCTTAAGAGACAAAGGTAAAACGGCACTCCTACTACTACTCGACCTCTCAGCTGCGTTTGATTTGGTGGACCACTCAATACTTTGCAACCATCTGGTTTCAGCCAGATGGTTGCAAAGTATCCAAGCAGCCTGCTTTTCTCAGGAGGCAGTCGCTTGGATCCAGTCTTTCCTTGACAACAGGACAATGCAAGTCTTCTCTCCCCCAGCAGCTGCGGACCGCATGCCCATATCATGTGGTGTACCCCAAGGCTCCGGCGTATCGCCCACACTGTACAACATCTTCACAAAGCCCCTTTTCGATGATCTAGATGGTCTAGCTATCACCTACACTAATTATGCTGATGATACACAGATCCTCATCCCGTTGCCGGGAGATTATGACAAGGATTTGGCCTTTGTGAACAGAGTTTACCCCATCATCCAGGCATGGATGGCCTCTCACGGTCTATGCCTGAATGACGACAAAACAGAACTCCTCATTCTAGGTACACCTTCCAACATTAAAAAACTAGGTCCTAACTACACCTCCCTCACAATCGACAATAATAACATCACCGTGGCTAAGGTAGTAAAGACTCTTGGTTTCTACTTAGACTCCACGCTCACTTTTGTCAAACAAGTAAATGCTATGGCTTCAGCCACATCCCACACCTGTAAACTAATGAGAGCAGCCAAACCATTCCTTTCATCCAACAACTGCATTACCATAGCGAGAGCCCTAATCATATCAAAACTGGACTATTGCAATGCCTTATACATAGGTAGTAACAAATACATTACATCTAAAATCCAGACTTTGCAAAACAATGCCCTGAGAGCTGCCTTAAGTCTTCCCAAAAACGCCCACATATCTGATATCAAGAGATCTGTCAACTGGCTCTCCACAACAGATAAAATCCTTTTAAAAACCGCATCTCTGACACACAAATGCCTGAATCACGCTGCCCCACAATACCTCATAGACAGATTCCTCAGGCAAACAGCTTTTCGCCCTCTTAGAAAAGCTAATTCGAACCTCCTACTAGTACCTAGATTTAAGCTCACCAAATTGGGTGGGAGTAGTTTGCCTGTCAAAGCAGCACAATATTGGAACTCCCTTCCCCCTGCTGTAAGGGAAGATCTACCCTACTTACAATTTAGATCTAGTCTCATTCACCGACTAAAAGAACACAACGTTTGACCCCACCTAACCTGCTTCAACCTGCTTCATCCTAGGATCTACTGTTTATACGAAACCTTACCGGCTTTTTATATTTATGTGCTATATTTATGTGCCTCATATTTTCTTGTCACCTATTGTATTTACCTGTTCGCTTCACTTGTTGTCTCATACATACAGCATTGTAACCTCAGCTGTACTCTTCCTGTCCACTCTGTAACTTAAGCTTAACATCCCTCTTTATGCTTTTGCGCCCGAATACCTCTGGGTCTGGTGCGCAATATAAATAAACAAACAAACAAACTCCATGGGGGGATTTGCCAGTATTACCCATACTGGTATTACCGGACAAATAATACCGGCAGTTTTTTGTTGGTAGGGTGGCAGATATACCTCCAACTTAGAGCTGGAGGTAAATCCACCAACCTACCAGCAAACCTGGAGTGTGCTGTTGCAGTAACGGGCCGGTATTCGATAATACCGGCACGTAATTACTGCACTGGCACACTCGTAATGAGGCCCAAAGTCTGTGGTGTTTGGGCTTCTACCCACCCATTGGCTGCCCGTGGCCATGCTAGGTCCTATGGCCATTGTAACTCACTAGTTGCCATTTCCCCCCAAAATATGTCCCCTGGGATTTCTTTGATCTAGCTCTGTGCTTTTAAGTGTTATTGCTAAGCAGTCTTCTGAAAGGTGATGGCTTAATTGAAGCTGTTGACCAGCTCCTGGTGTAATAAAACTGTCTTAACCAAGTGTATGTTCAGTCACTTGATTTATAAGCATCTCTTAAATTTGGCTTTTCTTTTCATTTTTATGCTCATGATACACAGTTCTCCCTCCCCTTTTCTGATTTTTATGACACTGTTCATACTTCTCTTACCACGTCTGACCACAATCCAAAAATTAGTGGATTCTCGATTTCTTCATCTGATTCGCTTCAAGACAGAGGTTCTTTTCTTCCTGGCTTCTTCTACTCTTTCACTTCCAGTTTCTTCCCTCTCTTTTCCTTTGGCAATCCAGGCATAACATTTGATTTCTCTCTCTCTTTTTCTCAACACATTAAATCTACTGACCTTAGTTACCGGTTCCATCTCTCTAAGATCTGCCCTTTATTTTCTTTGTCTGCTTCTAAAACCCTCACCTCTGCTTTCATTTTCTCTCGCCTTTTTTACTATTCTTCTACTGTCTGGTCCCCCTACCTATCAACTCACCCCACTTCATTCCATCTTCCATCTCTCAATTTGGACCTTGCTTTCACTTCCTCCACGTTCAACAATTTCCTCGGCTATTCTCTCACTGTCCTGGTTGTCTTTTAAATCACGGCTCCTCTTTCATTTTTCATGCATTGTATTTAAATCTCTCTATGGTCCTGTGCCATCTTATCTGTCTTCTATTATTTCCTGCTATTCACTGCCCTGTTCTCTCTGGTCTCAGTCTTTATTTCTTCTTGCCATGCCAAAGCCTCCTTGTGGTGCCTCCTCCCAGTTTCAATCATTCGCTCAACTTGGCTCCCAGTTTCAATCTTTCGCTCTTCTTGGCTGCAAGTACTGGAACTCCCTTCCTTGTCCAATTTGTTCTTCTCCCTTTTTACCTGTCTTCCGCTCTCGGCTTAAATCTTTTCTTTTGTCTGCTCCTCCATAATTTCATTTGCTTATCTTCTTGATCTGCATTTACAACTATTATTGTGCAGTTTTTCCTTTTGTTCAGCAATTAGGCGTAAGCGCTTTATAAATACATAAAAATACCATTACAAAAATGGCTAAAGGTAAATGGGAAAGGCCACCAAACCATGGATTGTTGCAACCGCAAGTCCTATAATGATAATGTAATTCTCATATAGAGATTATTATCTGACAGAGTAGGACTCAATTTATCGACCTCAGAAGGATGAAAGGCTGAGTTGACCCAGACAGGATTCGGACATGGCGCAGGACGCTGCAGACAAATTACAGGGGTACGTGATTAACTCACTGTGCTATCTGACAGGCTATTCGCAGAGTCTCGAGGACATTTGCCTGCAAGGTAGCACAGTGAGTTAAGCGCTTTCCCCACACATTGGTGTTTAGCCTGCAGAAGACAATTTCGAATCCCAGCAGGACTGACTCAGCCCTTCATCCTTCCAGGATTACTTGTAACTTGTAATTGGTTATTTATAACATGCTTGATAACCAGCGGTTTCTACGCGCAGACCCGGGGATCGAACTTGTGTTGCTCCGAGTAGTCTTGCTTTCAAGGCGAGCACGTTTCCCCTGAGCTAAATCCTATTTTGATATCAATTAGAGATCACCAAGATAGTTTTGTCTGATAGGGGCACATATTTATCAATCTTCCGTGCTTGAGCTGGGGAGCAGGGGGAGGTAAGGATGCAGTTGCTGCTCTTGTCCTTTCTCATGTCCTGGTGTGCCTCCTACCCCTCTGCCGCTCACTAGTGTGGTCTTGGTCCCTAGACTTTCATTTTAAAAAAGACATTTGAGAATAAAACAGTTCACCGCAGCTGTGACTTGAAGGGATGCTTCCTGCATCCTGGGCAGAGCTTGCTTGGCAGCCAAACTCAGATCTCCACTGTATGTTTATGAGGGCTAATGATACATGAATGTGTTTAGGAGGGTAGGGGGCTGCACCGGTATCATCAAAGTTAAGTATAGTTTCAATGACAGCATATATTTTGCACACAGCCTTATGAACGCAATTTACAATATGAATGTTGGCTTATTTTGTGGGCAGGACGCCATATTGATTGATAGTGAGAATGTTGACATTCATTGTGGGCACCGTATCATGAAAGGGATTTACAGTGTCACTAGACACAATGGCATATATTTTGGGCACTGCAACATCAACGTGATTTACAGTGGGATTGCAGGCATATATTGTGGGTGCAACAGATCACAAAAGTGATTTACAGTGGCAATGCTGGTACATATTTTGGGCGCATTATCATGAAAGTGAGTTGCAGTGGCAATACTGGCATATATTGTGGGCAAAGCATTGTGAAAGTAGTGCTGGAATATGCCTTGTGTTCCTTGGATTTGGAATCCAGCAAAAATCTTCTCCACCGATTTTGAATATAAGAGTACCAAAAGTCCTTTCCTAGGCCCAAGCTACCACACACTGTATGCACAATAATAAGCTGCTCCCAGTGCTCTGAGACATTCCAAACTCAAATGACCTTGGCACCAGCTTGTCTTTTCTACATTTTGTTTTGACCTTAAGCACATGAAAGTGCAATTAACTGTAGATGGTTACAAGCCAACAGACTGTGAATAATTCAGGGTGGCTGGTGGCTGATTAAAAATGGGTGACATGCATAAAGCTGCATGCTATGCAACACAATTTCCAGTGGGAACTTTTTTAGGATTGCCGTAGTTTATATACTGGTTATTCCATTCGGGATTGGGAAACTAAAGCTAAACCCATACTCTTGGTTTATTATGTTATTTATGCACATTTCAGGTAATATCTCTAAAATGTAGTGTTATTTTTTGTCTAGGTTGTATACATTTTACAAGATTGTCACTCAGGTACCATGACTCTGCACCTAGCTACATCTCCCATCCCTCTGCCACCAAGGTGGAATCCCAGATTTATTATTGGCATTCATTATGGCTGTGACATCAAAGTGATGTACAGTAAGAATGTTAGCATATACTATGGCCAGCAGATTGTGAAAGTGATCTACAGTGGTAATGCTGGCATATTATGGTGCAGCATCGTGAACATTTTTTAAGAAGGCAATTCTGGCATATATTGTGGGCACATCATATTGCCTTACAGCAAGTGAAACAAACTGTTGAGTGCCACTAACATTCCAGTGAGTGAAACTTCTAGAAAGAGAAACAATCTCGCAGTGAGTGAGGCAATCCTCCCGTTAGTGAGAGACCTTCTAGCAAGTGAAACAATGTCATAGCGGGTGACACCAACATTCCAGTGAGTGCGAGAAACGTCTAGAAAGAGAAACAATCTCCTAGTGAATGACACAATCTTCCAGTGATTGGGAGACCATCTAGTAAGTAAACAAATTGCCTAGTGAGTGATACCAACCTTCCAGTGAGTGATTTAAAATTGAAGTGCTGCCATATATTTTTGGCCAGCTTCATGAAAGTGATTTACAGTGCCATTGCTGGCCTTTATTGTGGGCATGACATCAAAGTAATTTACAGTAGGAATGCTGGCATACATGGATGCAGCATCTTGAAAGTGTTTTACCGTGCCAATGCTGGCGTATATTGTGGGTTCATCATGAAATAGATTTACATTGTGGATTCTGGCATTTATTGTGGGCATGACATCAAAGTGATTCACAGTGGAAAAGCTGGTTTATACAGTGGACACAGCAGTATGAAAGCAATTTACAGGGGCAGTACTGGCAGAAAATGTGGGTGCACCATCATGAAAGTGTTTTACAGTGGGAACGCTGTCATAAATTGTGGACACAGGCAACATGAAAATGTTATAAATGTTCCTGTTTACTGTTGGTGAATTAGCAATGTGTTACCCTAAAGATACAATTGGACATTTCATGACATTTCACTGAATATTTTTCTCAGAAATGGTGCTGTAAAATGCACAATTTCAACCAAATATTGAAACAGAATTCTAGGGGACAGAACACCACTGGACAGCCCTACATTACTTAGGGCCTCCTTGCAATACTCAGTCTTTTGTGCTAATTCGAATAAAATATGAATTCCCCTCCACTCTAAATATTTACCAGCGTCACCTTGATTCATTTTGAACAGAGGTCTGCAACCTTTGGCTGGCAAGATATTTGGGACTTATGAGAAACCTGAAGGTATTCTCACTCCTACTCCCCTTAGATTCTTTGCTCAGGTGGCCAGGGAAAGGCCATCACTCTTGGATTTTGCCCCTGGTGTTGGAGAAGCAAGGGAGGATCACCAGGGTGGAGGGTCCTTGGGGTTTGGGAGTGGGGTACACACAAGCGAGAAATGGTAACCTCCTTTTCCTGTAGAAGACCAACCTAACCCTCACCCGACCTTTATGGGTTACTGTAAAGCTGTTCCCCTTATTTCCCCATATATGACACTTGACAGTACTTGGAAAAGGAAGAGGCAACTAAGAGTAATGAAGACTATACCATTTCACCACTCTAATACTGCGACGAAGAAGATGCCCAGCAGAGTGCTGCAAGAGTCAGGCATGTCCTGCCCCCCAGTGAATTTTATAAAACTTATAGGCAGGAAGTACTTCCCCCCTGCTGACCATGCTAAACGAAGCGTTCAAAAGGGGAAGGCTGCCGGAATCCCTAAGAGAAGTGATGATTATCCCGCTTCTGAAACCCGGTAAATAAAGGACAGACTGCAGGTCATACAGACCCCTATCGATGTTAAACCAGGACAGCAAAATCCTTACGGCAGTGCTGGCAAATAGGCTAAAGAGGGTAATCAATAAACTCATACACCCCGATCAAACCGGATATGTCCCTGGAAGGAACATCACTGATAACCATAGGAGACTCCACCACATAATAGAACAGACAAGCTCGACGAAATGGCAATAGTCTCTCTGGATGCAGTAAAAGCCTTGGAATCTGTGAGGTGGCCTTGGATGATGGAGGCCCTAAAAGAATATGGGATAGGTCCTGGGTATCTGAGGTGGGTGAAGATGGTATACAGTTCCCCAGTAGCCAGGGTCAAAACGGGCGCAATTATCTCTGACAAATGGCAACTTAGCAGAGGCACAAGACAGGGCTGCCTTTGTCCCCCATGCTATATATACCGGCATTAGAACCATTAGCAATCTGCCTTAGACAACAATATGGGGAGATAGGCATCCATACGAAGGGGGGACCGCACTTGATATCACTATATGCTGATGATATGTTGCTATACTTACGCTACCCAGAAGAAAATTTGCAGTACGTCCTAGAAGTGATGAAACATTACGCAACCCTCTCCGGCATAGCAGTAAACCCTAAAAAATCCAGCATGTTTCCTTTGGGGAGATACAGAGGGTCCCCTCCGAGAGACCTGCCCGCCTTGCAAATACCCTGGCAGACCAAGACATTTAGATACCTGGGGATCGAAATATACCATAAGGCCACAGATGAATATAAAAATAACATAGAGAAGGCTGTGGAGGGCATCAAAAATAGCATGGGGTTTTGGGTGAAACTCCCCCTGGCCATGGTGGGTCGGGCGGTCTTGCTCAAGATGGTGGTTCTGCCCAGACGGTTACACTTCTTCACGAATATTCCATACATGCTCCCCAAATGTTTTTTCACGAAGCTCCAGAGCTTATACAGGGGCTTCATATGGCATAACTCCAGAAACAGGGTGGCCCTATGGAAGCTGCAGAACTCATATGATAGGGGAGGGCAAAAACCTGCCGAATTCCGAGATATATCACCTGGCAGGGCAGCTTCAGTACATGGCCAGATGGCTATCAGGAGAAGAGACAGCAGAATCAAGGTAGCTGAGTAAGGACTGCACCCCATACTTCCTAAAGGAGCTCATATGGCTACCTAAACCAGAGATGCAAGGACGAACGAGATTGCTGGAACTACGCTGGAAAGTATGGCACAAAGTGTGCTAGGTGCTGGGGAACCCGACCCTGTGCTCCCTGCAGGTACCCCTGGTAGCGCTATGCAGCGAGGGCATGCAAATGGTAAAAGGGATCCGTAAATTCTGGGAACCTATGGGCCTGGTGACGCTCGGGGACATATGGCAGGAAGGGGAGGCACTAGATTTTCAAGAGATAATGGAAGACACCGGGGTACACCCAGGACAACACATAATATATACCAGATTGATTAAACGAATAGGAAGGATGTGGCCCGTGGCAGTACTAACAGAACAACCCGATGCAGTCATTGAAACGATGTATGACATCTCAGAGGGCGGGCACGAAATATCCCAAATATACAAACTATTGATGACCAGAGTAGGCAAGGAGCTGTTCCAGTTGAGGCGGGATTGGGAGGAGATGGGAGAACCTATGCAGGATGGGCAGTGGGAGAGAGCCCAGAGGTATCACAAGAAAGTGTCCTGGAATGCACGGCTGCAGCAGATCCAGCTGTACATTACCCACAGGGCAAATATGACTCTGAGCAAAATCACCAGGTTTGGAAACACCGGGACGCAGAAATGCCCCAAGTGCCGGGAGGTGGATGCCGGGATGATTCACATGTTCTGGGCGTGCCCGGAGGTAGGTAGGTTCTGGGAGGAGGTCAAACAACACCTGGCCCAGAAGGAGATTAAGCTGGAGGTGGAATCAGCGTGGGCATGCATGTTGGGGGGATTTGCTAGACCACGTAATTTAAAACACATTAGCAAACTGAAAGACCTGGCGTATATACTGGCCAAAAGGAGAATAGCCATGGGCTGGAAAGCAGCCCATAGACCTAGGCTAAAAGTGTGGTGCAACAACCTCCTAAAGTGGGTAGAGGCAGAGACGATGGCATGATATGAAGCAGCCAGCAGGGGAGGGGAGGAGGAAACAGGGTCCCTGATGGCATGGAGGCAAATGATAGCCAGGATGTCGGGACTTCCCGAAGCTGAATCCAGTGAAGATGACATACCCGAAAACAATAATGATGATAAACCCTAAGCAATGAACTTTAAGGCATCGAATAAGGGGCTCAAGTTAAGGGAGAGTGAGGGGGGAGGACTGTAAAGCACAAAATGTGAATGTAACACAAGACGTGTATTGACGTGTCCTAAATGTTGGTTATTTTTGATGTGTTGTTTAAAACAATCAAAACATTTTTTTTTTTAAAAAGAGTCAGGCATGTCCCCTTAATCAAAGTCAGGCAGACCCAACTGAGAGAGCATACCTACAACCTTTTAATTGATTGCAGGTGTATAAAATGAGAGGGACAGAACACCAAAGGGAGCAACAGGGAGGCCTGTGTGGGAGACTCCAGCAGGGGACCCTTGTTAAGAGGATGCCGCTGTGGTGGGACTGGAGAAGGTGCCAGGAAACCAGCATATATCCCAGAGGACTTGTCAGACCCAGAACAAGTGGGCCTTGTGATTGCTGCAGGTCTGCAAGCCTCTGTAATAGAGGGAAGGCAGCAGGAGTTGCAGGAATGTCCAAAGGAGAGAGGAGGCTGCCCACGTCCGTGAAGAAGCATTCAGGTAGCCAGCGTGCTGAGAGAAACACCCAGCTGACAACCTGGGCTCGTAGCGGTAGACTTTCTGGTTTCTGAAGTGCAGAAGAAGCAGCAGGAGGCGCCAAGAAGAGACGCCTGAAGCTGTTGAGTGTCAGGGAGGGCACTCGAGCATCGGGGTGCACCTATGAGACCAAAATTAAGTAAAAGTCCATGCAAGTAAGTGAAACAAATGCATAAATAATGAATGCCGAACTGAATGGGAACTTTAAATTAAGCAAAACAAATACATATTGAATACTGAACTGAGTGTAAACTTTAAATTAAGGCATATTGAATACTGAATATATAGAACAACAAATTGAGTGACATCTTGAAAGTAAACATTTTAAGCATTGAATGGAATAAAACCTTATGGTAAAAGCAAATGACAGAGAACCGCCCAAGTGCCCATGTGAAGGTGAATGACAGAAAAGGGTGCAAGTGTGAAAGAGTGCCATAAAAGATGGGGTATGAACAAATCCCTCTCCCCCAAAGTGGACCTTTATGAGTGAATGTAGTGCAGCAAGGCCCAAGACTTGCAACCGGTGATTGACATGTGATGGCAGAACCACAAGGCTGACAAAGGGAAGCCAGAAGAGTGTAAAGCAGCGCATCAAGCCAGAAGGCAAGTAATAAGTGGCAGGCTATTATGCAAGCATAGGCTAAAGGACATACATACTCGTCCTTGGTACGTAAGGGGTTAAGGATGAAATACATTAAGGTGATTTAGTACACAGGAGCTAGTGCCAAAGAACCTTTGTGGGCTGAATAGCCCCAGGAACCTGGTTGCGCGACTTTTTATGGGTGGACAGTGTGGTCTGACAACTGCGCCTAGACCAGTGAGCCCGGAATGATAAAAACTAAAGACATTGTGAAACAACCCAATAAAAGCATTGTAAGTTAACTGGTGAGGCAAACCAGAAGGAGGTCAAGTGGACCCTAAGTTCGGTGAAACCTTTTGAAGAGACTGAAGCAAGTATAAGTGGTGAAGATAAAGGGCCTCATCACAAGTTGGGCGGTATCCCGGCACTATTACTGCCGGTATACCACCCGGGCTTATAGCATTACTGCCAACCGGTCTGGCGCTATTAGCGCCAGATCTAGGTTTGGGCGGTAATGGGTATTCCCCTTTGGTTCCATTGGACCAAATGGGGCATTTTTGGCGCAATTAACACACGCTAATAGCGCCCGAAAATGGGCATTACATTGGCACATTTACCCCAAGTTTAGAGCTAGGGGTAAATGCTGCCAGACTCGTGATTGGGTGGACCCTTAAATGTGGCAGTAATAGCGTTACCGCCACATTTAGGGGCTACCGTCCAACTCACAATGAGGCCCAAAGTCTTGTAGAAGGGAACCCTGAGACTTGAGAAACCACATGTATTGTCTTGAGAACAGAGCCTCAAGATCCTTTGGTTTTGAACTGTTCTGATTGGAACTTCTGGAAGGGAACCCCAAGGATTGTTTGGAACTGTATTGCCTTAAACCTAAGAGAGGTAATCTTGAGACTTTTTTATGGAGCTTTCTTACACTTGGGGAAGGGGAGCTGAAAGAGAGCTGGGAGCTGGAAGAAGCTCAGAACTTTGAGTTGAACACTATTTCTTTTATTATTGACATCCCTACACATTGTTTAGCTTGAGTTGTAAGGGCAAGAATCAGTTTTGGACACATACAGACTTTTAAGTTGAGTTCTTTGACTCAGACTTTCGTTAGTTTAATTCAGGTAGGGGAACCCCACCTTAGCATAGGGCAAGTTAGGCCTTCTACCATCCTGACATTTGATTTAATAAAGTATCTTTTTTGAACTTTAAGTCTGTTCTCTGTGTCCTGCTGCATGATGCCCTCACAGACTACAACCCTCATCAGTTGTAACCAGCATAGTCAATAGGGAGGGACGAGTAGTCTAAAACATCTGGAGAGCTGCAGGTTGCAGAACCCTGATTTAGAATGACATCCTCACTTTCCCTCAGTATGCACTCTCCCATGACCTGGCCCCAAACTCTCCCTCCATCACTGGCTCTTTTTCCTCCATCCCCTCTATGAAAGGTATTGTTTGTATTCACTTCCAATGCTTTACACATTCAGCATCTGCTATCTTGTGTGGAATTACGGGGTTGGTTCAATTGAGATATTTAGTAGCTCAGCTGGGCATTTTGGTGGCTTCATTTTTGGCTTTGATGGTTTCATCATATTAGATGCTCCCACTAGGCAATCCGCATCGCCTAAATCAAACAGGTTCTCCTTTTTCTCCACAGTTCAGCACTGGTGCCAACCGCCCAGCCTTCTGGATCGACACTGGCATTCACTCTCGAGAATGGGTCACACAAGCCAGTGGAATCTGGTTTGCCAAAAAGGTATGGTATGATGGGATGGCAGCAAGCTGGGTGGACACTATTTGGTCTACGAAAGAATGCACATCTACCGTATCTCATCCACTGAGTAAGAGTAGGAATCGCGAGGTTAGAACGTAACCTATGGATTGGCTAGTCGGGGAAATCAATTGTAAAAACGACCGTTGGTGATAAAGACATTCCAAAAGAGGATCAAGATGTTTGATGCAAAGTAAAATAATACATTTAGCATTGATTATTGTGGGTTATCGCTTTTCAGATGTTCTCAGAGCTAGAACTGTGGTGTAAAGTGAGGGTGGAAGGGAAAGGTTAGAAGGGGTGACCAGTAAACAGGAAGCCCACCTGTGCATTATGAGACAATGCAATGTATCATTGAGGGCCTCAATCATTTTGTGGATTTGTTAACTGGATTTTAGCTGTGCAGTAATCACTATTACCAAATGCGGTAATCTGGGAAGTCCACCTGATTTTAGTTATACCGCTGGTGACTGAGGTGCATTTCCTATTAGGAAATTCACGTGCAGCATTGTTCATTTTTTATATCCAATCCCACATTTGTTTTGAGGACAGAGATGCAGTGGGCACAGTGGCGGATCATAGAGGTACTGCACTATTTTTAATAATGCACACAATGATACGTGCGGATCCATCTGTGCCTTACATTGTAAATGGGGTGAGAGGGTAGGTATCTGGGATTCCCACTTTGTCATCCTCTTATAGGGTCCCCCTGCAGAGTTATTTATCCAGCAGTGAAGGCAAGTGAAAGCACATCATCATCACCATTTTTACATCTACCTTCATGGAGGTAAAAACTGGAGGATTATTCATGTAATATTTAATCTCATAATCATACAGTATCCACCAGTCAGGTGGTAAAAACAGATACTTGCAAATGAATCAAATTAGGTACCCTGGATGGCACTGATCACGATGCTGATAGCCTAAATCTTATTATAGACACAGACAACTCGAGTAGTGTGTATAGAAAGGTGCTTTTTATTTCATCAATGGGCCCCAATGGTGACACGTGTTTCGACCCTAACAAGGTCTTTCTCAAAGCAGGCCACTTGTGTGCAAACTGTTGAAGGCGATCCGTGCGAGAGGCTTAAAAGCTGTATGTAGGGTGAAGTACCCAAACCTTAATTGTCGTCCATGTGTCCCCGTCAGTACGGGATCACAGTGCCTATTGGCGCAACGTGGCCCGTTTGGTACCAGTGCAAATTCTTTGTGTCTATAATAAGATTTAGGCTATCAGCATCATCACTTGTGCGACGTGATCAGCACCATCCAGGATACCTAATTTGATTCAGTAGCACGGTGCTTAGACTTTGGGTATGCCTCCAAGGTTCCTCAGGCTGCTTATAATCAGAGGCTACATATTAGATTAGACTAATCCCAGGCACAATTTTTAATAAGTGTTTGACGCAGACAGCGCAGAATTGCCCAACCTTTTTTTCTCCTGGATACTTGCAAATGCTACCTTTTTTTTACCACTACCACCAAACTCAAAGGGCAACTTAAAAGCTAATTCCTTATACCCATAAAATGAATGCCATATGGAAGTTTTATTTGGTGGCATGATTCACTTTCATTGGTGTACATTCATTGACTGGGAAAGAGCCTGCCCTAGCCTTCTTGCAGATTCCCTGCGGAAGAAGAATCTGCCGACGAAGTCCTACAAAGATGCCAAGTTGCCCATGTCATCTGTGAGACCTTCACCCAGTCCTGACAGCAGCACTTTACATTCTGTAGCCTACATGTTAGCTTTTTCCATTCTAAACACGATGTTCAGGTCTCCACATGCAAAGTGCTGATGGTGGCAAAGCCAAGAATGTCTGAAAGAATCACCAGTGGAGTGGGGCCACTTGGCAATTGTGGTCTTTGATGACGTTGCATAACCATTAAACATGCCTTAGTAGTGCTTGAACACATGGTGCCTATGATCCTACTTGGAAGCCCCATTCCAAACAGATGGAACCCATATCATGGGATGATAGATGCCTATGGCAACTTCTCTGTTCTACCATTACGGTCAGTTAGGAACCACATTCTTTGATATTAGTTCATAGAAAGGTAGTGTATTGGGGGATTTTACATATAAATGAAACAATTTACAAGAGAAGTGTAAGAGGAGAGTTGTAAGTAACAACATGAGGGAGTAGGTAGAAAATACCCACAATAGCTATTGATGTCTATCACCGAGAGTTGGGCATTGAGGGAGGGCATGGAGTGGAATCTGGGTATTTAATGATGGCTTGACTGATGGCCTGCTGATGTGTGCTTGATCCCTTTCCTTCAGATTGTGGATGATCACGCCAAGAATCCATCTCTCCTGAACAGCATGGACATCTTCTTGGAGATCGTCACCAATCCTGATGGCTATGCCTTCACCCACTCCTCGGTAAGAGGCCTTGCAAGCAGCATGTTTCTGGTTGACATTATTCCTAAGGGAATTCTTTGGGTTACAGCTCATGTGGGCTGGAGGCATGGGCATCCATGACCTTAGTTTTCCACACTTACTGGCACAAGCATAGGTGACTGTGTAAGCATTTGACTGGGATGCAGTGGGAGAGAGAGGAAAGATATGCTTGTTTCCCATCCCTTGACACTGACATGTCCAGCTTTGTTGTTCAAAGACATGTCCTCCAATTGAAGAATGAACAGGCTGGAAATCACTTGAAGGTTGCTGCTTGAACACAAGGGGCGAGAAGAGTTTAACACTGCCCACTTCCATGTTTGATGCTCATTAACCGCAGGATCCAAATTTGCTCAGTGCATTAAAATGCCCGATCTGCTCATCTGCTTCGCCCACTAGACCTCTGGGTTCCAAATCCGGGACATGGTTAGTTTGGCATTCTATCCCTAATGTTTAGTTGTGCCCTCAAGCACAGAGGAATACTTGGACAAGGAGGGAGGTCTTAGATTTCTGAAGTGGAAACCAAAACATCACATCTTTGGCAGGTAAAATTCCTCTTTGGAGTATAATAGGTTTACTCAATGATGAGTCTGAGGCTAAGTGGTTTGGCACAATGCCAGAGAGAGTTTTGACTCTCATATTACATGATTACCGAACACATTCCTTAACATTTGCAACAAAGAATCTCTGAAGGACCGGTCACCAGCAGTGAGTTATGAGTATAGGGATAAATACAAGCAATGACTATCTGGAAACCCAACGTAGATCAGTTGGATCCTTCCTTGATACAATCCATCGCGCATCTTCATACCGCCTCCCCCAATCCAACGTACTATGGCTACCACACCAGACGATCAACACTGAGATCTTCCTGGACCCCACAAGAGGGACTAAGATCACACGCTTACCTTGTCCCAATGCACTGATGCAAATGGTCTCTAAGTTCATTACAAGTATTGAAATTATGTCTGTCATCTCCATAAGTACATGTTCAATGGTATGTCGATATGAACTATGACGCAACCTCGATCTGCTGAGAAAAGATTCTTTGAACCCTTCTGGCCCTCACACCACTTTTCTTCCACCTTACTAACTTTCCCATCTTTTCATCTCCTACTGTACCACAACAAAATTAAAATTAAATAAGACAACACTGACTGTTCGCTAGGCTCTGCTCTTCAACCTAATTTAATGTAAAATTAATTTAGGGAGACCAGGTGCACTCAGGTGTTTTCTTGTCTCAACCGTTTGTCCTGGCCAAAGATCACATATAGATTTGATAGGAAATCAATTTCTAGGTAGATTCACTTGTTAAGGTGTGCAACCACCTTAAATTTCCCAAAATTCAGTCAGGATTCTGAATGATGTAATATCTGCCATGACATTTACATGGATCGAAACATGTACATGCCGTGGGCGATATTATTTTAACATTCTACTTCAGTTACTGCATTCATGACAATAAAATCACACAAACTGGAAATCATATAAGAATCATGACAGAATTTTGGGACTATTAAAGGGGTTGCACCCCATAACAAGTGAATCGGCTCTTTGACTTTACTTGTGCCTGGGGGTATATGGGGAGGGGAAAAGCTAAAGGCAGAGGGATGTCCACACATTGTACAGGAGTAACACTGGTCATCTGCTCCACCGTTATTTACAGAACCGCATGTGGCGTAAAACTCGATCCATCAACGCCGGATCCTCTTGCATTGGCGTTGACCCCAACAGGAACTGGGATGCAGGTTTTGGAGGTAAAATGCACTTTAACAGTTTAATTGTATTGCATTCAAGCCTGTTATCTGAATGTGAAATGTAATACTGACCATTAGAACTGTATGGGCTCAGGGAGCCCAACGCAGGTATTGCTACTCACATTTGGAACAAGGTTCACAAAACAGCAAGGACAATGGTGATGTGTTCCAGGATTGAGCTCCAGTTTGAAAAATAGAGTTCTGGGAATGTTTTGGTCCCCCTCACTACCTACAGTGAGCACTGGCATGTGTCATTGTGACAATGGAGGGCCGAAAGTTAATGTTTGAACAGAAGCAACACAACAATTATGCACCAAACCTAGGTTATAACTAAACAATTGTGTATGTGGAAAATTGATAACACTGCCTTCCCGTGAGTGAGACAACCTTCCAGAGAGGGCCTCTGCCTTCCCATCCATAGCACCAACTCTTAATGATTGAAGAAAACCTCTAGGGAGTGAGATAACCTTCCAGTGAGTGAGACAACCTTCCAGTGAGTGTCCCCTTCCAGTTCATAGAACCAACTTTCTTGGGGAAGCAACCCTCCAGTAAGTGATGCCACCTTCCAGTTCATAGCACCAACTTTCAGTGGGCGAAGCACACTTCCAATAAGTGAGATAACAGTCCAGTAAGTGCCACCACCTTGCAATGTGTGACTGATCCTTCCAATTGTTGAGGTAACCTGCCAATGCGTGAGACAATCTTTCAGTGAATGCTATTTTCTTACGGCAAGTGAGACAACCTAGTGAGTGACATCAAAGTTCCAGTGAATGACAGAAACTTCTAGAAAGAGAAGCAATCTCCCAGCAAGTGAGACAATCCTCCAGTGAGTGAGATACCTTCTAGCAAGTGAAACAATCTTTGCATGAGTGACACTAACATTCCAGTGAGTGAGAGAACCTTCTATAAAGCGAATCATCTCCTAGTGAGTGAGACAATCTTCCAACAGTTGCAACTTATGACATTGCCTTCCAATGAATGAGACACATTTCCGACAAGGAAGGCAAATCACACAGAAATTAAGCAACCCTCCAGTGATGGCCATTGCCTTCAAATGTGAGGTGAACTCTCACTAAGTAGCAGCACCATCCAGTCAGTAATTCCAATAATTGACTTCTCATGCACACAACTACATTGCAGTAAGTGTTGCGGCTTTCAACTAAGCAGGGTATCGTTTTGGTAAGGGACACTGCCTACCATTAAGTGACCCGAAATTCCAATTCCACTGAGTAACAGTGAGGGTGCGGAGGGGAAAATGCCTCTCCAAGGGTGTTGTCACCTTCTCATAAGTAAGACAATCCACCAGAACAGCTCACAAGGTGTCGCCGGTTTCCTCATTAAGGTGACCTCACATGTGTTGGATTCCCCGTTTCCACATAAGCCTGTTTGTGCTCTAATCCAAATCAAGGAAAATCCCAAGTGATAAATTGTTGTTTGCACTCCATCGAGAGAACTCTTAAGGGCAACATACCATTTTTGATCCTCAGGTGCTGGTGCCAGCTCCAACCCCTGCACTGAGACCTACAGAGGCCCGAGGGCAAACTCCGAGCCCGAAGTGAAGGCCATTGTGGACTTTGTGAAGGCGCACGGCAAAATCAAGGGCTTTGTCTCCATCCACAGCTACTCCCAGCTGCTGCTGTACCCCTACGGGTACACCACCGCCCGCGCTGCTGACTACCAGGAGCTGGTAAGGCTTGCATGGTTATTTCCGCTTACCCGGTCTTTGTTTAGTGCCACTATGCCTCCCAAAACAGCTTCAGGGCACTATGAGCAACGTAAAAAGACTGGTCAGTAGTCAAATAAATGTTGGAATACAAGCAAGATGTCTGTTCTGCTAACAAACTCTAAAATTGCTGGGCTTCCAACTTCTCATAAGAGTATTAAGAATTTAAATAAGGGTTGTGAATTGTTGGGTGGGACCCAGATCACCTTAATAGCACTTCATTCCAGAATGAGGGCTGCAAAATCTAGGATCCAGCAAAAGGTTAGAGGGGTTTCAGTAGGAGGATGGCTTCTGGAGCAATACCCACTATACCTTCACATCGCTCCTCTAGAAACCATGCATGGACCCTTGCATTGAGATTGCCACATTGTGTTGGGATGGAGGGAGCTCGCATCAGATGGGAGAGGAACCGCAGACGATTTCTTGTAAAAAAAGAATGAAGTGTAATTTTCGTGTTTTGTTATGGGAACATATGTATATGTAAAGTGACATATAACCAGTAATTTAGCTTTTAGGGTGGGAAAGGATCTGCTCTACAGAAAATAGTTTATAGATCATGATTGAGCCAGAAATTAAATACACTTGTACCAGTGAAAGAACAAATGTAAATTGTGTCCATTGTGATGAATAGGGTATATTTCATGATGTAGGGGTCTATAGTAAATATTGCATGCCATAAAACGGTTCCATGTTATATTGTCCCTGCAAAAATGTCGTCTGACAAAAATGACACCAAATAAATGGCCATGGTTTACAGGGACATTATCACATTGAGCATATGGTGGATAGGCCCCAAACCCAAAACCGTTTTTTTTCTTTCAAGGGGAGCAGGGGACACCCCCACAACCTCTGCTCTCCTTGACCCTATATAAATGGTCACCATATATAATGTTGCCACAGCCTTTTCATGGCAAACATTTGCATGGTGACCATATCTATGGGAATAATATTACCGGATACCCATAAAACCAAGTTTCTTTGTCAAAAAGCGATCTTGGACAAATGAGTGGTTCCCACAGTAACTGTGACATGCACTTATAATGGTCAGGGCTAACCTCAAACCATTCTGAAAAGGTATAGCAACATTGGTTTGACTTCCATGTGCAGCTGTCAGCTCCCTACCCAAGGCATGTCTTTCCAGTACTCGCTATCACATGACTCTGCTCAGAAAGGGAGGGAAGTGTTCCCGGTACCGTTGATAATGCTGTTTAACACCATAGACACCACCAGTCTAGGGGCCTCATTATAAGGTTGGCACTCTTGGAATGAAGGGGGCCGGTACAGCATTGGCCCCCTTCATTCCGGGACTGTCGATTACAAGCTTCCCATCGCGGGACCCGGATCGCACGCCTGGTAAAACCAGGTGTGCTTTCCGGGTCCCACGAGGGGAAGAGGGAGGCAATAACGGATATAATCTGCCCGTTATTACCTCCCTCCCCATTCCCATTGAGCCCAGGGGATGGGTTCCTGCATGGAGGACTTACCGGGTCCTCCTATCTCGCAGTAACCCGGTAAGTCCCCATTGCAGGAACCCGGTAATGGAGCCGGGAACGGAGGCAGCCATGGAGCTAGTAGCTCCATGGCTACTTCCGTTCTCGTAATGAAGCCCTAGGTCCGAGGTGGACCAGGTGGATGAAAAAATGTTGATGCCTACTTGAACGCAGTGGGCCTACAAGAGGATAAATGTATCGTTGGATTGACATCAATTTTGAATTACCTGAAGATGTGGAGTATAAATATGAAGACATCAAGAAGATAGTGAAGGAGCATTTTGCCACCCACAGAAACGTTGATTATGAAAGACACATGTTGCACAACATGACAGAACTCCCAGGCGAAATCCTGGGCAGATTTGTAACATGCCTCAGATCCAACAACAACAAAGAGGCCATCAAGTCCCAGGTAATCGCTAGTTGTGAGTCCATGATACTAAAGAGAAAACTGCTACAGGTACTGCATACGCTAGCTGAGATTCTGGTCATGGCAAGAACGTTGTCTGCTATGGATTTCCAGGTATCCACGCTGAGCAAGACCCACATTTCGACAACACAAACCATCAAAGAAGAAAGGAGAGACAAACGTATGTCTCAACAACCCTCACACAAGACCCCCGGCTAGAAAAATGACAGTGTTTTCAGTGTGGGTATGATCTCCCTCACGATGGATCATGCCCGGCCATCAGCCAAATATGCTCTGCATGTGGGGGTGAAGACCATTTTTGCACCATGTGCCAGAACCAAAAGCAGCGAGAGCCAGCTCATCTGAAAGGAAACCTCAGCGGCACAAGTCACCACCCCATCATCACCTGGAAGGGCGAACGAGGATCCCTGAGAGAAGACATTATAGGGGGAGATGCCACATGAGATGAAAGAATTCTCTGTCACCAGATAATCACTGCAAGGGTAGAAGTCAGATCCACCACCGCCACACAAGCACGCCGCCCACAAGTGGGTCTGAATCATATTCTAGCACGAACAGGAAGAAAAGAGGATAGTTATACCCTGGGCAATCCCACTGCATCTGAACATAGTCCCAGTCTATCACTAGCCCTACTAGGTCAAGAATTTGAGTTCCTCGTTGACTCAGGGGAGACCATCAAAGTATCTGAAACTCACAAGCAAACCCAAACTGGAAAGAGCGCAAAAGGCCATTAATCCATATGGAGTCAAGGAACCTCTCCCGTGCCTGCGTGCCTTTAAAACCCCTTGCCTGCATATAGATAAATGAGATTGCATACTAGCCCACGAGCTAGCGACAGAAGCTGTAAGTGGATGTATGCTAAGTTTCAAGTCTGCTGTTCAAATGTGATTGATAAACATTATATATCAGATTATGGCAAAAAAAAAAAATCTCGCCCACGGCCAAGATAACAATGAGCTTTCCAAAACTTTTCAAAGGAATTGGGAAGCTGAAAGGGCAGAGAATCCGGCTGCACATTGACTCAAGAGTAAAACCCATCGTCCATCACTTCAGGGGTATCCCTTTCAATATTCAACACCAGGTGGAGAAAGAACATTTCGCTCTTGTGGAGACTGACATAATTGAACCTGCATCAGGACTCACACCCTGGGTCTCTCCGGTGGTGCCAGTATGCAAAAGGAGTCCGGAAGGCCAAATAAGGCTCGGTGTGGACATGAAGGCACCCAATCAAGCCATCCTCAGGGAGCACCAGCAGTCACTACGCATCACCGACTTGATGCATCTACTCAATGGGGCCACAGTCTTCTCTCGCCTGGACCTAAACAAGGGCTACCATCAGATTGAATTTAGTAAATAGTCGAGGTGCACCATGACCTTCAACACCCACATAGGACTATTCCGCTACAAACTCCTGAGTTTTGGGATTTCATCGACCATGGATATTTTCCAGGAAGAAATACGCAAAATCATCTGTCACATACCGCACTGCATAAACTACAGTGACAATATCTTGATATTCGGACACACCCAGGAAGCCCACGATGCCACACTGATCAAAGTCTGTGCAGCACTCAACGATGCCAACCTGACACTTAACAAGGACAAATGTGACGTTAACAAAAGCACACTAAACATTTTTTGCCACATCTTCTCTGAAAAAGGTATTCAACCCGATCCAGACAAGATCCATGCGTTGACAGAAGCCCCCCCGATGTAAGCTACTTATAGAATGTTTCCTGTAAAGGGTTATGTTTGCTTCTTTGTTATTTTACAGAAGCAAAGCAAAGGTCCTTCGACTTGAATGATCAATGATTACCTTGTAAATGGACCAGTCATGTGCTGGAGACTTGGTCACAAGCAGGACCAAGGACCATGTACCTGATGTTTTTTGCCATTTGTGTTTGTTTGGTCTGTCCTGGGGGTCAAGCCTCCGTTAGGCCATTATCTTCAAGTATGAATTATATTGCTGACTTTTTTTCTTTTTGGTACCCTTGCTTTTTTTAGGGTTTCAGATCCATTAATCTCAGGTTGATTTTAGGATTCAGACTCTTTGGGCCTCATTACGAGTATGGAGGCAGCCATGCCCTTAATAAGGGCATGGCTGCCTCCATACCGTGTTCCATTTCCAGGTTCCTTCAATGAGGAAAAACCAGGTCATTCCAACATTGGAGGACCCGGTAATTCCTCCTTGAATTAACCGATCCCCATTCCCATTTGAGCCCCCATAGGGCTCAATGGGAATGGGGATGGAGCTAATAACGGGCCCGTTAACAACCAGACGTCTGTTCCGGGTCCCGCAAGGGAACCTCGTAATTGCGCATCCCGTAATGAACGGTGCCGGTCCCCTACTGGCACCCTTCATTATGGGAGCGAAAGCCTCGTATGAGGCCCTTTGGGTCTTAATCTGCGGTAGTGAACTGCAGCCCTTTCTTCTGTGAATGGTATCTGTATTTATTTGGTACAAATGACTGGCATTGAGTAACTCGTTCAAGGCTTCTGCAGAGTATTGAGCGCAGGAGGTCTCCCGTTCATCCTGGGGTTCCGAATTGGGATCTCCCGCTAGTTCTTCAGGGCCTCCGCGGAGTTCTGTTCGAGCCACTCTCTGAGGTCCACTCCTCACAACCCTGGTGACCTTTTTGCTTGCCATTACCTTGAGTCAGGGAGTGGGAGACATTGGGGCCTTGTGTGGGGAAAACCTTACCTCCCCATTTTCAGAGATGGAGGTTTTCTGCACCTCCCCCCATCATTTCGACTGAAGTTGATGTCTTAATTTCATATGAAACTGGAGGTTGTCCTTCCAGCTTTGCAGCAAGCGTTTGGGGAGTCACATGCCACGGATTTAGCAGAGCTTTTGTCCATTAACACCCAGTGCACAGAGGAATTTCATCAGTGTCGGTCCTAGTTGGTTACTTCTCGATCGGCTAGACCAGCAGGTAAGTCATCTGTTTCCACTGCATGTCAGTGGATTACGCTCACAATTGCTTCCACATGTGGGCATGTAAGTCTTCTCCTTCCAGTGTCAATTGAGATTTCCTCCACCCCGGGAAGATCATTGCTGCCGCATTCTCTGAATCGGGTGGGGGAGACCTCCATTCAGGATATCTGCCGTACTGCGAACTGGGCTGTGCTCTCTATATTCTTCAAACAATACAAACTGCAATTTGGAGGACATGCTTGTATTCACTTTGGGGCAGTGGTTTGGTTGCCAATAATCACTGAAGTTTTTTATTGTTATTCAATAAAGGGGTATGCAACATCATTTGGTGTGATCCTCTTTTTTGGTCAGGGGAGCTTGGTAAGTCCTCTTTTGATTAGAAATCTGACAAGGAAGATGGACGAGAATGTAATGGCTAGTTTACTTACCGGTAATCTTCATTACTCCAGATCCTGGTTTCTTCGTCACAGACCCCAGTTAAATCCCACCCACCCACCCTGGGCTTGGGTCAGCATGACATCATAACAGGCAGAGTGGTGAGGGGAGGCGCCTTTTAAAATACATGTTATCAAACATGGAGAAGGGACTATAGATGCTGGTCCTCCATGCTTGATTGAGAACGGAATTATGGAAGGTCTACCTCGCAAGGCATAGCCTCATATGATTAGAACTCTGACAAGGAAGATGGACGAGAAGGAATGTCTAGTTTACTTACCAATAATCTTCATTACTCCGGATCCTGGTTTCCTCGTCACAGACCCCAGTTAAATCCCACCCACCCACCCTGGGCTTGGGTCAGCATGACATCATAACAGGCAGATTGGTGAGGGGAGGCGCCTTTTAAAATACAAGTTATCAAACATGGAGAAGGGACTATAGATGCTGGTCCTCCATGCTTGATTGGGAAGGGAATTATGGAAGGTCTACCTCGCAAGGCATAGCCTCATATGATTAGGACTGTGACGAGGAAGACCGTGACTCTGAGTATTGAAGATTAACAGCAAGCCATCAGGCCATTCTCACGCTACAAGGCAAGCACACATAGAATAGATATTGTCAGAGGCAGTGTTATGGGCACGGATGCAGTTTGAATGTAACCTCTGGCCTAACCAAAGAAAAAGTTACGCATAGCTTTACAAAGCTTTAAAATGGAATCGCCAAGAATGCATGCCATGAAGTGTCATTATGTGGCTGTGAAACACCTGAACACCAGGTCCATATTTTAGCCACCAATGTTAAAACTATGGTCAAGAGCTATGGGCTCTTGAGTCAGCAGCAATGCTCGTGGTGACATCACCGATGGGATTGAGAGTAGTATTTCTCCAATCTGGTGCTTGTTGGGAAAATACCTAATACCTTTAGCAAATCAACCCTTGGAATATAAATTCAGGAAAGAGGGTTAAAATAAGGCAAGTGCTTCAATCACTAAAATCCAGGAGCCACAAAGACACCAGATATTGTCAATGTTTTTGCAGAACGTTCGAAATGTGACCTAAGCAAATTAATCTGACGCTCCTGAAAGGGAAGTTGATTTTGGAAACTGCCAGATGAAATATGGAATAATATTGAATTCTAATTTGTTGTCTGGTTCTCTCTGCAGGATAATTTGGCTAAGTCTGCCGTTTCCGCCCTGTCAGCTGTATACGGGACAAGGTACCAATATGGCAGTATCATCACCACCATCTGTAAGTGTTTCCAAGTCATTGGAACATCATATTTTGGAGATTGGTCATTGGCAGGTCCCAACTGTCAGTGCTGGAAATGGAAATGATTTACTGTGGGATCCAACCAGCGACTGGAGTGTGTGTGGGGAATGGATGGATGGATGGCTCTGCTAACCCTCCCCCATCGCTGTTGGCCTCCCACAGTAAATAATGTTCTCATGACCTTGGTACCAATAGAAGTCATCACTCCCGCTTTAAATCATAGCCCCTAGCCTTGCCTCGGGCCAGGGCTCATCTTGCCATGCTTCCCTGACCCTGTGCACCTCCGCACAAACACACACGCACATATGTGTGCGTACATTCATTTACACGTTTACCCGCACACATGCAGATTCGTGCCCCTCTCACTCAGGCTCCCACATACACACGCGCACACACACACACACACACACACACACACACACACATACATACACACACACCAACACACACTTACCGAGGCCTGCACCTCTTACTCACCAGCTTACACATGCTCAATAGGAGGCAATCCAGCCAAGATCAGATTTGCGAAACCCAAGGTCCTGGAGAGCGAGGAGGAAAGAGGTGTGGTTGACAGCAGCAAAAGCGTCAGAAAGGTCCAAAAGGATGAGTAAAGAAGAGAGTTTGGAGTGTTGAGCATTAGAGAGAAAGTTGGAGACATGCACAAGTGCAGTCTCGTTGGAATGTTTACTACAGAAGCCTATTGAAATGTATCTCCAAGGCCATTATCCTCAAGGTACTTAGTTATCCGGTTGAAGACCGCCGGCTTAAGGACTTTTGAATAATGGGTAAGGAGAGAAACTGGGTAATAGTTTTCTGGGACTGGGCAATGCTCTTGGAGCACCTTTCTAGGGCTTTGTAATGTATTCTCTAAGACCTTGGTTTGGTTTGCAGCAATATCAGAATAAACACTTCTAATACAATGTGAATGAAATTGACTCTTGTTATAACAAACCATTTGTTTTTCCTTTCTAGTATTGCGGGTCTGCCTAGAGAGAACTCCAGGCTCTTTCTGTTGGGGAGCATTACTGAAGCAGGGATTTCTCAGACTGTTGAATACTGGCCTGCTGGGTAGAACTGGGGGGCAGGGTCTGGGAGGGGTTGAGTTCACCAGGTTTATCCTGCCCTGATGAACTGTGGGCTGGAGAGGGCTTAGGTCACCAAGAACATAATTTCCCGATTTCCCTGCAGGGCTAGGGAGGGTTAGGGTCACCTGAACTGTCATTCCATGATTCTCTGCGGTTGTCCCCTGGCCTCTGATTAGGGTCAAGGGAGAGGAAACCAGGAGATCCTCCCCTTGCTACCCCTGGGCCCATGATCCACTGGCTCTGGGAGGCACCTGGTCCCCTGAATGACCCCACTGTCTCTGCCCAGAACCAACCAGTGAACCTCATCACAATACCCTGTGGCTCCCCCCACAAATACACATCTCACTCAAAGCATCCACCACTGCAGTCACCAGCACCACATATCCAGGCATCCCAGCTCAACCCTGAACATGATAGGCAGCAAAGTATCAAACGACCCCACACATACAACACCCCTTGAAGCCTGGCCCCTCCCGCCATTGGACAACACATGCGCCTCTGCTTCCACCACCTTCAATACACTTTCCTTCTCCAGTGAGACTCCGGTCTCCATGAACCCCTGGAGCTAAGTGCGCATTCCAGACAGCCCACGGTAGTAAGACACCATGCCAATGGCAGGTGTGCCCTATACACTTATCAATGACATACATTAGACTGGTTGCCCGCTTACAAGCTTTCCCCCTTGTGGAACTTGATGGTACTTACATCTCACAGATCTAGCAAAGTTGAGTGTCCTTGCTCAACTGAAATGTGCCACCTACTCTGAACGAGAACCACCTTTCAATGTGCCACCTACTCTGAACGAGAACCACCTTTCAATGTGCCACCTACTCTGAACGAGAACCACCTTTCAATGTGCCACCTACTCTGAACGAGAACAACCTTTCAATGTGCCACCTACTCTGAACAGGAACCACCTTTCGATGTGCCACCTACTCTGAACGAGAACCACCTTTCATGTATTTTAATTATGACATAATGTTATAGGTTCAATCCAAGCAAAGTCAGATCGAGGAGCAACATTGACGCAGTTGAATTGTATTTAAGCTTTATAACACTACATCTAATGTAACTGATATGGGCACCAGAGCCGGGAGTAGGTGCTCTCTTTGATGTATGTAACTGATCCCTACTCATGATGCCTACGCAATCGTCGCACCTCAACCATCGGGGCATGTTGAGTTCCAACTGGCGTTGTCATGTCATGGCATTAGGCAAATCCCCAAAATGAATAGGCTCTGCTCATCATAACTACGCAGGTTTCTATAGGGAGATTAATACTTCTTGTTTTACTTCTAACCTAGATCAAGCAAGTGGAGGTACTATTGACTGGACGTACAACCAGGGCATCAAGTACTCGTACACCTTCGAGCTGCGCGACACCGGCCGCTACGGATTTGCCTTGCCAGCCAATCAGATCATCCCAACCGCAGTGGAGACCTGGGCGGCCCTTCTTAAGATCATCGAGTATACCCGGGACCACCCCTATTAAGCAAGAAGACTATCGCACCCTGGAGGCAGAGAATACAGCAGCAATTCAACCTCAGATAGAAAGTTACTTCTACTCTACCTAGTTGACTATTGTATTACAACAATTAAAAATCCCATCCAACATCACACTTTTATTGTATCTTTGCTTTGATGTTTGTTATATTAGCCTTACATGTGAAACATGTTGCATTGGGGTCAACCTCGTTCAAAATGGGTCAGAATCACCAAAACACAAGTGGAACTAAAAAAAACAACATGCAATTGTTTTTCTAATGCGTGGAAGTGACCACAAGAGAATTATGAATTTCTTTTTTTTTTGTTATACTTTATTTATAATTTTCATAAACATATTACAATCAATCATTGAAATCAAAGAATATAAAGAGTACAATAAAACAATAAAAGGAAAACAAAAAGTATCTAATACCACACAGAAGTAAATAATCACTCCCTCAAGAATCTTTAAAATATTATGAAACAATAAAGAACAACAAAACCACAAAACAAATCAAGACAAAGACAAGGCATAAAACACACACCCATCTCCCAACCAGCTCAGAATGAGAAAACACTCATACCTTGACTTATAATCATTCACTTCCATAAAATTCATTAAAAGGTTCCCAAAGTTCCTCATAAATTGTTCCTTTTTGCTGTTTACGTAATAAGCACTTCTCATATTTTGAAAGAATCCTCATATCACATAGCCAATTGTCCAGAATAGGTTTCTTCCTCGTTTTCCACACCTTTAACACCTGTTTAACAGCTACCAATAATCCTTTATTACTCCAATTCCTAACCACATAAGCAATATCACGCCCGCATCTTGGAGACAGCAGGAGCACAGACAATGGGCTCTGCGGGAAATCAATAGTCCAAATTGCATCAATCCTATCCAGCACATCCTTCCAATAGTCCCTCACCCTATCACAGTACCACAACATATGTAACAGAGAACCCTTCTCCTTCCGACACCCCCAACAAGCATCATTGTCTAGCAATCCAAGACTACACATACGAAGCAGAGTCCAGTAAATTTTACCCAATACCCTTTGATGAACATAACGCAAATTTAAGTCGATTCTCGCTTTAACTGGGACCCTCCAGATCTGTTCCCACTCCTCCATTGGAATGTCATTGCCCAACTCTTCAGACCAATTTGTTCTTAGTTTCTCCCATGAGGCCAACCAAGCATTCTCCAAAGGAAGAAAGTTCATAATATTCGACACCTTCAGTTACATCACAGAAAACAACCCACATATCTCTGGCCTAGCTACAAATCCAGAGTTTAACATCTGTCCCCGTTCAAAAAGCAAATCCTTCAGTATTCTATACCTTCCCTGTTCCCTCCTACTTAGTCCATATTTAAAACATAGATCATCAAAAGGAATCATTTCATCATTATCATTCCAAACATCTCCAATTTCCAGAACACCTCTATTACTCCAACTCTTCCAATGCAACAGCATATTATTAACCTGAAAACCAGGATTACACCATAAAGAAGCCTCTTTATACATATGCAATCCCTGACCATTAGTAGTAACCAACGAGATCAAAGTGTCCTTAGTAACAGCAATTGATCTCAGATTCATAGCCCAAGGAGGTAATCTCCCAAGGGAATACAAACTTCTTGCATTGTACGGTTTCAACATTTCTCTCTCAATTCTCACCCACCAGGGCACTAAGTCTACATCATCATTCAAGAAAATGAACAATTTTTTAAGTAAGAAGCCTTTACAATAGTTCCCCAAAACTGGATAACCAAACCCACCATCCGAGTCATAATATAACGTGGGATCCTAGCCCTTTTCCCAACACCCCACAAAAAGTCCTGAAAAACGTTATCAATACGTCCCAGTATTTTCTTCGTGAACCATAATGGAATGGACTGTAAGAGGTACAAAACCTTAGGAAGCAGCATCATTTTAATTGCATTAACTTTCGCCCAGATACTCAAGATCGTACATCGCCATTTCCTAATGTCTTTTTGGAGAACCTCTATTATTTTATTCACATTAAACTCAACCATTTTGTTAACATCCCTAACCAGATGAACACCCAAATATTTGACACAATCCCTTTCCCATTTGCAATACCAACCCAACAATCTATCACAATCAAGAGTAACACTCAGAGGAAAAACTACTGATTTTCCCCAATTGATTTTATAACCTGACAATCTCCCTACCTCCTCCACCATATTTCTCAAAATAGGTCCACCCTCCCTCGGATTATTCAGGATTACCACCACATCATCCGCATATGCCAAGACTTTGATTTCCTCACCCCCTACACGCAATCCTTTTAAAACAACATTTTGTCTGATATAGGCTAACAAGGGCTCCAGAACCAAAAGGAAAGGAGGCAGGGGACAGCCTTGTCTTGTGCCCCTAAATAAACGGAAGGGCCCCGAAAATCCCCCATTCACCGAAACCTTGACTGATATATCCGATTGCAGAGTCCCAATAGCATTGATAAATAGAGGCCCAAATCCCATTTTCTGAAGAGTATAATTAAGAAACGTCCAATTAACTCTATCGAAAGCCTTTTCGGCATCCAAAAAAATCAACAAAGTCTCATTAACTACAGGTTCTGGCAAGTGCATAATATCTAGAAGAGTCCTAATATTACCATATCCATGTATCTGTCTCATAAATCCCACCTGAGCCCTATCAATCAGCCTTCCCATTTGTTTATCTAACCTACTTGCCAAAATCTTAGAACATTTTTTAATATCCACATTTAGCAATAAGATAGGCCGATAATTGCAGCAATAAGCCGCATCTTTCCCAGGTTTTGGAACAACTGTTACAACAGCCTCCTTCATTGATGGGCACAGAACACCTTCCAATAAGAATCGATTATACAACTCACATAACTCTGGCGCTAGCTGTACATCAAAACATTTATAAAATTCGGTAGATAAACCATCCATACCTGGAGACTTCCCATCCTGCAATCCACCAATTGCAAACAACACATCTGACACAGTAATTGGTGTGTCAAGCAAATTTCTGCCTTCCTCAGACAAGGATGGAACATCAATTTTCCCAAAAAATTCATCCAGGTGTTGCAATTGCGGTGCAAGCTCATCAGTGTATAAACCAGTATAAAATAAACGAAAGCATTCACCTATCTCTTCCCTCGTTACCGTTACACCATCAGTACCCTTATCAATTTTACGTACATGGGATCTTTCTAAAAAACCCTTCAGTTTGTTTGCCAACAGTTTCCCTCCTCTATCTCCTCCCTCCCAATACCTTTGCCTCATATAAAACAAACCTTTCTCCATTTGTGACTCAGTCTCCAGTTTCAGAGCATTCTTCACCACATTCAATTCCATTCTATCCTTATTACTATTAGATAAAGCATACTTCTGTTGTAGATCACCTAAGGTAGTATGGAGTTCCAATATCTTTGTTTCCCCTTTCTTCCTTGCCCTAGCAGTCCAGCACATCTACTCCCCCCTAATAAAGGCCTTAAAGGAGTCCCAAACCACCAGACCATCTGATGAACCTTTATTATCTTCAAAAAAATTATTAATGGAAATACTCAACGCTTTGGAAGCATTCTCCTCTTTCAAAATAAAGGGCTTAAGACGCCATCTATAATTTCCTTTTCTCTCACTACCAAAATGTAGCTTAATTTTCACTATTGAGTGATCAGATAGATGGTGTTCCCCAATACTTGCTTCCACTACCGATTCCATCAAGACATCAGAGATTAGAACATAATCTAGTCTCGAAAATGAATCATGCACCGGGGAATACAAAGAATAACCAACATCTCTTGGATGGATGAAAGTTTCTCCAAGTGTCCACAAGGTCATGGACATCCAAAAAAATCATTAAATTCCGTGCTGGATTTCTGCCCAGAAAAACTACACGTAGAGGACCTATCCCTCCTATGATCTAATATACAATTAAAGTCCCCCCCACGATAATAGATTCTCCCCTCATATCACGTAACATTGTTTCCAAAGATTCAAAGAATTTACCACTACGAACACATGGACCATAAACAGAACCAATAGAAAGCACTAGCCCCAGGAACTTGTTTCAACCCCAAGGAACACACGTTTGGATCCAGACTAGGCCCACTCTGCACGTCACCCTTCTGAAGTAAAGAAATTGAGTACAATTGAATTGGTTAACAGAGCCTATTATTACAGCGCTTAGTAGTGGGAGGAATCCGGCATGAAGCGCTAGATGAAAAAGTGTCATGGTTAGTATTAAAGGCTCTTCTCCTGCCTGCCAGAGTACCGTAGTGTGTGCCTGCTTCCTGCACCATTTTACACTTCCTGCAGTTTCAGTCCTTTGCCCATCTGCACCCCTGTTCCCCCTCTCAACTCAATACTCCTGAACCTCGGTCATCCTCTGACCCGGCCCTCTCTTCTGTTCTCGTGTCGTTCAACCCTTTGCCCCCATCTATATGGTCTGTGATCCCCCTCCCCCTACGCGTTCACTCTTGCAATCCTATCTACTCTGCTCAAGGTTTTCTCATTACCTCCACGTCCACTCTTCCTCGTCCCAGTACTTACTTCATGAGGCACCTGCCTCCGACACAGGACCTTCTTCTATTTCTTTAAATCTCTATAACTCCTCCCCCACATCCATGTCACTCAGTTTAATTTTTCCTGCCTTCGGCAGGTTGGACTTTTTCTTCCCGGTGCGGGGCACCAGGGAGCACCGATTGCTGGCCCCCTGGTGGGGGCTGTGTGGCGGGGCCCTCGGCTCCCTCAGGTGCGGCGCTGCTCCTGGGCCCCCTGCGGGGCTTGGGGTCACAGTTGAGCTGGATTTCCTCACTCGGTTCTTTGCTGGGCTCCGGACCGCAGCGTGAGCATTGTGTCCCGGGTCCTGCACGGCCCTGGGAAGGTAAGGAGAGGGGAGGACTGGGCTTTATGTTTTTCCCCTCTCCTCCTGTTTTGGCCGTCTTGATTCGACTTGGCAGTATGGGCTAGCCTTCCCTTTTGTTGTGAGGCCTCTCTGCTTCTTGTCGTGGGGTGACAGTGGCAGAGAGTCTTTAGGAGTGCGGGGGCTCTGTTCTGTCGCAGGCATGTCACATACCACCTGCTCCTCAGACACACGGCCCAGGATGCACCGGATGTTAGCTGCATTATCTGGGGGAAGGTAAGGAGAGGGGAGGACTGTGCTTGACATTTTTCCCCTCTCCTGCTGGTATGGCCATCTTGACTCCTTCAACATGCCGTTTTCCTCATGCCTTGTGTGCACATCTTTATTGGAAATGATGGCAAGCACTTGGCAGTATGGGCTAAGCCTTCCCTTTTGTTGTGAGGCCTCTCTGCTTCTTGTCGTGGGGTGACTATGACAGAGTATTTGAAAGTGCGGGGGCTCTGTTCTGTCGCAGGCATGTCACATACCACCCGCTCCTCAGAGACACACGGCCCAGAATGCACCGGATGTTAGCTGCATTATCTGGGGGAAGGTAAGGAGAGGGGAGGACTGTGCTTGATGTTTTCCCCTCTCTTGCTGGTATGGCCATCTTGACTCCTTCGAAAGGCCGTTACCTCGTGCTCGGTGTACACATCTTCATTGGAAATGATGGCAAGCACTTGGCAGTATGGGCTAGCCTTCCCTTTTTGTTGTGAGGCCTCTCTGCTTCTTGTCGTGGGGTGTCTGTGACAGAGTATTTGAAAGTGTGGGGGCTCTGTACTGTCACAGGCATGTCACATACCACCCGCTCCTCAGACACACACAGCCCAGGATGCACCGGATGTTGGCTGCATTCCTTGCGTGCTGCCTGTGAATACGGCGCAGATTTGGACACGTCTGCAAGCGGCCGGAAGGGTACCGGCCTGGCATAGTCTACACTTCGGGTTCGAGTATCAGCGGTGCTGACTCGGTCCTTCAACCTTCCTAGACCGACGCATTGGAACGATCTAGAGCATGGGGCTACAAGCTACTGGATACAGGGCCCAAGCCACCTCTCAGTCATGTGGCGTGTTAGTGGTGTGTTTGGGTCTGTGCTAGCTATGGACGCAGACTCCTTGTCCTGTCCTCTTCCTCTAAACTGCGCGAGGGAAAGTCGAAGGAGTTGATTTGCTTTTCCCTTGTCCGGCATGGGATTATGGAAAATGCATCATGGAAGTAACGGCCATGCAGGGGGTTCCCACTGTCTCTTCTTTTAGGGCCTAGGTCCTCCGGTGCCGACATGTTGCTTTCACGCCTCCTCTCAGACTTGTGGGAAGTGATAGGGCACATGGTGGCACATGTCTGTGCTTAGAGGGGTTCTCAGAGCCCCTGGTGCCGGTGGAGGGGGATGTCACTTCAGTGGGTTTTCCAGTATAGGCATACCTCAGGTAGGGGGTTGCCTTTGATGTCGGCTATCCGGGATGGATTGCTTTGCCCCGCTTTGTGACAGTACTCTGCCCTTTTGACGCCAGCCTGGTGGCTCCTCTGTCAGCTGAGGGGGCCATAGTCTGCTGGACTTCTGGGCTGTCCAGTATCTTCCTTTTGATAGGTAAGATCTTTTTGTGGGCTGGCAAGCATGCTGTTATATTGTGGCGCAGGCCTGTTTTCAACGTCCTGTGATTTCCCTCTGGTGCAAGTGCAGTGACTGGCGGTTTTCCCTGGCTCCTCGTCTCTATCTTCTCGGAGGTGTATGGGACCGGTGGGGTTCGGCTTCCTGAGTAATGGGCTCCTTCTGGAGGGGGTATCAGTTGCCGTTCCTGTCTCCTCCTGTCCAGGTTTGCATGGTTAGGACTTTGGTACCCAGCTCACGGTCCAAGTAGTTGGCCATGGGATCCGTTCTCTCCGAACGGTTGTTGTGGGTTACCCTCTTGCCCGTTCCTCTCCCTGTTCAGGGTCAAGTTTTCTACTTGCGGGTGTTCCTGGTCCCTATGCCTTCTAGGATGTGTCACCTGCTTATGGGTCTCAAGACCCTGCACTGCTTGTCCGGACGTCTGGGGAGAGCGTACTCTGGATGTTGTGCAGGGGGGGCGCTTGCTGGCTGTTCTGGGTTGGGTTCTCAGAAGGCAGTATGTCTCGGCTCGCCTGTTGCTGAAGTTACGGGGCACGTGGCGTCTTGCATGTTTTCCAGTTGCTTGAGCCCGTCTTCGGTTACGTCTCCTGGTGTCTTATACTCTCTCCCACTGGCTCCCGGCATCTCAGCTTTCGTAGTTTTGTTTTCAGTGTCCCCAGCGCTGCGAGTGTCCCTGCTATGGTGGCGGGGGGTTTCAGGTCTACAGGCTGAGGTGTGCATGGTCCTTCCTCCTGTGGCCTCTCCTACTACCAACACCAGCAGAAAGGGTCTACATTGGGGGTCCTCTCAGCTCAAGGGTTGTGAGATCTGGGGAGAGCCGGCGATCATCCAATTGGCAAGAGTTGTGCCATTGTCCAAGCTCTGGTGTACTTCGATGAGTTGCTGGACGGTCGGCGGTTTTTGGTCCGATCGGACAATACGACGGCCTTGGCATATGTCAACTGCAAAAGGGGTTCCGGCCACTCCTTGAATGCTCTGGCAGCGCTGATGGGCACCTGGGAGGACTCTCATCTGGTGTCTCTGGTGGCCTCACGTATCAGAAGGGTGGACAATGTTCAAGCGGATCTTCTCAGACGCCGGTTTTCACTCCTCTGCGGAACTGGTCCTGTTGGCCCAGGTCTTTGCGGTGACCTGTGTCAGTTTAGGGTCCCTGGTTCTAGACCTGTTTGCATCCCCGGCCTCAGCAGAAGTTCCCCTCTTCTGCTCTAGGTTTCAGGCTGAGGGGATTGGGGGATGGACGCCCTCTCTGTACAGTGGCCTTGGGGTTTTCCTTTATGCCTTTCCGCCTATTCCCCTTCTGCCCCGGGTGGTTTGGCGCATCAGAGTGTCCAGGGTGACTGTGTTGTTGTTAGCTCCGTTCTGGTCCCGCCGGAGTTGGCTCCCCTCTCTGTTGGAGCTTCGGTCCTAGGAACCTTGGCTGGTTCCGAGGTGGCCGTGTCCCCTTCAAGGGGATCTGCGGTTGGAATTCCACCAGATGCAATGGGCGGTGTGGCTATTGCTCAGTCTAGGTTGATATCTCAGGGGTTCTCAGATCCTGTAGTTGGGTCCAAATGGATGCTCTTAGACCCTCCACTCTGAAGGTGTTAGGCAGACACTGGGGCCATTTCCGAGACTGGTATGGGCGGTCTGGGATCCCTCCCCTGCGTTCTGGCCTCTGCTATCCTTCAGTTCCTCCAGGAGGGGTTTTGACAGGGGCCTGGCAGTTTTTCCAGGCTTCGCTCTCAGTAGGCCTCCATGAAATTACTTTTGGGGGACTCTGACGGTCACTTGGATGGGGAGGTGTTGGTGGGGAAATTGATCCAGGGTTTTTCTTCTTCCCGTCCTTGTGCTGATAAAGGGCTTTCCTCTTGGGATCTCCCTCTTGTATTACGGTTCCTTCACGGGCCTCCTTTTGAGCCCATTTCCGAGATTGATATCAAACATCTTACACTGAAATCTGCTTTTCTTATTGCCCTCACTTCTGCCCGTAGGCTTGGGGAGATTGGGGCTCTCTTATGTCACGCTCCTTTCCTGAGGGTGCTGCCAGACTCGGTGGGGCCGGGGTGTGGTCCGATGTTTCTCCCTTCAGTTGTCTCTCGGTTTTCACACCTCTCAGGGTCTGGTTCTCCCTGACTTCTTTCATGATCCAAGAACGCCTGAGGAGGTGGCTCGGCTTAACATTGATGTCCGACGGGACGCGTTGGAGTATTTGGCTTGGTTTGCTTTTTCCACCAATCTGATAGTCTTCTGATTGCTTGTGGTCCGGCTGGGGCTGGGCATAACGCATCTGTGGTTTCCATTTTCCGGTGGTTCCGGGTTGTGATCTCTAGGGCCTATGTGGCTTCTGGCCTGCCTGTGCCTGCGCACAATCGGGGGCGGTCTGCCAGGGGTTTGGCGGCTTCCTGGGCCGATGCAAGGAGGGTTTTTCTCTGCAAGAGATTTGTATGGCTGCCGCCTTGGCTGGTCTAGGCATTTTCATCAACCGCTATGGGTTGAGTTTCTCCCACTCGGGGGTTGGTTCCTTCGTGGTTGGAGTTTTGTCTGTGGGGATGTGATTTAAGAGTTATTGTGGGTGTGTTTTGCTGCACTGTTTTTGGCTCTGTGTCTCATTGGGACCTTTTCCCCGTTGCTGCTTTGGTATACCTCATGAAGTAAGTACTGGGACGAGGAAGAGTGGACGTGGAGGTAATGCTCTGATTACTTATCAGTAATCTTCATTACTCCTAGTCCTACTCTTCCTCGTCACAGTACTGACGACCCTCCTCACCCTCCCTCCGGGGAAGGTCCCATGCTCCGGCTTGGTAATATGAAACTGAGTGACATGGATGTGGGGGAGGAGTTATAGACATTTAAAGAAATAGAAGAAGGTCCTGTGTCTGAGGCAGGTGCCTCATGAAGTAAGTACTGTGACGAGGAAGAGTAGGACTAGGAGTAATGAAGATTACCGGTAAGTAATCAGAGCAGTTCTGCTCACGCTACACTCCCCTCATACTGCAGCACATCTGAGGCTCAATTTTCTGCTTAGTGTTATTAGTTGTCTGTGTTCATCTCTCTCTTTTGCACCCCAGCGCCACTTTCATCCGTACTGCGCCCCTTCCCTGCCCTTCCCTCCCATGAATCCCTGTCTGCTCCTCTGCACACACCCTGGGACCTCATCCCTTTAACCTCCGCACTTCTCTCATCTCCTCTGGGCATCCCCCCTGCCTGCACACCCCCTTTGTCAGTGGTAGAAGGGTATAAAAAAAAGTAGTGGAGCTGTGACCCTGGCAGGAACAGAGGAGGCAGGAAAGGAGCAACCTGCAACGCATTTTCCAAGGGTTGCAGCCATGCTGGTTGACAGCCAATTGAGTAGAAACACTGCTATTGGGTGTTAAAGTGGAGAAGTGTGAAAAAGTAGTCGAACTGTTAACAGTAACAATTAAAAGTAGTGGAACAGCGGTCCCGACCGTTCTCGCTCACTTCAACCACTGCCCTTTGTTCTCCACTTTCAGTTTCTCTCTGCACCTCAGTCACTCCTCTGGATTGTCCTCAAACTCTCCCCGCCACTCCCCTATCTCTTGGTGGTCTCAAAGTAGGGATTTCTTTAGAAGCAATGTTTGGATGGTGCCTCAGGTGCCCACACAGTAGGGGACTAATAAATAAGGCGAGGGGCATCAGCTAACAATGACCAATTCTGAAGAATGGTTATATGTGCTTATTTGTAACACTTTTAAGGTGTACCATAGCATATGTTTAACTCATTAATGGTTATAGGTCCATGGCTTAGGCGCATGTCAACATGCAAGAGTCAAGAGACAATGGGCCTCATTACGTCTGTGGCGGTAAGGCAACAACAGCGCCGCATGCCGCCACATTACGAGTTCTGCTTGTAGGTGCCACTCTGCACGTGTGGTCAGACCAGGCGTGCAGAGCGGCACCCGCGAGCAGAACAGGATGGTAGCAACGGTACTGTTATGAACGGTCCCGCTGCTACCATCCTCTCCATTCCCATTGAGCCCTATGGGGGCGTACCAGCTCCGGTCCCGCGAAAGGGAATTACCGGGCCCTCCAAGGTCGGGAATGACCCGGTAATTCCCCTTTCGTGGGACCCAGAGCCGGACCCGGGTTTGGGGGTAGGCATGCCCTTATTAAGGGCATGGCTATCTCAAACCTCGTAATGAGGCCCAATTTACGGTATGGTATGTACGCTATGTTAGGGGTCCCTAAAACTCCCTGCATCACTCTTAGGGATAAAGGTTTATAGTTATACTTCATATGGTGTTGAATAAAACCCATATGTTGGTTTTGCAAAATACATTTAAAAAAATGTATTCACGATATTTCATTTCCTATTGCCAAATCGGGCTAGCGCCTCGAGGGTTTGCGGAAGCACTTCATGCAACTTTAAACTCATTCACACACTATGCCAGTCGTTAATGCAGAAACACTAGTCTGTTGGTCTGTACCTGAATTAAGCTTTTGTTTTTGCAAAGCGCATACTGCACAATCGTGAGTACGCGATTAATGACCGTAGAAAGCCAACATTCTACGCTCCAGTTTTCAACACCGCCATTCAGAGTTGGGTGGAAAGACTGGGGAGGAGGTGTCATGCTTTCGAGCTGTAAAACCTGCCAAAATCCCTCTTTAGTAGTGTCACTGCACGCATTTCTTAAAAAACTGCCACTTTTCTGATTCACAAAAGTGCCCTTAAGCTTTCAGTAAATTAGAACAATAGGTGCTGCAGTCTGGGAAATGCAAGGGCAAACATGAACAGTGGGTGTTAAGGGCACCTCACAGGAGTAGTATTTGAATTGCTGTTTTGTACATGCAAAGTAGGGCCCTGTCAGGAGAAGCCCCTTGTTGTCCCTTTCTCGCATTCCTGATGGTTACCAGGGCCTTATGAGGCCCTAAATCAGAGGCTTTCATGTCCTTCACCAAATTCATTCCGTGTCAAAATATGCACACTCATTCGGGGAGTGCCTTCGTAGAGTGCTGTTACGCTGCCGTCTTGCCTGAGGGTTATATCGTGTTTGAATTTGAAACGCAAGATCCAGCGTATGTTATTTATTCAGAACGAGACGGTACGGAATTACACACTACTGACTCTGGACTTTAAATTTAGCACTGTGGACTCTGAACAAACATCATGACAGTGCTTTCTAATAGCCACTCCCCCTGAGCAAAGAACGTCTCTATTTAAACAGCAGCGTGCGCGCATTCGCAGAGTGCCTTTGTAGATTGCTGTTCTGCTGTTTCACGTCTCACTACTAACATGCCGGACACAACTAGTTTGCTGGTAATCCCTCCCCAATCTACCCGTAAAATACAAATGCGAGCTTCTGGCCAACTTCAAGGAAAAAGACTGAAGGCATTAAGCGCGGACATGAGATACTTCTGTAATGCACATAAAGACCAGCCGTTATTACCAACAAGGTCTTTACTGGTACAGCCAGTCGATAGTATTGGGGAAAGGAGAATAGCCTCCGACCCCGAAAAGTCGCTTCAAGTACCTAAGCAATAAACTGTGGAGAGGGAGAAACAAATGACTAACATAACAGACAAAACCCTCCTTACCTGTGCTACCCAAATAACGGCAGATGGAGGAAAAGGTCCACAAAGCTCACTTGACATAGAAAGCCTGAGCAAAGAAGTGAGTCCTAGGGAAAACATGGTTCATGCCCCGGAACATCTAACATGTCCATTATTATACTCACAAGTTGCCAGTATCCCTAGTCAATCCAGTAGAATACAAATTGATTCTACTGAAATCTAATCTAGCAATTGTAACAAAGACACTCCAGAGAATGATACAGGCAAAGAAAGTGAAGTCGAACGTACTGTAATTAGCAACCCACCCACCCCCCAACACTGTACTTCACTGCAAGACACAGCAAATGAGGGGCAAGTGACGGAATCTCGAGCCGGGGCTTCCCAAGTGGAGGAACTCAATTACCAATTAGATTTGATCAAAAAAAGGCTCACATTTGGACAAACGAGCAGAACATAAGAAACAAACTTTAAATTTGATAATAACCAAGCTTGATTGGTTAGTACATAATGTAACCCAAATACCTAATAATGATGGAATAAACAGAATACTAATCCAAACACAAATCGAGCCAGAGGCTCAAACATGGGAACCAGAACCTGAAAGGATGGTACTGGAAGTTCTCCCTGCCGAGAGCATGCCATCATCACACACTCAGAAATTGAATGAAGGGATGGCCAGGGGTTCGAAAAAAGCAGAGGCTAATAAGGATAGCAACTTGAACTTGAATAACAGTATTTTAATGACTAATGAGCTTCAGGCGGAATTTGATGAACAACAATTGGAAGCTCCAGGCCAAATCCCGGTTTTTGATCTTTTCCATAAAAAAACAGTGCAAGAAAAGAAAAAAAACAAGAAAAACCCAATGAAGCAGCCAAGTAAACTGCTAAAAAAGACAAACTATCAGACTCAGTCAATAAGACAGAGCTCAAATAGAGCAAAAAAATGTACAGAAAACCTAACTACCCCTCCATTATCTCCCAAGGTTCTTCCTGCTAAAAAGAGAGAGAAAGAAACATCACAACCTCAAGAAGATAAACAGCGTCACCATAATCAGCGCCTTGGTGTAAGGCGCTCTATAAATAAATAAATAAATAAATAAATAATAGAAAACTCTGTAGAAGGTGTGAATATAATAAGAACTATTGATGATATTGATGATGAGCTTTTAAATCTATCTACCTACTCCACCAACACCTTGCCAAACTCTGGCTTTCAAACTAGTCCCGCTGGTCAAGTGGCACAGCGAGTACAGCGCTCGCTTTGACATCTGTGCAGAGCTTGCTAAAGCAGGTTTGAATCCCGGTAGGGCCAAACTCAGCCTTTCATCCTTCCGAGGTCGATAAATGAGCACCACACACCGGGACTGCGTGGCAGATAGACAGTTCAGGTTGATGGAGGATGCAAGAGGGTCAGCAGGAAGTTTGAAAAAGAGTTGTGTGTCATCTGCATAACACTGGAAGTTGGAGAAGAAGGAAGAAATAAGGATTGCCAGCTGAGCATGCTATGTGTTAAAGAGCCAGGGGGACAGGTTTGAACCCTGGGGGACACCACAGGTGGAGAAGGAGGTAGGTGAGGAGAAGTTGTCCAGAATGACCTGGGACGAACGGTTAGTTAGGAAGGTCAGCCAGTCCAGTGCCCGCACTGAGATAACCAGGGTCTCATGGAGTCGTTTTATGAGGGTGGAGTGGTTGACTGTGTCAAAGGCAGAAGAGAGATCTAGTAGAATGAGGTATCTAGTAGATACCACATAGTATCTTGAATATACTTCTTGATTTACTTGGGACAGAGGTACCCTTTCCATACTTCCCTTGCATAGAAGAATATTAGCTTCTTTCTTTAGGGTATCCAAATGTTTCTCCAGCCTGTGAACCAGTGGTTTTTGTTGGGGGGGGTTACACAAATGTCAGGATATGTCTGTATTTGAGCAATGTGAGCACCCAATGGTCTGTCTGAACTTATGCAGTCCCCCTAGGGAATGTCGTAGGACAAACACCCCATCACAGGCGTGCGTGGGAGTCATTTCTGCTTTAAAGCCTCACCTTAGACTGGGATGGCCGTCACTTCTTGGTGGTACCACAGTAACTGTGAGATCAGGACTGTATTATTGCCTTGCACCATAGGAGGACCTTCTATAACAGCAGGACCAGGGCTCTCCAGCAGAGTCCCTGTATCATACCATACAATTACTAAAGGCGTGACAGTGGCAATGTTGGTGAGAAGATCCCATTGAATGGGCTGTTTCAGTGTTCATTTTGTAGGTTTGAGTTTTTTTCAAAAAGCTTCTCAGCACCAAAAAACATATGAAATTCTTTTGCCTAAACATTATGCCTGAAATTAGAGGATTTTAGCCACCTTAGGCACTTAAGGAGTGCCCAATTTCCTGCCTCCATTTCATCCATGGCTAAAGATATGGCATGGCCCGATGGTGCTTTTCCTTGCTTCTTAACTTGGAGGTGGACAAGGATAGCACCCTACTAGTGCCACATTTCCCCATCGTATTGTGCAAGGATCCCTAGGGTGTTTGCAGCCTTCAATGTGGTGGCGGAAGTGGTAATAACCCTTTACCAAAGGCAAATTACTGCTTTCCATCTCTATCTGGTGATACTGAAAAGGGGGAATATGGGTTAGAAGAGAGCTTCCTAGCTGGCGCAGATGCAATGGAGTCAGGGATTGGCTAGCATGAAGGTATTTTGTTGAGTTGCTAGGGACATGTATGTTTCTCACTATAATCACACTTGGACAGGTATTCCCAGATGTTTGCACGAGAGGGATTGTCGAAACTGTTGTGTATGCCTTTTCCCTTCTCTTTTAGAGGAATCAGCACTTCTTCTCAATTGGCAAGAGGAATAACATGTTCTCAACCTAGACTATGGTACAGAGGCAAGCCTACTTTTCTGTGCATTTGGGATGCTCTTTTGGCTCAGCATCTTCTACAATGTAATAGTTTCATGCGAGTGATGGGGGGTTTCCAACCCACACACTATCGCCCCTCAAAGGACCGCCCAGTCTGCCTTTCTTGGTAATGTCATGTTAATGCAAATGTGTAAATTGTACCTGCAAATACTCGTCCTAGACCTTAAATGTTTATGTTCTGTCCCCTAGTCATGGATATGTTATGTTAATAATCTCTTATAGAGCGCAACACGCCCGTAGGCCTCAGTGCGCTAAAAGTAAAGAGTCCAGGGAACAAGATCAGAGGTCAGCAGAAGGAAGTGAGAGGGGCAGGAACAGGATCTAGTCATTAGAGTTAAACAGAAATGTCTTAACCGCCTTTTTAAATCCTGTGTTACATTATGCATGAGGCACAGATACAGGTAGTGTGTTCCATAGGATAGGAGCCTGAACAGCAAAGCAGTGGTCACCAAAGCTCTTAAGCGTGATCCGCGGCACGGAGAGCCTCAGTCCCTTGTCTATGCATCTCTACCTTACAACTTGTCAAGGCTGTGGGATCAACAGAGGCACTGAGACACAGGGAGGGTTCACAAATCGGTTTATTGGTTTCAGAGGATGCTATACTATAGTCAGGATAAGCATTCCTTTGAAGACGTACCACCTTCCCTCTACCCCCAACGGGTGACCCACAAACCTTAGTCCTCCTTTGACTCCTTTGATTGGTTTTGTTTCCTTTTAGTAAACAGTCACACCCCGATGTAGGGGTTGTAACTATTCCACACATTACCATCTGTCTGGTGTCGGAGCTTGATGTGAAAGTGTCTGTGGGGTTTATGACCCTCTTGAGGACACCACCAATGTTGTCCTGGAGTAGTTTTGGCAGGGGCAGATATCAGAGACTTCAGTTGTCATTGGACCCCAGGTTACTGGATCTTTTCCCAACCTTGTAGGTCCAGGAGTTCCATCTGCCTTAGGCACCACATACGTTTAGCTCCTGGGTGACCTAACACAGCATTTTCAGTAGAGCCACAGACGCATTAGCATATGCCAGGCCTAGGTTTCTTTTCAGTTATTGGTCTCATTCATCCTGTTGCTTGGCAGCTTCTTTTACTCTACCTCTTTGAGGGGTTCTTTACGTTTGTCTTCGGTCTTATACCCTGCCCAACCAGGGGTTCGTTTCAGCGTCCTCCTTATTCTATTTACTCCTCAGTGCTCCAATTATATCATTTAACATTCATCTCCTCTCTGTAGCTTTGCTCTGTACAACTTTTATTTCCCTTGGGTCATGCACCATTTTCTGTGATTTTAAGTCCCCTGTCTCTAAAAGTGATTCCCTTTCCTCCTATCACCAGGTTCTCTTCCTTCCCTAGTTATCCATCAGTCATTCCTTTTCCTGTGCTTGTTCTTCTGAACTTCCTTCTTACTGGGCCCGCTTCCTCTCCGGGATTTGTCTCTCATTCCCTATTATTCATGCATGTTTCCTGCTCTGGGAATTCGCTTTTGTCTTTTCTGTTTGTTCCCCCTTCTTTTTCCACCTCCTCCCTCCATTCCCTGATGTTGCCTTTGACTTTCATTCCTTGTCTCACTTTCTGTTCATTCTCTTTGCTATCCCACAATGTTCTCTCCCATACTTTTCCTTCTCCTACTTGACTCCTTCCTCACCCCCTCTCCTATTTCTTTCCTTCCTGTTGTGAGATTCCTCGTTACCACGACACCTACCTTCACCTTTGCACTTCTCCTGATTCTTTCCGTATTTGCAAAACCATTTCTCCCTCCTTGTTGCTCTGCAACATTCCCTCTTCCATTATTTGTGTTCTTCCTTTTCTTCTACTCTTTCATGTTTCTGTTTTTGCTTGACATTCTCTTTTCCTCCTTTTCTCCACTCCCCCTCTTACCCACCTGTCTCCCTACTAATTCCATTGCACTTTTTACTGCTGCACTTTGCCATTCTTTTACAAGCAGGGTGATCCCTACTTCTTTGAAGCATGCCATGGTGAGGCCACTTCTGAAGAAGTCCCAGTTGAATCCTTCGTCCACGGCTAGCTATCTCCCTATTTCCCTCTTGCCAGCCATGATGAAGCTGATGGAAACTATTATGACTTTACAACTTGCAAGGTTTCTCCAAACAAATATATTCTCCACTCATTTTGAATTGAGATTTAGGCTGCTTATAAAGACTGAGTCAATGATGATATCGATCTTGGATGATATGGCTTTAACTCCAGGACTGTTGGGAGGTTGGAGTGTTGATTCTCCTTGACCTCTCTGCGGCATTCGATACTGTTGACCACAAGATTTTGCTACAACGCTTGGAGCATGCAGGATTGATGGTCCTGGTTTTGGCATGGTTTTCCTGTTTCCTGTCAGACCGTATGCAAACTATATCATTTCCACCCTGTTGTGCCCCTTCCACTTCTACTCTATGTAGGGTCCCCAGGGTTCTTCTTTATCCTAAATACTTTTCAATCTCTATCTGCCTCTGCTGGCCGACCTTATTTCATCATCTGGTGTATGTGTCTATACCTATGCTGACGATACGCAATTTATCTTCAAGCTTAACTCCCCGTGTTAGAATCACCATTGAAGCTGAAATCCTGCCTGGAGAAGATAGGTCGCTGCACTGCCTAAAATTGGTTCAGTCTAAATGGCGGCAAACCTGAAATCCTAGTGGTCGGTCCTCCACAGGCCAGTTCACTTTGGCATGCTGATTTCTGGCCATAATCCTTAGGGCCCTCTGCAAGACCGTTTTTTTCAAATTGAGACTTAGGAAAGTGCTTCCTTTTGTTCCGTTGCAAATACGTGCCACAGTAATCACATCCTCCATAATGGGGGTATTCAACTACTGTAATAGTATCTACAACTCGGACAGCTGGATTTTTTGATCCAACAACTTCAGAAACTACAGAACTCTGTAGCACAACAGGCATTGAATGCGCCTAGACGGTCCTCTGCCTCACTTCTATTGACTAAACTCCACTGGATATCGGGTTTACTTTTTGATGAGGGACAGATTTTCTTCAGTCAAAACCTACTCGCTATGTGCCTTCTCCCACTTCACGCTCAGACTCTGCAAATTTGCTGCAAGTGCTGCATTTTTGTAAAGCTTGAGCAGGGGGTAGTTCTTTCTCGGTCTTGGTACCGACACTTTGGAATTCGCTACCAACATATCTGCTGGAGATTTTGGACCATTTCCGCTTTCGGAAGGCCCTTAAGACACTGTTGTTTTGAGGTGATGTGGCGTTATGTTTGGTCCTTCTTCATGGTTTGGCTTCTTAGCGCCCAGATGCCTTCTGGCCTTGTTGAGCTCAATACATTTTTATACATACATATATTCACCACTGTTGCATCCTGTTAGAGATGTTTTGGGGTTATATCTAGTTTTTGTGGTATTTTGTGGTATTTTTGCTATGGTAGTATTTTTATAGTGGTGAGACTAATTTCAGAATACTGCCTAATCATTATTTCACCACGGACACTAACCGTAAACAAGTACTGAACTTAATGCACTCTGAATAAATGGCTCATGCTCTCCTGTGATGTTTTATCTACAACATCACTTTTGTGCCCTTTTGGCTGTGTTTTGAAATATTTAAAGCATGCAAATGAAATACAAAACATTCATTCAGCCTCTCTAATTTTTTGTGACTAACTTTGCTTTGAGATTTTTCTTACCGCACGTTTATCTCTTTATGCACACCAAACCAATGAGACAGATTGCATAAAAATATAATTAGAGTAAATTACCTTTTCAAATTAATATTCTTTATCATAAATTAGAAGTATGAAAGTTACACAGAATGATACGTGCGCCCATGTTATGAATTCGAACATAAACACAGTTTTTCCTTCAATGGATTTTGACGCTCTATCTGTGATAATGTGCAAAGCTCTGCCTGTTATCAGCATTTATTTCGCAACAAAGGTTAGCAGGATAAATATACTCTGACTTGCAGCACATTTTAGAGAAATAGGAACACTATTTTACATGCATGTTTAACTTCTCATTGATAATGCAGCTCCTAAAAATGAACTGAATTATTTTAGCTATGCTACATAGTATCAAAATTCACTTCACACGCTCCTCAATTAACGTCGTAATTACCTAGGTTAAGCTGGCGATATTCCCCGACTCAGCTTGGCAGCAACCCAGGGTCATGAGGATCTGCTTGAAGCCCAAAGCCAAGTTCAATTCCTGGTACGACTCAGAACTCGTCACCCTTAAATGCAAGTGCAGGTGGCTGAGAGGAAATGGCATGCTTCCTGTATATCCTCTGACAAACTGGCCTGCCGCCTGCTCCAAAGGCAATACCGGCTCTCTGTCCACACCAAGAAGAGAGCCCTCATCCAATCCTGCGTCTCTGCAGCATCCAACAACTTGGCTGAACTCTTTCAAATCTGCAAGGAGCTGGCCAATACTGCTGCAACCTCTACCTCATCTGACCCCTCCCAGGCCGTCTGCACGGCCCTGGCTTCTCATTTCATCTCTAAAACTCAGGATATCCTGTCCTCTCTCTCTTCCTCTCCTCCTCCTACCTCTACTCTCGTCTCTTCCTCTGTCCCTTCTGTGGCCAACTCTCCTCCCTCCTTCTCTGCCTTTCCCCCGGTTCTCCCCAGACAAGGTTTCTAGACAACTGATCTATTAAAGTCTTGTCAAAACAGGTTCTCCCCTGTTCCTCTAGAACCATCAAGGACCACATTGACACCTTGGCTCCTGCTTTGGCTAACTTCGCAACCACTCCTTCGCCACTGGAGTCTTCCCTTCCACCCTGAAGCACTCCCTTGTGCACCCTCTTCTTAAGAAACACTCAGCCAACCCCTCCTGTCCTGCTAACTACCACCCAATCTCCATCACTCATTTCCTGGGCAAACTCCTGGAAAAGCTGGCCATCTCCCAGCCTAATCTTCACACTGAATTGGTTGGTTGTTTCCGTGATCATCAGTCTGGCTTCATAGCTGCCAGAAGCACGGAAACTGATCTCCTGAACATCTTTGAAAACCTGCTATCCAACCTTGACTCCAATACCCCTGGGTCCTCATCTTACTTGACTCTCTTCTGCCTTTGACACAGTAAACCATGCCATCCTGCTCAACCGGCTCTGTGATAACCTGGGTATCACCGATCAGGCCCTGGCTTGGCTGACCTCGTTCCTCTCAGATAGACCCTCCCAAGACCAACTTGGGTCCTTCCTCTCCTCTATCTCTGTCTCTACTTCTGGTGATTCCCAGCGCTCTAACCTTTCGCCGTGGCTGTTCAAACAATACCTGGCACTTCTTGCCCACTGCATTGACGCTCTCTGCCCCCAACCTTCAGTGCTATGCGGATGACACTAATCTTATTTTCAGGCTTCCTTTGGCCAACTCTTCTCCTTCTCTCATCTCTGACTGTCTGTCCGCTATCCAGGAGTTGTGTACCGCCAATGATCTCTGCCTTTATGCCAGTAAGACTGAGATTCTCCTCATCGGCACAGCTGCTCCCTCCTTTCATGTCTCTCTGGCCGGCCTCTCTAGGCCCTCTTCCTTCTGCCACCTGTCAGGCTAAAAACCTCAGGGTCATCTTCGACTCCCCTCTCTCCTTCTCTCCTCACATCTCTGACATCTCTAAGAAGCCACACTACCAGCTGCATCCCCTCAGAATTATTCTTCCTTTCCTCTCCTTCCCCCAGAAGCTCACTGTCTCCAGAGGTCTGGTTCTGTCTAGGCTGGTCTATTGCAACAGCCTCTTTTTAAATAAGCCTGCTTCTACTCTCCGCCCTCTGCAACTCATCCAGAACAGGACTGCGAGACTTGTCCTTGGCCTCAAGCCCAGGGATTGTATCTCTCCAGGACTGACATCTCTGCACTGGCTCCCAGTGGCTGCGAGGATTAAGTTCAAACCCCTCTGCATTGTCCACAAGGCCTTCTGGGGCCTGGGGCCTCAATACCTCCAACTCTCTCTTCCTAAATATCTTCCTTCTCGAGCCCTTCTCTCATCCGCCTCCAACTACCTCAGGGTCAGTCGCTTCTCCACGAGTTGGTGGTAGATCTCTTTCTTCGGCTGGGGCCTCCCTCTGGAACAGTGTCCCTGCCACCCTGAAACTTGAGTAGAACCATCTCCGGTTCCGGAAGCACCTCAAAACCTTCCTCTTTGCTTCTACTGTCTCTCCTCCTCTCCCCTGCTGAACTCCTTACTGAACCTGCACTGGTCACCTGGCTACCCTCTGATCTCAGGCCCAGGTGCCCCCCAACAGCTGCACACCTGCACTGCCTCCCAGGCAACCCCTGCACTTGGAGTCTGTTTCTGTATCCCTACAGTCCCCACCAGCTCTTCACACTTGATGTCTGCACTTACCCCTGCACTTGCCACTAGCTGGCCACACTTTTACCTGCTGTTTTTATTTATTATATTTATTTTTTACTGTTGATCCTATGTATTGCACTGCCCCTACCCGCACTTTCCCTTTCCCCCCTCCTCTGCACTTGCGCAATCTCAATGCCACCTGGCTTAGTCAGATCGTTGTCTCTGTCTTCCCTCTGTTCCCCCTTCCTTGCCTCGTCGCGCTTTGAAACACTTGTGTATAGGCGCGTTACAAATGCCATATCGTATCATTCACAGAGAAGGTCACTCGAGATGTCACAGCTCTTCTAAGGATTGCCAACCGATGAGAGAAACAGACTCCGCCCAGCAGACAGTCAGCCCAGGAACCAGCCTTCTGCTCCCTCCATCAGTGAGTGCAAGAATGAATGCCCAGCCCTCTCTCTTCAAACCTTTTTCACAAAACCCCCTGTCGCTCAAAACTACCTTCCTTCAACAAGATCTTCCCACTAAAACAGCATGTGATTTACTCTGTGCCTTTCTCATTGTGCAAACTGCATTGCTGAAGAGAAAATTATATATCTTTCTTGCACTTCCTGCACCAATACAATGTAATGCCTTTAGGAACTGATTTTCACATTCCTATCTTACAACATACCGCAGATTCAGCCTGCATGGTTAAAATGTATTTTTCTTTCCGGACCACCATGCATTTCCATTATTTGACATCCAGTTTATATAATGGATTGATTTGCACTACATGTTATTATGGGAATTATATGTTAAATGGGCAGGGGTAAATTAGTATATTAGTTTCATGTAAGTATTATTTTTTTAGTGAAACTCAGCCCATTAAAATGGCATCATGGAGCAAAGTGATAATTTTCAAGCATGTGTTCTGTGCATTGGCATCTATTTAGATTCAGCCTGAGACTCATACCTTTGAATTCGTCTATGAGTCTCACACCCTTGGCTCTAGTTAGAATTCAAACCTCCCCTTAAATGGGAATGATGAAATGCAGAGTCTGGATGTTGAAATGCAAAGCCTAATGATGAAATGCAGAGCCTACATTCCTACACTCCCCTCTCTCCTTCTGGCCTCTTTACCCAAACTTGCTCCCCCTAGTGCCCTCTTTGCCCATCACCCTGTGCCTCTTTCCCCAAACTTGCTCCCCCTAGTATCCTCTTTGCCCATCACCCTCTTTTACATGCCTCCTTCCATTCTCCCACTCTCTTCTTCCACTTGGCCTTGTTCATTTGATGTCTTTTTTATGCTTCAGACATCCTCAGCTTCTTTTTTCTTGTCCCCACTATCTCCTTCACTCCTTTGTCCTTCAGCTCCTTCACTTTACTCCCATGCTTCACCACCTCTCCTTTCCATCCTCACTGCGACCTGGTCATTCTTCCTCTCTCCACCTCCTTGCCAGGCTCTTGTGCCAACCGGCTTGATTTAGCGGCCTACCATGTTGTCCTGATCACCTTTTCAGGGTGGTGGCAGACACTTCTGATCTGCCTGTTGATTGGTTCATACAATTCACTCCAAACCCTGCCAGGAAGAAGCACCTGACTCGGGTGATGGGGACCTGTGGCGGATTAGATGGACACAGAGGTTGGGAAGACATTTTAAGTATGGGATTTATTCTAAAATAAAATAAGGCCTAACTCTCCCTATAGCTATGGGGTGTTCCCTGCTTTATTTATGAAGGTTCTCGTCAGTCAGGATGGATGCCCAAAAAACAAGTCTGTCCACTGCCCAAATCTAACCTATCTGATCCTACAACTAATGTAACTAACTTAGGCCAGGAGAATGACTCCCTTCCCCTGGTTGCAGTGTGTTGTCACAGGGTTTTCTTATGTTCTTTCGTTCCACTCAATAGACTATATGCAAATAGTCTCTTTTTATCCTCTGGATTAAGTTCTGTAATTCATGTAGGTGACTGATGGTTCTCCTCTCCCCTAATCTTCCTTTTGTACAAGTTCCTTCTCTCTTTCTTGTCAGGTTGTAGCCTCTCTTCCCAGAGTGTTGTTTCATGCATGAGCTTTGTCTATTTGGTTTCCTGGGTGTTTGTTTCCCAAATATCTTCATTATTTTCTCTCTGTCATCTTCGTGACCTGGGCTGCCTTTTCCCTTTTCCCAAGGCAACAAGTTTTCAACTCTACTCCTCTGCCACTTGGTGTGTTTCATGTAGCTCGGCCTTTCATGAACATAGTTCTCATTCCCCGGCTAATTTCCAATACCTTTCTCATTAATACTGGGAGGGGTGTTGCTTGAGTTATAAGGAGTCCCTCTTAACTTTGCGGTAATCCAGTTCCCTGTATCATTTTATATTCCAAGGGGTAACATCACCACTACCTGTAAGGCCTTGGATTATCTTTCTGCTTCTTCTTGCTTTGTGTCTCACTTGTCATGCCTTCTGTTTCACATGCATTTCATTCTCGTCTTTCAAGTCCAACTTGCGCTGTATCTTGGGTTGGAGTTGTTTTCTACCGTCAGTGGTATTGGCGCTGTTCTGCAGGCGGAATGCCCACCACTGTTGCTGTGTGATCACGCCACCACCAAACTCTCTCTTCCATTGCATTGCGTTTTCTTCCGTTCTCACACGCTTGTCACCCAGCATCTTTGACTCTGTGCCAGAGCTCGACTATCTTACGCGGGCTCTGTGTTCTGCGAGAGCTTTGCCTCCTTCCACGCTGCCAAGCAAAGGATGGCTACCCCTAATTCTCTCTGCTTATTGGCTTCTCTCGGCTTCTTAGTTTCCAGTTGTGGATAGCATAAATTCACTTAATCTTTATGGAATTGATAATGTTCCATTATTTTAGACAAATCCATATATTCCATCACTTTGAGGGCATCAGGGCATTCCACACTGGAACTGGAATCCTTGTCCCCAAGGGGAGAGTCTCTCCCAGTGAGGTCCCACTTGCCTCTAACCCTAGGGAGGGTGTTGCAGAGCGGGCTCACCTCCCTAGCCACACAAGGTGGGGGGCTTCCCCTTGGGGAGAAGGGACGAATTCCCTCAATTCATCACATAACTCAATTGGTTTTGCTGGAAAACCTTTCCTCTCCCTCTAGGGTATTGCAGGTCATGCAAAGGCCATCGCTATTAACACAAGCATCATGCATGGTGCCGCCATCTTGGAGCCAAGAAACTTGCATAAGAACAGTGCTTGACTCAAACAGGGAGACCCTCTTCCATAGAGCGCGAGGTCTGCTCTACCCAGCCTTCCAGGTTGTAAAAGCTTGCCCCTCTGTGGCCCAGGCTCCTCCTCCTACCTCCATGACACCCTGGGAAGGTCAGTCTAGTTATCAGGATTCTGTGGCCAGCTCACATAAAGGCTCCCTCAGTCACCATCCGCCTCAACAACTGCCATAGGATATTCCTCCGCCCAAGACAGCATGCCAGAGGTTAAGAGTCTGACTGGGGAGTGGGCCCCAAGAAAGGACCTGTATAGTCATTTATAGAGTTTTATCCTGGGCTCACCCTCAGGGGGAGGATAGCTAGAGTAGTTGATTTGCTCCATTTACCAGGCCCCTTGACCCCTTAACTCAGGTTTTCTACCTGACACTTTTATCACACACTCAACCACCGGGTTTTACTCCATCTATACAAGCACCGTAACTTGTAAGCGCACCCTATCTAGGGTCAGCCATATATAATGCAGCCTCTGAACATAATTTTTGCTACAAATGACATCCCTACTACCAATGAAATACAAACATAAATTGACAGAACCATCTAACTGCAATGGGGGTGTGAGCAAAGTCTGGGGAGGATCTGTCAAATCTTACAGACACTTAAGGCAGGCAGAGGTAATTCATAAGGTTGGTGGTTTTCTTAATCGGAGGGTATTGTGGGCTATGCCTTTATTACCTTACTTTGGTTCTGGTGAGAGGAGACACATGCTTGTGATCTGACCACCAGGCAGTATAGAAGTCTCTCATTATAGAACGGCTTCTCCTTCTCTGTCCATCCTGAGAGTAGGTTCTTAACTGCAGTCCTGTGGAATTCTGGCCTATCAGGGAGCACAATCGGTTTCTTGAATGTTCATCTTGAGCAAGTCCATAGGACAGGTACCTGGTCACGCTGTGGGGTGCAGTTTTAAGATGTTTGGGCTGCTAGTCTCTATCTGGATGAATAGAGTAGGGGTCAAGTAGCTTAATCTGACTGTTTTAGTGGTGAATGAAAAACTCTGCATGTGCAGAGACTATGCACTCATCTATGCAGTCTAAAGGGCAGCAGTGCGTCCCTGGCCTCTGACCTAGCAAAGACTGAAGTACTTCTGGGAGCACAGCAGCACCTATCCAGAATGCCAGACAGGGCACCCAAGTGAAGGGCGTGTTTCTACAGCCTTAGAGCGAGCATTGTAGTTTCTGTATGTACACTGCTGGTAAAAGAGGTGTAGTATTGCTTCAGGAGCCATTTACCACACAGCAACAGGTGTTGCCAATGCGCTCTCAGACCGAGGCTTCAAACACTGCATCACAACCCCTACACATCTAAAAGGCAGAACCCTGGACTGGATAGCCAACATGAACAGCCAAATCACCATCAACTCAAACAATCCTTGCCCGTGGTCGGACCATCACGTCATTGCCTTTACCTTCCCCTTACTCAAACAAGCTCCACCCTCCCCACCACCACCACCACCCACTTGGTCACGAAGCTCTAAAGAATTCCCCAAAAAATCTATCTCACCATACTTCACACCCCTAGCTCTGGAAAACCTAGCCTCAAAAACCCTAAACATTAAACTGAGATCTACACAAGCACCTTAACCAAAGCCATATCAGTAGCCCCACTCCTTCACAGAAAAACGAAACCCACAGACCACTGCAACGCCTGGTTCACCCCCGAGCTCCAAGAACTTTGCTCACAGAAAAGGCAAGCAGAAGCTCTCTGGAAAGAAACCCTGTAGAACACCCCAGACTGGCCTTCAATAAGGTTGCTAAAGAATATAAGCAAGCCATTACAGCAGCTAAAGCAGCAATCTGCAATGCCAGAATAGGCAAAGCGAATTCCAGATCCCAAGAACTGTTCAAAATACTTGAGAACTTGAGAACCCAGTATCACAACCCTCACCAATCAACAAAGATGAAACATGGTGCAGATGAACAAATCAAGACTAGTCCTATCACCCCTCCATCATCACTTCTCACACTACACCCTCCTTTTGCTTTAGAGAAGTCACTGAGTTTGAAACAGCCAATATCCTCAAATGCCTGAAACCAACCAAATGCAAAGGAGACATATGCCCAGCTTCAATCATAAAAAACTGCTCAGCAGCCTAGTCCCCTTCATCACAAAATTCATCAATGCCTCATTCGCCACAAATCTTGTCCCAACAGAATTCAAAGAATCCTGGGTCCTTCCACTACTGAAAAACCCTCACTAGACCCAACACTGCCCAACAACTACTGCCCCAACACCACAGTACCTTTCCTGCTAAAAATCCTAGACCAAGCGGCCTACAACCAGATCCAACATTACCTAGAATCCAATCACATCCTTGGGATGCAACAATCAGGATTACGTCCTGGCCATGGCACTGAAACCGCACTACTTGACCTTAAGATCCAAACGATGCCTTCAAGGATGAGAGCAAACCAGCACTCCTCCTTCTACTAGACCTGTCGGCCGCGTTCGACCTAGTGGACCACAAATGTCATCACCTTACCGCCTCAGCCAACTTCTCCAAGAAAGCCTCACTTTGGATCGTCTCCTTCCGAGAATGAAGAACCATGAGAGTTTTCTCTGACATGACTAGCGCCTCACCCATCCCCATACGAAACTGCACTTATCGATCTCTGAGAGATCTTGGAAAAACTGCCCTACTCCTCCTATTGGACCTCTCAGCGGCATTTGACTTGGTGGATCATGATGTACCTTGTACCCATTTGGAAACAGCAGCCAACTTCTCCACACAAGCCATTGCATGGACCAGGTCATTCCTAAGTGGCAGAACCATGAGGGTTTTCTCCACCTCCGCAGCGGCTGACCCAGTACCTATCACATGTGGCGTCCCCCAGGGATCCTGTGTCTCTCCGACTATGTATAACATCTTCACGAAGCCCCTGTTCGATGATCTGGACCTTCTGGGTGTCACCTACACAAACTATGCAGATGACACTCAGATTCTCATCCCACTTTCGGGGGATTATGAACAGGATTTGGCCTTGGTGAACAGGATATACCTTATCATCCAGGCATGGATGGCCTGTCATGCTCTATGCCTGAATGACGGCAAAACAGAACTCATCGTACTGGGGAACACACAAAATATCAAAAGACTGAACAATGACTACTCATCATTTGTCATAGATGACAACACCATTAAAGTAGCGAAAGAAGTAAAAACACTAGGTTTTTACCTCGACTCTTGCCTCTCCCTAACAAAGCAGGGGAATGCAATGGCCTCTAGCACCGCTTACACCTGCAAGCTGATTAGAGCAGCTAAACCATATCTATCCACCGCCAGCTGCCTCACCCTATCAAGAGCCCTGGTATTATCCAAATTGGACTATTGCAATGCACTATACATAGGGTCCAATAAACACACACTGCAAAATATCCAAACCCTGCAGAACAATGCCCTTAGAGCCGCCCTAGGAATCCCAAGAAGAGAGCATATCTCAGACGTCAGAAGACAATGTAACTGGCTCTCTACAGTTGATAAAATTAAACTCAAAACAGCATCATTGACTTTCAAAAGTATTAATGACCTAGCCCCCAAATACCTAACAGAAAGATTAAAAAAAAGAACCTCTAACAGACCTACCAGAGAAGCATACACCAACCAACTAGCTGTGCCCCCATTCAAGCTGAGCACAGCCGGAGGCACCAGCTTCCCTGTCAAAGCGGCCCAGCTGTGACACTCCCTCCCATTTTACTTAAGGTCTGACCAATCTTATCCACACTTCAGATTTCATTGCATTAAATGGCTAAAAAAAATGACCTATAACTGACTACACTAGGACCACTCACGCCTGACCCACCTGTTAATCTACAGCGAAACGCTTACTTCCTTGCTCATCACCCCCGCGTAATCCACCTCTGCTCCTCGACTCTCAATGTATACTGTGTATACACCCCTGTGTACAATCACCTGTGTACAATCACCCGTGTATGTAACCATGTATATTGTCATCACTTACTGTCAAATGCACCCTATAACTTTCCTGAAATGTGTAACCGTAATATGTAAGCTTAAAGTATTCTTGAACACGCGCCCGGATACCCTCGGGTCTGGGGCGCGCTATGAATAAATAAACAAACAAACAAACAAACAGACCATGCAGTGTCCCTCAAGGATCATGTGTTTCCCCATCCCTTTATAAGATATTCACCAAATCCTTATTTGACCTCCTGGACGATCTCGGCATATCCTACACAAACTACGCAGACGACACCCAAGTCCTTCTCCCCCTGACAGGCTTCTACGACAAAGACTCACTAATGCTCAACAGAGTTTACCTGACAATCCAGTCCTGGATGGCATCTAATTACTTGTGCCTAAACAACAACAAGACTGAGATCCTACTGGTAGGCTCCCCCGCAGTACTAAAGGAATTCAGTCCGCAATTCACATCCTTCCTAATAGATGGAATCCAAATCCCCGTCTCAGAAGCAATAAAAACCCTAGTCGTGTATCTAACGCATCCTTATCCCTAAACAGAAAAGTCAGTGCTATTGCCTCATCAGCAGCGTATACAGCAAAACAAATCGACGCAACCATCCAATTCCTCAATTCAGATAGCTGCATGACCATTGCCAGAGCAATCACGGGGATGAGACTGGACTACTGTAACATCCTTTTTGCAAGCACATCCAAAAGGAACTTAAATAAACTGCATGTAATACAGAATAATGCCCTCAAGGCAGCACTGAACATCCAGAGAAAGGACCGCATCACAGCCACCAGAATCAAAGGCTCAATGGCCCCCTATCAAACAAAGGATTATCTTCAAAACTCTCTCTGTCACCCACAAATGTTTGAGCAAGACTGCCCCCCAGTACCTGTCACAAAAAAACGAAAGAACAAAACCCAACAGACCAATAAAATCCATCCATGCCCACAAACTGACCATACCAAGAGTGAAAAGAGCCCAGGGGGAGGTAGGATAAGCTTCCCAACAGTCACGGTTAACCACTGGAACTCCCTCCCAGCAGATCTAAGAACAGAGAATTCATACTGGGCTTTCGACAAACCTTGACAACCTGGCTCTTTGCCTAAACTCTCGCCTGCCAGGATGTCACCCTGCATGCACCCCATATCCTGAATGCCCTTTTCTCTCCTAACTGTATGTCCGCTCTCAATGTACTACTGTTATACCCCCTGTTATGAATCAAGCTTGTGCATAAATGTAACTGGTCTGCGAGGGTTTAGGGGCTCTACAAATGAAATAAATAAATAACATTTAGAGGAAGCTGTCATGCTTAATCCTTCCTATTTACCAGTGACTGGGAAGAGCACTTGATGTCATGGGTGGAGCACATAGGCAGAAAGAAGGCGAGTAGCAACCGAAGCAGGTCTTGCGATGCTCCTGTTCCGCAGACTAGATGCATCGCCACCACCCTATGCAGTCTTGCGTGAGGCTGTAAATAAAACCAAAAGCATGAGCCTATAAGATCATTGTGGGAGAAGATTTCTTGAGAGCGCTTCACATTGCTGAACTTGTAAGAAAGGGGATGCTATGGGAGCCTCCCTGATTTCTATTCTGCAGAGAGAGCAATGATAGCACTCAATCACAATGGAAAATATTCAAGGGATTCAAAATCATATTAGAAGACACAGTACTGACTTAACAGTGAAATAACTTCAAACTTAATGAAAATTAGAATTATGTTAGTTTTCGAAGGGCTAGGAGAATTAGTGATCAAATGTGTAGCTATAGTTGTGTTTCATTTAAAAAGGAAGCAGGTTACATCTCAGAGTAATTTACATTATACGGATTCCTCATATTGCAAGAGGCTTCCCAGTGCAGTTTGAAGTTTGCTGTTGAATATTCATTAAAGAGAACTTTTCACACTGTACAAGTAACCTCCTAAAAAATAAGTGCATTAAGTGCATTTCTTCTGTAAGAGCTACATAATCCAGTGATCAAGCACTGGGAGGATAGCTCAGCGGCAACGTGCTCGCCTTGGAAGCAAGCCGATGCGGAGCAACACAGGTTTGATCCCCGGGTCCGCGCTTAGAAACCTCTGGGTATTAAGCACGTTATAAATACCCTACCCTATCATATTACCAGGGAAGAAGTCCCAATGAATTTTTAAATTTCCTTCTTTACTGATCTTGAAAAGCTGACCAATGTCTAGATTGTTATTTTGAGTGCCCTTACAGCCAAGGGTGTTAGGAGTGCTGAAGGATCATCAAGATTGATGCCCATGAGATGCTCACAATCCCTGCAGCTAGAAGCTCTTGCAGAATTGTCAGGACCGGGACTTGATCAGAAAATTTGCCTCAATGTTTATCTATCCTGTTCTTCTCATGAGATTATAATTATAATGGTTCTTTTATAACCAGCTTAATACCAACGAGTGGTTTTGGATTGTGATTTAAACCTGTGTTGCGCTGCGTTGCTTTCAAGACAAACGCATTGCCACTGAGCTATCCTTCCTCGGCAGGATGCAGATAACAAGTGATCCACTTCCCTTGTGCTGGTTCAGTCACATGGTGGAGGTGAATCTGAGATTCCCAGGCATTCTGGTGCTCATCTTGGCACTGGAAGATCACAGCAGAGCGCCGGGACACATCTGATACCCTACTCCGCAGTTCAGTGACATAAGTTCAACAAGTAATGTGCTTGTGGGTCTGCAGCAGCTGGTGGTGGTCTTGGTGTCAAAGGCCCTAGTAGCTCATAAAATGTGGCCTCCGCCCCCTTACCTGGAAAGAGATCCTCTCTGCATTCAAACTTAAAGTCTAGCTGATGCTCGAGGTTCCTATTGCAGAATACAGGGAACTTGAGGAATGCTGAACGTTCAATAAGGCACTAAAGAATAAAACCATGGGCCTCATTACGAGTTGCCCGGTAAAACCGGGTTCATTACCAGCATGACGGAATGAGCGGGTCTGTGCTCGTATGAACCCGCTAATAGCGGGCGATTACGAGTGCGCGAGCACGCTTGTCCCCCCATGCCGGTAGTGGCAATACCGCCATGCCGCTAAAGGGCCTCCAACTCCCCTATACTGGCATTGCGGGACCTGCCCATAGCGGTACCGCCTCATACCAACCCCTAAATACCGGCATGATAATACCAGCATGGTAATACCGTGTTCACCAAAAAACGGACCCGGAAATTACGTCATCGCGCAGGAACGGGAAATGGGCTGGCGACCATCTTTAAAAACACAATCCATTGCCATCCTCCATAACCACCAGCCGATACTCGGAGAGCACAGTGGAAATCCATAGAGGATGTCAAAGGCTACCAGGAAGACTACCCCCCGGCTGCGTAAACAGCGTTACTCAGACGCAGAGCTCACCATATTAGCGGACACTCTAGCTGCACATGCAGACACAATACAATCCCACGACAAGAAGCGGGAGGTGCAGCAACAAAAGAGGCAAATCTGGCAGGAGGTAGCCCGCAAGTTATCAGCCGTAGGTCCCACCCCGCGCAGTGTGAGGGACTGCAGGAAGAGGTGGGATGACCTCCGGTTGAGGGTACGCAATATCATGGCCACCAATCAGAGGGAGGCCATGGCCACAGGCGGGGATGCCCATCCCCCTGCCAAATTGATGCCCTGGGAGGAGACGGCCAGCAGATTCATCAGTCCTGAGTCCATCGAGGGATTATGCGAGATGGAGACGGGTGCGGCATCAACCGCGGAAGGAGGTGAGTGACCCTGCAGATCCCTGTAGGGGAGACCATGAAGCAGCACAAGTGAAGTGGTAGAGAGTCTAGGCAAGGCAATGCATGTCCCAACACCCACATGACCATACCCAAATACAGATGGCGGGCCAAACGCTGCCACACTGAAATGCATGCTGAGTGCCCATCCCTTAACTAACACACAACCAACATACCTGGAGCTTGCCCATGTGATACTTCACACAAACCCAAAATCAACGGCATGCCACCTGCCATGCAGTGAATGCTTACATGCCCCCTCTGAATACCCTGCGTGACACACCTGTAAGACATGAAAGCATGATCAAATGAATAATGAACAGCACCACCACTGCCATGTCACGCCATCACTGATGCCCTGCATCTCTTCTACCCCCCCAGGCACTGATGAGGAAGAAGCAACCCAGGAGACAACTGCGAGGGCATCCACCTCACACCGTAAGAAGAGGGCAACCACCACCTCCGCTGAAGACAAGCAGGCCACACCCACACCTCTCCAAGGGGAGTCCCTGGAAGCACCCGCCCCCACTGGTGAAGAACTTGATGCCAGTGTGGAGCCTGAAGGAGACACCGAGGTGACATGCCCGGCCACCCCGAGCCCCGTGCCCCAACACCTGCAGTCACCCACCTGCAGTGAAGTTGTTCCCTGCCTCCGTGACTGTGACCTGCCCACCTCTGAGGAGTCCAGTCCCGAAAATGCCATCCACGTGACTGCACAACCCACCACTCCCGCCCCCTCGAGAACCCTTGAGACACGATTGTCGATGGTGGAGGCCCAACAGGAGGCCATGTTAGACCTACTCCGCCAGTACATAACGGACGGGGAGGAAACCAGGCGGGGTATTGCCACAGCAATTGCAGGGACCACAGCGGCCATCGAAGCAAACACAGCCGCTGTCAATGCATTGGCTCGGCTAATGAGGCACTGCCTGGGGGCGGTGACACAGGTGCTGACCTCAATGCTGCTTCATATGCAGTGGCCACAGCTTGCAGGAGGTGTGGAACCTGCCAGCGAATCACCTACTACCTCCACACCAGCTTCATCTGTCCCCACCAGCCCAGTGCGCCACACACGTAGGAGTGCAAGGCACACTGAAATGCCGCCTCTGGACAGGAAGAAGTCCCGGAAGTAGTGTGGGGGGACAATGGTAGTGGGACACAAGGTTGGGGGTGAAGGGGTGCATCTTGTGGAGTCTATTGGGGGTGTTGGTGTTTGTTGGGGGGTCAGGGAGTTTGTTGGGGGGACTAGGAGTTTGTTGGGGGGTCAAGGAGGGGGGAGTGGGCACATTTTTGCTGTTGTAAATAATACACACGTTGTGATAAGACAAATCCATGGCTGGACATTGTTATTTTTGTGTGCATCCATTTAATGTGGTACGGTGTTCAGTGCCCAACTCCCAACATTCCCTGTGTGCATTTCCACATTGGCCCAGTGTCTGACTGACACAAGTCTTTCGTAGTCCCTGTGTTTCAGAAGTATTCGTGAATTAGTGCTTGGCGTACAGCATGGCCATCCCGTGCATCACGTACTGGCAGGGGGGCTACTTCACCTCCGTCTCCATCCTCATCATCCTCACCCGGCCCATGCATGCCAATGTCAGGTGGCAGTGGTACATTTCTCCAGACGCACATGTTGTGCAGCATGACAAAGGCCATGGCGATCTTTGCCACCTTCTCAGGCCTATATAGGAGTGCCCCACCAGACCTGCTGAGGCAGCGGAACTGCCCCTTCAACAGGCCAAAGGTCTGCTCAATCACAACACGGGTACGGGTGTGCACAGGATTGTACTCCTCCTCATGGATGTTCTGCGGGTTACGCACAGGGGTGAGTAGCCATAGCCTCAAGGGATATCCTCCATCACCTGCAAGCAGATTCAAATAGGTGTGTGTCACTCTGAACTGCCACATTCAGGGAGCACAGTCATGGCGGCAGCTATTTGGTGTGGCCATGCACATGTCCCTGTAAGCATGACATTTTTTTTATTTAGGTGCAATCTATACTGTCTTGAGGTGTGGTAGTCTGGTTGGCGTTCAATAGATGATGCAGGGTGCAATCATGCATGTTGAGGCAGATATGCTGTGGTAGTGCAACAATGTTTTGACTCCAATTCATGCTGTTCATTATTTACTATGCATGGTCACACTGCCCACATTGCCACACTTGCCATCCTGTTCATTCATGCATTGCTTGCCATCACCCTGGTGGCCTGGTTGTGCCTCTTACTTGTTCTCATCGATATGCATTATTTGTGATATGTGGCCCAGTGAAGTGTCATGTACCGTTTGACTGGTTCAGGTCAGCAGTGTTTGGCTCTGCATGCATTCTCCAATCACCGGCTATTCCCACCTAGGTGCAGTATTCCCCCCCTTTCCCACCCAGGTGCAGTATACCCCCACCCCTATGCATCCGTACACATCAGTACCCCAAAGCATTGCCATGGGACGGTTGTGCAACTCACCAAGCAGCCAGGCACGTGGTCCGGCATGCCGCTCCATTTGATGGGGTAGCATGGAATTACCCAGTAACATGGCATCATGTGTTGATCCAGAAAATCGGGCGCAGCAATGGGTGATGATCTTCCTGGAGTCACATACCATTTGCGCATTGATGGAGTGGTATTGCTTGCAATTGCGGCACACCGCCTCTATGGGATGGGGGACTACCAATTCCACATGGGTGCAGTCGATGGCACTGACACAATTGGGCATGCCTGCCAGTGCATGGAAGCCTACTTTGGTTTCGGTGTCATGATCTCTGCTTCCAAAAGATCAGGACTTGCCCGACTCCCTTTGAAGAAGACCCATAACCCCGGTTCCGAGTGGCAGCCAGTCCCAATTGGGACCTTTTGGACCCTGTCCTGGCGCCAGTGGCACCAGGCTCATAAAGATGCCCAGTCCCAGCGCTGGAAGCGCCGGGCTCATAATGCTTGGGTGGACTTACCTGCAGCAGACCATGCTGCTTACTTACCTGCCAGTTGAACCCCTGATCCTCTTCTGTTTGGGACTACTTTTCCTGTTGGGTCGGGCAGGAGCCACTCCCTAGGTTCAGAACACTGGAACTCTTCTGGAAAGCAGGAACTCTTTTCTTACCTAGGCGTGGCTGTGGAAGGAGACATCTAAGCACTACAGGAGGCTATTTAAACCACACCCGATGGATGAATCTTGCTTTGCGTTATTCTGCATTCTCTGCAGCAGAACGCTCATTGTGTCTTCTGCTTCTGATCCTGGGCCTAAGGGAACAAAGGCTTACCATCCTGGAATCCAGTCTTGAGAAGGACCTGTAAAGACAAAGAAAGAACAGGTTAGCACTACGGTCTTCAGTGGCAGCGCATCTCTTACCTGGTCCATCGGCTGTCACCAACACCTCGCGCTGCATTCCGGCATCTGAAAGACAAAGGCTTACCTACTCTTCGCATGCCCCGGAGGTCTTCGCACTGCATTCCGTCATCTGAAAGACAAAAGCTTACCAGCTCTTCGCACGCTCCGGAGGCCTTCGGCGCTGCATCTCGCATCTGAAAGACAAAAGAAGGTGCGTTTAAAGACATTGGGCAACTTTATTACTCACGTGCCATTACTCCTTCCCACGCCGAATCCAGTGGGTATTCCAGCACCCTTCCGCTTCTCTAAAGCTCCGAACTTGTACCTGCAAGATAAAAGGGACAGTTAGTGCGCATCGAGAAGCAGGCTACAAGCGCTTACTTACGTGCTTCCAGGCACTTCTATTCCTCACCCGGGTTCGATCCTCAACTCTCATCAGCCCACCATCCGCCATCGCCGGAACCCTGCAAAACAAGAGATATCATTACAAAAGACTTTTAAGACATTTGAAGTGCCCAGAACTTACCGTTCGTGCAGTTAACGACGGACAGCAGTCCTCTGAGGTCAAGAGGCCTGCACCCTTATCCAGTGAAGAAACTGGTTACGGCACCCTGCCCCGAGGCAGATGGAGAGCTCGGCGTTCACTTACCTAAGGTGAGGGTGTTAACCTTTGGGGTCCTACAGGAGAAGAGAAAGGGAAGAGGAGAGAGGCACCCAATAACCCCAGTTCATTAATCCCATATTTTCTATCTGCAGACATCTTACTCTTCGAGTCAGACATACAGTGCACAGAGGGCCAGCCCAAAGAGCCAACCGTGTGTTACACATCACCTTTGAAGATACGGCATTCACCCAGTCAAGACCGGCACCTCTGCAGGAATCAGGTGAGCGTTACATTCGGCTATCTCCTGGGCAGTCCGTGGTAGGGATATGTGGGTGCTTGAGTGCTTCAGGAGGGCATCCAGCACTTGGTTCAGCATGCGTGAAAATAGTGGTTGTGAAATGCCATGCAGCTGGCCCACTGTGTGTTGGTAAGTGCCTGTGGCCAGGAAGTGTAGCGCAGACACCAGCTTTAGTAGTGAGGGGATGGCAGTGCATATTCCTATGTGGCTGGCAATGTCGTTCTGTATCATGTCCACTATGGTGCTGATGGTGTCACAGTCCAACCGGTACAGGGTGTGGATCTGCTCAGGGGTTAGGTTGAATGGACTGGGTCTGGTGCGAGGGATTGGTGGGTGCCTACGAGGCACTGGTGGTTGCGCTGGTAGTAATTGCTGGGCCTGTCTCACCCTCATTCTCCTCCTGCGTCTCCTCTGTGCAGCCTGTTCTTGATGCTGTAGTTGTTGCTGTTGTTGCTGTTTTTGCTGTTGTTGCTGTAGTTGTAGCAGTATAGGCATGTCCTCCAGTGCCATGATTGCAACTGTTAGTGGTAGCATTTTGGTGTAGGAAGGGGTGTGGTGTGTAGCTGTGCTCCTTTTGTACTGGGCCACTCTACATTTCCTACACCTGTCGGGGGGGGGGTTGTGGTGTGTGGGTGTGCTCAGTTTATACTGGCACAGCCTCCATTGACTCCACCTGTGGGGATTGTGTGCACCTGTGGCAGCTGCCTTGTATCCTGCTTGCTGTTTGCGGGTGGTCTGAGATGCCTGTATGGCCGGCATCGTGCAGGCTGTGATTACCGGGTTTGCGATGCCGGTATTTGCATGTATGCGTGGGTTGGAATTACCCCCTATTACCGGCATGCCGGTATTTGCTCCCTGAAGGGGCGCGTGTACGCGCCTATGCCGCTATTAGTGGCACCGTTGTTTAGTGTGCCGCTAATACCGGGTTTGCGGGTCGGAATGCAACGGGACGGTAAACGATGCCGGTTACCACACCAGCATCGTTTTTGCCTTACCGGCATACCTCGTAATGAGGCGGTCTCAGGAGAAAGTACAGGATTAGAGGCAGGATGAGCAATGCTGACAAAGGGTGGTCCATCATCACCAATGACGCTGATTGTGGAACTGTAGATATGCTCATTGATTAGCTGCAGATGAAGGTGTAGTAGGCAGGACCTCTATAGCCCGTGACCATCAACAGTACTGTCAACAGATAGGACCCAATTGGCCAAGTGGGTGGAAGGGCCCACTGACTAGGATTTCATCAATGAATGTCTTGTATGCAGTGTAATGGAGGAGGCCGTTGTAGACTACAGGCTTGTTGACAAGGATCATTTATTAGGGATTATATATCGGCAGCGTTGCTGTTGGTGGGTTCGTCATCAAAGGTGTTAATTTCATTGACAAGGTCAAAGATGTAGGAGCCATGGAGGTGAAATGAAGGTCTCTGAAGTGTCTCTAGCCTCATTGAAAGGTGTAAACTCCTCACATGCTTATCCTAGCCTTTCAGCGATCATAATACCTCCCCCTCTTTTAGAAACCAGTTTCTGAAGCGCCTCCTGCACTCAAATCCAGACTCATCATCCTGGCCGAGATAGACCATCTCACACTCGGTCATGGTCTTTTCTGTACCAATATAAAAACAACAGGGTAGGTTCAAAGACACAAAGGGAGGTCAATTGCCTTTGCTTCCAGGCACTTCTATTCCTCACCCGGGTTCGATCCTCAACTCTCATCAGCCCACCATCCGCCATCGCCGGAACCCTGCAAAACAAGAGATATCATTACAAAAGACTTTTAAGACATTTGAAGTGCCCAGAACTTACCGTTCGTGCAGTTAACGACGGACAGCAGTCCTCTGAGGTCAAGAGGCCTGCACCCTTATCCAGTGAAGAAACTGGTTACGGCACCCTGCCCCGAGGCAGATGGAGAGCTCGGCGTTCACTTACCTAAGGTGAGGGTGTTAACCTTTGGGGTCCTACAGGAGAAGAGAAAGGGAAGAGGAGAGAGGCACCCAATAACCCCAGTTCATTAATCCCATATTTTCTATCTGCAGACATCTTACTCTTCGAGTCAGACATACAGTGCACAGAGGGCCAGCCCAAAGAGCCAACCGTGTGTTACACATCACCTTTGAAGATACGGCATTCACCCAGTCAAGACCGGCACCTCTGCAGGAATCAGGTGAGCGTTACATTCGGCTATCTCCTGGGCAGTCCGTGGTAGGGATATGTGGGTGCTTGAGTGCTTCAGGAGGGCATCCAGCACTTGGTTCAGCATGCGTGAAAATAGTGGTTGTGAAATGCCATGCAGCTGGCCCACTGTGTGTTGGTAAGTGCCTGTGGCCAGGAAGTGTAGCGCAGACACCAGCTTTAGTAGTGAGGGGATGGCAGTGCATATTCCTATGTGGCTGGCAATGTCGTTCTGTATCATGTCCACTATGGTGCTGATGGTGTCACAGTCCAACCGGTACAGGGTGTGGATCTGCTCAGGGGTTAGGTTGAATGGACTGGGTCTGGTGCGAGGGATTGGTGGGTGCCTACGAGGCACTGGTGGTTGCGCTGGTAGTAATTGCTGGGCCTGTCTCACCCTCCTTCTCCTCCTGCGTCTCCTCTGTGCAGCCTGTTCTTGATGCTGTAGTTGTTGCTGTTGTTGCTGTTTTTGCTGTTGTTGCTGTAGTTGTAGCAGTATAGGCATGTCCTCCAGTGCCATGATTGCAACTGTTAGTGGTAGCATTTTGGTGTAGGAAGGGGTGTGGTGTGTAGCTGTGCTCCTTTTGTACTGGGCCACTCTACATTTCCTACACCTGTCGGGGGGGGTTGTGGTGTGTGGGTGTGCTCAGTTTATACTGGCACAGCCTCCATTGACTCCACCTGTGGGGATTGTGTGCACCTGTGGCAGCTGCCTTGTATCCTGCTTGCTGTTTGCGGGTGGTCTGAGATGCCTGTATGGCCGGCATCGTGCAGGCTGTGATTACCGGGTTTGCGATGCCGGTATTTGCATGTATGCGTGGGTTGGAATTACCCCCTATTACCGGCATGCCGGTATTTGCTCCCTGAAGGGGCGCGTGTACGCGCCTATGCCGCTATTAGTGGCACCGTTGTTTAGTGTGCCGCTAATACCGGGTTTGCGGGTCGGAATGCAACGGGACGGTAAACGATGCCGGTTACCACACCAGCATCGTTTTTGCCTTACCGGCATACCTCGTAATGAGGCGGTCTCAGGAGAAAGTACAGGATTAGAGGCAGGATGAGCAATGCTGACAAAGGGTGGTCCATCATCACCAATGACGCTGATTGTGGAACTGTAGATATGCTCATTGATTAGCTGCAGATGAAGGTGTAGTAGGCAGGACCTCTATAGCCCGTGACCATCAACAGTACTGTCAACAGATAGGACCCAATTGGCCAAGTGGGTGGAAGGGCCCACTGACTAGGATTTCATCAATGAATGTCTTGTATGCAGTGTAATGGAGGAGGCCGTTGTAGACTACAGGCTTGTTGACAAGGATCATTTATTAGGGATTATATATCGGCAGCGTTGCTGTTGGTGGGTTCGTCATCAAAGGTGTTAATTTCATTGACAAGGTCAAAGATGTAGGAGCCATGGAGGTGAAATGAAGGTCTCTGAAGTGTCTCTAGCCTCATTGAAAGGTGTAAACTCCTCACATGCTTATCCTAGCCTTTCAGCGATCATAATACCTCCCCCTCTTTTAGAAACCAGTTTCTGAAGCGCCTCCTGCACTCAAATCCAGACTCATCATCCTGGCCGAGATAGACCATCTCACACTCGGTCATGGTCTTTTCTGTACCAATATAAAAACAACAGGGTAGGTTCAAAGACACAAAGGGAGGTCAATTGCCTTTCCAAACCGTTAAACAAATCTATGCATTTACACAAAAACAACGGTTCTTTGGGTCAAGAATGAATTACAATGCGCATATCAATCATAAGTGAACACTCAGTAATTAGAGAAACAATGTGCTAGGTGTCCCTAAAGGAAGTACACCCTATCCCTGACAGGAGTGCCTGGCCCTAGGTAGCGTGTGGTGTAACCCCTATCTAACAGGGATAGCTAAGAAGGTCTGTCCCTCAACGCTAATAATTGTAGCATGTGAATCCAGGAGAAAAACACAATTTATCTCTAGACAAGAGCACAACCGATCGGCTGTTAATACCGCAGCAGGACTGGTAATTAGATTATGCCGAAAAACAGCTCAGAATGCTGATGCAGCAGTTTTGTCACCTGGAGGATTGCGTACTTTAATCCACCCTTGGGTATTAGAATCACCAAGTGCGACCAGTGTGTTCCACAAAATATACTGTTTAAAAATGGGCATTGTTGTCCAACATGTTAAAAAAACATTCACTCTGCGTGTGTATGGGCTGTATTTGATCTATGGGATGTCCCTGTGTTGTTGTTCGGCATATCTATAGGGTCATGAGAGCCCTCTTGACCCGTGTGGTCGACTGGTTTCGATGGCAAGAGGAGTTAAGCCATCTTCTTCAGGACCGTTGTTGTACATGGGAACTGAATTCCGGTTTCCGCGCGCCTAAGCCTTAAGTGCCATGGGCGAACACCTTCAGCCCCTGCTGATCGAGTTATTGGAACGCAATGATGCGGCGGGGGGAAGTGGAGGACAAGCTCGAAAGTGTTGTCCATTGCTTGCCTGTTGCCCTGCTGGCCGTGAACGCCTGTACTGCAGTTCAGGGCGCTGGATGTGCAGGTTCTGTACCAAGACAGTATAGACTCTCCTCATGGCAGTCAACCACACACACATTTGTTAAGTGACATGTGGAGTTCACTCCCAGAGGAAAGCAACCTGTGAGAGACAAACATCCCACAACCCCTCCCTCCAACAACAAATGCCTTATCTGGACCAAATGTCATTTTGTTGAAGCTGAAAAGTCTGTTGGAAGGTGAACACATCAAATGAAGAAGAGATGTACTAATGACGCACACAACAGGCATTAAAGGAATCTGAAGATGATCTCTGGGGCTGGAGCTTAAGGGCTACCCTCATTGGCAGGAACACACAAGCCCAAAATGAGGTGGCTATAGCACTGAAATGAGTACAGTTTTTGGTTTACATGAATGTAAACTGCTTTTACTGAGTATTCCCATCCAGATAAAGGGTGATATTTAACAGCATGTAAAGCTATGCACAATCCAACAGTTCAATTCTGAAGACCGAACTTCATTATCCAACTGGTTATTTCCATTCTACTGATTTATTGCTGTTCCCCAGAATCTTCTAATCTATTGGTTAGATTAATGTCTCGTCTGCAGAACTTGCCTGCCTTCACCTGCACACGTACCTGCCTGCTGGGCTACTTGTCATGTGTGGTAAGTGAGAAATAGGAGACAGCGACAAAGACATGATTCAACCAACTCTTTATTGGGAAACGTAAAGAAAACCCTACTCTAGTCCCTAATACTAAAATGGATTCCCTATGCTACAAAATAATAAACATGTGCTCATCAGGATGTCGCAAAACAAAAACTGTCCCCAGTCCAAAACCTAAGCTGACCTATCACTAACTTACTCTAGTAGAAAGAAAATAGAAAACAACCCTAAGCGTGTGCTTAGTTTAGTGTTACTCCACCTGGGGAACTAATGGAGGCTAGTTTCTGACCCCTCCCCCACCTCATTGGTGCATTACCAGAAAGTTCATAAGTGGGATTTCTTCAAAATAACAGAAAATCTCTTAAAGTTCCAAAGAAAAAGGAAACTGTTTTTACACCCAAACAAAAAATGACGCTAAGAAGTTCCCTCAATAAGGTCTTAGATCAGTACCTGAGTTTTATCCTGTCCCCAAGGATAGTGCAACTGGAACAGGGTTGCTTGGTAAGTCAATTTCCAAGAATGCTGGTCTCTGAGCCTTCCTGGGGTCTCTGGTTCTTCAGTGTCTAAGTAGGCTGAAACAGCCCGATTCTCTCTCTCTCTCCCCTTCTCTCTTTTTGGCACTCCTGGGCTGTAGGTTTCTTGGTTTATCCATTTTTGGTTATGGGCTTCTCTCGCTTTTGTGGTTTCTCAGTTATCCCTTCGCAAGCTATTGTTGTATTCGGCCCAGGTGATTTCTCGGCTTGTCGCTTATGGATGATGGGCTTCTTCGCCATTATTTCTTGGCTTGCCTCTCATGGGCTGTAGGTTTGCATGCCTCTGCGGTTCTTTATTTGCCCCTTCTGGACTATGGGGCTTCTCTCCCCACTCTGGTTTCTCAATTCACCCCTTGTGGGCTATAGGCTTCTTCAGCAGTTGTGGTGTCTTGGTTCACCCCTCGTGGACTGTAGGCTTCACTCGCCTTCGTGGTTCTTCGTTTTGGGTGGTCAGGAAAGGTCCCCATGATGAAGAGGGGTTCATGTTGCACGCGCAATATTTAAAATGGGGGATGCGGCGAACTGGGCGCAATCTTGCCACTTCATATGTACCCAGTATAGTTAATTGTGAATGAGATATGTTACCTTAGTGTTACTTTTGGTTTAAATTAATACATATTAGATTTGCACGCTCGTAGAAAGATAAAATGCTAAAACCACCAAATTAAATATAAATACGATTCACACATGGTGTGCTACGAATTACTTAGAAACGGAGAGACAGGGACTTTTTTGATGCACATGCAAAGAAGGCACCTGTCCTGAAGAACCATTCTAAAGGAGAGATGATATTTATTAAACATGCATGCACACTGAGGAACATACATAGGGAATTTATAAATCTGCAAGTAGTGGGCTTTTTTATGAATTAATTCAGACTTTGCAGCCAACAGTTTGTGCGATGAATTTCAGGTGGCTGGGAAAATCTAGTTCTGCAGGATTGAAAGCTGGGAGGGGAACAATGATTAACCAAGCAGATGGGACAGCCGTTGAGCAGAACAATGTTTTTGGCTTAGTAGTTTCACAGGAGGCAGATGTAATCTCTTTCAGTGCATTGAAGTCTTGCAGATGGATCTGGCATTTGTTTTTCACCAGCAATAAAACACGGGGTGAAGTAACACTCAAGGCCAAAGTAATTGATACCTAAGGGTTTCCATTGTTTTTTCAGATGTCCTGTGTGTGTTGAAATGGTAAATATTTAGATTAGAATGTTTCAACCGAGCCAGTAAGCCAGGGTGGATGAGATAGGTATCGCCAGTTCAAAGAGAACCTGCTTACTCAGCTTTTCCTCATGTTGTTAAAGTATCCATGCAGACCATGTGCAATTATGTTTAAGGTTAAAGGGCTCAGGCCAGTTGTTACTAGTATTGAATTATGTTTGTATGTGAATATTTTATTACGTCATGATGTAACGACCTACCAAGGATGAATCCCAAGAAAGGGTGTGCTATGAATATGGTCTGAAGATGGTAGCTAAGATAACAAGTGGCCAATGAGAATGGAAGAATTGGAGAAAGATGGGATTTCTTTGTAGAGGTTTTGTCCAATCACATGTGGAGGGTGGATTGTAATAAAATATATGGGAGTGTTTTAACTGTTGGAAAAATGTATGTAATGTGTTAACTTTTGCGGTTCGATGAGACTTGGGTTAGTTTGACTCTACGGCGTCATCTAGATTCTCTCCCAGACCATTGTACAATAAACTTGCTTTACGTACAAACGTGCACTCCTTCCTTAAGTGGGGGGCACACTTTGGGTTAAGTTGATTAGGGGCCCTTCCTTACAAATTTGGTGACCAAGAAGAGACTCCAGGCTTACTGAAATGTTGGGGGTCTTCTGTCTGCACAACTCAGCTGCGGCACTTATCTGCGTGGACCAGTCGTCCATGCATGGTAAAAAAAAAAGAGAGGTTTGCGGATGCCATATTGGTTAAAGGCCCATCTGTTCCCAGTAGGTGTGGTACCATCCTATAGCTGTGCAGGACGGCTTAACGGAGCACCACATCTGATCGCTTCGGGTTCACATGAGTGCACTTTTGGGGGGTAAAGCAAGAGGGGAACTAGGGGTAAAAGAGGGTTGTTTCCTTGAATTAAGCGGTCTGGTAAGGGTAGAATTGGAGTGTGTGCATGGATTTAGTCTAGGTTGCAGGGATTGAAAGAGTGAATGCTTTGAATGAGTGAGTGAACTGTCTTACGTTGTAAGTCCTTGTATATATTTTTTACCTAGTTTGTTATTTTAGAGGTGTAAGGTGGTATCCTACCCAGCATGGCCATTGTGCGTTTTGTCTTGATACCCTTTAGTTTGCTTGTCTGGAGCCCTCACCTAGAGGTGGGGTGGCATCTTATGGTAAGTCCAACCATATATACCTTCCTGAAGTATACCCTTGGCATTCTTAATTCTGTATTGACTGTGCGGGCAGAGCCCTCACCTCGCTTTTCTTTGTTAGTCGAAGTAGTAAAGGGGAACCTTCCTGTAGTCAGAGAAAGACGGTTGTGTAGTAGAGAAGACTGTACTACTAATGAAGAGAGCGAGAGCAGCAGTATTGTAGTGAAAAGCATTGCGCTCCTTCTATGCTTAAGTGTAGGAGACATCTCGGAAATATTTGCTGGCGTTTTTTGATAAGATGATGACTTTTGTGTAAGAGTGAGAAGTAAAATTAAAGCAAGTAGCTGAGCTAAGTGATCGCAGTGAAAGCTAGTGCAGTGAGTGATTGTGGGTAATGACTAAGAAACCGGGAAGGGGAAAGAAGGTGGTTCCTTGGGTGGAAAATGTTTTGTGTGCTGCAGGTTCGGCTTCAGTGCTATTTTTGTGAAAACGGTTTGGGTAAATTCGGTTGGAGTATGGAGTCTCCGTTGAATCATTTGTGTCAGGTACTTCCTGGCTATAAGGCAACATTTTTAAAATACCATTGGGAATGGCTGAGGGAAACTAAGGGTAAAATGCTACATTCTTGGCCTATCGAGGGGACCTATGATACAGGGATGTTGGAGAACCTGCATACTTTTTTAACTACAAGGCACAAGGGCTCGAAACTAGAGAAGCGGATAAATATTTTAGAGCTATGGAGGATGTATGAAAAAGGCAGGAAGGGCCATAGTGTTAAAGTACACCATAGAGTCTTAGGATGCGCCAGGGTAGTCGCATGACTGTAGCAAGTAGCAGGAGAGAGATGAGGGAAGCCCCAGTAAGAGTGGGTGTAACTCAGTTTCCGTTACTCCAGAACGGTCAGGGAAGGGCGTATAATGTTCCATGGTCAAACATGGACTGCAATAACTTGATGAAGACACTCCCTTCGCTCACTGAAGGGGCGGGGAAGTGAATTTATGCATTGGAGAAACACATCACTGGTGTCATGTTGGCCATAGGGAATATGAAAAGGCTATTCACAGCTCTGATGGGGGAACGGTCAGACGAGCTTTGGAGGAGAGCGGGGTATCCGGGAGTTCAGTTAGATACAAATACCCACGATGGAGCAGCTTTTAATAATTACAGAGCACAGATTTGGGGGACCCTGCGGATTATGTATGCCAATATGCCGGATATAAATTCGATCTTAACAAAAACGATAAAATTGGATGATGATCCTGCTGCATGTAATACTGGGTATTGATAGACTGTCATAAACTGATTCAAAATTGAAGTTCACCTACCTGGATCAGAAGCAGCAGCTGGGATGTGTGGAGAATCCACCTGGTCACCCTATTCCACCTGAAATGCAATATCAAGAAGGAATTGGGTTTCCAGGGAAACCATCTAGGAAAGAAAACCCTGTTGTTGGTTCTTGCTGGGTTGTCACCTCCTGGCTATTCATTATGCTGCAGGACTGCTGTTTTGGATATACTGCAGAGTTTCTAGTAGTGGGGACTCACACTGTTCTTGCCTACTGGATCTGTTAATACAATGTGTCTGATTAGAAACAGAACTATAGCTGCGGGTCTGGACTAAACCTAAAAGAATTACGCTTACCCTTCGAGAAAGACTCAGAGGAAGAAAGGCTGAAGGGAGGAAAGTGCTGGCATCATGTAGGAACACCAGAGGAGATTGTATGCATGGCTGGGTTTAGAAAATTAATCGTTAGAACAAAAGAAGTGAACAGTGTGCACCAGAAATAATAAATGTCAGAAATGAATTTGGATTCGCAGTATGGGAGCGTTGTCGAGAAGCCTGCGGTAACGGCAGGGACCTTGCAGCCTTCCGGGTCTGCGGAAAATGATTCTGGCTGCTATGGAAACCGCATAGCATCAGCCGGTTGCTGCTGAGTGTTAGAAAGCAGAATATTAGCCAGAACGCGGATGGGTGACTAAGAATAGAAGTATGTAAGCTTTTGTCGAGAGATTGATAAAGATCACAACGTGCCCTTAACTGATATGAATTTAGAGAACAAGAGAGAGGCTCAGAGCTGTCACAGGAAACCAGATCGCCGCAGCGGATGGCAGAAATCACTAAAGGAGAGAGAATGAGATATTAGATCAGCAAAGGAATAGATGAGAAATTAGCATGAATTACTGGGAATACAAAGGCACGAAACTCACGGAGCGTAGCTACGGGGAGATTAGCAATGCAACGTTGCTTTGTGTCCAGTGCATGATATCTGTTCCTTGACAACGGAGGCGGAGTCAGCCAATGCGAAGTGCTGTGAGAAGCTAGAACACAGCTTATTCTCAGAAGCGCCATCTTGGGGGAACCACAGCTGACCAATCCAATCCTTTTCCACCGCTGCCACAAGGACTTACTGCGCCCGCGGGACATGACACACATCCAATTAATTCAGGAGATGTGGAGGGCAGAGATGGGAGAAGCGTGGGTCAAGAGTTTACCAACTTGTTAACCACATGCTAAAGAAGGGACTCCCCAAGGAAGTCCAGCATGATTTAGAGAAGGTGGTAGGTATGGAGGCCAATAGTTGGCTGGAAATTCAAGCACACATTGCGCATTTTTGTAAAAGGAGGAAAGAAATAGAAAAGGAGGGTATAGAATAGGCACATAAGGCAGTAGATGAGCTTGTTCAGAAAAAATAGATCTGTTTGTTTAGAAGGGGCAGTAATTACTAACTCTATGGAGGGACACCAGGGGCAATTGGTACACCAGGGACATGGTGAATCGGGTATGGCACAGTGGTGGATGGACGGGTATGCTCCCGGTCGAAGGCAAATAAAAAGGATTTCCAAGGAGCTGGGGAGGATTTCCACAAGGAAGCAGGTCATTTGGTGGGCTCAGAGGAATGAGGCCCTGGTTTAATGGACAAGTGGGAAATAATTATGGAGGATTTTACAGTATTCAGTGTTGGTCCTGCTTGTCATGATCTCTGCTTCCAAAAGGTCAGGGTTTTCCCAACTCCCTTGGAAGCAGATCCATAACCCAGGTTCCGAGTGCCAACCAGTCCCAATTGGGACCTTTTGGACCCAGTCCTGGCGCCAGTGGCACCAGGCTCATTAATATGCCCAGTCCCAGCGCTGGAAGCGCCGGGCTCATAATGCTTGGGTGGACTTACCTGCAGCAGACCATGCTGCTTACTTGCCTGCCAGTTGAGCCTCTGATCCTCTTCTGTTTGGAACTACTTTTCCTGTTGAGTGGGGCAGGAGCCACTCCCTAGGTTCAGAACACTGGAACTCTTCTGGAAGGCAGGAACTCTTTTCTTACCTAGGCGTGGCTGTGGAAGGAGACACCTAAGCACTACAGGAGGCTATTTAAACCACACCCTATGGATGAATCTTGCTTTGCGTTATTCTGCATCCTCTGCAGCAGAACGCTCATCGTGTCTTCTGCATCTGATCCTGGGCCTAAGGAAAAAGGCTTACCATCCTGAATCCAGTCTTCAGCAACACCTATAAAGACAAGAAAGAACAGGTTAGCATTACGGTCTTCAGTGACAGCTCTTCACTTACCTGGTCCATCGGCTGTCACCAACGCCTCGCGCTGCATTCCGACATCTGAAAGACAAAGGCTTACCTACTCTTCGTGCGCTCCGGAGGTCTTCACTCTGCATTCCGGCATCTGAAAGACAAAAGCTTACCAACTCTTCGCACGCTCCGGAGGCCTTGGGCGCTGCATCCCGCATCTGAAAGACAAAACAAGGTGCGTTTAAAGACATTGGGGAACTTTAATACTCACGTGCCATTACTCCTTTCCACATCTAACCCAGTGGGTATTCCGGCACCCTGCAGCCGCTCCGAACTTGTACCTGCAAAATAAAACGACAGTTAGAGCGCATCGTGAAGCAGGCAACAAGCGCTTACTTACGTGCTTCCAGGCGCTTCTATTCATCACACGGGCTCCATCTTCAACTCACTTCAGCCCGTCATCCACCATCGCCGGAACCCTGCAAAACAAGAGACATCATTACTAAAGACTTTAAAGACATTAGAATTACTCGAAACTTACCGTTCGTGCAGTAAACGACGGACAGCAGTCCTCTGAAGTCAAGAGGCCTGCTCCCCTTATCCAGTGAAGAAACTGGTTACAGCACCCTGCCCCGAGGCAGATGGAGAGCACGGCGTTCACTTACCTAAGGTGAGAGCGTTAACCTTCGGGGTTCTACAGGAGAAGAGAAAGGGAAGAAGAGAGAGACATTCAATAACCCAGTTCATTAATCCCATATTTTCTATCTGCAGACATCTTACCCTTCGAGTCAGACATACAGTGCACAGAGGTCCAGCCCAAAGAGCCAGCCGTGTGTTACACATCACCTTTGAAGATACGGTATACGCCCAGTCAAGACCGGCGCCTCTACGGGAATCAGGTGAGCGTTACAGAACGCAAAGCCTACCACAAAACTCCCCTCCAGGTGCTATGGAAACCTCGGATACCGACCAACTAGCCCAGTTACTTGGGGAACTAAGGGCAGAAGTGCATGCAGCCCGTCAGGAAACGAACGCTCTAAGAAGGGAACTGATTATTTCCAAGGAGCGAACAGATGATCTCGCTAGACAATTGCTACAGTCACAAGCCGGACAGACCCCGTTACCCGCATCTGGGGGAAATCTTCCTTCTACATCCTCTATGAATCCAGTGCAGATCAACCTACCTGGGAATGTACCTCTGGCTCCGCCCGAACGATTTTCTGGTGACCCAAAGAGGTTTGCAGTATTTATCAATCAGTGCCGGTTGCATTTCTTATGCCGGCCAGCAGCCTTTCCAACTGATCAAGCTAAAGTAGCTTTCGTGCTTTCGTACCTTAGTGGCAATGCGGCAGACTGGTCGATCCCTCTAGTAAATCAAGATGATCCGGTCCTCCATGATTTTCAAGCTTTTCAGCTCAGTATGGAAAAACTGTTCGCAAGACATTCACAGGGGCAGGCCTTGGACAATGAGCTTCTTTCGTTGCGACAAGGTAATCAAGACCTTTTGGCTTATATTGCGTCTTTCAACAGACTGATAGTGGAAACTCAATGGCCTGAGGACAAAAGGATTACGCTGTTTTATAGAGGTCTACATGGAGAGCTCAAAGATGTGTTAGCCCAAGTAGTGAATCCCCCACAAGATTGTTCGGACTATATAGACTTAGTCGTTCAAATAGATCACAGACTGCAGAACAGGAAGGCCGATCGTTCCAAGTTTGATGCTCGAGTATTTTCCAAACCTCCAACTCCTTCCAAAGGAGTAGACTCCGGGGAACCCATGCAAATAGGGGGTCTGAAAGGTCCTCTAACACAAAAGGAGCGGGAAAGGAGAAAACAGTTGCAATTATGCCTCTATTGCGGAAACTCAGGGCACTTTCTTCGAGACTGTCCGGTGAAACCTGCCAGGAAGGCAGTCGGAGCTGCAGTTACCAAAGTTACAAACTCTGAGCAGGGAAACGACCTCGCCCGACAAGAATAGAGGTCCTCTTGCCGAGCGTGAAAACCAGTTCCGTGACCTCGCATTTCGTGATACCTATGGTCCTCATTAGCCCTGATAATCCGGATCGGTTACATGCAATTGAAGCTTACGTCGACAGCGGTGCCATCGGCAATTATGTGGATCATTAAATGGTTTTGAGGATGAATCTAACTCTTTGTCCCAAGGCTGTAAAGGACGCCATTACTACGGTGGATGGTACGGAGATAGCCTCCGGGCCAGTAACGCATACCACTCAAGAAGTGACGCTAGTAAGTCAAGATGGACACCATGAGAAGATCGTGTTCGATGTGATCAAGGCCCCTCAGTTTCAGATTATTCTAGGAATACCTTGGTTAGAGAAACACAATCCTCTGATCGATTGGCGAGCAAGAACGGTCCAGTTTCCAGAATGTGTCTCCACTTGTCACCCTCCACCTGGTGTTGCACTGGCAGCAATTTCTTCAGAGACTCCCCAGTTACCTCCCGAATACCTAGAATACCAAGATGTTTTCCGGAAGGATCAGGCTAACTCTCTACCTCCTCATAGGTCTTATGACTGCCAGATAGACCTGATACCTGGATCTACTCCTCCTTGTAGTAGAATTTATGCCCTCACCGAGCCTGAGAACCTTCACCTTCGACAATACCTGGACCAATACCTGGCAAATGGGTTTATTCGTCCTTCCAAGTCCCCTGCTTCTTCAGCTTTGTTCTTCGTTCCAAAAAAGGAAGGAGACCTTAGAACTTGTATAGATTATCGCTCCCTGAACCAGATCACCGTTAAGAATAGATATCCGTTACCTTTGATCCCTGAACTCCTGGACCAAGTCAGAAAAGCATGCATATATACAAAGCTGGATCTTAGAGGAGCTTACCACTTGGTATGAGTAAAAGAGGGCGATGAATGGAAGACGGCCTTCCGCACCAAGTATGGGCTATTTGAATATCAGGTCATGCCCTTCGGACTTTGCAATGCCCCGGCCGCCTTTCAATATTTTATGAACGATGTCCTCAGAGAGCTCATAGATGTGTGTGTTGTTGTTTACATTGACGACATCCTCGTTTATTCTTCATCGGAATCTGAACATCGGAAACACGTGAAAATGGTCCTCGATAGATTGCTTCAAAACACAAACTTTTCGCTAAGTTGGAAAAATGTGTTTTCAACATGACTGAAGTTGAATTCTTGGGATTCATATTATCACCTGGCGGAGTGCGTATGGATTCAAAGAAGGTCGATGCAGTTCTCAAATGGCCATCACCATCCTCCGTAAAAGGTGTGCAAAGCATGTTAGGCTTCGCTAACTTTTACCGCAGGTTTATCCCCGAATTCTCTCGAATAGTCCAGCCCATCACTGCCTTGTTAAAGAAAAACAAACGTTTTGAATGGTCTACCGAGGTGGAACAAGCTTTCCAGGATTTGAAGACTAAATTTATCTCTGCACCAATCTTAAAACACCCTCGCCCCGAACTCCCCTACATCGTGGAAACTGATGCTTCAAGCCTTGCCATGGGGGCAGTTCTATCACAAAAGGACCCGGTAACCAATCAGTTGCATCCCGTGGCATTTTGGTCCCGCAAATTCTCGCCTCCTGAAATCAATTACACGATTACTGACAAGGAACTTCTGGCTATCAAGTCTGCCTTTAAGGCTTGGCGGCATTATCTGCTGGGGGCCCGACACACCGTTACTGTGATTACGGATCACCGAAACCTGGAATATTTGAAAACCGCAAAAGCCCAATCCTCTAGACAACTCCGTTGGGCATTATTCTTTGCCGAGTTTGACTTCATAATTACCTATCGACCTGGTACAAAAAACGGTAAAGCTGATGCCCTTTCTCGGATGGGAGTGGAAGAACACTTGATCAACCCTAAACCTGTACCAATCATTCCCGAACAAAGAATTCTGGGTGTAATCGCCACACAATCCATAGAGGAAGTTAAGGATAAATCCAGGCAACTTGTAACCCCAGCAGACATACAGAATTGGCATCTGCAGGGAAAGGACTTTGCAGTAAAGGACAACTTATTGTATTTCCAAGAACGATTATACCTACCCAGCACAGATTTACAGAAAAAAGTAATCTCTTGTTATCACGATTCTTTAATGGAAGGACATCCCGGTATAGCCAAGACCTCAGAAAAGATCAAGCGCTACTTCTGGTGGCCGTCTTGGAAAAAAGATATCAGAGACTTTATAATGTCCTGTGGAGTATGCGCCCAAAACAAGAGTCAAAAGGAAAGACCAGCAGGCCTCTTACGCCCTATTGACATCCCACCTCGCCCTTGGCATACGCTTTCTATGGACTTCATCACCGATCTACCTCCATGCTCCGGATACAATACGATTCTAGTAATCGTGGACTTATTCTCCAAGATGGCGCATTTCATTCCGCTCAAAGGCTTGCCAACAGCAGCAACTCTGGCCCGAGAATTTCTCGAAAACATCGTCCGACTGCACGGTTTTCCTTCGGTTCTAATTTCGGATCGAGGTAGTCAATTTATTTCTCATTTTTGGCAAAGTTGCTGTCGGTCGGCTCAAATTGATGTGAGACTATCGACCAGTCACCACCCTCAGACCGACGGACAAACCGAGAGGACCAATCAAACTCTGGAACAGTATTTACGCTGCATGCTGCAACAAACTGAAAAAACTTGGAAAGACATCCTTTGGATAGCCGAATATGCCTACAATAACTCTGTCCATTCGGGAACTGGGAAAACCCCGTTTTTTCTTTTGTACGGCAGTCACCCTCGAACCTCGGAGTTGGATCCCCTCCAAGATCTTGAAACACCAGCAGTAGACTACCTGCATTCTACAATCACCCAAGCCTTTAAGGAAGCTGTTTCTCACCTTCAAAGGGCTAAAGAACAATAGAAGAAAGGAGCAGATCAACATGGAAGGAAGCCCCTCAATATCAAGTAGGGGATCAAGTCTGGTTATCCACCAAATATCTACCTCTAAAAGGGCCACGCACATTCAACCCAAGATACCTTGGTCCCTATTCCATCACTACCATAGTAAACCCAGTAGGGGTCAAGTTGGACTTGCCCCCGCACATGAAGATACATCCGGTCTTCCACGTCTCTCTATTAAAACCCGTGCAACCTCAAACCCGACTAACTAAATCTCCAAAACCTATCCTAGTTGATGGAGAACTCGAGTTTGAAGTCAAAAGCATTCTGGACTCCAAGATCTCCAAATCTAAACTATTTTACCTAATTGACTGGAAAGGCTACGGCCCCCAAGAGAGATCCTGGGAACCTGCTGAATATGTCCATGCTCCTCGCCTAATCAAAAGATTTCACCGAACATTTCCTGACAAGCCAAAACCCCCGGAGAAGCCCGGTTTGGGAGGGGCCTTGAGGGGGGGTACTGTCATGATCTCTGCTTCCAAAAGGTCAGGGTTTTCCCAACTCCCTTGGAAGCAGATCCATAACCCAGGTTCCGAGTGCCAACCAGTCCCAATTGGGACCTTTTGGACCCAGTCCTGGCGCCAGTGGCACCAGGCTCATAAATATGCCCAGTCCCAGCGCTGGAAGCGCCGGGCTCATAATGCTTGGGTGGACTTACCTGCAGCAGACCATGCTGCTTACTTGCCTGCCAGTTGAGCCTCTGATCCTCTTCTGTTTGGAACTACTTTTCCTGTTGGGTGGGGCAGGAGCCACTCCCTAGGTTCAGAACACTGGAACTCTTCTGGAAGGCAGGAACTCTTTTCTTACCTAGGCGTGGCTGTGGAAGGAGACACCTAAGCACTACAGGAGGCTATTTAAACCACACCCGATGGATGAATCTTGCTTTGCGTTATTCTGCATCCTCTGCAGCAGAACGCTCATCGTGTCTTCTGCATCTGATCCTGGGCCTAAGGAAAAAGGCTTACCATCCTGAATCCAGTCTTCAGCAACACCTATAAAGACAAGAAAGAACAGGTTAGCATTACGGTCTTCAGTGACAGCTCTTCACTTACCTGGTCCATCGGCTGTCACCAACGCCTCGCGCTGCATTCCGACATCTGAAAGACAAAGGCTTACCTACTCTTCGTGCGCTCCGGAGGTCTTCACTCTGCATTCCGGCATCTGAAAGACAAAAGCTTACCAACTCTTCGCACGCTCCGGAGGCCTTCGGCGCTGCATCCCGCATCTGAAAGACAAAACAAGGTGCGTTTAAAGACACTGGGGAACTTTAATACTCACGTGCCATTACTCCTTTCCACATCTAACCCAGTGGGTATTCCGGCACCCTGCAGCCGCTCCGAACTTGTACCTGCAAAATAAAACGACAGTTAGAGCGCATCGTGAAGCAGGCAACAAGCGCTTACTTACGTGCTTCCAGGCGCTTCTATTCATCACACGGGCTCCATCTTCAACTCACTTCAGCCCGTCATCCACCATCGCCGGAACCCTGCAAAACAAGAGACATCATTACTAAAGACTTTAAAGACATTAGAATTACTCGAAACTTACCGTTCGTGCAGTAAACGACGAACAGCAGTCCTCTGAAGTCAAGAGGCCTGCTCCCCTTATCCAGTGAAGAAACTGGTTACAGCACCCTGCCCCGAGGCAGATGGAGAGCACGGCGTTCACTTACCTAAGGTGAGAGCGTTAACCTTCGGGGTTCTACAGGAGAAGAGAAAGGGAAGAAGAGAGAGACATTCAATAACCCAGTTCATTAATCCCATATTTTCTATCTGCAGACATCTTACCCTTCGAGTCAGACATACAGTGCACAGAGGTCCAGCCCAAAGAGCCAGCCGTGTGTTACACATCACCTTTGAAGATACGGTATACGCCCAGTCAAGACCGGCGCCTCTACGGGAATCAGGTGAGCGTTACATGCTGAAGGTTGGGACATGTGTCACGAGATTGTCAAAACAGAAACAGTATTTTAACATGGGAGCTCAGCAGATGCAATCTTCAACCCTGTCATATTCTCCAGGCTCTGTGCAACCGCAGCAGGCACGGGTTGAACAGAACCCAGCCACTGGGGCTGCACAGACCTATGGGATCCCACTGACCATGCCTGCACAAGCATCGGTACAGACATGGGAGAAAAATCCTTTACCCCAAGGAACACTGGAGCAAGTGTTTATGGAGGGAGCCCTTTTTTGCTGCCCGATGGCAATATGTAGCAATAGTAGGACAGCCCACAAGGGTCTCTGATATGTCTGGTCCTGTCCATTACCATCGATCCGGAAGAGGAACCCCAAATAGGTGTACAGGGAGGTGACTGAATGTGCTCATTCATGGTTGACACAGGGGCTACACAATATTGTATTAAGGACGGTGAGTTCCTCTTGTCAGGCAAAACGATGGGCACACAGGGATTCTCTGGGGCTATCCTGTTGGTTCCTTATACTGAAAATCTATGTATTAAGGTAGGTACTCAAAATGTATCTGCTCCTTTATTGTATTGTGCAGATACCCCATTGATTCTTCTGGGTAGAGACCTCTTGAACTAGTTGCGGATGTCAATTGCTTTCACTGAGAAAAGTATAGTATGCTCAACTACAGGTTTGTATCCGGGTAAGAGAAGCAGCGCATTTGCATGCATATTGTAGTGACAGCACGATCAGGGGGGTGCCTGTACATTCAGCTTTGTTTCTTTATGGGGTAATGGTTTTGTTGAGTTGTGTCCCGGGGATCAGAAATCAGACATGGCAGGTAACAATTGAGTTGTTGTTTTGGCCTGTTGTGCCGCAGGAAGTAAGACCAGGCACCATTGTTACGATTCTTTTAGAGGCAGTAATGATCAAGAAGAACAGGGTGGTTCTCTCAAGCACAGGTGAGGAAGGCGGAGATTGGTGCACAGTGCTGTGCATCGTTCCGACCTTATCGCTAAGGGACATGTCCGACGAGCTATTGTTCGAAAACACCTAAGACACAGGAGAGATGGTCTTTGAGATTGGGGTCCCTTGCCAGATAGCGATAGAGCAAAGGGAAGTACCACAGACTATGCTCATCGTTAGAAATACATCGCCACATTGAAAAGAGGATTTGGAAAAGGTGCAAGACCATTTATGGACAAGCAATCCTCATGACGTGGGGCTGCTAAAGGGTGTTGGAATAGTGCAAATAAAATTGAGACCTGGTCAGTATTACCACGGGCTAAGCAGTACCCCATATCTAGAGAGGTGGACAAAGGGATTTATGAGACCATTATGGCATTGCTGAAGCAAGGCATAATACATCATTCTGTGTCCCCATGCAACACGGCCATTTACCTTGTGAAGAAAGCAAAGGGAGCTCAGGACTTGCACCCCCTCAATAACATGTTGAGTCAAAATTTCCAGGGTTACCAAATCCTACCATTCTCTTTAACATCCCGAATGGGTCGACTTCAGGGACGTCATTTAGAGGGTTCAACTGCAACCCCTGTGGTCTCCCTTGCTATCCCTAAAGATTTGTTATTTTTTAACTTTTCTTTCTTTTTTTTTTTACAAACGGAAACTCCTGGGCTTTGGCCAGCACTATGTGGCTCTATGTTTCTGGAGTGGCTGGCTTTCTTGTTCAGGCCTCTGAAAAAAACAGAGTGTTCCACAGATGTAACAGTGACCCTAAATTAGAAAGAATAGGAATAGTAAATCATTTGTCTTTCTGAAATTCTACACAATAAATGCTAGACTCATTAAAGGCTTATTTTAGGCACACTTCAGGGGTTGAGTCACTGATTTAGTCTGTTGTTAAACACCTCAAATTCACAATGCAGACAAAAACTTCCAAAAAGTATTTAGAGTAGAATAAGCATCAATTTTGGACTATATCTTTTGCTTTTTGCAGGTTGCAGTTATAGCCTGTTTTTTTCTGCCGTTGTCTCCGTTACGATCATTACAAGACATTCTATTGCAGTGTCCTTGTTCACTTGAGAAAATCCTTGTGCCTAAAAGCCTGGGTATAGTGTAGAAATCTTTTACCATAGCTCAGAAAGTGGCCCTTGATTTCATTGTGCCACAATTATTGCTTAATTTTAATGTGTCTATCTTTCCTATCTCCCTGGCATGTTGTTCAGGATGTTTGTTTGTATCTATCAGGTATTGAGTGGCCAGAGTACGAGATGCCGTGTGAGTGCGCTGCTTTCCCTGCGCTACTCTAAATTCTTTAATACACAGTTATGAACACTCCCAACAGTATGTATTTTGCCAACCTATGAAGCCTGAAAAGTAGATCCACGCATGCATGACATGTGGCCAAATTTGCACCAGACCTGCAGATGACCTGGCCTGCTGTTCACAGTTACCAGCTTAATTGTATCCACTGAAGAGTGCAATTTGCTTTCTGACTTTGAGAACATTCACGCCTGTAACTGCTAATTTTACCATAGCCGGTAAGATAGCTAAGTGCTCACTTCTGCGATGTGTGTGTGATCTGCATGTTGCAGGTTGGAATCTTAGCAAGGCCAACTCAGCCTTTCATTCTTTTGAGGTCGATACAGGAGTACCAACACAGGTAGGGCGATATTGTATGTACATTTGTTCTATATAAAGCGCTTAAGCATAAGTGCTGTACAATAACACATCATTATCATTTGGCCTTGGATGTCTGCTTGCATTCACAGTAATTTAGTAATATGGGCCTTTACACACTGATATTAACGATACATGTGGTGATACATTCTTGTATGAAATGTATATCACATTGCAGTGATATCATAACCATATTTTTCGTAGTGTACTTAGGAACAATGCTGTGTGATGCCCGTTCCTTTTTTTGTCAAGAGGTCAAAGGTCATGTGCCATAGCATCCTGTGATGTCACTTTGGGGTGGGGTCAAATGACATCACTTCCGGTGATGTCATCAGAGGTCATGGGTTGTGTGATGTCACTTCCGCTACCCCTGGCATTTTGATTAAATGACGTCCCTGGTTGATTCACTTCACAGTGATTGACTTAAAAAATGCTCATACCCCTTAAACCCAGATTCTCAGTACCTCACAGCGTTTATGTATCGTGGTCAGAGATTTGAGCACACAAGGTTGCCTCAGGGGAACTGTGAATCTCTGAGTGTTTTTAACTGGGTGGTTTATATCATAGGGTGCAACGCACATAGACAAAACCTTATTTATGTTCACATCAAAAGGGCTGCAGCTTTCTCCTCCTTGATCAGTCATCAATTGTCTCAGTTCTAATGATAACATTCCAACCTGCTGTAGTTCTTACTGATGTCATAGCAGTGTTTTCCATTGAAGGTGTTACATGTGAGCTGCAGTATCTGTATACAGTGCATGCTGGAATAACTATCTACAACACAAAACACACCTCCTTCCCTTCCAAACAGAAAGAGAAAGGAAGGAAAATAAAATCTAAAAATGAAACAACAATTCTGTGAAAGAACAAACAGGAGGTTAAGCTGAACATGTGTAAGAAACAAACATTCAGCAACCAATATATGCAGGAAATGAAGCATGGCGATATGTTAATGAGATGATACAGAGGGTTTGTGAAAACAATGTATAAGCATTGCAAATTGATCTCTTCACTACCTCTCCTTATTCCAGCATACTCCTTCTAGCATTTGAGTATTTGAAATCAGTTTTTCTTGTCCATTTAGGAATTTAATCTTTACTTCATCACCTGTTCTGACATTCATCAATCTACATGCATGTTTCTTATCATACCACCTTTTTGATTCCTCACGTTCAATTTCATCTTGTCCTGACAAGTTTGACATCCACGTCTACCATATTTGAGTGACCCATCCACCCCGGCACTAGTAATGTGTTGGGTTTGCAACCTCGCCTTATTCAAAAGGAGTGACACCCCTCACCGGATGGGGAGTACTCCTACATTGGAATACTCTCCAAAGCAACTCCTTTGCCAGTCACCACCAACCTGCATGGACATTCATATCCCTTCCATAAGCGTTCTGTTAAATCGCTCAACGCTTCCATTTCTCTGTGGGTGGTATAGAGCTGTGCTTTTATGTTTAACATCATTTTCTAGTGCGCATGACTGGAACTCTCTAGAAATGAAATAGGGACCATTGGCACTCAACAATTCTGCTGGCCACCCTTTCCTCCAAAATATATTCTCAAGAAATCTGATCACATTCTTCGAACTGATATCTTTGATAACTCCAACTTACGGGCACTTCGTAAGCAGGTCCATGACAACCACAACATTAAAATCTTGTGTTCCTCGAAAATGTAAAGGTCCCACCAAAGCTATGGCAATTGTGTCCCAATGCACTTTGGGCACATCTGGTATCATCATGGGAGGGGTTCTCGTTTGCAACACTTTATCACTATGTTTGCACTGTTCACATTCTTTTACCCTCAACTCAATAGACGTATTCATCCCTGGCCAACAAAAATGTATTCTGATTAGGGCTTTGGTCCTACAAATTCCCATGTGCGCTTTGTGCCCCAAATCCACCACATTCTCACACATACCTTCTGGTACCAATAATTACTGACACCTACATAGTAGTCCATCAGCTATACACAAATCATCTTTGACCTTCCTATATTCTTTAAGCTGATCCCCTCGACTCTCATCAACACTACAATTCCACCCATCTTGTGTCATCCTCATCACCTGCTGATACAAACCATCCTCCTGACAGAGGATTGCTTCTGGGCAATCCCTCTCCTGAAGAGACTCCTCTACGATAAAAATGTCCTCGACACCTTTGTCTCCCTAAATTTCAAACTCATCATCATCCAACAATGTCCGCCTGGACAACGCACCTGCCACCACATTGTCCCTACCATTAACATGCCCTACAATGAATTATAATCCTTGCAACCTTGTAATCCATTTTGGAAATGCACCTAGAGACGCCATCCAACCCCTTTCTGTTAAATATCACAACCAAGGGTTTGTGGTCGGTGCGAACGGTACATTTCCTGCCAAACAAGAACACCCTGAATTTATATATTTTTATGAAGATATATGGTTTATGCATAAAAAACCTTTATCCACAATTGTCATTCCTTGTGAGTATCTAATATAGTTCAAAGAGGGAAACAGTAGAGAGGGGGAACACAATTGGAGTCAGAAATATTATAAAAGACAATGCATCAGAGTCTTTGAAGGTTTTAGGAGCACATTTCCATTATTAGCTCTTTACTATGTAGGTCCTGCCCCCAGACTCTAATTCTTTTCCCCAGTTAAAGGAACCTCCTTCATGAAGTTTATTTATTTATTTATTTATTTATTTATATATTTATAACGCGCCGCAGCTCGCGAGCATCAGGGCGCGACAAGAACACGAAAAGACAGAGGTCACAGGACTACGTAAAAAGAAAAAGGGGAGGACTCAGAGGAGTCCAGGCTGAAAAATTAACGAATTACCGGAAAAGTAACGTTTTCAGCTGCTTCCTGAATAAGGAGTGACTGCTTTCCAGTCTGAGGTTATCTGGAAGCTCGTTCCAGAGTGCAATAGCTTTGGTGGGAAAAGCTCTCCCAAGTCCAGTAGCTTTGATTCTGGTGTGGCTAACTTTAAGTAGCCCTTTTTTGGCTGATCTTAGGCAATGGCTTGGTTCATACCAGTGAAATTCCCTTTTGAGGTAGGATGGGGCCGTGCCGAATAGACAGCGGTGGACAAGAGTCAACGGTTTGAATTTAATACGCTCCTCTATGGCGAGCCAGTGGAGACCTATTCGATCGTGGGTGATGTGCTCGCGCTTGGATTTCCCGTGATAGTTCTAACAGCGTTGTTCTGGATTATCTGGCATTGTTTGATGCAGGAGTTGCTTGAACCAAGCATCAACGTATTCCCATAATCCAGACGGGACAAAATCGTGGCTCTAGCGATGGTGGCGCTGTTTTTGGCGTTGAGATATGGCCTAATACGGCGTAGTAATCTCTGGTAGTATTGGCAGTTCTTTTTAAGGTATGAGACCTGTGCGTCTGCTCCTAGTGAGGATTGCAGATATATGCCAAGTGTTTTCACTTTACTTGAGACCACAATGTTGGAGTCCTTTATAATGAATGACGAATAGACTGGGCCTAGATTGGATAAGGCTTTCGTAGATCCAAATGTCATGAGTTCTGTTTTTGAACCATTCAGACACATCCAGTGGGCCTTCATCCAGCATTCTATAGTATTATAGATTGCTGACAGCTTGTTGTTGTCTGTAGTGTGGTCTCCGCTGAGTTCTATAATCAGTTGTGTATCATCTGCGAAGTTGGTAAAGTAAATTCCCAACTGCGAGAGAAGGGCGCAGAGGCAACGAATGTATAGATTAAACAGAAGAGGGGAGAAGCTGGTGCCTTGTGGGACGCCGCAGTCCACAGGGTTCGTACTGGAGGAATAACCACCCCAGTTTGTCAAGGCATGAATTAGTTTAAAGTATTCCCCATGCAGATAGTTCTCCACCAATCTTCGGTGGTGTACCAATCTCTTGCCCTTATCATCGAGCCCAAGTAATTAGTTCTTAGGCGTGTGAGGCTTGTGCAACTTAAAGTTATATGTTTCAACAATTCTGAAAGGCCATTCACTTGACAAAATCTGCACGTGAGGTCAACTGTGAGTGTCGCAAATATTTTCGATTCCTGCGTTGAAGGGATATTCAGGCTGAATTTCAAGAAGATGTTCCGATGGGATCGGCTTGGGAATTTAACCAAGTACTTCAGTGGGTCATTTTATGCTCTGGGTTCTATCCAGGCCTTTTGATGCAGTCTATAGTGGGGTCTTGCTTGCTCTGTCCGGAGCCAGTCCTTCTGCCATAGCTTTCGTTTGGCTAGATCCAAGTTGGCAATCAGGGTCTCCTCCATGATTCCTATTGATGTCATAATTTCTTTTCACCCTTCCTTCCAATACATTAGCAAGGGATCTTCAGTCATATTGTGGTTTTTAAATATGAGACACGGACCTGGGATTTCGGGCATAATGCATTTCCTGTACAATGCCAAGGTTTTCCAGGCAGCTATTCCATGAATAGAAATGAAGGCCATTTAGTGTCGTATGGCCTCTGGTGACACTATTCTTGGTATTTTTAAGACCCATCTCCGGAATAGGACTTCTGATATTGTCCATTTTTTCCATTTGAATGACAGCTGCACCTCCGCCCCATATGTCAGTAGAGGGACCACTTTCGTCTTATAAAAATCTAAGACTGGTCGAATCATGAACTTACCATATTTCTTATCGATTGCCATGGCCTGCGTGGCAAGGGTTTTTACCCATGACCTCAGTTCTAACTGTCTGGCCTTGTCTTCCATAATTGGACTTATAGAGATTTCACAGATAGACCGTCTCATTACCTACTGGGAGCTCAACCTGTTTCAGAGTTTTTTTTGCCTTCCCCTCATTTATTTGAAGATCATAATATTGGATTTTCCCTCATTGATTTGTAGTCCATTTTTGAGGACATATTCCTGAAGACTGGCCACCATTCTCTGTAACCCGATTGGTGTCTGATCCATCAGCACCAGATCGTCAGCAAAGACAGCCCATGCAAAGGGGTCTCCATTGACTCTTGTGGGGGAAAAGCCCTAACGCTATTGAAGCATTCAGTAAGTCTGAGAGGAAAAGACTGAACAGTGTTGGGGCTAGAGGGCAGCCTTGTTTTAATCCTCTCAGTGTTGTAAGTTTTCATGATAGCATGCCCTCAGAGCACAGTCTTATCTGGGCATTGGTGTTCATATAAAGTGCTTTTATTGCACCTAGTAAATGAGGAGGGCAATTCCAGTTTGCCAATTTTTCCCAGAGACAATCTCTTTCGACGCTGTCAAATGCCTTTTTGAGGTCTATAAAGTCCACATATTTTTTGGTTTCATTTTTCATTGCCTTTAATTTTAAGAGATTGATCAGGAATAAGTTGAGGTCTGTTACAATGCCCTTGGTAAAGCCTGATTGTCGATGATCTTGTCTTTTTAACTCTATTATCCATGCCTGAAGAGGTTTCAATATCATGGTTGCAAAAAGCTTGCCTAGGAAGTCTAGCAAGGCAATTGGACGATAATTGTTTGGGGCCGATCTGTTTCCTTTCTTATAAATTGGGACTACTATGGCTTTTTCCCAAGAGTCTGGTATCTTGCTCTTCCTCAAGACATCCTCAGACAGTCTCGAAATGAATGGCATCCAAGCTGCAGGATCTGCTTTGATAGATATATAGGACACGGCGTCCGGGCCAGGGGCGGTCGCTCCATTTGCTTTTTTTATTAGGGCTTCCAAGTCCATCTCATCAAACGGTATGTTCCAGTTTCCGCCTGGTTCAGGCATGAGATCTTGTTTTGATGTTTCACTTGATCCAAATAGATTGTGGTAAAAGAGTACCCAGTTCTCTTCCATCACTGCATTTGTCAATATTGCATCCTGAGCTGTTGATGTCTTGTTTATTAGCTGCCATATGCGTCTGATGTTTCTTGATGCCATTGCTCTAAGCATTGACTCTGTGTCAGTCTGATTTAATTGTGCTCTATGCACAATTTGCCAATTTGTATACGTTTGCCTTCTTTTACTTAAGGCTTCTGTTTCCCGCTTGGGTCTACAGCTCGAATGTTTCGGAAATCCGATCTTAATAGCGATTTCTTTTCCGCAACAGCCTAATCCTGTATATGCTTTTGTATATTCTGCTTTTCCCAGATGTATTGGGGAAAACCTTGACGTCTAGCAGCAGGGGGAGATAGTTTACTCAATCCTGCTGCTCATTCTGCATAATGTATCTACGCAGCAGTTTGTTAGCACCATTCAAAGGAATGTAGCTTTTATTTCTTCCTTCAGATGTTGCTATGACCTTATGAGGAGAACTTTTTATTATTTGTGCCAGTTTTATGTCCATTGTCAGTTTCAAAAGTGAATGATTGCTTTTTGTTGTTTTGATTACTTTCAAGTATTTTACATGGTTTCTGGTGTCCTGGCAAACAAAGAAGTAGTCTAAAGTATTTGACTTAGTTCCGTTTGACCAGGTGGGTCTCCCTGGAGTGTCCCCACTTGTTTGTCGATTGAGCATATGGAGATTCCTAAATTCCATAGCCGCTGACCAAGCTGCTGCTCTTGCCTCGGTCATGCTATCAAAATATATTATGGAATTTCCCCTCTCATCCAAACAAGACATTTTTAAATCTCCACGAATTAATATTTGCAGGGGGGTTGGTTGGGTGATGTATTCATCTAAGATGCCAGTGATGCTTTGCATACATTTCTAAGCTTGGATTCCAATATAAATCTGGGTTCCAATATAAATTAAGTACTAGAATTCTTTGTTGGTGCATTTTTGAACTTTTGGGTAGTGACAGAAGGGTCCCTTCTATAATGGGATTCACATTCCTGGAGGACATAATCCCTATGCTGCTTGCTGATTTGATACAGGTTAGCAGGCCAGATGCAGGTCTCCCCTTTTCTCCCCTGTATGCAGGATTTAAGTACACTGTATAACCATCCACAAATGGGGGAATTGTGATCCAAGTCTTTTGTAAACACAGGATTGTATGTGTTTTCAGATTAATTTCACTAGGATTATACAGATGCTGAAATCCTCGTGTATTCCAAGAGATCTTTGTAAGCCGGTCCCTCCCATTTGAATTAATGAGCTATTTTCACTTTTCGTCAATTAGTTTTACTGATCGTGAGCTCCAATTTCCCTTATTTACTTTGCCTTGTTTATTCACAAATTCTTTCTCTGATCTAGTCTCCTTCCTGTTATAACTGAGGGTAATTCTTAGCGGCTGGAGTGTCTATTTTCCCATCCTCCTGGCTCAAAAGGATTACTTGGGGGGTTTGTTTGCTACATTTCTGAGCTCCGTACTGTTGGCTGGTTGGTTTTATTTCATTCTGATCCTACAGCATGCCATTTCTCAAGATATGCTTCCTTTTGGTTGGTAAGCTTAAGTCCAATGAGCTCTTGCATGTTTCCTCGTATAACTCAAACCCCAAAGGCAGAAGAAGGTTGGCCGTTTCCAGTTAAGAAGTTTTAACACCTTTTTAGTATAACTGAAGAATTACTTTGTACATTTTTTGTTTGGAAATTCCACAGTTATAATATCTGCTGTTTTCATAAAGCGGTATACCGGGATCTGATGTAATAATTTAAGAACATTGTAGCGGTTCCGAATCAGTCGATCATCTGCAGTGAGAAGGCGATTTAGCTGAAGGCAGTTTCTTCTTTCTTCAGTCTTCTTTTTCCTGTTGCCTGGTTTTGTATTATCGTATCTCAGGAATGCAAGGTTGTTATTCAGTTCTTTACAGTTGGGGTGTTCACGTCTTTGGGGTTTTCCAAGTCCCATCTCTGTCGTCATTCTGTGTTTATCTTCTGTTTCCATTTTTCCAGTTTATCAGGATTTAAAGTTATTTGTTTTTCATCATCTCTCTTCTTGGGTACAACTTCCTCCCTCTCATTATTGTAGCCAATTTTTGCCTTGGCTTGGAGTGATTCCTTTATCTTTTATTTATATATATTGTCTGTTATAATCTGCTTTTCTGCCATTGTCATAAAGGGTGTAGATGGTCCCGCAGATCTTTTTTCTTCCTCATAAGATTGTTCCCAAATTTCAGGAGTATTTTCCTTATGCACACTTTGATCAAAGGTTGGGATGCCTTCCCTTTCATCCACAACATCATCTGTCTAGTATGCTGAGAGGTTCGTTAAATCCATTTCTTCAGCATCATTTTGCTGCTCTGTTTTTCTCATATCCTGTGGATTTAGTAAAGGCATAGAGCCTGTAGCCAAAGCCTCATATTGTGGAGCCTTACTAGATGTTTTTATCTTCTGAAGCTCAGGATTTATGTCTTAGGGTGATATGATATGATATGGCATTTGTAACGCGCCTATACACAAGTGTTTCAAGGCGCGACGAGGCAGGGAGGGGGGATCAAGGGGAGACAGACAAACAATCCTACTAGGCCAGGTGTCATTCAGATCGCGCAAGTGCATGGGTAGGAGGGACGGGAAAAGTGCAAGGGGGAAAGGGAGAGGGGAAAGTGCAGTACAAAGTGATTAGTAAAATACAAGATAAATAATAAGGGCAAGCTGGTGGCAAGTGCAGGATAAGTGCAGACAAGTGCTGGGAAGGGGGACTGTAAGGATACAGAGACAGTCCCGCAGTGCAGGGGTTGCCAGGGAGGCAGTGAAGGGGAGAGTGGCTGGGCCAAGGGCCGAGATTGGTGAGTGGCCCAGTTGCTGATTCAGTACAGTTTCAATGATTTAGCAGGGGAGAGGGGGAGAGAAAGCAGAAGCAAAGAGGAAGGTTTTGAGGTGCTTCCGGAACCGGAGATGGTTCTCCTCAAGTTTCAGGGAGGCAGGAAGGCTGTTCCAGAGGGAGGCCCCTGCTGCGGAGAGAGATCTGCCCCCAACTCGTTGCCTGGAGAAGAGGCTGACCCTGAGGGAGTTGGAGGCGGATGAGCGAAGAGCTCGAGAAGGAAGATATTTAGGAAGAGAGAGTTGAAGGTATTTTGGCCCAAAGCCCCAGAAGGCCTTGTGGACAATGCAGAGGGTTTTGAACTTAATCCTCGCAGTCACAGGGAGCCAGTGTAGCGATTTCAGTCCTGGAGCGGTACGGTCCCTGGGCTTGAGGCCAAGGACAAGTCTCGCAGTCCTGTTCTGGATGAGTTGCAGTGGGCGGAGAGTAGAGGCAGGCAGATTTAGATAGAGGCTATTACAGTAGTTCAGCTTCGAGAGAAGCAGGGATCTGGAGACAGTGAGCTTCTGGGAGAAGGAGAGGAAAGGAAGGATACCTCTGAGGAGGTGCAGCTGGTAGTGTGACTTCTTAGAAACGTCAGAAATGTGAGGAGAGAAGGAGAGTGTGGAGTCGAAGATGACCCCGAGGTTTTTTGCCTTGCAGGTAGGAGCAGGAAGAGGGCCAAGATAGGCCGGCCAGAGAGCTGCAGGGAAGGAGGGAGTGGGTGTGCCGATGAGTAGAATCTCAGTCTTACTGGCATTAAGGCAGAGGTCGTTGGCGGCACACCATTCCTGGATAGCAGAAAGACAATCAGAGATGAGGGAAGGAGCAGAGGAGGCCGAGGGTAGCCTGAAAATGAACTGGGTATCATCAGCATAGCACTGAAAGTTGGGGCAGAGAGCAGCGATGCAGTGGGAAAGAAGTGCCAGATACTGGTTGAACAGCCAGGGAGAGAGGTTAGAACCCTGGGGGACACCACAGGTAGAGAAAAAGATGTCAGAGAGGAAAGACCCCAGTTGGACCTGGGAGGGTCGATTTGAGAGGAAAGAGGTCAGCCAAGCCAGAGCCTGTCCAGAGATACCCAGGTTATCACGGAGACAGTTGAGCAGGATGGTATGGTTGACAGTATCAAAGGCAGAAGAGAGATCAAGCAAGATGAGAACACATGGAATGTTAGAGTCAAGGTTCGAGAGTAGATCCTCACGGATGTTCAGGAGAGCAGTTTCCGTGCTTCTGGCAGCTCTGAAGCCAGACTGATGGTTATGAAGGCTACCAACAGATTCAGCATGGAGATTAAGCTGGGAGATGGCCAGTTTCTCCAGGAGCTTGCCCAGGAAGGGAGTGATAGAGATTGGGCGATAGTTAGCTGGGCAGGAAGGTTCGGAAGAGGGTTTCTTAAGAAGGGGGTGCACAAGGGAGTGCTTGAGAGGGGATGGGAAGACTCCAGAGGTGAAGGAGTGCTTGCAGAAGTCAGCAAGGGCAGGAGCCAAGGCATCAATGTGGTCCTTGATAGTTTTGGAGGAACAGGGGTGGACTTGTCTTGACGAGACTTTCATAGATCTGACTTGTCTCGAAACCTCGTCAGCAGAAAAAAGGGGAAAGGCAGAGAAGGAGAGAGGAGGGGTGGCTGCAGAGAGGCCAGAGGACGGGCAGGGAGTAGAGGGGGGGAGGTGATAGGAGGAGAGTGAGGACAGGATGTCCTGAGTTTTTGAAATGAAGTGGGAGGCCAGTGCCGTACAGAGGGCCTGGGAGGGGATAGGAGAGGTAGATACTGCAGGAGGATTGGCCAGCTACTTTCAGATTTTAAAGAGTTCGGCCGAATTGTTAGATGCTGCAGTGATGCGGGCTTGGATAAGGGCTCTCTTCTTGGTGAGAACGGAGAGCCGGTATTGCCTTTGGAGCAGGCGACAGGCCAGTTTGTCAGGGGATGAAGATGAAGCACGCCATTTCCTCTCTGCCACCCTGCACTTGCGTTTAAGGGTGACGAGATCAGAGTCATACCAAGAGTTGCATTTGGCTTTGGGCTTCAGGCGGATTCTCATGACAGGGGCAAGGATATCAAGAGTATCAGATATAGCAGAGTGGAGAGAGGAGAGGGCTCTGTCAGGATGGGAGTCAGCCGAGGGGGGAAGAGGGGGCGAGAAGGTGGCAGCAAAAGCCTCAACTGACACACGCTTCATGGGTCAGATGACCGAGAAAGAAGGTGGCAGTGATGAGGATGGCTTTGCCAGTGGTGTAGGGAGGGTGAGGTGGGAAGAAAGGAGAAAGTGATCACTCCAGGAGAGAGGAGTGGAGAGAGGGACAGAGAGGGGAAGGTCAGAAGAGATCAGGGCATCTAGAGTGTGCCCTGTAGAATGGGTCGGCCCAGACGGGAGAATAGAGAGTGAGAGAGAGTCGCAGAGGTCGCAAAAGAGTCCAGAGACAGGAGGCATCCAGGTGGATGTTGAAGTCTCCAAGAATGAGGAGTTGAGTGGTTGAGGACAGGAGTGAGGAGGAGGGGTCCGCCCACTCGGACAGGAAGGAGGAAATTTGACCAGGTGGCCGATAGATAGTAGCCACGGTGAGGGAATGGCTAGGAGAGAGAGAGAGTCGGCAGACAAGACATTTGCAAGAGGAGTAGGTCTGCGTGGGAATAGCCGTGGCAGGAATCCACTCTGGGAAGATAAGGGCCAAAACCCCCCAGCACGGCTGGGCCTGGGCACAGAGAAGATCTTGTAGCCGTCAGGTAGGAGTGTGTCAAAGCTGGTGACAGAGCTGGCTGTGAACCATGTCTCAGTGAGACCGTGTATGTCAACGTCCAGTTCCTCAAGAATGCGGCAGATATCAGAGGAATGTTTGACGGCAGAGCGAGAGTTAAGAGTGGCAATGTGGAGAAGGTTGCCATCTTTAAAGGACTTCTGGGGAGGGGTACAGATCAGAGGTACGCCCTGCGGAGGTGAAGAAGGAGCAAGGGAGGGGGCAGTGAGGGAGGGTAGAGGCAAGGTAGCCGAGGACAGAGAAGGGGGGACAGCAGGGGAGGAAAGGAAGTTGATGAGGCGCGGGAAGCGTCTATCAAAGAGGTGAAGGTTGGCCTGAGGGCCTTGGACCAAGACGGTCCCATTAGCGTAGACATTAATGATGGCCTTAGAGGAGTGGAAGGAGGCCAGGAGGACATCCCAACGGGTACCACCATTAATGGGAGAAGAGGAGAAAGGAGAGAGCAAAGAGACCATATGAAGGGTCCATAGGTCAGGTGAAGGCACGAAAAAGAGGATGTCAGTGAGAGTTTCCTTAGATGAGGCACTGGTGTAGGTGTCAGCGATAGGGAGGCCTGGGTTGGAGACCAGGATGTCCTTTTTAAACTTTTTCCTACCAGTTTTAGTGAGGAGAGCAGGATAGACAATGGAGAAGCAGTTAGAAAAAATAGGAGAGATAGAGAGCACCATGGGATAGGAGGGGGGGAGGACAGGACAAGCGCAAGCAGACAGAAAGAGAGCGACAAGCCCTGGTTTACCACAAATTCACGACACAGTGAACACAGTAAAGCATAACAGGTGGAGAGGCCACCTAAGTTTGAAAATCCTGCGAGGGGAGAAAAAGTCCCTAGTTTACCACAAATTCAGGACACACAGTGAACACAGTAAAGCATAACAGGTACCCGGTGGAGAGGCCATATGAGATGTTTTGAATGAAGGCTTGTGCCCCATTAGATTTTGATTTTTTTTAATTGTGAGAGGTTTTGATTTACTTACTGCCATTTAGTTTTCTTCATCAATTTAGTTTCCTTCATTCTTTCAGTAGGTTCCCCCTTCTCATTTTTTGCAACACAAGAAAATGGTTCAGCTCTATAATTTCTACGAATTCAGTCCCCCTTGAAGATGTTGTAGTTGAGTGTTTTTTTTGTGCCTTAGTACACCTTGGATCCTAAGGTAAGATTAATTTGCTGTTTTTATGTTTTCTTGGCAAAGAGGTTCTTTCAGGTTTGTCATTTATTTTTCACTAGGCACAACATGTGGGGATTGGCCAGATGTATTCAATCCCTGTCCTGTGGTGATCCCATCTGAGGTTTCCCTAGTTAAGTTGGTACTTTTCATGGTTGTCCATTTTGTCTGTTGGATGTCTATTTTCCTTTTTTCGAGATTTGTGTTTTCACGCTCCTTTAGAATTTCTAATAATGTACCCAGCAGAAGTTTCTTATAATTTCTCTCTATGTTGAGAGCTTCCTGTAGCTTGTTTTGCAATCGAGCTGAGATTGCTGCTTCCTGGTCACCTCTGGAATGTAATAATGTTATATAGGTCTCTATAAGTATTAACTTCGAATGGATCATTGCCAATAGAGTCGCTTGATCTTTAAAATTCTCATTGATCACCTCATACAACTTTATGAATGGGGCCAAGACGATGTTCAATGCCGCCATCATATTGCAGTGTGTTTGAAAGGGAGTTGAGTTTAATGGATTTCGACTATGGTTTACATTGCGTGCGGAGAAGACAGAGTCGTCAAGAGAAGATGGTGATGAAATGGAAACCATATTGTTACTATTCCTTTCCTTATTAAGGGATCCAAGTCCTTCCTTTACTTGTTCTTGTGTCATTAGCTTTTCCATGATATTGGGGTGTTTACATGTTGAGGTTTATTGACTGTGGTCATTGTGTTCCCTTTTTTCTTTGGCAGGTCAAAGTTCTCCAGGAAGCTATTTGTGCCTGGTGCCTCCTTCGATAGGTCCTGGATTTCAGTTACATTGTTCTTATTTTTGCTGGTATTAATAGTGCTATTTTGCTTTGGAATTGGGCATGAAGCCGGTTTCCTTGCAGCTGCTATCTGTATTTCATTCGCTTTTATTATAGCCAAGGTCTCCTTTTTCTCTCTGTGTTGTTCAATCAAGTTTGTCTTGAATTTTTTTGATTTGGGTCTGCACTGGGTCACTGAGTTCAAAGTTGCCCACCTTTCCCACACTATGTTTTTGTTCAGGCTTAAGTGGAAAGTTGTCCGCTGGGGCTGTGTCTGTCCATACGTGGGGCTTTGTTATTTGTTCTTTCTTGAGGGGGATTTAAAGCCCACTTTTCTTTTTTTTTCTCCTCCACTGATAGATCGAAGCCCAGAATTTCTGCATCCGTCAAATCATTGGGTCCGGAGATTGTGGTCTTGTTTGGAGGATTGCAGTCTGATGTTAATGCACCATCACTGCTCCTTCCGACTCCTTGCGTTGTTGTAAAATTTCATATATATATGCGTTAGATGCCTGCGGATGGACAGGGTTTGCCGATGTGTTTCCAGAGTCAGGTTTTTTGCTTTGAGAACTTTGCTCAGATTTTCACACTCAATTCTGTTATCCAAGTTTCCCTGCCATGCGGCTGCATCTTATACTGGGATTTTCATGAGATGTATCTGTCATCAAGCGTGCTTGACGTCTCGTGCGGGGGTTTGTCGACTTGACTTCCAAAGCCAAGTCTTGAGACATATTTATGCTATTTATTTGAAGCCCCCCCCTCTCTATAAATAAGCACTTTGCACCTCTCCATTAGCGGATCCATAGATACAATTTTCTGGTGGTGCCTATGTGTTTTTTCTTTCTTTGTGTCTTATAATGTAATTTTCTTTTCCCAGGAGTGCTTACTTACTTGCTTGCACATCTCTTCTTCCTGTGGAAAAACGTTGCTGTGCTACACTACCTGGCAGCTCGGGAGCACAGGGAGCACCAGGGAGCACCAGGGAACACAGAGCACACAGCCACTCACTGCACACATGGCACCAGCAATGTGCTTTTAAAGACTATGCTGACTGCGCCTTTCGGCACACTCCTCCTCAAGAAAGGAAGAAAAATTAGGAATGCTGGATGCCGATAAGTCTGGGGCACCAGTACGCACCAAGACACACTGTCGCTCCCCACCTTGAGGGAGCTGCTGATTAAAAACGTAATTTAAATGAAAACCAGCCAAATGCTGCTTTATGCGGATTGGGAAAAGGCCTAATCTAAACCTAAAACTAAGATGGGAGCAAGCTACGACCATCAAATAATAAGGCACTCCTATTGCCGTCTGGTCAAATAGAAAGGCCTATACTAAGAAAACCTATTGCCAATCCTTACAACTAAATACAAAAAGAGTGTAGGATAGGATTCACAAGCAAGAAAGAAGAGTTCGCAAATGATAAGTCAGAATGTGGTAGCAGGGGGTCTCCCTTACCGGCGTTTTGAGCACGGGACAAGGCGAGACTCCTAAGCACAGCACACGCTCAAGCTTCCCCAGCACGAGACAACAGTTCTGCTCTGAGATATCAGGACCTTCAGTGGTTACGTCTCTTTTCTTATAAAAAAGTCTCTTGCTCCGAGGACCTGATGTGTTCCAAAATAATAAACAAAAGCTCCTTTCTGCTTGCGCGTTGGGTGATGCCTTTTCATCCCTGGATCCCCCTTTTCCAGTCTCTGATCCACAAACAGTTCCTTTCTACAAAAATCATAAACAAAAGTTATTTTCTGATTGCACTTGGATGATGATTCTTCACCCCTGGGTCCTCCTCTTACGGGCTCAGACCCCCCTCAAATATCAGCCTTCCTCCGTCGTTCACTCTGGCTTGTATTCAAAAGATTTCTTCTATCGCATTCATATGTCAGTGGGGTGATGGTTTTTCACCCCTGCAACCCCCTCTTCCAGGCTCAGACTCTTCTCAAATGTTTGCCTCCCTCTGTCGGGTTCAATACAGCTTTTGTCAATTCACTTTTACTTAAGGCATTCACAAATATGAATGTCTTTTTAAACAGTTCACTGTGGGTTTCCCTCTGTCGGGTTCACCTGTGTCAACACACTATTAACTGGTACTTTAGGCTTCGCCCCTTTCCATCAGCTTCCTGCCATTAGGTTCACTCTTGCCAACGTTTGCCAATCACACAGTTCCTTCTACTTTCTTATGATGTGGGATTCACTTTGCTTAGCTTTACAATGATCTGCCTGTCAAAGACTTTCGACTGTACAAAGCATTTTGCTAGACCCCTGTATGACCACTTTGACTCATTCATAGCACCTTTCCCACAGCCTTCTGGTAATGGTAGTTTCAACAATAGGGTAATCGGCCACAGTTTCTCGAGTGAGCACCCACGTGGTGCCGGAATCCTCTGTAGCTGGTTTTCCCCTCTCGTAATAACAGTTCTTTGTACTTTCTTCAATTAGCAGTTTGCTAGTTTTGTTCAACACAGTTCGGTTTCTTACCATCTCTTCCTTCAACTCACCAGCTGTGATGACCCGCTTGGCTTTTCTTGTCTCTGGAGTCAAGGACAGTAACATGGTGGCAAGATTCTCTCCCTGGCTTGATAATCAGCGGAGGATGGATCTGTGTACCGTTGACATCTGCTGCAACACATGCTGGCTATTGTTCACAGTCTTACAATTCTTTCTCTGGAGGTTTCACGGGTCTGGGTCGGAAAGGGCAAGGTCACTTCTCTCCTTGTCACCCTTTCGGTTCTGGCCACCTTGCTCCTCCTCTTGAACTGCTGTACTTGGATAGCTGTGTCGTTGTTTGGTCTGCCTGGCCCGTATTGTGCTCCTGTGCTCCACCTTTTATCCCTGTGGGGAAAGGAAAGGGCCATCAGGTGTGTGCCATTCTGGTCAATTGCCTGACTTTACCTGACCCTTGGGTTGGGACAAGTCAGGTTAATGGCTTAATTGTTAGTCCATTGTGTTTCGTGTTGGGAGAAAGTGTTCGTGACGGAAAAGGGGGCGTCTCTAAGTATTTTATGTGGTAGGATGGGGAGGCGTTATAAGAAGGGGACATTATATTCTTTGTTCTCGGGGGGTAGGTGAATTTAGAAGGGTATGTTTGGTAGGGTTGGTGAAATGAACAGGGGGATTATGTGAACAGTAGTGTTTTGTTAATGATGACTGAGAGTTCGGAAAATAATAACCAGAGGGACTTGGAAAAGAATGCCCGGGAGTATTCGGGTAGGACATAGGAAAACAGGTATTCTAGGAGAGATCATTTCTGGGTGCAACCGGGTTTGGGATGCTAGGGGGTTGGCTATATACTGAGGGGTATTTGGATCTGGGCAAGAGAGATTCAATGGGAGGACGGGAGGCAGAGGTAGTACAGCCTACAAAGGCCTCATGGATTTCATCCTCCTGTTCTTCTTCCCTGGTATAATACTGTGTCGCACCTGGGGTATTTCCCCAAGCACAACTCCAGGCTTCCCCATACAGGTGATCCTCTCTCGCTCGTCCGTCCCTAGGGTTGGGGTCTGAGAGTGTCGTCTCTTCCCAGGCCACCTGAATAAGGGATTCTTGAGGTCTGCTTGGGAGAATACCTTCAGGTTTCACACATCACCCACTCTGAGGCTTCTGACCCCTCAATTATGCCTTCTTTGCACATCCTTTCAATTTCCAATTAAACATCCTGTTTGCATGCCCTTGGAACTGGCCGGCCTCAGTTTTGCAACAAATGGCACAGCAGATTGTTTTAGTTTTATCCTTTAAACATCCAACACCACTCTGGGATCCCATTTGGCCATGATAGACACACTCATCTCTATATTATTTCTCAACACTTCCTTGGGTTCCTCTACCACCAAATTGCATCCATTATATACTTGTTCTTTCTCTTTGGGGTCTAGTTTCCTACCGAGAGCAGCCTGGCAGCTCCAAGATAAAAAATTCCCCCAACATGTGTCACATATATCATGCTAGAAGTAGATTTACCTTTGAAAGACAATTCAACATCCAACCCACCAATTATCCTAATGGGGTTTTCACCATAGGCATTTGTCTTTAGCTTTGCCTCCTCTAACACACAATTTCCCAAATTCTCCTCCCACGACTTCTTGCTGATCAAGATATAATCTGTACCACTATCAACCAACATTTCATTTGGAATAGCATTGACATCAGTTAAGAGTTCTGGGTTTCTCAATCCTAATCTCGCAGACGGCATCCACCACCTGTATTACATTCAGTCCTTCATACTAATCTGCTACATCATCACCATCCTCTTCAATAGTTCCTACGTTGCCACCCCAAAACCTACAACATTTAGATACATGTCCCTTCCTCCCACAGCGTCCATATTCCACAAATATGGCTGTGCACTCTCTATCTCTTGCCAGATGGTCACTGTTTCCACATCTGTATCAACCCCTAAAGAATCTGTTAACTCCACGACCACCAGATGATTACATGCGATACGTTTGGAAAACTCTCGCTCTTGGCCTTCACTCCATAGGCCTCCACTCAGTATCTTTGTCTCTTCCTTTGTTCTTCCAGTCACTCTCTTTATTTCTGCCATAAGTATCTCCTTTTGCAGGTGCTTTGTTGCAAGACCTTTCTTTCCTCAGAAGGCTGGTCTCAGTCTGCGCAAGACCTTTCTTCGTATGGTTAGTAGCATTTACTGCTCTCCCTTCTTTGGCCAATTCTCTAATGCACGCTGTGGCATGTTCGGCATTCTCCGCCATCTCAACAGCCCTATCTCAATCTGGGTCCTTTTCTTTCCATAACTCTTCACGTACTTTGTCTTCAGTACATTTTATCATTAGTTGATACCTTAGATGTTCTTCTCGACAACATGGTTTGAATTGGCCCTTGACTGCTAAACCTTGCAACTCTGAAAGACATTCTTCAATGGTTTCTCCTCTCTTTTGATCCCTTGTGGCAAAGCGATATTTCGACAGTATCTTGTTCCCTTTAACCTCATAGTGTTGGTCCAGCTTTGATAAGATTATGTCAAATGTAGTTAAAATTGTTCCTTCTTCCACCGTTGGTTTTTAATAACTCCTGACCACCATGCCCCAAACAATGCAATAGGAGAGCATCCTTTCTCTCCATAGAGTAGTTTGGACCATAAACTGCAAGGATGAATTAAAAGAAATCTTCCTTCCACTCTTTCCATGTAACAACTGTCTCTCTGCAACCTTGAGGCAAGAAGAATGCTGGACCTGGTAGGTTTGCCATGACACTTTGTGTTTTCTTACTGACTTAAACAATGGCAGTGTGATACCAGGCAAAAAAGCACTCACTTCGCAAAATGTTTGGCTTTGAAGAGGTTTTAACTTGTCATTATACATGAGTGAGCATCTTCGCTTTAATCACTGTAGCTGCAGGCTGCTTGAGTGCTGCCTTGAGAACATGTGTGCCCCTTGTTGTGCTTCTTAAATTCAATAACTTTGTTTTGTGTGCATTTCTCACTAACTTTACATTGCATGCAACAGCACTTTATTTATTTCCATCACTTATAAATGTAACCAACTTTGCTTCATGCGCATCAACTTTCCTTTCTCTTTTGTCTTTATTTTTTTGAGGGCAGGGGGAGTTGCTCTAACTCTGTGTGCCCAAACAAAATAACTCTTCCTCTTCACTCAGTTCGAAGCGCTGCCGAGCGATGTGCCACTGTTTGCAACAATAGACTCCAATTAGCTTGTTTTGTGGATGCGTGATGCAACAATACCATGCCTGTCACTATGGAAACGGTAAACACATAACAAAATGGCTGGCACGCTAGTGCACATTCAAGGGTCCTTTCCTCCGACGATGCTTTCGCACGTACTTTTCAAGTTGGTGATGTTCGTCTCGAGGCAGGGCTAACGCCTCGAGCCTCATGCAGGAGCCACCACACTCACGCACCCGCAATGCATATATGATTATGGGCATGAATTGTAATCTTTTCGATATTAGTCCGGGGCCTGATCTATGTGCTCCAAACCATGCGCTCTGCTTTTCCTGCACTACGCATTGTTGGTGCGCTCCGGGTCAGCTCGGCTCATCTAAGAATGCTCGCGTTGCACCTCACCTGGAAGCATGAAGGCGTCAGACCTCTCCCAGCACGCCTTTCATAATCACATCAAAGAATAAGGTTCTGAGGCATTCACAGCTTCAGTACACAATGTGCATGAAAGTGAGACCTCTGGCTTGTCGTAGTCTGTATTTCAAACTGCAAGGTGGGTTAAGTTCAGCCACTTCCACCATCCATTGCAGCCCATGCAGTGGTTCGCCTCGTCGCCAATATTAAAAGGTGCAACACGCACACAGATGAAGGGTGCGTGAACAAAACTTTATTTATGTTCACATCAAAAGGGCTGCAGCCTCCCAGTCCTTGATCAGCCAACAACTGTCTCAGTTCTACTGATAACATTCCAACCGGCTGTAGTTCTTACTGATGTCATAGCAGTGTGTTCCATTGAAGGTGTAACATGTGAGCTGCAGTAACTGTATACAATGCATGCTGGAATAACTATGTACAATTCATAACAGTACAGTAATTCAGTATGTGGACGATTTGCTCATTTGTAGTACTTCAGAGAAGCAGTGTCAAGGAGATTCAATTACACTCCCCACCCTGCTTGCGAATAAGGTGGACAAAGAAAAATTGCAGTACCACCAGACAGAGGTAGTATATTTGGGGCAAGTGATATTGCCTGCAAGAAGGAAGGTAATGGCAGAGAGAGCCACTGCAGTTCAAAATACGTCTCAGCCAGTCACAGTGAAACAAATGCAGCAGTTTATCGCGCTCTGTAACTATTGTAAAACGTGGATCTTTGACTACTCTAGTTACGTGAAGCCCTTAGTGCAGGAACTTTAGGATGTGGAGAAGGTGAAGGGTCCAATAGAATGGTCTGAGGAAATGGTGACTTGCTTTCTGGAACTCAACACTGCGATCAACAAGGCTCCAGTCATGGCAACCACGAATTACTAGAAACCATTTTATTTGTTTTCTCTTTCAAATGGGCAGGTGATGGCAGTGGTCCTGTCTCAGCAAACATTGCTAGGCCACAAATCTTTAGCGTACTATAGTGGCCTCCTAGACCAAGTGATGCAGGGACAGTACCCTGGTGAGCAAGCTTTAGCAGCAGCAGCTTTTGCAATCCAAAACGTCTTCACCATTACCATGGGTTACCCGGTGACACTGTATGTGGAAGGAGAATGTTTCGTACCTGGAACGCCTGTTCTCCAGCATTGGTATCTTTCAAAGATTCACATGCTATGAATATTCCCTGGTTTCAGGCTGGGAATCCTCGGTTATCTTTTCTTTGACTTGCTAGAAGCAAGAAAAACCTTTAATTTGTCGCCTAACACCATTGTTATGTGTGGTTTTGGTCTCAGACCTCAAGTAGCTAGAGACTAGTCTTCCCTCCTATTCCCTTAAGATTCTAACGCTAGTTGAAGCTGAGGGAGTACTCTTTTTTTATCCACATAGAATCTAGGTCATATTTCTTGGAAATAGCATTTTCTTCTTATTCTAAAGATTTGGATCAACAGGTCTACAAGCAACAGTGTGTGGCAGATCTGTGGTGTGAGAAACCAGAAGGTGTCTCACCCACTAGTCCCTGGGGATCTGTCATCCAGGTGACCAGGACATGGCCATCACTTTTCGATCCAGTTCCTGGGGGTGAACCAGTGCAGGAGGATCACTTGGGTGAGGGATCTTCAGGGAGTGGGAGACTGGATTGTGAGGCACAGTATCCCTTTTCCATTAACCCTTTTACCCCATCGTACCACGTAGGATATTTAGGAACTCTACCCCCGACCCCCTTTACAATACAAACACTTTCTCACGACAGCCCACTATGAGAGAAAACGGACTAACACCTGAGCCGTATACCTAACATGTCCCAATACAATGGCTAGGCAAGGTCAGGCCATTATTGACCATCACACACACCTGACTTCCATTAAGATTCCCCACACGGATAAAAGGCGGCGCATGAGAGAAAACTCTCAGCGAGGCAAAACACACAAGGAAACAGCAGTTCCAAGATGGCAGTTTAACGAAAGAACAAAGACGGCAAAACAGAAGGGGACTGCAAGGAGGGAAGTTCCCTTGACCTTTTCAGGAGGGAAGTTCCCTTGACCTTTTCGACAAGGAACCATTGCTCTCATGAACCCTCAAGATTGGAACTTTGAAACCAGGAAACAATACCTTTGACAGAGTGGTCCAGCACCGCGTGTGTGCTCAATTGGAGGTCTCTGTAAGATGCCCAGCTGAAAAGTGGAAGAGCTGTAGAGAATTGTGAATCAAAGTGGTCCTGCGACGGGTAAAGCTAAAACCCACGCACAGTCAAACGTCTTCGATGTTGATACAGTAAAGAAAGTTTGTGACAAAGTAGATAAAGTTGGTCCGAGCCTGGCAAAGGGAGATCAATTGAAAGCTTTGTGTTAAAGTGGGTCTGAGCCGTGGGTCTGAGCCCGGCAGAGGGGGGAAACGGGGTGAAGCAAAAATCACCCAAGAAGGTTTTGTGTTAAAAGTGGGTCTGAGCCCGGCAGAGGGGCACCCGTGGTGAAGCAAAAATCACCCATGAAGGTTTTGTGTTAAAAGTGGGTATGAGCCTGGCAGAAGGGGACCTGGGGTGAACAGAAAATCAGCAGAGAATTTGTACATATGAAATCCTAAGAAGAAAGGAACTTTGATGTTTGTCGTGTTGCATCATGATGTAGAAGTTTTAAACTGCACCCTCGTGCTAGAGAAGCCAGAGACTGTGCTAAGCTCGAGTGTGCCGCCTTGTCCCGTGCTGAAAATGTGGGAAGAGAAGCCAACAGCTTGAATATCCTGACATATCAGTTCTTGAGCACTTTCCTTTTGTATAACATTGTTTCCTACATTATTTGTATTTAGAAGCAAGGATTGGCAATAGGTTTACTAGTATAGGCCCTTTTATTTTGACAAGACACCACTAGAACTGTGTTATTATTTGATGGTCGTAGCTTGCTCCCATCTTTAGTTTTATGATTAAATAGGCATTTTTCACACTGGATTGAAGTTCAAAAAACACCCTTCTATTGTGATCGCTTGTGTCTGTCTTACTGTTTGATACCATGCCTTTGTTACAGTGGGGATGGAGGGCAAAAGGGACCCCTTGGCAGGGCCTGTGCCACTTGTGGCCTAAAGAATGTAAATGAGGGAGATAAACACTCCGACTGCATATACTGCTTATACCCCCACCACACGGTTGACAATTGTAGAGGTCTTAGCTCCAAGACACTCAAAGATAGAAATCGGAGCCTCGTCTGTTGGCTCAACGAGGGGCACTACCTCGAATCGACCAGGGGCATGGACACCCCTGCAGAGAAACAACTGCGGTCAAGGGAAAGCGCCAGTTCAGAGGAAGGGCCGCTGAATAAGACCAAGCACTGGGTCGCCCAGGGCTACGAACCGTCAACGTTGGGTGAGTAGAGACCCTCCAAGGGGGGGAAAGGTCATCATCGCCTGGAGAGGAGTGGTTGTTACCAGGGCGAAAGTCGACGACGGAAGATGGAAACCGGAGAGCCGATGGAGAAACTGAAGCACAAGCATAGAGCCAGGTCAGTGGAGGAGGCTAAGGTGGCCTCATCTAAAACATTGCCCATCTAGTTGGGGGGTACGTAGGGAACATCCAAAACCACGGGGAAAGCCAGCTACAAGGTCCCTCCGGCATCGCCGTCAAACTACCATAACCGCAATACAAAATAAACACTGACTCTGAGTGCCAGTATCAGCAGCCAAAAGCATCAGACTCAGATGAGTCAGTCATAATGCAGGAGGAGGCCCCAAGTAGGCCACACACCTAAAGGCCCAGCAAAGAGAGGTGCTGGCACTGCTATCAAACCCAAAAGCCTGGTTGTCCAAGCAAGTGCTCTCTTCGTTGCAAAAGGTAATCACTCAACTTGACGCAGCACTAATGAGGACAGTAATACCAGCCTTACACCCTCCTCCCCAGCTACCTCCACCGCAGCCGGCTGCACTGCGGCCTTCACCGCCCAGGTCCAGATCTACTCCAGGGGAGGTTCACGATCCAGATCAGTCTCTCGATCTCCCCCAGCAGCCTCTACGGCCCGGCCAGGTCACAGGGGCAGCAGTACATCACCGGCGCTAACCTCGTCCTCATGTAAAAGGATCCTCTAGCGCGACCAGTCCCGGAAGAAATCTGACAAACAGAGATGTGCAGTAACTCTGGACAACGAGATGCGTAAACAAGATGTGCACGCCGAGGCAAGGACCGACAAGGACCACTCTGCCACGGATGCAGCTTCCTGAAGATTCCAGTTGTATGTCTCCAACCCCTTCTGGAAAGGTGATTCCTTCAAGGACATTTGTATAAATACATCTAGCATATATATCTGCTAACAGATACTTATATTTGTATATTTTCTTTGTTTTAGGCATTCATAATACTTTCACTAGCCATGCCCCTATTTGGCGCTTACTTTGCACGCACCAAGGCAAGGACCGACAAGGACCATTTGCCACTTCGCTGCGGCGTCGTGTGCGCGTGTGGCTTGCTGATAGTCCTCGTCTTGTGAAGAGACTAGCCTTGGTGTAGCATTGCATATATTCATTTTCTAATCCTACTTTAATTAATTACTGATGGCCCAATCCGTATGTTCACACGTATCTATTAACTGAAAACTGGTATGCCAGTGCATTTGAAGACACATCATAAAATGGCTGCGGCATCGGTTGATCGAGGTCTTGCTAGACGCACGTCACATAAGGTAATTGTACTTACCCCAATTGCTCATAGCCGTCCCCGGATTGTAAAGCATGACATTCGTGATTTTTTTTCCCGATAATGTACGTCAGACTCCACTCAACAACGCAAAAGTGAGGCGTACTGATGATGATAGTACACCATATTTAAAAACAACTAGCATGCCCCGCATACTATATCCATGCACGCCCACTCGATTGCCATCTATAGGTAGAACGACTCCAGTACACGTCGTATCAGACAAGACGTTGTTAGGAATAACCTTAGTACCTCCCTGCATACCTCTATCGAAGTTCCTATGCAGGGGGTAGTGGATGAGAACCCTAACACACGTTTTATCATTCCAGATATATCAATCCACGCTAGTGCTTGTGATCTGTCCATTAACCCGGAGATTACATCTGCCTCTACCCCAGGCATTAACTGCTCAAGAGACTCTACTGCACTGTCAATCTCCTATGTACAGCCAACGCTGCGCAAGCGAACCATGTCACAGGGTCTGCTCGAAATCACGCTAGCAGCAGTGAACATGACTATAACTAGTTTATTCAAACTATTCAAGTCACTTGACGCTAAGATTACCCTGTAGACAAAACAGATTCAGCAGATCTTGGACTGGATCGCCGATGAAATGAAAGCAAAAAAAAAAAAAAAGCAAACCTAATAACCAGTGCCACCACCCCAAATCCAATCCACACTCAAATCCAGTTGCAATTATACCTGTGACCCCAGTGTTGATGCCTCTGGCTGTGTCTTTATTTGAGCTTTTGATTCCACCGGCCAGTGACTTCGACAATAATGGGGGGAGGGATGGGGGAGGCGGAGATTGAAAGGCACAATTCTTGGATAAATATAGAGCAGACACCCAAGACAACATGATAATTTCTCAGTTATCTGAACATTTTGACAACTTTCTAGATAGAAATGTGCAGATAAAAACTGCCACTTCCTTGAATTCCAAAAATAAGCAGATTGGAGAGCAAAAACGGAAACACATTAAAAACATAAATCAGTCCCTGACTATAAGACTTAAAAAACGTATTCAAAAGCCAACACAAACAATTAACTTCCAATTAGATCAAAAGCATAACAACCACTGGTCACTAACCGAAAACATATAAGCTTGGCCTCTTGGAACACTTGTGGGCATTCCCATCTACAATCTGGTATAGAAAATACAATTGACAAATACGACATAGTGGCACTCCAGGAAACATGGTTAATTCACACGCGCGTTTGGAATGATCATGATATTGAACTATTACCAGCCAAGACTTTCCTGAAAACTAGACCAACTTCAGGACTTCTAGTAGCAGTAAAAAAAAAAGCATGGGAATGGCCATCGAACCTTGGGCTGCTCCAAATAATTTCTTACTAAAGGTTAAAATTAAACTTCAAGAAATAATATTGCATTGGTAAACAGGGATTCCCGATGAGACATTCTAAACTGCTCTCTCTCAACTCTTGGACTTAGCTATTGTCTCTTCTGACATTACAGCCACTATAAGTGTAGGGGACATTAACATGAACTGTCTCAAAACAACTCCTAGATCAAAATTGTAACATGTTAATAGGTGGATAGAGTTTATGGCTGAAAGGAACTTTAGACTAGCCAACGGCTCTCTACCGGGTGATGTACATCCCCAGAATACGTGGCATCGAGGTTTGTCGGGCAATATTATGACTATATATATGTGGATGAGAAATTAATTAATATTGCTGAGTTTTAAAATCATAAAACAAAGTTATAGTGATCATCACATGCTCACCATGTCATGGATATGGGACCTAAAAAACCCTCTCAATACATTACAATGGGCCACCCAGAACCTAACTGTTAATAACGAGAAAACCTGCTTCCGCTGGTCTGAAAATAAGTTACAAATGTAAATTCTGACCTGCAGGAAAAACTACTGCATAATAATCAATCATCTTATTCGATAATCTTGAACAAATATAAAAGCAATTTGATCAAGGTGGGCATGAAAGCTTTCAACCATAAACACCAATTTGATCCGGTGTCGAAACAACGTTAAACAGATTTCAGGTGGGACAAAAAATGCAATCTTAAAACTCCCAGGTTTGGAACGGTTTGGAGCACTTGCTAAAGCCAAATGCAAATTTAGGAATTGGACTAGAGGCAGACTATCTCTTATGTATCAAAGAGATAGCGAACGCATGTTACAATCATTACAAAATAAAAACACAGCACAAACCTGAACATTGATTAATAATACAGAATATGACAGGCAATATAGCTGTCAAATTAATGGTATGATGGAATGGCAATGGCTAAAACACTTCAATGAGCTATATACCGATCCCGAATTTGACACCTTAGAACATAATTATCCAGAGGCTGATTCGTGCGATATTAATGTATCATCAGAAATAATGGAAGACTTAATAAAAAGATCTAGCTGCTCGAGAGCTGGAGGTCCAGAAGGCCTGAGTAATAGTATGTTTAAGGCTCATAGGCTCATCCCAATCATTGGGCAATCATTTTGAATACCATCTTTCAATACATCGTACTAAATCGCCTTATACCAGCCTTGTGGTGCAAATCGATAATAGTACCAATTTTTAAAAAAGGTGATAGATCTGTTCCCAACAATTACAGGCCAATAGCATTGTTGGACGCACCAGGAAAGATCTTTGAGTAAATAATCCTGAGGGAATTCAATGCCTGGACTGACGCGCAGCAAAAACGTGACACAAATCAAACCAGCTTTTTCTCTGGCATTGTCATGATGCCTACCCCGGGGGAACCAGACCAGGTCTAGCAACCCTGGAAGCAGGCATCAGGTTATTTTGAGCAAGCCCAAAAACCCCTGCTAGGGACTGTTTGGGGCTCATAGAGTAGAACTTACCTGATGCAGACCTTGCTGCAAGCTTACCTGATGCAGACCATGCTGCAGAGCTCCAAGCCAAATGAGGCTTGGAAGGGACTATTTTACCTAGGGACTATTTTTTACTCGGGTGGGGCTCGGGAGGAATACTTACCTCGGACTACTTTGATGGTTATTTAAACCACGCCTGAAGAGCAGCACACGCTTCGCGTTATTCTGCATCCAGCAGCGTAACGCTCACTGTGTCTGCAAGCTTGCATCCAGTCTTCTGCCACGCCCGCCTTGAGTCTGCAGCTCCTAGAAAAAGGGAGGAACAGAAGGATAAGAGGTTAGAATAAGAGCAAAACCTTTGATCCTTACCTGAATTCCGGATCCACCGCGCCTTCGAGCTGGAAGAAAGAAGCATTTTACGCGCGCCGCCTCGCCTGCTGCAGCGCCGCGCTGAACTCACCGGCCTTCGCAGCATCCTCACGATCCACCGCATCCTTCTGCACGTTCCCGCCGCACTCTGGCACCTAAGGGGAACACAAGAACAGCAAAGGTGAGCCAAGGGAATAAACAGAGGCAATAGTAACTACCCCCATAGACTTACCTGATTACCACCGGGGGTACTATTCCTCTTCATGGGTCGGCGCAGTCTCCATTGCATCCTCGCCGTACCCCGGCCCCTAAGGGGAACAAAAGGACAACAAGGTGAGACGAAGGGACAAACAAGGGGAACTCTTCTCACCACAATAGACTTACCTAATTTTACCGCCGGAGGCATTATTCCACAAACTTCATATTTTCTCTCCATACCTGAATAAGGGAGCAAGGCACATGTTACATTCTGGCCTTATTTTATTGAACTGTGTAAGATAAGCCAAATCCTTACCTGAACTTCGTCAGCTACCACGAGGAACTCTTCGCTGGGGTCAAGCTGCAAACTGCAAGGAATCGGACAAGAGTGAAAGTCAGACATGTGAACTCTTACGAACTACATACTTTTCGGAGTCAATATTGTTCTGGAACTCACCAATTCCTTCGAGCCAGTGAAGCAACTGGTTATCAACGCGCCCCTGCGCTCAATGCAGGATGGAGAGCTCCTCTTTTCAAACCATCAGGTGAGACTATGAGAGGGGACATCAAAGGTGATCTGTGGGGAGAACAGCGGGGGTGGGGGGATTTACGCTCAACCCCACGGGTGGTTAATTCCCTTTCTCCATTTACAGAAGAATATTCCTACGGGCCAAGCAAACGAAGCTAGGTGGGCCAGTCCAGTCCGTCATCTCGGCACTACGCGTCACACTGGTGGAGACCGCAGCTGTCAAGTTCAGATCGACGCCTCTGTGGGAGCCAGGTGAGCATAACAGGCATGGGAACTACAATAAATCTTCTAAGTCTAAGTTCAATAAAAACGCAAGCATGTGTTAATAAACAACATATCTATTTCACCTTTGTAGATTTCAATTCGGCATTTGATTCTGTATCTCAAAAACTTCTTATGGCTAAGTTATCCATAGCAGGTTGTCCAGGCACTTATCATCTTTGCCTTTCATTTGGATACCTCTGTACAAATCAGACTTACAACAGAGGGACTTTGATCGTCATCAATCAAGACAGCGAAAGGTCTCAAGCAGAGGTGCATTCTTGTGTCTGCCTTATTCAGTTTCTTCATACATGACATCAAAAATGTGTTTGAAGCTCTGGTTACAGATGCCCCAAAATTGAATGACATATCAGTACCTACATTACTATATCCCGACGACGTAGTCCTCATATCTAAAACCCCAATAGGACTTCAAACTTTGCTATGTGCACTTACACAAAATATTGAAATCAACCAACGGAGTATACATTGGCAAAAGACAAAAATACTAATGTATTCCCCGAACCATCTGTCTCGTAACAAGACGGATTGGGCCATCAAGAATGCTAGTATAGAAGTTGTTTGCCAATATACTTACTTGGGGATTTTTGACATAGAACCCCAGAATATGTGCCATTTGCAAAAATTGGAGCAGAAAATAACAACAACTATATCCCAAACGAAAATCATTTTCAAAAGATAGGACACATTGTCCATCTTACCTGCGTGGACTTACTACACACAAAAATGCACCCGTGTCTTGCTGTATGGCATAGAAACTATGACACTACTACCAAATTGCTTCTTTGACAAACTAGAAGCGAAATATTGGAGACAAGTTCTGCAACTTCCCCAGTGTGTGCCAGTTTCGTGGTTGCGATATGAGCTGGGATTAATTTCCTTCACTGCATTATATGACTGGCGCATATGCGCCCTATTCAGAAAATGTCTGATGTCAAAAAACACTAAAACCCTTCTAAAGACATTGTCTAGCTATATGTTCTCTTCTAACCATGCCTTTGCTCGGGATTGGATAAGAAATACCTGTAGCCTCCTAGTTACTGCAGACATTACAATTGATCTTCTTGTTATGAATCTAGAAACAGCAAAACAAAAAATCTATATGACAGACTGGGTAGCAACCAGAAGACTTTGTCTCCAGTATAAACATTTTGATGGCAATTGCTTTATTGGCAAAAAGTTCTGAATAATGGCATCATATTTAGTAAGATGTCCTTCACCTGCTATTAGATCTGCGATCATGCGCCTAAGATTTAACTTATAGCCAACACGAGAGGTCTTAGCCGATCGAAGAATCATAAAGCCAATGAAAATGTTTGTCATTTTTGTCATGCACAAGCTGCAAAGGAAACGTTGCAGCATTTAATTATAGACTGTCCAAACCTGGTGTCCATCAGGAGGATTTATTTTGCCAATCATTACCAACATCTACGAGATGTGAATCCAGATTTGCGTTGGTGGGTAATTGTAGCCTCTCAGTTTATGGGTATCAGTATAGCTACTGTGATTTTTTTGTCTGCTCTTGAACCGCATAAAATCGAAGATACATAATATGAAACATCAATTTGTATACACTTGTGAACATGAACTCAAATGTAACATGTATACTGCATAATAGATTAACATGTTCCATTATGAAATAACTTATTACTGACAATAAAAACAAAGTTATTCACTAAATATGATAAACTATAAAATCTAACTGTTGAAGGATAATCAATGTATTTAACGATTATGAGGGTCTACAAAATCAGACATCAGGTCGCATTCTAGATCAATGGTTAGACATTGTGACATGTGATGAATGATTTGTACTGTAAATATGAGGAATTTCTTATGACTGATTTGTTAAATTTTGTGTGTATTTGGAGTCTTCCTTGACAACACAATTTTGATATAATAGAACTATCTCTCGATTCAATTTTCCTTTTTTATTTAAATTGTAAATGACTGATTTTATATGTTAACACTATGTAAAGGTATGTATTTGTCAATTATTTTATGTACTTGAATTTTTAATTTGTTATACTATTGAAAAGTTGAATATTTTGGCTAAATAAATAAAAATAAAATTTAAAAAAGATGCATTTGGGAAGAAGGTCCTGGTAATAGGGGCCACAACGGTGAAGGGAGCGAACTCCCTGGCTATTATCGCCAGGTTTGATAGGGAGATGTGGCACAAACTGACGATCTTAGAACATCTTCCGGAGGAAAAACGGAAGGAAGCAAAGGCAATCTTCAAAGAGGGGGAGGAAACCTCCAACTTGGGTATATACATGGCAGAGGACATTGCAGAAACAGGCTCCTAAGGAGGCAAGAATGGCTCAAATGCACAGACTTCCGCGCATACGTCCACCACAGAGTGGTGGACATGCCATTTGAGGGAGACAAGCTTTTTGGCCCAAAGATCGATGAAGCTCTCAAAGCCATATAAACGGACATGGAAACGGTCAGATTCTTGACGTCCCTGCAGAACCGCCAGCCTTCTCATCCATTCAGGGGAGCTGCTGGCAAAACATCCACATCGTCTTCGAACAGAAGAAGACAATACCCAAGCAGGTCTTCATATTATTCCCAGGGGTACAAAAGGGCACACCAAGAATACCATAATCCCAAGTACTATAGACAGAGTCAGCGCCGCAAGCAGCCCTCCGGATCCCAGAGAAGGCAAAGCCCAACAGTGACTACACACCGCGCAGCGCCATAGGAGGGATGATTTCCAGGTTTGCCCGGAACTGGAGACAGATAACAACAGCCAAATGGGTTCTAGATGTGGTGTCATGGAGGCATCTATTAGAATTTACGAGATCACCTCCTGCCATGCCTCCAGAGTACCGACCTCAAATGCACAAGAACACGCTCCTCATAGAAGTGCAGCTTATGCTGCGAAAAGGGCCATAGATAAAGACCTCAGGGGAAAGGGAGTATACTCCCGGTACTTCATCAACCGCAAACCAGGCAGAAAATGGAGGTCCATTCTAGACTTGCGGAAGCTAAATAAGTATATCAAGTGCCAAAGGTTCACCATGGTTACATTACAGCACGTAATAGAGGCAATGCAGCACCTAGCGTCCCTGGATCTCCAGGATGCATACTTCCACGTCCCCATCCCCCCAGGGCACCAGAAGTATCTCTGGTTCATGGTCGGCAAGTCGCACTACCAATTCAGAGTGCTTCCATTCAGCCTGAAATCGTCTCTCTGCACCTTTACAAAATGCCTGGCAATGGTGGCAGCCAATCTCCACAAACAGAGCCATCACGTCTATCCCTATTGAGACAACTTGCTAGTGCATGTCCCATCGCAGACAAGAGCAAAGCTCTCCATGGCAGCAGCAATGAGTCTCCTCCAAACCCTAGGCTTCGCCATCAATTACAGGAAATCCTTCTTGCAGCCATCAACTCATATTCCTTGGAGCAGAATTCTCAACCCAGGAACCCAAAGAGTACCCCTCGCAGGACAGAATAAACACCCTCGGGGCACTGCTGAAAATGTTCACACCGAACAAAATATAAACAGTGAGCCACTGCATGCAGCTGCTCAAGAGAATGGCACTGTGCATACCCCTAGTCCCTTTATGCAGGAATTGTTGGTGGTGAACTGATCCCAAGTATCCGGGTCATAGGGGGGACTAGGTACAAATCCCCATCAGACTGTACTCGCAGCTCCAATGATGGGCCAACAAGGCCAATGTCAGCAAGGGGAAAGACGTTCCAGGAACCTTCTCCCAAAAGAAGGCTGGTAACAGACGCCTCCCTGCAGGGATGGGGCTCACATGTGGATCAGCTACACATAAGAGGGCTATGGACCCCACCCCGCAATGTGTCCCTTTATATCAATGTACTCGAGCTCAGAGCGGTCCGGTGGGCACTCGGGTGGTTTCTTCCAATACTAAAGGTCCAGGCAGTCAAAGTCCTAACATACAATACCACCCTGAGGGACGATGTCCAAGACGCTGTCCAAGGAAGCCCGACTGACCAGGCATTGGGCCATTGCACACAACATCACCATACACATGTTCCACCTTCTAGGGGTACAGAACCAGACTGCAGGCAACCTCAGCAGGTGGACATCGCAAAACCACGAATGGGAGCTGAAACACTCAGCACTGCAATCACTAATCCGGCACTGGGGCCACCGATCAGTTCAACTATTCACCACAGTCCACAACAAAAGGTACACCAGGTACGCAAGCAGGATGCCCCAACAGGGCTCAATGGGAAACGTGTTCGCTTTTCCATGGGAAACGTGTTCGCTTTTCCATGGTTCGGCCTTTTTGCAAAAATTTTTCCTCCATTCCCAGTCCTTCACAGAACAATGCAGATGATCAAGAGACACCCATGCAAAATAATTCTCATTGCCCCAAATGGGCCACGCCAGACCTGGTACTCAGACCTGGTCCAGCTCTCCAGGGACAAACACATCTGGCTCAGCGATCGCACAGACCTCCTCACCCATGGCCAAGGGAAAATACTACATCATGACCTTCATTCACTCCGCCCAATGGCATGGTTCCTGTTTTCAGCGAGTTTGAAGGGTTAATTATATCGCAAGAATGCAGGGACATTTTGGCGGCAGCATGGGCGCCGTCCACCAATAAGTCTTATAGTCTGAAGTGGAAGCTGTTTTACAAGCGGTGGGAAAACCAATGTAGGGCAAACCAGCAGAGGCTTAACCCGTTCTGTGTGATGCCAGAGGACATACTGCCAGATTAGTCAAGCACTTCTTGAGAGGCTTGTTTAGGACTGTTCCCCCTGTCAAACTGATATTGCCAGTGTGGAGCCTTAACACCATACTTTCAGGGCTTATAAAGAATCAGTTTGAGTCGATGGCCACTACATCACTCAGATATCTGTCATGGAAAGTTTCTGGTGGGGATGACATCGGCCAGGAGGGTATCCGAGCTGCAGGCCCTTGCAGTCACCCAGCCTTACATGCGTTTTCTAAAGGGCAAAGTACTTTCGATGACAAACCCACAGTTTATTTCCAAAGTCCCCAAGAACACGACCATCACCTTTGCCAGTCTTCATCAGCAAGCCTATGTCCCCATCGGAGGTAGCTGTGCATTCACTGGACGTCAAGTGAGCATTCAAATACTACATTGCTCAAACTTGATCCTTCCGGAACTCAACATAGCTTTTTCTAGCATATGGTCCGACTAACAAAGGCAATGCACTCTCGAAGCAAAGCATAGCGAGATGGATTTCCTCTGCCATCGCATTCTGTCAGAAATCAGCGAGGAAGTCTCTCTAGGTGCCCCCACATGCACACTCCACAAGAGCAACGGCAGTCTCTGCAGCGTGGTGGTTGAGGGTTCCAATCCCAGACACCTGCGCAGCTACCTGGTCAGTGCCTCATACTTTCACAAGGCACTACTCCCCAGAGAAGCAGCACGCTGAGGATGTGGAAGCGGGGAGAGCAGTCCTGCAATGCCGGTTTCAATATGGTTTACTGACTGGTAACGTATTGGTTTCACCTTAATACATCTCCATCTACTGTGTACTGCTACATAATCTATTCATAGCATGTGAATCTTTAAAAGATCCAGTGCTGGAGGAGGAGAACGTTTCTTACCTGTAACTCCTGTTCTCCAGCATTGGTATTTTCATAGATTCACATGCGCCCTCCCTTCCACCCTGTCTGATAAAACCATATTCCATATTCACCATGTGGGCGGCGATCACCATGGGGTCTCAAGGTCCCACTGGCTGGGACCAAGACTACAAATTAAAGATTTTTCTTGCTTCTAGCAAGGGAAATCAAAAGGTATTGGAGGCTTCTCAGCCTGACACCGGGGAATATTCATAGCATGTGAATCTATGGAAGAACCAATGCTGGATAACATGCGATTTTAGAAACATCCAAGCTGACTTTGACGAACCAAAGAGTTTCGGGATACGAGGTAATTCTGTTAAATGCATCAATACATCCCGTGTGGTGTCACTTAGTCAATCCTGCGACATTTGTAGCCAATCCAGTGAAACCTGATGATATTGTTTGTGATTGCGTCACTTATGAGGGAGAAGAGGAAGAGAGGCTGAATATTAAAGAGGATGCCTTGGAGGGAGGATGAGGTACTTTTCGTTGATGGGTCTTCAACAATTAATCAGGACAATGGTGAAAGGCGTATGGGTGCAGGCGTTGTGGGCTTTGTGGACGGGGAAAACAGGGTCAGACTGAAGAGACGGTTGCATTTGCATTACTCTGTGTAAGCGGCAGAACTAGTGGCACTTATAGAGGTGCTAGAAATGAGTAAGAGGAAGGCAGTCACAATTTATTCTCACTCTGCGTATGCCATCTGCACTGTGCATTCAAGGTTATCAAGATGGCAGAGAAGAGGGTTTAGGAGATCTGACGGAACCCATGTCCAGCATGCTGCATTGTGATCCAGACTAATTGAAGTGTAGCCTTGTCCACAGCTACAGGCATGGCTGACTGCGCTGTGCACACTGACTGTACTAATCCAATAGCCCTCAGGAATGTTGCCTCAGGCAAGGCAGCAAAGGATGGAGAGTATTTACAATTCACACATTCCCTGAAAATGGAAACCCTTCCCCAATAGGTAGAGTTGCCAGCCCCATACACAGCAGTCCAGGTACTTCAAATCATAGAGATGCAAGGAAAAGCCCCTACAGAAGAACAGGAGCTCTGGAAAAAGAGAGGATGTGTCTTCTCACCTACAGGTTTTCTGTGGAGACCGGAGTTGACGGGTAAGGTAGTAATGCCTGCAGAGCTGCTCCTTGCAGCGATAGTGCAGCTACATTATCCGTTGCACACTTCTCTGCGACAAATTACAGCAGAGCTCGAGGAAGAATGGTTCATACCGAACCTCCAGGAACAGGTAAGTAGATTCGTAGGAAACTAGGTCGTTTGCAAAGAATTCAATCCTGGAAAAACCATGAGGTCAGTAAGGGGAGTCTTGCCTAAGTCCTCTGGGCCATTCAGGAAGCTCCATATAGATTTTGTGGACATGCTTACGAGATGTAACAACTACCAGTATCTGGTAGTAATTGTCCATTTGCCCGGTTGCTTGAGGTTGGTCCCTACGTACATCCTGATGCCAAGTCCGTAGCAAGATTCCTGGTGATTGAGGTATTTCCACAGTGGGGAATTTGCGAGGTCTTCCAACAATGTAAACATATTTTTGAATGCCTTTTTTGTAGAAATGAGTTTGCTTTTGTCAATCAAGCACAGGTTGTGCTCGGTATACCACCAGCTGGCCAACAGGATTGTAGAAAGATTAAATGGCGTCCTTAAGGCCCAGTTGGCGAAAATATGCAATGATTTTAAAAAGTCGTGGTACTGTTGTCTGGCCCTAGCACTTTTTATTTGAGAAATCATCCAAGAAAAGAGCACCACTTCAGCCCCCACGAGATTGTGATGGGCCGTAGGCTATACACACCTCTCTCACCTGGATACATTGTATCATCACACAAGACCACAGAGGTCCTAGGAGACTTGTTTAGGGAGTACCTTGGAGCTTTTATCAAGGGTGTCAAGATTATATCTTCACAGGTTGGTGTCTTCTTACCAACAGTTTACAAGAGAAAGAGTAAGGAAAGTGACCACCAGCACAAGCAGAAACTGCTCCCAGGAGACCAAATTCACACCCAGACCTTTGGACGCCATTAGAATGATCAGCGTTTCCATGGCCCGCACCAAGTTATTTACGCAACTCCTACTGCTGTGAAGGTGGAGGGCAACAAGAGTTGGATCCATGTCAGTGATACCCAAAGCGATACCAGCACCCCTCCACTAGCACAGGCTAAAAGTAAAGTATGCCCTTAGGATCTGCAGTTCATTCCAGTGGAAAAGGGGTGTGTGAATGGAAATCTGGGACTTGAATCTCTTGGTTTAAGAAAAGAAGAAAACATTTGAAGTCATGTTGTATGTTACATTGCCGGTCCGGAAACAACTGTGCCGGTAAAGCTGCCGCCACCATTGTCTCCGGACCGGCAGACTACAAGTTCTGCAGGCGGGTGGTGTCACTCCCGACAGGTGTAACCTGGAGGGAGTAATGTCACCCTCCTTCAGACAGAAATGGAAACACCAGCACCGTTATTTACGGTGCGATTTTTTCCATTGAGGAAATGGGTTTAATGGAATTAGGCCTCCGGAATTACCGGGTCACTGGGGATGTAATGCACCAGTGATTCTGGCAATCGCAGAGGCGGTAATTCATTCCGGGTCTGGCAGCAGCCTGCCGGTTTTTCCAGCATGACTACCGCCAGACTCGTAATGAAGCCCATTGAGTGTTTATATGTTCTTTGTGTTCCTTTTGTCATAATTTTCGAAGATGGTAACAAGTGTAAATGCAGAAGGTTTAAATGTTTCTTGTTTTATAGAATCTGAGGATGCATTATCAAGATTAAGACGAAGTATTGATGTTGATATTTTGGATAATGGGGATGACGAAATAGATCCTACAACAAATGCACATGATTTTGCAGTAGATAATGTATGGTACAGCTATAGGAGGAAGGTTGGGAGATAGAGATCAGTAGGATATTGCTACATTTCCTCTCTCATCCCCCTCGATTCGTATCCCTAGGGTGTTTATCCCAAACAAAGTAGAGGTAGCAGATGCACTATGTCTAGTGCATCTAGCATTGTGCAGGGTCCGAGGGCAGTATAAAGGACAATCAGTTACAGCATCCGTTTTGCCTATCGATGAAGAATGTTCAGTTGTAGATCGTAAAGAGCAGAAGAATGTCCGGTATACACAAAGAGCCCGATTGAGTTTAGAAGGGGCTATTTTTAGCAAAAATCGATGGGTGCAAGGGGTGAAAAGTTGCAGAGCTGGAGGAATGTGGGAATTCTCAGAAGGGGTGGCTGGTATAAACCAAGAATGTGGCAGGTTATTTACAGCATCTGATATGGCTCAAAGAGACAGAAAAACCTGCTAACATGCAGACACCAATTTTCCTCTGTGTTTTAAGGGCATGGCATGGTGCTGTTGGCACAAATGGGAACTGCAGTCGCCCGCTTCTCATCGCTGATCTGGCTGGAGGTACAGCTGCCCCTTTGGACATTTTTTAGACCTGTGGGTCATATGCCTATAGCCGGGCAGGGTGTGTGCAGTTTTGCTACACTGCACATGCCAATCCTTATAATCCCTAAGGAACACTGATCCTGGCCCGCCCAGTGTCTAAAGTTGCATGTGTGCCCTCTCTGTCCCTCTTGCGTCCCCTTCATCATCACATATGGACAAATCAATGACTTTTTTCGACAACAGGAAACAGGAACTATTGCAACGGACTAAGCGTTCCAACTATCTTTCAGCTGCATCATCAAAAGTCTTAATGGACATTCCTGAGTAGTACCGACTGTTTAGTCATACAGAGAAATGTTTCTCTTCTCTCCAGGCACCTAGTGTCCAAACTGTGGCAAATGTCAAGGGGGAGCTACGGGCCTTGAGGCTCATGACAATACAGAATCAGTACATCCTCAACCTCCTGATAGCTATGGAGGAGGGGGTGTGCCAGAAAATTGGGAGTGTGTGCTGCACAAGAGAATGGGACCTTGATGCAAACTATCGCTGCCTTGCATAAGCTCAGAGTGATCATGGAAAATGAGGCAGGAATTACAAATGATTCATGGTTAGATTTGCTTCTGTTCTTGCCAAATGCACTTACGATGTTGTTCTGCCCAGGTACCAAAAGCAGCTGCTATGAGGACTGTGACCCTGTCCAAAGCTAGAATCACTACCATTTCATCAAACATGGGTACTCACTGACTTTTATGTCCTCCAGCAAGTTGTGATGATTGGGTGGAGCAACGGGTAAATTGCAAAAATGGTGGTGGGACGAGTTGTGTTTGTTCAGCAGAGGAGTATGGCTGTCTCCTCTGGCTGTAAACTCCTTACTGGACCTTAGTCGCCAAGAGGAAGCTCTAACGCGTCAAAACGTGGTGAAACTGCTCAGAACAAGATTCCAACGTTTCCACTGCTCCATTGGTCTTGCCCCCCCTATCCCAACAAACCTACAACAGGTGTAGGCACGCAAAACTGTGCGGGCACCCAAAGTGACCACCAAGTGTGAGCTGTTTGGCTGTGTCCCCTGGCCGTGAACTCCTCGCCAGACCTTAGTGGCCAAAAGGAAGCTCTATTGCGTCAAAACACAGCGAAACTGCTCAGAACAAGATTCCAAGCAATTGTGGACTTTAATGTGATGTAGTCTTGGGACTCTGTTGGTACCGTGTTGGGACTCTGTAATAGTCTCATTCCACGCTCATACTGCTTTTGCTATCTAATTGCAGTGTTTCCACTGCTCCATTGGCCCCACCTCACCGCGTATCGATCTGGTTTGAATGAGCTCTCATGCTGTAGAGCAGCAGGTGGACAAGATACTTTTCTGTTAATATCTGATGCTTTTTTGATTATCTGTCTACAACCCTGCTTTTCTACATTGTACGTTACTCAAACTGCCACTAGGTACAGTGCCACTTTTTCTGTACTGCATTTTTTTCCACTATAATATGCAGAATAAGTCAAGCCCACGAACACGGAGTGTGAAGTTACAGGGGGCGCGGATGTATGATGATATCTTATCCGCGCCACTAGCCTTCACACCCATAAAAGGTACCATGCACAAGGCTCTCACTATGCAGCAATTACGGACTCATTGATGCTGGAATATGCGGATGGGTTGCGTTCACCCATTCTGGGGTACCAATGAATGGGGCGGAGGTTCCGCTACCCCGTGAGGTGTGTGACAAACAGATTAAAAATCCTAATCTTGACCTCATGGACCGCTCCTTTCTCAACACCCCTCGAGTATTCCAGGAAGGGGAGGTGTCTCTTTTGGCCCTCTCCCAATATCCATTGAGAACCGAAGAGATGGGTGACGATCTTTCCTAGGCTCAATCTCATGCAAACCTTTCCAGTGATCCTGGATTAACTGGAGACCCGATATTTCTAATAACGATTCTCACCGAACTGAGACTCCACACCTCCTGTTTGCAACATCTTACAACTTGTATGGGTGACCTCACAGTTCTAGTTAACACAATAGACAAAAGATTTACTGGTGCTAGTCTGTTAGCAACTTCCGAAGGGGGCAATCGGTCATTGAAATTCAACAAAGTCCTCCCATTGAAATTCCCGAACATGAAATCCCCCGTCATTGAACCTGTGCCTAATATCCTGGCCATGACAGCCCTGGAACCCTTTATTAAAAAAAACCTTAAAAAACAATAAGAAAAACCAACAACAATTACAAAATTGTCCTCCTTCATTATACAAAGGAGGGAAGAAAAACCCGAAGAAAAACTGTCGATCCTTTGTCACAGTGGAGGTGGAGGTTATCACATCATTCAGGTTGGGCTTGGACCTTGAATTAGAAGCCAAACGGAATACTGACCAGGGGGAGGGGTTTTTGGCAACTAATACTCTTACAGACGAAATGACCCACAAAGGATCAGTAAATAAAAAAAGGTTGCAAAAGCACCAATAAGGAAAATATTATTAACAAGAATAGGCTTCTTTACATAGAGGATGTAGTGACGAAGTGCAGGAACATTCCCTCATCTGTGACAACGGAAGGCCAGGTAACTGAGAAGGAAATCTATAAGTTATTTGCTAAAAAGCAGGGTAAACTTTCGGTCCCACAAACATCCAAACACCAAATCCATGATAAAGATGATTTGGGAAATGACATGAAACTAGGCCCTTCCACCTTTGCTGAGATATTTTGAGAACAGATAGATGCTGCCCAAATTCGGTTAGAGTGCCAGTCTCATAAGGGCCAAATCACAGCAAACCCCTTGTCATTCCCTGTAATCCTGGAAGACTCTCTGACTCCAAAGGGGAAGACTATTGTAATCTCTCCCGAGGTTACAATTAAGGTGCAGGGACGGATTTTAAATTTTATAATGAAGAGTTACAAATTGATAAACCTCTAGAGATTAACAGTGCATAAACGACTCTGATTCGATCTACCATTATGGAAATTCTGCAACTATAGTCAAGCCATAAAAAAATTTCCCAGTCATTTCCATCCGTCACTCTGAATACTCAGGCATTGCAGGTGGCGGTAACAACAGAGACCAAGATTACACCTGCTAATCGAATAGCTTCAGACATGAAAGATCCCGATTTAGAGAAGTGGGGACCGCCCAGTCGGGAGGTAAGCCTAGCGCCATTATCATAAATGATCAAGATCTAGGACCTCCATGTCCGGAACTAGCAGATAAGTGTCCTAATACGGTCTGTCCAGTGGCGTCAAACAGCCCTCACTGATAATCCCAGTATTCTTCTATATTACTTGTTTGATTACGGAGGACCCCCCTCATTGAACAGGGAGTGAGTACTGACCTTGTTCAACGAGAGTCCATCCCTTAGACTAAGCTCATCAGCCGACCTAAAGCTAAATCGACTTTATACATCCCACACATTACGACCACGTTAGATTGGTTTTTCACAATAGATCGGTCTATGAGGCAATCCTGAGGGAGGCCTCATAGTTCAATTGTATGGGATATGATATCTTGATCTTCAGCCCAGGCTTAGTGCAATCAAATTCCACAGAGACAGAGTATACATTTCCAACTGAACATCAAGGTGGGAGAGGACCTAGGAGTCCTGCTCGTAGATCGCCTAAGGTAGAAGACAAACAAAGCTGGAGATGGCTTGCTTTAACATTAAGGGATTCTATTACTCAGCTAAAATCCCTGAGAAAGGACCTTTAACATAAATGTCCAATTTAACAATCTATGTCTGGTTTCCTGGAATTCGAGGGGCATGTCACATCTTTCTTCTTCGGAAGCATGTTCAAAACAAAAAAAATATCAAGTGATATGCATCCAAGAATCTTGGAGACCTCAGAATAACAGATACATGGATTCCTGTGTGTTCATCAATTGGCTAAAAGGTTGCAATAAAGAACGGTGAAGGCATTCACATTTTGGAAGAAATACATATTACAATGGGCGCTCTGGCGGTAGTCCTGAAACTCCATACCGCAAATACACCTTCCTATATCCTAGTTCTATATATTTATTGGAATCCGGTCTTTGAATTTAGTTTCACTATAGAAAGAATGAATGCTTGTTTAATGAACCGGATGGTGATATTTTGTGGCCTACATATGGTTATAGTGGGCAACTTGAATGCGGAGATGCCATATGCTTTAGGAATACATAAAAATGTGGGATCAGCTACAGTCCTCAATAGCGATAACAATAAGACAATTGAGGGGGCACCAACTGGTATGTCTCGGAAATATATTCTGGGATATATCTGTTATAACTTTTTTATAGATTGGGGTCTTTTATACACCAACGTAATTCAGAATCATGAACTGGACTCTCATACTTGGTCAGATGGTATAAAGGCCTCCACTACTGACCACATATTTGTATTTCAAAGACTGTTTGAGGCCTGCCACACATTAATATTATATCCACAAACTTAAGTAACCATTCAATTCTGGAGGTTACTATTAGGATGGAATTGAGAAACACTATGACCAGCAGATACACTCACCAGCTAGTTGTAAATTCCTCCAGGATTACAATCAAATGGCATGATGGAAATGTGGAAAACTGAATGTTGTCTTTTTATCAGATTTCCATAAAAACTCTTTAGACAGCAGACGTCGGCTATTTACGCCTGCTGCCTCCCCACATATATGAATATATTGATTAATAACTCCATCACAGTAAGGGGTGGTCCCCCTCAGAACTATATACGTTTGCATGTCTTCGATCCCCAAGTTTCTCAACACAAAAATATAAATAAAAGAGATTTGCAGGGTCATGAACAGTTCATTATCCTGGGAAGAAAAGATCCCAAGAATACGTAGACTCAAAAAGTCTCTGAAAAACTGGATAAAAGGTCACAAGATACATATGCTTCAGGCTGACAATGAAGCCATGTTCTTAGCCCTTAAAGACTGCTCATCCAGAGACTTCTGGCATTTGATTAACCTAAAAGAGTCCTCTCAAATGTCGGCTCAATCAAACTGTATACCAGAGGGAGTGTGGGCTGACCATTTTGGCCACTTATACTCCAAAAAATTCCATAAATTCCACAAATTAACTTTATTAAGTGGACAAACATGTGAATTCAGTTCTTTACGATATCAGATATCAAAAATCAAATTAAAAAATCTAGTTTGTCTAGAGCATGTGGTCCGAATGGCCTGGCAAATGTCATCCTGAAGGCCAATCCCGAAGTTTGGGCAAAATCATTATTCATGCTGTTCTCTGAGATTACGACGACTATGCAAATCCCTAAATCCTGGCAAATCTCATAGGTTATTCCAATTTACAAAAAGGGGGATAGGAATGCACCCGAGAATCACCGTCCCTTCTCTCTGATGGACGCTGAGTCCATGATCTTAGTGGGCCTAGTTCTAAAATAACTTGTGGAATGGTTTGAGTACAATAAAATTCTCTTGTATAGACCGTTTGGCTTCCATAAGGCCATGAGAATGGAGATTGGGGGTTGCTGTGTACCTTAATCCAGGAAAAAGCTCGCAGGAAGGAGGCCGCTCCATTATATGTAGCCACCATTGATTTGTCATTAGCTTTCGACCTTGTTGATCGTTCCTTATTATGGTCGAAACATTTTTCCATGGGGATTCCACTAGGCATTTTTTCCATTTTGATCCATCTCCATGAAGACTGCGTAGTGCAAGTGAGACTAAATGCTGAGGGGCAATTATCTTCCCAGATAAAAACTATGAATGGTTTATACCAGGGGTGTATTTTTGCCCCTACACGTTTTAACTTGTGTGTATCGGATGCGGGACAGGGCCTCAATATCGCTGAATTGGTCTCTCCTAAAATTGAGGGTGCGAAAATCAATTGGTGTGCATACACCGACGATTTCCTCCTGATAGACAGCACCCCCATTGGCCTACAGTGGCAAATAAAAGCTTTCTCTGATTATGTCACCACAAACGGCCTTGAGATAAACGAGAGGAATCAAAAAAAAACTCATTGTTTAATTTGTTTTTGAAGAACCATAAACTCACGAAAATGAGATCTCTGCGATATCTCAGCTTTCACATCTTTGATACCCTGAAAAAGTATCTGAATTGTATTAAGGAGCGGACAAGTTATTTGATTTTACAAAATGCAAAAGGTTGCCCAGAAGTACTGCAAATACTCTATACTCCCTCCGATTCGCTTCTACAAGCTAAAGGTCATCCCCAAGTTATGCTATGGTTTAGAACTGTCTCCTTATCATCTGCAATTAGATCTGCAGAAAACGGAGGCCAAAATGGGGAGATCATTGTTGTTCTGTTTACCAAAATACATACCATTGGCTGCTTTGAGATACGAATTGGGTTTACAATCGTTGGGAAGTTTGGTAGAATGGAAGAGAATCTCCTTGTATAGAAATGTAATCTTGTCAGTAGAGAACAGTTTATATGCACATTTGAGAGCCACATTTAAAACTGGGAATGCAGATTCTCTCTGGTTGTCTTCCTTACAGGAAATCCTTTCCTTGGCCTTGAGAAATATTGCAGTATTGCTTGAAGATCTTCTGAATAATCCTTTGCGAGCAAGTAAAACAGTTTACTACAAAATCAATATTGGATAAACACCATGGAAGCCGTGCTCAATTCACCAATATATTTTCATCTGTTATCAAATTGGAAACACATGGGTAATCCAGAATCATATTTGATTAGATTTCCCGAGCCCCAAACGGCGAAATGCTGATATGTGTTTCCGCTTTAACGCTTTACTAACAAGTGAGATTATACAAATTAGGGATCCTAAAGGCAGGAGGACAGTGTCATGCCGCTTTTGCCAAAGTCTAGAACATAAGGAAACCCTGAGACATCTTCTCTTAGAATGTGACTCCATTAGTCTCAAATGTTTAGACTACTTTAGAACATTTGTATCAAACCCTGAGAGGGTGTTTCCTGACCTAGTATGGTGGGCCGAAGATGCATGGGAATTCTGGGGCCCTAAAGCTGGCATTGATCAGATTCCTTTCGGAAGTATGTGGCCCAATTACTTTATGATTCTGTATTTCACTCAGAGATAATATGTCACAGATGAATTAAAATGCATATGGGGCTCGTATTATCTATAAATAGGGTTGGGATTGGGCAACTCATCAGTTAAGGCACCTTCGATGTTTTGCTTTTTTTAATATTGATTAAATCTTTGTATAAGAATTGTTTTATTCATTTATTGTGCAATTCTTCTGTGGCTTAATTTTATTCAGAGATAATTTTAATTTTTGCTTTTTGTTAATTTTTTTCCAGTCATGAAACGTCTAATGAAATTCGTTATTGCTGAAGTTTTGCAGAGGGATCCAGCCATTTGTTTTTGACCGGCAATACAACATGAAGTGGCGCTCGAGGCCAAAGTATTTCATACCCTGGGGTTTCAATTGTATTTTCAGATGTGTTGTGCACATTGAAATGGTAATCATTTAGATTACGTTTCAATGGAGCCAGTAAGCTGGGGTGGATGAGATAGCTGTTGCCAGTTCAACGAGAACCTGCTTACTCAGCTTTTCCTCATGTTGTTAAAGTACCCATGCAGACCATGTGCAATTATGTTTACGGTTTAAGGGTTCAGGCCAGTTGTTACTAGTAAAGAATTATGTTTGTATGTGAATATTTTATTATGTTATGATGTCACGACCTACCATTGACGAATCCCAAGAAAGGGTGTGCTATGAATAGATATGATCTGAAGATGGTAGTTAAGATAACAAGTGGCAAATGAGAATGGAAGAATTGGTGAAAGATGGGATTTCTTTGTAAAGGTTTTTTCCAATCACATCTGGGGGGAGGATTGTAATAAAATATATGGGACATGATGATAGTTTATTTATATAGCGCCTATACACAATGTGTTTCAAAGCGCTTCAAGGCAAGGGAGGAAACAAGGGAAAATACAATGACATTCTTACAAGCCATGAACAGTAATGATGTGAAATTATGGGAGTGTTTTAACTGTTATAAAAATGTATATATTGTGTATGTGGTTCAATGAGACTTGGGTTTGTTTGACTGTACGGCGTCATCTATTATTATAATCATTATTATGGTATTTTGTGAGCCCAGGCCTAGCTTCAAGAAGTGACAGAGCGATTTACAGAGGTACCCACCAATACAGATATCAAACAGAGCGCTTTGCACAGGTGTGCAACATTACAGATGTTTAACGGAGCACTTTTCAGTGGTAACAACAGAACAGATATACAGAGGGGGGGTATGATACAGAGGGGCAGAGGAGGGGTACATCTGTACCGGTTGGCAGGGAGGAGAGGGTTGGGCGGGATGTAGCGATTCAAGTGGCGCAAGGGGCGACGTGATGGGCTAGGTGTTCAGGAGGAGAGACTCCTTGAAGAGGTGGGTCTTGAGTTCTCTGATTCATAGGAGTGCGGCGGCAAGTCTGATGTTGACAGAGAGGAGGTGCCAAAGTCTTGGGGCATAGGCAGAGAAGACTTCTTTTCTGGTCCTTTACTTTTTGCAGCAGCAGATTTCAAGTTTACCTTTGAGGTAGCTGGGTCACTTGAGGGCGACTACCTTATAGATGATGCAGCAAACATGAAGGTGATTCGTGCGTGCAGCGATAGTCTGTGAAGGTCGATCAGGACCGGGGTGATGTGGTCGTAGCTGCATAGACTCTTGAGGCATACAGCCGCATGTAGGACACTTCTCAGGGGCACAAGGGAGGCTGGCTGGAGGCCTTCGAGGAGTGCATCATCCCCATCCAGGTGGGATAGGACCAGTGCTTGAATGGTGGATACGGAGGAAGGGCTTGACCTTTCGCAGGAGAGAGAACCGATACCAAGCTGTCTGAGTTTTCTGAACTGTGTGTGTCTTGAAGGAGAGGTTTTTGTCGATGTGGAACCTGAGGGACTTGGCGCAGGAGGTGAGCTTGGATGTGAAGCCCTCAGAGTTCATGGTTGTTAGCCAGGTCTGTATGTCTGGGTGTTCGGTGTTGTTGGTGAGGAGTAGGAATTTGGTCTTGGAGGGGTTGAGCTTCAAGCACGCACTGGACATCCAAGAGGCAGGTATTAAGCCTATCAATGTCCTTGATGGAGTCTATCTTGAGGTATAGCTGTGTGTCGTTGGCGTATTGGTGGATGTTGTGTGTGGCTAGGAGGACTCCCAGCGGCTCCACGTATAGATTGAAGATCACTGGGCAGAGGATAGAACCCTGCGGGACTCCACAGGTGACGGGTAGCATTGGTGATCTAGGAGTCCACCTGAACTGTTTGTGGGTGCCGAGGTAGGACTTGAACCAGCATAGGACAAGGTTCCTGATCACCATGAACCGATGTAGGGTGTCCATAAGCGCCTGGTTGTCTACTGTGTCGATAGCGGCAGAGAGGTCGAGTAGAACCAGGAGGCAGGGGTGGCCATCATTAAGGATGTTGAGGGCATCGTCGACCACCTATATGGTTGCTGTCTCGTGCAGCATCTGGGTCTGAATCCGGATTGGTTAGGTTTGGAGATTGATGGTGTCGATATGTTGCTGCAGTTGTGCGGCTACAGCTTTCTCGATGATCTAACCTAGGAAGGGAAGCTGGGGCAATAGTTACATAGGTTGGTGGGATCCAGAGTGGGTTTCTTTAGCAGACGGAGGATTTGTCCTGTTTTTAGAGTGCATGGGAAGGTGTCTTCAGTTGGGGAGCTGTTAATACTCTCCAGGTAGGGACGGAGAGCTTCTGTGAGGAGGGGCTAGATGATGGATGCTGGGAGGATGTCATCTGTATACAATGTGGCTTTGTGGGCAGCCATGGTTCCTACCAGGCCCTCTGTCAAGAGTGTCTTGAATGTTGTCAAGGGTGTGGAGATTTCACAAGGAGGGACGTGAGGTGGGTCTGGGGATTGTGAGGGGACAACTGCTTGGGCTTTTCTCAAGATTAGACATTTGGTATAATTGTCAGGATGCTTCTCTTTGGGTTGTTGCTTTCCTCTTGACAACCACCCTTCTACTAATGTTACCGTGGAAAAAGCCTCCATCGTTCCACAGTATGCTACTACTTCAACCAACTTCAATGTGACATTCGCTGACAGTTTATACACCACCACAGTTCAGGAACTTCTGCTTCTTCTACAACTTTATACTTCAGAATTAATAGGCACATGAAGACAAGACACTTCCACGTCTAGGGTAGGCAAGGCACTCTTCTCCCCTATACTCCAAGAAAAGGGCAGCCTCTTTGCCTCTTCTGTCTGCCTCACTGCCCCAAGTATAACCTGCCTCTGCTCCAAGACTGACTTTCTATCAACTTCAGTAGTCTTCAGCATTACAGATTACCTTCTGCTGCACAACTCTTTTACATGCAACCAGCTCCCCTTCTCCAGCTTTGTTCACACCTTCTTGGTTCTCGTAATAACCCTGAAGCTGTATTGCAACTCTTCCAGCTTCAGGTAACAATGCCACACTTGTATCAGAGGACAATGGACCTTTAATAAAACCTTTAATAACCTCGGTTTCACTATGGAAAGGGTTTGCCTCTTGGCTTGGGTAATGTGTGTTCTTCGAGTCAGTACAGCAACTTCGGGATTTAAAGAATAAATGTTCTGAACACTACAAAGTTCAGTCTTCAAAGGAGAAATAGATTTAAGCACACACAGCCACTCTTTAGGATAGATCTTTAAGCTTAAAGCGATACCAGAGATTGTATTTGTATTCAATATCACAGAGACGGTTTCAGACTCCTTTAGGGAATACAATTGGCCACATGTGACCTTCCTGTGATGCTGCATTCATTCGTTACATTTGTGAAAGTCATTAGCTTTCGGAATGGTTTTTAACAGGTGTTGTCCTTTTAATAAGAGACATGCGACCACTTCGGCAACAGTTCATCGTTCAACAATGGAAATAATAGGTTTTTCTCCTTACGCAAGCACTATTGCTCCCACTAATAGTGCAAGTGTTACATTTCCATTAAAAGTAAGTTCCACAACGGCAAACAGTTTGTGCTCGCTTTTAAACACAAGTTACTTCTGAGTTGGTAACAGTTACTGGCAAGGCTTGCTGAGTGAACCTGAACACCGAGCTTCACTCACGGCTCCAGGAACTGCTTCACTTTCCAAACTTCAACTGCTACTACTGCTTTGGCACTCTTGGGACCCACACCCTTCTGCAGCATGAGTCCCTCCGGTCCGGCCCTGCCAATTGGGAATGTCCTTTACTCCTAAGTCCCTCGGCTTGCCTTCCGCTACAGGCCATGGGCTTCAGCGCAGTCACGGCTTTGCAATCCCAGCTACATGGCGGCATATGGGTAAAGCTCCACTCTCAGCACATCTTCCTCAGTGCAGCCACAGAAATGCAGGTTTTGAGACCACAGGACCCTCTCAGAACTTGCAGGTGAAATCTGCTGTCACCACGCTCTGGTGCCCTTTCAGTGATCACACTTCCTCATGAATTGCCAGACTTGTGCTCGTCTACTACCGCTACTTCTCCCAGCCTCATGCTCCAGCTCCTTCCTTTTCCCCTCTCCTGCTGCAGCCTTTTATGACTCACAGGTTTGGCAAGTGGCATCAGGTGTGAGCCATTGCTTTCAACTGCCTGACACTTGCAAAGGATGTTAGGCCTGATTGCCTGACTATTACATATAATACATGCTTCTTTAGGTCTCTTCTTCGTTTCAGTCCCTATAGGATTCTGGGACATGTAGTCAAAGTCAGGTTTTATAACAAAGGGGCTGTAGGTTTTTAACTTTGCTAGAGGAAAATGATTAAGAGATTTCCATCACTCCTTGTAGTGTACCTTTGCTATTGAATAGGACATTTAGGAACCAAACAGATTCTTTCTTTTGGTATAATATGCTTTGGTGTTACAACCTTACGCTTTACCATCTTAGATTTAATAGGGGGTTTAGAGACATTACCATGACAGTAAGCCATAACCTCTCCCAGTACAGTAGTGCGAGTCTCCCTGTTAGAGGAAGAGAACTGTCTCATCCCACAGACTCTCCCCACTATCGTGGGCCTGGCCTCCACACAGGTGATTCTCACGCAGTACACCACCCCAAGGTTGGGATCAGGAAGTGTCTGCCTTCCCCAGGCCACCTGGGAGGAGACCTTAGGCAGGGTTTAACTGAGGGATCTGCAGGAGTCTCCACAGGATGCAGAGCTGTGTCTGTGCTGCGGAATCTTGCTGATTCTGTTGATTGTGGTGGATTTTCCAATGGAATGTGGTATGGCAGGGTTGAGTAGCAGGTTGGTGCACTACCTGACCGCTTTAAGGGGGGAGGGGTCTGCTTTTGTTGTCTTCTACTATGGTATTCTTTTTTTTTTTTTTTTTTTTTACTTTTCTTTATTGCCAAGAAGCAGCAGCAGCAGGCACAAAACACAGTACATCGGCAATCAGCATTTCACAATTAAATGAATGCACGAAACGTGAAGGGGCATATTGGTGAGGCGGCAGATTGAGTCGAGCGGGTCTATACAAAGTCCAGGTTAAGTTTCCGCCTGTTCCGCCGGCGGAGGCGAGGATAACAGTTCCAAGTCAACTTTATTGTTGAAATAGCTACAGAACTCAGTCCACACATTTTATGGGCGGGAGTTCGTAGGTAAGGAGTTGATGTAGTCCTCCTCACACATTTGGGTCCAAGTGAGGGCCTTTAGCCACATCTTAAATGGGGGGGGGGGTTAGTGGCACTTCCAGCACTGTAAGATACATCTTTTGGCCACCATTGCCCCGACGTTTAAAAACTTGGCTACTTTCTTAGCCCCAGGCCCCTCCCAGAGCCCAAACAGCAAAGCAAGGGGACCAGGACCAATCTGGAACCCTACAATCTCCGAGAGGGCCTCCAACACGGTCTCCCAGAACGGGGCCAATGCCCTACAGGACCAGAACATATGGGTATGTTCAGCTTCTTCAGATCTGCACCTCGGGCATACATGGGGTTGGTTATGTGCAAATTTCCCTACTCTGTGGGGGGTGTAATACAAGCGGTTAAGGAGCTTATATTGCATGCATCTGAATCTGGAGTTGAGGGAGACCTTACATGTATGTGAGCACAGCTTGATCCACATGGCATCAGTGATCACCAATCCCAGTGCACTGCTCCATGTGTCCCGCAGTTTGTGGGGTAGGTCTGCCGATTTTGCCATCAGCGTTTTGTATAAGGCGGATGTTATGCCCTTACCTCTGGCAGCGTTAGATATATAGCAGATCTCGGGAGAGTCAGGGGGCTTGTCTGGGTATGAGGGCCACATGGCCAGAACTGCCGCTTTTAATCTAAAATATTGTAATAGCTCCAGGGCTGATCTCGAGTGTCCCAGTCACCATGTCTGCGGGGTAATAAATTCCCCTTCTGGGAATAGGTCAGAGAGCGCCAGATACCCTAGGTCTAGCCAGTGTCGCATGAGGAATTTGTCCTGTGTGGGGGCGAGGCCCGGAAATAGCCAAATGGGTAACCACTTGTAATACGGGTGGCATTCGGGATGGGATTGCAGGATTAGTTTCCATGCCATGATCATGGTGGCTACGGGATCAGCCGGGGCATCCGTCTGGTATGAGTGATAAAGGATCACGGACATAATATTCACCTCCTCACTTGCAAGGATCTCCAGCTTTACGTGGGGGGGGTCTTGGTGTTTATACCAGTGTGTAGCATGCTGGGCTTGAGCAGCGATCCAATAACGGGAGAGGTCCGGGGCATTGAAGCCCCCTTTCTCATAGGGTAGAGTAATGTGTTGACACTTCTTGCGAACGGCACCGGAGTGCCACAAGAATTGAGCGCACACAGAGTGCAGGTTTGTGAAGTACTGCTTCCTGGGCCAGATCTGGACATTTGTGAATATGTATAGGAGCTTAGGGACTATTATCATCTTGATTAGAGACAGCCTGCCCGATAAGGATAGCGGAAGGTTACGCCATCTAGACATCTTGGACTCCGCATATTGCGCGGTAGCAGTGTAGTTTTCAGACAGTATCTTAATATGGATACCTGGACCCTGAGGTATTTGATGCCTCCAGGAGACCAACGAAGTGGGAATTCGCATGACGGTTGGGGGCTGGGGGGGGTTGTAGCAGTAAGGGGGAATATCTCGGACTTGTTGTAGTTTATGGTAAAGCCCGAAAATGTGCCAATTTTATATCATGGATGATCATGTCTAGATGGGCGGAAGGGTCCTTGATGTATAGGAGTACATCATCCGCGTATAGCGATATTATTTCGGGTGTGTTGCGCATTTGTATCCCCTTGCGTGTATGTTTGCCCCTCACACTGTCCGCCATGGGCTCGATGGCGAACGCAAATAATATGGGGGACAATTGGCGCGTTCCCCTGTAGAGTGTGAAGGGAGACGACTTTAGGGAATTAATTGGGACTCTGGCCACAGGGTTTGTATACAACAGTTTGATTTAAGATAGCATGTGTGGACCAATTCCCATTTTTTCCAGTACCGCCCACATATATTGCCAGGAGACCATGTTGAATGCTTTTTGGGCATCTAGTGTGACTGCGACCGCGTTAGCCTTAGCATCAATTCCGGACATGCCGTTAAAAAGCCGGCAGATGTTGAGGGCAGTAGAGCAGGCATGGACGAAGCAGCTTTGGTCTGGGTGGACCAGGTGTGTCATTATGGGGAGGAATCTGTTCGCAATTACCTTGGCAAATATTTTGGTGTCTGTGTTTATAAGTGACAGGGGTCTATAGAAGCCACATTCGTCCGGGGGTTTGCCCGGCTTAGGGAGCACAGTTATAATGGCTTTGCGTAGGGATTGGGGCAGGGTGGCTAGGCGGAGTGATTCGGTCCAGACTTCGTGTAGGCGCAGGGTCGACAGGGCGACATGTTCCTGGTAAAATTCAGAGGTGAGGCCGTCCGGGCCGGAAGCCTTGCCCTTTGGTAGGGCTGAAATGACCTCAGCTATCTCCTCAGGGGTGATGGGGGCGTCGAGCTGCTCTTTAGTGGCGTGGAAGATGTAAGTCATGGGAATTTGGTCAAGCAGGAGGTTCATGTCATGGGGGTTGTGCTCACGCTGTGGACCATAAAGGGCTGCATAGACTTTCGGGAAGGTCTCCAGGATGAGCTGGCCAGACCTCCCTCATCCCTGATGCTGTCGATTCGTGTTCTGCACCCCTCAGTTCGGGCCTGTCAGGCCAGAGTGCAGCCTGGTCTTTCCCCCTTGCCGTATTTCCACGCCGCCATGGGTCGGGCATAATATTGTACCTCCCTGAGGGCATGCCACTCGAAAGATTCCAATTCTGACCTTATCTGTGCCAGTTTGGTTGGGGAGGGGGCAGAGATGTATTCCCGTTCTAGTTCCTTGAGTTTCGTCTCGGAACGTTGTAGGGAGTTCTTTATATCTTTTAGGACCCCAGCTTCCCTAGAGATGCACATACCTCTGATAAAAACCTTGAATGCCTCCCATCAAGTGTGTCATGACGCTTGTTGCATTTGAAAAACATGTTAATATCTGCCAGGATGTCAGCCTTGAAGACTATGTCATGCAGTGCCTCAGATTTGAAACACCAGGTGGAGTGGTGAGGAAGGGCGGGACGCAGTGTGATCGCCAGTATCACTGGGGAATGGTCCGAGAGCGTGCGTGCTAATATCTGTGTGTCCGAAGTTTTCCCCATTAGCCCAGCTGATATGAGGAATAGGTCAAATCTGGAATGGCTATCATGTACAGAGGAGTAAAATGTGTAGTCGCTGGTGAGTGGGTGGAGTGTTCTCCAGGCGTCGCGCAAGCCAAGTGTGGCCATGTGTGTATGGAGTCGGTGGGCAGCTCTGGACGTGGGTCTGCTAGCGGTGCCCGATCTGTCCAGGTTGTTATCTAGGATCAAGTTCATGCCCCCCCCCATATGATTGGGACCCCGATGTATCTCATGAGTACGGTGGTTACTTCACCGAAGAATTCAGGGGCATCTGTATTTGGGGCATAAGTATTCACCAGTAAACACTCGCTGTTAGCTAATAGGCAGTGGAGGATCATGTATCTACCCCCTGGGTCTGTATAGCTTTTGCGCAAAGAGAATTCCACTGACTTGTGGATCAGGGTCAGGACTCCCCTGGACTGGGAGGAGTAACTGGTGTAAAACCTGTTGGCGCCCCATGTCGCAGCCAAGGATGAGAGGTGGGCAAGGGCGTGCGTTTCTTGTAGGAGAAGTACTTTAACCCCATGCCTCTGGGCGAATGCAGTTATCCACCGGGCTTTTGTTAAGTTACTTAGCCCCCAGACGTTCAACGACATTAGTCTAATGGCCATGATACAGTTTTATGGAACGTACCAGCAGCGTATGTCAACCATTATCGGCCATGTATTGACTGCCGATGCACTGCAGTACCCATTCGCACCTACAACCGCCGCTGCCCTGCCATTTCTAACATAACATCCTCCAACTGTACCCCCCACCACCCTCACTGCCCACCCCAACCCAGCAGTGTAATAGTACCCACCCAAAAACCACACACAGGCGTGCCATACCCAACAAGGCAGCGCCTGCCCATCAGCCCAAATGGGGCATAACCAATAATAACCTGCCAGAATTGGCATTGCAACTGCAGCGGGGGTCGCAACTGCCGTGTACCCAACTTAGCTAGTAGATTGGTGCAAGGAGCACCATGACTCTGACCTAGATACACTTAAACGTAAGTGTAGGGCGGCTGAGAGGACATGGAGGTCTTCTTGCCCATCACCTGACAAACTGGCCTGTCGCCTGCTACAAAGGCAATACCGACTCTCTGTCCGCACTAAGAAGACAGCCCACATTCACGCCCGTGTCTCTGCAGCATCTAACAACTCGGCCGAACTCTTTAAAATCTGCAAGGAGCTTGCCAACCCTGCGGCAGTCTCCACCCCTCTGTCAGGCTGAGAGGTCCTGTGTCCGCGGAAGCTGCTGAACCCCCGACAATCCCTCTGAAATGTAATTCTCAGAACTAGATTTAAATTCAGCTCTGCAAACTACACCCCAAAGGGAAAGGGGGAAGTGGATAACAAAACAACACCAGGCAGACTGCGTCAAGGCTAACCAAAGCTGAACCTGCAGAGGATATAAGAAAAGCAGATACAAATCCTTTTATTACTTACTTAACCTTAAGAGTGGGAAAGACTTTAAATCCTTAACTAATAATTAAGAATCATACCTGGTCCTTCTCTTGAAATTTCTTAGAGAAGCTTGTAAAGAAGCTGAAAATCACTCTTACTTGAGTCTCTTGAAATTCACAGCAACTTCTTAATTTGGGCAAACCTGGAAAGTTTTGCTCTTTGACTTTTTTCCAAAATTCACTAATTGTCCAGTTAAATGGTCTTTACTTTTTCTTTCTTTTTCTTTCAAACTTTTCTTTTGTTTTTTCAAACTTTTTACAATTCAATACAGTTTGTGTATTCTTGAAGAAACACGTGCAAAACACACACGCGGATAATCTCAATTCAGAAGATTTGCACGTTAAAACTTCCTGCGTTGAAGAACACATGCACTGTAAGAAAAGACCACGCGCAAAAACACACGCGCTTGTAAAAACATGCGAAGCAGAATTCACGCGCAAAAGGAATCACGCGCAGATAACACGCGCACGCTTGTAAACTCCCCGCAGATGAATTTCCGCACCTATTCACACGCGCCTTATAACCCACGCGCAAAGAGTTCACACGCGGTCGAGTACACGCGTGAAAAAAGCACACGCGCGGATAATCACACGCGCAATTGAGTTCTCGCGCTGAAGCACACGCGGTTGAAAACACACGCGATGTAGAGTTCTCACGCGGCAAACAGATCCTCGCGCTTGGAAACACACGCACTAAGAAAACACACGCGCTATAGAGTTCTCGCGCTGAAGCACACGCGGTTGAAAACACACGCGCTGTAGAGTTCTCACGCGGTAAATAGATCCTCGCACTTGGAAACACACGCGCTAAGAAAACACACGCGCTATAGAGTTCTCACGCGGCTAGCCAATTCTCGCGCTAGGAATTACACGCGCTGGAAACACACACGCACTGTAGAGTTCTCACGCGGTGAGCCGATTCTCCCGCTAGGAATTACACGCGCTGGAAAACACACGCGCTATAGAATTCTCACGCGGTGAGCCGATTCTCGCGCTAGGAATTACACGCGCTGGAAAACACACGTGCTATAGAATTCTCACGCGGAGAACAGATTCTCGCGCCAGGAAGCACACGCGCTAGAAACACACACGCGCAAAGGTTCAACGGTTAGTTTCAGACTACACGCAGTACGCGTTTCTTTCAAATAGCGTTCAAGCGCACTCAGAAAGTTTCAAAAGAATATAAATTCAAAGGTAAAACTCCACGAGTTCTCACTTAAATGTCATTAAGATAAACAGAGCTGCAGTTAAAACAAAGTCACTTATCTCCAGAACAATTTCTTAAAGATCTTCAGAGTTTCCTGTCTTCAAAACGAATTCCTGACAGCTGATATCTTCTCCTGAAACCCCCAAGAAAGTAGCCGCTCAAGTGCTAACGCCTGAAGGATAAAATCCACCAGGCCCAAGTCTAAAGCAGGAGCAGCCACTAAACACGTCCTCTCAGCTGGGGTTTAGATGATGAAAGGCAAAGCGTGACAGTTTAGAATGTTCATTGTTGTTCAGCAGTGTTTTCTAACCAATCAGAGCTGTCACTGTGAAACTCCATTTTGCCTTGGGTCAGAACCAGGATTCTGAATCAGGAAGTTAAGGCCAAACCAACTACAATAGAAAACTTCCCACCCACACAAGGCTAATCTAAAAAGGATAATAAAAGAGAAATAATGGGAAAGAAACTTAAAGGAAAATAGCCTGAATAGGGGACGGAAACCTGACAGTACCCCCCTCCTAATGCCCAGTCTCTGGGCCTACCTTATGTGGATTTTTAGCATGAAACTTAGCGACTAAACGGGGAGCATGTACATCAACTGAATCTTCCCATGATCGTTCCTCAGGTCCATATCCCTCCCAATCAATTAAATACTGCAACCTTCCCCTCACTTTCCTGGAATCCAAAATTTGTTTAACCACAAATTCCTCAGATGAGTCCTCCAAAATCACAGGGGAAGGTGGTGTTCTAAATCTAGTTCCTGAACAAACCGGTTTTAAAAGGCTAACATGGAAAGTAGGATGTACCTTCAAATGCTTGGGTAGTTTCAATCGTACTGCCACAGGGCTGATTCTATCTACCTCGAATGGGCCTACAAATCGTGGACTGAATTTATTCTTCCCCTTAATTTTTAGGTACCGGGTAGAAAGCCAAACTAAGTCTCCCACCTTATACTCAGGACCAGCCTTCCTTCTCAAATCAGCACACCTTTTATATTTCAACTTTTTTTCTCCTAGCACCTTTTTTGCTCTATCCAAGTTATTCTTCATTACCAACAAACGATCTTCCACGCTAGGATTCCCGGAATCCTCCAACACCTCAAAACTCAGAAAGCGAGGATGAAACCCACGACCCAAAAATAAAGGGGATATAGAAGTAGCATCTTTACCACAATTGTTGTAATAGAATTCTGCCAACCATACCAAATCCACCCATTCCTCTCCAGCTTGTAAATAACACCTTAGAAACTTCTCCAATTCCTGATTTACTCTCTCCACTTGTCCATTAGTCTCCGGATGATACCCAGAAGTCAAACTAACGTCTACCCCAAGTTTCCTACAGAAGGCCCTCCAAAATTTTGAAATAAATTGAGATCCCCTATCAGAGATAACTTGACTTGTGAGTCCATGCAGTTGAAGCACACCTTGCAAAAAACTATGAGCCAGTTTTTCCGCGGTAACCCCTACCTCCATTGGTAAAAAATGCGCTTCTTTAGTAAGGAGATCCACCACAACAAGAATGGTAGTACAACCCTTATCTTGAGGGAGATCAACAATGAAATCCAAAGAAATAGTGTGCCAAGGACGAGGAGGAACAGGTAATGGCTCCAATAAACCATGCAGCTTCCCAACTTGACTTTTTGCTTGTGCACAGACTACACAAGTTTTAACAAAGTTCAATGTGTCTTGGCAAATTTTTTCCCACCAAAAGTTCCTTCCAACCAATTCCAGAGTTTTTCTGAAACCAGGATGTCCTGATAAAATGGATTCATGGCAATTTCTCAAAACCTTTTCTCTTAACTCTTCAGTAGGTAAATAAAGCTTGTTATCAAAAAATGGAAGACCGTATTTCAAACTTCTGGCTGGATCCAGTCTCACCCACTCCTCCATCTTCTGCAAGGACATATTCTGGCGAACTTCGTTCAAAAAATCCATTTCTTTAATGGCTCCTGCTAACAAAAAAACGTTCTGGAGCAATTAGAGGTTCTGGCTCCAGAATCTTTCTCTCCTCACTACCAGGATATTGGCGGGATAAGGCATCAGCTTTTTTGTTCTGACTTCCGGGTTTAAAAGTCACAACAAAATCATAATCGGCAAAGAATAAGGACCAACAAAGTTGTCGTGGAGTCAAGGTTCTTGCAGATTTTAAAAACAATACATTTTGATGATCAGTAAGAACCGTTACCGTATGTCTTGCCCCTTTCAGAAAATGCCTCCATTCTTCAAAAGCGGACTTTATTGCTAATAGTTCACGATCTGCAATTGTATAGTTCACTTCAGCAGCAGAAAACTTCCTAGAAAAGAATGCAACTGGATGTAGTTGACCAGTAGTTTCATTCCTTTGAGAAAGCACCGCCCCTAACGCTAAATTTGAAGCGTCCACCTCCACAAAAAAAGGTTTAGAGAGATCAGGATGAATTAGAATCGGACTAGAAGTAAATTTTTGTTTTAACTCTTGAAAAGCTTTTTCTGCTTCAAGGTCCCAGTCAAATTTCACTCCTTTTTTTCAAAAGTCTCGTTATAGGAGCAACCAGCCGAGAAAAACCTTCGATAAATCTCCTATAAAAATTGGCAAACCCTAAGAAACTTTGTATTTCCTTAACCTTAGTAGGAGAGGGCCATTCAAGAACTGCTTGCATTCTTTTAGGATTCATTTCTAAACCCTTAGGTGAAATTATAAAATCTAAAAACTCCACCGAATCTGTATGGAATTGACTTTTTTCCAATTTGGCAAACAAATGGTTTTCTCGCAGCTTTTGTAAGACTAAGCGAACATGTTTCTGATGTTGATCCTGGTCAGAAGAGAAAATCAAAATATCATCGATGTACACGACCATAAAAATATCCAGGTATTCTCTAAAAACCTCATCAATAAAAAATTGGAAAGCCGCTGGAGCATTAAATAAACCGAATGGCATAACTTGGTATTCAAACAGCCCAAACCTGGTCTTAAACGCTGTCTTCCATTCGTTCCCTTCCTGCACACGCACAAGATGGTAAGCTCCTCTGAAATCTAATTTAGAGAAAATATTTGCTCCTTGTATTTGATTAAGCATTTCCGAGATGAGAGGAAGAGGATACCGGTTCTTAACAGTGACTTTGTTAACTGCTCGATAATCTATGCAAGTTCGAAGTGTTCCATCCGGTTTTGGTACAAAAAATAAAGGAGAGGCCTCCGGTGACTTAGAGTGACGAATAAACCCTTTGGCCAAGTTTTCTGTCAAATATTCTTTTAAATAATCATTCTCTTTCTCTGTAAGAGCATATACTCTACTACTAGGCAAAATTGTTCCTGGCTCCAGCTCAATTTTACAATCAAAGGACCTATGGGGTGGTAATTCTCCTGCCACTTTCTCATCAAATAAGTCCCAAAAATCTTTATAACACTGGGGAAGTTGACCCACTACAGCTCCCACATCATGACATCCAATTCCAGTCTCAGCCAGAAAACTAGACACTGAATTACTTTGTTTGACATCTTCCTCAAAGAGACTTCCTGAAAAGCAATTCTCTTTACAGAAATCTGACTGCATGTCAATTGTCCTAGCTCTCCAATCAATCAGAGGATTATGGAGAGTAAGCCAAGGCATCCCCAAAATAATCTTTAACAAAGGAGCATCAATTAACTCGAACAAAATTATCTCTCTGTGACCTCCTGATAACTCCAAAGTTAAAGAACCAGTTCTGTGAGTAATAGGACCAGAAGATAGAGACGTACCATCAACAGCCCTAGCTTGCTCTACAACCTCTTTCTGAAGAATTGGAATTCCCAAAGATTTTGCCAGACCCCAATCCATGAAATTCCCGGTGGCACCTGAGTCAAGCATAACGGGACCATTTCCCTTACACTCCAACTCAAAGAACAAGGATACATTTACGGTTATATGGGGAACCGCTGTCTGCACAGTATTGGCGATCTGTTGTACCTTGACTGCTGAAGTAGAAGTCTTCTTGGGAGTGTAAGGACAGTTCCCTAAAAAGTGCCCATCTCTTCCACAATATAAACACAGAATGTTATCTCTCCTCCTAGCCTTTTCTTCCACAGTTAAAGGACCTCGGCCCCTGGGAGGTGGATTATTCCCTTTGGATCTACTCTCTACTTTAGATCTATCCACTCTAACTAGAGACTTTACGTCACTCTGACAATGACGCCTCTCTGCCTTCCTTTCACTCAAACGAAAGTCCAATTGAATAACCAAATCAATTAGACCTTCACAAGTAGAAGGGCGTTCAACCACTCCAGACAATGCATCCTTTAACTCACCTCTAAGGCCCCGATAAAACAACGAGGCCTGTTTATCCTCGGGCCACTTGCTTTCTAACACAAGGGACTTAAATTGTGTTATATAAGCAACCAAGGCTCTATTACCTTGTTTGAGTTCTAAAAGTTCACCATCCACTTCCAGAGATAACTGTCTTCTATCAAACATCTTTCGGAATATCTCTAAAAAACTGGTGCAATTTCCTAAAACCGTACTCTTTTCACTCACCAACAACCCAGCCCAAGCAGATGCCTCCCCAGAAAGATAGGACAACATAAAAGTTATCTTAGATGCATCCGAGGGAAATAATTCTGGTCTACTCATAAAATGTATAATTCACATTGCGTCAAAAACACCCTAAACCTCTTGGGGTCCCCATGATAACGTTCTGGAGGCGCCAAAGGAACTGGCATAATTAAACTCCTTACCCCTTCTGCCACTGGAGGGGCCCGTTGTATTTGTGGTAATTGATCTCCACCTTCCCTTTCTAACTCAGGTGGAGAACCAGCACCCCCTGAAACCTCATCCTCTCTCCTTTCTCCCCTCTGCTGAATTTGTGTTACTTTAACACTCAAGTCATCCACCTTTTGACTAAGTAATGCATTTTCATCTCGAGATATTTTTAGCTCCTCCCGTAACTCCCTGATCAAAGATCCTAACGCCTCCATGGATTCGTCGGGGTTCATGACAGCTCGGGCGGACAAAATTATTGGCCTTTCATTCTGTCAGGCTGAGAGGTCCTGTGTCCGCGGAAGCTGCTGAACCCCCGACAATACCCCTGAAATGTAATTCTCAGAACTAGATTTAAATTCAGCTCTGCAAACTACACCCCAAAGGGAAAGGGGGAAGTGGATAACAAAACAACACCAGGCAGACTGCGTCAAGGCTAACCAAAGCTGAACTTGCAGAGGATATAAGAAAAGCAGATACAAATCCTTTTATTACTTACTTAACCTTAAGAGTGGGAAAGACTTTAAATCCTTAACTAATAATTAAGAATCATACCTGGTCCTTCTCTTGAAATTTCTTAGAGAAGCTTGTAAAGAAGCTGAAAATCACTCTTACTTGAGTCTCTTGAAATTCACAGCAACTTCTTAATTTGGGCAAACCTGGAAAGTTTTGCTCTTTGCCTTTTTTCCAAAACTCGCTAGTTGTCCAGTTAAATAGTCTTTACTTTTTCTTTCTTTTTCTTTCAAACTTTTCTTTTGTTTTTTCAAACTTTTTACAATTCAATATAGTTTGTGTATTCTTGAAGAAACACGTGCAAAACACACACGCGGATAATCTCAATTCAGAAGATTTGCACGTTAAAACTTCCTGCGTTGAAGAACACATGCACTGTAAGAAAAGACCACGCGCAAAAACACACGCGCTTGTAAAAACATGCGAAGCAGAATTCACGCGCAAAAGGAATCACGCGCAGACAACACGCGCACGCTTGTAAACTCCCCGCAGACGAATTTCCGCGCCTATTCACACGCGTCTTATAACCCACGCGCAAAGAGTTCACACGCGGTCGAGTACACGCGTGAAAAAAGCACATGCGCGGATAATCACACACAGATAATCACTTGCGCTGAAGCACACGCGCTGTAGAGGTCTCACGCGGCAAACAGATCCTCGAGCTTGGAAACACACGCGCTATAGAGTTCTCACGCGGCTAGCCAATTCTCGCGCTAAGAATTACACGCGCTGGAAACACACACGCGCTATAGAGTTCTCACGCAGTGAGCCGATTCTCCCGCTAGGAATTACACGCGCTGGAAAACACACGCGCTATAGAATTCTCACACAGAGAACAGATTCTCGCGCCAGGAAGCACACGCGCTAGAAACACACACGCGCAAAGGTTCAACGGTTAGTTTCAGACTACACACAGTACGCGTTTCTTTCAAATAGCGTTCAAGCGCACTCAGAAAGTTTCAAAAGAATATAAATTCAAAGGTAAACTCCACGAGTTCTCACTTAAATGTCATTAAGATAAACAGAGCTGCAGTTAAAACAAAGTCACTTATCTCCAGAACAATTTCTTAAAGATCTTCAGAGTTTCCTGTCTTCAAAACGAATTCCTGACAGCTGATAGCTTCTCCTGAAACCCCCGAGAAAGTAGCCGCTCAACTGCTAACGCCTGAAGGATAAAATCCACCAGGCCCAAGTCTAAAGCAGGAGCAGCCACTAAACACGTCCTCTCAGCTGGGGTTTAGATGATGAAAGGCAAAGAGTGACAGTTTAGAATGTTCATTGTTGTTCAGCAGTGTTTTCTAACCAATCAGAGCTGTCACTGGGAAACTCCATTTTGCCTTGGGTCAGAACCAGGATTCTGAATCAGGGGGTTAAGGCCAAACCAACTACAATAGAAAACTTCCCACCCACACAAGGCTAATCTAAAAAGGATAATAAAAGAGAAATAATGGGAAAGAATTTTAAATAAAGGAAAATAGCCTGAATAGGGGAAGGAAACCTGATACCCTCCTCTTGACTCCCAGGCTCTCTGCAATGCCCTTGCATCACACTTTATCTCAAAAACCCAGGACATCCTGTCCTCCCGCTCCTCCCCTGACCCTCACAAACCCTCTCAGTCTGTGCTTGCAGACCCCCCCCCCCCTTAGCCACCCCCACCGTCCTTCTCCTGTTTCCCATTTTCTCCCCTGACGAGGTCGCTAGAGAAGTCCGATCTATGAAAGCCTCATCCAAACAGGTTCATCCCTGCTTCTCTAAAACCATCAAGGACCACACTGACACCCTCACCCCAGCCCTTGCTGATTTTTGCAACCACTCCTTTGCCTCAGGATCCTTCCCCTCCCCTCTGAAGCACTCCCTTGTGCAGCCTCTTCTCAAGAAACCCACAGCTGATCCTTCCTGTCCGACTAACTACCATCCAATTTCCATCCCCCCCTTTCTGGGCAAACCCCTGGAAAAGCTGGCCATCTCTCAGCTTAAACTTCACTCAGACTCTGTTGGCTGCCTTCATGACCACCAATCTGGCTTCAGAGCGGCCAGAAGCACGTAAACTGCTCTCCTGAACATCCGTGAAGATCTGCTCTCCAACCTGGACTCCTCTGTCCTCATTCTTCTTGATCTCTAATCTGCCTTCGACACAGTGAACCACACCATCCTGCTCGACCGTCTCCGTGATAACCTGGGTATCACTGATCAGCCTCTGGCCTGGCTGACCTCTTTCCTCTCTGATCGGCCCTCCCAGGTCCAACTGGGGTCCTTCCTATCATCTATCTTCCCCTCCACCTACGGGGTTCCCCAGGGGTCTAACCTCTCACCCTGGCTCTTCAACCAATACCTGGCAACTCTCGCCCACTGCATTTCCTTTTTCTGCTCAAATTTCCAGTGCTACGCTGATGACACGCAACTGATTTTCTGACTGCCCTCGGCCACCTCCTCGCCCTCTCTCATCTCTGACTGCCTAACTGCCATTCAAGATTGGTGTGCCGCAAATGACCTTTGTCTGAATACCAGCAAGACTGAGATCCTCCTCATCGGCACACCATCTGCATCCTTTTCCCTCACTCTCTGGCCGGCCTCCCTGGGCCCTCCTCCTACCCCTACCTGCGAGGCTAAGAACCTCGGGGTCATCTTCGAATCCACACTTTACTTCTCCACCCATATCTCTGAGGTCTCTAAAAAGTCTAACTTCCTACTGCACCTCCTCAGAGGTACTCTGCCTTTCCTCTCCTTCCCTCAGAAGCTCACTGTCTGCCAAGCCCTGGTTCTCTCTAAATTGGACTATTGTAACAGCCTCTTTCTAAATCTACCGGCCTCTAATCTCCGCCCTCTACAACTTATCCAGAACAGGACTGCGAGACTTGTCCCTGGCCTCAAGCCCTGGGATCGTATCTCTCCAGCTCTGAAATCACTCCATTGGCTCCCAGTGGATGCAAGGATTACATTCAAAACCCTCTGCATCGTCCACAAGGCTTTCTGGGTCCTGGGTCCAAAATACCTTCAGCTATCCCTCCGCAAATACCTCCCCTCTCAAGCTCCTCGCTCCTCTACCTCTAACTCCCTCTGGGTCAATCATTTTTCAAAGAAACGTGCTGGGGGTAGATCTCTATCTTCAGCTGGGGCCTCCCTCTGGAACAGCCTCCCTGCCACTCTAAAACTTGAGGAGAACCATCTCCGGTTCCGGAAGCACCTCAAGACCTTCCCTCTTTGCTTCTGCCTTCGCCCCCCTCTCCCCTGCTGATCTGCTCTCTCTTGGCACTGTGCACCTGGCCACCCTCTGTCCCCTAGGCCCAGGTACCTGCTCACCCTGCCACCCTCCTGCACTGCCTCCCAGCCACCCCTTGCACTGGGGACTGCATCTGTACCCATACAGCCCCCCCATTTTTCTTCTTTTTCTGCACTTATCAGACTACCCAGTCTGCTGCCTTAAACACAGCACTTGCCACTTGCCGGCTGCACTACCACGGTTTATTGCCTCTATTTATTATTTATTCTGCTCTCCTCTGCTCCAAACCTTCCACTCTCCCCCTTCCATGCACTTTTCCCTTTTTCCATTTCCCATGCACTTGCTTGTTCTCAATGTCACTGGGCCTAGTAAGATCGTTGTTGTGTTATGTTCTCCCGTGTTCCCCTCCCTTGCCAAGTCGCGCTCTGAAACAATTGTGTACGAGCGCGATACAAATAAAATATCATATCATATAACATGCAGCAGTAATTGATAACTCAATTGCAAGGAAACCATTATGATAAATTGTGACTGGCAAAGGGTGACAGAATATGAAGGCCACGTGAGTTGTAGTAGGGGTCTCCCGGGGAGCGAGGAGGCGATGTCTGCTTACGTCGCCGTATAATGTGACACAGTTGGTTTAACTAGATGCCGGCATATCAAGAAGGGAGACTTGTTGACATACTTGGTGGCGCCCGAAGGGGCCCACCCACGGGTGCCGGCACCCATCTCCTTAGTCGTTGTCCATTAGTTTGTCTACCGGGTTGGAGAGCGGGATCTGTGATTTGATAAATTTCACTGCTTCATCCGGGACCATGAAGAAGTATAGTTTATTGTGGTGGGTGAATTTCAATCGTGCCGGGAAGAGCCTTGCGTATTCAATTTTCCTTTCCCTAAGCATCTTATTCACACCGTTGAACTGCCTACGCTCCATCTGGGCCCCAACGGAGAAGTACAGGAAAATTTGGATGACTTGTGACTCCAGTCTCAGTTCCCCCTTCTCACGAGCCAGGCGCAGTATGTGGTCCCTGTCCCTGTAACTGAGGACCTTAGCAATAATTGGTCTGGGGAAGTCACCCGGCTTCGGGCAGGGAGCCAGTGCCCCGGTGAGCGCGCACAATCATGAAGAACGGCGAAAGCTGGGGGTTATCCAGGAGGTCCCTGAGGAGTTTTTCAACGGCCAGTACCATTTTATCACTAAGAGTGGACTCCAGAACCCCCACAATGCAGATGTTGTTCCTTTGGGATCTGGAATCTAAATCATTGCATTTCGCCTTAACTTGTTTCATATCGCGCACCAGGTCGGAGACTGTGTTCTGTAGAGAGTGCACCCCGTCCTTGTTGAGCCCGATTCTGTTCTCCGCCTCAGTCTAGTCCCGTATTGGTCTAGTTTAGTTCTCATGGAGGCCACGTTTGCATTGATGTCATCGAGCATCTCATGGAATGAGGCAAAGTTCTTTGGCATGGTCTCCATCATTGCTGTCAAGTCGGGCTGAGGAGGGTCAGGTAGTGGAACCGCGTCGTCGTGGGTCGAAGCGGAGCCCCCCCCGCTCAGGCCTTTGAAGAGTTTTGGCATACTTGTCCATTGCTCCCATTTTGTTGGTGCGGCGTGATCTGTATGACATATTCCAGGAGATTAGAGGAGTAAGCCGGAGCCAATCACGGTGGGCTGTGTAGTTGGAGAGAGTTGGATCTTCTGGCGACACTTGTGTATAACCGGTAGGGGGAGAAGGCTCTCCGTCTCACCAGGGGGCAGATCAGAGGTGTAGGGGCTCAGCGTTAGATAGTTTTCAGAGTTGCATTGCCATTAGGATGCCAGTTGTGTTGACAGGGATGGGTCACCGCTCTGGGTATCGTGAACAGGCGCCGAGGTGCAAGTGGGGACCAGGCCAGTCAGGGCGCAGTGTAGGGTGAGATGTGTCACGTACCAGTGGAGTCACCCGTTGCGGCGGTTGGGGAGATCCACCGGCTGTCTGTCTCCAAAGATGGAAGTTAATGTAGCACAGGGCGGCACATTGGAGAGAGCAGGAGGTTGCTGTGGTGCGGGGCTCCCCAGACGCTCGAGCAACTTGTGGAATGAAGGAGACAATCAGTCCCAGGTGGCGTAGCCTGATGGGGTGGAAAATGCACCCCTGCACAGTCTGAGGTGAAGTACCTGGCGCAGTACCTTGAATGCGGGGTTGTGGTCCAGAGAGAGCGGGCAGCTTGCACCTCCAATGTGCAAAGCCCATCCAGGGCGTGGAGGCCGTGGGAGGAGGACGTCGCTGTAGGGCGCCCTTGGCGTATGCTGGCGTTCAGGCCCAAAGTGGTCGCTCCAAGCAGGAGGGCCCCTGGGAAGTTGAGGCGGCGCAGGGATGCTGGCAAGGCAGCAGAGAGCAGTCCGGGCTGCCAGTGCAGAGTTTTATGTGGCCAGTAGGAGTGGAGGCACAGGCCAGGCCCAAGAGCGCTGAGAGGGGGGTGGGGGGTGAAGGGCGCACTGTAATTCTCTCCCCAGATCCTCACCTGCAGCAGGGATGGTGCAGGATCATGCATCCCGTTGAGTGCCCCCACCCATCTCCGGATTCCACCCCGAACCGCGGGGAGGATTGGCCCGGGTGTGCAAGGTGGCAAGGCTCAGGGCCGGGATCGCGATGGCCGGCCTCAAATGCGGTGACTGCTGCAGCAGGGTGTAGGAGGCCAATGGTGCAGACGGCTCTGGCTGCGATGTGATCAGTGGACCCAGGGGCTGCAACTGCAGCAGCGGGGGGGGGGCCGGGCTTGCAACACCAGTACGTGGCCCGGCGGAGAACCAGCAGCACAGGGCCGCCGGCGGGGAAACAGAAAAGCAGTCCCGATTTGGCCAGGGGGCACCGATTTTCATCAATGATGGGTCTATCTGCAGCCCTGAATCTTATCTTCATCAGGCGATGGGTTCAGTCACTGGATTAGGTGTAATGCCGCTGATGATGGCGGATGCGCAGCAGTTGGGCACGGAGCTCGAGGCTAGGCAGCCATCTTCCGGGCTGCTCAACAGCGCCCCCCTACTATGATAGTCTGATAGTAGGAGGCCTTGCTGTGTTGATTAGTTGTAGGCCGGTTGCTTGGAGTTCCTCAAGGACTGCCAGGTTGCATGCAGTCCTGGTGCAGCGGTAAGTTTCCTCTGGTTTCCTGTGGACTCTTTTGCTGAGGTTGAGTTCTTGCGTGTACCAGGCTGATGACAGCTTCAGTTTGCAGGTGCGTTGTTTCAGAGACACGTGTTGATCGATGGAGGCTAAGAGAGTGGCGTTGAGTGCTTCCAGAAGAGAGTTGCAGTACAGTTGGTGCTGTACGGTCCATGCAAGGTGTAGGTTGGGAAGGTATTCTGTGAGGGCTTCCACTGTGGAGTTCTTGAAGGCCCTGAAGGTTTGTCTGCTGGGAGGCGCTTGACTGGGGTGGTGAAGGATGTTGAAAGGCACATCTAGGTGGTGAGACCAGTCAAGCAGGAGAGGAGAGCTGTAGTGGACGGAAGACAGTGTGGTGATGATTAGGTTGAGGATGTTACCTTTCTCTTGGGTCTTTCGTGTGCTGTGTTAGGTGGAGGGTGTTGCGAAGACTGATGAGCGCTTCCTTCATCAGTTTGGTGGCCTTGTTGCTTGGGAGGTTGAAGTTTCCTAGGAAGAGGTTTGCGTGCATGAGGGACATGGTGGTGACCAGGTCGTGAAGTCTCCGATGAAGGCAGTGTTGGGTTTGGGTGGTTTGTAGATGAGATAGAAGGTGACTGTTCGTCAGGGAGAGCGGAAAGTGGTAGGAGAGGACTTTAAAGGAGCCAATGTTGTTGGTGTCAAGTCTGGTGCAGGGCCACAAGGTCTTGTGTATGACTGTACTTCTGCACATCTTGTTCAGCCGGTCTCTGTGTTGGATGCTGTACGCTGTCGTGGACAAGGACGTTTAGGATGTGGGTGTCAGCCAGGTCTCGTGATGAAGATGGCACCAAAGTCACGTGTAGTGGTAAAGTCGGCGATGTCTGCTGCATGGCTAATAGCTGAGCGGATGTTGGCGAGTATCAACTTCCATGCTGTGGACAGTGTTGATGGGCTTGAGACTGAGGTGGAAAACTTATGTCGGCGCATGCTTACCTACTGTCAGAGCAGGGGTTTGGGCACTGGGTCCTGCCGATCTGAACAGGTCCAAACAGGAATTTCCCTTTTCTTCGTCTGCCCTTCACATTTGATGCCCAGGCAAGAGACGCCCTTGATCTAAGAATTAAGAGCAGAAAGGAAGAGGCAGGGATCGGAAAGTAGGTGAGCTTAAGCCAGGTGACCTAGATCCACTTGCACCTGCTCACCAACTCATCATCTAGCTACTCCCCGGATGATTGTATAATACACTTGCTTTACGTACAAATGTGCACTCGTTCTTTAAGTGGGGGGCCTGCTTTGGTTTAAGGTGATTAGGGGCCCGCCCTTACACGGGCCATGGGCATCTCTCGCCCAGGTGGTTCCTCGGTACACCCCTCATGGGCTATAGGCTTCTTCATTCCTTGTAGTTTCACAGTTCACCCTTTGCGGGCTGTAGGCCTCCATCACCTCAGTGGTTCTTCATTTGGCCCCCTCACAGGCTACAACTTCCGTTGGCCTCCACGTGTGGGTAGCCTCAGTGTCAGTGTTTCCAGAATTTGGTTCTCTTCACCTTTGGTGGTGCTCCCTGCCTCAGCGGCACCTGTAGCACTTGTGGACTTCGCCTTCATCAGAGCTGCGGCCTTCTCCACCTACCTCGGCCTGTGTCCTGAACAGGATTCCTCTCTGGCACGGCTACGCTTCATGCTCCTCAGCGGATGCATCTCTCTCCTGTCATCCGGTTCGCTTTAGATCTCTTCCTGGGAAGGCAGGAACAATCTGGCTGGTCCTGTGTTCGGCAAAAGATGCCACCATATGAAGGTCGGAAACCCAGTCTCTCACCTTTAATGGACGCTGTAGATGATGGTCCTGATCAACCCCTATACCCCCCCCATGAACATGTCGGGCAGTGAGGAAAGGAGAGATGAGTTGTTGGTGTCATTGGGGCCTTCCTTGTCCTCAAAGCAGGTGGTCACCCCCAGTGGGATCCTGCTTGCCCGTCCCCTATGGAGGGTACTGTGTAGTGCGCTCACCACCATAGTTCCATAGGGGGTGGCTTGCCCTTTCGGAAGAAGGGTCAAACTCCCTGGATTCGTCATACTTGATTTAAGCTTTGTCAAGTACAGACAATAACGATTGGTGGAGTGCTCCTTATCAGAGGCAGGACTGTGCCAACCTGGTGCTTTCAAGAGACCTGGCACCCTGTGGAGTTCCCATCCAATCTCAGTCCACAACTCTGCTTCCAATGCACTGGTAACACAGTGTTCACCAACCCCTGACAGTAAATAAAAAGATACATCAGAAATGAACTTCTCCAAGTAAAATCACCCCTTCTTTAGATACAGTAATTGACAACTCTTACAGAGAGATCGCAGAAGACCTTGCCTTCCGACTCATACAGGACATTCAGTTAACCCTGCGCATAGGGCAGGCCTTGCTTGGACAACACATTATTCCAGAATGTGCCTTTGTGTTTACATTCTTAGCTGATGGATGGCAATGGGAGGAAGCTCATCAAGGAAAAACAACATACATCATTGGACTCACTAACAAAGGAATCAAATTAAATTGATGGGCAAATTGGCATGCTTCATAATTGTTACCAACTTTAAGAATCTTGCTGCCTCATTTAATTCCATCCTCTACCACAAACAACAGCTTAGTAAACAAAACATAAGCATGTGCCCACATTTCATACCAGGCACTTGATGATGTTCAAGTCATAAACACTTAGCTTTTTTTTATATACTTTATTGAAAACAGTTCATGACATAAAAAGGAATGTAACAGCGAAGGTTTTTAATTTAGAAGTGAATGTCTTGGCTGAGCCCGAGGGATGCCATCAGACAGGCTGTGCTGGCTTCGGCTCCCCGGCCGGTCAAGCTTGAGGCACTGCTGGAGAGGTACTTACCACTTCTGGGAAAGAGGAAGAGCCACATAACCAGGGATTCACAGCTACAGGAAAGACAACCATCAGTGCCTGAAGATCGTAGGAGACGTTCTATGAAGGAATATTATCAGAAATACTGTGGATTGCGTGGTGTGTGCATAAGTTGCTAAAATACCAAGAGTTTTGAAAGAAGCACCCATCAAGTCTATTTACATCAGCTCAACTGTCACAGGTATTACGTGTGTAGTCCAAAGAGATGCAAAAGAAACAGGACTGAACATGGAATTTTTGGGGCCCTTCACCACAAACATCTGCCCTGGAGAATTGACCAATAACCATGTGAAGCTGGTAGCCATGTTGAAATGGACATACGTCCAAAGAACAGAAAAGAGTGGACTCCAAGAACATGGCTCTGATTGGATGATACATTATATGAAGAACAGAGTATTGGATGCCCCCACCCAAGAAGTAGTAAGACAGTGTAAAACACGTTACTGAAAGAAGTTAAAGGAGAGAAGGTACTCAAACAAATTCACATGTATGTCCTTCAATTACACAGCGCAGTACCTCTTTTTCTTTATGTGCCATCAAGTCAATCATACTCTATTTACAATGGGGTCCAATACAACAACATTGTAACACCATGTGCATTGCTTGCTCAATGCATGGGAGTTCCATATGAGACAAGATTCCAGGTAGCATCATTGCTTTCTAAAATCAATTAGTGTTTCATAATACATAAGACAACATACAGTAAAGTGTTCCCAGGCACAATTAAAGTGCACACAAGGTCTGGACTTAAAAATAATAATAATAAAAAAAAAAAAAGGTAAACTAGACAAATACAGTACTCTATTGACACTAAAGGAGGATTCACTGCAAGGGACTGCAGTGGTCAAGTTCTGTTAAAAGCAAGTGGCATGCTTGTTGGCTCCAGTGTTAAGTGGTTGTTGGTCTGATCGCAGGAATCCCTCTGCAGCGATACCTGCATGATTGAAGCCAAAGCCTATTCCATTGGGTCACTGATATTTCATCTACTTGTATCCCAAAAAGAAAATAAATGAGTGATGGGTAAAAAATCTAAATAATTTATGGGCTATGATTCACAAAATACTATCACCATGTCTCATTAATTATCTTTTTTTCATGAAATAAACAATGTAATGCTGGGTATTTTGTAGCCTGCCCACCAACCCCACCATTTCAGAGAGTGGGAGGACTTCCTCTTAAATTTAAAATCGTTTTACTTGTCAATGTGAATTTCCAGATTGGGGAAGCATATTTATTCTGGTGATAACACATTCCTTCTATTTCCATGGTTTGGTTGGGAGTCCGGTGCTGACAAGCGAGCGGGCACTCATTGAGCTGGCGGAAGAGGGAGATTGGTTGGTCCACAAGTTGGAAGCCTTGGAGTCCTGCCTTCCTGATGAAAGTCGACTGAGGCGGCCTGAAAGTAAGAAAAACCAACACAGGTTTGTATAAATCTATCTTGAAACAAGGGAATGTCAATCGAGAAGGGCTACAAAATGTACAAAACATTCCCTTAAGCATAAATCTCCCAAACAACCCATCATAAATGCCATTCAACCCAATGCCTGCTCCTCACTACATGTAACAGAAAGGTCTGATCCTACAGAGTTGTTTTTTTAGGCCCTGCAAACATTGAACATGAATCCCATGTTGTTCTTTTTTACCTAAACTCATTTGTCTTCTAAGTAAAACCATTGTATTAACACCTCCCTGGTTTCCCAACTAAACCTACCCATTTGTCACCCTGTACTCTGGTGCTGTGGCTTTGGGGGTAGGTGAAAGTAAAAGGGGGTTATTTAAAATGTGCTTTTTCAACAACTCATTTATAAACACCATTACTTGTGGGCAATGCTGCAGGGCCTCCCAAAGCGAGGCAGGGTAACTGCTCGTACCATCCGGCAGGCCCAGGAGAGGGGCAGCTCCTTCCCCCCCAATGCCTGGCCCCCTCATCCGCTTACACAGAAACACACACTCTCTCCAATAGAAAGCAAGGGAAGGGTGAGGTGTGAACAATCACATCAACCTTCCACAAAGCAACAGGGTGCTAAGGACCCAGAGGAAACCACTAGTCAAAATCTGAAATCTTTCCACTCAGAAATTCTGAATAGATACAAAAGATGTTTAGCATGGAACATAGACAATACAATCAAAGAGGCCATATGTGCAAAATAATTCATCGAAATCTTTTCACTGATAGAAGCCCAACGAAAGGGGAGAGATGCCTTTAGGGACCCCAAGAAAATAGAGGAAAAGGCGATAGCGAGGAACGCACAGGTAGAGCAGAACTGGGACAACTGGGTGAAATCCTTCGCCATTTTAGCAACTATATATTTAGAAAAAGTTGCTGGGGCCGGTGCCAAGCTATGGGCTTACATGGCCAAAGTCAGAGAAGTAACAATCGCCCAAAAAGGCAGAATCTGGTTAGCATACAATATCAGATTCAGACTCAGTATGTCAGAGAGGCCAGCCATAGAATGGGGTGAGGTGCAGAATGACCTATACACATTAAACGCTGAGCTACCATCTGAGGAAGAAGTTACCCAAACAACAGCTAAATCCAATAACATTTCTGAAGGGGCCAGAAGCTCTGACAATGAGAAAAATAAGAAAGGGGAGCAGCCCTTTTGGAAAAACCAGCCCTGGGCGGCTAAGTCAAATGCCCACGGACAGAACAAAAATCACCCCGCTTCCAAAGCCAATATTCCATGCAGGAATTTTGGAAAAAACCTATGCACCTGGGGTAAGGAATGCTGGTATAAACACAGCTGTACAAACTGGAATGGCGACCACCCGGCAAGCAATTGCACCAGACTACCAGCCAAAAATACGAAAGATTAGCAACAGCAGTGTACAGCCAACACCAGAATACCACCCTAAACCACGCCAGAGTAGCAACAGCATGGACCAACCAGTGTTAGAACCAGGCAGAACCCCCATCAACCCCAACATCAGCAAAGCATTGCTGAACTACCCAGATAGCGAAACCAGCACTGCAATCCATCAAAGTTTCAGAACAGGTTTCATCATTCCTTTCAAGGGAACAGGGTCCCGCAAAATCCCAAAAAACCTGAAGTCTGCCAGGGACAACCCAAAAGTGGTAAAAAACGAATCAGAGAAAGAGTTAAGCCTGGGCAGGAACGCAGGCCCCTGGGACTCCGTGCCATTTGCAGACTACCTAGTATCACTGCCAGGCCTGGTTCCCAAAAGAGAACTAGGAAAAATAGGTTAATTCACCACCTTTCCTACCCAAAAGGCCAATCGCTGAATGGCGGCATTCCGCACACTGAATCGGCTGTTTACTACACACATTTCCAAGAAGCATTAAGACTTATACAGGAATGCCCTGATGGCCAAACTGGACATTGAATCTGCCTTTAGACTCTTACCAGTCCACCCAGAATCACAGCAATGGCTAGGGTTTACCTTTGAAAACAAATGTTATGTTGACAGATGCCTCCCTATTGGATACGCAGTTTCCTGCGCACTATTCGAGCAGTTCAGCTCATTTTTCCAATGGGCATTTCAAAAACAAACACCAGGGGTCAAAGTAGTACACTATCTCGACAACTTCATGGTGATGGGACCAGCAGAGTCAGGAGAAGGCAAGAGGGCACTGGCAGCGCTAGAAAAGATGGCCACAGAGAAGACAACCAAACCATCCACCAACATAATATTTTTGGGGATTGAGATAGATTCAGCGGAGGGCCTTTGCAGAATCCCTAAAACAAAGATAACAGAACTCCTGGAGAAAATACAAAACGTAAGTACTAAAAACAAGGACACAGTTTAGGAATTTCAATCACTGGCAGGCAGCCTTAACTTTGCAGCCAGAATCAACACGCAAGGGAAGGTATTTTCCAGGTTTAGAGTTTAAAACCAAATCATGCACCAAACCCCACCTACACATCTGGCTAGTCAAAGAAGTGAAAGAAGATCTGAAAGAATTTCAATGGGATCACACTTTGGTGCACGCCATTTAACACATGGGTAAAAAGGGTCCTCTTCACAGATGCAGCCGGGAGCAAGGGTTTTGGAGCCATTTTAGATACAGAATGAGTGGCTGGACATTGGCCCAAGACATGGCAAACAGAGGATGGACCAAAAACATTATGCTTTTAGAAATATTTCCCATCTGGCTAACCATACGCATCTGGGGCAGGCGGCTAGCTAACACGGAACTCTTGATTTGGTGCGACAACACAGCTGTGGTAGGCATCATAAACAGAAGAACTACCAAATGCCACTTGGTGCTAAAAGTACCAAGAGGCATTACAGCATTCCCACTGCAGGAAAACATAGTTGTTAAAGCCAAACACATCACTGGAAAGGTTAATAACATTGCAGATGCCTTATCTCGCTTTCAGTGGACAAGATTCCGGGAGCTAGCACCACACGCCCAAGAAAGGATGACGTTAATACCAGCGGACTGCTGGGCAATAATGGGAATGTAAAAGAAATTGCATCAACGCCAGCGACAGAGAGCCAAGGCTGGGATGTACACCGAAAACCAAGCACCTCAAATATAGGTTCCAACAGCATTTTACCCACAGAGATCATGAACCCTGGCACGGGGTTCCTTGCAGAGATGGCAGAGAAAGCATGGCAAGCACCACGGCTCAGTATGGGAAGTGCCTGCAAACAGTCTTTAGAGCAACAGGTGTAGATCACGTAGAACTAATAACTATAAAAGATATAGAAATATTTTTAAAAATGGACCCACGAGCAGGGTTTCAAGAAGGATTGGGCAAAAAGACACCTAGTAGCAATATCCTATGACTCAAAACTGCGGGGGGACTTAGATCCCACCCAGAGCACCCTTATCTCTTATGCCATGAAAGGCTGGGGCAAAATGGAGGGACCCCAGGTAGACACCCGCCGCCCGCTAGATTTTGACAAACTGATAAAGATAACAAGCCAGCTAGACAGCATATACTGTCACCCATATGAGACCATGTTATTTAAAATGGCATTTTTTGTGGCATATTTTGGGGCATTTCAAATAGGACGAACAGGAGAGCTCATTGCCTCATGCACCAAAGCCAACAATGGTTTAGGGATCATGGAGACCAGGGTCAGACATGACAGCGTCAGCATAGACATACAACAGTCCAAAACAGGGACCAAAAGAACCATCAACATTTGCTGCATCGACGATGCAACAAACTGCCCGGTGTGCATCACCAACCTTTATTACGCACAAAGGCCCAAAGTGGGGGCTGGGGGGTTTAATCCACAGGGATGCCACTGCATTAAGCCGCTATCAATTTAAAGGGGTGCTGACAAAAGCAATCAGCAAAGTAGGGTGGGACCCAAAGGAATTCGGCACCGACTCTTTTAGAATTGGGGCCGCAACCTCAGCATGGCAAGGGGGTTTCGCCCCCTAGCAATTAAAAAACATTGGGGGCTGGAAGTCATACTGTCACAGAAGATATATGAGACCAGAAATAATATAGTTCTCCCTGCCCCTGATGGGTGGAAGGCCTCACTCCGATCTGGGTGGATAGTTGGACATTCGTTCGTTTTCAGGACAGGGCGATGGGCAGAAGTAATCAAGGTGGGCCCCCCATTCAGGAACACTATTGCATCCTGGTGGAGATGCAGAGGCCTCCTTTGGGCAGACATCCATGATAAACTAGCGGAGCTAGTAGCATATAGAGATCCACAAGAATTCCTGATTATACACCTAGGTGGGCAACAACCTGGTGTCCACAGGAAGACGAAGCCTACTCTAAGAAATGTGCACCTCGTTAGCAGGCATCTCACACAACTGGAGTGACACTGAAATCTACTTCTCAGCAATCCTGCTTAGAAGAAAATGGCAGGGGGGCACCTGTTATAAATCAGTGGATATTTCCAGAAGGAAACTGAACAGAGGGCTAGAGAAATTCTGTATAGCAAGAGGCCTGGGTTTCATAAAACACCCGGCCATTATTCTGGGGGACCCCAACCTCCCCCCCCCCCCCCCAAGAACGGCACCCATCTATCAAGACATGGCATGGAACATTTATTTCAAGAAATCTTCACCTTAGCCACCAGGGGGTGCATATAACCAACTTTTGGTGGAACACAGACAGCCAATAACCTGTCCGTGTGTGGCGGCACGGGCCAGAGGGTGTTACCTCAGGACCCAGCGCCCAAAAGTATGGCATTATTAGGATATGCGATTATTGTTATTGTTTCCATAACCATATCTGTAACAATAAAATCCTACAGCCTTTTATTGCCAACACTTGAAAACTGTGTAGTCTAACTTTTCTCTTGGGGAGGGTAAGGGTCGGATACTGAACTTGCATGCATATGGATCCAGCAGTTATGGGCAATGCTGCAGGGCCTCTCAAAGCAAGGCAGGGTAACTGCTTGTACCATCCGGCAGGCCCAGGAGAGGGGCAGCTCCTTCCCCCAATGCCTGGCCCTCTCATCCACTTACACAGAGACATGCAGTCCCTCCAATACAAAGCAAAGGAAGGGTGAGGTGTGAACAATCACCTCACCCTTCCACAAATCAACAGGGTGCTAAGCACCCAGAGGAAACCACCAGTCAGGCAGGGAGAACACAATGACCTGCCCCCCACACGAGGGTACAGACAGTCGGCTGCAGCCGGCCTGAGGGTTGGGCCTCAGCCCCCACAGCCACACATCAAAGACGAAGCGCTACCCCTGGGTATTATAAAAAGAGCTGCCCAGCTCACAGAAAGTACAAACTGTTTGTGGACCCTGAACGGGGACCCAAACAGTCAGGAGGTATGCTGTTCACTCAGCGTCTTCCACTCTCTTTCTTCCTTTTCCACAACAACCTCCAACCCTAGAAAAGAAGGGAGAAGAACAAGGAAGAGAAGAACAGGGCACTGTACGGTGACCACAACAAGTCGTGGGACACCTCAGGACCCGGTGCCCAAAAGTATGATATTATTAGGATATGCGATTATTGTTATTGTTTCCATAACCATATCTGTAACAATAAAATCTTATGGCCTTTTATTCCCAACACTTGAAAACCGTGTTGTCTATCTTTTCTCTTGGGAGGGTAAGGGTCGGATATGGAACTTGCATGCATATGGGTCCAGCAGTTATAGGATCTCACTTAATTGATGAGATCTACTGATGTAGGTCACCTCGCAGTCTGAGGATTTAAGAGAAACCACAAGGAATACACCCTGCCAGTCCTCACCATGTAGCCCTGAAGACTGCCATGGCATCCCAAGTCATTCATGGCTCCTGTGGTCTGCCAGCCTCCTGCTGCTACACTAGTCATAGTCAACTCCCATGGTCTGCAGCCATCCTGCTTCTACCAGAGTCATAGTCTGCTTCAGTGGTCTGCCGTCATCCTGCTGCTACTCGTGTAATAGGCAGCTTCAGTGGGTTGCAGCCTCCTGCTGCTTGTCTAGTCATAGTCTGCTCCTGTGGTCTTCTGGCCTTCTGCTGATGCCCTAGTCAATAGTCGGCTCCTGTAGTCTGCCAGACTCCTGCTGCTACCCTAGTCATAGTCGCTCCTGTGGTCTGCCAGCCTTCTCTTGCTATCCTAGTTATAGCCAGCACCTGTGCTCTGCTAGCCTCCACTTGCTACCCTAATGATAGTCATCGGCTCCTGTGGTCTGCCAGCCTACTCTTGCTATCCTAGTTACAGTCAGCTCCTGTGGTCAGCCATCCCCCTGCTGCTACCCTAGTCATAGTTAACTCCCGTCATCTGCCACATCATGCTGCTACTTGAGTCATTCAGTGGTTTGTAGCTTCTTGCTGCTTGCCTAGTCACAGTCGGTTCCTGTGGTCTGCTGGCCTTCTGCTGCAGCCCTAGTCAGAGTTGTCTCGTATGGTCTGCCAGATTCCTGCTGCTACCCTAGTCATATTGTCAGCTACTGTGTTCTGCTAGCCTCCTCTTGCTACCCTAATCATAGTTGCTCCTGTGGTCTGCAATCCCCCACTTGCTACCCTAATCATAGTGAACTCCCGTGGTCTGCCGCCATCCTGCTGCTACCCGGGTCATAGGGGGCTTCAGAGGTTTGCAGCCTCCTACTTGCCTAGTCATAGTCGGCTCTTTTAGTCTGCTGCTGCCCTAGTTATAATCAGCTCCTGTGGTTTACCAGACTCCAGCTGCTACCCTAGTTAAAGGTCTACTCTTGTGCTCAGTCGGCCTCCTGCTTCTACTAGATTGAGGAAGACAGACTTCTCGAACCAACAACGGCCTCTACTTGTGCAATGCACTTGCTGATGCGTTACATTATTTGGTGTAGGAGAATGGCACGATTAATTAGTGAATATCGCTTGTATTGTCCTTCACACAGAAGAAAGCTGCCTTAAAACACACTGTCAGTGCAACTGTTGATTTCCCAAATCAGTTTACAGAATGTATTTCTGCTTGGAATCCACAGGGCCAGTGACCAGCGTTCAATTTCCCCGTTTGGGTGCATCACATTAAATGTCCTTTAACAGCAAACACAGGTTTAAAGATCAGTCATTCACTTACGACTTTTTGTTGTTACTTACATCCAGAAAAGGTCCAAGAGACGCCAGGCTACAAAGATTTCCATGTACTGCACTTGTTTAAAGTCAGACTTCCAGTTCTGGAGCCTGAGAAGTATTGTTCAACTTTCCAACTACTCGGTGTGCCCAGCATGAGATTCAATCAAATCTAATTGGCTACTTTATCTGTAGTTTTTTTCCCCCAAACATTAAAAACAGAAGACAGGACGATTCTATCAAGCTCCTTATCAAACACACTAACTTGCATTCATGTGTGCGTTGGGAATGTTTTATTACCAGCATTTTAAATCTGTGTATTTTGACTTCCTAAACATTAAAGAAGTTCCACTTTTTAGACATGAAACATTAGGAGTTCCTCACCAAATAAAGTGAATGAGACTCAGTTGTGATACATATGTGCTGGTGATGGATGAGCTGTGCATTGCCGAGAGATTTATTGCAATGCCTTTTCTCCAAAATGATCAGTCTACCTCTGCGACTGCAACTCTGCCTGTACTAGTGGAGATTGTGTGCTGTTGTCAAGAGGACTTGAGCTCTTCTTGGACGGAATTGAAGCCTTTTCACAAGGGCCTTAGCATATCATGAACGGGTTTCAAGTGAGCCAATAAGAAGGCATGGGGTGAATGTTCTTGAAAGTGTAGGAAAACCTAAAGACCTACATGTGATGGGTTGTAACGAGCTTTAAATAGCGCCCTGCTGGGTCAGGATATAAACAGCCTTGGTGCAGATAAAGATAATTTCAATGTTTGATGAATTAAAGGAAAGGGGGTTCACAAGTTTGACATCAGCCCCTATATCCGACATAAGTAGAGATATAAAATATTAGGCCGTACTGACATAGCAGTGTTTCCTATGTAAAATAGACTTATGCTAATAAATAATGACAAAATAGTAAGACTGGAGAATCTATGCTGTCAAAATGGTATCAGGTAATATTATCCCCATATATATGGTCGCCTTAAATAATATCGCCGGGAAAAGGTCGCAGCGATATTATATTATATGGGTGACGGGGGCAAAATTTTTTTTTACAAAAGTTTGGGGGTAGCGGGGGTGTCCCCACGCATGTTCCATGCAATAATGTCGCCACAAAAAATGGCAATTTTTCGGCAATATTTTTGCATGGCAAGATTTTTGTGGCAACATTATTACATGGAACCGTCAAAATGGTGAATAAACATGATCAATACATCAAAGAAATTAGCGACGTGCTTACCAATAATTACTGTGGATGTTTTAGTACAGCTCTATTTCAATGTACACTCTGCACATAAAATCCACATCTGATCAGTGGCAGTAAAACGGAAACGGGAGGGGAACAAACAGCCTACATAACTCGTTTTCATAACTTCATCCATTCATTAAAGTGCCTTCATGATGCATCATGAAGATTAACCCTACTTTAGTAAATGGAGATGCATGTTCCGTTAATCTGCTTTTATATTGTGCCAAATGACCACCGTTGTAGTTTCAAAGTGAATATCCTTGCCCATAATTTAGCATTTTGTGACCCCCACCTAGGCAAACTGGTTCTTAGTTTGATGGAAGAGAACATGACGAAGAATAGGGTCAGAGGGTGGGAAAGCGGGGAAAGAAGCTGCAGAAGGAGAGTATGCTGCGGGTAGAATGTTTGGTATTGGTGTTCGTTAGTCCAAAATATGACAACCAAATTCTAGAGAGAGGCAGTGGTATGTTGCGTGGGTTGTGAAGTACATAGATTTTGTTTCCAAGGAGGCTATGGAGAAGTATATGATCAAATAGTGTATGTTCAGTGAGTAGGCTCGGGCACTTAGCCCAGGTGATGAAAGGTAAATGATGTGAGTGTTGTTAATGTAAAGACGTATTATAATTTGCTCCCTTAATGAAGAGGGCCACAATTTAAATAAACATACAAACAATGTCAATCAGCATTGGAATGATTATCCAGATAATGTTTGGCATGCTGCTTATATTCCATTAGCTAGTCAATCATCTTCCTCTGATGGCGGACTTGAATGGGCAGTGAAAGCCCACGTTCGGAGGGAGCTGCTGGTTCCCCATGCTAAGAGCTCCATTGTCCCCCCACACCCTCCCACCGGGCCCGGCTCCACCATTCCCTGCCGCTTCCTCTCCATGTACCTTCCTGTCCTCCAGCCCATCTCCAGCTCCATCCACTTACCTTCTCCGCCAGCTGCTGCAGTATTCCACCTGCCAGGTGGCCACCGTAGAGAGCCACATAGGACTCATTCCTGAGCCCCCTCTTTTCTTGTAGAAACCTGCCCTTTCCTTAATGGGCGCTCAACCGCATGTGCCGCTTCATCAAATGTAATGTTTCTCTTTCGTTTATTTGTTTTACATTTATTTGTACAGAAAACATGCTTTCAGCACACCAGTACAAGGCCAGGGTGCTAATGGCGTAAAGACCCACATTTGTGGGTGCACTCTGTTAAAAACAACCTGCATTGGCTCGGGCTGGCAGGCTACTGATGGTCAAGCCCACCAGCAACGCGAGTATTAATGCCACAATAATGTGGAAAGGTAATAATACAGGATAAGGAGTCCAAAATACAATGGGAACAATGATGAATATTAAAATGACTTAATAGAAGAATTGCCAACTTGCTCTGGGTATATTGCACTGAAATGTATTGCACATGAAATTCAAATTCTAAATTAACTTCAATTACATCTCAATACATTTTATCTTCATCCAAGTTATTGCATGATTTTACAATTTGACATCCATCGTGAACAATCTGTTTGATCAGTCAGTCACTTTGCTTTATTCAGCGTTATACCATCAGCATACAATAAAATAATTACAGAGTACCCAATTTATATCATAAAAACCATTGCAACGCATAAATATTTAAGAGATATAAAATAAGAAAAAAAGCCCCAAGCAGATCAACCAGAGTGCAAATGCATGATACAAAAATTCCTAGGCTCGATGAATACATTGTGTGACAAAGTACACGTCATTAATCAGTACAGCTGATTTGCACAATACAACAATTTTCGTAGCACGGGTGACACCAGCTTTATTTTTTTATGAGTGGCTGTAAATACGCTCTCCTGAAGTCTTTATAGGCATCACAAAAAACAAAGTGGGTCACACACTGGCTACGCGCACCACAAAGCAGACAAAGTTCTGAATTCCCATGTTTCCAACCAAAGGTACATTTTGCCGTCCTAAGGGTGCCTGTTCTAAACTCCATAAAAAGAGTATGAGAATATGCTGGCGCAATCAAGTGCAAGTACTCCTCTGTACCTTTTGCCACTTTCATAAGTAAATAATCGGGCCCAGTTTTTACCTTTAAGCAGTTACTGATGAGTAACTCATACCAGAGTTGTTTGACAGCGGATTTCACCTTTTCCTTAGCGCTAGGTGGCAAGTTCACGGGACGCTGCCACAAGTTGCCAAAACCCAGTGCTTCCAACTGCCCCTTTTCATAAATCACCCCGGGGAATGCAAAGCCCCCAGGGTAAATCAGAAAGTTAAGGTAGGCGTCACGAAACTTTGCAAGCTACGGCATCACCCATAACCGGATCTAGTAGAAAACCGGATTCCAACCGGATCGTTAGACTATAGGCTCAAAGATGCATTCCATCAACAGAGGGGCATTTGGGAAACCTCGCAGAAGCGTCAGGAGCATTTTAAAAAACGTAGTCTCAGGAACCCCCAGTTTCTGACAGTTGACATGCCCCCATAGCTCAGCACCATAGACAGCTGCAGAAGCCGACTGCGTTCTATAAATGCTGATCGCAGGTAACACAGCCCATTCACTGCTATCCAAGAACAACTTCCTCAAACCACCACTGTTTTTCCCCAAACTAACCTGCGCTTTGTCCAACTGAGCAAGCCATGTCCCAGTGTCAGGGAATCTGACGTTGATATAGTCATAGTAGAAGACTTGTTCAAATTATGAGCCATGAACTTTCAGAGGGATTACACAGTACCTGGATCGCCTTGGCCTGAAAACGAGGACCTTTGTCTTGCTTTTATTTAATGTCAACCCTAGTGCTGTGCATTGGTTGAAAAAAATACTCCAAAGAGAGCCTAATCTCCATAGGAGATGTACCTAACAAAACAGCATCAATGGTGAAAAACAGTGCCACGTACACGTCACAGCCCAATTTCAGGGGATCAAACCTATCGACTTAACATCTCATCAACAGTTCTATGATTATCTCATTGATGTACAGGCAGAACAGGAGTGGAGCAAGGACACAGCCCTGTCTCACACCCATGTCCACCCTGAATTTACTCATAGTTTCACCTCCGAGAACCCATCTTCCAACTGCAGAGTTGCTTGTATATAATTCTCTCATTATTCTGACCAACTCTACAGGAACCCCTAGCTCAGATAAAACATGCCACAGTTGATCTTTGCATACGGAATCAAATGCGGTCTGGAGATCAACAAAGACTGCATACACTTTCATCCCCTTCTACACTGTATATTTATGAATGATCAAGGATAAACAAAAGCATTGATCTATAGTACTGATCCCAGTTTGAAACCCCGCCTGTAGATGAGTGATGAGATGCCCAAAATTCCCGCAATTCTGGAGCTGCTTTAGAACCACTTTGGCAAAAAGTTTACCGGTTGCATCGAGCAGAGATATAGGCCTGTAATTACTGGGCGTATCCCTACCCCCTTTGTTATATATCAGAACTATTTCAGCGGTTCTCCAGGAGTCGGGAACTGTATTAAGTTGGGCAATAGTTTGAAAGAGTTTGGTCAGAACGGGAGACCAATCATCCGGCTCATCTTTTAACAAGTTGGCGGGAATCCTATCTGGACCAGGCGCTTTCTGAGATTTATAACTCAGTATTGCACTTTTAACTTCCTGAAGTGTGATAATCATTGGGGGGCAAGCATGTTCAAGCAGCTCAACACCATTTGTGTATGCACCTTCTCCCCCCTCCATGTCCTTGTATAACCCCTGGAAGTGATCAAACCAATCCTCGGATGGATAAGACAATAAATCCCATTGTCATTACTGTTTTTATCCGCAACCAAGGCCCAAAAAGACATCTTTCATCAAGACCGCCTTTCAGAGTTCATCCCACTCAGCCTTCTAGTATTCCCCCCTTTTTGGCACAGATAATGCTCTTATATTTTAAACTACAGTGATGTAATTTCTCTCTGCTTATCGTACTGTTGGGATGGTTCTCTGGTATGCCAGAGGTCGTCTGGCCCGTCCGACTCCTAAGGTCCCACACCCTTCCCCAGAATAAACGGAGGGCTCAGCCAACGGCAAGTTAGAACTGTGGTTTATTACAAAAACCAACAGGGATCATAAAAGACAATCAGGAATCTCCAGTACATCCCAACTTTCCAATGCGTGCTCCTCAGTTTTGATGCGGTTTGTCGTCATCACTTGGGCCCTTCCCTAAAAACCTACCCCCATCACTGATTGGGTGCTGAGAGTGGTAACCCATATAGACATCCCCTATAGAGGTTATTCTACTGGTCTTCGCATGTCAGGTGGCGGACCTGCCCCATCCCTGAGAAACGATTACATTGTTACAGAGTAGTGGGCTTACCATTGATTCTTGCCCCTTGCCATTCCCAGCCCTGAATTTCTATCTCGTGATTGGCTGGAGCTGGTCTCCCCAGGCCTGGGACCGAGTTCGGTTCTCAGCCCTCGGTGCACTTCAAGGTGATGTGAAACCACTATGTGTCTGAATTGTATCTAGTAGTGTACCACCTTTGCCTATGAGAGTGCGCTCTCCGTTGCAACAATTGTTTCACTCTTTGTCTGGGTGGCTGGGACCAGCTCGTCTTCCCACAAGTGAATGCCCATTGTCTAGTTCGGCTGCATCACGTTTGTGGACCACAAAATCGAACTCTTGAGTTTGTATTTATAGGGATTTATTCAATTTTCCTGCAGCTGGTCCCCTTGTCTGGAGTTTGGAATGTGACCGTTTATCTCTGACCTTGGCTGTGAGCTTGCGCTGCGCTTCATGCAGCCTGAGCCAGCTCCCCTTGTCTTGTGTTCTGTGGCTGGAGGCCTGTAGGCTTTTGATGTGATTTCCACATGCTCTTACTGTGCCATGTTACCTATATGTTAGTCATATGTGGTCCTGCCAGGCTCCATATATACTCCTGTAGTCCCATAGGGTTATTTGCCATAAACATATGCAGCTTGCTCAGGATCTCTTGCTGCCTTGAGTTTCTGCGTTACCGCATTGGGCTAATGAGAAAAATAATAAAAGCTTTGACAGTATGTATATGTGTCCGTCCTCTACCCATAGAACTGTGTAAGCATGTTCTTTGTGTATGTGAGTGTGTTCGTGTAATGCTGTGCAGGGCTGCAAGTATTCTTCATGACGAACGGTGCTACGTTGTTGTGTCACTAGTGACGTCCGCAGAGTGGCTTCTTAGCGCTTAATCGAGGCAGTGCATTAGGGTATTTACATCCACAATCTCTGTGGAGTCCCCGGTTTCTGAAAGGACATGCACTGGATTAGGTCTGAATGGCTAACTGAGTGGATACCTTTGTGTATGTGTCAGCCAGTGGTGCACTTGGGGCTCTTCCGAAATAGGATGGGTGACTTCGAGCGTTCCTGGCCTTTCGGCCTGTCATGTTAATGGGAGTGAGGAGGGGAATCCCTGGGAGCCTCTCTTCAGTACCCACACCCTGGACTCAATCTAATACTGCTGTTTTGGCCTTCCTACACTCCATCAAACCGGGGATTCCAGACCACCATAATTCGCCTTAAATCCATTGCCGGTTTAAAAAATAAAGGGTCAATGCTCGCAACCAGAGGGTCATACTCTGTCAACACTTCTTCATCACTCAACCTCCCCCTACAGATATTCTTGAAGCCTGATAATGCTCCAAGATAGACTCCAGGCTTCATCCAGCTTCCTCAATTTTGTCCCATTTGATAGTATGTCTAGCGTTCCCAGTGATAGTCAACGGAACACTTGGTACTATGTTATTACAGTTCACGACACTTAGTCTCACTTCCAGAAGCAATGGTTTATGGTCACTGTCCTGTGATCAAGGATGGAGAACTCCTCTAACAGTTCCTCCCAATCACCAACTGCTACAACAACAAAATCAATCTTTGAGGAGCTAGTAGGGCCATAGATAGTATTCCTGGCCGGGCGATCCACGCCACTTCTCCCATTACAGCCCCTGAGATTAAGCCCAGACAAAAGACGTGCAGAGTCTCGGACATATTTATGTGCTCTTAACGTATAACCTGCATCCAGATCAGGAGTATCCCAAGCCTGGTCAACTTCATCCCACAGGCCCCTCAATTCCCTTAAGGGTTCAAACTGCAGGTTGAAGTCGCCCCCAACGAGAACATGCAACGTACCAGTTGCTGAAGAAGCATAACTAGAGATCAAATCCTGGAGGAGAACCAAAGTTCCTAGAAGCCAAATGCCATACGGCCTATTATATAGATTGAACAGGAGCAAAGTATGCCCATCCCTACTTCTGCCATTGACCATTTGCAGATCTAAACTGCTCTGGTCACTTAGCTCAGTCACCAAACCTCATTGGCAATTAGAGTTATAGGACCCCCACCTCACCCCATGGCACCCTTATGCCTTGAAACCTGGGATCTCAATTGTTGATAGGGCCCAGGTATCCTGGAAACAGACAATCGTGCTGGTGGATATGACATCCAACCAGTCCGTGTCATTCATATCCCAGTCAATCCCAGCGATATACCATGACAAGACTCTGGCTGCTTTTGGTTTGACCAGGGCCATGGGACTACGGGAGATATCCCATCTGTCAACCTCCTCAATCGGACAGGGGATTACTCACAAATTCACATCCCTGCTGCGGACGAGGGCCTAAACAACTTCCACTATTGGGAGAGGACTGCAAGGAAATTGCAGTCCCGGGGGTGGGGAAGTGGGGGGGCTATCTTTAAATGTTAGCTGGATGTAATGATTCAAACCATTGGACATGGATCCTCTGTTACACATAATAATGTCCTCCCTTATCACCGAGGTGCACCCTCTAACGTGGCACACCCAGTGAATACTCTTGTTAGTTAACATCTCTGTGGTTTCATATGACCCGACCTTAGCTTTGGGACATTACACATATAAATTCAATCTTCCCTGTCCATTCTCCCTGGAATAGACCCTACAGTCAAGGGGGCAGGTCGATTTACTTGTGGGGGATGGTTTCGACTACCGTTACCAATACTAACAGGGGGATGATTAGACTCATGTCTAAATAATATCAGTTATGGGTTTGACCCAATCAGCTACATCCCTCCCCATCCTGGACCCCCACAACCCTCTGCACTTCTCTCCCATAAGTGCCAGATACCTTCGGTCCAACTTAAAACAATCCTGGGTGCTCCCCCTTCTCAAAAAGCCGACACTTGATCCTCTCATCCCCACCAATTACCGCCCTATCACCACGGTACCCTTTCTACTGAAAGTCCTGGACAAAGTGGCCTACGTCCAAATCCAAAAATACTTAGAACTACACAAACTACTAGGCTCCAGACAATCAGGTTTCCGCCCTTTACACGGTACGGAAACAGCCCTCATTGACTTGAAGACCCAAATCGATGATCTGATGGACAAGGGTAAGACAGCACTCCTCCTCCTACTTGACCACTCAGCGGCATTCAATCTTGTCGACCACAAGGTCCTCTGCAGACACCTGGATTCAGCTGCTCATTTCTCCCCAGAAGCCATCAGATGGATTGAATCCTTTCTGAGTGAGAGAACAATGAGAGTCTTCTCCCCATCAGCAGCAGCAGACCCCTCTCCTATTACGTGCGGAATCCCGCAGGGCTCATGCGTCTCCCCCACATTATACAACATCTTCACCAAACCTCTGTTCGACGATTTGGATCTTCTGGGTGTCACCTACACTAACTATGCAGATGACACTCAGATTCTCCTCCCCCTTTCAGGGGATCACAGTAAGGACAGAGAGTTGGTGAATAGGGTGTATCTCATCATTCAGGCATGGATGGCATCTCATGGCCTATGCCTGAATGATGACAAGACAGAGCTCATTATCCTGGGTACCCCCGCCAACATCAACAAACTAGGCCTTGAATATGCCAAATTCAATATAGACGGCAATATCATCAAAGTATCCAGGGATGTAAAAACCCTCGGCTTTTACCTGGATGCCACTATGTCATTCACTAAACAGGTCAACTCACTAGCATCTAGCTCCCAGTATACCTGCAAATTAACAAGAGCAGGCAGACCTTTCCTATCCAATGATAGCTGTATGATCTTGGCAAGAGCACTCATACTTTCCAGGCTCGATTATTGTAATGCCCTATACAGTGGTGCTAACAAAGCTATAACCCATAGGCTACAAATCCTACAAAATAACGCCTTGAGAGCTGCCCTCGACATCAATAAAAGAGAACACATCTCCAGTACCAGACGCCAACACAAATGGCTCTCCACTGACAGTAAAATCAAACTAAAGGTGGCCTCCCTAACCCATAAAGCCCTCAAAAATGCTGCCCCGAGCTATCTGATGGATAAAGTAAAAAGAAAGTCATCCATCAGAGAAACAAGAACCATCAATTCCAACTGTCTGATAATTCCCAGATTCAAACTCTCCACCATCGGAGGTAACAGCTTCCCTGTGAAAGCTGCTACATTTTGGAATTCTTTGCCACACAACTTGAGAGCCGATCAACCTTACTTGCTTTTTAGAAAGAATCTCATCAGTCACTTGAACAATTCTTGTATTTAACTGTACATCTTAAACCTCTGTATAGATACTGATACTCTCTGCTTGCTTTCTTACTTTTCTGCAAACAGCATGTACATACATGTATATTTCACTCCTTTGTATAGATATTGATATTTATTATGTGTGAAGATTTTGCATATTTCTTATTCCTGTAATCCTTAATTTCATATATCTACAACTTTTACCTCAACTGTATATTTCTGTAACATTGTAAGCTTTGAATATTCTTCCGCCTGCGCCCTGCTGCCCCTGGGTATGGTGCGCCATATAAATAAACAAACAAACAAGGCAAAGGAGCTTTTGAAACCCCTACTGAATGCGTAGCTCGCCCACCAAAACCAGTGGGTGCTTTGGGGAAGTAGGGGGACACACCCTGTGCAACCTAGATAATTTTTCCCCCTGAGTGATGGTTATGTTAGTCAAGGTAATCACTAAACTTCCCTACTTCACACATCAAATCCTTCAGGTCAATACCAAAATTGCATTTAGATCCACTGCCAAAAGAACCATCCATCAAACCAGAAATCAAATTTGGCTTTTCCCAAATACTTGCCCCAGTGGTTTGAAATCCAAGGCAAGTCACATGGGGCTTACCTATGGGACTCTGTACCACCCCCAGGGGGTCTCTCGCAGTACATTTACAGCCCTTTCCTTACTCACATTGGACAGTACATTAGAGTCCTCGGCTCTGAAGACACTACCCGAGAGTCCTTGACCATTAATGGCAGAAACCTCTTGTTAAGGGGAATGTCTGATGAAACGGAAACCAACCCAAGCGATCCATCAGCGACTACTGGCTATCGCAGGCTGACTAAGTCAGCAGCCACACCCGCCATGAGAGTCCCCTCAGTAATACAAGAGGTTAAATCTATCAAACCAACCAATGGGTGCACAAGGATTTGACTATCCTGAGTCCTGGCTTGGTTACCATAGATTTCCACCCTATTCCCTGAGTGGAGCCCATGGACCTCAAGCTGTGGACTGGAATACAGTAGTTCTTTGCCCCACCTAGACCGGAGGGATTCACCACCAAAATCTGGTCTTAAGGGTTCTGGTTACCCTGTCTCTTAGAGCATATGGGATACTGGCCCCCGGGGGGCGTTGTCTAAGCTCATGCAGTAAGACTGACTGCTTGGAGCTCCCACTGCGATCCTTCACAGATCCTTCTAGCGGTGACTGGCTCTGTCTCCCTTTGCATCTGCTAATATCTACCTATAGAGGAGATTGGTGCTTGCTGATACAGCTTTTAGCCATTGAGAATCGGACCCAGGAACTTGGAGCACTTCGGTACGAAACTTGGGACTCGTGGAATCCAAGATGGCGGCTGCAGCGATTCCGTAAAGCCATTCTGGTGGCTTATAACACGGCAGCACGGTTTTTGACTGAAGGTGGGTAATTCCTCACTACCTTTTATCTTTGTGGGATAAAGCACCTAGTGGAGGCGACGACCGGTGCAGACAATTGGGCTAGTCCTGTGACTTTGCCTGCAGCACTGTCGGGTGCGCGGGCTGAAAAGTGTGCCCTGCCTCCATAGGAACGGAGGAGTGTGGCGAGAGCGGGTATTGGCCGCACCTCCGGTGCTGCAGCTTACCCAGGAGACCTGCCTGCATCTTGGATGCCTGTGCGCTGAGCGGGATTGCAGCTTGCTGCTTGTGCGCTGGGGCTGACTCATCTGGTCCTCTGTTGAGCTTGTGAGACACCGACCGCAGATGTTTTTTTTGGAGGAACGCGGCCCCTGCCTGGGGGGACTTCAGGTGTTGGCACCGATTACCACCTTGGGAGCTCTCGCTGGCATTGCCTGGCTGCCCTGTTGACCGTGACCACTCTGGCCACTTTTGCTAAACACACGCTGCCCTTGTGCCTTCTCTGGGAAGCACTGGGACACGGCATGGTGGGGGGACTCCCTGTGATCTACTGAGAGCCACCATCAGGCCCATACAGGCTCTTAAGATCCTTGTAAGGTACGTTCGCCTCATCCCTCGAAATTGCACGTATATGAGCATCTGGGAATTGAGTTGCACCTAACTTTGAAATGCCAGCAAATTAATTTCGTGGTGATAGCAACTGTGTTTGGGAATCCCTGACATTATTTCCCTGGCTTGTAGGGGACACATCCTGCACTGAAGTGGCAACAGGACAACTAATCTGTAATGAGTAGACAAGGCCTAATTATCCAATCCTTCATCAAACAGAGATATTGTGTCCACGCAGTGTGGCACTACACATCCTAATCTGTCCCTCTTACAGTCTTCCACAATGTCACTGACCAAGAATAAGGGCAAGTCAACCATTATGGACTAGTTTGCTGGCCAAAGTAAACATTGCAAAACTCGCCCAGTCTGAGGATACTACACAATATGGCCTGATCACCCCTGTAAAGAACCCTCAAGAGGATCTGGTTCTTGCTGCAATAGCTGCCCTGCAGTCCTCACTGGAGAATAAAATCGACAAGGTTAAGGTAGATGTCCAACTTCTCCAGTAAGACATCAGACAATTGGCAGGGAGGGTTACAACTGTGGAACCGGTTAAAAGAAACTGCAGGTGCCATTAAAGATCTTGTGACGCGGGTCAAAGAATTGTAAATGACAGATACCAAAATGGAATTATGCGCAGAGGACGCCGAGTGCAGATCCTGCAGGAACAATATACGCGTGCTCGGCTTACCGGAGAAGGCAGATTGCCCGGACCCAACCTCATACATTGAGAAAATGTTTTGCTACAAGAGATTGGGCCTGGCAAGCTGTCACAGGATTCTGCCATTGAAAGAGCTCACCAATCACTACAAAAAGACCACTGCCTGGATCCCACCCCAGACCGGTTATAGCCAGGATCCTGAATTTCCCTGATAGTAATCCTGAAATATTCGAGAGAAGGAGGTGAGATACAGAGGAACAGTTCTAAGGTAATTGAAGATCCTTTACAACAGCAAATCACACTTTGATAGTCCTGCGGTGGCGCAAAACAATTTGGCTAGCAAGAAAAGTGCTGACACCTAAATGACTGCATTATTTCACCAATTCCCACGATGCTACTTCAGAACTCTTTGCTTTGTTTTCACCTTGCTGCTGCAGGGAGGTTTTATGTGAAGCTGCGGGCCAACAGGGGACCCAGGTACTGTACAATCTGAAAGCCCATAAACAATGGTGTATTGATGATGGCCTGAAACCGCTTAAGGCACAGTTTCTTTCAGTGGGGGCAATGTCCAGTCACCCACTGTTGGTCTTATCCGTCCGCTCTAAGTTGATACTGGGAGCGAGCCTGTTGCTGGTTCCCCTACCTTGGACTCCATGGCCAAATTTGGCCTGGGGGGTACGGGAATGCCTGAGCAATATGTTTTTGTTGGGCAGTGTTACATAGTTATTATTCATTTTTTGTTTGTTTACTCCATGCATTGATCTCACAAGGTGCTACTTTTGGGTAAGCTGTGGGGCGATGAAGATGTGTTTATGGACTATTTGCAACCACACTGATTGCTTGGGTAACCAAGATACTGGTTCTACTATGCTGTTGGGAAGTGTGTTGCGTGTGGTTGTTTTGACAGGCTGAGGCCACTTGAGCTCTGTTGGGTTTACTTACCACTTTACACGACTATGGCCCTATTAGAATATTAACCTGGAATGTGCGCGGGTTGGGTTCTTACCTTCGCAGAAACAGAGTGAAATATTACCTAACGCGTAAAAGAATATCCATAGCTTTAATCCAAGAGACCCACCTGCTTGCTGACGAACAGACAGTTTTGAATCGCTGGGACGGGACGGGACGGGCTATGACGCCACACATTCCAAATTCGCCAGGTGAGTGCTCACATGGAAAGATGGTTCGCTACCCGTCCAACTATTAGAAGTGGAAAGAGACAGGGAGAGGTGGTTCTTAATCTTACAGGGTTGACCTCAAAGAAATGTGCATTGTGAACTCATTTTTCCGAATCACAATATCCCATTCCATGTACGTACATTATGTAGCTATGTTGCGTCAAGGTGCGAGCGATTTTTTTTCTATGCAGGGAGATTTTAACTGTCAGAGATGCTGCAATTGATAGATCCTCCTCTCCCCGCACGGGTCCATCCCCAGCTACCATTGCTTTGAATGCAGCACTAACCGATTTAGAGGACATCTGGAGGGAACGGCACCCAAACACTAGAGGTTATTCCTTTAACTCATCCCCCCACAAGCTACACGTCATAATTGACGATTTTGTCGCTGTGCTGGGACAAGTGGCTGAACTCTGTAGTGCTGAATATATGGGCACAACGATATCCGACCACTCCCCCTTGGTAATTGAATAGAACGTCGTGAGTCCTAGAGCCCCTTTCCCGCCGTGGCGCAGGCCTGTTGGCGCTTTGACTGATGAAGCTTTCAAGAAAGCGCTCGAAGGCTCTCTGATTTTTTAGAACATAATGTCGGAAGCGTGGATAAGTGGAGCACTATTTGGGAAACTATGAAGGTGGTGACCAGAGGCGAAGTTATAGTGAGTGCTGGCAGCATTCGCCGGAAACTACGGGAAGACTCAGAGGCTATGGAGGAAGACATTCAGACTCAGAAGGCCTGACACATGGGCCTGCGGTCGGCTGAGGAAAACACTAGCCGAGACCCGGTCCCGTTGCCTAGAGTCATGGGAGAGGCTGTCCAAATTTAACTACGTCACACGAACCACCTGGGCACATGTGGAGGGGGACAAGCCTGGGAGATCACAAACGCGCCTCGGCAAACGAGAATACCTAGACCCCTGGCCATGTTACTTTATGATGAATGCAGGGCCCAGTGGAGATCCCAACTTTCAATTAATTAGATCTTCACTGCATAGTTATACAGTCACGACAAACAGGTACCCCAGGGGGACGTGGCTGAGACGCTTTGCTAATTTCACTCCCGAAACGTATTGTTGAACAACATGCTCTTCTAGACCAGCCCATTACTGTGGAGGAATTAAGCGACGTAATTACCTCCCTCTCTACTAGTAAAATGCCTGGAAATGACTGACCCCCTCCACCAAACAGAAATTTACAAAACATACAGCTCCACCTTAGCCCCACTATTGCTTAAGGTCTTTGAGGAAGCTTATGAGAAGGGTGTGTACTCCCAGCTAGCATGAGGGAGATCTTGGTAATGCCCATTCCTAAACCTGGGAAACCAATGGACAGGTGCGACTCATATCACCCCCCTGGCTATGCTAAATTATGATGTGCATATACTTACACCGGTGTTGGCGGTGCAACTTCATAAAGTTATCATCTCCTTAATACATACGTAGTGTGTCTGGACGCAGCACCGCCCTGAATCTCTGTAGGCTGCAGCACATTATTGATCAGACCAACCCCTGCAAAGAGCATTATGTAGTGGGGTCTCTGGACGTAATCAAGGCCTTCGACTCAGTCTATTGGGAATTGTTGCGTGCCTCAATGCAGAGATTTGGGATGGGGGAAGAGTTGTACACTTCCCCACCTGCTAGGGTGAAATCAGGTGGACTGATATCTGGAGTGTGGAATAAATAGTGGGGCACTCGCCAGCGATGTACGTTGTCACCCATGCTATATATATTGTCTCTGGAGCCCTTGGTCACACCTACGCCAGGAGTACCTGGTTGCAGGTATCACGATTGATGGATCTAGATATTTAATATCGCTATATGCGGACAACGTTTTGCTGCATCTGTGTGAACCACAGCACAACCTATACATGGTGTTATACATACTGGACAATTTTGCAGCACTATCCGGGATTATTTTCAAAAGGCAGAAGTCCTGCCTTTTCCCCTTGGCTCGCCTTCATGGGGCGAGTGTGGCTACTTTGCCTGACTTGGGGCTCCCGTGGGAGGCGTACCTCTTTAAATATTTGGGAATTCACATTAAGCATACACCAAAAGGCATGCACACCAATAACACTCTGAGTGGTGGGGGCCTTAAGAAATCCATGTCCTTTTGGACCCAGTTGCCACCGTCGCTCAGGGGCATAATTGCAATTGTTAAAATAATTGTTCTCCCTAGATTTCTGTACTGTTTCATTATTGTATTGGGGCCCCTTTCTTTCGCCTTCTTGACACAATGATTCAAAATTTTCTGTGGGGCCCAAATTGACACAAGCTTGCGCTTAATGTGCTATGCCTACCATATAAGGACGGCCGAGCACAGCTACCAATGCTGGAACTTTACTATCTAGCTCCCCGGCTAAACTTTGTCTCGAAATGGTTATCCGACGACCCCACCTCTGAATCAATCCTGTTCCAACATCTGTCGAATTGCCATGTCCTGGAAGCTCACGGGGGGGGGGCCCGCAATACAAACTGTGGTATCGCGAACTTATTTGGTGTGATGCCAAAACGAAGGCATGAATTGGGTCACTACAATGCCTTGACGAGGTCCTTGTTGAAACCTACGAGTCCGGGAAAACACTTGTTTTCACCATGTTCCACCGTCCGATGATAAACCACTGTCAACATTTATTCAATTATAGATTATATTTAATATACATGAATGTGTATCCCCACTGCCCACTCCTGAGCCCCTTTTTTGGTTCACTAGTTTTGACTCCTTGGTTGCCCAACCCATTGTGCCCAAGACGACACCCGGCTTTCATAATAATGATAAGAGCACAGTTGCTATGCCTGGAGATTTGTTTTTTTTGTTGTTGAGAACAGCACATTAACGTCTATAATGGGCTCAAAAAGCATATAGACCCATTTGCAATCAATTCCAGGCAAAATATTACATTGAGCCTTGCGCTTTGCCATCTTAATGACTATGCCAACACTAAGCCTGCACCTCATGCTCGGATTCACACCGCCCCAGACCCAGTTTCTCAGCCAAAAAAACAATAGCGGGGGGAAAAGGAGTGTTGCTAAATACAAGAGTGTACACGATACACAAGGTAAACAAAGGTCCAGTAGAAAAAGAATCCCAAGTATGATGCAGCAGATAAAGGTACTGCTGCTACTACAAAGTGCAAAGTACAGAAATGCAAATGCAATCATGCAAGATCAAAATAGCAAGTGCAAACGCGCATTAATAAGATGCGAGTGTAGGGGTGCAAACACAAGTGCAAAAGTGCAAGTGCAGAAAAAATATATGCAGAAGGCAAGATGCACAGTGCAATACAAAATACAATTCCACAATTTAGAAAGGAAAGAGTTGAGTTAAATGAACGCAACTTAATAAGATGCCAGTTGGGGCTTAGTAAAAACCTGATAATACCCAGTAAACACCCGATCAATCCCAATAAGAAGCTGATAAAAATAATCCTAATTAAAAGGTATCATAATTAAAATCAGGATACACAGTTAACCATAAAATAGCCAAATAAATTAGGCTGCGATTGCCAAGAAATCATAGAGAGAGCAGGGAATGCCCGACTGCTCAGGGGGCATCCATAGACCGTCTTCCCTCCCCGCGGCACAAAAATAAGAGAAAAATAACTGTTTGGTTCATTAAGTTGACTTCAATTAGCATTGTTCATTTTGTTCATTTTGATGTAGTCCGTCCTCATACCATCCTAAAGAGACTTGGGATAGTATGAAAAAGTTGAAGATGGCTTGGAATGAGTTGTAGCAGACTTGTTACAGAGTCCAGCGGTACACGATAAACCCCACGTGATCTCAAAAAGGGGAGATTACAGATGTCGGCCAACTGTCATTGAGAGCCAATATCAGCCAATTAGCCAAACAGTTACAAGGTGGAATCTAGTAAACTAGACTGAACTATTGAGCTGGTCTAAATATAATCATGTAGTGCTGAAGGGTGTGTGCTGCTGGCTACAAGAGAACAATGGAGTTAAGTTTAAAGGTCACATGGAGGTTGATTTAGAGGACACGTTTTTGCCCCAGACTTCCCAAGATTTCAAAGGCCATAAAGCCAGGCCAGGCCAGGCCAAAACTCAGTTCCTCCACCGGCTCCGCCTGCTGGCCCAAACAGCCCTGCTGCACCTCCCACTCCAACACTAGCTCCAGTATCCCACTCAAGCTCCATGAGCAGCACAGAGCAGAATGTGAAACAGAAGCAATATGTTCACTTACTGTGCAGTGTGGCGAGTCTCTTCCCCAGCTCCCAAGGCCACTGCAACAGCTCAATTCACTCAACCGGCTTGATATACTCAATTAGTCACACCCCCAGCTGTCGTCACTCCAGCACTCCAGCTCTCTCTCTTCAACCCACAGAGACATGCGGGAGCAGCCCACCTCGCCCAAAAGAGTGATTTAAGGCAGCAGCAGGTGTGGTGTGGTGTTGAAGTCTCCTCCTCCCCTAATATGGCAACGTGATGAATGCAAAATAGAAAGCACAGATGGGAGCACACACAGCAGGAACCTTTATCAGAAAATCATGCTTTGTCTACACATATACCCTCATTACGAGTTCGGTGGTATCCCAGCGTTAATTCCGCTTGACAGAATTACTGTTACTGCTGTGTACGGCAGTATGCCCAGCGAATCATGAGTAGGTGCATGCGCGCACCACCCATCAACGGTAACGATAATTTCCTTGGCAGAATTACTGCTGAAAACCACAAACCCAATGGTAATACTGTTGAAATTGGTGGGCGGAATTATTATATTAGAGGCCCTAGCAGGAGTCAGGAACCTGTAGGAAGGCTGATGGGCTTCTGCTCCCAACGAAGACGTGATGGAAATCCCATCCTCAGTTAAATGTGCACATATTTTCTTCCAGTGTTTCCATATTTAGAACCTGGGCGTGCAGAGTTCAGGGGATTAAGTAGAAGGGCTTTGAACAGTGTGTATTCCTGGGAATGGTTTTCTACATACCTTGGATCACCATGACAAATTGGAAGGCCGGGGGCGTGGCCAAGCAGCCATGTAACAGTACGTGCATCTGGATGAGCTCCTGGTGATCCTGCAATGATTCTCTGAATAGACTGGCAAAGAATGATCCTAGACGGAAAGAAAAACAAGAAGCAGCCCATGACATACTAGGGCACAACTGGTAACGGTTATGAACAGAACGTTGGTGCGGCGCGTGAAGACACATCGAGAGAAACCTTCAAGCGGACAGTGCGCGGAGATCCCAAAATGGCAGACGCTGTGGATCAAAGGGACTGCCCGTGAGTGACAACTGGCTCACTTGAAGACGAGCACTTAGGGAGGCTGAAGTGCCTGAGGGATTGGAGACCTTGGGGAGTCGGATGCCGAAGAGCCGCGAGGTACAGGGGCTGGAAATTGCAAAAAGCGCCCTGTGCGAGCAGGGCAGTGGCGCAGTAACGAATGATCGAGCTCCAGAAGGAGCATTACGAACACAAAGCGAACCGTGCCACAAACGGATCGGAAGTAGAGGAGGCGTAGACAGGAGGACCGGGACTCATTGTAATGAACGAGCAGGGCGGCTACCAGGAGCTGTATTACGGCGAGATGCCGCACGCAGTATCAGGAAAACAAACAGTGCCTGCAATAGCGCTGCCTGAGTACGCAACCAGCAGGGACACAGAGCGCGCCCGAAACGACAAAGAACAGATGACGCTCGTCACTACCAGGACCTAACTGACCATAAAGCAGTGTATATAAGTGAACCAAGATTATAAAGAATAGACGCAATACACGTGTGACAATATACAATGCACAAGGGCTGCAACATTGAAGAGAGGGACCACAGATGGCTATATATGAACCTCATGAACATATCTAGGTGCATGCTATGTTAACCAGGTCAGGAAGTGAAATACAAAAACCCATGAGAGATGTTGGAAGCAGGCCATGCGAAAGCAGCTGATACATGGTAGAGCTGGGAAATCCTGGAAGCTCGCACAACGCCACTGGCAGAGGGAGAGAAAGTGGTGGCTGAGGCCCAACGCAAATATGCAAAGCTGCGCAGAAACTCCCTCAAGACAAGAGTGGAACGCTAGTCAGCACGCAGCTCCTTGATGAACCCGTGGGAAGGCTGGACACTGACCCACTGCACTGTGGAGCCCAGACGAGTCATCCAGGCTAAAAGGGACAGAACCACAAACACGGCTGAGGCGGTGATGTGAATGCAGGGCCGAAATAACGCAGCTCCACACTAGACAGCACGAAACCCGTATAGGGAGGCGAACTAAAGGATATAACAAGAAGCTGAGCCAGGAAGAAGCTGCAGAAAGAGAAGCCTACCAACGACAACCATAGATAAGGATTCTGGCTGCATTGGGACAACATAACATAGTGCGGTAGGTGATCAGGGCTAGTGAAGTGATGGGAGAGATGGCGCTCAAAAACAGCAAAACTAAAAGGGAAACAGCCCATGATGGACATCTTTGCCAAAACACCATTCTCCCTGAACATATCCTCACAAGCAAAGGTTGATACACAAGGGACGACCCGACCCCCCTGCCGTGTAACGGTCATCTGATCCTGGACGCCATAACAGAGCTGAAATCCTCATGGGGGAACAAGATCGATGCGGTCATGGTGGAACTAAAAACAGCACTGGAACTCAACATCGACGCAGTCGGAGTGGACATCAACCTCTTGAGATAGGATGTGAGAGCGTTGGCAGAACGCACAAGCGGCCTAGAAAGTGCAGTGAAAACCAACACAGACGTTAGCACGGCTAACGCCAAGGAGGTTCATATATTACAACAACAGGTACACAACTTGGAAAGCCGAGCAGAAGAGGCTGAAGGGCGGACAAGATGCAACAACATTCGAGTAGTGGGGCTGCAAGAAGGAAAGGAAGGCTCAGACCTGACAAATTATGTGAAAAACATGCTAATACAAGAGATAGGAGTAGGCGTGCTCACCCAAGGGTTCAAAGTTGAGGGGGTGCCCAGAGCCCAGACCATGAGGCCCCAACCGGGAGCTCCTCCTCAAGCAATCGTCACTAAGATATTGAGCTATAAAGATAGAGAAAAGATCCTGGAATATTTTCGCAAGGGTGGAACAATAAATAGAGCATCAGCGACAGTCACAGCGTACCCAGATTACACTATGCTGGTGCAGAGGCAATGTCTGAACTGGCTGTGAAAAGGCGGCTGAAGGCATCTGGCTTTAAATACATGCTCTTGTATCCTGCAAAACTCAAGGTCCTACACAAGGGCAAGGCATTCTTTTTTGAGACACCTGAGGAGAAGGCGAGCTGGTTGGATGCTCAAGGCTGCTCGGAGGATGCAGATGGCCGGGATAGGAGTGGACAGGATAAGTGAACCTGAGTCTCACTATTGAATAACCTGTAGATGTTCTTTTTGCGGCTCCGATATTGACATGGTAATGGGATAGCACTAAAACCCAGGGGGGTACACTGGGTATGTAAGTGGGAAGTGAATATTCACCGCTAAACATGCTCATCATGTGGACTTTTTGGACTGGAATATACACAAGGAAAATGTCCTGCATAAGTCAGGCGTGCCAGCATACTGGGGCATTATATCGGGAGTTACAAAGGAAGCGTGTTCTTACCTCCAATAGTTAGATTAGTTTATACACCAATAGGGTGCATAAACAAATGCACCCCCTGCTGTGTTCTGTACACTGGGTATGTAAGTGGGAAGTGAATATTCACCGCTAAATATGCTTATCATGTGGACTTTTTGGACTGGAATATACACAAGGAAAATGTCCTGCATAAGTCAGGCGTGCCAGCATACTGGGGCATTATATCGGGAGTTACAAAGGAAGCGTGTTCTTACCTCCAATAGTTAGATTAGTTTATACACCAATAGGGTGCATAAACAAATGCACCCCCTGCTGTGTTCTGAGTACCGGTGAAAGCCGAGAAAGGGTAAGATGCGGGGTAGCCTGAGATCCAGGGATGGAGCTGGGCATCAGTTGGGGCTTCGGGAAGGAGTTGGGGGAGTTTTGAAAGGGTGTTAAAGAGAACCGAGGAACGAGCCAACACCTATAATCCACTGCGCATGAGAAGGACAAATGGGGACAGGGGCGGAATGGAGTATGGATGAGATGGGGGACCTTAAGATAGCGACCTGGAATGTCAGGGGGCTCAATAGTTATTAAAAGAGGAATAAGGTCATGATGTATCTGAAGCGACAGAATAGATTTTGCTTTGTTGCAGGAAACTCACTTGACAAAAGAAAAACAAGAAGTGGTAGGGAGGAAATGGAGAGGGACCACCATAGGAGCAACTTATTCAGCGTATGCCAGAGGGGTGATTATATGGATCGCACCACACGTCCCTTTAAAGCTGCTACAGTCTACCATAGTGCCTGATGGGAGGATGGTGATCGTAAGAGGACTAGTAGAAAATAGAGAGCTGAGCATTATCAACACGTATGTCACGAACCAAGACGCCACTAGTCATTTCAGTACTCTATAAAGCAAGATTAGCCCATATGTTGGGGGGATAGTTATACGGGGAGGGGACTTCAACTGCACGTTAGACCCCAGAGTTGATAGATCAGATGAGAAGCTAGAGAAGCCTACCCCGGTAGCTAGAGCCCTGAGGACCATAATAAGTGACTTTCGTCTAGTAGGTGTCTGGAGGATGCACCATCCACAGGATAGGCAGTATTTGCACTACTCAGCCCCACAAAACCTACACACGCGGTTAGATTACGTATTTGCGACATCGGAGATGGTGTCGGAACTAGTACAGTCAGAGTATAAAGCCAGAGTCCTCTCAGACCACTCGCCATTGACTAACATGGCAGTACTTGCCACCCAGAGCACGGAACCCGACATGGAGACTTAGAGCCAAAGCCTTGAAAGGTACAGTTTTCAGGGAGGATTTGCAGAGGGAAATAGTGAAATACTTCAAACACAACACCGGGAGTGTAGAATCGGTTGGCACGCTATGGGAGGCATTCAAGGTGGTGATGAGGGGTGCAGCAATATCTAAATCTAAAGGCCTGCAATGCGGGATAACACACAAGCTACACGAAGCAGAAAAGAAACTAGAGACACTTACGCATACAAGTGGACATTCCCCTGAGGAGGTTGCAACCATAGTACAATTGCAAAAAGATTGTGGGGAGTATTGGGAGAGATTATGCAACCTTAATTATAAAAAATATGTGGAGAGACAACACGCAGAGGGAGATGAGCCGGGCAGGCTGTTAGCCTGGTTATATAAGAGTGAGACACCCAGACAAACAATTAGGGCAATACAGGGAATGAATGGACAAATACTAGATACTCAAGAAGGAGTGAAACAGAGGCTTTTCAGAGTTTTATCAACAACTATATGGAGATGTTGAAGGGCACGAAGAGATTGATGCGACGGAAACATTGGAGGATATCGGCCTTCCCAAATCAGGGACTGCAGAGAGAGAGAATTTAGAGGCTCCGATTACGCTAGAGGAACTAGAAGCAGTGATCAAGCTTCTACCTACTGGTAAAGCTCCGGGGGCGGATGGACTCCCTAGCGAGTTCTACAAAGCATACAAGGCGGAGCGTGTCCCTCCGCTACTAGCCATGTTAAATGAAGCGTTGTATAAGGGGAAGCTGCCGGAATCTCAGAGAGGCGATTATTATCCCGCTTCTTAAGGCCAACAAACCATGCATGGACTGCGGGTAGTATAGACTGCTATCCATGCTTAACCAAGATAGCAAAATACTCACAGCAGTTCTGGCGAACAAGCGGAGACTGGTCATCAACAAACTCATACATCCCCATCAGACCAGGTATGTTCCGGTTAGAAGCATATCTGACAATCTTAGATGTCTCCATCATGTTATAGAACAATCGGAAAAAAGGGCCCATACGAGATTGCAATAATTTTGTTGGATGCAGTGAAGGCCTTCGACTCTGTCAAATGGCCTTGGTTGATGACGGCCCTGAAGGAATATGGGGTTGGGCCCACGTATTTGAGGTGGGTACAGCTGCTGTACAGTACGCCACTAGCTCGAGTTAGGACGGGAGCAATCATCTCAGATAGATAGCAACTCAGTAGGGGTACTAGACAGGGGTGCCCGTGGTCCCCGATGCTGTTTATTTTAGCACTGGAACCCCATGCGATATACTTGAGGCAAAAATATGAAGAGGTGGGTATCAGCACGAGAGGGGGGGCAGCACCCGACATCGATGTATGCTGATGATATGTTGTTGTATTTAAGATACCCTGAGGAAAACCTACAATATATTTTGGAAGTAATGGGACGATACATGAGGTTGTCTGGTATAACAGTGAATCCCAAGAAATCATGTATGTTTCCGCTGGGTAGATATAAAGGGATACCACGAGAGAAATTACAGGTATTACAGATACAGTGGGAAACTAGGACCTTTATATACCTGGGAATTGATGTGTATCACACGGGCGAGGCCGAATACAAACAAAACACCGATACGGCGGTGGTTAACATTGAGAACAGTATGAGGTTCTGGGCCAGACTCCCCTTGACCATGATGGGGAGGGTGGCATTATTAAAGATGGTGGTGCTGCCTAGGTTATTGCACTTCTTTGGGAACATACCACACATGATACCCAAGCGATTCTTTATTAAACTTCAGAGTATATGTAGGGGGTTCATATGGCACAATACTAGAAACAGAATAGCACTATGGAAACTGCAAAACCCATATGACCAAGGGGGTATTAAATTACCCAACCTTGAAATCTACTATCTGGCCAGCCAACTACAATATGTGGCTAGGTGATTATCGGAAGACTCGACATCTGAGTCCAGATTGTTGAGGGCTGAAGTTTCCCGTTTTTTCTTAAGGACTGGATATGCGTGCCGAAACCACAGCAAGACGAGAGGACAAGAATGTTGGACTTGGGATTGAGGATTTGGCGAAGGGCTTACCGGGTCATGAAGAACCCGACCCAGTGATCCCCACAAATGCCACTAGTGGCACAGAATGGAGTAGACGGGCAATTGAGGAAGATAATCCGTAGGCATTGGGAACCGATTGGCATAGCAACGCTAGGGGATGTATGGAAAGACAGGAAGGCGACAGAGTTTGACACACTAGTGGAAGACACCGGTCTACACTGGGGACAATTTATCACTTATATTAGGTTGGTGCGGAAGATAAAAGACACTTCGTCAGAAATAGTGTTAGAGGATCAGTCCGACACGGCTATAGAAACATTTCATGATATATCAGACGGAGGCCACAAGGTCTCCCGAATTTACGAACTACTGATGTCAAAGGTGGGAAAGGAGGTGCTTCAGTTGAGAAGGGACTGGGAGGAAGAAGCCGGGGAAAGTATGAGTGACTGAGTGTGGGCGAGGGTTCAGAGATATCACAAGGTGTCTAGAAACGCAAGGTTGCAACAAATCCAGCTATATATTACCAAAAGGGCATACATGACCCCCTCAGAGGATTGGACGTTATAAGAATGCAGGAATACAGATATGTCCTAAATGTGGGGAGGTGAACGTAGGAATTGTTAGGGAGAATTCTCTGTTTAGGCTGAATTTCCTAACCTAGTGAGTCCCCCAGCAGCTTTGCTGGATTTTTTGGGTTTATTTTTTTCTCCTGCCAAGAGTGAGACTCTTTTACCCTCACTCTTGGACATGACTTGAGTGTTTCTGTGACTTGCTATGTGCTTATGGGCTATGGGGTATTTTTTCCCCATAGGCTATCATTGGTTTTTGAATGTGTGTTACACAGCACCCTCAGTGCAGTAACACAGGGGTGTCATAGAGACCCCCAAACATAGACTCCACACCCTGGGACTGACTACTGTCTCCCTGGGTCTGTAAAGCCACCATTGACTTTACTAGTCTTAACTTAGGAACTTAACCAGTACAAACCATCATAGTGTGGAAGTACTGGTAGGGGCAATTAGATTGCCCCTGGGTCTGTTGTCCAGGGGGTACTGTCCCGTCCCCCCTCGCCGAGTTCTGGCTGGTGGCAGTGGATACCACGGAAATATTCCACCGGAATATTTCCCAATGGGAGTTCCCATTGATTTTAATGCACCACTTTTTGGTGCGATGTTAAAGATACCGCCGGTTTATTTATTTAATATAAATTCACCGGTTGGGATTTTTTGCCAGAACTCGCTGCCAAAATGGCATCTAGGTTCACTTCAGTAACCCTGAACCCGAGTCGAGCCTTTGTTCCACTTTTGACGGGCTTCTGCACAGAAGCCCTCCAAAGTGGTGCCATTCTGTCTGGGTACTACAGGGGGTGTGGGAGGGGGTTTAGGCACCCTGGACTGAGTTGCCTTGCCAACTCATGTCGCACTCTGGTGTGATTGGCCCAAGTGGTGAGCCGCCCCGCTCACCACTTAGCATGTTTGAGTGACAGCTAGGCTGTATGAATGGGGGTTTGCTGTATAAAAGCAGGGTTTTTGGGACTGGTGCTTCAGAAGCCGCCACAGGACCTAAGAAGCCAAAGAGGGAGAAGCCGAGCCGACCTGCCAAGACGACACCACGGGTGGAGCCCTGCGGAACCGTCTCACCACTTTTCCCAACGACAGAGGAGATCTCCAGCCGGGAGAGTCTTCTTCCCTTGACTGGTGGGGACAACCAGTTTCTGCCTTCTTTTCACCGCCCTGAAGCATCTCGTGGCCGCCTTGCCTGTGCCAAGCACCCCGGCAACCGGGATACCACTTTTTACCTCAACCGCGAAAGAGGGGTAACATCCTTTTAACCGGAAAACTCCATGGCTGGTTTCTTCCCTGGTAGTGCAACGACCTTCAGCTTTCCTCCACGTCGAGATCTTCTCTTCCTCTGGACGACGCCGCAACTTGCACCCACTACCAGGAACAACTGCCACCGCTGGAGGATCCTTTCCATTTTAAAGGTACCGTGTTCCGCCCGGCTTCCCTTGCCACCGATTGTACGGGGTAGATTTAGCCCTCGGCTCTCGAACCTGGGTAAGCCTGGGACACCCTAACTAAACTTTTCTAAACTTAGTAAAACCTTTTCTACTCACCTGTAAAGACTTGTGACATTGTGTGATCTTGGACATATTTTCGCCTGGCTCTCCCTAGAGTGGGCCTGGCAACCGAACTTCCTTGCTCCACAATAGACTGCCTTTCTAAACTTACTGTGAATCTCTGAAAAGTGTTTTACCTTGCTGTTTTCCGTCCCTTTTTAACTAACTTGTTGGAGTGCCATTTAACGTTAAGCGCTCACCTCTGTTTAGAAATAAGTGGTGTTAACTTAGACTTGTCCAACAAATAACTAGGGATGTACATATAAGTAATAGTGACTGTGTTTTGACTTACTTACTTTTTCTGTGCTAGTGTAATTTATGAGTGTGTCTTTTAAATAAATAATTATATACTTTTACACCTAGCTCTGGTCAGTGTTTGCTTGTACTACTGTGCCTCTGTACCTATTATGTATGCTCTATATACTGCCTAACTCTTCTTGAGGGAAGTCTGATTGCTCAGCCACAGCTATACAGGTAAATCTGGGTGGTACAGACTGCTACCAAGTGGGTTTACTGCCAAACACCTGTAGTCTTAAATCTTTTGCAGTGGTCCCAGAGGGAACTGCACAGGTTTCTGCCTAACACTGGTGTACAGCGGTGGGATTTGTATTGAGCATACACGTTAGTGTACTTTTGAGATACCTTAGTGCAACTAACCACAAAGCTTAAAGCACAAAAAGAAAAAGTCATTTTCTAACATGTCTGCTATGGAAAGTTATAGTCAAGAGTCCCTTGCTACAAAAACTGCTGATTGTTTAAGAGTTCTCTGTAAGCATAAGAACCTCATGACTAAAGGCAAGAAAATGGAGCTAATAGAAAGGTTGTTAGAAAACCAAAGTCTGGATGATTGTTCAGAGGTACCTACCACTCCAGCAAACGTAGAGAACAGCAATGATATTGACATTGAACAAAGTATTGATGATCTTGGGTCAGAACCAGAAGAGGAAGATGAAACTGTTGTAGATGTCCCCTCTAGACCTCTGTCTGCTCTACCAGCTGTACCTACTGGGCCTTTGCCAGGTCCCACATTTAGTCCTCAGTACTATGAGCTGGAGAAAATGAAACTTGAATTAGAGTACAAGAAACTTAATGCTCAAACTGACAAACAACTAAGGCTAAGAGAAATGGAGCTCAAGTATGAGCTAGAATTGAAGAAATTGTCTGTTGAGAATGCTTCTCTCTCTGGCTCCTCTAGAAGTTCCAGTCCTAAAAGACCCCGGATGCCTAAAGAATTGATTGGTATGTATGAGTCTAGGTTGGATGTGTTTGATTGGTTGTCTATGTTTGAGTATAATTATGGGCTCCAGAACATCACAGGTAATGAGTTACTCACCTGGTTGTTCTCTCGGCTCCCCCCTGTTGCGACTGATGCAGTAATGGAGTTGGGGGAGGAGGATAGGAAAGAGTATGAATGTGTGAAACTAGCTTTGATAGCTAGGTTTGGGAAGACCCCTTCCCAGTATCTTAGGAGGTTTAGAAGCCTCAAAAAGCATGATGGTACCCCTTGGGCTACCTGGGTGTGTGAAGGGTTGAAAAACTTACAGGGATGGATTAAGGGTTACAAAGTGAACACTTATGAAGGAATGAGAAATCTTGTAATGATGGAGTCAATTTATGATGCCTGCTCTCCTGAGCTCAGACAGCACTTGGCTGATTCACAGGAATTAGATCCTAGAAAGCTAGCTAAGGCTGCTGACTTGTGGGTTGCCGACAGGGCTACTCACAAGGATTCTGGGGTAACTCAGAAGAAGGATGAGGGGAGACAGCCTAAGAAAGACTCCAAAGAGAATTCTAATAATTCCAATTCCAAAGAGGGCCCCAAACCACACCATAAGGGTAAGCCACCTGGGAAACCACAGCAGAGTAGTATACCTTCTGGTGCCAAACCAGAAGGAGGTCAGAACAAGCCTCCATTCCAAAGGACCTTTGGATCCTGTTATGTTTGTAAGGCTACTGACCATGTGAAAGGAGATCCCAGATGTAAGGGTAAACCTTCAGGGATCCAGCTTGTCTCCTTAGCCTTCGCTCCTGAGGAGGAAGTCCCTATGGCAAGTGGAAACTTTCTACTACTGGCTGATGAACCCACTGGAGTCTCAGCCAGTGTTTCTTTAGTCTCTCTGGGGTTGTGGGAACAACAGAATTTAGATGTCTATAATTCTATCCCAGATAATACTAAAGAGTATTATAAGGACAGTGTCCACGTGAATGGTCAGGAGACTCCTGCCATCAGGGACACTGGGGCCAGCATAACTGTGGTGGATGAATCATTTTTCAAGGCAGAGGATGTTGCTAAGGCACCCAAATGCCTCACCAAGTTAGCTGGAGGGCCTGTGCAGATGTGTCCCCAGTTACCAGTTCTCATCCAATGTAATGATATGGCTGTGAAGATACCTGTCAGTATACAATGTGAAGTACCAGGAAGGGTTCTGTTGGGTAATGACCTGAAAGCTCTTGGAGTTGTGTCACATACCCCCAGACCTCCTAGTAAAAGGTTACAGGAGCTCACAAAACCTGCAAGAGAGAAAACCTTGCAAGGTTTATCTCAGGAGATGATGACAGAAATCACTCCTCTCCCACTGGAGCAACTTACTGCAGTGACTACCAGATCAGGAGCTAAGGGGCACCCCAAGACTCCTAGGAAAAAGCCTACAACAAGCACTCCAGTGCTTCCAACAAGGACTTCCCCGAGGTTGTCCAAAGTTACACCTGTAACTCCACCTCTAGCTGAGGCTGAGAGGGAGGTACAACCCTGTCTGGTTGAACTAGACTCTGAAGAAGAGCTAGTAGGAGGCCCAGAACTTATTGGAGACCTGGACCCGGCTGACCATCCTGAGCTGCAGTCTTTACTGGCAGAAGGTGGACCCAGCAGGTCAGCTTTTCGTAAGGGACAAAGAATGTCCAACTCTGGAGGGCCTTCGCCAACAGGCAGCTTCTCAGGCTGATGGGCAAGAGCCTGGGAAGTATAGGTTACACTGGGAAGATGGCCTCTTCTACAGTGAACCAACTGGATCTGAACCTGGAGCCTACCAACGCCTGGTAGTGCCCCAAGAGAACAGACAACAGTTCTTGCAACTAGCCCACGAGATTCCTTTGGCTGGTCACTTGAGTTTCAAGAAGACCAAGGAAAGGCTCTCTCTCTACTTTTATTGGCCAAAGATGGGGGCTGAAGTAGATAGATATTGCAGGAGCTGCCATACCTGCCAGACTTCTGGTAAGGTGGGTTCCAAGAATGTGGCACCTTTAGTGCCTCTCCCAGTTGTGGGAGTCCCATTTGAGAGGGTAGGGATTGACATTGTTGGTCCCCTTGATCCTCCAACCTCCTCAGGCAACAGGTTTATCCTTGTTGTAGTAGACCATGCTACTAGGTACCCTGAGGCAATTCCTATGAGGACTGTTACAGCTGCAGCTGTAGCTAAGGCCCTCCTTGGTATTTTTACCCGGGTTGGGTTTCCTAAGGAGGTGATCTCTGACAGGGGGTCAAATTTTATGTCCCACTACATGAAAGCCATGTGGAAAACCTGCGGAGTTACCTACAAGTTCTCAACCGCATACCACCCTCGGACAAACGGGTTGGTAGAAATATTTAACAGAACCATGAAGAGCATGATAGGTGCTTTAGAAGAACCCCTTAAAAAGAAGTGGGACCTTCTACTGCCATGCCTTCTATTTGCTTATAGAGAAGTCCCTCAGGAGGGAGTAGGTTATTCTCCCTTTGAAATTCTCTATGGCCATCCAGTCAGAGGCCCCTTGGCCCTGATTAAGGAGGGGTTGGAGAGTGCTCCTTCCCCCAAGCCAGTCAGAGTGACTGACTATGTGATAGGTCTCCGAAGGAGAATGTCACACATGATGGCAGAAGCAAGTGACAACTTGAAAGCTGGACAAGCTCTGATCAAACATTGGCATGATCAGAAGGCTAACATGGTTGAGCTTACTCAAGACCAGCTAGTTCTAGTTATGCTTCCAACAAGGCAGAGGGCCTTGCAAGACAAATGGATGGGACCCTTCAAGGTTGTGGGAAAACTTGGAGAGGTCAACTATCTGGTGGATCTGGGCAAACCCAGGGAAGCTCCCAGAGTCTTCCACACCAACCGCCTCAAAGCCTATGTCTCTAGACCAGAAGTAGGAGCATTGCTTCTAGCTTCATCAGAAGAGGAGGAGGAGGAGAGTGAAGCTCTACCTGACCTCCTGAGAGGCTTACCTTTGGACGAAAAGGTTGAAGGAGTTAATCTCTCTTCAGATCTGACACCTGAGCAACAGGAGGAGTGCAAAGCTATGTTAAATCAGTTTGCACCTCTGTTCTCACTTTCACCAGGCTTGACCCCTTGGGGAGAGCATGATATACTCACTGGTGACTGTCTGCCAGTCAAAAGCAGAGGATACAGAATGTCAGAACATGTCAGAACCCACATCAAAGGTGAGGTCAAGAATATGCTTGATCTCGGGGTAATAGATCCCTCTACTAGTCCATGGTCTAGCCCAGTGGTGTTAGTACCAAAGGCAGGATCCAAAGAGTTGAGATTCTGTGTGGACTATAGAGCTCTGAATGCAGTCACCAAGACTGATGCCCACCCTTTGCCAAGGACAGATGAGTTGGTGGATAAACTTGGTGCAGCCAAGTACCTCAGCACACTGGACCTTACGTCAGGCTATTGGCAAATAGCCCTGACAGACCATGCCAAGGAGAAAACTGCATTTTCTACCCCAGTTGACCTATACCAATTCAAGGTTATGCCTTTTGGACTAAAAAATGCACCTGCAACATTCCAAAGGATGGTGAACCAAGTTCTAGCTGGGATGGAGGACTTCTGCATGTCATACTTGGATGACATTGCAGTCTTCAGCCACTCCTGGGAGGAACATGTGAACCACTTAGGACATGTTTTGCAGGCTCTTGAGCAGGCCAATCTGACCATAAAGGCAAGCAAATGCCAAATTGGACAGAGTAAAGTGGTCTACCTTGGACATGAGGTAGGAGGTGGAGAGATAAGGCCTTTGCTCAGCAAGATTGAAGCTGTGCAGAATTGGACAACACCTACTACTCAGACCCAGGTGAGAGCCTTCTTAGGCCTCACTGGGTATTACAGGAATGTCATTGAGAACTACGGGACCATTGCTTCTCCTCTGAATGTGATCTCCTCTCCAAAATTCCCTAAGAAGGTCAAATGGAATGAGGAATGCAATCAGGCCTTTGAAAACCTGAAGAAAGCTCTTTGCCAAGCTCCAGTACTCCGAGCTCCTGACTACCACCAAACTTTCATTGTACAAACTGATGCTTCCAATGTAGGTATAGGTGCAGTTCTTAGCCAACTGGATGAGAAGGGTAGGGAACACCCCATTTGCTTCATCAGTAGAAAACTGAAGGATCCTGAAACAAGGTGGGCAACAATAGAAAGAGAATGCTTTGCTATTGTGTGGGCACTGAAGAAGTTTAGGCCATACTTGTATGGTTCTACTTTTGTCATTCAGACTGACCACCAACCCTTGCGATGGTTAATGCAAATGAAAGGGGAAAATCCAAAACTATTGAGATGGTCAATCTGCCTCCAAGGGTTTGATTTCACCATTGAGCACAGGTCAGGGTGTCACCATCAAAATGCTGATGGACTCTCTAGGATGTATGTCATCGACTAGAGGTATGAGGTTCATCCAGGAGTGGATTAAATCCTCCTGTCCCTTAGTCTGGGGGAGAGCGAGTGTTAGGGAGAATTCTCTGTTCAGGCTGAATTTCCTAACCTAGTGAGTCCCCCAGCAGCTTTGCTGGATTTTTTGGGTTTATTTTTTTCTCCTGCCAAGAGTGAGACTCTTTTACCCTCACTCTTGGACATGACTTGAGAGTGTTTCTGTGACTTGCTATGTGCTTATGGGCTATGGGGTATTTTATCCCCATAGGCTATCATTGGTTTTTGAATGTGTGTTACACAGCACCCTCAGTGCAGTAACACAGGGGTGTCATAGAGACCCCCAAAGATAGACTCCACACCCTGGGACTGACTACTGTCTCCCTGGGTCTGTAAAGTCACCATTGACTTTACTAGTCTTAACTTAGGAACTTAACCAGTACAAACCATCATACTGTGGAAGTACTGGTAGGGGCAATTAGATTGCCCCTGGGTCTGTTGTCGAGGGGGTACTGTCCGGTCCCCCCTTGCAGAGTTCTGGCTGGTGGCAGTGGATACCACGGAAATATTCCACCGGAATATTTCCCAATGGGATTTCCCATTGATTTTAATGCACCACTTTTTGGTGCAATGTTAAAGATGCCGCCGGTTTATTTATTTAATATAAATTCACCGGTTGGTATTTTTTGCCAGAACTCGCCGCCAAAATGGCGTCTAGGTTCACTTCAGTAACCCTAAACCCGAGTCGAGCCTTTGTTCCACTTTTGGCGGGCTTCTGCACAGAAGCCCTCCAAAGTGGTGCCATTCTGTCTGGGTACTACAGGGGGTGTGGGAGGGGGTTTAGGCACGCTGGACTGAGTTGCCTTGCCAACTCATGTCGCACTCTGGTGTGATTGGCCCAAGTGGTGAGCCGCCCCGCTCACCACTTAGCATGTTTGAGTGACAGCTAGGCTGTATGAATGGGGGTTTGCTGCATAAAAGCAGGGTTTTTGGAACTGGTTCTTCAGAAGTCGCCACAGGACCTAAGAAGCTGAAGAGGGAGAAGCTGAGCCGACCTGCCAAGACGACACCACCGGTGGAGCCCTGCAGAACCGTCTCACCACTTTTCCCAACGACAGAGGAGATCTCCAGCCGGGAGAGTCTTCTTCCCTTGACTGGTGGGGACAACCAGTTTCTGCCTTCTTTTCGCCGCCCTGAAGCATCTCGTGGCCGCCTTGCCTGTGCCAAGCACCCCGGCAACCGGGATACCACTTTTTACCTCAACCGCGAAAGAGGGGTAACATCCTTTTAACCGGAAAACTCCACGGCTGGTTTCTTCCCTGGTAGTGCAACGACCTTCAGCTTTCCTCCACGTCGAGATCTTCTCTTCCTCTGGACGACGCCGCGACTTGCACCCACTACCAGGAACAACTCCCACCGCTGGAGGATCCTTTCCATTTTAAAGGTACCGTGTTCCGCCCGGCTTCCCTTACCACCGATTGTACGGGGTAGATTTAGCCCTCAGCTCTCGAACCTGGGTAAGCCTGGGACACCCTAACTAAACTTTTCTAAACTTAGTAAAACCTTTTCTACTCACCTGTAAAGACTTGTGACATTGTGTGATCTTGGACATATTTTCGCCTGGCTCTCCCTAGAGTGGGCCTGGCAACCGGACGTCCTTGCTCCACAATAGACTGCCTTTCTAAACTTACTGTGAATCTCTGAAAAGTGTTTTACCTTGCTGTTTTCATTACTTCTGCCTTTCCCCCCCCTTTTTAACTAACTTGTTGGAGTGCCATTTAACGTTAAGCGCTCACCTCTGTTTGGAAATAAGTGGTGTTAACTTAGACTTGTCCAACAAATAACTAGGGATGTACATAGTGACTGTGTTTTGACTTACTTATTTTTTCTGTGCTAGTGTAATTTATGAGTGTGTCTTTTAAATAAATAATTATATACTTTTACACCTAGCTCTGGTCAGTGTTTGCTTGTACTACTGTGCCTCTGTACCTATTATGTATGCTCTATATACTGCCTAACTCTTCTTGAGGGAAGTCTGACTGCTCAGCCACAGCTACCAGGTAAATCTGGGTGGTACAGACTGCTACCAAGTGGGTTTACTGCCAAACACCTGTAGTCTTAAATCTTTTGCAGTGGTCCCAGAGGGAACTGCACAGGTTTCTGCCTAACAGGAATGATACATATGTTTTTGGCGTGCCCGGCAGTGGGGAGATTCTGGAGGTGAAGAGGCCCACCTCTTGGCTCGAGAAGGGGATTAAGCTGGAAGTGGAATCTTTGTGGGCATGCATGGTGGGGGGGCGGGGGGGGGTGTGTTTCTAGGCCGCATAAATTGGAGCATGTAAGAAAACTCAAAGACCTTGCTTACATACTGCCCAAACGCAGAATAGCCATAGGCTGGAAAGCAAGCAATAGACCAAGGGCAGAAGTCTGGTGGCATGACCCTCAGAAATGGGTGAATGCGGAAACAGTGGTGTGGAGTGAAGCAGTTAACAGGGTGGTAAGATGATAAAGCAGAATAATTGACGGCCTGAAGACATTTAGTGGCTACACTGTCTGAGACTGTGCCAACACACGATGACTCCTTGGAGGGTGTGGAGATGAGAGTACCCCCGAATAGAGCAGTGGAAGGTGATGAGGTGAAGTAGGCTCGAGAAGGGGGCAGGGGTAACCGGGAAGCAGTGGACATGTCACGATACAGTACATAATCCTCAAAAGCATTGATTGATGTTCACTGTCTAGTTTTATTTTTTGGTTGTTTTGTTTGTTAAAACCAATTTTAAACATTTTTTAAAAAATACTAATTGGAAGGCCCAAAGTCTGGCCATAAACACTTGGCGCACAACCCTAGAGTTTTGGTAACCATGACATAAATGAGGAAAGCAAGAAATGGGAAGGGTTTTTGCTCACTTTTCAGGGAGCATTTGCAAAGTTGCCAAATTTGGATTTCTGACATACATACAACCCCCTCCCAGATGATATTGGGGGCCTAGGAAAATAAGCGTAAGTGCTTTGCCACATATGTTTTCTTTGGCATGGCTTCAACATGCCCAGGCTCACCATGCAGTCTGTAATTTTCAAACATATACCCCCCTTGCACAGAGAACACCACCTCATTAGCTATTCCTCCTCTTTGTGTAGCTTCCAATATAGTACAGTGGAGTCCCACTATAAATTCGGTCAAATTGTACACATAGCTCCTCTACCCTTTCCTTCTCATGCCTTACTGTGCATCTTATCTAACCCTTGCCCTCATCCCAACTATCTACCCAACTTTGCTTCTCCCTACCACTACTGAATGTTCTATCATACTCCTCCTTTGCCTCTCTGACGTGCAAACCGCTTCGAAGCCATAAACTCTGGCAGGTGGTGCTATACAAATGCAAGATACCACACATCATAAACATTGGATATTTTTCTCCCATGTCAACAACTACTCATTATTCCATAGCCTACACGTGTTTCTCTCCTAGGCCCCGACTACCAATCACAGGCCTTTAAATTAGCTTATTCAGGGCTTTCAGATGGTAACTTTCTTAGATGGTAACCCCCCTCCATTCAGCAATATCCCTCTGATGAGCCACTGCCCAGGTGGTAAACCTCCTGCTTCCAATAACTCTTTTTTAAGATGGTAACCCTTTCTCCTTCCAAGGAAACCTCTATCTCCCAACCTCCAACTATCGACACCAACCTTGCCACTTGTTAGTATTCCTTTTGCTCACTGCTCTCCTTCAAACGCTGAATTCCGGCTCTTACTCCAACACCCCACACCTAGACACTGGTTTGCAAAGCTTTTATATTCCCCTTCACACTCCCCTAGGGTGGGACCTCAGACAACCTGTTGACCTGGGTAGTGGGAGCTGGCCTTGAATGAGCCATGTACCTGGGCTAAGGCGGTCTCAGAGGGGCCTGGCTTGAGTTTACATTATGGCCTGTTGCCATTTTTGGATTTCACACTGAGCCAGGATGTGTGGGAGTTCTCGACTCCCGCGAGAACTCAGTGAGGCCCAAGTGAGGCAGTCTTCTTTTTCTTAAATTGCGGTCTTCCCTTAGCATCTTTAACAGCAGTTGATACATTGATACGAGTCAGGTGAGCCTTTCTGCGTCAGAAAGCTTCTGTTATAGGAGAATTGCCACTTCGTATCCCTCATGTTGCAGGTTTGACGTGTGGAACAATGGAGAAGAAAAAAGTATCAGTGTCGGACTACACAGAGCGTGTTTTTGTCTGGTTAGAAACTGAATCTATGCTGGTACTGTGGATAGGGCTGGTTTGTTTACTCTGTTCGAGTGATTTCTTCAGCAGTGTTGTGTAAGGAATGCATGGTACCAACAGAAAGACAGCCACAAGTGACCACAGTTCAAGGGTGTTTATTGACCTTCAACAAGGGTATGATAAATGCCTATCTAATCCTAAATCTACAGATGGGAGCAAGCTACAAGTGTCTTGTCAAAATAAAAGGGCCTATACTAAAAAAAAACTATTGCCAATCCTTACCTCTAAATACAAATGGTGTGGGGTAGTGTTTATGAAAAAGAAAGGAGTGTTCACAAAAATGATACGTCAGGATGTTCAGGCCGTTGGCCTCCCTTCCCCACGTTTTCAGCATGGGACAAGCCAGTTCACTCCAGCATAGCACAATCTCTGGCTTCTTCGGCACGAGCATACAGTTCAATCGCTAGCATCAGGACCTTTGGTGCCCAAGTTTCTTTACTTATCAAAGTCTCTTGATTCAGAGGGCCTGATGTACCAAAAAAAACAAAAAGTTATTATCTTCTTACAAGTACTCAATTCAGGTGATTCACACTTCACCCCAGATCCTGCTCAGCTGGGTTCAGATCCCTTTAATACAACCATCGATACTTTGGATCCCCCTGTTCCGGGCTCGAAATTCCCTTATACAATGTTCATAGAATATTCTTTCTAGGGTGAATCACAGTTCACCCTGGATCCCCCTCTGCCGGGCTCAGATCCTTCCTCTTACACAATAGTCTCCCTCAGCCAGGTTCGGAACAATTTCAGTTATTATCAACTATTGAAGACTTTCGAATGTGCACAGGATTTAGCTTGACCCGTTGCAGGACCACTTCGATTTCACAATTCCTTTTTACTTTTGCCACCTCTCAGTTTGATACCTAACATAGATCTTCGAATGAGCACCCATGTGGCGCTGGACCACTGTGTTTACGGTATCTGTCTTGGTTTCAAAAGTTCAGTCACTCATCTGCTGTTTAATTATTGACGTTGCTCGTCACATACTGTTCTCTTCACATTTCTCTATACAATGTTGCTGCTTGCAACCGTGGCTCTAATACAGCCCGGTCTGGTATCAGTCTCTCCGACACACCGGCAGTGCGGACTCTACTGGCGCTGCTTTGTTGTAGGAGCCAAGGACAGTACCACAACAGCAAACTATTCTCCCCGCCTTGACCATCGATGCAGGAGAGCCCCGGGTACCTCCGACACACAATGCAGGTTTCTTCAGCTTTAATTCCAGGTCTTATGTTTCTTACTCTATAAGGCTCATGAAAGTAACGGTCTTTCTCTGAAAAGGTCAAGGGCACTCCCTCCTTGCAACCCTCTCCGGTCTTGCTGTCTTTCTCCTCGTATTAAAGTGCCATCTTGGAACTGCTGCTTCCTTGTGTGCTTTGCTTTGCTCAGAGTGTGCTTTCATGCTCTGCCTTTTATCCGTGTTATGTTATGTTATTTTGCATTTATATAGCGCCTTATATACCATTGGTATGGTCTGAAGGCGCTGGTAGGTTGAACACCCTTGGGAACCGAAGTTCAGATCAGTAGAGGGAGTAGGGAGAGTCAAAGGTGCGTGTGAGCACCAGGTATGTGTGCAGCTTGAGCGTGTAATAGCTGCTTCTTAGCGATAGGTGTGGTGATTGAGGGGTCAGGAATATGTGTTCGTTCTGGCAGGATTTATCCAGACCGGATGTGGCTGCATTAGGCCTGAGGAGTACCGTTAGCTGGGGGTGTGAAACCAGCAGTGATGTGGAGTATGTGGGGGTTGTAGGTATGAGAACAGTTATACCGAATGGTGTCATAGTATCTCTGTGTTCTAGTTGAGTGGTGGTGTAAAGGAGAGAGTAAGCATATGGTGGGTTATGTGATCATTCGAACGTTTTCAGCATTCCAACTATCCTTTGTACTTCACAACATCCGTTCCATGCACGTAATCCACTCCATGCACCCAGTCTGTTCCCAACATTCCGGTCCGCTCCACGCACTCATGCATTCCAGTTCGCTCTGCGCGATCCAGTCCGTCCCGAGCGCTCCAGACTGTCCCGCGCTCACGAGTCTGGACCACGCAAGCCCAACGTCATCATCCATTCTACGCAACTCATCTGCTCTACGTGGCACATCGGTTTGTTCCAGGCACTCCTTTGCTCGAGGTACTGCACTCCTTCGCTCCAGGCACTCCATTGCCTTATGCCCTTACATGCACTACGCATTCATTCCCTCTCCGCACCCACCCGCTCCCCGCACCCACCGGCTCCCCGCACCCACCGGCTCCCCGCACTCATCAGCTCTATGCATCTATGCATCTGTTCCCATGCTCATCTGCTCCCCGTGCTCATCTCCGCCCCGTGCTCTTTTGCTCCCCGCGCTCATCCGCTTTATGTTCTCATCACTTTCCGGGCATTTAACAGCAATATCCCGTTCTACATTTCATCTCTACACTCATCCGCTCTACACACTCCTCTTCCCAGCGTTCTACACATTCTTTTGCAGTCACTCGGTCTACACACTCATCTGCTCTACGCACTTCTGCATTCTACGTACAACTCTGTACTTACGCACTTATCTGCTCTACGCATTCATCCATTCTGCACATCCAGCCGCTCTACACACTCATCCGTTCAACATATTCATCCGTTCTATACACTCCTCATATCTACACACTAATCCGATCTGCACACTCATCTGCTCGCCGCATTCATCCACTCAGCGCATTCATCCGTTTCACATGTTAAGGCAAAGAAGGTCAAGCTGATGGGACACATTAGGTTCTGGCAATCTATAGAGTGGGCCACCAGGGACAGAGTGTTTAGCAGGCCACCTTTCAGGCCTGCCGCAGGAGAGATGTTGGATTGGATAGGATGCTTAATAAAACCTATAGGGAAGATAGTATTGCACCAACTCTTAAGATACCCATACATCTTTGTGGCAGATTAAGATGTCCAAACTCTGACCTCAGAAGCCATGCTGCCAAGTTCATGGAGAGAGGTTGAGGGTGCACTGCAAGTCCCCCCCGCCCCCATGCTGAGTGAGCAGATTGTACGGGCAAAGGAGTTTGTTGGGATAGCACATTGCCAGTTGCACAGATGTGTATACCAGGGTTGTTTTGTCCACATAGGAGCAACTAGGATGAGCGTCACCTGTTCCTTGTGGATCTTGTTCACCACCTTCCTCATTAGAGGCATGGGGGTGTGGGGGTGGGGGAGCGTGAGCAAATTTCCCTGACCAGTTCATCCATAGGGCGTTCCCCTTGGAGCCTGGCTGGGGGAACCTGGACGCGAAGTCTGGGCATTTTCTGTTTTCGCTTGTAGTGAACAAGTCTGTTGTGGGGAACTCCACTGAGAGAAGAGGTGTTCTACTACCTCTGCATGTAGTTGCCACTCGTGTTATTGTGGTAGGGGATCTCTGCTCAATGAGTCTGCAAGAGAGTTGAGTTCCCCTGGAACGTGCTGGGACGATAGGAATATTTTCAGTTCGAGTGCCCATTTCCAAATTTGTTGCGCAAGCCTGAACAGATTTGGCGAATGTGTGCCCCCCCCCCCTGCTTGCTGATGTAAAACATCGCTGTAGTGCGGTCTATCAGGATTTGCACAGATTGGTTCGCTAGGTGAGATTCTTGGGGAAGTGTAATGGAAGTCAGGTGTGTGTAATGATCAGTAATTGCCTGACCATTGTGTTGGGACATGTCAGGTATACGGCTCGGACATTAGTCCGTTTTCTCTCACAGTGAGCTGTGAGAACGTTTTTGTGTCAGGAAAGGGGGATGGGGGAGTGTAGTTCCTAAATATCCTACCTGTTAGGAGGGGGAAAAGGTGTTGCAGGGAAGGGGATACCGTGTCTTGCCGTCCGGTGTCCCACTTCCACTCCCCGAAGACCCCTCATCCAGGTGATCCTCCCTCACTGGTCCACCCCAGGAACTGGTTCCAAAAGCGATGGCCGTGTCCTGCCCACTTGGATGACAGATCCCCAGGGGCTAGCGGATGAGACACCTTCAGGTTTCTCACAGTTGCCAGAGAAATACAAGCAAGAGAAACTTTAGTTTGAAGCTCATTCAGAAAAAGAAGAAAAAAATCAATATTACAGTCGGCAATCATCACTTATTCGTAACTGGTGCCGAGAGGAACATTGAATCTGTGTCGGTTTGTTTCTGAGAGGTGCTGCAGCCTGGATTAATCAAATGGACAAGCACCATCTTGGATATCAGGCTGTAAGCCTTGGTTATCAGGAAGAGGCCACCTCCCTGATGGCAGGGAAGTACAGCTAGAACTGCCGATACTGTAACCTCTCACCATATACATCAACCAAGCCTTGAAGGACCCATTATTGGTTGGGAGTAAAAACACTGGCCAATTTAACATACGGTTGTCAAGTGACTCCCTGTAAGGATGGACCCATATCCCAATACTGAGCATTCACTTCTATCAATTGCCTGCGGAGAGGTGTAGGATGGGGTCAGTTCAATTAGATCAAATTAGTTGAAGAAAAACTAAGGTAAAAGCAAAGCTCAGGAGTGGAGTAGGGTGTCCCACTTGACATGGAGTCAAGTGGCACCCTAGTTTAACTAAAATGTGACATGGGAAGATAAGATAGGATCACACTATTCTAGTTAAATTATGCCACCTAAAGAGTTCAGAAGTTGCTGTAAAAAGACATAGGCAGTTGCCATGCAGGCTACTTCCAACCTTGTAAAAAATAAAAAATTAAACATTTTTAAAAAAGGGGACTGTGCATGCATGCGCCGCGCATGGAGAGCTAACTGCATCGGCTCCAGGCGGCCGCGGTGATTATCCTGATCACCGGGACGCGGTGGTGTGCTTGATGGTGAAAGACGGCCGTGCTTCACCAGCGCAGCCGGACCGCCACCCAGGGTGTCTCCCACCCGCCTGATTCCTACATCCACACGTGCACTGGACGGGTGCTCTGGATACGAACGCTGCAGCTGACGCCATCCTGCATTAACGAGAAACAGCACGTTCTCCCTACGACAGATTCCAGGACCACGGTGCCCAAGATTGGGGGCCTGGAACCAACTTTTCAACAATTGGGACGCGGAGCCCCACTGACTGAAGCCGTGGACCTGAACGGGAAGGGAACAGCCCGGAACGTATACTGGACAGACATCCATAACGCCGCATCCTGAGGACCGGACCCTGGTGGTGGGCGCGTGGCAGCGAGGTGCCCGGGCTGCACAGGTGAGGTGGACATAAAGAGCCCCCCCTGCTGCCTGACCCAGCAACTGCAAAAGACGAGACCCCCCCACAGTCATCCGCAGACAAACCCGACCTGCAGCGGGGAGCTGAACTGGGGTGTGTCTCTCCCTGCCCCCACCAGCAAAACTACAGCACCCGGGGTCGAGATGCGGCAAGGTGAAGGGACCTAGGTGCCGCACTCCCCTGACGGCGTAGAGCACGGCAAAAGCAGGCCCAGCACCAACAAGGTACGTGCAGGGGAGGTGCCCCTCCCCCCCATCCCCTCCACAACCCTGTGCGAGATTAGACAATCAACAGGGTCCACGGGACCCGCATAGCGAACACGGCATAGCGAACATGACGCACCCCCCTGAAAAGAACTGTGGGACAGGGGAACAGTGCTGGATAACGCCTACCCTGCTGGGGACACTGACCGGGTTGGGTGGCCCGCTTGAACTGGTCCCGGTACGTCACAGAGCATTACCCTACAACAGTGGGGGTGACCCCCCCTCCGTGAAGACCACATACACTGGGGGTGGGGCGGAGTAGCAGTGACTGGGGACGCCTCTCCTCCCCCAGCCAACGTAAGCACGCTAGGCCCACGGCAGAGCCACAGACTTCCCCCTCCTCCGCCACGATGCTGGCTAGTGGCTGAGGGGACAACCAGCGGAACACCACCTGTGGGGCTCTACTATCAAGGGGACGGAGACTCCCAAGGCACAGACCACAGCTCCGGCAGGAAAAGACAGCCTCGGAGGAAGGACCCACGGGTGGCCCACATAAAAGAAATAGACACTGAGGCTACAACAAGCTTCCCCAGAACGGGGGTCGGGGTCGCAGAGGACAAACGCATGACAAATCTCGACTCTAGCACTAACCCTCTCTGGGACCCCGACACGACCTACCTTGACCCAACACTTCACTGGGATCACCGATTGCACTATGGGCAAGGACAAGGCCAGAAGAGAAACCCTACAAAGTAAAATGGACCTCTTCACAGTAGGGATCCCTCATCGCCTCGAGACACAGACCCTGGAGGAGGAAGACATCAGAGAAGAAGCCCATGATCCTACGATCTCACTGAGCGACTTAATGAAAGCAATTGGAGATCCAAGAACATCTCTGGAACTCAAAATTGGTGGGGTATCCACAGAAGTGTCCCTCCTTCGCCAAGACCTTCGCAACCTATTGTCTAAAGTCGGCGAAGCAGAATAAAGACTGTCAGATACAGAGAACACAGTTCACCGACTGGAACAGCAACTAGCGCTCAGAAGGTCAACCAACTTGAATACTGCGCCGAGGACAGCGAAGGAAAGGCGCGTCGCAACAACCTTAGGATTCTCGGGATCCCGGAAAGAGAAGAGGGCCCCAGTGTCAAACTCTTTCTGGAAGATGGTCTGGCCCACGTCTTCGCCCCTAAAAAACTGTCAAAGTTCTTCTCCATTGAAAGAGCAAACAGAGTGCCCACAGGGCAACCCACTCCTGGAGCCCCGCCAAGAACAATAATCGCACGCCTCCTGAACTTTTGAGACCGAGACGCTATCCTCCAGATGGCACGGGCCTCGGGCCTAATCACATACAACGGATACAGAGTGGGGTTCTACCCGGATTACACCAAGTAGTTTCAGAGGGCCCGCCAGTCGTTTGACTCGATCAAGAAGAAACTCCAAGCCCTCTCAATCAAGTACGCACTTTTCTTCCCATCAATGCTCAAAGTCCATCACAAGGGCACTACCCATCTATTCCACAACCCTAAGGAGGCATGGGAGTGGCTTGAAAGGCAAATCCTCAATGGTCCCGGAGCCCGACACTCGCCTTCTGGACCACCTGTATGGAAACCCAAGCCCGGACAGCTCTCGCCATCCTTAACTCCAGTAGGCCCGGAAGCTGAGACGCCACAGTGCCCCGCCAAAAGCACTACAGAGAATGGATGAGACCTCGGCATCATGGGGACAAACCCGCAATGTAACACTATGGGAACTCTACCTTAGCGGCCGCCACCCTCAAGGCGGTGCAGTCGCGTTTAAAGTCTGGGTCAACCCGAACGAGTTTTATAGTTAAAAGTTTAATGTTTTGGCGACAGGTGCTCCCAGTTGGAGGGAATGTACAGGGTGGGGGGGTGGGGGGTTCACGGTTGTAGGCAATCTGAAACACAGTACAAGATGGCAAGACATTCAATCCTATTGGCGCAGGAAACACAAACAGCCCACGTGTTGGGCCAGAGAGTCCCGCATTACGCATGCTCGATGTGCAGAGTCATATGACAACCCTGGGACAAATCCTTCCAAGATACACACCTGGATGCCCCGGGTGTACACCACGCATCCAGGGGCAACGAGGGATCCTGACAGGGGACACATCAGACAGAGCTCGAGAGAACACTACATACGACCCAGGAGGCTACTGAGTCATCAGATCCTACGTGATGCCCTACAACGAGACCCACGCAGTTAAAACAAACACAGACAGGCTATCCTTACTGACCTGGAATGTCAACGCCTTGGTTCCAGCGTAAAACGAAGATTGGTGCTCCAATATCTCAACCGATACTCACCAGACATAGCGTTCCTCACGGAAACACACCCGATTGGAACCGGTAACTGCTTCTTTCGAAGATCCAACTATCTGCATACTTACCAAGCTGGGTTTACAAAAGGAGCCAGGGGGACAATGATACTCATCCATAAACGAGTCCCCCTACAGGTTAAGAAAATACAGACCGACCCCAGGGGCCGAATCGTGATATTGCTTGCAGATATCTGGAGCGAAAAGTGGGGTCTTGTCGCGGTCTACGCTCCTCCCACACTCACGAAGGAACTACTGGGTGAACTGCAGAACATACTCCTAGAGGAGGATACCAACCTATGGGCTATAGGGGGGGGAACTTCAACGAAGTTATGGATGTCATTGCCGACAGGTCCCACAAAAGGGCAGGAACTCGACCCGCCCCGACAGCCTTGTATACGTTTGCCGAGACAATGGGACTATCGGACGCTTGGCGATCACTGCACAACAGCGAGGCTGGATTCTAATTTTTCTCCAGTGCGCACAAAACATTTTCTAGGATCGACTACGCCTTCATCCCCTGCAACATTTCCCACAGGCTTGTATCAGCGGAGTTCCTGCAAGAGGTATCTCGGACCACTCCCCGCTCCTCATAACCATGAAAAATGCTTGCCACTGCCCAGCCACCACCTGGCGACTGAATACATATCATGTGCGGCTTCCCAAAATTGCTGAAGAGTTCGAGAAAAAGACTACGGAATACTTTGAAATATACAAAGGCGCAGTGGAATGTCCGATTGTGTTATGGGAAGCATATAAAACGGTCCTCTGTGGGGAGGCCATCTCTGCGGTATTGGCCTATCGGAAGCGACACACAAATAATCGTGGAGGCCGAGAAGCAGGTACTGAGTGTAAGGGACACCTTCTCACACCCGGCACCCAAAGCGCGAAGGAAGCCCTGATAACAGCGCAAGAAGCCCTCAGTAACATAGACCTGGATAATGCACGGGCGGCGCATTGGTCAGTCCGGAGTCAAATTTATGAGAAAGGAGACAAAGCAAATAAAATCCTCGCCTGGTTGGAGCGACGTGAGCAAGCTAAAGGGCACGTGCGAGCCATCCGATCCCCGGAGGGAGTGCTGCTAATCGAAGATTCTGACATAGCGGAGACATTAGCTGCCTATTATGAGAATCTCTATGCCCCACCAACCGGGAACCCCACATTGCCGCCCTCCAGCTTCCTGGACAGGATTGAGATCCCGAAACTGTCCACACAACAAACAGATTTCTTAGACACTGAAATTACCGAAAACGAAGTTCAAGAAGAGCTTGGAAATGCTTAGGTGGAACACTAATGGGTCATATGCACCGAATGTTTCTCCGCAGCAAGGAACATGGCACACTCCCTCCGGACCTTAGAAGTGAGAGCATTGTGGTCATACAAAAAACTGGAAAGCCCCCGTAGGAATGTGCCTCTTACCGCCCTATTTCGCTAATTAATGGGGTAGCCAAGGTCCTTGCCAGGGTACTTGCTAACAGACTGCTCAAGGTGATAGAGGCAATCGTCCATCCAGATCAATGCGGATTTATGCCCAACAAATCTACCTGCATGAATCTACGCAGGATCCAACTTGCCCTTGTCAGAGCCTCGGAGATATCGGACCTGCTGGCCCTCCTGGCGGTGGACTTTGAGAAGGCGTTCGACTCTGTGGGACACGAGGCCCTATGGGAAATAATGGCTCAAATGAACTTTGGGCGGAGCTTCATCTCCTGGGTTAGACTCCTTTATGCATCCCCAGAGGCCACCGTGAGGGTGAATGGTAACTCCTCTAAATCATTTACCCTGAGCTGAGGCAGCAGACAGGGATGCCCCCAGTCCCCACTTTTGTTCCTGCTCGCCATCGAGCCACTAGCAATCGAACTTAGATCAAACAAAAGATGGTCCGGATTCACCTGGCCAGGGGGAGGAGAAGATCGGCTCCCGCTGTACGCGGACAACCTCCTCATATATCTTAGCAACCTGGCCACCTCATGCCCGATAGTATCCCTCATCCTCAAGGAATACCAAATCTTTGCCCGCCTGAAGGTAAACTAGTCCAAAACTATTTACTTTCCGATCCAAGACGGCGAAGCGGGAATTCCCGAGTCCTGCCCCTACCACGTTTGCATCAGGGAGTTTAAATACCTTGGCATACGCATTGGCCCGACCCCAGACGGTTTTCTCCAACTTAACCTACAACCTGTACTAGACAGGTTTATTAGGGACGTCTCCCACTGGCAATCGCTCCCCCTGTCATTAATGGGTAGGGCAGCCCTGTTTAAAATGATGACACTGCCTAGACTCCTGTACATTCTCCAAAATGCTCCACTCCCCATCCCCCACATCATAAATAGGAACCTCCGCACGTTGCTCTGGGGAGGCAAACAGGCCAGAATTGCCCTCACTACACTCGAGCGATCAGTGTGGGAGGGAGGCATTGGACTACCTTGCATACGCACATACTACCTCGCAACACAGATTGGGGTGGTGAATGATTGGCTACACGCTGACCCCACTCTTCCGCACATCCGCATTGAAACAGAGACTAGGCTCTCAGTCCCGCCCCTACAGGTCTTACACGCCGCCACCAACCAATTCCCTAGATTACCAAGAATGACACGTCACATCCATCTTGCCTGGCGGGACGCAGATAAGCTTGTTGGCTGGAAGGCAAAACCAACACTTGCCCAACCCATATGGCATAATGTACATCTCCCAGAAATAAGGAAAATGGACTGCTTTGGGAACTGGGGAACTAGAGGAATAACCACACTAGCTCATGTGATCCAAGAGGGACGCCTCCTAAGCTTTGATAACCTCCAAGGAAAATATAGTTTGGCACCTATAGACCGGTTTCGGTATGCACAGCTTGCTCACGCCATACATGTCCAATTTCCAGACATAACAATCATACCTCACTGCACCCCCATAGAGACCAACATCATCCCACAGCGTATCCCCTCCAAGGTCACCTCCACACTTTACCTAGGCCTCAACTCCTTCGGTGTCAAAGAATTAGATACGCTGAAAGAAAGGTGAGAAAGAGCCCTGGGGGATCTGGAACCAGAGGACTGGACAGATGCACTTCCCCCGAGAGATAGGCATTGAGGCCAAACTTGGACTGATACAACTCAGAATACTTCATCGCTCATACTACTCTCGTACCTCCCTGGCCAGGTGAGGAGGGACCAGAGATGAGATATGTATCCAGTGCAAACGGGAGGCGGCCACCTTCTTTCATATGATCTGGGACTGTCCGGTCTTCTGGGGTGGGTGTGTGGATAGGATCTCCACCATATTCGGACGCCAATTCCCAAGGGTCCCAAATTAGCACTTCTGGGAATCTGGGGCGAGGTTGACCTCACTAAACATGAAAAAACATTTACAGCTGTGGCACTGGGAGCTGTGAAGAGACTTATTGCTGCAAACTGGGGCTCAGTGGACCCAATAAGTCTGAACCGTTGGACCAACAAACTGAGTAGGTGCGCATCTCTGGAACGCTGCATCTACAATGCGCGGGGTTGCCCTGAAAATTTGAGACGATATGGGGGAATTGGTTGGATACTTGCAGAGACACACCCTCGCCCCACTCGCCCCCCCTCGCTCTCTCCATCACCCTCCTCCTACATTCCAAAGATTTGAGACATAACTAAAACCTCTAACTATTATCTGCTCTGCGGATGAAATATAGTTTTCTGTGCCTGCGCCACCTCTTTTCACTGACAATGCTGATGTGATTTCCTGATGATTGCCTACCTATGTTTGTGTTCATGTTGTTTTGTTGATAAAAATCCAAATAAAGTTTTTTTTAAAAAAAAAAGAAGAACAAAAAAAAACTGTCAGAATTTTGTAGTCATAATGAATCTGAAACGCATCAGCAGCCCAGATTAGAAAAAAAAGAAAAGAAAAAAAAAATACTTGTGATCTTGCACCCTGTATGCTGGAGTGGATGTTAGTGGCAACTTACTGGCACTGTCTGAGGGCATCAACATCTGTTCCAGCTGCTGTTCTATCTTTTGCAGATCCCCCGTAGAAAACCTCCACTTGTTCTCTGCAGGGGAGGCTGGCGGTCTTGGAGTTGGGCGTTTTCGAGCAGATGTCACCTGGGGTGGTGGCGGTGGCAGGCAAGATGTGGGGAAGGACCCTGTGTTAAGACCTTCTGGAAACTTCTGTGCAATGACCTTCAGACCTGCCAGAGGTAAGATTGTATTTCAGATATTGTTAAATTCATTGAGGTACTGCATTAGAAACACTGTTGTGATGAATTACATATAGTGTTGTCTCTTTGTCTACCTAAAGTAGACACACACACACATGCACACACACACAAGCCCTTAGCACTTGTGCCACTTAGACTGTAATAGAAGTGTGAAAAGCGTTCTATTAACAGTATCAAAGAAGTTGACTTAGATGTTGGAGGTCATGCTTACTGAGGAACCGTCTGTCATTCATGCTCCAAGAACATGGAAGCTGTTCAGATGACTCAGGAGCCACACTACCATTTGCAGCACCTCTCCCAAGAGTACCATGGAAGAGAAATCAATGGTCTTTGTAAAGTGTGAGACAAGGGTAGGCCTTACAACTTTGACTTATCAGGCACCATGGGTGTAAAGTTGAGCTATTTGTGTCAATAGAGGAGAGGGAGAGGCACAGAATTTCAGGATATCTATGATTTCCAAATAACAGTGAAAGAAGACACAGCTAAGCTAATAAATCTAAAGACTTAGTTGGGCGTCTAGGTGCGGAATACGGTGGGGAAATGAGCAGATAATAGTTATGGTCACAAGAGGACTTTGTCAGAAATCACTCTGCATGAATGCTGGTATATTGCAAGAGGATTTGAACATCCTTACAGCCTCAGATCTCTGCCTAGGTAATGCCCTTTGACGCACAGTGCTCCCTTACTATAACTGTTCTTTTTCAGACCATTTTTCAGGCCATTTTCTTTGCAATATTGCATATTTAAAATGCCTCAAATGGCCCCAAAGCTACCACAAAGCAGCAGGCTGGCACTATGCATAACACCTACCAAAGTAAATCAATGATCGTCCGAGTATGGGCTTAATAGGTGAACATGATGTTTTAGATAGTAATTTCTTGAACACCACTAAAAAAAATAATTAAAAAAAGAAATATATATATATATATATATATATATATATATATAGTTATCTTCCTGATAACCAAGGCTTACAGCCTGATATCCAAGATGGTGCTTCTCCATTTGATTAATCCAGGCTACAGCACCTCTCAGAAACATATATATATATATATATATACATATACATATACATATACATGCCTTTCCATTCAGCAATTCCTTAGTTAATTCCTCAGGAGAAGATAAAATTCACTTATTCCAGGGACACCCTGAATCACAACACTTAAGTATTACTGAGCAAAGCATAAAGAAAAAATAACAGTCTCACCTCCAGACAGCATGAAGACGTTCTCAAACCCTCGCTCGCACATAGTGGTGGCCGCTTGGCTGGATATCCGCTCATCTTCGTCGTACAGGATGATTATCTTGCCATGGGCATTTTTCTAAGACCAAGGGCATTAAGGATTTTCTTTTCCATAAAAAGAAAATTACATTTGAATCTGTGTGCGAATGAATACAAATTGTGCTGTACAGCTCCATGAACTACATCGCCTCGTGGAACAGCTCTAGATTCAGAAAAGCAGGGCTGGGAGGATAGCTCAGGGTTAACACCTTTGTCTTGGAAGCAGGACAAGGCAGAGGAACACAGTTTTGAATCCGGTTGCACACTTAGAGACTGATCTTCGGTATTGAGCGCGTTGTAAAACAATTAATGGCTAAAAAGAGCCTCACATTCCAAAGTATAATGCTTCTCAATAGATACAGCATTTTATAAATTCTTGGAGAGATTCAAATGCTGCAATATAAAGCCCTAGATGAAAGGATCTCCCAGCTGACTAAGCACAGAGTGCTTCGATCCATGTTTAGGGTGATACAGTCTATAGTCCAGAAGATCATTTGAAAAAAATCCAAAATTAAGAAGGAACAAACCCATTAAAGAAGAGCTATCATGTGCCTTTTTCTTTTCAAAACATTGAAGTAATCATCAATGGCACCTTGGAAAATTGCAAATGACCATAAGAAACTACACAAAATAGCCCCCAAAATGTGCCCAAATGTGGACTCCTGCGAGGAGTTGTGGGCAGCCATTTTAGAATTAATTGTTGCTACACTGCAGGAACTGTTCCAAAGTAGCAATGGTAGAGGGACGACTGGAAGTCTGACATTGATTAGCTGCGGCTACTTCCTGTCCGAAAGTAAACACTGAGCAGCACTTTATCATTGTGTGCAGTAGCACCTGGAGCGTATCAAGCGCTGGACGGGATTACCATAACAACTAATTACGGGCCAAAATAACCAGACAGATTCAAAGAATATGGCAAAGTACTACTTTATTATCAGTTCAATAAAGCAGGGAATCTGGCAGGCATAACAAATCGCTGCTTACCCACTCTCAAATACATTTCCATTACAGAAACGCTTTATACCTCAATATGCGTCAGCTATGATGTCATCCTATATGGCAAATAGTAAAAACCTAATGGGCGGAGGGATTGGTTAAGGGAACATATATACGTATAGCTTATTTAGGTGTTAGTAATATCATTGGCTACACTTTATCTGGTAGGCACACCTTAACAAACCTTTAACTACTTATAATACAGATAATAGTAGAATAACAACAGCGGATTGGCTTCTGCAACAATATATGGACCACCATTGCATAGGCCATTCTGATTGGTTGGCATCCTGTTCCAAACTTGGACATTTGGCTTGTTAGCAGCACGTAAGCAAAACAAAAACCAGGTGCAGGGAACAACATCAGACAACTGCCCACTTGGCCAATTAGGCTTACCATCTCGCATCAGTTAGGCCCTAAGCCAAGGCCTCTTTGTAGTTGACCTTGCCTACTGTTCTCTTCTCTGGAACTTTTAAGGGAGTGAGGGGTATATTGCTATCTTCGTATGGAGCGTTATGAATAGGCCTTGTTTTCTGGTCTTGCACCACGTTTGAGGAGACCACGATTTGTCCATTCTATCCTTTTATTTAGTGCTATTTGATTCAATTATACTGGGTGTTATTACTCTCTTGGGCCTCTGGAGACTTGGTTACTTCGTCTTCCATATGCTTTCATTTTGAATTGTACAATACTTGGCACTTGCAAATGTTTACTCCTTTGCATAATCTAATAGAAATATGTGTTATCTACATGGCTTTTCCTCCAAGACTCCTTTTGGACTTTGCAGTTGCTTCTCACTGTGGCATCCTTGATCCTTAGCCAAATTTTCTTTGTTCTTGCACAATTTTGTATTTCAGTGCCTGTCAGTTCTGCAGCTTTGGCCTCTCTCAAGTTTTAAGCTTACTATTACACAAAACCGACATCCATCTTCTCAATATGACTGCTTTACCCGCGTTATATTTTCTATTGTAGCAAGCTTCTATATTTTTCATCTACCTTGCGTTTCTGCATTTCTGCGTATGTACGTTTACTACATCTCTTCTTACTTCTCTTCTCAGTATACAGGATTTCTTCGTACTCGCATGTACATTCACTTTACTACTTCAGTTAAATCTTTGGGTATGTGTATGCTGTTTCAGTACGTCATTGTGTCTTCTCTTTATGACATCACTTTACACCTGTCAGACTTTACTTCTAATTCTTCTACATCTGGTGTTGTCTGCAGACTTCCTTCAACCACTTCAGTTCGAGGGTACTTTCGGTACGGTTGTCTGAGCGCATAACGTCCTTCATAGCTTCGATGCAGTATTGGTACAGTACCAGGTGTCATGCACAGTGCTATCCTACTGCTATTCCAATAGGACAGGGGTGAGAGGGCGGGCTTCATGAGTGACATGTACATCTCCTCTACTCCCCCTCCACCCCCTCTCGAGTCCTCAACCACATCCTCAATCATATTCCCTTTTTCTTCACACTGTGGTTTCTTTGGAATCCATTTCTTTGTCACACCAACAGGTCACCTGCATTCTTTATATGTTCATCCACACTAGAGGTCATGTGGCAACAGTCTCCAGTTGGTTGACAGAATACCCAACGTCCCCCATATTTATGATCCTTGGGATAATAAAACCTACTTCCTGGAGATGCCAAAGGCCTTCCTTTAAGGTGCTCACGGGTGGTGCCTTCAGTCTGTGTATGCTTACCAGTTACAGCATTCACATCAATCATTATCTTCATCCCAATAGCTTTGTTCGCTGTCTTCTTGCACTGTCCTATGATTATTCTTACAAGACAGAATCCTAGCAACACTAACACTAGTATTGCTCTCAATAATTTGAAGGCATTTGCTACCCAGGTTGGAACCAATGAAAACATGGATGAAAACCAATCTTCATCTTCGGTCTCATCTACTTCTTCCACCATTTTCGTATGCAGGTTCGACAGTATAGTTATTGTAGTTATTGCTTCTGTCAGGGTTCCATTTTCTCCATCATGGGCAGGTCGTGTAAGTACAGCAAGAAGGCCCGATCTTGGCGCAAACATCTCCTTCCATTGCTGTAATCCAGTCCAAGACATACCTGTTCTGGAGGGTCATGAGCTTAATGCCCTTCAATTCTTCTCTAACCGCATTAAATCCTTTTATTATTATGTTGATTGTCTGTACCAGTTCCCACCTAGTGATTAGTAACCGCTTGGCGTTCACTGAAGTTTGAACTCCTGGCATGAATATGGCTGTGAATGGTCACTGCTGTTTTACTAAACAATCTGTGCTCATTTGGAATATCATGATATGCTGCTACTGATTTTGCCGATAAATAGTTCTCTCTTCTGTTGGATGAGGTTGAGCGACCTCTTCTTCCTCTGGTGTGCACCCATTTTCAGAAATTCAGTGATATGGAGATCCCTTTGGGGAATCAGCAATGCAGGAACATGTATAATCACTATAGAGCATATGCCACCCCAATTCTTAGTTAGTGGCATATAAGCTTTGGCTCCACAGGGCCAATAATGATCCATTAGCACAGCACTTACTCCATTCATTTCTTGATCAATAATTTGCTTGCATCCTTTATTTGCTCCAACTGTGCTCAGTCCCCTGTTTCTGAAATACAGTTTTGCATTCTTCAAATGGTAGTATGGACACAGGCACTGCTTCATTTTCAACCAATGTTAATAATTTTGAATATATGGCCCATTACTTTAGGCATTCATCATTCACCATTTGCACTATAAGTGTGCGCTGTATGCTAACATTCCGTCTTCCCATCCTGTATTGGTAGCAACTCATCCATATACCAATAGATGAGGGCTCTCCCTGCATCCTGGTGTTTCCCATACATCTGCAAAACTCAGTCTCTTTTGTTCAACAGTCTTAATCTGTTCTCCAGTCATACCAGTGAATGAGTATTGGAGCATTCTACTTTTCCAAACCAGTTCTTTTTCAACTTTCTTCTTTTTTCTGTAATCATCTTCATACGGAAATGTTCTTTTCGACATTCATTGGGGGGTTGCCCATCTTCCTTCGAATTGTCCTCTTGCTGTGCATGCTGCTAGATGGCTGAGACACTTCACATTATGGATAGTTATTTCTCTTGTGTGACAAACCTGAAGATATTCTCCCACCTACTCCTCAGGATCCTCTGCTCGGGTGGCCAGGGCACGTCATTGCTGGTGGATCCAGAACCTGAGGGTAGACAAGCAAGGGAGGATCACTTGAGTGGAGGGTCCTGAGTTGGGAGAATATCCAAGGGCGAGACATGGTATTCCCCCTTTGTCAATAGTATACCAACCCACTCTCCCTCAGCCTTAATGGGGTATTTCCAAACACACCCCATTTCCCTCCCCCACATTTTCCCTCTGAAACCCCATCCTCAGCTCTCATGGGATATTTACAATGCCCACTCCCCAAGTTTAACTAGTACTGGGAAGAAGAAGAGACAGCCAAGAGCAGTGAGCATTACCCATGAGAAACATCTTAATAAACAGAGGAAAGACTAACACCAAATACCATTAGGTTGTCCATAAATAGAGTTTTTGTTTCCTGTTCTTTGTTTTGGCTCTTGGTAGCCGATCTCGTCTGTATGCGCAGAACTTCTTCTCTTGCTTCACTGTCAGCGGATGCAGGAGGGTTTAGGGTCTCTCCTTTGTAGAGCTTAACGTCATACAAATCTTCTTCCTCTGAGTTTCACAGCAGTAGGAGTGACCTCTACTAGGTACGGTCCCTCAAAGCAGGCTTATTCCAAGTGCGCACAAAACTCTTTAAAAGTATTTGGTCCCCTGGGTACAAACTAGGTTGCTTTAGCAAGTCAATAGGATAACTGTTTGCTGTCTTAATCAATTTTCTGCGGCCCTCCCCTCCAATGTTTGACCTGTTGAGGAATAAAAGAAACACTAGAGGCCATATTTGTTAAATAATCATGCAGCTCATCCCCTAATATCTTCGCTACACTATGGGCATCAGTTTTTATTCGAGTGGGAGGAGCAAGGGGTACTCTCATGCGGCTTCCAGTCACCAACTCATGAGGCGTCAGGTGGTTATCCGAGCCAGGCTGATTCCTCAGAGCAAGGGGTAGGCAATGAAGCCATCCCTTCTTTAAGGTAATTTTCATTTTTGCCAGTTTAGCCTCTCCAAAATAACATTTGACGGTGGGCGATACGCAGACTAAAACTCTTTTATTAGGCATAAAGCATAAGTTATTTGTTCGAACTATTAATTTACAAAATGCAGCCCATTATCAGTCTGCAGGACTTCTCACACACCTCATCTAGGAAATATCTGACATGCAACTTGGCAGCACATGCAGCATCGGGGTGTGTACATGGACCTGCCTCAATCCATCTGGAAAAGGGACATACTACTACTAACATTATCTGCAGCCATTGCATACTTGCAACATATCCACATAGTCTATATTATAAGAAGGGCATGGTATCAAAGCTAGACAGACACAAGTGATCTCAGTTCAAGAGTGTTTATTAAACTGTGTAAATGGGTGAGAAACGCCTAATCTAAACCTAAATCTAAGGTGGGAGCAGGCTACGACCATCAAATAATAATAATACAGTCCTAATGGAGTCTAAGATAACCTATTGCCAATCATTGCTGCTATGCTACAAAATAGTGTGGGATAATGTTCACAAGAAAAGAAAGAATTGTTCACAAATTGGTAAGTCAGGATGTTATGGCCGGGGTCTCCCTTCTCCACGTTTTTAGCACGGGACAAGGCAGGACTCTTGAGCACAGCACACTCCTAGGCTTCTCTGGAACAAGCTCATAGTTCCTTTTCTCCGATATCAGGGCCTTTTGTGCCCAAGTCTCTTCTCATGCAAAGTCTCTTGCTTCAGGGGGCATGATATGCCAAAACAACAAAACAAAGGTTCCTTCTGTTAACCTTCACATTTGGCGATTACCCTTCACCCTTGCATCCCCCTCCCCTGGCCTCCGATCCTTTTTTAATTCGTTATCCTCCCTCAACCGGACTCAGACCAACCACTCACTGTGGACATCCCTCAGTCGGGTACATACTTGTCATCACAATGTTGTTCACTTGGCTTCTTTGCACATTTCTCTTGACGTCCCTCAGTCGGGTTCACTACCACCTTTCACTCACAATCTCCATATTGTAATATTGAAAAGTCGCAATTTCTTTTTAAACAACCGCCTAGGTTTAGTTAGGTCCCCCTCATCCGACCTTCCACAGCACTTGCCAACTTTAAACAAAGACTTCCGAATGGCAATCACGTCTCGGTGGGTCACTCTGTTAGCCTGTGGCAAATGCGTGTTTATTCACAAAATCACAGTTTGCACGGCGTTCCCCTCCGCCAGGCGCAAATGCCTGTTTCCCAATTCCCTCAGTTGGGTTCACAGTTTTACCATCGTCAAAACGTCTGCAACGTGTCAAGGACTTTCGATTGTACAAGGGGTTTGGCTTGGTCCTTGTATGACCACCTTGACACCCGTCAGCCTTCCCTATGGCCTCTTGGTACTTGCAGTTTCTTTTCCCTTTTAGTTCAACACATTCTCTTTGTCCAGGAGAGGGGTACCAGCCAGAGACCTCCGTATGAGTGCCCACGTGGCACCCGTCCACTCTATCTCTGGTACCAAGTTTGTTAACAAAAGACTTCTGTATCTTAATCTTCTTAATTTTGCCAATGCAACCTTGAGCCTAACACAGTCTGGCCCACTATCAGGTTCTTCCGACTCCCCGGCTGGGCTGAACTCCTTGGCCTTTTTTGTCGCTGAAGTCAAGGACGGTACCTCAATGGCAACCGCGTCGCCCCACTCTGGCTATCCGTGCGGGAGGGTTCCATGTACCGCTGACATCCTCACACGATTTGCCAGCTGCGATTCCCATTCTTATGTTTCTTTTGTCTGAGGCTTCGCGGGTCTGGGTTCAAAAGGGAAAAGGCAACTCCCTCCTTGACATCCTTTCAGGTCTCACCGCCTTTCTCCTCTGCTTGAACTGCCGTCCTGGAATAGCGGTTTCCTTGTGCGTTCGGCCTTGCTCAGAGTGTGCTCTTGTGCTCTGCCTTTTCTCCCAATGGGGAAGGGAAAGGGCAGTCATGTGTGTGTAGTTGTCGGCAATTGCCTGACTCTGCCTGACCCTTATGTTGGGACATGCACAGGCCATCCTCACCTCTGGTCCCCACGTGATGTTCCGTTGTGCCACCCCTTCTCGCATACAGGTGTTGCCTGTTTTGCTTGATTCTTCCACCCTGCTTCCCCTTCCCCCTCCAGTTCTCCCGCCCCCCATACATCCTACCTTTGTAGGAGTGTGTCCTAATACATTCTGGTTTCACCATCAATGCCTTTTGCCAATGCTTGGATTTGACTTTTATGGACTACATTGCCTCACGGTGCGTCACCCTCTCTCAACTCTCATGCTGGAATTCCCCTGTATCTTGTACTCATGGTGTCCCTGAATCATGCTGTTCCATTTTCATCATGAATCCTGGCTTGCATTTGCTGTTCTCTCGCAACATTATGTGTTACTACTGACTTCTGCAATTGTATTCACTCTATCCTCTTGCTTCTCCACTTTTTCACTGCTCACTCTGTTCTCTCCTCCTCTCCCTTTCCTATCCTTTTCCCTTCCTCCGCTTACTTTCTTCTATGCACTTACTATATCAGTATTGTCCTTGACCTAACATGATAGCAACCTTGTTTGTCGCCTCCTCCTCGCCTACTTGTTTTCTCACCCCCCCCCCTCATCCAGCACTATCTGAAATGTCGTCAGGCCTAGTACATTAGTCGCTTGTTTTGTTCCTCCCCTCCTTTTTTGCACCCCTCTCCCTCACCTTTTGTTAATCCCTGGCTCTACCAGAAATGTCGTCAGGTCTAGTACGGTAGTCGCCTGTCTGTTTCCATTTTTGTCCCACTCTCCCCTTCCCTTCCTTATCTATGTCTTAGCTCTTGTACTATCTGAAATGTCGCCAGGCCGAGTACGATAGTTAATTTAACATTCTTATTGTTCATGGCCTGTAAGAATGGCATGTATTTTCCCTTGTTCCCTCCCTTGCCTTGAAGAGCTTTGAAACACATTGTGTATAGGCACTATATAAATAAACTATCATATCATGTTGTCAGGTCCCTGGGAAAATAGATCTCTGGTTTAGTTACTAATATGTTTTCATGTTTTATTTCTCATTTGGCTGTGCAGTACTTTATTCATTTTGAGCTTCATTGTTTATTTACTATTTGTAATTATTGAAGTTGCTTGTAGGAGTTGGTTAGGCCTTAACCTTTGCTCTCAGAATGCTGGTGAGAGCCCAAGCCAAAATGGAGGGAAGGAGCAGAATCGTGATTGGGTAAAGGCAGAACAAAGGATTGACTTGAACATTCTAAACTGCCTTTCATTGAGTAAATCCTGTGAGCAAGTCATGTTATCTGTTTTCGCCTGAGAATTTGGGCCTAGGAACTCCAGTGAAGATATCTGGTTTCAGAAATCTGATTTTGGTCAATAAGAAACTTTCAAGAAAGAAGAATGCTGGAAGTTAAAAGATTCATTTAAAAGCTTCAATATCCAAATCTGAGCCAAGTACTTTTCTATCTCTTCTGATGAAGGTTCCCCAGCTTGTAAATATTTTTTCCCCTTTAGTAGGAATGAAACCGGAGTCTCTGAAAAAGTTCAAGGATCCGGTTGTGAAAGAGTTAATGTTTTGACGAGTGAGTGCGCACGCGTTATTTCATGAGAGAATCGTGTTCAGACTATCTCTCACGTATTCCGCTTACCTCTTCAGGAGCCTTGTTCATTCTCTTCCTCGTTTCCGACTGACAGCAGCAGAGGCGTCGCATACGTGCAGAATCCTGTGAAGAAGTTATTGCGGACCGCAGAGGTTTTCAGCGCCAGCGGTGATTCGAGGTGAGAGAGGGGAGTTTCCTTACGGGCTGTTTCTTCAGGATACGAAGGTAAGCGGTGCACGTGTAATTGTTTTCCCTACGCTGTGCTTCTCGTATTCTAGTTCCGGACCGAGACACTCCATTTGAAGTTTTACTCCGCACACGTAGGTTTTCTTTTGTTTTTATTGCGCGGAGTGCGCAGTGACTGACACGTTGCACTGAGAATTGTTAATATAAGCCTGAGAACCTTTAAAAAGCATCTATTAAAAAGGGAACACTGCATACAATTTAACGGAAGCATCTGAAGTTTAAGTTCTTCCCATTTTTAAGTACGTAATTAGTATCAAGACTTTCTTTAAATAAACACATTTTCTTTATGTAATTTATGGCTAGAGAGCATGAATATCAATCCATGAGGGAGTAAAGACATTTGTTATGAAATGCTTACTTCATCCTAAAGCAGCAATAAGGGAGCCCATGTGTGAAAAGACACTTTTTGAAAGTCATTACTGAAGAAGTTAACTCAATTTTCTGCAATACTGAGTCTTGGGTCAATGTGCTCAAGTAGAAGAGATTAGTCAAAGACTGAGAATAAACTCTTGAATCCTCTGGCCTGAACTTATACTCATTCTGAATTAAAGGTTGCACACTAATTCAAAAAGTAAGGCAACAATTGAGTTTTGAACTATCAGCTACGGATCTCTTGAAAATAGCTGGAAGGTTAAACTCTTGTGTTACTCAAAAGACCTTTCCTCTAAGCTATTGCAGAGGAACTCTCAGGTATTTTCAGTTATGTTATTGGTAATTTAGTAGCCAATAGAAATGTTATGTATGAACAAAATCCTGTGAATCTCTCACCTATGCAGATACCACCTCAGAAGGAAGTAGCAGTTCCAGTGTCTGACTTTTTTAATGTTCTCCACTTCCCCTTTCCCTCCAGGGTGTCACAAACTCAACTGGTTTAATAGTTAGGTGAGGACGCTACGCTTTAGTGGGTCTGTGGGGTTCAGCAGCTCCTGCGTTGGATAGAAGACAAGACCTGACACATGTCAGGGGAACGGCTCTGGTATTAGTCAGTTGTCGCTCAAGTGTCGGAATAGGGGGTAGTTTCCAAATATCCTACTGGACAGGATGGGGATAAGGTGTCATAAAGAAGGGAAATACTGTCACCCTTTGGTGTCCCACTTCCACTCCCCGAAGACCCCCTCATCCAGGTGATCCTCTCGCACTGGTCCACCCCCAGGAACTGGATGCAATAGTAATGGCCATGTCCTGCCCACCTGGATGACAGATATCCGGGGACAAGTGAGTGAGACTCCTTCAGATTTCTCACAATATGTAGATGCAGAAAGGGACCACTGGGTCTGGATATTGCTTCTCTTACTGTTTGCAAGGTATGCCCTGCTGTGAACCTCTGGCAAACAATGTAGTTCACAATAAACTGTGCAACATGTTCTAATAAATTTGCTGAAAACAGTGTTCTGCAATCATGGCAACAAAATTCTCTCTGGTTGTATGCGCAGGACAGTGAAGCTGATTCAGCACAACTTTCAATAATGCTAGAGGCATAACTGGCTTTTCCGATGCTATTATGTCTCCATAGAGCCTTAGTGGGGGATTAAGAACACCCCTGTTGCTTCCATACATCCTCTTCTTCCTGTGGTGCTTGACTTTGCAACTCAATTAACTGTACAATGGATAACATTAAATCGTCCTTCAACATGCAGCGTTCTGACATTTGCTTAACATCATCTACTTCAAAATTTGAAATATTTGGAAAATATGCTGCTCCTTTGGCTTCTACATCTGCGGCTTTGTTACTGCGTCATGTCTGCCTTTTTAGTATGGGCTGTACATTTCACTACTGCTATAGCCAATGGGAGTTTTAGTACTTTAATAAGCTTGTCCAATAAAGGCGTGTGGTGTACTGCAGCCTGTGCTGAGCAGTGTGAAGGCAATCTTGCACTTGTCACTACTTCAAATTCACCATCACGGTTTAAATTCACTACTGCCGATCCTGTATGTCTTTCTACTGTTTGATCAGTTTTTGAAGAACCATCAATAAATAGATTTTCCCCTTTTCTGAGAGCATTTTCTCTAACATGGGGAATATCGTCATAACACTCAGTATACGTTGTACAGTCATGTACATATAGGTCCTTCTCTACTGGTTCAGCAATAAATGTAGCTCGATTCACTATTCTACATCTAAGAATTTTCATCGCTGGATTAAAAATAATCACTTTATACCCCGACACTCTTGGTGTAGTCAATGTACTTTTGGTTTTCTCCAAAATAGCAAATAAGGAATGCTTGACAAATAACATCATTGAACACCCATTGTAATATTTGCAGCTTTTCCAGTCGCGAAAGCAGCAGCAGCTAACATGCGTTTGCAAGGGTAATTTCATTACTGGGTATAAAATCCCACTATAGTAGGCAAATGGTTTATGTCCATGTCCTAACGTCATTTTCTGTGTGAGCACTGCTGTCATTACTTCCCCATTTGAATGTGAGAATAAGTAAAACTTCTCAATGTAGTCTGGAATTCCGAACACAGGGGCTGTAAAGATTGCCCTTTTTTATTCTTCGAATTCTTCAGTCATCTCATCTGTCTGTGTTATTGAACTTTGACCTATCTGTACTTCCTTAAGTCCTTTTCAAAGTGGTCGAATATATGTACTGTAATCAAAAGCCAAGGCCCTGCAATAATTTCACAGGCCTAAACATCTTTGCATTTCCCTCACTGTCTTGGGTGTTGAACTTTTCATGATCACTTCCGCTCTCTCAGGTATCACCTTTCCCCCCTCTTGAGAGATTAATTGTCCTATGTACAGCGCTTCTTCCTGGCAATATTGTAGCTTCTCTTTGTCTACCTTGGATCCTTTTGCTGCTAGTACTATCATTAGTTGAACCGAATCTTCTCTGCATCTTTCCTCTGTCTCATTGCACACTAATAGGTCATCTACATACTGAATTATTGTGCTCTCAAGTTGTACGTCACCTAGATACATCTGAAGAGGTGTTCAGTCAAATGGTCAACAGGACAAATGGTCGACACAATTTGGTCGACAGGTCAAATGGTCGATTTTTTTTATATATATATATATATATATATATATATATATATATATATATATATATATATATATATATATATATATATATATATATATATATATTTTAGGTTTTCGTTTAGGGAAAAAAGGGGTTTTTAGCAAAAAAAAAAAGGTTCGGGGGGACCCCCCCCCAAAAGAAAATAAAATGTGAATATACCAACAAACAAAAAAATTCAACCATTTGACCTGTCGACCTTTTGGTGTAGACCATTTGTCCTGTCGACCATTTATTTTCGACCAAATGACCTAGAACCCTATTAAAGATTGAGGGAGACTCACAGTACCCCCTGAGGTAATCTTGTACGTTTCCAGTGCTGTTTTCTATATGAAAACAAAATCAAATCTTGTGAGTCTTGATGAAGGGGAATTGAAAAAAAAGCGCTTTTTAAATCTATGACTGTTAAATATTTGGCTTTAGCTGCAATGTTACATAATATTGCAGTTGGATTCGGAACCAGCGGACACTCTGCTTCAACAATATTGGTTAGAGGGCTTAGATCCTGAATACATCTCTACAAGCCCCCTGTTGCTTTCTTCACCGGGGACACAGCCGTGTTACATGGACATTCTGATGGTACCAATATTCCCTGCTGTATTAAAACAGAAATGGTTTCCAATATGCCTTCATCTGCTTCTCTGGACATGGGATGCTGTTTTGCTTGTGGCAACATTGCTCCTGGTTTGAGTTTTATTTTAACTGCTGTTGCTCCCACATCATGGACTACTGGTCCATAAGATGCTTGGCACCTTTTCTAAATCTTCCTGAAAAAATGATGGTTTCTTTTTCAACAATGCCATTTTCTGTGGCATCACTCTATTCTCAACTTTAATCCAATAAATGAGACTTATAAAAAAGACTAATTCATCATCTGAATAATCACCTCTGAACAATTCTTCATCTGCCGCGTTTGTTAATCTGTATCCTTGACCAAGATTGTCCCATTAACAACCACCCTTTCCTCTCTTACCACTACTGCTTATAGTTCAAAGGGGATAGATAACCTGTCCTTCCTCGTCATCCATATGTATTTCTGGCCTAAACAAACATTTGTCAGGTATTCTTAACAATTTACCTACCAGTCTAGGCATCCATGTCAACAAAATATTTACTCTATACAAAAATACTTCTGGGTCTAAAGGAATCCCTCGTAATGCTTTATGGCCTGTGAATGCCAATATGAATTCTCATACATTTATGTAGCGTATGCCTGGAGTAGAACACACTATCCCTTTATCAGTGAAAGATATCGTCATGTTCAGGTTGGTCATCAAGTCACGCCCTAATATGTTAACTGGTGTCTGCCGAGAATACAATAGTAGCATAGACACATCATGTTCTCCTATGGAAAGTGGTAATTTGTCAGTAAAAGGAAACAAACTTGTAGCCCCAGAGAATCCCTGCGCATTTATGGGAATCCCAGATATTGGGTACTTTCCCTCTCGAAAACAGGAACAAGTTGCTCCTGTGTCTGGAGATGGGAGGCGAACATTTCTTGCCTTCCATTATTACCCTGACCATGGATTCCTCTTGTGGATCTGGTGTCACAGATACTACTGAAGACATCAAGTCGCTCTGCGGGCTCTCCTATTGTGGGTATAAATGCATCCCTTGCCTGTAAAAGGATTTTCTCCCACTACGGTCACACTCCCTATCCTAGGTAAGGGTACTTGTGGGACATCTGTATTCGCTTTTTATTATGGCACCAGTGGCTTGTTGCATCGGAGCAAACTGTGGTTGTTGCATCTGTACTTGTTGTGTTTGCATAGGCGCTTGCTGGGATACCCTAGTGACGATTGTGTTTGCAGCGGGACCTGCTGCGTTTGCTGTGTTGGTGGCACACCCGTCTAATACTGCATGTGATCTTGGGCAAAAAACTCCTGCGGTTCAGTACTATACTGTGGAGAATAGCCCATCCCCCCTCTTGCAGCTTGCCAACTCTGCTGCATGCCCCCTCTGCTTCTACACATGCAGGCTATATGTCCTGTCCTCTCACAGTTCCAACATTGCTGCAATTGTCCTCTATTAAATCCCCCTCCCCCTTGAGGGTTTTGAAATCCACCTTGTCCTATAGGTCCATTCCATCTACCTTGTGGCCAGAAATTGTACCCACCTTGATCTTTAGGGCAACCTGCATTACTTCGATGCGCTGGCTGTAACTCGTGTGGCCACGCCTTCACTGCTTGTCAATACTGCTCCTTCTATGGTGAACTTTGACATCTTTTACTCCTATGTCCCGTCCCCTTTCCTCCATATTGTATGGGCGTCCCTTGCTAGGGACGGGAGACAGAACCCATTTCACCAGAACAAAATCATCTACCCCTTTAAATTTAGATGCACGGGGGGGCGCGGTCCTAGGAGCATGCGCTCCCCTGAATCCACCCCCCCAGCGCCACTCCCCAGTCCTCTTTTCCACGTCGACAGGAACGGACCGCTTTCACCACCGCTCCTTTGTTACGCTTCCGGTCTAGTAATTCCACACGCTCTTCACTGGAGAAGTACTTGTGTCTTCTTTTTTCTTCTTTCCTTAATCAGATACCTCTGTCATCTGGCAGCACGCTCCTCCCTCGCGGAGGTCGACATCAGCAGGCTTCAGCAGGTGTCCAGCCTACGAGGGGCTCTTCCCTATGTCTGACCCCCATGCTCTCTGTCTGTGCTGCCTTGGCCCCGACCAACATTGGGGGGGCTGTACCGCGTGCAATGCACTGACACCACGCCCTCAGAAGAACAGGCTAGCTCAGTGGAGGGAGCTCTTCAGAAAGTTGCCTCCAGAGGACTTCAAGGAATTCATCAAGCCAAAGTCCAGGCCGAAGGTAGGGACAATTTTTTCATCCGCACCCTGCAAAGGTGACTCCTTCCCCAGGAAGCGAATGAGCGGGAGGGACCTATCAGGATCTAATACCAGTACGGGCAGAGGGGTTGCGAGATCCTACCGGTGACGCGGAGGGAACGCAATGTTCTATTACCGGGTTTCCAGCAGAGGGGCTACACCCTAGTACTAGACAGATGTCTGAGGGGGCGCCTGTACGCAGCACTACTGGCGACACAGCCGAGGGCAATTCGCCTACCAGGCCCTGTCCTGTGGTGCTGGGAAGGCCTCAACCTCCATAGCCAAGAGCCTTGGAAGAGGCCGGGCCGAGTGCAGCAATTGCCATGACACAGGCACGTGGCATGCAGCCTGACAAGATGGCCGCCGGGCCAGTCATAATGGCAGCTCGCCCGACACCATTCCCCTTCGGGAACCAGTTAGGGGAACGAGTTACACGGTGGGACTGGCCTTCACCGGGCACGTGGCCCACGGCATAACCAGCAACGTGGCAGGGAAGATACATCCCGCAGTCAGCAAGGCAGAGTGTGCCCAGGTCTCAGCACCCTCAGGGTTTGGCTCCCATGGCCGCACCACCAAGCGCTCCACCGGCCTGTGAGGACAGCCTTTTGAGAAATTCCTGACTCTTTGAGGTCTCCGCAGATGGGCATCATCCTCAAGGATGTGATCAGGGACATGCTCTCTCCAGTTCTGCCGCTTGCACCGACGGCCACTACACCCTTGGTTCCAGTGGCTCCAGCCCCCATGCAGCTCCAGCAGCCCACGCCAGTTCCCACTACACTGGCTCCCATGCCTCCGGCAGTCTTGGCAGCCCTGTATCCGCTTCCGCTGCTGCTGCTGCAGCAGCCGGCAGATCCTATCAGTATGCCACAGCCCCCAGCACTCCTCCACCTGCACCTAACCACAGCCGGTCAAGTGGCACAGCGAGTAGAGCGCTTGCTTTGACATCCGTGCAGAGCCTGCTAACACAGGTTTGAATCCCTGCAGGGCCAAACTCAGCCTTTCATCCTTCCGAGGTCGATAAATGAGCACCACACACCGTGGGTAATAATAAGCAGCACTCAGATACCTGAGGGTTCGTAGCGCTATATAAATGCAAAATTATTATTTATTATTTTAACCAACAGGGCACATTGGTGGACACTGATGAAGGGGAGAACCCCAACACACCTTCGACGGCCAAGGCCTTTCATGAGCAGCTTGAGGGCCTGGCCGAATACTTGGGGCTTCCACAGTGTGAGCTGGAACAACCAGAGGCAGGGCTCTTGGCAGCGGTCCTCATTCCACGCCCCACGGCTAGAACGGGGATTCTGATGCAAAAGGATGCAGTGGCTCTTGCCAAAAAGGGCTGGATTAAACCTAATTCTGCACAGTCTACCAAAAGGGGCCTCAACGCCAAGCTTAGGCAGATGGAGGGAGACCCCCTCTTGCTGTCGGCACACCAACAGCCACACTCCTCAGTGATCACTGCAGCTTCAATCTACTCCAAGCCACAATCGTCCTCAGCTACATTCGCTTTTGCACTCCTGGGTAAGCAGGAGAAGATCCTGGAAGCATATGGAATGAAGATCTATTCCAACACTTCCCTTCATCTTCGTCAGTCCAACACGTACGCTATGCTAGCTGTCAACCAAAGGCTCTGGTGGGAAATCGCTGACTTCCTTCCGGAACTTCCGGTGCAGATCCAGGCACTCTCCAAGGCGGGGCTGGCAGAAGCCAAGATTGTAGTGCAAGACATAATGGAGTCAGCGGTGGTGCACATTGACACCTCAGTGCGTGCCATTTGCATTGCTACAGACATGAGAAGGACGGCCTTGCTACGGGCGACCAAGTTTGTATTTGTATTTTATTATTCATATAACGCTTTACACCAAAGCGCTTTACAGCATAACAACCAGAAAACATTAAACATGGAATATAGAAGCAATAAAATATACATGAGTCAAACCAGAAAAACAGCATGTGGAACAATTTGCATTTGGGAAGGAAGAGAAGAGGAGAAGTATGGGAAGGAGGAAGTCAAAGGGGGAGAAAGGAAGAGAAAGAAACAGGAAGATGGAGTGGGGAGGAGTAAGAAGAGGAGGCAGGGGAGAGAAGTCAGGGAGGGGGGTGAATGAGTGTTTTTAAGGAGGAACGCAAGGCGAAATAAGTGGAAATGGAGCAGATAGAGAAGGGGAGAGAGTTCCAATGTAGGGGGGGCAAGGAGTTGGAAGGAGCGGAAACGAGAGGAGGCACAAGGAGGGGGGACAGTAAAAAGTGATCAGCAGAGCGTAGAGAGCGAGAGAGGGCATAGAAAGAGAAGAGAGGTAGGGAGGGGCAAGGTCATGAATAGATTTTAAAAAACTAGACAAAGGAAGTGGTATTTAAGTTGGGAGTGGAAGGGAAGCCAGCCTAGGTTGGCAAGTGAATTGGAGATGGAATCATAGGGAGAGAGAAGACAGAGGGTACGGACGGCAGAGTGGTAAAGGAATTTAAGGGGGCGAGATGGGAAGAGGGGATACCGAAAAAGAGAGAAGAGCAGTAGAAAACGCGAGAAAAGATGAGGGAAGAGATTAAGAGTTTAGTAGCATGGAAATTGAGACGAGCGGACTTTACGGATATTAAAGAGGTGATAGCGACAAGAGTGAGTAGTGAGGGAAATGTGGTGAGTGAAGGAAAGGGAAGAGTCAAAGTAGATTCCTAGATTCCTCGCATGAGCGGAAATTGGAAGATCGGCTGGGGGGAAATGAATGGAAGGGGGGGAGGGAGGAGGAAGTGTGTTTGAAGGGATGAAAAGGACTTCAGTTTTGTCTGTATTGAGAGAGTTCAACCCGGATGTCCAGGAGCGTATAGTGGACCTTCCCTTCGAGGGGAGCAATCTGTTCCATTCCACTACAGACGAGGAACTGGATAAGAAGAACAGTTTTCAGACTGCCAAATCATTATCCATCCCCACTAAGGCCACACCCAAGGCATATAGCCAGGCGCACCAGCATTCAGACAAGTGTCAGTCTTTTGTTGGTTTCCGAGGCTTCCAAGAAAGATGGTCCCAGGCAACCGGACAGATCGCCGAGCCAGCACCGGCGCAAGCAGCACAAGGTGGCGCACAAGGGCTTTTTGCAGTCCCCCTCCTCAGCCCCAACCCAGCCTCAACCTCAAAAGGCAAAAAGGTATGACACGGCCATCCAGATCCACGAGTCTCCGGTGGGGTGCAGGCTTGTCCTTCACTCCGAACGCTGGCATGCAAGGTTCGCTGAGCCCTGGATCCTCTCCGTAGAATGCACAGGCTTCCGGCTACCTATCCCTTCCTCTCCCCTCACCTCTCCTCCCCTCCTGCAGGCTGGGACAGCAACTCTGTTGGCGGCAATTCGCTCGCTCGTAGAGAGTCAGGCAGGAGAGGAAGTCCCAGCCTCCCAGCGTGTTCTAGGCTTCCATTCACAGATTTTTGCCACATAGAAGAACCAGCAGGCAGGCCTGAGAATTGTGTTGGACCTTTCCACCTTGAACCTTTCCCTTTCAAGATGGTTACCCCAGCGCTTATAGCAGATACATTGGTCATGGGAGACTGGAGGTGCTTCGTGGATCTGAAGGATGCTTACCTACACGTCCCGATCTGGCAACCCCATCGGTCCTTTCTGAGGTTCAGGATCATGAGTTTTCATTTCCAATATAAGGTTCTATGCTTTGGCCTCAATTCTGCCCCCAGGGTCAAGACTGATGAACGCGGTGGCAGCCCTGGTCAGGGCCCAGGGCCACCACGTCTATCCATACCTAGATGACTGGTTTGTCAGGGTAAGGACTCCGGAGGCAGTCCAACACCCCGCCTCCGCCCTCATTAATACACAACACGCGTTGGGATTTTCCATCCATCTCAAGAAGTCACAGCTGGAGCCCACACAGAGTCTAACGTTCCTGGGCCTCATCTGGAATGCAAGTTCAGAGCGGATTTTCCCCTCAGAGGACAAGATCACAGGCATCAAGAAGGCCACAGGGCATTTTCTCAGCAAAGCAGTAACCTAGGCATGGTGGTACCAACACCTCTTGGGCATCATGGTAGCTTGTCTCCTGGCAGTGTTGCATAAAAGGCTCAAAATGAGGTGATTGCAGTTGCACGTAACAGCATCCTGGAGTCAGGAGAAGGGTTCCCAAGCAGAGCTGGTCAGCATCCCACTTCATCTCCACCAGGACCTAGTCGGGTGGAGCACAGAAAGCAACCTGCGGATAGGCAGGCCCTTTCGGCAACCGGCACCTCAGGTTACTATCACCACTGACTCATCCCTAGAGGGCTGGGGAGCCACCTTGGACAGCCACAGTGTCCATGGGGTATGGTCCCGTCAGGAGCAGGTGGCCCACATCAACTGGCTCGAATTGATGGCCATCTGGTTCGCCCTCAAAGCCTTCCTCCCGATGGTCAGTGGCAAGTCGATCGCATTCAGACGGACAGCTCCACCAGCACGTATTACATCAACAAGCAGGGTGGCACCAGGTCTCCTCGCCTCTGCACTCTAGAAGTGGAGTGGGCTCTGGTGAACAACATGCACTTGGCAGCAATCCACCTCCCAGGGGAGTGCAACCTGGAGGCCGACAGGCTCAGCAAGTTAGGTGCGGGAAACTACAAATGGCAGTTGGACGAACAGGTCCTTCAGGGGATCTTCGATAGATAAGGTCATCCTCATCTAGATCTCTTTACCATATGGTCCAACAGGTGGTGCCCCCAGTTTGCATTCTGGCAGGGATAGGGCTGGGGCTTTCTGGGCGACGCGGTGCAGATCCAGTGGAACAACATGAACGCGTATGTCTGCCCTCCCACTCCCTCGGTCCACAGGGTAATCTGCAAGATTCGGGAGGCTAGGCACCTACGTATCATCCCGATAGCTCCATGGTGGCCAGCAAGACCATGGTTCTCAGAACTTCTCAGCCTGTCAGATCAGGCCCCGGTGCACTTTCCGCTGGGCCCAGCTCACCTACTCTCACAGCAGGGAGGCATGGTCATCCACCCCGACCCCGAGAAGTTACCCCTCACAGCATGGTTCCTGAACAGGTCACACTAAGGCATCTGCATCTGTCCCAAGCTAACTTAGACATTATACAAGGCGCTAGGAGCAATGCTACCGGAAGCCAGTACAAAAGCAAGTGGACTAGGTTTTGTCACTAGGCGGAATCAAAGACGGTCGATCTACTGACCTGCACGTTGGACGACGTGCTATCCTTCTCTGCACACCTCGCGCACTCAGGTGTGCAGGTAGACACATGCTGCACTTATCTGGCGGACATTAGAGCCTACCGGAACTCGAAGGAGGAGGTGTTTTCATCCTCTAATCTGGTGGTTAAAAGACACTTGGTGTGCCTGATCAGCCTTTACCCGCCTATCAAGAAGCCACGACCGGTGTGGGACCTCAATGTGGTCTTGGGCGCCTTGGTGCATAAACCATTCAAACCTATGGCATCCGCGGCAAGCCATCAGGCTAGTCACCATTAAGACAGCCCTCCTGGGGGGGGGGGGGGCTTTACATCTGCATGCAGGGTCAGTGAAATCCAGGCACTGGTGGCTTCAGAGCCTTACACTACTTTTCATTAGGACAACTCACTTCGCATTCTTACCCAAAGTGGTCTCCTCTTTTCGCCTGAATGAGATTGTGCTACCTACTTTCATTGCGGTCCGTAAGGATGACGTGCAGAGGGTACTGCACTGTCTAGATTTTAGGCGTGCGCTACAATTCTACCTGGAAAGAACCAAGAGCTTCCGCCAATCAGATGCTCTTTTTGCCACCTTTGGTGGGTCAAAGCCCGGCTATCAGGCATCCAAGGCCTCCATGGCAAGGTGGATGTTGTTAAGATGGATTTCTGAACTCTGACCTGGTGGGCAGAGGTTCAGGAGGCCAGCCTAGTTTCCTGAAACAGGGTAACCTTCTGGACAAGCCAGACCAATCAAGGTAGATTGGCGGCGGTCAAGACTAGGTTTCAGGAGGGGTGAGGGTGACTGAAAGACCTCAATGAGCACACAGAGTAAAAGACACTTATAAATCACTCCCAGTCAGGTGTAGATATATAAAAAATACTTATACATTTATTTCAAGGCCTTTGAGTTTCAACACACAAATCAAATCACAGTAATACTATTAAGCCAACACAATCCTATCTAAATACATATATAGAGGACCATTGGGGTCTAAAGGGTAAATGCACGAAATGGGTCCACAACCTAAAAGGGGAAGCAAACAGGCAGTGCAAATAGTCTTTAGTCCCTTCCACATCCAACACACTCCTAAGAGGCAGTCCAATCCCTAAGAAGAGTGGCGCCTACTGCTCAAATGTATATGCAATGCCAGCGCAGGCAGTAGTTAAAATGGGCAAAACGGGGTCTCTTAGGGTCTGTAGCAACTCAGGAAGGTGGATGAGGCAATGAAGAATAGGTTCGCACTATTCGAGGAAGGTCTCCACTTGAGGGCAGAGTCTATTCCAAGAGTTGGGAATAGTTTAGTTTGCTAGTTCGCACTAGCAGTGGAAAGGAGAGGACCCCAGGGGCCACTTGTGTGTAAAAATGGATGGAGGCGCTAGGGGCCACCAGTTAGGGTTGCGATTACTCACCGACTCCCAGCACACTCCAGACCAAACTTCAGCAGTCGAGTCCACTTCAGTTGCAGGTTCAAGTGCAGCAATTTGGCAGCTCTGTGGCTTTCATCGACGATGATACAGCGATGATTCCCAAACGGGACAGTGGCGATTTCTCCGCTCCTGGTGGATGGATCAGGCCAGTTTCACTGCAGCAGGCTTCAGGGGCAAGAAGGCAGAAATGCAGCGCACCCGCAAAGGTTGTCACCACAGCTGGGCGACACGGTAACCGCGTATACGCCGGTTCGGGCGCACTCGTCTCACTTCCGACATGGGAATGCCAAGTGTACAAAATTCGGTGTGAGGGTGCCGTGATCACAGAGCTAGCGATATGACAAGTCTCGAGGGCCTGGTATCGGGGCAAAGAGTCTGCGTAAGCTGGTCAGCCCACTGGTTGGCCCAGGGACACTTCCGTGAAGTCTTACTTGCAGGGTTTGATGAAGGTGTCGAGAATAGTTGGTCCCATTTTTCCAATGGGTCGAAGCGTCTTTGCAGACATTCTAGGACGACCATATACAGAGGGGTCCAATGGGACGACAGCGGGCTCAGGGTGCCAAACCTTCCAGCAGGTTACCAGTGGTTCCTCGATTCGGCTTCTTAGTTTCAGGATACTTGGATACTATCCTTCATTCAGTGAGAACTCCAGAGATCAACATGGTATGGGTGTTTGGGGCCTTCTCTTGTCCAGAATCTCCTTCACACCAAAACGAAGAGGACCCAATGGGAGATCTGATCACATACAGGCATACCATACGTGGACCACAGTGGTCCCAGGCATTCACAGCACTCCAGACTCTGGCACCCAGGTTGTATATTGGAACCAGACGTTCCAGCCCATATCCTGGAGGCTCACACACAAGGCATGCAGAAGTCAAGGTGAAGGGGCAAGATGGCCAATGAACCTCGTGGCATGGCCATTTTGGAGCCAGGCCACCTATTAGTGCCAAACGCGGTAATCATGGTTTAGCTGACAGGAAAGGGGTAAAAATATAGGAAATGATAAGCAGCCACCAGTCCTGTCCAAGTCACATCTGCACTTCGAGAGTATCTAGGGCATTTGGAAATGACTAATAGACCCAAGTGTACTGTACTGGAAGGTACACTGTACACTTGTTACATGTTGAGGAAAAGTTGCAACATTAGAAAAGATTAGGGGAAACAAAGTGTCCCAGTACTGACTGCCTTAAGGGCATGTCAGTTTCCACATAAGTGAGCGAAAATCCAGGAGTGCAGCAGAAGGCTGGGCTCCTCTGGTAAAGTCAGACTATGGTGTTAAACATCAGCAAAATGTTATAGGGGTTCACAACTGGAGGGAAATTTACACATAAATGGGAATCTTTCCTAACAGATGGTTACGGCCATCAAGGAGGTGTATGATGGGTAGCACAAACCCCTTCCAGCAAATATGCATGCCTATGCTATCGGAGCAAAGGCCACAGCGGTCGCTTTCCAGAGGCACATCCGTTAGCAGGTCAACAGTAAGGCGGCTACATGGGCTACGCCCTCGGCCTTCTGCAAACACTACTGCTTGGATGCCAGCTCCAAGTCGGACGCAGCATTTGGTCAGGCAGTGTTAAGGAACATGTTTTCTTAAGAGGGGCAACTTCCACCCTGGACGTACTTCTAGTCCCTAGTCCCCTTTCCTCCATACGTCCCACCATCCGCCCCCATAATAAAACTAGTGTCATTAGGCAATGGTAATATTGTTGACGTGTCAAAGGGGACTGAGGAGTGGTGCTGGTGGGCGGACTCAAAGGAGCGCATGCTCCCAGGGCTGCGCCCCTGCGCGCATGTAATTTGAAGGGGAAGATTATTTTTTCTGGTGAAAAAGGTTCAGTCTCCCGTCCCTAGCAAGGGACACCCATACAGTATGGAGGAAAGGGAACTATGGACTAGAAGTATGTTAGTCACTAAGGTGAGTAACTTAAAATTTCTGAACCAATTTTACATTCTCCTGATTTCCATTCTCAGTTTTCGTATTCTTCTCTTACAATAGTCGACAATGATGTACGACAGTCAACTGCATTTCTGGCCATGGCTTCGCTTCCATCCCTACATGTTTCTTCATCTGCCGTTGCAATGGCAGTCCCTGACATACAATATGATAAAATAATACTACTGTTTAATCCCATGGTTTTCTCGCCTCAAGACGTCAACGTTCTTGAATCTCCTGAATAAAAGCAACAAGATCTTCGTCCTCACCCCTTTTCCTGGTCATGATCGCACACATATCTGATCTATCGGGATATTGTACTCTGCGCGCCCTCCATGTGTCTGCTCTACGATTATTAAATGGTGCTCCATCATGTGTTGTGTTTCGTACTGTCACACTCGCATAACCCGATCGTCTCCAAATGTCGTAAGCTCTTTCCCCTAGGATAGCTGCTAGTAGCACTTTACGTCACCCAAAGTCTAACGTCATTCCAGCTGTCATTCTTTCCAACTCATAAATCCATTTCCCGCGCATCTGCAGTCAAACTATATAATTTGCATTTCAAATGTTATTTATCCATTTGTGACCACGGTTTAAATTGTGGTCGTCCTTCCCTTTTCTCTAATAATGGGAATTATGTTAATCCTGGTCCACAATCATATCCACCTATTCTCCTGGTCTTCCGGGTGGGGCTACCTTTGCCTGTTCGTCTTTGCAGTGACCTTAATCTACTTACATCAGGCAGGGATATTTCCCCTGCACTACGCGACCATGCTTGTGGTCATTCAGAATATGTCGTCGTTTCTGGTGTTTTTTCTTTTGGATCCTCTAAGTCGGACCACTTTACCCCCTTTTCCTACGTCTATATCTGTCAAAAAACCAAATGCGCCTTCCCTACGCGCGCTCCCATTTTGTTCCCTTTTTTTGTCGGACATCATTATACCCCAACTGGTATGACTGTTGTCCCTTTCCTCATCATAACCATCTAATCTGCTTAAGGGCAGCATTTTATACGTGTCCATCATTACGTCTTCTGATCGATCTCCCTTTAGTCTCGTAACCATCTTTCTCTCTAATTTGCCTATATAGGTCCCCAATCCTTTTCCCTATACCTTCTGCCTAATGCACATTAGCCCATGTCTGTGTTTTCGGTATCACCTGCAGCTCCCTACGAGGCTGCTGTGACCCTCTCTTCTTCCCATCATTCTCCTGGTTCAATTGGTATTATACATCTTTTTGACAATGTGACCTACTTGGTCATCCCTTTGTAACCTGCTACTTCTCATTTCTTCTTCCCTTCTCATCTCCCTTTTCTCTTCTTCCTTTCACCTTCTTTGCAACCTATGTTCTTACAATCTGTGTTTATTTCTTCACATTTCTTCTCCTCTGTTCTCTTTGTTCTTCATACCTTCATCTTTCTTCCTTTAGCTTCCTCTCTTTTTCCTTCTCTTTACAAAGCCTTTCTTGTTCATTTTCCTGTTCCTCTCTTTCTTTGACTTCATCAATACCCATTCCGTCTAATTTGAGTAGTATCTGTCCTCCCATCCACTCGTTCTGTATTATTGTCACTCCACTAGCTCCGTCTTTCTCACCTTTTTGTCTCATGGCTTCTTCTTCTATCTATCTGTATGCCCCTTCTATCAACACGCTCTTTATGTTCATCGCGTGTGGATATATATTTTATGCTCTTTTATTTTGCTCTCTTCTAGGTTAACCACACTACTAAAAGCAGGGGGCGCATATGTTGGATTAACATACCCCACAGCTGCCTTTAACTCCTTTAAGGGATAAATCCTCTGCTTATCTTCAATTGTACTATGATTTTTAGGAGGAGAAAGAGGAGCCGAAAGTGTGAAGTCCTCCTCTTTATGCTGATTAAGCATCCACTCCTTCTCAGGCGGGTCTTCTTTCTCACTCCGATACATCTTTCATAGCTCTAAAACAGCCAACCTTTTCTGTAACCTCTTTACTGAGTATGCAGCATGTAAGTATGTTGTCATGTGTTGTAATAATGTTCTTGATAGTGACCCTTCTTGACGCCAAGGCATGAACATTTTATCAGCTGTGTCTTTTAACCACCCGGCATAGTATTTCCTAATCTTAGGTGTGTATCTCAGTAATACTTTGCACAGATGTAAAAGGGGAGTGTCCCCCATGATGACAAGTTGTCTTTGACTGTCAGTACTTACCAGCTCTCTTATTCTGTTATTACTTTATTTAATTGCACCATAACAATCAAGTCGGGCAAGCACCATCAACTGCTGCCCATTTCCCACAAAAATTCTCCAAACAGTTTTCAAGCTTAAACGCCTGCGGGGTCCGGACAGGAATTTCTTCAAAGGGGCACCTGCCGACCGTCTCTGGTTACATGTGTATTTTTTGCTCGCTCTCCAAGGGAAACTCAGCCGTTTTCCGGCTGATGGTGGCAGACGGCAATAATTTGAGGTTTTGGATCTTGAACCATCCGCACTGCTACCAAAATGCACATTGGGCATATCAAGTACTGGATGAGATTTACCATAAATACTAATTTTGGGCCCAAAGAACCGGAGAGACTTAAAGAATATGGAAAAGTACTACTTTATTATTAGTTCAATAAAGCAGGGAAATCTGGCAAGCATAACAAATCATACCTTACTCACTCTCAAATACATTTCTTTACATAAAGGCTTTATGCCTCAATATGCGCCAGCTACGACGTCATCCTACGTGGCAAATAGTAAAAACCTATTGGGCGGAGGGATTGGTTAAGGGAAAATATATACCTATAGCTTATTTAGGTGTTATTAACATCATTGGCTGCACTTTATCTGGTAGGCACGCCCAGAACAACCTCTAACTACGTATAATACAGACATGTATATATGTAATATGATATATACTTATAAATTCAACATTATATTGATAAAAAAAAACACAAGTTCCTTCTAATCTCTTTGAAAGTGCCATGAGGCAATTAAGATTGCATTATTTCACATGAATTCAATCATTCAAAGTCTATATCACTAGAACCAGGTGTCATTAACACACATTTCATGATTAATCGGTTGAAGCTCGGTTATCCCTCCTTAACTACCTGCACTGCCCACCACTCAAACAGCAAACTATCACCCCTCAGTTGGAATGGGAAATTTGGGGCCATGAGGTGAACTTTCAGGATGGGGTGGGGAATGCCTACATTTTTGTGTGATTTCACTCCTCTTTTTAGGCTCAATGGTCATGCTGTCCTCTTCCAAGAACCTCACTTCTGCCAACAACGCCCCGCCAGTGAACGGTCTTATTCCTTTCACACCACCCCATACAACTACACCATCGATAGAAATGTCTGTTCATCCCAAACACAAGAATATGCAATTGAAACATTCCAATTCAGCAGAGGATAGTAACCACCTCTACTCCAACACCCAAGCCTAAAAGAGCAGGTTTCTGAATAAGATCATGTAAGGCCCTTGTGGGACCAATGTTCACTGCTGCACAGCAGGTTGGAAGAGGCTACATTATACAGGTGCAATCTTGCTTTGAGTATCCCCAGATGGTTAGTGGGATGTGCTAGGGCGCTGCCCTGTACAGGAGAGGGGTTGTCGTTACCAATAGTGGTGTACCATCTCAATCCTTTTGTAAAACAAAAACCCCATGGTGAGTTTACGGCATACCCCCCAACTTGGATTATTGAGGGCCTCTTTAAGTAACCCTTCAGCAAGACACAGAGGGCCTCATTAAGAGTTGGGCTGTATTCTGGCAGTAAATCCGCTGGAATACCGTCCAACTGAATTACTGTAAATGCCACTTGGTCCAACGGCATTTCCACAGGACTCCACGGGGCTTTTTTGGCATAGTTACTGTGGCAGTAATGCATTGCTCTGATTATGCCGATTTTGTCAATTTTTTAGCAGAGACTTGGAGGATTTACCTCCAGCACGATGCTGGAGGTAAATCCTCCACTCCAGGGCCGTACCTGTAGTTTGGCGGAGCGAGAATATTGGCAGTAATTTCGTTACCGCCAATTCTTTCCTGCTCTGCCATACTTCTAATGAGGCTCAGAGACTCCATGAATGACTCTTGCACATAATGCTGGTTTAAAAACATGTTTACAAAACAACCATACACAAGAAAAATGTAAAGCTGAACTATTAAAACACCAAGAAAGTTATGATGGGTTTAAAAAGGCTTGAAACAAAAACCCTTTCACCTGAGATGTGAAAGTAGGATAGTCCTTTTGAGCTAAGTCACACATTCCCCAACGCCACTTAGTAGCCATTGCTGGAAGTTCACCTCCAGTTCTGAGCCACATCAGCAAGGCATTGTGGTATGCCAATTAGGCAAAATGCAAGCCTTTTTCTCAAGGAAATTGTCTTCGTCATAGAGGGCAGTGCTACTTTATGCATAACTCCAGGAGGCACATTTTGCACCCTGGTTCTTGGATCCTACTAGGCAGTGAGGGCACTGCATCTCCACAACTTGTGCCGTGAGCATCTCTGCCACGTAATGAAGTTCCCTGCCTAACCATGGAGGTGGAGCCGCCAAAGTGGCCGGGTGCCGCCACAAACAAGATGATTCTGGGCAATGGGGAGACATGGCAGAGGATCCCCAAGATTCCCTCATAGTGCCACCTGCATGGAACCGCCAGGGTCTACCGTTCCTTTAAGGGTCAAGAGTTTGCATTCCACAGAAACTATGCATCTCACCTTTTGAAATCTAGGTGACAGGGAATAGTGAACACCTCAGTTTTGTAAACATGCACTCAATATTGTGGAGACTGCAATCCATACCGGACTGTAGAACAGGCAGCATGCGAGTAAAAGCAATCTCTGGTTCGCCTCATTAGTTTGCAAGAGCCGACATGTAGAAAGGTTTTTTTGCACGCTGCGCCAGAGTGAGGGAGAGATGGAGCTTATGTGAGCAGACCATGCAGTAACACCAGAAAAGGGAGAATCCAAGATGGTGGCCCAATACTTAGCAAATCTGTCCGCAAAACTGCAATGTGGGGGTCTGCAGAACCTTGCACCTGTGGAAAGTATGCACCCTCTTCCGCTCAGCCAATTTAGATATCCCACATTACAAGTGTCACGAAGATCAACAGCGCAATGTGGGTGGTTGGAGATGAAGCAGGAGAGTTTGGAGCAGGTTGTAGCAGTGCAAAGAAGCAGATAAGAGTTTGAGGAGGTGACCAGGAGAAGAAAGGAGGGGGGCGAGAGTTAGGAGCAGGTGTAGAACAACATCAAAAGGAGGGAGAACGAGGCTGACCATGTTCAGGAGCAGGTAGACAAAAACATCAGAAAGAAAGAGGAGGATGAGCATCAGGTGGAGGTGGAGGGAAACAGACGAAGAGAGGAGGAAGGTGAGCATGATCAAGAGGAGAAAATATGAGGGAGAGGGTTATATGGAGGATGACATCAGGTGGTGAGAGGAAGATTAGAGTTGACAAGAGGAGCTGAAGAGTATCAAACGAATAGAGAAAAAGGAGGAAGAACTTGTTGAAGAGGGGAAGTCGCGCCCTGATAGGTAGGAGGCAATTGGGGGAGTTGCAGAGGTGAATCCTGAAACTAACCAGGGGATGCCTGGGACTGGCGAAGGAATTAGCACATGGAGAAGCATGGAGACAATGAAGCCAGTAGACAGAGAGGAGGAGCAAAGGGGAGGTAAAGGAACGTCCTACAGGTGGAAGCATGTGGCAAGGAGGCATGAAGGAGATAAGGTAGACTGGTGGGCCAGTGTCAGAGTTCCCCACCATTCACATAGAAGACAGAGAGTCAGGGTATCTAGGAGGGTCAGGCTGTCTAAGGCTGGGGCTGGAAATAAAGGGTGTATTATTCGTTAAGTCTGTGGATCGCAAGGGGTGTATCTTTCTGTACACAGAATCGTTTCCTTAATACTCTTTGCAAGAAACTAGTGTTATCCCAAGACAAGTTGGAGACTTTGTTATTCAGCACTGATTGGCCTTCGGTAATTGTGAGGTAGTTTGGAATCTGAGCTGAGGTAATAAACTGCTTTTCATTCAACAGAATCCCCAGGCAGGTCACAGCAGTTAGGAGCTCCAGAAAGAATTAATCACAGAAAGCAAGCAACACGACTTCTTAGGCCATTTCCACTTTGAGCAGCTTCTTAGGAAATTCCAGTCATCAACCAGAGAATAGCTTCAGAGGAAAATTGAGAAAGTTCCTTCATGAGAAGCTTCATTGTCAAGTCAAGCAGTGAGAGAAAGTCAAATCAACTGCAGCAACTAAAGACTAAGTGAAGTTTTTCCTGAGAAAGAAATTTTAAAAAGGAGGAATTGATGTGCATTATATTTTATAAGTTTGCAGAAGTTATCTCCAACAAGTCACTTTGTGCGTTGGAGAGATTAATGTTTCCATAATTTGTGCATATGAACTTTCATTTGTGTGTGGTTAGATTTGAAAAGAAGCATAATTTTAGTGTGCGTGTTTACTGAACTAACATTGGCGCGCAGCCTAGTCGCTCATTAACTAACATATGTGCACGTCCCGGTCTGCAGAAAAAGTAAAGCTTACTCGCATGAAAGACTTATCAATCGCATTAGAGGTTCAGCGCGAGGAAGAGTTTCTTCGTTGGATTCAAGTTAAAGGAAAGGACTCATTTGTGTGTGTGTGCTTAATGCGGGTAATCATCCGAAGGCTTTTCCTGAGAGAAAAATCATTCTGCTTTCAACGTGGAGTGTCAGGCAACGAGCCTCAAGGATTCCAGCCCGTGCTTATGAAGTCAATAAGCGCAACGTAATTTGGGAAGTTTCCTTCATCTTCTCTGAAAGTGTAACGCAAGTTCATGTTATTTGAAAAAGAAAGCAAAGGAATTATTAGTAAACTTGTTTCATTTATAGGGATGGACAAATTAATAATTGACATTAGCAAATGATCCACTCAGTTCCCATCAGAGATGTAAATAGTTTGTATGAAAAACAAATAAAATAGAACTGAATTGAAAAATAATCCACTGGAGGCGTGGATTGCGTACAGCCAGACGAAAGTTGCAAAGTTATAAGATTTACAGTTACTTTTAAAGAAAAGGGTTACAGCAACACTAACAATGTTTGCATGAGCCAATCAGCAATACAGCTTAGACACAGGTACAGGAAAAGTTTCAAGGGAGATTCATTCAGTGAATTGCTAGAGCTGAGCTGAGTAAGGTGAAAAAGGCGTTCATTATTTCCTGTGTTCATTTCTAGGTCAGCTGAGGAACATAGCCCATATCAGTGAAGGTTCCAGAAGGCAAGGGCTATTGGCTGAGACCTGTTTGTAATTTTATCCACTTCCCCTTTCCCCATGGTTTGCCTGCCTAGCAATTGATATTTTCAGAATTGTTTGCCCACCAGATCACCAAAGCCTGCGCGCCAATCTGCACTCCTGCAGGAATGATGAGCCGGGACCCAATAGCCAGTGAGAGAGGACCCCCACAAAGGGAGGTGTGAGAGGCCTAGAGGGGAGAGGCCTAGAATGAAACCAGTGGTAGTTTTGTGGTGGCCTCCTGCCCGTCTACATTTCTGGGATTGTGAGACCAACAACTGACCACCAATCTAGACCAGAGAGGCCAGGACCTTGTGCAAGCTACACAAGACAAATACAAGAAAGCAGTAAGGAAAAGAGAATGTTTCCTTTTCTCGTCAAGGACCATGAGTGATGGAGAGAGACCTCAAAGTGTGAGATGTTCACCTTTGAGTTCCTTCAAGCTTTGTTATTGGCAAATCCACATAAATACAGACACAAGAAAGCCACATGAGGAAGTTGACCACAGACTTGGGAACTGTCAGGTTTCCCAATCTGATTTCCCATTCCCATTCTGAATTCTCATTCTGATTTATGTCAGGCTACTGTGACTATTAGCTGCATTCAATATTCTAACACTCTTTAGTTTTCTCTTATTTTCTTTGTGAGTCTATATTTGAACTTTAGTTGGTTTGGCCCTTAACGCTATTGTTTTAGAAGGAGAGTTCCCCAAGCCAACATGGTGCTGAGGAAGCTGGCAATTGATTGGAGAAGAAGAAACTGGAAGCTGATTGGAGGTTGTGGGTTCTAAGAAACAAAGGGCATTCTAAACTGCTGTTCATTGTCCTTCACCAAACAGGAAGGTCCCGTTACAGTAAACTCTTAATCTTAAGGCCTATTTGAGAGTTGCAGATATCTTGGTCAGGTATTTTGGGAAGTTCAAGTTCCCCTAGGAGCACGACGTGGGACAAGACGAGCTGATTGACAGCTGGCAGCGCAGCGCTCTAGTTTATTAACTGGACTAATTTCTGAAAGAGCAACTAAAGTGAAGAGAAGTTACAAATAATTTTCATTTAAAATAAGTTCAGGTATTTGGTGAAGCTTTAAAGGTTCTTTGTTTGTTTATCGTAAGGAGAGAGCATTTCACTACACTTCTTTGCTTGAAACTGTTTATTTGTGAAACTGAAGAGAAACCGTTACACACGCATACATATTATGTAACGACATGAAATAAGGAATTCTCATTCTACTGAACATTTTGAAGCTTTGTTTCCGTAAATGCAGTGACGTGCAACGAGCGTTTCAATGGGCCGCCGTGCCAATGCGGTGTTAGGGAGAATTCTCTGTTTAGGCTGAATTTCCTAACCTAGTGAGTCCCCCAGCAGCTTTGCTGGATTTTTGGGGTTTATTTTTTTTCTCCTGCCAAGAGTGAGACTCTTTTACCCTCACTCTTGGACATGATTTGAGTGTGTTTTTTTGAATCTAGATGTGTTTAATGGGTTATGGGGTCTTTTACTCCATAGGGCTTCATGTGTTTTTGTGATGTGTGTTGCACAGCACCCTCAGTGCAGCAACACAGGGGTGTCATAATGACCCCCCAGTATAGACTCCATACCCTGGGACTGACTACTGTCTCCCAGGGCATGTAAAGTCACCATTGACTTTACTAGTCTTAAATTCTGAACAAAACCAGTACAAACCATCATATTGTGGACGTACTGGCTGGGGCAATTCAATTGCCCTGGGGTCTGTTAGTCGAGGGGGCACGTCTCCGTCCCCCCCTGCTCGAGTTTTGGCTGGTGGCAGTGGATACTACTTTTTATATTCAACCGCGAATATTTTCCTATGGGATTTCCCATTGTTTTAGGCTACTATCTTTATTTAATTATTTACGGTAGCCTTGAACATACCACCAGTTTATTTAATTAATATTAATTGTCCGGTTGGTATTTTTTGCCAAAACTTGATTCTAAAATGGCATTTGTGTTCTCTTCTGTGACTCCAACCCAAGTCGAGCCCTTTGTTCCTCTTTTTGGCAGGCTTCTCCACAGAAGCCCTCCAAAGTGGTGCCACTCTGCCTAGGGTACTTAGGAGGGTGGAGGGGGATTTAGGCACCCTGGACTGAGATGCCTAGGCAACTCAAGTCGCACTCCGTCCTGATTGGCCCAAGTGGTGAGCCGGCCGGCTCACCACTTAGCATGTTTGACTGACAGCTAGGCTGAGTGAATGGGGGTTTTCTGCATAAAAGCAGGGCTTTGGGGACTGGAACTTCAGAAGTCGCCACAGGACCTAAGAATCCGACGAGGGAGAAGCTGAGCCGACCTGCCACGACGCCACCACCGGTGGAGCCCTGCTGGACCGTCTCACCACTTTTCCCAACGACAGAGGAGATCTCCCGCCGGAGAGTCTTCTTCCTTTGACTGGTGGGGATAACCAGTTTCACCGTCTTTTCACCTTCCCGACGTACCTCGTGGCCGCCTTGCCTGTGCCAAGCACCCCGGCAACCAGGATACCACATTTTACCATGACTGCGAACAAAGGTACCACCTTTAACCGGAAAACTCTGCGGCTGGTTTCTTCCCTGGTAGTGCAACGACCTTCATCTTTCCTCCAAGTCGAGATCTTCTCTTCCCCTGGACGACGACGCGGCTTGCACCCACTGCCAGGAACAACTGCCACCGCTGGAGGATCCTTCCCACTTAAGGTACCATGTCCCGCCAGGCTTCCCTTGCTACCGACTGTATTGGGTAGATTTAGCCCCCGGCTTTTGAACCTGGGTTAGCCTGGGACACCCTGGCTAAACTTTCCTAAGCCTCTCTAAACTCTTTTTGAACTCTCTGCAAGACTTTCTAAGCCTAGTGTAACTGTGTGATCTTGGGCGCATTTGTGCTCCGCTCTCTCTAAGAGTGGGCCCAGCCTTTGGACTTTGGCTCACCAGTAACTTGCTCTTCTGCCTTGCTAACAGTGTTCCTAAATCTTAGAGTGGTGTACCTTTCCATATTCTGTATTTTCCCTCCCTTTCTCACAAACTTAATGGAGTGCCATCTAGTTAAGCGCTCACCTCTGTATGAAAATAAGTGGTGTTTTACTAAGACTTATCTGATAAGGAAAAAGGAGTGTATATATTACAATAGTAACTGTGTTCAGAATATTTTACAACAAGAGTGTTGGAGTGTTTCAAACAGTGTGTTTTTAAATAAATAATTATATACTTTGATACCAAAGCTCTGGTCAGTGTTTGCTTGTATTGGTGTGTCTGAGTGCCTATTGTGTATACTTTGCATACTGCCTAACTCTTCTTGAGAGAAGTCTGACTGCTCAGCCACAGCTACCAGGTAAATCTGGGTGGTACAGACTCCTACCAAGTGGGTTTACTGCTAACACCTGTAGTCCTAAATCTTTTGCAGTGTTCCCTAAGGGAACTGCACAGGTTCTGCCTAACATGTGGTTCAAGACTAGTGCCTCCATTTTCAATGCACTTTCATAGGACATTAAGTTGGGCAAGCCTGGAGGGGAATAGTCTCTCTCTTAGACAATTGCCAACTGAACATGCGCTTGAGTGGTTTTTCAGTGCACTATCTAATGTAACAAGGTGCACACGCTTCAGACGCAGGAGGACAGAGCGCATAATAAGAGAAAGCACATTTGGAACACTAAGTAGTAAAAGACTTTGGCCTTCAAAATTCAATTTGAAAGAATTACATTTAAAACAATAAGAACGTTACATTCCTGCAGGAAAATAAAGGAGTTGGTAATAGCACTTTAAGGTCTCATGAAATGAACATTGCTCCGAAAGTCTACGCAATTTTATAGTATTCAGGGAAAAATCTCTTCAGTCTAAAGACACAGGGCCTCATTACGAGAATGGAGGTAACCATGCCGCTATTTGCAGCATGGCTACCTCCATTCCGGGTACTGGGTCCGGGTTCCCTGAATGGGAAAATACCGGGCCATTCCGACCTTGGAGGGCCCGGTATTTTTCCATTCAGGGAACCCGGACCCGGTACATTCCCATTCCCAGAGGGCTCAATGGGAATGGGGAGCATGCTAACAATGGGCCCGTTAATGACGGGCAGGTTGTTAGCATACTGGGCCACTCGCGAACGACCTCACCTCGTCAGGTGGAGACACCCTAGGCTGCGGGGATCCGCAGCCTGCTCCGACGATATTGTCACTGTCCATCTTCGTGGCCGTATCTGTCCCTGTACCTGTGTCCTGGTATGCTGGGGGAAATGGGACCAGAAGCGGGTGTAAAGGCTGAAAAGGGGGCATCGAATGACGCTTTCTTTTCTTCGTAGGCGGTTGATAGAAGCCTGGGGGACGTTGGAACAGGCCCTTGTGGCATCCTCTTCTGGATCTCCGACACCAAGGTGTGCAGGATTGATAGGATGTCCCATGACACATCCCTCGGAGGAACTGGCGTCATTGGAACACTGGGCCGTGCACCCTAGATGCCGTCGCCTTTGGCGTCATCCTCTTCCATATCCTTGTGGACCGTATTAAGGGACTCCATATCCTCGTCCTCCGTGGATGAAATTTCGATGGCTTGAGCCCCACCTGGGACTGATCCGGGACCTCCTTGCCCCCCCTTTTGGGCATCGTGAAGTGTGTTTTAAGATGGCATTGCTGGCCTATATTTTGAGCATTGTGAAAGTGCCCTTTACAGTGGAAATGATATCATGTATTGTAGGCGCAGGCATCATGAACATGTTTTGTAAAAACAATCCCAGCTACTGTTGGTGACCTGGTCTCTCTCTTCTATTCAGGTGTTAACAAACAGAACCAACTGCAAATTGTATTGCTCATTCCCTATTGTCCCGACCACTACCCCTCTTCCGTATAGCAAACCTTGGTGAGGGAACTACTCGGTGATGGCTGGAACGCTGGGGTGAGAGGGTCTCAGACTCTAGCGACACTACTGCTTGAAGGATCACCTGCAAAAACACAAAAGATATTACTGCGCTTTCCTTCTTCACTAGGATTGTCAGTTTTAATCTCCCTGATGCCAAAGGTCACCTGTTCTGAAATGTACAAAGGCTGTACCACATCAGGTTCCGGACGCCTTGGATCATTGTGCTGGTTCCGGGAATTCTCACTTCAGAAGGGAAAAGCTCCTAAAGTCTCTGGATAAAAACCTTATTAGAAATGGCAGGTACACAGAGGAGGGAATGCCCAGGCAAAACGCTGGGAGCATGACCTGAGCACCACACACCGTGGGTAATAATAAGAAGCGCTCAGATACCTGAGGGTTCGTAGCGCTATATAAATGCCTGATTATAATAATAATTATTATAATTATTATTATGAAATAACAGCAGCAGACACTGACAAAGGTGTCACAATATTACATCTATGTTCAGACCGACCACCAATAGGAATCCATAATGTGTGAACAGCAAGGGGCAAACTTAGGGGGTTGCAGATAACAAAACAAACTGGGCGGCGCAATGGCACCAGTCCTGCCCTCAACCACAGATGAAGGTACGAACTGTGCCGAAGAGCAGGAAAGCGGGACGCACCCCTTAAGAGGAGCACTGTGCGAGGAGGGGACCGGGCTAGACGAGGCCTGGGGCAAACAACATGTTGACAGAATGTGGGGCGGGGAGGAACAGAGACACAAAAGGTAATGGAAGTAAGCACACTGCAGGGGGAAGCACGGCCCGTGAAGGCCGCGATTGTCCATCTTTAACACATTTTGCACAGTAATGGGTACCAAGACCTTAGACTAGGGCTACGCTGCCAAGCAACCATTACCTGTCTTCTGACCTCCTTTAAACCCTCCCTTCTATAGTTTGCCCCGGCAGGACCCTTCACTTCCCATTTCATTGTGTCCCAAACCTCTGCCATCTTTAATAGGAATGAAAATGTCCCCATCTCCACCTATAATACAGTCTCCACTTCGTTAACCTTCCTTCCTTAAACCTGACAATCTTTTAGAAAACCTGTGCTGTAATAATGCACCTTTTCAATTAATTCATATTATGCCTCACGACTGAAATAAATACACCAACCACTAGTACACAGTACTCTTCATCTTCAATTAACTGTTTTGCTAAGTTTTTGCTTGGTTTTGATAATTGTTTGGTTATATTTGTTGCCTCAGTGTAACGTATATGCCAACATGTTCGATTCCATATTGGAGATGCCTGTTCAGTCCCGTTTGTTCTCTGTAATCTGCCACACGCTGAGGGGGGGATCAGTAGATGTTTTGAGGGGCAGTAGGTTGCAAAAAAGGTATACTTCAATTCAAAACAACATACAGGTTGGAGCAAGGATGTGGATTGAAACAAAGGAAGTCTAGATCTCCATCTAAGAATGTGAGGTTTAAGGAGAATGAGAGGTGAGAGGAAATTTCAAAGAAACCCATCCTAATCTACACTAGGACTGTGGTCCAAAGTTCAAATGCCTTAGTCTACAACAGCTTGTGTTCATGGTTAGCTTGCCTTGAAGGAATCGTTAAGTCACTCACCATTCTTTTGAGGTCCCCAAGGAGGACCCTTCCATAGAGGTTGTTGGTTAATCATGACCCTCCTGGGCTTTGGTTGCTTGGCATCCAGATGACGTATTTTTTACCTGCATATCCTGGGTGGATATTCAGTCCACAGTCATTATTGTTGCCCCTCCTGCCAGCTCAGAGCACTGTGCTCAAGCTTCTAGGTATGCCCTCCTGCCCTGAATTCTCAGAGATCCTTCTTGGCCCAGGGTCACAACGAGCTCAGCTGGCTCGTTTGGTCCACAAGCTAGTCTAATTTATCTTCTTTGGGTTTGTTAGCCCCAACAGAATCCAGATGTCGTCCGGCTAGCTTATATCTCTTCCTCTTTGTCTCCCTATCCGTGTTTCTCTGTAGCAAGCTTTCTTTTTTCCTTGATGGGCTTGCTAGTACCACCAGAGTAAGGACTAAGGCTCCCAGATAGCCTAGTGCTTACCCTTTCCTTTGCTCTCTTTCGCTTTTTCTGTCTCCCTCTCTCTTAGGGTCTTTTGGCACTGCCAATAATCAGTGTGTATGATCGGGCATAGGGACGGAGCACCAACAAACTAAGGTAGCATATGCAGGGGAGGTGGTTTATGTGCCTGCAAGCATTATTTTAAATAATGGGTTTGGACAGGGTGTGGGTTGTTGGGTTGTCTATCTTGAAAGGCATCAAGATGAACGATTGGCCTAGCAGCTCTGCAAGACTGATGATGATGTAATCATCCTCTGCAGGTTAAATTATCGTCTTCTTATTAATCAAGTCAGGGAACTTGATTAGGATGGCTTTTGGAGTAATAGGTGGTCTCTTGATTGGCACAGGTGGTGTAGGACGACCTCTGACTGTCAGGTCAGCTTAAGTCCCATCCAAGGCAAAATGGCAGCGTGTAGTAGGTGAGCTGTTGCAGCACAGTCATGAGTTTTCGACTGGGGTCCCCAACTGTAAAATTCTGATTGAGCCAGAGTAAATGACTGGTGAGGGGGAGAGGAGTTGAATTGGGGACTTACGGACATTGAAGGTCTCGACGGATGGAGGATTCCTATGCCTATATCTGCAACCCCCTAAGTTTGCCCCTTGCTGTTCACACATTATGGATTCCTATTGGTGGTCGGTCTGAACATCGATGTAATATTGTGACACCTTTGTCAGTGTCTGCTGCTGTTATTTCATAATAATAATTATAATAATTCTAATAATAATTATTATTATAATCAGGCATTTATATAGCGCTACGAACCCTCAGGTATCTGAGCGCTGCTTATTACCCACGGTGTGTGTTGCTCAGGTCATGCTCCCAGCGTTTTGCCTGGGCCTTCCCTCCTCTGTGTACCTGCCATTTCTAATAAGGTTTTTATCCAGAGACTTTAGGAGCTTTTCCCTTCTGAAGTGAGAATTCCCGGAACCAGCACAATGATCCAAGGCGTACGGAACCTGATGTGGTACAGCCTTTGTACATTTCAGAACAGGTGACCTTTGGCATCAGGGAGATTAAAACTGACAATCCTAGTGAAGAAGGAAAGCGCAGTAATATCTTTTGTGTTTTTGCAGGTGATCCTTCAAGCAGTAGTGTCGCTAGAGTCTGAGACCCTCTCACCCCAGCGTTCCAGCCATCACCGAGTAGTTCCCTCACCAAGGTTTGCTATACGGAAGAGGGGTAGTGGTCGGGACAATAGGGAATGAGCAATACAATTTGCAGTTGGTTCTGTTTGTTAACACCTGAATAGAAGATGATGCCTGCGCCTACAATACATGATATCATTGCCACTGTAAAGGGCACTTTCACAATGCTCAAAATATAGGCCTGCAATACCATCTTAAAACACACTTCACGATGCCCACAATAAATGGCAGCACTACAATAGCACATGCTCAAAAATGTCCACATTATATACAGACACACATTCACCAGCACGGACACGGAAAGACAAATTCATGATCCCTGCGAACACAAAATATGCCACCACTGCCACTTTAACATAACATTTATAATGTATGTGCTCCCAATGTATGTCAGTGCTGCCACAGTAAAGGACATGTTTATGATATGGGAGCACCCACAAAATAGGTGAGCATTGCCACTGTACAACACTTTTATGTTTGCACCTACAATAAATGCCAGCATAGCCCTATAAATCACATTTTCATGATGCCTGTGAATGCAAATATATGCTAGTACTGCAACTGTAAAACATATTCATGCTGCCTGTGCCCAATGTATAACAGTTTTGCGTCTGTAAAAAACAATTCAATGTGCCTGTGCCCAGAGGTACAAGTCAGCATTACCATAGTAAAAATGTGTTTCGTCAGAGGTCTGCCCACAAATGCCCAAACGAGAGACCAGGTATCCTACAACACCAGCGTGCCCAGGAGCACTCAGCTTAGCTGCTCCCTGGAGCTAAAGGAGCGCTCAGGGTGCACTGGGCCAGTCTTACTGGCTCCTCCATAATTGATGTCAGGGTACTGCCCTGTTGACATTATGGATGAGCAACCACTGGTACTATACATTGTTTATTGTTCTAGTGTGTAATCATTCACAAAACATCAATTAAAGAACTTGAATTGAAGTCTGTGACAAGGTGCTGTAAGGCAGCATGGGTGGGACTATACAAAATGAGAAAATGAAATACTCCAGTTAACAGTTTTTTGGATGCTTCACTTAATGTGGCTATGTGTTTCTAAAGGAGTGTGAGAACAGCAGGTTTCAAAACATTACAGAAAGGCTGTGCCGCCTTGTTGCTTCATACTCAAATGTGTCCTACTCTTGCTTTGCTCAGTTTTTGCAGTCATGCCATGTCAGTGCAAAATAGAACGATGGTGGGGGCAACACAGCAAATTTAGATTCTTTGTTCAGTCTTTTCTCCATGGGACTTGTGTGTGAAAAAGGATCACTTGCTGAATGTTGAAGGCAATGATCTCAGCAAAGTGCAGGTAGAAGGAAGCAATGATGAGACCACAGTGTAATGATTCAACCAGGTGCTCTAAACACGTGTGTAGAAGTCAGCTTCTGAACCATAGGTGAGGAGGATGAACATAGCCCACAAGGTGAGAACTACTCAAAGCTGCAGATGGTTTTACCATCAGGCAGACATGCAGTTATGAAACCAGTGTAAAGGATACAAACTCAAGGATTTCGTTTGAATAAGGATTCATAGTCCTGGACAGCATTGCAATTGGGTAATTGTGAGCTGCAGAAATAAGAAAGAACGAAAAGTTACCCTTGTGTATTCCTAGTTTTACATTGAGTATTTTCATTTATTGCACATACGTGGGCTCTCAGAACCCTGTTTGACAAAAGAATAAATGCTTGTTTATGCCGATCTGGCATTACTTTTAATAGGTTATCGATTTCACAACTTAAAATCCCACTAGTGCTGCATTTGCACCGATTTTCAGTTCTGTTGAACAGGGGAAAAAGAAAACATATATGCAGGCATGTTTAATGCGTACAAGAATGACTCACCTAAAAGGCAGCCAGGCTGATTCACAACCCAACAATGGCTTGCACTGTCAGAGTGCATTATGTCTTTAGCAAGGATTTTCACATTCAATCCAGGGAGTGAAGGAGGGGAAATTAGGAAAAAAGATACAGAAAGAGAAAACAAAAGAACACTCCCTTGACCTCCACTAAGCAAATGGGTGCATTTAAGAAGCTTGGGTGACATGAGCATCCACTACGGCATCCTGGGCGTCCAGCAAATCTGAGAACATACTCCCATGAAGTGGCTGCGCTGATTTATAAACAACTTGCTGGTATCTCCGGTCCTGCCCAAATAGTGCCAGAGAGCGGTTTTAACATCAACTGTGCCAAGCTCCGCTCTACCAGTTGGTACACACGTGAAATCAACGGACGATTCACAACCATATAAAAGTTCACAAGAAAAAGGTTTAATGGTGTCACACTTAGAAAGAATAGGGTTAAAAACTTCAGGTTTCGGGTCACCTGCAACCTCCTTCAGCCAGTCTTCCAACTCCTTCCATTACCTCCTGGTTCAAAGATGCCTCCTCAGTTGGAAAACAGTCACACATAATCCTTGGGATTCATAGGGTCCCCACACTTTTCTCATGCCCGTTGTGCCATCAGGATCCGGCATTGGTCTTCTTGGACTCTACAGGCACTACACCTGGGGCTCCTTTGTCTCCCAGCAGCTCAGGCTGTGAGGTTCTGTTGTTGCTTGGACGAGTCTATTGGTGTGCTGGGTGGTTATACCTCCATATACCTCCTTCGTAGCTTGCATCATGGAGCTGGAGGCAGTCTCAGACTCCCCGCCACGCCCCGTCACTTCAGTTAAATTCAATCCCTCAACCTCAAGCATTGGACTTTGTCCCACACTGTAGACGGGTTTGAGGAAGAAGATGGTAAAGAAATAATCCCAGGTATGTGAAAGGATGATAGTGCCTTAGGAAAGAAAGAATTAAGTATTCTCAATGCTCACTTGTTCTTGCGAAAATTGGGTAAAGCTCATTAAAACTGGATTTGGCTAACCCTTTCAGTGGATGACTTTATGTTTGTGCCCCAGTGCTCCAACCACAAGGACGTCAGACTAGAGACACACTAAGTTGGTCTGCTCGATTGTGTCCACCTTTGATTGTTATGTTACTTTGCATTTATATAGCCCCTTATGTACCATTGGTATGATCTCAAGGCGCTGGTAGGTTGAACGCCCTCGGGAACCGTAGTTCAAGTCAGAAGGGGGGGGGGAGAAGAGAGAGAGAGAGGGAGAGGGAGAGGGGGAGAGAGGGAGAGAGAGAGAGAGAGAGAGAGAGAGAGAGAGAGAGAGAGAGAGAGAGAGAGAGAGCTCGTATGATAGCTGCTCGATAGCGGTAGGTGTGGTGGTTGGGAGATCAGGAGTATGTGTTCGGTCTGGCAGGGTGATACCAGACTGATTTTGGCTGCATTACGCCTGAGGGAAACTCCTAGGCTGGTGGGTGTGCAGCCAGTTGTGTTTAGTTAGGATGATGGGGAGTATGTGGCAGGTGTTGATATGAGAACCACTATACCGAATGTGTCATAGTATCGCTGTGTTCTAGTTGAGTGGTGGTGGTATGGAAGAGAGTAAGCGTGGTGGTGATATGATGGTTTTCTGTAGGTGCTTGAGATCGAGCGCCTTTATGTTCCATGCACGCCAACCGTTCCATGCACTCCAAACCGTTCCACGCACTCCAAACCACCAGTCCACGCATTGTGTAGGCTGAATAGTTCTATAGTACCTCACAGATGGGTGTTTTAGAAATAGTTGCCTAGCATGTGCTGGTGTCTCCCCTCTCAGGTCCACCTCCTCTGATCTGGCTCCAGGCTACTATGCCACAAGCACATTCTTCCACAAATTTCTAATGCCTACCTTTGGCTAGCCTGGCGTTCTCATACATTTTTAGCCTGTCTGGTTAACGGGTCTCTGCATACCTTCTGTGCTATGTGATATCTGCTCTACCCCTAACATTCCTCTGCCTCCTGGTCACCTAAGACTTGATCCTTGCCGCCAACCTCTTGTTCAGCTCTGACTAGCTCCTCCTTTACCAACTCTGACCTCAAGATATTTCTCCTTCAAAACTTCAACTGTCTCCTGCCTTTCCTCTCCATTACTTGCAATATTTTCCAACACATTCCTTCTATGTGCTCCAACTTGCTTCGCCAAACGCTCACCCCCTGCAATGAACAGGAGCTTTTTATTCCCTAGTGCTCCCTCCTTCAAACCCAGGTTACTTGTAAGGGTCTGAAACTGTGGGAGCAAATAACTAGAGCAGTCTGACTGGTTAAGGGCAATTGTATCTTCTGAATGTGCTGGCAAAGTTGGGGTTGTGTAACTTTGTATATATGTGTTCCACCAGACTCTCACTTTACAATTCGACATGTCTAGTATGAGGGAATGCTGAGAGTGTCAGTTCTTCGGTCGAGTCTATGATAGGATATTTCAACAGAGTAATAGCAAGAGTTTTAAACGGAGTATAATACAAAGCGGAATCTCTACATTTTGGGGTGTTTGTCTATCCCTTCTGAGATTTTACACAGTCAACAGCCGTTTCCACATGGAGAAGGGGCTGGGTTTGTTGTTCCTTGTGACAGGAATCTGCCACACTGTGGGGACCAATGGAGGGTGTCCAGCGGATCCCCTCCACGCACTTCACTTTGGGTAAAGCTCATTAAAACTGGATTTGGCTAACCCTTACAGCGGATAACTTGTGCCCCAGTGCTCCAAACACAAGGACGCCAGACTAGAGAGACACTAAGTTGGTCTGCTCCATTGTGTTCGCATAGTTCTACAGCAGCTCACAGATGGGTTGTGAAGTGAAGCAGATCCCCCTCCACTGCCTCCGAATCCATCCTTAGCTAGCATGGGGTTGTACCGAGCCCTCTTTGTCAGTCCCCCCACCTTAGTATAACAGAACTTTCCCATTCCAGGATGGAGGGGAAAGTCCCGAGAATGGAACCGGCATGTAATGCAAGGCAGTATAGAACATCGACAAGAGTTCTAAAACTGCCCATCAACAACTGAGCCAGGAGCAGGACCTATAGCTGGACCTCTGTAAAAACTAGGGCCTAATGCAGAGGGCTTCAGTTGAATTACAAGCACCTCTGAAGGAAGAACATGGAGTTGATTTCCAGCTCTCCTCTGGAGCTAGTCTGTGATTCAGAGAGCGAGTTGGCAGTGCACCTGCACTGTTTAAAAATGTTGGTCAGTGCTCCCTGTATGGCAATGCCACCTGGCATCTGCAGCAACGACTTGATTATTTTGGGTACTGCGCAGGCTTCGCTCAATAATAGTGCACTAGCCTGAGGACAATCTAGGACCTGCGCAGTGAAGAGCAAGACGCTGCTCTTGCACTGTGATTAGTCCTCCTTCCTCCGGGTTCAACAGTGTCATTATTCAGTTAGTATTTGATCAGTTTCAAGATGGAGATACAGAGCAGTGTTCTCCAAATATCAGAGTAATGAAGCAAATGTAGACATTCCCTCTTTCTTTAAAGAATAGTTACATCAAGTCCTGCAAGACGTTATATAAAGCTAATAGCCATTGTAGAAGACAGACCTTTTAGAGTGGATTTACAAGTTATTCGGAGTGCAATTAGTTATATGGGCATAGGGCATGGTCAGTTGCATAGTGGGAGACACTGTTTTTTAGGTTCTGCATTTAGTGTAGTTTAAAAGAATAAAGTATCAAAAAAAAACAACAAGAGAATGATCTCTGCTAGAACTAACCAGAGTCTAAAAGAAGAGCTCATGCATGTTGAAAATGGCTAATCCCGATATAAACATTCTGGACTTTAAGCAAACAAGGCAGAACACCAGAGACAAAAGCACAGATCCTTGCTTCCTGGTTCTTAGTGGAGGCATTCAGATGTAGAGGAATTCAGGGAGGGGTAAGCAGTCCTAAGAAAGACAACTCGGGTAGTGATTACTGATCACAGTCGTTTTTTCTTTCCTTGCGGATCCCTAATGTTGGAGTGCCTGATTTGTTATTTTATCTACTTCCTCTTGCTATGTCAGGTCTCTGCCCAGAATTAAGAGGACTGTGCGTAAACTGGGGGGTGTACGTCAGGGAATTGAAAGGAATGTGTATTGAGTTGTTTTGATGGTGCCTGTGGTTGTTTGGGATTGTGTAGGGCTCCGTTATATTCCTTAACTTTAGTTCCTAGGATAATGGAGTCAATCCCATTCCAAGCTGGTGAGGGGGTAACTCCGTGATTGGCTATGGGGCAACCTGTGACTATTTGGAACACTCAACAGGGTTATAAACTGCCTGTCATCCTCTGAAGTTAACAAGGAAGGTCACAGCAACTGAAGTTCCTGAATCAAGCCAAGTGTTGTGAAACTTTAGGAGACTGCAATTAGCCGCTTTTTGTCTAGTAGTGTACATTTTTGAGAGAAGACTGCAGCGTTGAAGTGATTTCTTTAGTGCGATTGCTACATTCAACAGCGTTCAGCTGTTAAGGAAACCTGTGAGCCTGAAGCTTTTGTTAGCCTCTTGCGGCAAGACCAAATCCAGACTGCTTTTATAATTTGTTTTCAAGAGGTCAGCAGAGAATGTGCGCCACGCCCAGGTCAGTTTAAAGGAAAGAACCTGGATTCGTGAGAGTGTGGAATGTCATCATTAGGATTTGCCTGCATGTCCATGGCAACGGCACATAACGCGTGTCAGTGTCAGGAGCGTGGGAATGCAGTGACAAGGATTACATTTTAAGCGTGGGTGGCGCAGTGATTAAACTAAAGCATTCAATGCGCATCAACTGACCCTACCAAAAGTGAAAAGAGCCAAAGGAGGGGGACGAGGGGCAGGGGGTGGCAGTTTCCCTTCTGTAGCTGCTTCCCGTTGGAACTCCCTCCCCCCAGACCTAAGAGCAGAGAACTCCTACTGGTCCTTCGGCAAGGCCTTGAAAACCTGCCACTTTGACTAACGGACCTCCTCCTGCACATGCCATAAAAACGACTGTGTTATTGATGTTTTTTATTGGTTTGTCCATGGCACATTACACACTGCTGCTTTAAGTCTATATATCATGTAACTGGTTTCGCAACAGCGCCCTCGTGCCTCAGGGTTTGGGCATTTTACAAATGTAAAAATGAACATTAAAAGCATAGTGCGCTGGAACTACGGGTGTGCAGTGTTCTTTGGTGAAAAGAAGTAGTCTGCGCGTGAATGTGCTAAAGGAACCACATTTAAGGTTAAACGGACATTGTGCGCTACAGTTTGAATTTCAAAAAACTATTTATTTTCTAGAAAAGCCTCAACAGGAAGAAGCCAAGACAGAGCTTAGGGAAGATGTATTGCCTAACTAAAAGTAGTTTGCAGTCAATTTTCCCCAATAACTTTCTCTGAATTGATATTGAGGGATATTTAAACACAGCCTTCAAGCTTTTGGCGAAGGCAACCAGGTAAAGTGTTTAAAGGGAGATAGGCAGACACTAAAGTGTGTTTGTATTTATTCAGATTCAGCAGTCAGTCTTCAAAAGAGAACCTCCAGAGATCGTGAGAGAGTTGTGAGCCCGAGAATAGAGCTGAAGTCTGGAAGTTTGTTTTTTTGTCCAATTCCCCTTTCCTTTCGGAGGGGTTCAGTCTGAATTTGGTTGCTAAATCCTCAATCTGCACAGTCCGCAAGGGGTTGAGGGTACATCTCCAATCTCTGCAGGCCAGGTCATCTGGGACCTTATATGCTACCAGAGATGTTGTGAGTGTAACAGTTTAAATTGCCTGCTGCAGGCTAGATGCTCACAGGGGTTTGTGGGGCGAGCAGCTGCTGCGAAGTTCCGTTGATTGGGCCTGACACAGACACTCACTCCATCTGCCTGGCGGCCCACCAAAATGGTGGGCCACCGGGAAGATTCCTCAGCCCACAGAGAACAGGAGCAGTCTCAGGCAGTGAACACCACGTAGAAAGAAACTCTGACCAATAACAGGTCCAAGGTTCGGACACCGCACACCGGCAACTCGTCGTCCTAAAACCAACCCTGGGGGTGGGCTTTGGAGAGTATAAGAAGTGCATAAAGAAAACAAATAGTGTGGGAGTTTGAAGGAGAAGGAGCGTGTTGGAGAAGAAGGGTGCTTTGGAGGTTGGCTGGAGGAGAGGAGGGGGTAGAGGAGAGATGCGGAGAGTTGAGAAGAGTAGTTTGGGAGCAGAAAGGAGGAGAGGAAGAACAATGGAGGAAGGTGGAGGAGAGAGATAACCCAGAGGATGGGGTGAGAAATACCTTGGCAAGAGGTTAGAGAAAGACGCTAAAGCATGGGTGCAGTGGGTTTATTTAGCTATGTTGAATTGGCCCTGTGGTGTTAGAATATCAGACAACATTTGGAAGTATTGGCTGATTTACTATGAAGGCCTGAGTTCAATAAGCCAGTCAATCCAGCTAAGGAGAAACATGTTCTCTTTTGACACATGCACAGCTACTATCGCAATTCACTTTAAAAAGGCACGAAGGGCTCATTTTGGGACAAGCAACCAATAAAAAAGCGCAGTCGTCTTTCATCCTTTTGCGATTGCAGGGGGCTCATTTGTCAAACAGGATGCGTGGTGGCTGAGAAGAAAGCAGGGAAATCAAGTTTGATACCCGTTGATCGTTAATAATGACAAATCAAATCAAAAAGGGGCTACTTTTCCCTATCGCAACCGAAGATATTTTCTCCAGCTAGACACCCAAAGAAAAACTAAGTGGAAACAAAAAGCTATTTTCGTATTGTTGAAAAACAACATTTAATGCTTTGAAGAAAAGCAAAGTGGTGGCTCACAGAGGAGAAAAAAAAGAACGGACACTTGGTTGCAGTACAGGCCATTCTACAAATCGAAGGCAGCATAGCGTTAGTCAATTGCTTATCAGATTCCTTGTGTATTCTTCTATTTACACAAAGATGGAAAACCAGTTCTGAATTTGAACAATGTGCTTTTTTGGGGGTGAAATTGTAAAAGCAACGTAAAGCCACATAAAACAATAATTTACGGAATCCAGGCCCTTCCTCCAAAGTCCTACGCATAGAAGGCGCAAACAGCAGGCCATCTCCCGTGGGCACTCGTGAGGGAAGTCGGGATGGGGGTGAGGGCAACAGGGCGGAGGGAACACAGTGGAGAAGGATTGCGTGGGGGAGCGGACACTCCTTAAAACGCATTGGGAGGCTGCTGGAGACAAAGGGACAGCCTCGCAGATGGACTTTTTGGCCTGAAATCTGGAAGGGCAGCCTTGTCTCCATGCCCCTGATGGGCCACAGGTCAGGAAGATTCAGGGCATGGGTGGTGTGTGGGAGCGAGAGGCCAGCAAGCCCCTCGCTGACTTCAAGTCTCAGTACAAAGCTTGGACCAAGTGCCTCCAGTAGTGGGTTCGCCCCTTGCCCTTTCGTTGACTTTCGTGTAGATGGGACCACTGAGTAGGACACAGGGCATCCATCTTTTCTACCCCCTTTCAACTCCATCTTGGTGACCAGGCCTCACTGCGATAGTACAAAACGCTTCTCTCCCTCTTCTCACTGCGGTCAGGCACACAGAGCACATCGCCCCCACCTTCATTCCCACTCAGACTGGAAATATAATTAATAAATGTATCACATCAGTCTTCCTCTGAGATCACTGTCCCGCATGTGAACCAGCATGAACTAATCACATAGCTCGTTCATCTCCACAAACATGTCCTTGCACCCGCACCCTCACCGACGGAAACTTACTGCCATTCTGATCCTGTGTCCCTGCGAGATATTCCTTTCATGTGCCAGAGCACCGACCATGCCATGATGCCCACCCAGCAGACCCCCAAACAACATTAGACCCCTGCTGCAGTATATCGTGCCTAATACTAACAAATGCCACATACCTGAGGTTCTTGTGAGACTAACCCTACAGTTCAATGAGAGTATTATAGTGGTCAAGACCCTTAAACCTGTGACCTGTATAACCCAAATGTTATAGATGATAGACACCGGTGTGATTTGTATAGTGACATGATAAACTACTGAGAGTCTTTTGATCAATCATTATTTAGTGCATGCATTATTTAGAATGTATTCATTAGCTTAGATAGTGACCAACCTGCTTCACGGCGACCTGACCTTCACCCATTCGGAGCACAGATATCTGACGTCCATCCTCCCGCCAACCAAGCAAACAACCAACCAAGAGGAAGAGATGATGCCCACACCTAACACACTACCCTGGCTGATCAATCCGGGTCCAACGTAGCATCATATGTTAGACACGTTGTGTACCTATATAATGTACTGTAACATTAATTTTGGCAGAGCGCTCTCAGAGACCTAGATAAACTTTTCCTTGGACTCTCGCAGCCTGCTCTCCTTGCCTCATTCCCCGCCCGGGTATGTCTGTTTTATTTTCTTGCACATATAAGACGGGGAGGGCACAAACAATCGTTAGGCATAGGAGGATACGCATTGCTCTTCCGGGTTAGTGGGCGACAAGTTGGCGGCCTCTCCCCCGGCCCTTGTTGTATCTCTCTGCTCACGGAGTTCTGTGAGCCCCTCTGCCTGCGGACAAAGGTACACGGACACACTTGTCACTGGGTCGGGCTCCCCGGTCCCAACTGCAGCGGCAGGGAATGGCCACTTTCTTTATAGTGCACGCGGTGGAGTGCAACGTCACTCCGCCGCGTGCGTGTGCCCTTAAAGGGGCAGCACCACACCCACTTTTTCATAGCAAAACAAAGAACAAAGGATGGCTATCTACAAACCATCAAAACACAGGACACATCAAAATAACGGACCCCTTTAATCACAACCACCCCCATCCCGCATGTAAATTCCAGTCCACTGGGTGTTACTGCCAGTTCAGGGGTCCAAAATAGTCATTCAGGTGGGCAGGCTCCCCCCTCCCGACCCTCTGGGGATACCTCCTGCCCACCTCCCGGATAAGGCCCTCCTCACCTGAGCTCCCCCGGGAAGGGGAACTTGGCGGATGGATCAGGCCACCGCCCTCGTCCAGAACCTCCATCATGTCCCTTCTCTGCGCTGCTTCCGGCCTGGATTCTCCCAGTCTCAAAGAAACTAGCATTGCGAGTCACAGAAGCAGTCACATCCGACGTTGTTACCAATCAGTCCTGCACTGCTACCACGTCCAAGGGTCCAGGCTCAGCGACAGCTTGTCAGCGACAGCTTTCCTTGGGCATGACGGTTCGTGACCAGCACCTCATCGCGCGGGACGAACTGCTGGGGGCGAAGTCCCCTTCAGATGTTCTCCTGCTCAGTCCTCTCCCTTTTCACCTGCTCATCGTTGATGACTGCTGGCTCAAGCTCGCCCACTTCCGGGATGAGGCCTCTCTGGCACCTCCTGGACATAGCTTCAGCCGGCGCCACACCCGTGGAGGTGTGTGGGGTGGCACAGTACTCTCGTAGGAATTTATAGAGGGCCCTCTGCCGACTTTGACCCTGGCCCTGAGCAATGCTAAAGACCTTGTTCAGGGTCCTCATCACGCGTTCCGCTTCACCATTCGACCTGGGCCACAGCGGCGTGATCTTTCGGTGGTGGACCTCGTATTCCTCCATCATGTGGGAAAACTCTCTCCTTAGAAGGGCAGACCATTGTCCGAGCATAGTACCTGAGGCAGTCCGTGGGTGGCGAAGACTTTCTCGACTGAGACAGCAACATTGTCAAAAGCCAATCGACTCCTCAAACTCTACCTCTGGGTATCTAGACTTCTCATCCACGATGACCAGAAAATGGGTGTCCCGGCCAGTGAACCCAAAGTTGGCGTGGACCACTTCCCATGGCTTGGTGCCTCGCTGCATGGTCCCTATGACTGGCTCCCTCTGAGCTGGGGACGCCGCCTGGCACCACACACAGGCCGCCACAAACTCCTCAACCCTCTTCTCCAGGTCCGGGAACCATACCTTCTGGCGCAGGCGGGCCTTCGTCTTGGCAGTGTCATGATGTCCTTGGTGTGCCAGCTCAATCACCTTTGAGATCTTTATTTGCAGGATCACAATCTGGTCACCCCTGAGCAGCAGTCTGGCCTCTGAGAATGCCAGCTCATCCCTGACCCTTCGTAGCTGTTCTAACACTGCCTTCGCTTCCTGGGTCCTCAGCGCAAAGGTGTCCACGACAGACCTCCACGAGCCCTGTTGCAGGGCTGTTTTCAGGATGATGAAGCACTCATCCTCCGCTGCCGCTTGCTCCAGTTCACTGATCGGCACTGGTTTGGGTGTGGCCGCCTCCACCACCAGCCGGACATGCTCATCTGCCTCCTCCGCACTGATGTTCTGCGGCCCCTCTCGGGTGTCCGGATAGGTAGTCAGCTGCATTGTTGTTTCCGGGCCTGTAAACAAGGGATACACCGTACTCCAGCAGGGCCAGCATCCACCGCTCGATCCTTGCTGGCGGCTTCGAGAACAACCCCGTGAGTATGGGCAACAGGGGCTTGTGATCGGTGACCACTGTCACTGGCCTCCCCAAGACGTACAGCCAGAAGTGACGACAGTCCCACAGGACCGCCAAGGCCTCTCTCTCGATCTGAGAGTACCTCTGCTCTGTGCCTTGCTGGCGTACGCAACTGGCCGGACCACCACGTTGTCACAGATGTGAGTGAGCACAGCACCTAGTCCAAATGGGCTGGCATCCACTACAATCTCGGATTGAAGAGCCGGATTAAAGAAGGCCATGGGATCCTTGGCCGTCACAGCCCCTTTTAAGTCCTCAAAAGCGGCTTGCTCCAGCGGCCCCCACTGCCAGGTGACATCTTTCTTGGTCAGGGCTTGCAGCGGCACCGATCGGGACGCATGGTTCTTGATGAACCGGCCACAATAGGAGACCATTCCTAGAAAACTTCAAACTTCTGAAATGTTCTCCAGGGACGTGTCTCCATAATGTCCTTCACCTTCCTGGGGTCGGGTGACAGACCCCCTTCTTTGAAGACAAAACCGAAGAACCTGTTTTTCGTTTTCAGGTACTTACACTTGTCCGTGTAGTGTCAGACTAAGAGCTTGGAGCTGCTTGAAGGTCTTCGCCAGTCTGCCTCAGACCGTGCAAATACCAAGATGTCATCACTAATATTCAGTACCCCGTCCAGATCAGCAAGGGCAACGCGGATGATATTCTGGAAGACCTCAGCTGCTGAGGACACACCAAAACTCAGACATTTGTAGCGTAAGAGAGCATGGTGCGTGGTAAGCGTTGTGATGTACTGCGACTCGGGGTGCAGCACCACCTGATCGTATCCAGCACTGAAGTCCAGTTTTGAGAAGAACCTGGATCCTTGCAGTTCAGTTATGACATCATCAATGGTGGGGGTCAGATGGCATTCCCTTTTAATGGCTTTGTTTGGAAGCCTCATGTCCACACATATCTGCACAGAGTCTGGTTGTTTCGGCTTCGGGGGGGATGACTATCGGAGAGACCCAACGTGTCGGGCCTTCAACCTTCTCGATGTCCAAGGTGACGAGATTGTCCAACTCTTTGTCAACCAAGTCCTGTAGATAAAATGGGAGTCTGATGCTTTAGCACAATCTGTTGAATGGCCTCGTCGATGTGGAGCTTCACCGGGTCACCTGCCATGCATCTAATGCCCTCGAACAGACGGCTGTACTTCGCCAGTAGCTCTTGCACATCCTCCATGTACACAGAGTAGGTAAAACGTACTAAGCCCAGCGCCTACGTCGCCGCGCAGCTCAGCAAGGTGTTACTGCTGACAGTTGTCACGTAGAAACGGGCTCTGATTGATGCCTTACCATGTCCCACACTGGCCATGAATGCCCCATCCAACGGGATGGGTTGTGCCCCACAGAATGTAAAGATGCGAGTCAATCGCTTTGCCAGGCATTCCATGGTGTCAGTGTTCCCGCGCCATAGCATTCACTGAGGTCCCTGTGTCGACCAGCACCAGAACAGATGACCCGTTCACCTTCACCAGGCACTATGGCTGCCTCCTGGTCTTGGACTGCAGAAGAACACCCACGCTGGACACAAATAACACTTTCTCCTCGCTCTTCCTAGTCATCGTCTTTCAGAGGGGCACCTTCCTTCCCTTAATCTACCTGGGCAACGTTGGGCAGGCGTTGTCAGAAGAATCCTGTCCTGACTGGCCTCCGTGGGACCGCGACGGGCAATGGAGGCCTGCACATTTCGGGCGTAATGGTCTGACGCCCCACAGCGCCCACATGATTTCCCCTGCACAGGGCACTCTGCGGGGTGCAGGATGTCATATCTGCACTTCATGCATGAGTCCATTGTTCTATTGCCCTGGGCACATTGGTTTCCACCTGGACATCTAGCGCCTCTGCCGCCCTGGCCACGGCCCACTTCACAACATCTTCCCTGGGTGCACTCCCGCCTCCATTCTGGACGCTCTCACCTCTGACATTTCCTGACACCGTCCTAGCCCCGAGATGCGGGGCAGCGGGATCCCTGGCTCACGCAGCACCTGCCTGTGCAGCTTGCCTGACGCGCACCCTTGGATCAGTTGGTTCCGGATCATTGTGTCTGGATTGTCCCACACACACGGCAGAGCCAGCTGGCGCAGCCTGCCATAGAAAGTGTCCAAGGTCTCATCATCCTTCTGGCGAGTGGAGCCCATGACAATGGATTCGTAGTCCGCGTTAGCCAGCGGCAAGAAATATTCCTGCAGAGCAGCCTTCGCTGCATCATAGGAGGCATTGGGGGGTTGCAAAGACTGGAACCCCTCATGCACTGCAGGCCCAGCAGAATATAGCAGTGTCGCCATCATGCTGTCATCATAAGTCTCCTTTGTAGCTCTAAAGTACGTATCCAGCTGGTCATTCCACATATTCCAGCGTGGCCCCAGACTGGACGGAGCACCCACAATATCAAATTCAGGCATTGATTGAAGTGCCCCTTGTTGTCGCATCTCAAGTGGTGCCACCGGCACCGGGGCCAGGGGCAGCAGAGGTGCAGCTGCTGCTTGATCAGCCTGCATGATGCAGAGCGCACAGGCACCTCACCCAAGTTAGATGGGGCCACAACTCACCATACAGCACACAGAGGAGGAGTGTGACGATGTCGGTCAGGCAGTGATGACGTGGCAAACACAGGATGAGTGTGACAATGAAAATGAGCCCCTGCTCCTGGGATCTTCAGATGACTCCTTCCACCACAATGCAACCAGCAGGCCTGTGTAAAACTTCCAAAAAGATGAAAAATGGCACCAGGCATGTACTTTGTTCCACCAGTGCGCAGAGTGGGCAGATGTTGCTGCCAAGGGACTACCTAGCCCCTCCAGTGGCTCCAAAAATTGAGCAGCGTGGGTCCAGGGGAACAGAAAGGAAATTGCAGGCCAAGCTCCTCACCTCATACTCGACGTAGACACTGAAGAAAATGAATTCAAAAGCACAGCATGTGCATTATCAGCTGTTCCGCTATTATAATGTCCAAAAACTCTGGCAAGTTCGCGCCCAGGCACTCTACTAAAGAGCCGCGACCATTCCAAGTGCGTGATTCTAAATGGCAGCCAATCCGCGTGGCTCTTCCCCTCTCCGCGGCATTTAGAACAGTGAAACTAAGATCAAAGTATCAAAACAAAGAAAATAACTTCCAGCGCCTTCGCCGCCGTTCCTGGGTTAATGATCGCCTGCTTCGTCGCCACTGTTGTATCTTTCCGCTCACGGAGTACCGTTAGCCCCTTTCCCTGCGGACAAAGGCACATGGACACACTGGGTCGGATCTGCTGCGTGCGTGTGCCCTTAAAGGGGCAGCACCACAGCCCTGAGGAGATTCATCATGTCACAAGTAGAGGAGAACAAAAGCTAGGAAGAACGGGGGCAAAGTAGCAAAAACGAATATGAATAGGGGCAGGAGGGTGGCAGAATGGCTACGTACACCACCCAGGGGCTAAGTTGGATTTCAAAGGGGCAGAAAGCAGCCCGACAGAAGCAGGTTGATGACATGGGTGTTACATGTCAGCAGGGGGTTGGGAAGGGACCCCGGACCTGAAACCAAATCGGTTTCGACAGGAGTGAGGCCCCGACCCCAATAAAAGACAGATGTCGCAGCCATAGGGCATTGTAAAATGCAAGCTCACTCTGAACGGAGCAGGCTTGCAAAGGCGGCCGAAGCAGATTCTTGTCTTGTTTAGCAAACGCTTGGTGGGAACCAGCCTTTGGCATTTCCTTTTTCCTGTTGGCTGTCCAGGAGAAGACACTCTGCTGGATCGTTCCCAAAGCCAGGCCAGTGTTGGAGGGAACAAAGATCGTCTCTCAGAGGCTGCCGAACAGAGAGCATCAGTGAGCGACGAGCACTTGCACAAAAAACTGTTAACAGAGGCCGCCGAACAGAGAGAGACAACCGGTGTTGGTGGCGGCCGAGCTGCCCGGGTGTGGGACCTTCCCGTGAGCAAGCAAACCGAAGGTTGTGCAGGTGGAGCACTTACTAAAGAAAAAACTGGTGGAGAACCCGCCAAGCATTCCTGGAATCGCAGCCTCCACCCAAACAGCACGAAAATCGACCAGAAGCAGGCAAAGACGATATCAGAATAGGGAGCGAGGGAAAATGAATTATGCTCCTGGGTCAGCGTGGCCGAGGAGGAGTTTGCCTCAGAGTGGGTTAAAGAGATGATGCGGCACAGGGTGGAGCACAATGGAGAAAAGTCACCCACACTGATCGAAATGGCGGGCGAACGCGCCAGCGAAGGTGGCATGGTGGGCGCCGCCCCTTAGTGGGGGTTGCCCAGCCTACCTCCTCCCCCCACGACTCAAACAGGTCAGGGGGCAGGGATGGGTGGGGGAGGAACACATTAGCCCGCCCCCGGAAGCGGACGGGAGCGCGCGAAACGTGAGGGGCAGGGCAGGGAACAGAGGGAGAAGCAGGCCCCATAAAGGCACAGTCTTTTCTAGACACAATCACATTCTCCCTCAGTTTCCTGCCTGACCGGATCGTGGTTTTGTTTACTTTGTAATTTCCTCATTCCTGCCCCCAGAAGGAAGATGGGTTTGGTCCACTGTTCCGGTCCTAAGAGTCCAGCGTTCCTGCAGTCCTGCGAATCCAAGTTCCAGTCCCGCGAGTCTGGTAAGGGTGGAAGAGAAAGGAGGGAGCGGGTTCAAAGGTGGCGAGTAGTCGGGCGTTACAGGGAGCCTATGCGCGGTATAGGTGTGGGGGAGGCCGGTACTCGCCATGTGTGTAAGGTTGGGGGTCTGAGTAGTGGCGAGCGAGGGGCAGGGGGAACGCGGCAGAAGTGGGAAAGGCAGGGTCACGGTAGAGAGGCCACGAGTTGGTATGGGCGGCCGCGTGGGTAATGGCAGCATGCCAACGACGTAGGGAAAAGACTGGGAGAAGGAAAAATGCAATGTAAAGATGAGGGAGAAATAATGTGCAGCCCTGCATCATGCGAGGTAAGTTTAAACTTGTTACCAAGACGTGGGGGAAATAACGTCCAAAAGAGGGATGCACGTTTTGCAGAGACAGCATAACGGGACGCGGTTAGTTGGTGGGACATGAAGGAGACAGGTTGGCTCGGTGAGGGGACAGAAGTTAGCAGCACGAACATGGTGTGGACGACGGTGGGCCGAGTAATACAGTTCGGGGGGGGCGGGGGGAGGCGACAGGGACCAGGGTGTTAGAGTAGGTTTTGCAAGGAGGTGCGGGGAACATCAAAATGCTAAGGCCCAATGCTGATGGTTACGTTACTTTCCTTAGGGCGTGGATGGACAGGGGGGGCATTGTGTACTATTGGTGTGTCGAACGAACACTGCTGGGTACAATATGCATGCTTTGTTTGGAGAAACTTTAGTAAGGAAAAGGGGGGGAGGTGGGGGGGAGTGGCCGCCGTACCATGGGGGATATTGGAGTCATAGACGATAGGATAGTTTATTTATATAGCGCCTGTACAATGCGTTTCAAAGCGCTTACATAAGATAGGGGGTGTAGCGATGAGCTCATGGTTGGCCAAGGTGCCTTGGGGGCTGTGTTGATGGGGAGGGGCTGGTCCTAAAGGGGAATGCCTATTTCATTTATGTATGCCACCGTTTGGCAGTCCTGCCGGGGGGTGGCAGCAGGCCTGCAGGGGCGGTGAAACTGGATGTTGAATAAGCTCAGGGATACACGGTACAGGGCTGCTATCTGGGCTATCGCATTTACTGGAGGGGTTTTTCAGGAGGCATTATTTGGGAAGTAGATAGTTGGCAGCCATCACAATTACAAGGAGTTACCGGAATTTGAAGTAATGGCCAGTTAATTGCTTGTCTTTACAAAAAAATGTGAAGCGATGGAATCGCATTTGAAATGCTTTGTTTGTTCCGTCGGCGGTTTTCGGCGCATGGCCATGTTGTGTTACAGGGGTTAGTATGGCGCGATGCACAAAGGGCAGCGTCTCAGGGTGAGTCTAAGTTCTTTTCAACTATGCACCATATTGTGTTGGGAATCCAGTATGGCGTGCTCGTTGCTTTGTTAGACATGGTTGTCCCGGTTAATGGGTGAGGTAGTAAGGGGGCGGCAAAGTAGGGGAAGGGGTTTGTTGGGGTACCCAGTGTCGCTTAAGGTGGGAACCGAGCAGGCAGTGGGAATGACCCGGCGTGAGCATATGGCTGGTCGGTGGAAAAGCATGGGAGACGCGCTCGCTCAATTTACAGCATTCGAAGTTAAAAAGCGGACCAGATGGGCCATTATGTTCAAGTGGTAATGGAATTGGGTAGCAAAAGGCGTTGGTGGGATCAAATTGAAGGAAACCGGGGAGAACAGGGGGCAGCATTGTAAAACTCTGCACCGCATATGTAATGGCGGCGGTGGGTTGCGGGGAGGGGGTTTCAAATGCACGTAGTTAAGAGCGGCGGTGAGTTGGGGGGTGGGGTGGGGGTTTAAAATGGAAGGTAACCAAAAAAAAAAAAAAACGGATGGATACAGGCAAAGTTTGCATGCGGCCGAGATGGGCCATCGTTGGTAAATAGGATGGAAACAGGGGATGAACTTAGGATTGGTCCGCACGTAAGTCACACGCGGTTTGGCGAAGTGTTTAGGTACCACCGCGCAACTTTGCGGCCATAGGGCGGTCGCTGTGCCGCAGTTATGTTATCAGCTGTCAATTTTAAGGTCACAACGTGTTGGCCGCATGCATACAGGCAAAAGGTTCGGAGGGGTTGGGCCCCCACGGCACGCCTGTTTTGTGAAGGGGCCATGCATTTGAAATTCGCTGCCCTCGTTACCAAGATCACTGCGTGTTTGTCGAAGACCGCTGTGCATCATTGGCGGGTTTTATTACGGATAATGTTTTGTAGGAGCATGTGGGTGATAAAACGAGTGGGGAACAATTGTTTAGGCAGTTTCGTTCCGAGGACGCCCGCCGTAGTTATTTAACTAGTGGCAACAGTATGTTGCGGGTGTGGGCCTCACACGGCCCCCCAGAGTCAGGAACACGCTGCACAGGCTGTACGTGCGGGGGGGCCTGGTTCTCCATCAGACCCACCAGAGCTCACCGCACCAACATGATTGATGTCCCCACGTTTCAAAGATCCAGGGCGGGAGGAACCAGCTTCCAACACCTCGCACCTAAAAACTGGAACTCCTTACCTACCTCACTAAGGAACGAAAAATCATACCATACCTTCCGTAAAAACCTCAAAACCCTCCTATTCCGCTAAAGTCTTCCACATGCACTCTCATGCTTGCATTGTAACCACAGCATAGCATAACCTCTAAGCTCAATGTTTATTACCAATGTGAAATGTACTCGGTAACTCGGTTTACATCTGTAAACACATTCCTATGCTTGTGTTCATGACTAAGTCTGCTGTAACAGCGCCACGATGCCCCAGGGCAGTTCTGTGCGCTTTATAAATGCAAATAAAATAAAATAAATAAATAAATAAATAAAAATATGCAGTCATTTTGATTGTGAGTGGAGGAATGCAGCACGTTGTTTCTATTTCGATGGCCGCCGCGCCACGTGTTGTTTAAGCAAAGGCAGTATGTTTGTGTTTGAGGAATGCAGCATGCGGTTTCTATTTCGATGGCCGCTGCACCATGTGTAGTAATGTCGAGTAGGGGCGGGCTGCTTTTTTTTGTTTTACGGCTGCTGCGCCACCTTTTCATAGGCTCGAGTTAAAGCAGCATGTTTGTATCTAATGTAAGAAAGGAAGACAGCATGTGGGTTCCATTTCGATGGCTGCCGCGCCACGTGTTAGTAAGTTCAACGATAGGCAGAAGGTTTTCCTCAAATGTAAAAATGCAATGCAGCAGGTTTTTCCGTGTATTTATGGCCGCCGCGCCACGGGTAGGGAACGGGGCAAGGAAAGTAGAGGACCGTGGTATGCACGGGTCAACAAAGTCCACCCGCAACAAAGCTTGTGTCAGATGGCTGCACGTTCAGGGTGAAGGAGGGAGTTGGGGTTGGTCGGTTTAGGCAGCGTTATGGCATTCACAACGCTCCCCGAGGCACAAATGTGTTCTGGGTGGCAGCGCGCCTTTTGGTAAAACGAAACATGGTGGGTGCACAGCGGCAGGTCTGCAAGCAGGAGGTGTAACACGGGGTTGCTACGTACATCATGCACCGCTACCAATGCTGAGCTCGTAAAGTAGTAGGTCACCATTATGCACACACGAAAGAGGCCAAGCTTTGTATGGGCAGCGATTGCCAGGTTCAGTTATAAAGTTGCGGAAATCGGCATGCATGGGATAAGTTTAGGTGGGATAGTAGGGCATGCAGTTCCCTTACCACTGTTAGGGTTTCCAAGTTACGTTAAACAAGGGGATTGGTTGTGCATTACCACAGCTATGGAGCGGCACATTTCAAACGGCTCCGGGTTTAGTAGGAACAGTATGGTGGATATCGAATGCATGGGCTTGCTAAATGGTGTTTACACATGGCAACGTAGAGAGTTGGAGTATCATGTCACAAGTTTAAGGAATGTCTAATGGGGTCACTCTGGATGGGCAAATCAGATACTGAAGTGCAGGAGAACGTTAAGGCTTTATTAGGAGTTTTGCTTTATGCCCTGCGCTGGTTGGGCACCGCGTTGGGCCAAACCACGTTATAGCATTCACCCTTTTGCCCACTGGCCATAGCGCTGCCCCCATGCAACAAATAGAGGGAATGCGACATCGCCATTAATTAGCACCTCAATGTGAAATATGCACATTTCATTGAATTGAGATAGCATGACAAACCCAAAATGGCACGGGCTATGGGGGAAGGTGAACATGTTGCCCTCTTGGTAACCTATATACCACAGATCAATGGAGGCTGATGATGGTACACGCTTGCGTGCATACACACACACATGCAGTCTCTCTTTACGTTACAGGCTTTAGTTTACTTACGGGACCATAAGGTGTTCAGTAATCACAAACATGTTACCCTTTGGTATGGCAGCAGGGAATACCCACAGAGATGAGTGATTTTCGCGGTGTGACTTATTACATGTAAATTCAATGATAGAATCAGGGAAATCCTCCATTCCTATGTTTAAAAAACATTATCCATTACAAATATATAATCCCCAGAGCCGCCAACCCAAAAAAAACCATTTTCCTTCTTGGCACGTTATTTATTCTTCCTATTGCTAACATATTGATTTTGTGTCCGGCATGGGTGGTGTATGGAATGGCATTATAAACTGCGCTAACTGAAACTACTTGGCAGACGGCACATCCAACAGGGGAAGACAAGACTGGGCAGCACTTGCTTACTGCAGCCTTTCCAAATCAGATTGAAAAGCTCACTTAACGGTATGAACGGTATTATCAACATGACGGTTATTATTGTTCAATTAAGGGGTTCACAGTATCTTTAACGTTATACCGTTACATCCCTACGAGGGACCTGGGCAGCAGGCCCCGGATGGTAACCCGAAGCATCACATATTCGCTTTGAGCCCCCCCACCCTGAGCAGAGAGTTGCTGGGGAGTGGGGTGCTCGGTCCGGTGCAATGGGGAGCAAGGGAGAAAGTACCAGGCACAGCGAATTGGGGGTTCCAAGGGTTAGAGCGCAAATCATGCACGTGATGGGGTACAGATCGAAAGGGTGTGGGTGGGGGGTAAAGGGGAGGCAATTCCTCCTCTTACCACCCCCCATCTCCCAAACATCCACACGAATGAGCAGAAGTGGAGGCGCGGGGGCATGCTAAAGCAAAACGAATACTAGGAGGGGAGTGCCCTGTGCAGGCTGGGGGGAACTCGCCGCCGCCGGCAGCCAGCAGAGAGTCTTGGAGGGGTCACAGGTCAATCCCTTTAACGAAGCACTGGCAGACCCATAGGGGAATGATCAGCCAACAGATTAGACTTACGGCGCCCCAAGAGTAATAGGCTTGGGGGAGGCCCTGGGGAAAAGGGAAGGGACGTAGGGGACTTGGGAGCCAATTCCAAGCCCAAAATTGCGGGGGGGACGAATAACAAACTCACAAACAAGGCCATCAAGGGAAGTCGGTCGGGGGGGAACAAGAGGAGACTACGGGGGGTTCAGGTAACAGTGACAAAATAACAGCAAGGGGAAGTCTTCACGGAAGGAGGGGGGCATGAGGGGGAGGGAGGTGGGGGATCCAAGACAGGGCGGCAAGGCGAATAGAGGGAACAGGGGGGAGGAAGCCAGTCCCAAGGAAAGGGGGGGGGCAAGGACCAAAAGCTGGGGAGACAGGAGACGGGGTATGGAAGAACAGGGCTGGGAAGTCTGCCTCTGGGGGGAAATGGAGTTAGGATATGGAGGGGCAGAAACGACAGGGAGGGGGGGTTTGGCGGGACCCAAAAAACTGTGGACCTGGTGAGTTGAGGAGCAAGCATGGGAAAGGAAGGAAGGAGAAGGGATAGGGTACCGGGAAGAGATATTACACTGGCAGGGGGCCACTGGGTCAGACTTCACAGGGAGGCCTTGGGGGAGAGGGACTGGGAAGTTCTTAGGGGCTCGGCAAGACTGAAGGGAGGCATGGGGGGCAGCATAGATAGGATTGGGCTTCCAGTACAAGCGGCAATTGGGGGACGAAGGAGGGGACAGAGTAGAGTAGAAACGACTCAAAATAGACGGGCATCGCAAAGCGATGACCATATAGGCAGGCAGAAAGGTGTGGGCCGGCACCGGAGGGCGGTGTCGGCCTTAACAACGGATGTGGGATATGTGTAACTGTGAAGAGGGTCCCGTCGGGCGAAGGGAAATGGGGGAACATGGAGTACTGACAGTGGCCCACGAAGCTGCCCAGCCCTTACCTTGGTTCGCAGGGGTGGCCGTCACGGGTGCTGTCAGGGGCTCGGAGCTGCGGCCGGCCGCGGTGCGGAGACGCGCGCACCCCGGCGTGTTCCTCTCGCCGCCGGAGCAGACAAGAAGAGAAAGGCGGCGGGCCAGACGGAGCGGGTCGCTCTACGGGGGCAGTTCGCTCGGCGGGGGCGGGCGAGCAGGGACACCCAAGCAGGGGGAAGGAGGGGCCTCGGGACACACATGGGAACGTGGACGGGACTCCCCTGACAGGCGGGAGAATCAGGAAACACAATCCCAGACGGCAGCCTTTAAAGGAGGCGGGACGTGGCAGGAACAACCAATAGAAAGCCTGATAGACAGGGAAGGACCCTATTGGTGGGGAGACAAGTCACTCACGACTTATAAAAGACCGGGAGCTGATCAACGTGTTGTTGTTTCCTTTTCTAGTCATACGGAGAGGGCGAAGAGCGAAGGAACGACTGGTGGGCCTATCCGGAGTCCCAAGAGGCTTAGGAAAGAAGGTTATTTTCCTAGGAAGCGGCCAGAGAAGTGAAGTAACTCTCAACAGCCAAAAACAATTGACTATAATTTCATTTGGTTAAGTTTCAAGAATAAAGCACTATTTCAGCAACTAACCACTGGGTGTGACTCTTGATTCCTACAGTAACGTTGGGGCACTTGTGTGGTGCCGATATAGGAACCTGAACACTAGCGAGGCACCGCGTGGCTGCCGGTTTTATCTAGACCCAGACCCAGGACACGGGGTAAGTATCAGGGTAGGAGGGGGGGGCAGGGCATTCCCAACAAAGACCTAGAGCAAAAGGGGGGGGGGCATATGAAAAACCGCGGTCATAGGAAATCTACAAATGGCCGGGGGTAGAGAGAGGTTATTAGCAAGGGCCGGGCTCAACCTGAGGCGTCCACCGGACGAGGACGGTAAGGGAGAGGGGGGGGGGGCAAGGGATACCTAGGTAGCCGCACACAGAGTAGTATACCTGTGGTGGTGAATTACGGATCGCCTGTAAGATAACTCCCAAGACTTTATGCAAAATAAAGCTGCTGAAGCATTTTAATCTTTCAACTTTACAAAGTGTCTGAGTTGTTTTTTCCAACATGTGATGTATGACATATGCCGGGTTGCATGAGGGGAGGAGAGGGGGGGGGTGAGGGGCCAGGGCATGGAGGAGGGGGGAGGACAAGGCACTGGGATGCCCACGCTAAGAAGCAGTGACGGCGAGTCAGACGGAGCAGAGCATAGGAAGAGATCTTCCCGAGGGGACAGAAGAGGAAAGGTGAAGCAGAAGCCAGCACGTCAGCAGGGAATGCGACAAAGGTGCACTCTGGGAAGAGGAGCAGAAAAGAAAATCACACATACAGCAAAAGGGAGATGGAAAACATATATTAAAGCTGTTACGCTAGTGCAGATATGGGTTGGGAAACATGCACAGAAAGAGCTGCAAGAGCTCGAAGAATGAGGGAAGCAAAAAGGCCACAAAGGATGCCAGTTCTAGCTCATCTGACACGAATGAGAGCAAGCAGAGGTACAACACAGATTCTAGCGGAATGACGAGAGGAAGCACCCGAGGGCATGTGTAAGGAATAAAGTATAATAAAAAGGCAAAAAGAAGAATGGCATAAAAGTGGGAAAAGACAGGAAGAAGGGGGGTGCATTTAAAACCAAGTTTGGAAGAAACACTATGAGGAAGGATGTGCACAGGAGGATCAATAAGACCATGGCCCGGCACACTGAGAAAAAGGTAAAGAGGAAGATTTGGCACAAGGACTTCATAGAGATATTTTCACATTTGGAACAGGAGGGGATTTGCCATTTGGTTATCGGGCTTCCACATTCTAGTCACCATAATGATGCAGATACCCAGAGGAGGGTACATCATTGATAACCTAAGAGCAGAGGGCATATAATTTTCATAAAACATTTGGCGGGGAGGTGTGGCTCGACTATGATATAGAGTTTTGCATTCAGGTGGAAAGCTACCCGGATTTGGGTTGGGAAGAAGACGCCAACCTATACATGTTCAACGTACTAAAATCAATGGCTTCACAGTCATCTCGACACACCGCAAGCAGCCAGGCAGGGAAAACCTATTGGCAGGGCAATTACAAGCCATTGGACAGCAGCTATTAGCTGGCCTGGCGGCGGTCCTTTCGGAAGAAGCCGTTTGGGGAGGACCAGAGTTTGCAGCGCAACATTCCTCCTACAATGCAAAGGGGGGTGGGGGGTTCTAGCCCTGCTCAGGGAGCCTCTTACATAAAGTGGAAGTTCGAAATAAACGGTGTTTGCAATTTCGGGAAGGAATGTATATTTCGGCACCAATGCAGCGGGTGTGGCACAAAACATAGCAGCAGCATGTGTACCAAGGTGTCCACTGAACCACCCCAAACAGTTTGAGGTTAAACACTCATAAAGGGTTGTTCACGTTGGGCAGGACGCCAATGAAAGTGGAAGCAATGGAAAAACGGTTATAGTCCTTCCCAGACAGAAAAATGGGGAGTGTGATTAGGAATTGGTTCACACAGGGTTTCCGCATTCCCTTTAGAAGTCAGAGCTCACAGAACATATCCCGAAACCTGAAAACAGCTACGGCTAACCTGACAAAGACAGGGCAAAAATACATAAGGAAATTGAGCTGGGCAGGGTCGGGTCCCCTTTGGCAGAATCCCCTATCAAGAATACATCCGTCCACCCCCAAACCCCCTCGCATCCCACGCGGGCATAGTTCCCAAGAAGGAGAATGTAGACTAATAAACCACTTATCATACCCACTGGGCAAATCAGTGAACAATGGCATCTCAAGCATGGAGGCAGCAGTAGCATACACCGCATTTCAGGAAGCGGTGGACGTGGTTAAAAGCGCAGGAAGAGGGGCCTGGCTGGCAAAAGCAGACATTCAGTCAGCTTTTTGACTGCTGCCAGGACATGAGACATCACACCCTTGGCTATCCATCTACTTTGGAGGTCACATTTTATTTCCACAAATGTCTACCAATGTGGTGTGCAGTCACCTACACCTATATTGAGAAAGTATGTTCTTTCTTACAATGGACGCTGCAAAGGATCATGCCAGACACACTGATGGTGCATTACTTAGATGATTTATTGTTTGTAGGACCACAGGAGGCCAATCTATGCAAAAGAAGATTAGAAGGTTTCAAAGACTTAACTGAGGAGTGGGGCATCCCATCTGCACAAGGCAAAACAGTGAGTCCCACACAAGTTATTTCTGGGAATAGAGGTTGAATCAAGGAAAGTTGTTTGTCGGATCCCCAGCGAGAAGGTGGCAGATTTAGCAAATACTATCAGGTGCTTAAAAGCAAAATAAAAAGCCAACGGTTGGGAGCTACAATCGCTAGTGGGGAAACTAAATTTTGCTGGCAGATTGATACCCCAGGATCGTGTTTTCAAAGGAGCATGAAGATAAGGACCAGAGGGACACCACAGAAACACCACATAGTAAGGCTGGGTGGGAACAAAGACCTGGAGAGGTGGGAGATTTCTTGCATAATTTCAACGGCACAGTTATCTGGTGGGTGCCTATTAACTAAGAGAGCAAAAGGGTGCTATTTGCCAAAGCAGCAGGCGGGAGTGGTTTTGGTGTTCTTGGGCTAAAAGAACAAGTTACTTTCTTACCTGGTAACGTTCTTTCGATAGGATGGTCCGACGACATATTCCATATCTATGACAGTAATCACCACAGCTGTGCTGCTTCGGAAAATCTGTCTGCATTCTGCGTCGATGACGTCGATACGCCGTCCTCGAAGACGAGGATACGACCTCCTCTAACGGCCGACGTCACCAGATGTTACAAGTAGGACACACGATGCCCGTAGCCTCAGTTGTAGTTTTTTCTCAGAACGTGTGGCACCAATCTTCTGCCAGTATGACCACAGAAAGCCTTGTGGAAACTTAAGCTGCAATCGCATAAGAAATTTTGTAGTGGGGTAGGCAGGGAGGGAGCGTAATGGAATACGTTGTCGGACCATTCCATCGAAAGAACGTTACCAGGTAAGAAAGTAACTTGTTCGAGGGGATTGGGTCCTCTGACGTATTCCATATCTATGACAGACTCCCAAAGCAGTACCAACGTAAGGAGGAGGGAAAAAAATTTAAAATATACAAATTGAGAATGCCCAATCAAATTGAAGAGTAAAGGACCGCCTTGCCAAAGGAGAGATCCTGCCCCCGGATAGAATTGAGGGAGTAGTGACGTACAAAAGTATGGACCGAAGCCCAGGTGGCTGCATCACAGATGTTACGAATAGGAACACCCCTCTGCAGGGCAGTACAGGCAGCCATACCCCTGGTAGAATGGGCCCGTAAGCCTACAGGAGGGTCCGTACCCGCCAAGCGGTAACATTCGGAAATTGCCAAGATGATCCATCGAGACAAAGTCTGCTTAGTAACAGCTTGTCCCAAATGGCTTCCAGCGTAACCAATAAAGAGTTGATCATCCACTCTGACCAGGGACATGCATAAATGTAGAAGCTTAAAGCTCTCCTAGGATCCAGCCTATGGAGCCTCTCCTCTTCCTTACCAGGATGTGGAGGAGGATAAAATGCCGGAAGAATAACCTTCTGGCTTAAATGAAATTCAGACACCACCTTCGGAAGAAAGGAAGGACGAACTCTAAGGACAACCCTGTCCTTATGAAACACAGTGAAGGGTGGCTTAACTGAAAGTGCCTGTAACTCACTCACTCACTCACTCTGCCAGCAGAAGTGACCGCAACTAAAAACACAGTCTTAAGAGTTAACAGTCTCAAAGGAGAGGAATGCAAAGGCTCAAAGGGAGCACCCATTAGAAACTTGAGAACAAGGTTCAGATCCTAACCGGGCACCTGGAAAGGTGACAGAGGGAACACATTAGTGAGCCCTTTCAGAAACTGAGAAATTAAAGGGATTTTAAAATAAGAACACTCCCCAGACGAGCGCTTAAATATAGGCAGCGCTGCCAGGTAACCTTTAATGGTACCCACTTGTGGGCCAAAGAAATCAAAAAAGACAGAACTACAGGAATGTCACATGAAAAAAGGATCCACATTCGGAACCATGCACCCGTCGCAGAACTTTCCCCAAAGGCAACGGTACAGGGACTTTGCTGCCGGCCGTCTAGTCGAAAGCAACACCTCCATCACGTCTTCAGGGAGGTCCAAATCCTTATACCTCAACCTTTCAGAAGCCAAGCGTGAAGGTTGAGGGATCTGACCTCTGGATGGAGAACCTGACCCCCCTCCCGTGAGAGCAGATCATCTCGATAGGGAAGACGACGTGGAGGGGAGATGGACCAATCGAGAAGGTCCGGGTACCACGTCCTCCTGGCCCATGCCGGAGCAATGAGGATCATCCGGGAACCGAACCTCCGTAACCTCCGCAGCACTTGCAGGATGAGGGGGCTGGAGGAAACGCATACAGCAGTGGGAATGACCACTCCACCACAAACGCGTCTCCTAAGGCCCCTCTTGGAGGAAATTCCCGCGAGCAGAACCTTTCGCACTTCCGGTTGACACTGAAGGCGAAGAGATCCACTTAAGGGGTCCCCCAAAGGGCAAAGATCTCCAGGAGAATCTCCTGAGCCAACTCCCACTCGTGAGAGATCGCGCTCTGCCTGCTCAGAGCGTCCGCCGTCTCGTTTTTGTCTCCGGCCAGATGAACTGCCGAGATCGAAACTCCCTGCTGGATGGCCCAGAACCAGAGCTGCATCGCCTCCCTGCACAGAGGAATTGCCCCTGCCCCCCCCCCTTTTTGTTGCGGTAGTGCATGGCCACTGTGTTGTCCGTCAGAATCAGGACATTCTTTCCTCGCACGGTCGGCAGAAAAGCCTTCAGGGCAAGCCTGACGGCCCTCAGCTCCAACAGATTGATATGGAGTCTGGACTCCGACAGAGACCAACGACCGCTGACTGTCAACTCGTTGGCATGAGCTCCCCATCCCGTGAGGGATGCATCCGTCACGATAGTCACCTCCGGCCAGGGTAGCCAAAATGGAGCCCCCTCATCAGATTGCCTTCGACGGCCCACCACAGAAGATCCTGGGCGACCGAGGGCGGCACCTGAACATGGGTCCGACATCCTGCCGGAGGACTGTGACCACTGCATCTTGAGAGCCCATTGCAGAGATCTCATCCGCAACCTGGCCTTTGGCACCAGAAGAATGCAGGATGCCATGAGGCCGAGCAACCTCAAGAACTCGAACGCTGGGAGACTCTGGGCATGTTGAAACTTGTGCACCATCTGCTGAATGTGGTGAGCCCTCACCTGGGGAGGGAAACCCAGCCCCAGGGATGTGTCGAGCACCGCTCCGATGTACTGGAGCCGCTGTGTTGGCGTCAAGTGGGACTTCTGTAAGTTGAGGGAGAAGCACAGCTTGTGAAGGGAGTGGCAGGTGACGGACAGGTGATCCAGGACTTGCTCGGGAGAGCGTGCCCTGATCAACCAATCGTCCAGGTAGGGGTAGACGTGAATCCCCCTTTCCTGAGATACGCTGCCACCACCACCTGAGCTTGGTGAAAACCCTCGGGGTGGATGTCAATCCGAACGACAGGACCCGAAACTGAAAGTGCCAGTCGTCAAACGCGAACCTCAGGTACTTCTTGTGCTTGGGATGGATCGGCACATGAAAATAAGCGTCCTCGAGATCGAGAGACACCAACCAGTCCTGAAGTTGAAGGGCCTGGAGGACTTGAGAGAGAGTAACCATCTTGAACTTGTCCTTCCTGAGGAGCTTGTTCAAAGCGAGCAAGTCCATGATGGGTCTCAATCCCCCGTTTTTCTTCGAAATCAAAAAATAAGGGGAATACCATCTCTTGTTCCTCTCCGCTACAGGCACCAGCTCTATGGTGCCTTTCTCCAGCAGGGATTGAATTTCCTGCGCAAGGAGCAGATCCGGACTCTTCAAAGAGAGATTCCCTGGTGGATTGTCGTGAGGCCTCTGCCAGAAAAGAAGACAGTAGCCGTGGGCTATGATCTCCAGAACCCACACATCTGAAGTAATTGACGCCATTATACAAGATGCTGCGCCAGCCTTCCCCCAACCGGCGAAGCATGGGCCTCATGACTGAGGGCAAAGAGGCAACTGCTCGCTCGGCCTTGGCACCTTGCGTACCTGGTTTTCCACCTCTGGCACTCCTACAGTTGCCCCTTTGACTTGCAGCTCCTCTCGCTTTACTAAAGGTGGAGTAATAACGAAAGGAACCTCCCCTCCATTGCTGTCCCCTAGGACGAAAAGGCAGAGGTTGGCGGTCTGCAGCGCCCAACGACTTCACTGCAGCTTTGGAGGTCTGCAACCTCTCAAGGCTCTCGTCAGCCTTGCTGCCAAAAAGATGTTCACCATCAAAGGGCATGTTGAGGAGCCTGGCTTGCACATCAGGAGCAAACCCCAACTTCCTCAACCACGCAAACCTGCGTATTATGGTGCTCGCTGCCATGGACCGGCTGACACAGTCTGCCATGTCCAAACCCGACTGAACGGACTCGCACATGGCATCCTTGCCATCCTGAATAATAGCAAGAAAACCATCCCGTTCGTTCCCTTCGGGAATATGTTCGGCCGCTAAGTAAATACAGTTCCACAGAGTGTGCATGAAACGTGACAAGGCACATATGGAGTTGGCCGCCTGAAGAGCCATACCCCCTGAAGAAAACACTTTCTTCGCCCAGCCATCAAAACGCTTGTCGTCCCTATTAGGAGGGATGGTAGGACACAACGTCTGTTTTGCTGGGGTCGTAGCCACCTGCACCACCAAACTCTCCGGAGTGGGGTGCGTGGTCAAGTAGCAGGGGTCACTACTGGCTGGGCGGTATTTTCGTGGCAAAGACTTGCCCACTGCCGGGAGACTCTCCGGAGCAGTCCAAGCCGCTGCCACCCTTCTTTGCAGAGCCATATGGAATGGCAGTACCGGGTCATTGGGTGGACCTTGGTCAAGGATATCCGTCAGGTCATCCTGCACAAAATCATCTGGGGGCGCCAACCACCCCAAGTAGTCCGTGACCCTCGACATAAGGCGCCGGTACGATGACTCGGCATGGGTGCCAGGCTCAGGCCTACAGAACTTCACCTCCGGAGAGGTGTCCAGACCACTGGCATCATGCAGTGACGGACGCAGGTCCTCAATCTGGCTATGACCAGAAAGAATCTCATCTGGTACCGTGTCCGGAACCAACCCATCTTCAGAACCCTCTTCCACCTCGGAAATATCCTCCATAGGCTGGAAAGTGGGCATTGAATAAGGGAGAAAGACATGTTTAGCCTTGGCCAGAGCCTTTCTAGGGGGTACCCCCGTGCCACGGGGTACCTCCGACACCACAGCCCCGAAAGGCGTCGAGGGCGTTGTCAGGTTTCCTTCCCCTATTCAGGCTATTTTCCCTTATTCAAGTTTCTTTCCCATTATTTCTCTTTTATTATCCTTTTTTAGATTAGCCTTGTGTGGGTGGGAAGTTTTCTATTGTAGTTGGTTTGGCCTTAACTTCCTGATTCAGAATCCTGGTTCTGACCCACGGCAAAATGGAGTTTCACAGCGACAGCTCTGATTGGTTAGAAAACACTGCTGAACAACAATGAACATTCTAAACTGTCACTCTTTGCCTTTCATCATCTAAACCCCAGCTGAGAGGACGTGTGTAGTGGCTGCTCCTGCTTTAGACTTGGGCCTGGTGGATTTTATCCTTCAGGCGCTAGCAGTTGAGCGGCTACTTTCTTGGGGGTTTCAGGAGAAGTTATCAGCTGTCAGGAATACGTTTTTGAAGACTGGAAACTGAAGATCTTTAAGAAATCGTTCTGGAGATAAGTGACTTTGTTTAACTGCCGCTCTGTTTATCTTAAAGACATTTAAGTGAGAACTCGTAAAATGTTACCTTTGAATTTATATTTTGAACTTTTTGAGTGCGCTTGAAGTTTTGCGCGAGGTAAACGGGTGAACGCTATTTGTTAAACACGTACTACGTGTAATCTGAAACTAACCGTTGAACCTTTGCGCGTGCGAGGGAAAATTGCGCGTGCATGTGTGCTTTCTAGCGTGAGAATCTGTTCGCCGCGTGAGAACTCTATTGCGCGTGTGTTTTCCAGCGCATGTGCTTCCTAGCGCGAGAATCTGTTCACCGTGTGAGAACTCTATTGTGCGTGTGTTTTCAAGCGCGTGTGCTTCTGCGCGAGAACTCAATTGCGCGTGTGATTACCAGCGCGTGTGCTTTTTAATGCGTGAACTCGACCGCGTGTGAACTATTTTGCGCGTGGGTTATAAGGCGCGTGTGAATAGGCGCGGGTATTCACCAGCGCGGGAGTTTACAAGCGCGTGTGTTATCTGCGCGAGATTCCGTTTGCGCATGAATTCTGCTTCGCGTGTGTTTACAAGCGCGTGTGTTTTCTGCGCGAGGACTTTTCTTACAGTGCGCGTGTTCTTCAACGCAGGAAGTTTTCAACGTGCGAATCTTCAGTATTGAGATTATCTGCGTGAGCGTTTAGCACGTGTTTCTTCAAGAATTCACAAACTCAATAGAATTGTAAAAAGTTTGAAAACTAAAGAAAAGTTTGAAAGAAAAAGAAAGAAAAAAATTAAAGACAATTTAACTGGACAATTAGTGAATTTTGGAAAAAAGGCAAAGAGCAAAACTTTCCAGGTTTGCCCAAATTAAGAAGTTGCTGTGAATTTCAAGAGTCTCAAGTAAGAGAGATTTTCAGCTTCTTTACAAGCTTCTCTAAGAAATTTCAAGAGAAGAACCAGGTATGATTCTTAATTATTAGTTAAGGATTTAAAGTCTTTCCAACTCTAAAGGTTAAGTAAGTAATAAAAGGATTTGTATCTGCTTTTCTTATATCCTCTGCAGGTTCAGCTTTGGTTAGCCTTGACGCAGTCAGCCTGGTGTTGTTTTGTTATCCACTTCCCCCTTTCCCTTTGGGGTGTAGTTTGCAGAGCTGAATTAATATCTAGTTCTGGGAATTACATTTCAGGGGGATTGTCGGGGTTCAGCAGCTTCCGCGGACACAGAACCTCTCAGCCTGACAGGCGTCGAGTGAAACGGCGTTGACGTCGAGCGTGGTGTCGACAGCATCGACACAGGCCTCGAGTACGGAGCCCCGAGCGTGTCCTTCGACAGCCTGGACGCCGATGGCGTCGACGACTTCCTCGGAGGCAGAGCCTCGAGAGAGTCCATCGACGACCTCGGCACCACCGGCGTCGACGTGTTCTTCGAAGACTTCACAGGTGCACGCGGGCTTGAGCACGTCGAGGACCGGGACCTGGAACGGGCATGACTAGAACGATTTCCCTTGTCCGAGCGGGACCTCTCCTGCGAATCGTGCCGACCACCCGAGCCCGAAGGCGTACGAGCTGTGTCTCTAGTATGGTCACAACCGACCCCTCGGAGGCGCGGATGGACCGGAGCCCTGCGATTCAAGAATCGCCAACATTTTCTTCCAGAAAGAAGCCCATTCCTCCGGAGAGGAACGCTTGGTGGGATAAGAAACCTGCCGACGGGCAGAGTCTTCGGATGAGGACGGGGAAGGCGACCGATGACGGCGCTTCCGGGAGTGCCTCAAAGAGGCAGAGGAGTGGCGGGACCGAGACCCCCTAGACATACGACTACGATGCGGAGAGTCACCCCTCGAATCGTCCGTCGAAAGCCCAGTGCACCTCACCTTCTGGGGCTTGAACACCTTACCGACCGACAGCTTCTTCTTACGTTCCTGCAAGGCCTTGGACGTAAGCGACTGGCAATCGACACAATCATCCGTGTCGTGGGCCTCCATGAGGCACCAGAGGCAGGCGTTGTGCGTCACCGACAGCTTGGACCCGCAGTCCCCACACTTCTTGAAGCCTGGACGCGGGGTGGAAGAAGAGGAAGACATCTCGATAATACTTCACAAATGAACAGGTTCGAAGAAACGAAAGAACTGAAACTGCAAAGAGTCGAGGCACGCCGAGATCTCCGAAGCGAACACGTTCGTGGAAAAAACGGAACTGAGGCTACGGGCGTCGTGCATTCTACTTATACCATCTGGTGACGTCGGCCGTCGGAGGAGGTCCTCGAGGACAGCGTCTCGACGTCATTGACGCAGGACGCAGACGCCGAAAGATTTTCCGAAGCAGCACAGCTGTGGTGATTACTGTCATAGATATGGAATACGTCGGAGGACCCAATCCCCTCGAAATGGTGTGCAGGCTTGTGGCCTGTACAATGGCAGTTACATGGCTGTACCAGAAACATTGCACTGCTTGAGATTTTCCCCGATATGGGTTGCTATCTGTTTATGGGACAAAGAGTTCTGTAACAAAGAGATGAGTGCGATAACAATAACTAGATTGAGAAACAGTATGGTGCTGAAAGTCAGGCATATCGCCGGCAAGGTAAATGATGTGGCTGACGCCTTGTCTCGTTCACAGTGGGGAACTTTCAAGAGACTGAGACCGGACGCAGACCTGGTGATGACAGCAGCACCAGAAGACGCCTGAGCGGTGTTAGAAGATTAGATGAGGAAGCGTCAGACAGGACGGGGTACATGGCACGAAGCAGAACAGGGGCAGTGTTGGGGAAAAAAACAGAAGTATAATAATGGACCTTGCCGAGAATGCTTTGGCTCAGGAGATGGCTAGGCAGTACTGCAAGTACCTTCAAAATGTTAAGGATGTAATTAAAAATGAGAACTAATTGGAAATTAAAAATAAAGCGATGTCAATATATTTTTGGAATGGGCATTTGTGCATGACAAAGGGAAGGCCTGGGCAGCAACACATCAAGCAGAAGTAGAATATGCAGTGAAACTGACAGGGGGTCCGACCCAACAGGCAGCCCACTGGTAAAATATGCTCTCAAAGGTTGGGTCCAGCTAGAAGGGAACAGGCCAGATGCACTGTGGCCACTGAATTCTGATAAGTTGGTAAGGTTACTGGTTGGGCCAGGAAGCACATGCTTCAGCAGTTATGAAACAGTTTTATTTAGGGCTGCCTTTGCCCTGGCCTACTTTGGGGCTTTTAGAATAGGTGAGCTTGTGGCAAGGAACACAGCAGCAGGGACGAGCTGCTCACTGGTTGCTATGAAGATGATGCTAAATTGCTGAATGATATCTACCTCTACCAGGAAATACAAGCCTGGATGGCTTCACATAGTCTGTATTTCAAGGACGACAAGACGGAGCTCTTGATTATTGGGACTGAGACTCGCCTGAACAAACTTGACTATCGTTACTCGTCCTTCAACATTAACGGTAACATTATCAAGGTTGCTAAGGAAGTCAAGACCCTAGGAGTCTATCTAGACTCTTCCCCATCACTCAAAGGACAAGTGAATGTGATTGCTGCCACAACTGCCTACACTAATAAGCTTAGTAACGCATGCAAAATCCTACTTGTCCTCAAACAGCTGCATCACTTTAGCTAGAGCGCTAGTGTTATCCAAGTTGGATTACTGTAACTCTCTATTCTTAGGCTCCTCAGAACATAACCTGAAGAGATTACAGGTCCTTCAGAATAACGCTCTGAGGGCTGCGCTAGACATACCCAGGTCCCACCACATATCAAGCGTCAGACGGGACTTCCATTAGCTCCCGATTCGCGTCAGGATCCTGCTCAGCATGCTAGCTATTATGCATAAATGCACGCACAATACTGCCCCCAAATACCTTGCAGTCAAATTCACTAGAATTCCATCAGCCAGACACACCAGATCTATCTACACACATCGCCTGAGTATCCCCAGGTTAAACCTAAAAACCGCTGGAGGAGCCAGCTTCCCAGTTCAAGGTGCCGAATGCTGGAACTCTCTCGCACTTATGATCAGAGCCGAACAATCCTTCTAGCCCTTCAAAACCAAAGTAAAGAACTGGCTTACAGATAAGGCCACTTAATTAGCCTATGCCATATACCTGTGTTTTACAACTGTAACTTTCACTAATTGCTAGCACTTGCCTGTAATCACTTGTCCATCGACTACTCTAACCCTGAGTCGGCTTGTCGCTATTGTATTCTCTCTGTTTCTTACCACTGTTTTGTATTTTGTAACCTTTGTACCAAGTTTCATGCACCCAGTTACCTGAGGGTTAGGTGTACTTTACAAATAAATAAACTACACTAAACTGGAGGACATTAGCATAGGTAACCGGTGCATGATAATCTTGTTAAGGAAATCCAAAATAGATCAGCTAGGAAAAGGGAGGCTCATAACATTGCATTGCATTGAAGAAGAGACACTGCCCAATCTGCATCCCGAAAGTATTCCGGCAAATACAGCTACATTTGGGGAACCAACAGCTAATTCAAAAGGACAGCAGGTTCCCGTTTCCGGCGGTACTAAATAAAATGACTAAGGAGGAAGGCGGGAATCCGGCAGAGTATGGTAGTCAATCATTATGAATAGGAGCAGCCACATCCACTTGGGTCAGGGGTTTGGGTCCCAAGGGGGTGACGAGAATAGGTGGCAGGAGAACTAACTGTTTCAAGAAATACATTAGGAAGGAGCTGGTTTAACGCAACATGTCCCTCTCGCAGGTGATCGGCACGGCTGGATAGGTGGATAGAGGACGTACACCAAGGCCTTTATTTCCAAAAGGCAATCACTGGCTGGTGGGGGAACACTGGGAATGCAATGGGACGGCATATACACGATAAGTAATAAGATTTGATTGAATCCCGGGACGCCCCTGAATACCTGGTAATTCACCTAGGTGGGAGTTACCTAATAAAGCTGGGGAGAAAGCTTGTGCAAAAGGACATGAGAATCACTTGGCAGCGTAGCCCATTGCTGGAGGGATACTGAAATCTTTCTGTCAGAAATAGTGCCCAGCAGCCATTGGCATGGGGCCGTCTGCAGGGAGGTGGTAGAAACCTCAAGGATAAAATTAAACAGGACATTAATTAAGGACGGCCTGCACCTGTCAACTAAGGGCATTGAGATTTTCACAAGAAACATATTTAAGGCTTTGGCAGAAAGGGTCTGTAAGTAAGGGTACTTTTAGGTGGAACCTGAGCGGCCGTGGACCCACTTAGGTGTGGCGGCACGGGAGAGAGGAGAGAATGCCATCTGGACAAATAAGGGGGGGCCAGCCAGGAATAACCAGGTTACTCACCGTAGTGACCACCTTACTCCTAGTCCATAGTCCCCTTTCCTCCATACTTATGGGACATCTCTCCGTCCTGGGGGACGGGACCGGAACACTTTGTAAAAAGCATCCACAAAAAAAAAATTGCAAAAATGTGTCCTTCCTCTCTTTCAGTGCGGGCCCTTCACGCGGCCGTAACCCCGCCCACCTTGGCTCTGCCCCGTGCATCACCCATGAGTCCTTTTCCATCGCCAGGTCAGAGACCTATTAGCAATAACAGAGGAACCTTATTAGGGGCGACCGCGGACGGGCGTGCAGAGGAAAGGGGACTATTGACTAAGAGTAAGGTGGTCACTACGGTGAGTAACCTGGTTATACTCCTACGTCCCATCCCCTTTCCTCCATACTTATGGGAGATTCCAAAGCACTCCTAACTGGAACTACGGGTGGATGGAAATACCCCTTATTGAAAAAGGTTCTTCAGCACAGCCTGACCAAACTGATGGGGACCCCCAAGTAGCTGCCCTAGCGATGGACTCCCAGGGGACATACTTCTGAAAAGCAACCGCAGCTGCCTTGCCCCGCACCAGGTGTGCATGAATACACTTAGGAAGTTTCAGCCCTTGGATGGTGAAAGACTCCGTAATGCAGGCAGCGATCCACTGAGAAATAGTCGCCTTAGACGCCTGTTTACCCTGAGGGTTACCAAAAGTCACAAAAAGCTGAGAAGAACTCCTAAGCTCGGAAGTCCCATCAAGGTAGAACTTAAGAGCCCTTCTGACATCAAGATAGTGCAGAACCCTTTCCGCCTCTGAGGTAGGGTTCGGAAAAAAACCGGCAGGGAGATCGACTGATTCAGATGGAATTCAGTTACCACCTTCGGTAGAAAGACAGGGTTTGTCCGTAGGACCACCTTGTCCTTGTGAAAAACCAAGAAGGGATGCTCTACTGACAAGGCCTGGAGCTCACTCACTCACCTTGCTGAGGTAACGGCGACCAGAAAGGACACTTTCCATGATAGGTACTTGAGGTCCACCGTGGCCATGGGTTCAAAAGGCTTATGGCACAGCGCCGTCAGGACTACATTTAGGTCCCACGGCGGGTGCGGACTACGAACCGGAGGGTAGAGGCGTGTCAAGCCTGCAAAATGCCTCTTGACGACGGAATTACTCAGAGAGTAGGAACTTTGCTCTGTAGAAAGATAAGCGGAGACCGCTGAAAGGTAGGTTCTGCAGGACAGAATGTAAACACCCGACTCTGCTACGGAGGACACAAAGGACAGCACAGTGTCAATCGTAGCCACCCTCGGGTCCAACTGATTTTCCAAACACCAATGACAGAACCTGAGCCATTTTCTCCTGTATTGGGAACTGGTCGAGGGTTTCCTAACTGCCTGGATAATACGCCTGCTATCCATAGACAAATTAAGATGCTCTAAAGACCTGAACTCAGGCACCATGCTGCCAAGCTGAGCGATTGTGGGGAGGGGTGCCATATCTGCTGCTCCCCCTGATGAAGAAGATCGGGGGTCACTGGTAGCCTGTTGAAGTTCTGAGAACCAGAAGCTGGCCGGCCACCAGGGGGCTATGAGTAGAAGGGGGCAGTTCACGGAGTTCTTCATCCAAATTGCTCGATGGACTAGAGGCATCCCCCAGAGAGGAGGCTCCCAGCCCCCCTCTGGAAGCATACAGAGGAAGCTTCCTGTTCACCGCCGTAGCAAAGAGATCCACCTCCGGTGTGCCCCAACGTGAGAAGATTCATGAGAGGACCTCTGCCTTCAACTCCCACTTGTAGCTGACCACTGTCCGCCGGCTGAAGGCATGCGCTGTGACATTCAGCTGACCCGGAATGTGTACTGCAAGCAGCCAGACACCATGAAGCACGGCCCACTCCCAAATCTGGATGGACAGTTCCACGAGGGGGGGGGGGGACTTTGTTCCCCCTTGCTTGTTGATGTAATACATTGACACCACATTGTCCGTGCGTATGCGGACCACCTTGTCGGCAATGACTGGTCTGAACGCCTTGAGCGCAAGAAAAATCGCCAAAAGCTCCAAATGATTTATGTGCAGGAGCTTGTCCTGAGGCGACCAGAGGTCCGATACATGTAGAAAATCCAACGTCGCACCCCACCCCAGGAGGGAGGAGTCCGTCGTGATCGTCGCCATAGGAGACGGGTCCTGAAAACCCGCACCCACCCACAGGTTGCTGAGAGATGACCACCATTCCAGGTCCACTCTCATGGAATCCGGAATCATTATCAGCTTGGAATCCGGGTCCACCGCCCGACGCCAGGAACTCCGAAGAGCCATCTGGCTCTGTCTCATCTTGAGACGAGCAAGAGGAAGAGCCAGCACACACAAGGCCATGAGGCCCAGAAGCCTCTGGAACCACCAGGCCGACATGCTCTCCGACTGCGCAAACATCTGACACGTGGCTAACAGATCCGCCATTCTGACCCGGTCAGGTACACCCTGCAGTCGATCATGTTCCAGCGAAAACCGAAGAAAATCAGGTCCTGAGAGACCGTCATGGAAGATTTCCACCAGTTCACCGACAGCCTAAGATGGAACAGGAGCTGAAGGAGCAACTGGAGATTGCCCGCTGCTGCCAGCGGACAAGGGCTGCGTAAGAGCCAGTCGTCCAAATATGGATACACAAGAATACCCTGGAGACGAAGATGGGCCGCAATCACCGACATCATCTTTGTGAAGACACGCAGCGCCGAGTTGAAGCCAAAAGGAAGCACTAGAAACTGGAAGTGCTCCTCTCCCAAAGAGAAGCGGAGATATCTCCTGTGTGGGTTCCAAATCAGGATATGGATGTACGCATCGTGAAGATCCACCACGCTGAGCCAATCGCCCATCTGCAAGGAGGAGCGTATCTGGCTGGGCGTGATCATCTTGAATTTCTCTTGGGGTAGGAAAAGATTGAACTGGGAAAGGTCTAGGTGTGCAGGCCAGCCTGGTTGGGTTTGGGGACCGTAAACAGCCGGGAGTAGAAGCCCTCCCCTCGCTCCCCAAGGGGAACAGGTTCCACAGCTCTGAGGTGCAGAAGTTTCTGAACCTCGGCTTTGAGGGAGGGCGAGCCCGACAGCTGAAAAGGAGGGTTGAGGGGTGGGGTAGGGGATAGAGGTAAGCGGAAGCCCGCCCGAGCGACTGACAAGACCCATCTGTCTTCTGTGATGGTCTGCCGTGCCTACCAATGAGACGCAATGCGTCCTCCCACCAGGTTCTCGTGTGAGCGTGGAAAACCTTCATTTAGTAGGTTTATCGGTGGCGGTGCCACCTGAACCCGAGGAGGAGGCGGCTGAGGAGCGGGAGAAAAAACACATCCGTTGTTGCCTACGGCGGTTGTTCCCCGCAGGGTTATCCACTCTGCGAGATTTTCGGTCGAGGAAGCCCCTAAAGCCAGAGGAAGGTCGACTTTGTGACAACTGTCTCTGGGTTTTGAAAGGAGCCTTAACCAGGACAGACAAGTACTTAGCTGTCTGAGTGCTATCCTTCATCTTGGTGAGCTCTACCTCTGTTGTATAATGAAAGAGCTCCTTCCCATCGAACGGAAGGTCGAACACCTTGTCCTGCACTTCTTTTGAGAATTTAGTTGCATGCAGCCACGCCTGCCGTGAGGTATAAACCCCCAGCATAAGGCCCCGAGCCGAGGTGTCTACGTGATGAGCCGCAGCCTCCAGGAGATCCTGGGCCAAGACCCTGGCGTCGGATAGGCCTCCTTTAAAATCTCCCAGCTTCTCGACCGGGATAAACTCCTCAAACTCAGACAGACCTTTCCACATCCGCATGTTAGCTCCCGCTAATATCAATTCAGCGTTGGCCTGCCTGAGCTGCAAGGCCAAGTTGGCGAAGATTTTCCTCCCAAGGGAGTCGAGGAGCTTGTCCTCCTTTCCCAGAACCTGAGTAGCCGTTGTGGAAGAGGATGCTGCAGGCCTGGACTGCAAACTGGCCGCAGCCACTACTTTGGAGAAGGAGGGCGGACAAGACGACAGGGCCACCTCTTCCGAAGAATGCAGCCTGTATCTCGCGTCATTTTTGTTATTGACAAAAAGTCCAGAGTGTGGCTTTTCCCAAGCTCTGCAGACCTCGGCCAGAACAGCCTTTTGCAAGAACAGGCCGGTACGCTCCAAGGGAGACAGTGTGAACACCCCAGAAAGCATGCCCTCCTGCGGAGCGGGTGCCTCAGGCACTGGAACATCTAAGAAATTCATCATGTCCAGTACCCGGTCATGAAAAGCTCTGATAGAGCGGGGAAGGTCCTTGCTGTCCTGATCGCCTTGCGCGTCATCCGACAGGTCAGGATCCTGCTGAGCCCTGTCAGGTGCTGCCTTGTCCACAGGGGACAATGGAGGCAAAGGCGGAAGATTCGGGGAAGGCACCGTAGGCAAGGGAGGCGCGGGCGGAACCACCGGAGGAACGGGTGGAGCCGGAGGCGCGGGCGGACACATCTCCCTAAAAAGCCCTTTGAAATACTGCCTCATGGGGTCGGTACGCATGAGCGTCTGAAATTTACCAAAAAAAACGTCCTCCGGGGACTGTTTCGGAACCTGAGGACGCCTCTCATGAGGTAGACCAATATAGGGACGTAACGGGGAAGGGCGCCACACTGGCCCCTCCACCGACATATCCACATAAAACAAAGGGGCCGACACTGCAGGCAACGAAACATTGTGTGGAAGAGGCATCCGAGCGTTCCAGTCGTAAACTGGCCGATAAGGATGCGCACAAGGGACTCCTTTTCACCCAAGGGACCAAGCCCTACACCTGAGGCCGATGGTGTAGTTGTAGGGGTAGCACCCAAAATGGCCGCCGCGGTCATGGCGGGAACGGGCGCCATTTTGTCCTCATCTGAGGTGAACTGCGGCACGTGAGGAAGTGAGGCAGGGGTCCCTGTCGATGGATCAGGGGTCTTAAATTTAGCCTTAACATAAGGGACTTCGGCAGAGCCGGTACTGTGAGGCCTGGAATGTTTTTGTGACATACCAGCTGCCAAATTAGCCTTCGAAGGAAGGACCTTGGCACTGCCGGTAAAAGAAGAACTTTGCTTCTTTGCCCCCTCAACAGGTCTGGTGTCGCCGCAAGAGCGGGAACGGTGAGAAACAGCTTTCACCGACAAGGCCTCTCAGAACTGTTGGTAGCTTTAGCTTCTGGACGAGGGACCTTGGACCCGGGTCCGGTAAAAGCCTTATCTGCGCGGGCTTCGAACATCTGTACGGTGACAGCAAGCCCACCCAAGGCTTTGGGGCGCACCCCGGTCTTATTTTTGAGGGAAGCCGATAGAGAGGCCTCAGAGCTAGCTCCGGTACCCCACGACTCAGTAGAACTGGGTCCACAAACAGCCCCCATAGGAGGGGCCACGGAGCGTGCTCTGGTATCCACAGGCCCCTTACGGAGACCCTCAGAGAAAACTCTGGTATAATTATTAGGCCCAACTGGCACCTCAGGGCGAACCCCGGTGACTGAGCGATCAACGCCCCCCTGGCCCGAGAGGAACCTGGAAAGGTGCTCTGAAAAGTAAAGAACTTACCGGGCGTTTTTTCTTCTCGTCGATGAACGCCTGAAAATGTAAAGGAGGAGTTCGTCGGAACTCCTCCTCCCACCGCTCCAACCAACGTTGAAGTGCCCGGACCGAAAGGGAGTCGCAGTATAAACAGGAATCCCAACGGTGATCCGGACCCAAGCACTCTAAGCAAAGAGGATGGGGATCCGCCCTCGCGAAATGATGGTGACACGATGAGCAGTCTGGGAAGTCAAGTTTGAGCGACATAGACAGACTATTACACGATCGCTAGCGAGAGCCAGAGAGGAAAAAGGGAAGAAAAACTTCTGAGGATGCAAGTGCGTCCAACCCGAATGAGCGGAGAAAAGGACTGATGGGCGATGCGTGGGGCGGAGCCAAGGTGGGCGGGATTACAGCCGCGTGCCGGGCCCCGCGCAGAAAGAGAGGAAGGACAAATTTTTGAAAATGTTTTTTTTTAAATGCTTTTTACAAAGTGCTCCGGTCCCGTCCCACAGGACGGAGAGATGTCCCATAAGTATGGAGGAAAGGGGACGGGACGTAGGAGTATATAAGGTGATAGTAAAAGACTGAAGAAGCAAACGTCCCGCTTGCAGACGCAAAATGGGACATGGCAACAGAGCTCATGGATAGTGGAAAGACACTGTTTGGGAACAAAGAGGAGCTCTGGAAGATGGAACTGACCGGTGGAGGGCATCTCGCTCCTTGACCGCGAGATGCCCAAAATAAAACACCTTGAGTTAGTTAATTTAGTAATTTGTAAATAATAAAGCCTACGGCCAAATTTGTATTCCACACAAAACCTAGTGCAGCGTGGCTCATTCAGGTACATGGTGGTTTTCATAGAAATGTATTGTATACAATACTACTCAGCTTATTGTTCACTGCCTTCCGACAACACACCCAAAAATGTTTGTTGTAAAAACAGATATTTCAGTTATTTCACACTAGCAAATATATTTTTTCATGAATATCAATTAAAATCCCATTATGGAGAAATACATGACAGACTTTCACATACCTAAAGATCATTTTGGTAAGGGAACTGTTCTCATTCCTAACAAAGCTCCTGCATCAGCTGCACACTGATTTTTGTATTACGATTTCCTGTTGTGTAAATGGCATGCAGTGACATGTGATATGTGATATGGGTAATTGATCCATTTACTTACCTCCAATAAGGTGGCACTGCTCATAAGCATCACGGTCTCGCACATCCAGCAACAGAAATGGGCAGTCTGCATAAGGTTTGTCCAGTGTTCTGGGGCTCTGATTTGTTTCAGAATCAGTTTTGCCCTTCGTGCTTCTCCCAAGGTCCAACTCACCAACACCACTGATGACACTATTGGAAATCGTAGAAACAGGTTATGGAGCTTTACCATCAATGCAAACGTAAGCACGCATACAAACATCATTCGCCGAAGGCACCATCATCTGATTTGGGTTGCAACTAATAAAGATTGTATCCAATTTAAGTTTTCTTTTAGGTTTCGCCACCATCATGCTATGAGATTTTCAGACACAATACCTTAATTCAAAATATCATAAGACAAATCTCTGAAACCATGTAAAAACGCCTAAATATTTAAATGGTAAATTAAGCATCATGTTGTAGCATGATAATTCACAATGTTCACATCAGAGAACCTCTGTAGCCCCACTTTTCGTCTTATTTCTAACACAGCTCATCCAGTGTGAGATGGTGGCCGTTCACTAAACCCAGCAAGCATGTGGCAAATTACCCAAGGTGTGCAAGGGCTCTTGTGTAGCTACTGGAAAACGCAAGGTTGAGGATAGCTTGGATACTTTGGAAAGTTGCTGCACAATACAGGTGAACGACAGATCTATTTGCAGTCGGTAGCAGTGTACAAACATGGGAAACTGGCTGCAACCCAGTTATAAGTTATAGTCCTCATGGAAACAGAGACATTGCAATCTTCCTAGGTTTTAGTAAAATATCTCATGACAGAGTAACCATTCAGGGGTGGGGGGCTCTTGTCTTCATCACTCACTCACTCCTAAATGCCTGCCTCTTCATAATTTCTTACTTGGCTCCCCTCATCACCATCTCTAGCTTCTTTTAACACCTCCACTCTTCTCACAACCTTCTACAGAATTCCTCTTGTCCCCTCCTACTAGCCTCACTCACCACCTCCTTCTTCTAGATCATTCCCACCACCACCTGCTTAACTTCTTTTATCATCTCCTCCTCCTTAGACACAGTACAGGGCCCCCTTTTTATCCGCAGGGTCCTGTGCCTGTCTCTTTCAAATACCCTGGGTCTCTCTTCACCCACCCTCTTGTTTCTTTTGCTTCCCAGGAACATGAGGGGGTGGGGTCAGGGGTCACTCTCTCATGCTCTGAGTCTGAGACTCTCTCCCGCTTTATTTCCCCTTCCTTATCATAGCTACCTCAGCTCTTCTCTTCCCTGCTCCACATCATCCTAATGTAGCAGATATTTTAAACTCTGCTGGATGCAGGGTGTGCGACTAGAGCATACCGCAGATCACCCAGAGGATCAGTATGTTTCCTAAACAATTAGTCTCTTAAAGCATACTTCCTTAGCCCCATGTGGTGAGCCCCTGTCCTCCGAAGGTGGAATTGTGGGGCTAGCCGGGGTTCTTCCTCAACCAGCCCAGTGTTCCACATCACAATGCTCCTGGAGGCACATGCCTCCCCCTGCATCACCTCCACACCCCTCCCCCAACCCCCAGTGAACCCACCATCCACTAGCAATGTCAGGCAGGGGACTGTCACTGGTTGCAGTGAGAATCCAGGAGGCGGTCCCTCACAGGGTTTAAATCATTCTGAAAATGAAATTCCTAATTCCATCAAATTTTGAAAAACCTCAATATGGAACCATACCTTGCATGTCCTTTCTATTATCCATCCAGGATTAATTTTCTGACCTGCTCCAAAACATTGAAGCTTTCTAGCACACAGTACACATTGGTTGAAGGCAATGGAGGCTGAGGCCTAAGAGTGCTCGCATATCCTCCCTCATTGAGGCCTGGCGAGTACAGAGCAAGCACTCGCTGTTTTATCTTGGCATGGAAAAAATCCTTTGGAGGTGAGCTCATGTTCTCTCCTTCTCGGCTCGCTAAGTAAGCAATCATGCAGCTTGCTCTGGCTCTCCTGAAAGCCACAAAATCTCCCAAATAATAACTGACCTTTCCTGTTTGGGCTGGTTGGGAGACACGAGCTGTTCTCTAAGCACCACCAAGGACTTTTGTTGTGAGGATGCTGTAGGTATTTTTCTTAGCAACCTCCTCATGAGAATATGGAAGGAAGAGGTCCAACAAGTCAAAGAATGAACATAGCACCTTTCCTTTGCTTGATACAGTTTGGTAGCCCTCAGCAATGCTTACTTTTTTATTTCTGCCTCAATTCATATCTCTAGATGTTTATCAGAGTTATGGAGGGTCATCTCAACCAAATCCTTCGTCACCTTTTTAGCATCATGGAGGCCCAAGATAAAATGGGCCCGTTTCTCCTGAGGCAAGTATTCTGTAACATCTGCCAGCTCTTTTCAGAGTTTCCGGTTGTGCCCAGCTACAACATCTGCATCTGCTTGGCAAAGATGAGCTCTACTTTACCACTTTCCACACTGTCCAAATATGTTGCCTCCTTGCTGAACTTGTGGGCCCTTTGCCCATAACATTTTTACTTCTACCACTAGCAACTGGGCCTGTGGATGTGTGTCAAGGCAGTCCTTGGATTGTAATGGGCTGCACCTGGCACCAACTGTTCTTTACTACAGAGTTGTTGAGCAAGAATTTTCTCTGATTTGTAAAACCTCTTCGAGCACACCATACCAACTTTGAAAGCCTTGCAGGTCCCCACCTTTGCCCATTGTCACTGAGCGACACACAAATGGCCCATCACAAGAATGTGATTAACAAAACATTTCTTAGGGTCTGCGTATAAATTAAGGCCAAAATAATAAAAAGGCAAAAATAATTAACAGGGAGGGTTTGAACTTAACCGAAGTTGTTAGAATATAGTGACTAAGGACATCTTAAAACGAAAGGGATCGCTGGGAAGTTAAATAGTATCCAAACAATACTTTCTTCCGGTTCTCCACGAGTAGAGTCAAACCTGACAAGTTAACAATAATCCAAATGTTCATAATCTTAGGTTAAGGGGTACCCACACCCTTCTTGTCTTGTCTTCCTGGATCTCTTCTCCATGGTTGTCAGTGCTGGGTTTAAGGGATTACTGAACCCTTCTTTTACAGTGTTCTTGGGGGCTGGGAGTCTCTCTCCTCCTGATGCCTTTGGGTTTGGTGCACTACCCAAATGACAAAAATAAATAAATACTGTCCAGTTTAAGGGATTCCTGCACCCTTCTTCTATGGTCTTCTTGGGGTTTCTCCCACATGTGGGAGGTCAGAAGCTTTGGGTTAAAGGGATTCCCGCAACAGTCTCCTGGCTTCGATGAGGGACACTCTCCTCCCCAGAGTCGGCTTCATGCTGGATCCTATAAGCAGACTCTGCAACTGGGGACATGAGGAGTGGGTCTACTATCAAGGATCGGCGCCACAGGAAGAAAGGAGGATTCTCTAGTGTCTTGGCAGGGTTGTCATTGAGCCTCTCACTGCACCTCTCCATTTCCGTGCCTGGATTCTCTCGTCATCTGATCCAATCACCCTTTCCCCACTGTCATTTATCCTCCAGTGTTGTTCCTAAAGTCTCTGTACTAGGTCATTCTCTCTCGCCTTCTCTACTACATTTCTCCTGTCCCTACATAGCTCATAACCAAGTGCTTGTTCCTCTGCTCCTGCAAGATATATCTCTTTGGGCTTTCTGGTCCACCAACCTTTCTTCCTATGTAAAATCGTCATGCTCCTTAACAATATTCCCTTTCTTCTCCAGATGTCTATTATTAAACTATTGATGTTTCTCTAGTATTCATCTCCACTTCCTTCTACCACATGCTCCTTCATGTTTCTACCCGCCTTCACTTCACCACCAACTCCTTAGCCCTTTCCCCCAAATACCCTTTTGCTTCCAGCTCTACTTCTCTGACCACACTAACCAGTTTTCTGGCTTGTTCTCCCAGCTCTCAGGATCTTTCTCATCCCAACCCTGTAGGTCTCCTAATTCCCCATCTCGAGGGCCCCCCCACAGGCCTCATCATGAAGCTGCCCGACACCTTCTGACCCCAGCCTTTTGGGCGGCTCCTCTTCCTCCTCCTCTGCCATGCTCCGCCCCTTGAGATGGCCTTCAGCCCTGATGTGTGACATGGGATTGGCTCGTCCCTAACTTGGGTGGTCCTCACTCAGCGTGCCTAGACCATGCCTTCCAGCCCTTCTTTGGAGTGAGGAATCTAAAGTGTGTTTTTTCAGGCGGCTGATGTAGGGATTGGTGGTTGCCACTTGCATTTGACTAGTCCCTCGCCTAAAGTGGTCCACTCTGGTTGTCACATCCTGGCACTGCTCTAAGGGAGAACTCGCCTATCATAGCCTGTTCTTAAGTGTACTAGACCGACGACCTTGTGCTGCCAATTTCCATCCTAGTTTAGATCCCACTTTTTCAGTATATTTAGATGGATCTCTGCAACTAAGCGAGGGAATGAGTGTGCTGACGGCACTGTGGGACTGACACCCCTCAATTCCCTTAACGGGACAGGAGTATCTACGTTAGTAATTCGACAAGGCCATGTTTTGGCACATAGAATGTTGGGATTAACCGGGGGTCCACGGCACACTGCCCCCGGCTCAGTACCACCGGTTTTATGGTTCCTGGCAAGTGCTTTCTATGACTAGAACTGATTGAAAATGGGGTTAGGACTGCCTGGTCTGTATCCACATTTCTTAAAGTGGATGCCTTTTGCTGGTCAGATGTGGGTTAAGTGGCTGTCGATGACTGGACAGCACTAGCCTGTGCAGGTCTTTTCCGATGTTGGGGCTGGTCGTTTGGAATAAGTGGCAAGGTCCAGGGACCAATCAGGAGGTTGCCCATGGGAGCCAAGGAAAAATTATGTCTTTGAGACAGGCTGTAAGACTGCTGCCACGGGAACAAGTGTAACCAAAGCCAAGTGCCTGAGACTCTCGAATTCATCTTCTGTAAGCAGGAAAGACCATCATCTGAACCTTTCTCCCTTAGATTGTTGGACTCAACCAGCCCTGTGTCCGTGATTAATCGTCCGGCCATTAGTGGAGTGTCCTGTGGCTCGCATATGGACAAGTCACTGAACAGATCTCTACGGTCCAGCAGGCTTTAGTGAGAGAACCAGAGAAGCTGGGTCATCCTTTTGAGCCTGATTCATGGGTTTTCATAAAGAACCATCAGGGTAAAGACTCCTTCTTTTTTTTTTTTTTTTATTTTTATTTGTTGTTTTTCGATACCAATATCTTTACAACATTTTCCTAAAATTAATTCCTTAATTACAAAACTTGGAACAATACATTAAAATACTACATTTCAGTGCATTGTACCTAAAAATAGCAGAATACCATAAAACTCCAGTATATTGTCATAACTTTTAGTCTTTAAAGCTGATATGACTTAACAGCACCTATTAACAATGAAAGCACATAAAATATCATTATAAACACTCGATACCATCAAATCTAAAATCACATAAAAAGCCTGAATTTAGACATAATCATTTACATCAATACACACTACTCCTTTTGTAGTAAATTGACAACAATTATATGACTTGAACTTGATTTTGATTTGGCTTGAAGATCACATGACTTGTTCCCCACACCAGTTTCACAAGGAGTTTTTAAGCGATAAACTCTTCTCAATAATAAACAACAACTGTGTTAAGTCAATAATCAATGACATTCGATAGCCCCACATACATTGAGACCACAGCATTTCACTTTGGTATACAGGTGTTGAGCTTTGATATTTTAACAGACTGTTTTGTCGTGATTTTTCAAAATATGCACATTGTAAAACAAGATGCTTCAGCGTTTCTTTTTGCGAGTTATCGCAAAATCTGCAACCCCCATTTACCAAAACAGAACAATTTAGCCAATTTTTAGTTCGCTCTAGTGTTGGAATTAAATTAAATTTAAATCTCATGTACATAGTGCGCATCTTCTGACAAGGACACAATTTCAGATATATTGGTAGACATGACTGTTTATGCCGATATTTTGCATACTCCTTATATAGAAGATATCCCCCAATTTTATCTGAGTTAGTTGCCCAATCAAGTTGTATGAGTTTGAGCTTTACAATCTGAGGACGATTTATAAGGTCGTCGCTTACCATTCCTATTTTTACAAGCTCTTTATCGCACCTTTGACCTTCAATCGCCACTGACACAGGTTTGCCTTTTTTTATCATGTGTAGAAGGTCTTCATATAGTGAGTTTGGTAAAGGCTCCAGGATTTTAGCATAAGACACAAGCTTTCTCCATAGGTGTTTGGTAGCCAAGGAAGATAGACCTATTTCATGAATGATGATAGAATTCGGAAGTGACATAGGCAAGTGTAGAACCGTCTTCCAAATTTTCCCTTGTATTTTATTTAATGTGGGACCAATTTCAACATAACACAAGTCCAAGCCATATAAGATAATTGCTTCAACTTTAAGTTTATAAAATTCTAATAATGGAATTATAGAATATTTACAAATTCTTAGGTAGATTAGTTTCATTTGTGCAATCAAGGGCATTGCTTTAATAGAAATTTCTCTATTCCATTTAGCACATGAGTCGGAGTTATTCAAGTTATAACCCAAATAAATCATGCCTAAGGCACGAGGAATCAGATTACCATTTATTTTCCACTGGTATCTTACCAATTTTCTTCTGTTTGAGAATACCAGGATATGAGACTTATTAGGGTTTAATTGTAAATTACGTTTCTCACAAAAATCACTAAGACAAGCTAGTTTGTGTTGAAGCCCAAAGGGTGTAACGTCAAACATTACCAAGTCATCAGCGAACGCTAGCCAATCTAGGCAAAGGTCCCCTATTTTAAGCGCAAAAGAATTACACGTTGACCATATAGAAGCAATTTCAGACAAATATAAGTTAAACAGGGTTGCAGCAAGGTTACAACCCTGTTTCACCCCTATATATGTACTAATTGATGGGGTCAAAGATCCTTCTTTATCCAGCTTGATCCTGTAGCTTGTGTTCGTATGAAGCATGATAATCATTGCTATCAGGTGCAACGGAATTTGCATATCCTGCATCCTTAGCCACAACAGTTGTCTAATCACAGAGTCAAAGGCTCCTGATATATCTACTAGCGCCATATATACTGGCCCATGATCCTTCACTGTGGAAATTTTCAATATGTGAGCTAACAGCGTTGCATTTAGCTGTGTACCCATACCTTTACGAAAACCAGTCTGAAACCTCGAAAGGATTTCCTGTTTCGAGATAAACTCATTTAGATCCTTCAGAATTAGTGCTGAAAAGATTTTTGCAAAGGTGTCAATGAGGGCTATGGGTCTGAAGTTGGCTGGATCATTCAGAGGACCTTTTTTATGTAATGGAATTACAATCGCAGATACCCATGACTCAGGGATTGACTTTAATTTAAATACACAATCCAGCCTCCTTAGGATGATTTTTGCCCATAAGTTGGGATCATCCTTGATAACACATGGAGGAATACCATCAGGCCCAGCAGCTTTGGAATATTTTAACTTTGCAATTATCTCAATGATGTCACTCAATCCCCAGGGGCAAGTAGAGGGAAGATTACCAACTAAATCAGGAGAAGTTAGGCCACGGAATTTCACAGGCAGAGCATATTTTGCATCATAAATTTTGGACCAGACTTCTCCACTTACTCCTGAACACAGATCTGGTTTGCCATGCAGTAAGGGATCCTTCAGTGTCGCCCAAATTTCCCTCGAATTCTTTCCAACAAGGTTCTGGATCATCCTTTGATTAGTTTCAATGGAACTATGAATTTTAATATATTTGACATCATTCCTATAGTTAGCAAGGATTTTCTTTTTCTTACTTGCATAACCTACTATGTTATCAGATTCTTTCAGCAATTTACGAAGTTCACTATTCTTTTGTGTTTTCCTTCGAGCTATTTCAACATTATCTCTTTTCGTATGATCATGTATGCTAGCTACTGTGTGTTCTTTAGCCAAAGTATTGAGATGGCCACATATCATTCTAGCATTTTTCCTTTCCCAAAACAGGAGATCGTCGTTAGACAGTGATTCCACATTAACCTCTAATAAATCTCTGTTAACTAAGAAGTTCAGCTTCCTATATAAATTCACATTCCACCTAATAGAGAGTGCCTTTCGATCAATCTCCAATAGTACCAATGCTGGGCTAGTTTCATACATTGGGGTACTACTCACCAGCAGACACTCCAGAATACAATGATCACTTAGATATGTTTCAATGATCCTACAGCATGAGGTTAATTCAGCCAAAGAGTTTGAAATTACTAAGTAATCTATTGCGGTACTCCTTCTGAAATCTTGTTTATCACCTTTTAGCCACCAACATGGCATAATGCACTCCCCCCAACTCCGCACACCGGCGCCACTCCTCAGTCCCCTTTTCCGCGTTGAGAGGAACGGGCCGAATTCACCAGCACTCCTGGGTTTGGCTTCGGCCTTGTAAGAACACGCATTATTCCCCGGATACTTTCTTCTGTCTTTTTGCCTTCTTTTGATCAAATCAGGTACTCAGTCCTCTGGCGCCACGCTGTCCCGGGTGCATGTCGATGTCAGCGGGCTTCAGCAGGTGTCCAGCCTGCAAGGGGCTCTTCCCTAGGTCCGATCCCCACGGTCTTTGCCTCCGCTGCCTTGGCCCCGACCACGGCTGAGAGGGTTGACCCGCGTGCAACGTGCTTACACCGCATGCTCTGAAGAACAGGTTAGCTCGGTGGAGGGAGCTCTTCGAGAAGTAGCCTCCAGAGGACTAGAAGAACTTTGCCAGACATAAGTCGAGGCCCAAAGGAGGGCCGCTTTTTTTCCCAATCACACCGCGCAAGGGTGACTCCTTCCCAAGAAAGCTCCCGAGCGGAAGGAACCTTTCAGGTTCTCGCACCAGCACGGGTATCAAGGCTATATTAGCTAGTGGCCCCCAGGCTAAGGGGTCATTAGATCCTTCCGGAGACCGCAAGGTTCTTTGACCGGGTGTACACCTGAGGGCTACGCCTTAGTACCGGCCAGATGTCTGAGGGGGCGCCTGCACGCAGCACTACCAGCGATACTGCCGAGAGCAACACACCTACCAGGACCCGTCCTGAGGTGCAGGGTAGGTCTCATGCTCCACCGCCAAGGGTCCTGGAGGAGGCCAGGCCCAGTGAGCCAAGCACCACGACTATGGCACGTGGCACGCAGCTCGACAAGATGGCTGCCGCGCCAGACAAGATGGCCGCTCGTCCGATACCACCCCTTGGAACGGAGCAGGTGGGAGAGCGAGTTACAAGGTGGGACTGGTGTCAACCAGGTACGTGGCCTACAGCTTATCACATCAGCATCGCAGCCAGCTAGACAGAGTATGCACCAGCCCAAGCAGCCGCCTGCTACCCCGTCAACATCCCCTGCCACCCCACCGGCCTGTGAGGACAGGTTCTTTGAAAAGTTCCTCACACTCATGCGATCTTCTCAGATGGGGGCCATCCTCTGGGATGTGATCAGGGACATGCTCCCTCCAGCCCCTCCGCCTGCGCCTATAGTCATTCCTTCTTTGGCTCCAGTGCCGCAGGCCCCAGTGCAGCCCCTGCTGCCCTCACCAGCTTCTTCGATTCCGGCTCCCCTGCCTCGCACAGTTCAGGTGGTTCCAACCAGCCTCTGCTGCAGCCTCTGGTCTCCACACCAAAGAAATTAGCGCTGAGCACTCCTCCACCTTCTCCGGACCAGCCGGACACCCGGGGGGACACAGACGTGAAGGAAGACCCCAACAGGCCGTCGTCAGCCAAGGCATTCCATGAACGGCTCGCAGGTTTGGCAGAATACTTGGGGCTTCCTCAACCAGAGGTCGAACAACAGGAGACGGGTCCTAGAATAAGGATCCCGATGCAGAAGGACGTTGTTGCCTTGGCCAAAAAGGGGTGGTTTAAGCCCCACTCGGCCCAGGCTGTCAATTGGCGCCTCGGCACCAATTATAGGCAAATGGAGGGGGATCCACTCTTGCTGTCGGCACACCTTCAACCGCACTCTTCGGTGATCGCTGCAGCGTCACTCTCCTCAAAGCCTCAGTTGTCCTCGGCCACCTTGTCCTCAGCGCTGCTAAGCAAGGCGAAGGAGCCAGGAGATCTTAGAGGCTTACGGAAAGAAGCTTTATTCCAACGCCTCAGAGCACCTTCGTCAATTCAACGCGGATGCCATGTTGGCAGCCGTTAACTAGAGGCTTTGGCGGGAAATAGCCAACTTCCTTCCAGAATTTCCGGTGCAGAGCCAGGCACGTTTCAAGGAAGGACTGGCGGAGGCCAAACTGGTGGCACAAGACATCATGGAGTCCATTGAGGCCCACATCGATACCTCTGGGCAGGCCATAGGCATCGCAGTTGACATGAGGACTGCCTGGCTTTGGGCTACTAAATTCAACCCAGACGTCCAGGAATGCATATTGGACCTTCCTGGAAAAGAGGGTGGTGACCTCTTTCACTCCACCACCAACGAGGGGCTAGATAAAAAGAAAAATAGTTTGCAAACTGCGAAGTCTTTATCCTTACCAAGGCCACGCCCAAGGCAAACACCCAGTCGCATCAACGCTCCGATAAGGGGCAGACGTTCGGCAGGTTCCGGGACTTACAAGAATGGAAGTCTAAGCAGCCTGACTGTTCTCTAAGTCAGCACTGGTACAAACAACAAAAGGGGGGGAGCAACGGCTTCTTTCAGTCCCCCTCCTCTGCAACAGCCTCAGAGGGAAAGAAGGCATGACGCGCCCTTTCGGATCCATGGGTCTCCGGTGGGGGGCAGGCTTGTCCTTCACGCACATTTTTGGTGTCCAAAGTTTGTGGACACCTGGATCCTATCCGTAGTGTCTACGGGGTACTGCCTACCGATTCCTCCCTCTCCTCCCTCCTGCCCTCGACTCTTACAGATTGGGACAGCAACTTGTTGGCGGAAATTCGGTTGTTCGTCGAGAGGCAGGTAGTGGAAGAAGTCCCAGCCTCCCAGCGAGGCTTGGGCTTCTACTCCATGATTTTCACCACACATAAGGAGAACCAGGCTGGCCTGAGAGTTGTGTTGGAAGTCTGGATGTGCTCCCTGGATCTGAAGGGCGCTTATCTACATGTCCATATTTGGCAGCCTCATCAATCTTTTCTGCGGTTCAGGATCATAGGCTGCCATTTCCAATACAAGGTTCTATCCTTTGGCCACAACTCAGCCCCCAGTGTGTTTACCAGACTAATGAACGCAGTGATGGCTCTCCTCAGGGCTCTGGGCCACCATGTCTACCCATAGCTGGATGACTGGCTCGTCAGGGCGAGTGCATCTCACCTTTGCCGCTCTTATGACCACGCTTCACGAGCTGGGATTCTCTATCAACCTCAAGGAGTCTCAGCTGCAGCTTACTCAGAGCCTGACCTTTCTGGGCCTCATATGGGACACGAGCTCAGAGAGCGTGGGTGGTCCTCCGAGACAAGATCATGGCCATCAAGAGGGCCGTATGTCACTTCCTCAGCTGAGAGGTGACCTCAGCCTGGTGGTTACAGCATTTACTGGGGCTTATGGGGCGGTCCTGCTGGCCATCCCCCACACGAGGCTCAAGATGAGGAGATTACAGCTGCAGTTCGCAGCATCATGGAATCAGGAGAGGGGCTCCCAGGCAGAGCTGGTCAGCATTCCTCCCAATCTCCAACCGAGCCTCACCTGGTGGTCGAGGGCCTGCAACTTGCGGACTGGCAGGCCCTTCCGACAGGTGCCCCCTCAGGCCACCATCACCACGGATTCCTCCCTGGGAGGCAGGGTGGCTAGGCTGGACAACCAGAGTGTCCATTGAGTCTGGTCCCTGCAGGAGCAGGAATCCTATATCAACTGGCTGGAGCTGAAGGCTATCTGGCTAGCTCTCAAGGCTTCCCTTACGCTCATTGGGGGCAAGGGCGTCCTCATCCAGATGGACAACTCCACCAGCATGTATTATGTCAACAAGCTGGGTGGCACCAGGTCCCCTCCGATGTGCAGCCTACCGGTCAGCATGTGGGAATGAGCCCTGGAGAACATCATCTACCTAACTGCAATCCACCTGCCGGGAGAGTCTAACCTGGAAGCAGACAGGTTCAGCAGACTGGGAGCAGACAATTACGAATGGCAATTGAATGATCAGGTCCTGCTCTGGGTCTTCAGCAGATGAGGGCATCCGCAGGTGGACTTCTTTGCCTCCTGGTCCAACAGGAAGTGCCGGCAGTTCGCGTCCTGGCAGGGGCCCAGTCCCTGGGCGACGCACTCCGGATACAGTGGAATGGCATGACAGCGTATGCATTCCCTCCCACACCCCTGATCCACAGGGTGATCTGCAAGATAACAGAATCGTGTCACCTCTGCATCATTCTTATAGATCTGTGGTGGCCGTCAAGACACTGTTTCTCCGAGCTCCTCAGCCTCTCGGACAGACCCCCCCCCCCACTCACCTGCCGCTAGGCCCGGCTCCCCTCTTCTCGCAGCAGGGGGGTAGGGTCATCCACCCCGCTCCACAGAAATTAGTCCTCGCAGTGCGGTTCCTGAAACGGTCACACTGAAGTATCTGAGCCTGTCGCAGGCCAACCCGGACATCATTCAGGGCACTAGGAGAAAGCCTACTAGGAGCCAGTACAAGAGTAAATGGACCAGGTTCAGTCACTGGGTGGACTCTAAGGAGATTGGCCGCCTTACCTGCACATTGGATGATGTGCTCTCATTCTCGGCACACCTCGCTCACTCAGGGGTGAAAATCAACACCTGCCGCACCTACTTGGCAGCCATAGGGGCATACAGGAATTCCGAGGAGGAGGTCCTTTCCTCCTCCAACCCGCTGGTTAGACGGCATCTGGCGGACCCCATTAGGATCTACCTGCCCATCAAGAAGCCACACCCTGCTTGGGATCTCAATTTAATGTTAGGAACCCTGGCGCACAAACGTATCAAACCAATGGCATCGTCGGACATCAGATTGGTCACAATTAAACCAGCCATGTTGGTGGGTCTCACCTCTGCTCGCAGAGTCAGCGAGATCCAGGCTCTGGTGGCATCAGAATCCTATACTATTTTTCACAAGGATAATGTGGGCCTGAGAAGCAGTGCGCCTTCCTACCTAAGGTATTCTCTGCTTTCCTTCTGAACGAGGAGCTAGTTTTAACTATGTTTTTGCCGATTCTAAAGACGATGCTCAGAGGGTCTTACACTGGTTGGATGTCAGACGCGCTCTGAAATTCCATCTGGACAGGACAAAGAGCTTCTGTACATCAGACGCTCCGTTTGTCACCTTCGGGGGGTCAAGGCCAGGTTATCAGGCATCCAAGGCAAGGTGCATGGTATCAGCCATCAAGGAGGCCTATGAGAGGCAGCAAACCACTTCCAGCTAACTTGCACGCCCACGTTGTCAGAGTCAAAACCACGGCCGTCACATTCCAGCGGCAGGTTCCGTGGCAGGTCATCAGCAGGGCAGGCAACTGGGCCTACCCTTTGGCTTTCTGTAAGGATTACTGGTTGGACACCGGCTCTAATTCAGACACAGCTTTCGGACAGGCGGTTCTAAGGAACTTGTTCGCTTAAGGAGGGTCTCCTCTCTACCCTGAGGCTACATTCAGTTGTAATCGCCCATGCAGTATGGAGGAAAGGGGTGGTGACATACTCTTACATAGTCCATAGCCTCCTTTCCTCCATACGTCCCACCATCCTCCCCCTAATAATACTGGTGTCATTAGGCAATGTTAATATTGTCCACACGTCAGTGGGGACTGAGGAGTGGCGCCGGTGAGCGGAGTCAAGGGAGCACATGCTCCCAGGGCCGCGCCCCTGCCCGCCCCTAAATTTAAAGGGGAAGAAGGTTTTTTTCTGGTGAAAAAGGTTCCATCTCCCGTCCCTAGCGAAGGACGCCCATGCAGTATGGAGGAAAAGGGACTATGGACTAGGAGTACGTGAGTACCTATACATTTTTTCAATCTTAAGTTTCAAAGTGACATCTCAAGGAACACCAATAGAGTTGGCTCAGCAGGTGGACATAATAATGATCAAAGACAAAGTGCAGATGGATCTGAGAGGTTGTAGTGGGGACAATGTGAATTCTATAGAGAAAAACATGAGTAGAGATTAGGTCAACTAGAGAAAACAATAGGCTTGATAACAGGATCACAGCTGACCAACATAGACTTGAGTATGGGAGAACTTCATGGGATAGAAGACTTAAGCACCATCATACAAACCGTGCTAAAGGTTCTTATATCCAATATCCTATTTGCACGTCAGAGAATCGAATGGGATGTTGCGTGGGGAGAAGTGCAAAACTACCTAAACAACCAGCTGAAATTGATTCGAGAACATCAAACACCAGTCCTAGTCCGATGCGTTGGGCAAGGATTCTGTAATTCCATCCACATTGTGGCCCTGGAGAAACGCGTGCAAATTTACTAGCTGGCAGCGGGACTGAGGCAGCGAGATGGTCCTTCAATGCCTATGGGCCGGACCAAGAAATATGGGCCCAAATGTACCGAACAAAAAACAAGCTGCAAATGGGAGTGGGGTGGTCCTCCGAGATAAATGGAAGATACAAGAGCCAAGAGATCCCAGTTGCTACCTTCTGAGTGTCTCCGAAGTGAGATGAGATGTGGGGGGATGGGAATTGGGAACAACTGGATGTAATGGCCAAACGAACCGCTGCAGCTTCAGTGTAAAGAGAAAAACATTGTTATGTACAAACTGTCGAAGACGTCCAAATTTGATGTGAAGAGGTGGCTAAAAGCTTGACGCTGTACAGAACTTGAATGCTTATGGCACATTACAGTTGCATACACCTGAGAGAAAATCTACAGACTGACATGATTTTTGTGCCGATTATAAAAACTGAAATACATGATATTTCTTGGCTGGGATTATGAAGTACATTTAAAACAGACGGTCAGTTTGAATTGGTCCACTATAGTGCCGGATCAATATGACAATCTGTCAGAACTGTTGCAGTAAATGCGAAAAACATTACTAGAACATGAGAAAAATGCTTTTAAGTTCATGCATCAGACAGTAACGCTTTGCAAACAATTTGATATACTGTATCATGCCACCTGGATCTTCAAATTAGCTGATCCTCATATGTGAGCAATATTGATTGCAGTAATTATGGTATTGCCCAACTTGATCAAATTTAATTGATCGTTTAGTAAATTTGGCCGAATTCAGCCAGTACCATTTGATCGATAAAATTCAAACAAATTTTGTAATCAATACGAACATGGGGAGCTAGGGTTGCGGGGGTGTCCTCGCTCCCCATGTTTGGTGGTGACTGCCTTGGTGGGTAGCGGGGTGTCCCCCGCTTCCCGCGGACTAGAGGCGGGGGACGAAAAGGAAAAGAGAACAGCGTTCCCTGTGGCGTCGGATCCGGCCCGCTTAAGAGTTCTGACGCCACAGGGTCAGAAGGAAGCAGAGAAGCAAAAGATTAAGCAGATTTGGCCGCAGCAAAATTGTATTCGCAGCAAAATAGACCACTGTCAATTCCGCTGCGAAGAATTCTGCCACGGTCAAATCACGTATATCCGTAATTATTTCTGCTGTTTGTTTTCATTTTTCTTGCCTGTTGGTACGGCTGTCAAAAAGGCCTCAAGACCACTCTCCACATATACAGAGTATGATCCCAATATCCGTAGCTAGTATAGAGATTGTGTTAGTAGATGAAAAAGAAGAAACAGAAGGCTAAATACCAAAAATGTTGAATGAAAATTAATGGAAATATTACCAAGCATACACTAGGAAAGACAATAATAAAGTAAGCTCATAGGGAGGAATAGGGAAATAAGGTAAGCATGAGACCAAGGGAACCAGAGAAAGAAAAGAGTGCACATTTCAAATAAAAAAATAAAGTATGTCTAAGAGTTGTGCTGAGAGCACAAAGAGTGGTACTGTAGAAGCAGACAGTATTTTATATTTAGGTATACAGTCTTTAAAACGAAAATGTTAGAGACATGCACATAAACCGAAAAATTTACAACGACAAAATAGAACGAAAATGTATGTGGGGTTGGGGTAAAGGGTTACATCTTGTGGTGAAACAGCTGGGGTGGGCTTTTTTTGTTGTTGTAAAATTTTCGGTATAAGTGCATTCTACATAACGTGTCGTTATAAAGATATGTTACCTTATATTTATCATAGGTCGCTGGATTTACGTGAGCAGTAGGCTGAGTAGCACCACATATAAGAACAACAATATGGACCAGTGGATGAGAGATGACTAAGTGAGATAGCACTTTGTTTATCAATATATGTGAAATGATAAACTATTTCTTCAAAACAATTTCAGATTTTATTTTATATATATATATATATATATATAACAAACATCAATTTACAAAACAAAGTTCATACAAAAATTCTCAGCTCACACACACATTTCCACCATCCACTCACTCTCATTCCATCTTCACACACTTCCCACACTTCATACATATGTGACCATCTATATTGGTCACCTCTTTCGCTTTACAATATTTCACAATATCTGGTTCCCTTTGTCCATTATCAGGTAAACACAATCTGTATGTCACTATTACCACAGATTTTGTTGTCTACACGTGTTTCGGTTGTCGTAGTTGGACTCCATAAATAATGTCCATTAGATAATGCAACCTTTGTCAGGACAGAAAACAAATCTAAATATGTCCTATTTCAAATGGTAGGGTGAGCCACACCATCTATAAAAACAAATAAAATCCATAGTCATGTTCATATATGTCATCCCTCCTAAGTTATACAGTACTTTTAATGTATTATCAATGACTCTTAAGTAGTCACATGGTCTGACTCACCTCCACATAGCATTCTGTGGGGGTAAGCCAGATGTATGAACGGATCCAACCTTCACCTCTAGACTTGAGCCACAACCTTCCAGTCTTGCCTATCAAGCAAAGTAATAAACACTTTGTTGTCTACAATCTAAAGGGTACAGCTCAATTCCAATCACAAAATCAGATACTGCAGTCCATAATTAGAAACACACGTAGGTACTCACTTTTCTCGTGGCAAGCACTGTTGATAGCCTTAGCGTGATGTATTCTATGGCTTCTTGCTCTCACCTATTGTTAAGAACACAAGGGCATTTGTCCCCCTACAATACACATAAAATGTTTTTCAACATGTACTTTTACAGTATGTGTCATCCAACATTTTATGTTGGATAACACATATAGTAATATGGAGAGGAGGAAGGCCGAATATTATGTGCCCATATGAGAAATCTATGTTAGAAATATGGTGCATCCTAATTTGTGGACTAAGTTATTTCTATACTTATTGTCCCTTAGGATGCGATGTACAGAACATAGAGTCCCTCGTTTGATGCGCGAACAGTGAGAGAATAACCCATGAAGGGGAATATATTCAGTTGATCCAAGGGACAGCTGGCTAACATAAAATAATGGAGATCGTGAGAGTAAGTATATATTGTCTCACTCCTGTCAGGAGACACACTAACTATATATAAAGGATAAAAACTAAGAGTTTGTTCTAAATAAATGATGTGCATTGTAGGGGGACGAATGCCCTTGTGTTCTTAACAATACGTGAGAGCAAGAAGCCATTGGATACATCACTCTAAGACTATCAACAGTGCTTGGCACGGGAAAAGTGAGTACATACGTGTGTCTCTAATTAGGGACTGCAGTATCTGATTTTGCGATTGGGATTGAGCTGTACCCTTTAGATTGTAGACAACAAAGTGTTTATAACTTCGCTTTATAGGCAAGACCGGAAGGTTGTGGTTCAGGCCTAGAGGCGAAGTTTGGTAACGTCCATACATCTGGATTACCCCTACAGAATACTATGTGGAGGTGATGTAAAGACTGGAGGGGGTGTCTGTACTTCTCTCTATATGGTAGAGGAGAGGCACAGAGGACCCCAGCCAAGATTCTCTATTATTGGTATGTGGTCGAGCAATCAAGGCCTAGCTTCTCAGGAGGTGATGCAGGCTGGTTCCTAAGTACAGTGTGTCCCCAAGCCCCCACAAAGCAATGTCCACACACTGTATTATTAATATAATTAATATTCAAGGTTATTTACACTATCACAATAACTCACTTTGTACTCAGAAAATCAACAATGGTAAATATATACAGTTCTACATTGGTACAACCAATATTATTAGATCTCATTAAAGTGCATCAACTATACTGTCAAAATGTCACACAGATCAATAAAGAGGAAACCAACCGTAGAGAGAGGAAGGAAAGCAAGATGGTTGAAAAATTGGCAGATTACTGGCCCCTACCAATAGACACAGTTCCGTGTGGAGATCCCCCCCACCTCAGCAACCTGTAAACTAAAGATATAGCACAAGCCCAGTCCATATATAGATTAATAGTCTTATTCTCTCCTATAATGTCCCCCCCCCCCAATGTACCTGGTGGAGCAGAGTTCTTCGAAGAGGCTTCGAGGGATCCTTCTTGAGCGACTCCCTTTAAAGCAGGAGTCACGGATCATCAAGAGGCGCAGAAGAAGGCGAACTTGGCATCGACGATGAGAAGTTCGAGGGTGCCGAGACCAGGGCGTTGATCCAGGCGGTGCTTGTCGGCGACGTCCTGCGAGGATGAGGTGGCGGGGCACCTCGGCGTTTGATAGTTCTGGACCGCAAAGAGAGTTTCTGAAGAACTATAGCCCGGCAAGGGCGTCGAGTCGTCGAAGTCTTTGTGGTCGTCAGGTGGTTGGGAAACCCACCGGCGGATTCTCCTTGGCGCGTCGGCGTCCTCGACTTTCTCCGGCAGGATAAAGCTGTCGTCGGTGCGGACAAGGGAGTCCTTCGGTTCAACAGTCTTAGGCAAAGGAGCGGGCGGCTCCGGTCGTCATAGGCACAGCGTCAAGCAATCCCCTCTTCTGGGGCAACACGGCTTCGACGGGCTTCCAGCGGTTACGGCGATACTCTGAAACCTGGGCGACGGCAATGGACTTCAATGGCGGCGATGTCCGGGTGCTTCACTTCATTCTCCTCGGCGGTCCCCGTCTCCGGTCGGCCGCCTTTCGAGGGTCGGACTTCCAGGGATCTTCGGCGAAGGTTAGCGGTGCTCGATGGTCCCTCGGAGCACAGGAAGAGGGTGCCTTACCAGGCCCTCCCACGGATAAATCCTCGACGAACTAGGCAGCTTTCGGATCGGGTCGAAGCAAATGCAGCAGCAGTTCTTCCAGCTGGGCGTCGGTGATCAGCAGTTCCAGTTACTCTTCAAGTGTACACACAGCTTCTGAACACCTTCCAGTGGTGAGAGGTCCCCAGATATACTATTCTGTCTCTCATCCACACTGCTGGGTCACTCTCAGCAGCCAATCATACAGAAGGGCATTCATGCAGTCAGTCAGCCAATCAGGCATACAGTGCATTCAGGCCATACTCCTGCCTCTCAAGACACTCACAACAAGGAATGCGTATTGGGACAAGTACCCAGCCATTCAACACTACACACTGCATTCAGGCCAGTTTTGGGCAGGGCTGTCTCAGTCTTTGTCTCTCATACCAGAAACCAGACAGCCACAACAAGAAGTGCATATTGGTCACACACTCCATTCACCCAGGTCCCACCCACAGGGTGCACCCTCAACATACAGTCACTGGGAAGGCTCCAGCCAGTCTGGCCTGGACTTCACAACACCACCATATATGGAACTTCCACCCAACATCCAGTCAGGGAGAAAGACAGAGTCAGGGCTTCCCAGGACTTTGGGAAAGCTAGGTAACAGGCAATAGAAAACAAGAGGCCACAGTGGCCATCTTGTTTCCTAGCAGGAATCAATTGATTCCAATGGCAGGGCCTCAGTATCCCAAAATGGAGGATACTCAGAGCACCTGTCAAATTCAGCATTGAGCTGCCACCAGTCCATACCCTGCTCTGTGGGCCACACATGTGCCCAAAAACATACACTAGGGGCACATGGTTGCACCCCCACTCATGGGAGCCATAAGGGTATCCCATGGGTCTGTACACCAAACCAAAACCAGGAAGAGCTGCACTGCCACGAGTCCCACATGGACTCCTGGGCATAAAACAATACAGAACACAAATGAAAAAGGACTACAGGACAAGGACAGGGAGGCCCTGTCCCTCCAATGCATTTCCAGCATCACAGGTGAGACAGACCATGGGACTACTTAAGAGTCATTGATAATACATCAAAAGTACTGTATAACTTAGGAGGGATGACATATGAAAATGACTTTGGATTTTATTTGTTTTTATAGGTGGTGTGGCTTACCCTACCATTTGAAATAGGACATATTTAGATTCCCGTTTTCTGTCCTGGCGAAGGTTGCATTATCGAATGGACATTATTTATGGAGTCCAACTACGACAACCGAAACACGTGTTGACAAAAAAATCTGTGGCAATAGTGACATACAGATGGAACAAGTTACTTACCTGTAACTGTTGTTCTCCAGCATGGGTCTGGCATGGATTCACATGCTCATGAATATTCCCCGTCGTCAGGCTGGGAATCCTCGGTAAAGAAAAAAATCACTTTCAGTTTAGTTTCTGAACTGTCTTTCTCCTTTTAAACAATCACTGGTCTCTGGGTCATACTGCCCCCTGCTAATGACTGCCCTCTAGCTAAGCCCCTCCTTTGGCAGCCATCCTCAGATTTGGTAGCGCGTAAAGTGGCAGTAGGACCAAGTGAAGAGCCGCAGAGGGTTAGGAGGAAGGGTTTGCATGTAAATCCATGCCAGACCCATGCTGGAGAACAACAGTTACAGGTAAGTAACTTGTTCCTTCTCCAGCATGGGGTCTGGCATGGATTCACATGCTCATGAATACAAGAATACATAGCAGTACACACATGCACAACCACGGGAGGTGGCAAGACTCAACATTAAGCATTTCATCAACTCAACATTAAGCATCTCTTACCTCCTCACCAGGCCCACCTTCAGGCGAACAGGTTGCGCAGCACTGCTTGGCCGACCCTGGAATCCTGGTCGACGCAGTAGAATCTCGTGAAGGTGTGCGTCGACCTCCACATAGCAGCCCTGCAGATGTCCAGCAGGGGCACACCAGATAGGAATGCCGTGGTAGCAGCGATCGCTCTGGTCGAATGGGCACTCGGACGGCCGGGCAACGGTCGGTTTGCCAACCGGTGACAATGCATGATGCAGCCGCAGAGCCATCTGGAAATGGAAGCCTTCGAGAGGGCCTTCCCTTGGTTCACAGGTCCAAAGTTCACAAACAGCTGTGATGTCTTCCGAAAACTCTTTGTGCGGTCCACGTAGAACTTCAGCGCTCTAGCTACATCCAGCGAGTGCAGAGTCCTCTCGGTCGGCGACGAAGGCGACAGGAAGAAAACGGGCAACATCAAGGGCTCGTTGAGATGGAAGTCCGACGGCACCTTGGGCATGAAGGAGGGGTGCGTCCTCAGCACCACCCTCGTCTCGTGGAAAGTCCAGAAGGTCCGGGAACCAGATCGGTCTCGGCCACGCCGGTGCGACAAGGATCATCCTGCACCGGGGCTGTGAGTTGGTTGATGAGTCGCAGCAGCAATGGCGGGAACGCATACAGGTACAGGCCATCCCAGGGGAATGAGAAGGCATCGCCCATGCTCCCCGGCTGGGGAAACCTGCTGGCGAACCTCCGGCACTTGGTGTTCGTTGCCGTTGTGAATAGGTCGATCTGGGGATTGCCCCATCGCTGGAATAGCAGATCCACTTGATCCTGTCGCAGTTCCCACTCGTGGCACGAGCGCAGCTCCCTGCTGAGTGAGTCAGCAATGGTGTTCTTTATTCCTGCCAGGTGGAAGGGTACCAGAAACATTCCTTGGGCGACGGGCCAGTGCCAAAGATCCTGGGCCTCCTTGGATAGGGCTGGGGATCTGGTACCTCCCTGCTTCTGGATGTAGAACATTGTGGTGGTGTTGTTGGTGAAGATACTCATCACCTTGCCCTTGAGGGACGGAAGGAATAACCTCAGGGCCCAGAACACAGCTCAGAGCTCAAGGACATTGATGTGTAGTGACCGCTCCTCCGGGAGCCAAAGACCTCTTGCGTGGAGATCTCCGGTGTGCGCTCCCCATCCTTCCAGGAAGGCAGCCGTCGTCACCGTCTCCTGATGTGCCGGGTCTGGAAGTCCATACCCGCCACGAGAAGCGCACGGGTGCCCAACCACCGGATCGCTTGGCGGAAGGTCTTGTTGAAAGAGATCCTGTCTTCGAAGCTGCCCGCCGCTTGCATCCAACGGGCGTCGAGGAACTCTTTCAGTGGACGCATCCGCAGGCGCACGAGGTAGATGCACGAGGACATCATGCCGAGAAGGGACTTGATGGGCCTCACCCTGGCCACTTCCATGGTCGACAGCCGTTGCACCTTGCCCAGGATGGCCTTCGTCCTTTCCTCCGACGGAGAGGCCTATCGCCCCACTGTGTCGAGCCTGGCTCCCAGGAACAGTGTGACTTGCGATGGAACCAAGTGGGATTTCGCAAAGTTGATGGAAAATCCCAGATCCGTGAGCAGTTGGATGGTCTTCGCTGTGTGCTTGACGGCGAGTCCTCTTGTCCTTGCTCGGATGAGCCAATCATCTAGGTAGGGGTAGACGTGGATCCACTAGTGCTAGGCACTTGGTGAATACCCTGGGCGCCGACTTCAATCGGACAGGAAGGGCCTTGAACTGGTAGTGCCGCCCTTGGACTACGAACCTGAGAAACTTTCGGTGTCCTTTTAGAATGGGGATGTGCAAGTAGGCATCCTCCAAGTCCAGCGACGATAGGAAGTCGCCTTCCTCCAGCTGCCCCAGCACGTGCTGGAGGGTGACCATCCGGGAAACTTCTGGGACTTGATGTACTTGTTTAAACGACAAAGGTCCAGGATGGGTCGCCAGCCGCCGGTCTTCTTTCTTACGAGGAAGTATCGTGAGTACACTCCGGAACCCCTCGAGCCTCTTTGGGATGAGCTTGATGGCTCTTTTCTTCGGCATCACCCTTACTTCCAGCAGCAGTTGAGGGATGTGGTTTTCATTCCTGGCCACGGGTGGAATGCGGGGGCACATCTTTAGAAACTCGAGAGTGTGCCTGCGGGCCAGGGCATCCAGCACCCATTGGTCGGTGGAGATGGACTCCCACACGCTGACGAACTTCGCCAGCCGTCCTCCCACCGGGGTGCTCAGGTGGGGGCCCAACGCTACGGCCGGTTCAGTCCGGCTTGGTAGCGGCCTTGCTGCCTTGGCGACGACAAGATCCTCCTGACCTGCCGCGTCCTCTGTAGGCCTCCTGCGACGAGGAGCCTGTCGCCTGTTGGTACGTCGAGGAGCCGCCGCTGAATCCTTTGGCGGCACCTTGCTTGCCTCCGGAGTTCCGAAAGGGCGTCCATCGTTGCTGCAAAACTCCCAAGGCCCGAGCCGTCTCTGTGTCGGACTTGATGGCCTGCAGTGACTCGTCCACTGTCTTGCCAAACAGGTTGTTCCTGTCGAAAGGCATGTCCAAAACTCCGGTTTGCACGTCCTGGCGGAAATCGGATGCCTTGAGCCAACCACGGCGGCGAAGGCAAACACTGTTGCCCGTCTGGCAGAAGCCGGTGTCGGCAATGTCCGTGGCCACTGTTATGGCATGGTCCGACTCCACCTCACCTTCCTGTAGGATCTGCAGGGCCTCAGCCCTCTTGTCGTGCGGGAGGAAGTCCAGCAGGGGAGCGATCTTAAACCACAGCTCCCTGTCGTAGCGGACCACAATCGCGAGGACGTTGGCCGCTTCAATCGTCGTCACCGCCGACAAGATTACCCTTCGTCCCATGGCGTCCAGTTTCTTCCCTTTGCCGTCCAGTGGGGAGGTCGAAGTTGAAGCTGTTGTCCCCGCTGCTTTTTTCTTGGCCGCCGCCGAGACGACCGAATCCGGGATCGGCTGCGCCCTAAGGCACATGGGGGCGGAATCCGGGACCCAGTACTTCTCGTACCGGTCTCTCTTGGCAGCGGTCGTGGACGGGTTCTTCAGGAGCACCAGCCCCTCGTCCCAGATGTCAAGTAACGGGACCGAGAGGACTGTCTTCCTCATGGCCTCACGCCGTTGATAGACGAAACCTTCCTTCTTCTGTTCTTCGGGGGCAGAGCTGGAAGAGCTTGGATGCCCTGGCGGTCATGGCGTGGAAGGAGCCAATTCCGTCAGGCGGGGAAGCCCGGAGAAGTGGTGATCGAAGGCCCATCCCATCGTCACCACCGTCGTCATCCGTCCCAGTCGTGGCTGTCTCTGTTCCTGTGTCATCCCTCAGATCTGGGGAGGGAGATGAAGGCTGTGAGGGCCGCGAAGGGTGGGGGGGGATGAATTCTCCACTTGCTTGGAGGGCTTTCCGACGGTCCAGGGTCCGCTGGATCATCCGTTGGGGTTAAGGGCAACCTTGTCCTTATCTCCGTACACAAGAGCTGGATCGCCATCAAGATTGCTCCCGAGTTGTCCTGTGGCCCAGGTACCGGTTGCGATGGGCGCGATGGTTTGAGTGGAATCCTCCGCCTCCACGGGAACCTCATCGGCACCACCGTTGCTTTCTTTGTCCGCCTCGTCGGGATCCTGCCCGTGGGACCGGACCTCCTCGAACTTATTGTTCAGGATCTTCACAACTCCAGCCAGCTCCTATTCAGAGGCTGTATCCGTGTCCGTGATGGCCACCACCCCCCCCTCTTTTTCCACGGGGTTCTCACAGGGGTCTTATCAAGGGTTTAAAAGAGGATTCCCTCCGCGGTGGAAGGGAAACTCTGGGCCCTGAGGTCGCCTCCACTGGGGTAGCCTCTACAGGCTTAGCCAGGGCCGCCACGACTCCCTCGATAGAGGCCTTAGCCGGGTGAATTAAGGCCTTCACAACTTTGGACGCGCTTGAGGCCTTCACCTTGGGGGGAGGGCCGCCGCCTCACTCACCCCTGCCCCCCCGGCTGTCTCCGTCAGGATCAACCAGGACTTCTCCCGAAGCTTACCCGGGTTCTCCAATTTCCCCTTCCCCGAGCCAGAGCGTTGGCTCATGGTTGATGGCGTCGGTGAAGGAGCGCCCTGCCTGGCAGCCGAGGAGCCCCACTGCTCGGCGCTCCCCGTGCCTGCGGACTCACAGTGCTTTGCCTTTTGTTGAGCCCCCGTCGCCGGAGTGCCCTCAAAGGTCTTAGAAGACCGCTCGGATCTCTTCTCACCTGCTGCTGGGCCCTTCCCCCTCCAACCAGTTGGTGAGGCAGATACGCCGATCCTTCATGGTCCGCTCCGACGTGTTCTTGCAAAACGCACAGTCCTTCTCCACGTGCGTTTTGTCTTCGTGAAGGCAGTAGAGGCATCTAGAATGCTTGTCCTCAAAGACATTGTGTAATCCACATCCAGGGCAGCTCCTCAACAGCTTGGATCCGGGCGTCGTGCTCCCTTTGTCCTGGGCCATGTCCACGCGGGGTAGGCCTCAAAGATCTTCTGGAATCCTCCAAGAAGCGGAACTTGACGAAAACTTCACCATTCAGGGGCGTAGAAAATTCAGAAATGGGTCCCCGTTGATTGGAAGTAGAAACGGTGGAGCTTGAGGCTCGATTGACTGAAAAAATGAGATTAAAAATCGCAAAACGCAGTAAAAGCTCGAGAGCTATAACACGAGGACTCCCAACACTTGAACATGCGGTAAAAATCTGAGGATGGCTGCCAGAGGAGGGGCATAGGTAGAGGGCAGTCATTGGCTGGGGCAGTATGACCCAGAGACCAGTGATTGGTTATTAGAAGAAAGACAGTTCAGAAACGAAACTGAAACTGATTTTCTCTTTACCAAGGATTCCCAGCCTGACGACGGGGAATATTCATGAGCATGTGAATCCATACCAGACCCCATGCTGGTGAATGTGTTTACCTGATAATGGACAAAGGGAACCAGATATTGTGAAATATTGTAAAGTGAAAGAGGTGACCAATATAGATGGTCACATATGTATGAAGTGTGGGAAGTGTGTGAAGATAGAATGAGAGTGAACTGATGGTGGAAATGTGTGTGTGAGTCGAGATGTTTTTGTATCAACTGTTTTGTAAATTGATGTTTGTAAATTGATTTACTTAATGATTTATATAGAACAAAAACTATTGCTTCAAAACAATTTCAGCTTATCAATATATGTGAAATGATAAACTAAGTGCCAAGTGTCATCCCTCATCCACTGGTCCATATTGTTCTTATGTATGATGTATAGCCTGAGGGACCAGGGTTTTATAATTAGGCACCGCTTTTTGTTTTGATTTTGAGAGTAGCACCACAGCCACAACTGGGGATATGATATGGCGGGCATTATGAAATATTTTCATTGGCTGGCACACATTAAGAATCCCATAAAGCTAGAGCCAGCTTTGTTTCCATACAGCTGCGCAAAAATAAACAAGGAAACTGGCAGAGTAACCCGTCCTGAAAATTAACCTCCCCCCCCCCCGCCTCACCCCAAAGCACAGAAACCTCAGGTTTTTATACAGTTTTCTATAATACGGTTTATAATGTCGGGAAATGTAGTGCGGGGTTAGAGAGGGCGAGACGAGGGAGTGGGGAGGGAAGTGACGTGAAGAGGGGAAAGGGCAGACCTTGTAAGGAGACCGTGAATAAAGATGTGTGTAGCACCAGCTCATCTCTGTCTCTTTATTCCCCGCGGTGTTGTGCGCGCTCAGGCTGCCTGCCAACGGAGGTCCCGGTGAAGTGAGGCAAGAGCCTACATTGGTGACGAGGAACAATGGCCCACATGTGGGGCAGAGGAGCGCTGCAGAACACCCGCACAGCAGGCTGTAGTTGGGAGCCGACGTGGCTCCGTGGAGAGAAGCACTCTGGATGAGGCACATGGCCCGGGAAGCGTTTTGAACCCCGAGGCAGCGACGGTGAGTGCAGGCTTATCAGGCGTCTGGGGAGGGGCTTACCAGACAGCGGGTTCGTGCCTCCATAGGCGGCCGCTATACAGCTTGTCGCTGTGAGAAGGAAGAATATGAAAGCCCAGAGGTCGTGGCAGTGAAGTGTGACCGAGGGAAGGAGCCCAGGGGAGGGCCCGCAGGAGCGGTGCTTGTGCCTGACTCAGACGGCCGTCACACACGATAAGTACCGATCCATCCAGCTCAGACCAGTCACCAGGAGAACCATGGCCCTGGGGTTCCTTGCTATCATTTAAAGTTTGAAGAACAAGCCACAGAGGGAGGGAGACAAAGACAACCAAGATAAGTCACAAATCACATTACAGAATACAGAATGTCGGACCAAGACTACCAGCCACAGTACCAGTGACTCCACAGCAGCAAGGTCAGCATAGGGTGTCAGAATCGTTAGCAGTACAACTATTAGTATTTGATGTGGCGGATACCAGCAACATGGGACCGAGATCGGCCAGGTGGGTCCGGGACTTTGACCTATATGTGGGGGCACTAGGCCCAGTATATGACGCCCGTCAGCAATGTCTACTTAAGCTGGCAGCAGGTCCGGCCTCAAGGGACATAGACGAGTTCCGCGCCGACTCCATCGACACGATTCAAAGCCTAAAGACAGGTCTAACCACCTATTTCACACCACACACCAACGTGGATTACGAAAGACATCTATTTCACACTGCATAAAGAGCAACAGGAAAAACCAAGGATACCTTTGTAATGAGACTAGGCAGTAAAATGATGCACTGTGACTTTAAAAAAATGTCTAACACAGAGGCGTTAAGATCCCAATTATTGCAGGGTGCAAATCCCAAAATTTAAGGAGGAAACTAATACAAAAGGCAAGATCGCTAGAAGAGATACTCATGCTGGCAAAGGCAGAAATGGTGGTAGACTCACAAGTGAAGTTTTTTGACAGCCCGAAAGGACACTAGACACAAGTTACTAGGATCAGCAAGATCGCAGGGTGAGCCTTTCTGCTATCGGTGTGGATACGAATTTCTACACGAGGGTACATGCCCAGCGATTGGACAGAGATGCTCAGTGTGTGGTTAAGAAATCCATTTTAAGTCGGTATGTCGTCTGGCCAGAGGGTTAGTACGAGACAATGAAAGTGGCACGACCATTAGGCCACGACAGAGACCCACAGCAACGGAAACCTCCCACATGGCAGCGCAAGTCCACAACAGAGGAAAGGAGGGGAATAGACGAGATCACGGCTCAGGTGATGAGAGACAGTGAAGAGAACAGAAAGAGGACAGGTCGGGGAGGGATGGAAGATGATATCGCACGTCAATGAGGCGACCAGAACGGCGATCCAGGCGCCACGTACGATACTTAGTTGAACAGTCCCCGACAGACACGGAACCCAGTTCCTCGGAAGGGGAACAAAGACACAAGGACTATCTATATGCTTTGGGAAAGCAGCACACGATCAAACACAGCCCAACCCTTCTCATGCACCTAAATTAAACGCAAACTGAATTTCTTATTGACACAGGCGCTACCGTAAATGTAATCAGTGAACAGGTATACCAGGCCCTACAGCAGGTGCCCAGACTGTGCCCAGCAGAGGAGGATATTTACCCCTATGGCTGAAAACACTGCTTAAATGTCTGGGAAAATTTGAAGCAACGTGCCACTATAAGACACAGACAATGGACATCCCGATACATGTGTTCTCCACTCCTAGCGAATGTGGGTGCATCATGAGCTTCAAGATGGCTGTCGAAAGGGGACTCATTCATGTATTCTACAAACTGATGGTTCATAAATACGCAGAGTGGAAAGAATAGACCGGATTTAGCCGTCCCTATTTAAATGCATTGGAAAACTCCGGAATCGACAAATCAAGCTCCATATCAATGAAGATGTCCCGCCTGTAGCCCAACACTATTGAGGAATCCCTGTGAACATCCAACGGAAGGTGGAGGAGGAATTGCATAAGCTGGTAAGTCAGGACATCACAGAACCAGCAACAGGGCCCACTCCTTGGGTGTCCTCCATTGTACCCGTCCCGTCCCTCAGAGAGGGTCTGATGATATTCGGCCATGTGTCGACATGAGAAGACCGTATGAGACCATCAAAAGGGAGTCACCTTTGGCCCCCAACATTACATAACATTGAGAATTGCTTCCCTGAAAACAAAAACTTTGGGACTTTGCCCTGTATTTGTATAAACCCAACATTACCGACATGTTCATCTGCTCAATGGGGCCAACGTGTTTTCGAAGTTGGGCCTAAATAAAGGGTATCATCAGCTGATTCTGAGTCCACAGAGCAGGTACATTACCACATGTGTGACTCATCTGGGTTTATTCAGGTATAAGAGGTTGAGTTTTGGTGTCTCTTCGGCAGTGGAAATATTTCAGGCAGCAATACACAATGTCATAAAGCATATTCCCAAATGTATAAACTACAGCGATGACATCCTGCTATTTGGCTCAATGACTGCGAAACACGATGAACGTTTTGACCAGAGTATGTATGGTGTTAGAAGCGGCCAACCTCACATTAAACGGCGACAAAAGCGAATTCAGGAAAGACACTTAGTTTCTTTGGCCATATAATTTCAGCAAATGGAATGACACCGGTTCCAGAAAAAGTTCACGCTTTGAATGAGACTTCACTACCAACCAACGTCTCAGAGCTTCGGTCAATCGTAGGCCTGCCCAGTTATTGCGCTCGTTAGATCAAGGATTCTCCCACGCTCAGTGAACCGCTGAGGGCCTTGACCAAACACACACCCTTCCAGTTGTCGGACTGCCAGGCAGCGTTCATGTCCATCCGTGACAGGAGAGCAAAGGCTGAGAACATGACCTATTTCGATGCAGACAGGGAAACGGAATAGTAGATGCAAGCATGGTGGGCCTGGGGGCCATCCTTTTCCAGAAAGGTCCGGATAGCTCAGGCCAGCAACACATTGTCTCATATGCGAGCAGAAGCCTATCAAAGACAGCACAGGCCTAGTCCCATGCAGAGTAGGAAAGCCAGGTAGTCGTGTGGGTCTGCAAACACTCATTTATTCCTGTATGGCAAGCCTTTCACAATTGTAACAGACCATCAGGCCTTAGTCTTTTTATAAGGTAACCCACAAGTGAAGATGCCACCCTGCATAGCAAGATTGGGTCTGTGGTGGCAAGACTATGCATTTTGCATCATACATAGGCTGGGGAAGGAGGATAACCCGGCTGACTTCTCATCACGCCACCGCTGATTGGGAGTGCCCCGGAGCCATCGGTAGCGGATCGGTACTTTAGATATCTAATTCAACAGACCGTGTTGTAAGGCATAGACCCCCTGGAGTTGGCCTGAGAAGAAGATGGAGACATCGCATTTCAGATAATCACGGAAGGCATTCGGTCAGGAAAATGGTGGCGAGCAAAAGAGAGGTGTCGGGGTGATTCAGATGAAGTAAGAAAAGACATGGACAGCTTACTGATGGTTAAGGAGCAGTTATCCATGTCGGAAGACATTCTACTTCTAAAAAGAAACAAGATGTGATACGAAATCAACAGGTGTTAGCACATCGAAGAGAATGCTGAGACAAGAGGTGTGGTTCCTGATGCTCGACTCAATGGTGGGAGACCTGCATTGGGAATGTCCCATATGCTGCCTAATCACACCCACCCGACATCCTGAGAAACTAATTATGTCGCCACTACCTGATGGGGCATGGGAAGAAGTAGCAGTGGACTTCATTGGCTCAATGGAAGGGGGGAAATACGTGTTAGCCGTAACGGATGAGTACTCTCGGTATCCAGAAGCACAGTTCGTCTCCTCCACGGTAGCTCACCATGTGAACCTTGTGCTGGACAGAATCTATTGGCATATGGCATTCCCAAGCAGGTGAAATCAGACAATGTGCCACCATTCACGAGACAGGACTTTAAGGCTTTCTGGGAATACATGGGGCTCCAGCACAAGAAAGTAACCACCAGCGCTGCGCTGTATGAGGGGAGAGAAAGCTTATTAGAGATCATTGTGAGGCAGAGTCAAAAAATTAGTCTTCGTGCATCATACCTTGGCTTCCTTCCACTGTCGTCAGGGAAACACAAGGGGGATGTCTCCTAACGATGGGACGAGCAAATAGACTTCATTTCATGCGGAACGTACAGGGGGGGGCAAGAAAAACCTTCCTCCCTTACACCAATAGTATGATTAAACACTTTATGGCCAATCTGAAGGGGACATTGAAAATCTCACACTTAACGTGAAAGCCATAGGAACAAGTATTGCACAAACTACTACAAGATTGTAAGAGCACCCACATAGTTCGACAGGAAAGTGCCCAGCCGAAGTCATGTTTGGCCGAAATGTCAGTACTCGACTACCCCATTACAAAGCGGTCACAGAAACCCTCGGAGAGGATCAAGAGATGAGGGCCCGAGATGCGGAAGCCGAAGGAAAGATGAAAGGCCACACTGACCGCAGGAGGCAAGCAAGGCCATCCACCTTAAAGATAGGTGATGTAGTGGTTGTGAAACAAACCAGAATCAGCAAAAGTGACATCACTTTCCATGAAGATCTCCTCATCACCACACAAAGTCTCCATGATCACAGCCGAAGGCGACCAAGGCCAGGTAACCAGGAACTAATTGCATTTCAAAAGACTGTCAGGAAGGCATCAGTCATGACGACAAGGTTCACAAGATGAGGAATGGGCTTACTCAGTGGAAGAGTGCTACCAGGGAGATGGCAAGGACTCAGATGCAACTGGCCCCGACGAGCTGGTGTGGGATGACCAGAGTAGAAGGTCAGAAGTAAGGGACAGTGGTTCACAAAGGGCAAGAACCAGACCTCGCAGACTCATAGAAGAAATGGGGTGAAATGTGTTATCAGTGTTTACTTTGGGAGGATGGGGGGGTGTAATGTCGGGAAATGTAGTCTGGGAGGGCAGGACGAGGGAGTGGGGAGGGAAGCGACGTGAAGAGGGGAAAGGGCTGACCTTGTAAGGAGACCGTGAATAAAGATGTGTGTAGCACTGACTCAGTCGCTGTCCCTTTATTACCACGCATTGTTGCGCGCACCCCAGGCTGCCCGCCACCGGAGGTCCCGGTGACGGTAGGCAAGAACCTACACGGTTCATACATAAAATCCATCGATGGGGCCTGTGCTGGCTCTGTGACAACCTGGGATGCTCTGAACGGACAATCTCTTCTTTATGAGGCTGTGGAATAGGACTTTTGTACCTCAAGAGGGGCTTTGGACCTGCACAGGGTGCTTCCCAATTCCAGAAGGATGTATCCCTCCCAAGGCCGTGCTTCTCTGCCTCTGCGTGGGGGGACAGTGTTTTTGGTGCGGTCTTGGGGGCTTGCCCCCTCCCGGTCCATTGTGCCATTAGCTCAGAGCAGGCCCGTGCCCGGTATGACCCTTGGGTACGGGTGTGAGACAAAGTGTGGCACTAATCCCCAGGAGGATCATGTGCCCATGCCCAGTATGCCTCGCGATTGCAGGTTGGGGGGGTGAAGGGGGTAAGAGGGTCTATAGGACCCTACCTCTGCAGGAAGAGACCCTGCAAGGTGTCCCTTGCATTGGGTGCTCTGGAAAATAATGTAACCTGACTTACATTTACTCTTGCCACTGAGAACGCCTCATCCTCACCTGTGAGCTGCTCGCCAAAAGCAGCATGCCAGCAGATAGGCCGGCTCATCAGAGAACGAGTGCATAGGGAAGCACACGGCTACACGAGTGACACACATGCGACTTCCCCAAACACAGTAAACGCAGGGTGTGTGGGTCAGCAGAGGAGAAGCTGCATGGGCACCCAAAACACCTTTTAAACTCATTGGGCATGGCCCGCAGAGGTTAAATGTTAAGCGCAATGAGCGCAGCCACCGCTAGACACTCCGTCTCATTTGGCGACAAGAAAGGGACCGACATTTGGATCAGGCGTGCAGGAGAGTTACTGCACAGGGCATGTCAGGGCATGCACATATATAAAACTAATCTACTTTGCTTCTTAGCAACACACTCCGGCCCATCTCCCATTCCATGGGACATCCCAACAGAATGGAGGCAAGGGGACGGGAGGGAAGAGTACGTCAGTTATATGAACAATTAACTGCCTGCCTGCACATCCTCTCTCCTTCAGGAGCATGGCTTGATAGCACCAGATGCAGGCAGACCAAATGTACCCTAAGCTCTGCAAGTCAGTTTCTAGGACTTCTGTGATCAAAAGCATAGTGGTCTTTGTATCCGGAAAAAGGCATTGTTTCTCCAGGGGGCTAGGACACTTGGCCTGTGCTGTGGTATGCAAGTTGGTTGTAGAGGTGTTTTGTTCTGATGCTTCATGTCTCTTGGGAGACGTGTTCGATTGCTATGTGTGGGTAGCGTATTTGGTACACGCACTGAAATCAAGTACGATATATCACAGTGATACATTTAGGTTAAAACTGTACAATTAAACATAAGATGAGGTATTTTACATCATGGTAAAGAGGACCGATGCGGAGGATGGATTACCTCTGAAGCGTTGACCTTGATGTGTTTATAGATTCGCCTGCACCCAGATTATTGTTATCTATGAACTGGATTGGGCTGGATGGAGCTTCTTCAGGGCTCCCTTTGCCATTGGTCCTAACGGTCAGAAGTTCTGGATCTGTGTCAGACACAACGGAATTACTGTCTGAAAAAGGGAAAATAAAGATTTTTAGCCATTAACAGCAGTTCATACAACACTGATGCTTTTCGTCGCTCAATATGAAGATGCACATAACTAGGCATTTCTTTTCTTGCCGAACGTTCAAGTAATGCGACAGGGCTATGGTGCATTCAGTATTTTTACTAACAAAACAAACGCTGACAATAACTTCCACTAGCTCGTTACCAGCATTTCTTTTTTTATTTTATTTTTTAAATAATTTTTTCTTAACAGCATTCTATAAATTTCATGATTTATTATGAAAGGAGGCCCATACCGTACTGGATTTAGTCTGTCATTAAAAAAAATAACACTAACATTTTTACTGCAATTAATTATAATTTACCATGGTTAGAAAACCATTTTTACTCTAAAATCCATGATTTGTAGGTTCTTTTTGCAATTTTTATTTTGAATTTGGGCATTGCAACAGCTCATGGATGTGTAATCTTATTTTCCATGCCTTTTGATTTTTTTGACAGACTTAATTTCATATTTTTTTCAAGAGTTATTTCTGAAATTAAAAAATGACTATATTTGGCAAATGGTGCACTCGGCAAAATCGTCTGAGATTTTCAAGAATAATCGTGGAATCCCTTCAAGCCACAACTATTGTTTTTTCCACCTACAGCAAACTGACTAAGGTGGAGTGGATAAACTACTAATGACTTTGAATGTTACACTAAAAATCATAACTGATGCATATAACGCACAACACCAATCGCTACTCCTCCTGATGAACCGCATGAATCAACACAGGGAAAACCCGTGTCGAGGAAGTTAAGGATGTTACTTTAAGGAGCCTTTTTTTCATTAAAAAAGTGTAATTGGCGCAACACATGGATTACGACCCTCTTTGACATCTTAGTTTCATTCTACTGGGCAGCCCCAGTAGTAGGGATCCTTCATTGCTGCCTCTTACTTTATTGAGATACCAAACTGTTTCTTTCATTATCAAACCACAACAAGGGATTCGCCCACGGTTGCTTTAAGGCTGCTTCTTTTTCTTCATATGCACTGAAGGAGGGTAAGAGATTCACTCAATTTGCTCCCATGTGTCAGCCCCCACCCCACTGATGTTCTGATTCTCTTTAAAGGATATTTATGAATCTTATTCAATCAGATGCTTCTGCAGTCCCAAAGATGTTGGCATAAAATACATATTTTTTTACTAGATGGGGAACAAACTGTAGAACTTGACTGGACAGTAAACTTGTGTATTTAAAAGGTTATCTCTTAATTCAGTAATTTTTCCATTATGTTATTACAGATGTGTCATTTTTAAGTTGCATAAATCAAAGACAGTAATTTTACAACTGCATAACGTTATTTGTGTGAATTATGTTCACACAGGGAAGCAATTCTACATGAACGGACCACAATTTCTTTTTTCAAGAAAATAATGTGGTGGGATCCATCTTGCGCCCCACACCCCTCTACTAACAGTTATTTCTCCAATGACCAAAACATCCTCTAATCCACAGTTTAATGTTCCGAACCAGTCAGAAGAGCCAAGCCCTTTATCCAATGTGGGTGTTCCTAACTTTTCCTAAAAAAACACTTTTGCCCAATAATTTTTGCTACATTTAACACTTTTTTTCCTGCAGAAATGCAGATGGTAAGTTAGGGTGAGTTATATAGAAAGTGGAGGGAGTGGAAATAGGGGTGTGGGGGTGTCTGTCCCCCAGTATTTTGCAGTAAGAAGTGGTAAAAATCAGCAAAAGTGTATTTCAGTGGGGGAAATAATTTCGGGAAATCCTCATAGATTCCCAATCTGCACATTGCTGGCGCCCTGTATGAGGATCCAAGGAAATGTAAGCCCTAAACAATTTGTTTATTATCGCCTGTAATTCATTTAATGTTATAAGATCAAGGCAGAGTCCTCAATTTGCACTCAACTGTCAGTGTATCAAGCACAACACTACCAAATTACCTCTTGCTCTTTGTACGGCGCATCTCCAAACTTCGCATTGGCCTCATGCCCCATTTTGAACCAACACTAGTGATGGATGTAGATTCACATGGTACACTTCAAAACTACATTCATTTTGCCTCTACCCGGCTGCTAAAAATAACTGGAAAGCCTTAAGGTCGCCTCTTAATGCTGTAAATACTTCTCTTATGAATGAAATGTATGCTATCTTCCAGGCTGCAATCTAAAAGACATCCAGTTACGAGCAGCAATGCACTAACGAATGATCACTCACATGAGGCCACATCAGTTGCAGATTAGCGCTGTACCAATCCCATCATACTAAAACTGCTGGGAGAGGCTTACAAAAACCAAACTCAATTATGTCTCCTGCTTCTTGTGTCATGGCATTTCCATCAAGGGCAGTCAATGAGATTGGCGTCACAATTTAAAGGGAACATTTTCTCCCAATACACCAAACATTCTAATGATGGAAATGTCATAGGATTATGTAAGGATCTCCAGACTCTGAATGATACTGTAGATTACCATTAACCTTGCAATCCCTGGTGAGTGCAACGCAATATAAATGTAGCTCTATAACACCCATTGCAGAATTCTGCTTCTGAATCATCCTATAATCCTCCTGTGGCTTAATGTCTATTGCTTTTACTTGGACAACCCCACTATGATACTTTCTCTGTAAGCCTATATTTAAATGTGCTATTTGCACCTTTCACAGCCTGTCTTATGCAACATTATGTCTCACCTTATGTTACTTCTTTGCTGTCAATCTAGCTGGAGAAAACAAGTATTCTCCAGCAATGTCCATGGACTATGAAACACAACACTCACATCACACTTGCCTCCATGCTACTGTACTTCAAAAAAGAGATGTAGACTCTGCTCCTTAAACAACACCTGGTCAATTTCCGAACATAGACTGCCATGAAGACATGGTTAAAACATGAACAGCCACTAAGATAAAGCCAATAAGATATGTGGGGTTTTCACAACAAACGGGGCTCAATACAGATGAGGATTCTTAAGAGGTAGAACAAAGGAGCACACACTTGGGGATATGTTTCCTGGCCACCTTTTGTTGTACGGTTATATCAAGCCAGTTTAAATGGTGGTTTATTAGAATGGGAAATCCTTGCTCAGGTTCCCTTACATGGGTGGAAATGAGTCTTGGTGTCAAGGGGCCCGACAGGTTCACTGGACACTAGGCGATAATCTGGTCTGAAAGCGGGGTCCCTGGCTTACCCCACTGCCTTCCCTGGCGTGATTGTGATTGACAAAATCTCACATGTTTACCTCACAATTCTTCCTCTGGTTCTGCGAAGAAGTCCTTATCCACAATATTCTCTCTTTCAGGGTCTCTCCTCTGTCAATGAAAGCCTCTTGGGTGCATCTTGGCTTAATTGGATGGCGTCCCACTTACTGGTGGGCATCTATGTGTGGCCACAGGTTGGATAGCATTTCTCAGGTAAAACAAACACTATAATAACGTTCCAAGCTTTGTTGTATGAAGGTTCACAAAATCACCTAGAGGTGCTGCCGGCCAGGAGGGAATCCAAGTGCTTGGCCAGATGCTATAGTGCTTCCCTACCCCAGGGGCCTGAACATACTGCCCAAGCAAGTATCACTTTCCTCCACGTCAAGCCAATGCTTATTCGAGACTGGGGGCCTGTCTCTAATTCTCAGTTCTGACCACTCTCAAGCCTGGAGACCTGTCGCAAACTTTCACCTACTAAGATTGAGCCATCTGTTGTCGAACCTCCTTGCTGTTCCACCATAAACACATTCCTCCTCTCATTGTTGCCTGACAATGGATAGATGGACGCTGTCACCGAGGCTGACTACTTCTGTCCCTAAACCTCTGGAAACTTTCACCACCTTTCTGCCTGGCTCTTTGTTGCTGTTCTCCATCTAAGGACTTGACTGCCTAGACTGTCCTCCTGTTCTCAATCTCCAGTGGCTATCTCTTTTCTCTCAGTCTTTCTTCCCATCCTTTTCACTCTTCTTGGTTCTCTCTCCCCCCTTCTGACCTCGTCTTTCTCCAACCAATTCTCTTTTCTTAACTTTCTCTGCACTCTCTTGGCTTCCTTGATGTTTTCCTCAGATCTGTGCTTTACACTCTTCCCCTCCTCCAAGGCAGTTTGTAATCTACTCCTCTGTTTCTTCCTCTGAGCTATGTACTTTCCCGTCATCCTCAATGTTCTCATACACCAACCTCTATACTTTCCTCTCTCATTGATGCCATTCTCCAAGTTGTCCTCTTCTCCCCTCCCTCCTGCAGCCTCAACTCTCAATGCCTCCACCTACTCTCTCGACATCTCCAGCCCTGCACCTTCAGCTCTCTTTGCACCTCAACCTCCTCCCGCACCTTCAACTATGTTCACACCCTTTTCATCTACAACGTCAACACTCTCCACACATCCTCCTCCTGAACCTTCAACTCTTATGCACCTCCTACTCTAGATACAAATTCCATTCGCTCTGCACGTCCTCATCCTGCAGCTTCCCTTCTTAACACACCTACTGTTCCTCCACCTTTAATTCTTTAAAAACCTCTACCTCCTGCATCTAAACTCTTTCCACACCTCTCCCTCCTGCACCCTCAACCTTCCACAACTCCTCCTAAACCTTCTGCTCTCGCCACACATCTTTTACAAAGGCTTGATCCCTCTCCTTGGGCCTGGCGTTTGCCTATGGACTGCATGTGTGATTGGAAATTGTTCTGCACTTGTGATAGGTTGCATTGTGCTCCATGGACCAAGCCTTTAAAAGACAAGTTTGGAGGGTTGCAGGGTGAACGGCAACTGTGGAGTCTTTGAAGGAGCAACTGTGGGGAAGCTATCTGTTCTGTGTTCTGTTCGTGAGCTATGGCATCCGCAGGAACAAAATCACAATAGGTCTGATTACAGGTTTCACAGTAGTGGTAAAACATGCAGTGTTTTCAAATACTAAATGTCTTATGGCTGTGCCAAACTACGGGTTTCGGTACTGAAACACATTTTTGTCTAATTCTGTCTGGAGGAAATGTCCTCCACACAATCGCATGGGTTACCACATTTGTTCATATTGCATGCCCCTAATGGAGTCTTACGGACTCCAAAATGGGAAAAATTAGAAAGGGCTGTATTAATTGGTATCATTACGACCCTTCACATTAACTCATGTGTTAATAGTAATTGGGTATGGCAATTTCAGGGGCAATTTCCCCCAAACTCGTAATCAGGCCCATTAAAAACAAACTCAAGTCGGTAACCCTTACTCTCTTCACTATCAATACATAACTCCTGCTGGTCCACAAAGATGCGGGACACAGGATTTTCGTTGCCTTACATAAGAAACGATTTAAAAGGCTAGTAGCAGGAGCACAATTTACATGACTGTCCGCTGCCCCTGGATCCTAGTGTTGTGGGGGTGGACCCGGGGATTCCTCCCCAAACCACCACTGGGCCCCATGTCACTAGCAGGTGATAGGGTCTCGTCCCAGAATCACACCCACACACATCGCCAAAGACAAGGAGGGTTCTTTGATTCAAAATGAATGGTCTCCACCAACCCTTCATTCTGCTGGACTACCACTTCTGTTCATCATAATCTTCCTCTCCTTGTACATGGCTTTGCTGATGCCACGCAGGGTTCATGCTTTAATCCTTAATCTAGAAATGTTTTTTTTTATGTACCCTTCTTAAATCACCTTTTGTTATAAGTTGCAAACTATAAAAAAATAAATCATTTTATATGTTATGATATTTTATTTGTATCGCGCTCGTACTCAAGTGTTTCAGAGCGCGACTAGGCAAGGGAGGGGAACAAGGGAGAACACAGCACAACATAAAAACGATCTTACTAGGCCCAGTGACACTGAGAACGCGCAAGTGCATGGGAAAGGGAAAAGGGAAAAAGTGCATGGAAGGGGGAGAGTGGAAAGTGCAGAAGCCGAGGAGCGCAGATAAATAAAATAAATAGAAAATTGAGGCAAACTGTGGTAGTGCAGCCAGCAAGTGGCAAGTGCTGTGTTTAAGGCAACAGACTGGGTAAATCTGAATAAGTGCAGAAAAAGAAGAAAAAAACAGAGGGCGGGGGGCTGTATGGGTACAGATACAGTCCCCAGTGCAAGGGGTGGCCAGGAGGCAGTGCAGGAAGGTGGTGGGCCCAGGAGACAGAGGGTGGCCAGGTGCACAGTGCCAAGAGAACAGATCAGCAGGGGAGAAGGGGAGCAAAGGCAGAAGCAAAGAGGAAGGTTTTGAGGTGCTTCCGGAACCGGAGATGGTTCTCCTCAAGTTTTAGAGTGGCAGGGAGGGTGTTCCAGAGGGAACAAGTTACTTACTTGTAAAATAAATTATAAGGTTTCCGACCTAGACATTGTACGGAAACAGTGCTGCTGGATCTAGTGACACAAATGGAGGTAATCAACAATAAGGGTCACCTGGCACTCCTCCTGCTACTAGATCTATCGGCTGCCTTTGATTTGGTGGACCACAAAGTCCTCTGTAAGCACCTCTCCTCTGCTGCACACTTCTCGGTCGAAGCCACTGCTTGGATTCAGTCGTTCCTAGAAAATAGAACCACTACAGTCTTCTCTCGTTCTGCCTCGGCAACCCCAGTCCCTGTCACATGTGGAGTACCCCAAGGTTCTTGCACTTCACCCACCCTCTACAACATCTTCACAAAGCCCCTTTGACAACAGACCATTTGGGTGCCTCCTATACAAACTACACGGACGACACCCAAATCCTCATTAATATCTCAGGCAACTACGACATTGACTCCAAACGACTAAATGACATCTACCAAATCATCCAAGCCTGAATGGCTAAATATGGCCTATGTCTCAATGACGACAAGACGGAGTTGCCCCTAGTGGGAACTCAAGCCAGACTTAACAGACTCGACAAACCGTTCAACGCCGTCAACATTGATGGAAACATTATCACAGTCTCAAAAGATGTAAAAACCCTGGGTATTTACATCGACTCTCCATCTCCCTGACGAGACAAATCAACACGACGGCATCCACTACTGCTTAGACTTGCAAGCTTAGCAACGCCTGCAGAATGTTTCTGACTACTGCATCACCCTGGCCAGAGCCTTAGTTCTATCCAGGATAGACTACTGTAACGCGCGCTACCTCGGGAACCAACAAACACAACCTAAACCAGCTTCAGTCCTTCCAAGAGGCCACAGCTGTTTTTCTTTGCGATATAGTTCGCCTGCATGGCTTGCCCAGGACGAGTATATCAGACAGAGGCTTGCAGTTTACCTCGAATTTCTGGTCAACATTATGCCAACAGTTGTGTATTCACAGAGCTCTCACATCGGGCTATATATAACATTTTCGAATTTCCGGTAAAAGAGGTTTCTATAGAGTTAAATTAGAGCCTTTCTTGAAGCGAGAGGTTTTTGGAGTAGAAGTAAAGCTGAAACTGCTCCCTTTGGAATCTTTCACAAACATCTGGGACACGGCAGGATGTAAGCCCTTAGGCATGCTGGTTTTTAGAGTAGGGAACATGCAAAATGAAAGAAACGCTGTATAAAAGCATCAGAAGAAGCACACCGAGGTCCCGCACGCCGCGGCAAAGAGGGACTTCTCGGGGCTGCACTCGGTGTGCGCGTGATGGTGCGCGCAGACGGTCGCCTTTGTAGCCACGTCAACAGAAGGGGCGTGGTAAGGCCCAATAATGTGTTTTAACACTAAATAAAAGTTAAACAGAAAAGTATATTAGATACATGTGGTATGAGACTTCAAAAAAAGCGCTTCAAAGTGTAGAAAGTACCAAAGGTTGAATCTAAAAAGGAAATCCACTGAAGTGTCAACGAGGGCTCCGGGCAAAGAGGGACTTCTTGGGGGTTCACTCAGTGCGCGCGCGCTGGTGCGCGCGGACGGTCACCTTTATAGCGACGTCAACAGAAGGGGCGTGGTTAGGCACAATAATGCGTTTTAACACAAAGGTTGAATCCAAAAAGGAAATCCACTGAAGTGTCAACGAGGGCTGCGGGCAAAGAGGGACTTCTCGGGGCTTCACTCGGTGTTCAAAGCCCGAGCTAAAGTGGCTTTAAGAAACAAGTAACGAGGTGGAGGAGAGCCTCGCAAGATGTGCAGCCTGTTATTCTCATCTTTTCTTTAAGTGGACCACATCGGCATCACTTGCTCTACTTGCACATATCTTGTGCAATTGCGTAAATTGGATAAACCAAGTGTAGGCGGAGGTTTATTTAAGTATCCTCACAGGACGGTGACAGTGATTTAGGACTGTGGCCTAGCATTCTGAGTCTTTTAAACTGTGCACGATGCAAGTGCAACATGTTTCTATAACAACTTCAGACTTGAGATTGCACTTGGAAACGGTGACTGTGGGGTACCAATCATTGGCCTTGGAGCCGTGAGTGCTATTTTTTGTACACGGTGACTGCGGGGTATCCGCTCTTTCAGCCGTGAGGGTTTATTAAGGGTTTGTTATCGTTTCTACTGTCCATCAGACAGTTGCTTCTCAAGCACAGAGGCTTTTCTCTTTTTTCTATCTCTTATTCTTCCCTCATCTTTCATATATTTATAAAATAGTAATTGTTTATTTATTTTTCATCATTGGCTTTATTTTGTAGCCTAAAACCGAAAAAAGGCTTTGCTAGCAGTTCTCTGTAGTCAGACTGGAGTGCATATGTTGGAAATTGCTGGTGCTGCTATGAATGTGAATGATCTCACCGAGGACAGAGGCCCGGTCAAAGTTTCTACATATATATGAGCATACAACTTGGAGAAACTGAAATGGTGGAAGTTTTGATGAACAATCTGAGTGACAATCATCCCAGTACGCTTGCCACAGGGATTGGAAATGAGAAACAAGAGGAAAAGGCTTTGCGTATGGAGGCGTGTACCAAATACACAAACACATTAAACCATTCACTTAAACCGTTTTTGGGACACAGCTCATCGCCATATCCTACTATTTGCCCGATAGCTGGGCAAACAATTACTAATTTCTTTAAATCAATTGATGCTAACATAGTAAAAACAAGGGGCCAGGTCTGAAAGCCACTGCTGCTATTGATGTTCATGATCTCAGTTTGATCTAGCATGCAGATTTGATGATGGTTAACAAGTCATGTTTAACTGAAAATAATATAATACAACATGCATGTGACCCCTCCATTCAGGGTTCACCAACTGATCTTACAAATGTGATTGACAAAAGTGGTGCTATTAGCATAGATTCAAATTCCTTGTTGATGGAAGATGGGTACACTGAACAAAAATATCCATCATACACTTCGAGAGGTGGACAAACTTATCTGCATCACCTCTACAACATTATCCGATCTTAACATGGTTTCAAGCTTTTTCCATTACACTTTACGACAACATATGGGATGAGGTGAAATAACACCATCTTGCTCGCTAATATGAAAGCTAAGCTAGAGCACTTCTATACATTGGGTGGCAGACACCATTATGGCCTAACATCAGGTGGGGAAATCATGAATACTAACCACCCATTAAATCCAATGGTAATAACTTGGGACTCAGTTGGGGAAGTAGTTGTACCCAACCGGGAAAATGAAAAGGGGAAAAATATTATAGATGTTGAAGAAGTGGCATTGGAGGAGAGAGAATACTGCAGCCTCTATACCTCAGAGATATAAAACCCCAAAGTAAGAAAAGTTCAGCGTCCTACACTGTCAGAACAGCCCACAATCTGTTGGGGTATATGTGTCAGAGTAGGCAGTTTGAACTTGTTGTGTAGGAGAAATTCTTCCTGCCAATGTACCCCTCTGGTGTGAGTAAGAAAATCAACAGAGGGATCTATTAAACGGAAGAGGTGTTGGACGCACACAGGACACCACTGGCTGTGAAAATAAAGACACAGAAACAAAAACCAGGTTGTATAAACTAAAAGCAAATTATAATGGCAACACTCAGAGCTAACCTGGGAACTGTGGTAGTGGACGAACAGGGGCGTCCCTTGTGGCAACCCGGAGATGGTATTTCCCCTGAGGTTAATATGATAGGCTAAATGTAATACGAGAAAACAAAAAAAAGGCTGCAGGGGTTCTTAACAACAGGTGGTGTCCAAAGTAGAAGGAGAAAAGAATCCAGAAGACTTGGGAAGGTCCGTGAAGGTGTACAGGGAAAAAGTCTAGTCCAAGCACGATAATCCACCTGACTCGACGGCACAAGGACACCTACAAAGTCCTGGGGAGTGCTCTTGAAGAAAGTCTCTAGTCCGGGCACTTATCAATGAAGGTGGGAGTCCAAATCGTGATTGATATGAGTGGGCAATCCTAGTACCAATCTGAGTCGGCGTATCACGGGCGGTGAGGTACAGAGCGGGTGGCAAGGAATCCAGAAAGCAAAACCGAGTCAGCGTGTTGCAAGCAGCGTGGTACAGGACGTGAGGCAAGAAAATCCGGTAAGCAGTTCCGGGTCAATAAACCAGAAGTTCGAATACAGGACCAGTGATAAGGCAATACAATCCGATAAGCAGGCAAAGGTTTGGGAAACAAGGAGATGTATTAATGAGGTACTGGATACAGTAAGGAGCTACTCAGAGAACAAATTCAGAAGCACCGGAGCAGTGCTAAAGCAGTGCTTAAGTGGAGGAAGTCACCTGACCCGTGGCGACGCCATCGCTGCGTGCCTCGTAACACATCTGCAGCGTACCAGCAGTTCCAAGGTAACCCCCAATGCGCACAAAAGGACGTGCTGAAACCGCCAAGCATGGGAACTCTGCCATAGCGGTATTGGGAGGTTAGACGTATCTTGCTGTCACGTCCCGGACCATGAGAGGAACCATCCATGGGCCATAAGGACAATCTATGGATGCCAGTGCGGCGTGACAAGCACGTGGGTACGGATGGTTTCCTGGCAGCATCCTCCCCTAAAGAATCACACACCCTCCGTGAAGCATGAAAACGGGTGCAACCGATCCGCAGCGTGAATGTTAGCCTCCGATTCCCACGTTCAATCATCTGGACCAAAATCCTTCCAGTCAATGAGATACATGCAAACCCCCTGCAGACCTTGGTGTCAAGGACAGCATTTACCTCATACTCCTCCGATCCCTGCACTGAAACAGGAAGAGGACGAGAAGGAAGCCTAGTGGAGTCATTATACGGTTTCACCAGAGACACGTGAAACACAGGATGTATCTTCCAGGATACTGGCAGAGCCAACCTTACAGTCAATGGGTTGATCTCTGTGATAGTATATGGACCGATAAACCAGGGCAACAGAGACTTGCAGACGGTGATATGGAGATTCCTGGTGGACAGCCACACTCGCATACCTGCCTGGTAAGCTGGGACAGGAGTCCGATGCACATCCGCCAAGCCCTTAGACCGTTCTTGAGCCTTCGTCAAATGCTGCTTAACACCATGATGTAAAGTGGCCAAGTCACGGATGCAAGCGTGAGCGGCTGGGCTGTTAGTAGTGACCACTGGGTCCTGCTGCAGTGTTCGAGCATGTTGTCCATACAGGGCAAAAAACGGGGAAGAGCCAGTGGAAGTATGCACTGAGTTATTGTATGCAAATTCTGCCGTGAGCAAAACAGAAGAACAAGTTACTCTCTTACCTGGCAACGTTCTTTCGATGGGATGGTCCGATGACATATTCCAGATCTAGGACTGTAATCACCACAGCTCTGCTGCTTCGGAAAATCTTCAGCGTCTGCGTCGATGACGTCGATACGCAGTCCTCGAGGACCTCCTCCGACGGCCGACATCACTGGATGTTATAAGTAGGATGCACGACGCCCATAGCCTCAGTTGTAGTTTTTCCCCCAGAACGTGTGCCACCAGTCTTCTGCCAGTCTGACACACAAAGCCTTGCGGAAACGCAAGCTGCAATCGCATAAGAAATTCTGTAGCGGGGAAGGTAGGGAGGGAGCGATATGGAATACGTTGTCGGACCATCCCATCGAAAGAACGTTACCAGGTAAGAGAGTAACTTGTTCTTCGAGGGGATTGGGCCCTCCAACATATTCCATATCTATGACAGGCTCCCAAAGCAGTACCAATGAAAGGAGGTGGGAAAAGAATTTAGAAAAACAGAAATTTAGCATGCCCAATCAAATTGCGGAGTAAAGGACCACCTTGCCAAAGGCCAGATCCTGCCCTCGGATGGAATTGAGGGAATAGTGACGTACAAAAGTATGTACCGAAGCCCAGGTGGCTGCATCATAGATGTTGCGAATAGGAACACCCCTCCGCAGGGCAGTAGAGGCAGCAATACCCCTGGTAGAATGGGCCCGTAAGCCGACCGGTGGGTCCTTACCCGCCAAGCGGTAACACTCAGATGGCCAAAATAATCCAGCGAGACAAAGTCTGTTTCGTCACAGCCTGTCCCAAATGCTTACCAGCATAACCAATAAAGAGCTGATCATCCACTCTAACCCGGGACATGCGTGAAATATAAAAGCTTAACGCTCTCCTAGGATCAAGCCTATGGAGCCTCTCCTCTTCCTTACCAGGATGTGGAGGAGGATAAAATGCCGGAAGAATAACCTTCTGGCCTAAATGAAATTCCGACACCACCTTCGGAAGAAAAGGACGACGAACTCCATGGACAACCCTGTCCTTATGAAATGCAGTGAAGGGTGGCTTAACTGAAAGTGCCTGTAACTCACTCACTCTGCGAGCGGAATTTACCGCAACTAAAAATACAGTTTTCAGAGTTAACAGTCTCAAAGGGCATGAATGCAAAGGCTCAATTGGAGAACCCATCAGAAAGTTGAGAACAAGGTTCAAATCCCAACCGGGCACCAGGAAAGGTGACAGAGGGAAAACATTAGTGAGCCCTTTCAGAAACTGAGAAAAGGCATTTTAAAATAGGAACACTCTTCAGACGAGCGCTTAAATATGGACAGCGCCGCCAGGTAACCTTTAATGGTACCCACTTGAAGGCCCCTGTGGGCCAGAGAAAGCAAAAAAGACCGAACCATGGGAATTTCACATGCCAAAGGATCCACATTCTTAACCCTACACCAGTCGCAGAACTTCCTCGAATGGCAACGGTACAGGGACTTTGTTGCGGGCCTTCTGGCCGAAAGCAACACCGCCATCACGTCTTCAGGGAGGTCCCAATCCTTATACCGCAACCTTTCAGAAACTAAGCGTGAAGGTTGAGGTACCTGACTTCTGGATGGAGAACCTCACCCCCCTCCCGTGAGAGCAGATCGTCTCGGTAGGGAAGACGACGTGAAGGGCAGATGGGCAAGTCGAGAAGGTCCGGGTACCACGTCCTCCGGGCCCACGCCGGAGCAATGAGGATCATCCGGGAACCGAACCTCCGTAACCTCCGCAGTACTTGCGGGATGACGAGGACTGGAGGAAACGCGTACAGCAGTGGGAATGAACACTCCAACACAAACGCGTCTCCTAAGAAATTCCCGCGAGCAGAACCTCTCGCACTTCAGGTTGACACTGGAGGCGAAGCGATCCACTTGAGGGGTCCCCCAAAGGGCGAAGATCTCCAGGAGAATCTCCTGAGCCAACTCCCACTCGAGAGATCGCGCTCTGCCTGCTCAGAGCGTCTGCCGTCTCGTTTTCGTCTCCTGCCAGATGAACTGCCGAGATCGAAACTTCCTGCTGGATTGCCCAGAACCAGAGCTGCATCGCCTCCCTGCACAGAGGAAGTGACCCTGCCCCCCCCCCTTTTTGTTGAGGTAGTGCATGGCCACCGTGTTGTCCGTCAGGATCAGGACATTCTTTCCTCACACAGTCGGCAGAAAAACCTTCAGGGCTAGCCTGACGGCCCTCAGCTCCAACAGATTGATATGGAGTCTGGACTCCGACGGAGACCAACGACCACTGACTGTCAACTCGTTGGCATGAGCTCCCCATCCCATGAGGGATGCGTCCGACACGATCGTCACCTCCAGCCAGGGCAGCCAAAATGGAGCCCCCCCTCATCAGATTGCCTTTGTCGGCCAGCCACAGAAGATCCCGGGCGACCGAAGACGGCACCTGAACAGGGTCCGACATCCTGCCGGAAGACTAAGAACACTGGAGCTTGAGTGCCCACTGCAAAGATCTCATCCGCAACCTGGCCTCTGGCACCAGAAGAATGCAGGATGCCATGAGGCCGAGCAGTCTCAAGAACTCGAACGCCGGGAGAGTCTGGGCAAGTTGAAACTTGTGCACCATCTGTTGAATGTGATGAGCCCTCACCTGGGGAGGAAAACACTGCCCCAGGGACGTGTCGAGCACTGCTCCGATGTACTGGAGCCTCCGAGTTGGTGTCAAATGGGACTTCTTTAAGTTGAGGGAGAAGCCCAGCTTGTGGAGGGAGTGGCAGGTGCCTGGCAGATGATCCAGGACTTGCTTGGGAGAGCGCGCCCTGATCAACCAATCGCCCGGGTAGGGGTAGACGTGAATCCCCCCTTTCCTGAGGTGTGCTGCCACCACTACCATGAACTTGGTGAAGACCCTCGTGGCGGAGGTCAATCCGAATGGCAGGACCCGAAACTGAAAGTGTGAGTCGCCAACCGCAAACCTCAGGTACTTCTTGTGCTTCGGATGGATCGGCACATGAAAATAAGCGTCCTTGAGGTCGAGAGACACCAACCAGTCCTGAAGTTGAGGGCCTGGAGGACTTGAGAAAGAGTAACCATCTTGAACTTGTCCTTCCTGAGGAGTTTGTTCAAACCGCGCAAGTCCATGATGGGTCTCAATCCCCCGTCTTTCTTGGAAATCAAAACAAGGGGAATACCATCCCTTGTTCCTCTCCGCTACAGGCACCAGTTCTATGGCGCCTTTCTCCAGCAGGGATTGAATTTCCTGCGCAAGGAGCGGATCCAGACTCTTCAAAGAGAGATTCCCTGGTGGACTGTCTTGAGGCCTCTGCCGGCGAACCATGGGACATGGCCTCATGACTGAGCTGAAGCGGCTGCGGCGTTGCCCGAGGGCAAAGAGGCAACAGCCCGAGCGGCCTTGGCAGCTCGAGTACCTTGTTTTCCACCTCTGGCACAACTATGGTGGCCCTGTTGACTGGCAGCTCCTCTCGCTTTACCAAAGGATGAGTAATAACGAAAGGAACCTCCCCTCCATTGCTGTCCCCTAGGACGAAAAGGCGGAGGTTGTCGAACTGCAGCACCCAATGACTTTGCGGCAGCTTTGGAGATCTGCAACCTCTCAAGGCTCTCGTAATCAATGACCACCCATATGGTGTTGTAACCCCTGACTACCGAGAGTGCCACTATACAGTGCATAGAAAGCATGGTCCAGGGGCTTTTTGGAACCGGAAGAGGCTGTAATAGACCAATGGGCTTGGCAGCGGTGCTCTTACTCTGGGCACATATCGCACAGGAAGTAATATAATCTGCAACATCCTTGTGCATGGACGGCCACCAACACCAACGTCGAAGCAACTCGATTGGTCTTTCTCTGACTGGGATGGGCAGCCAAAAAGGAGTTGTGACACTACTTCAAGGCAATACGACGTGTGCTGGAGTCCGGAATGTAGACTCTGCCTTGAACGTAAGGAAAGTATTGAACAATATCCATGTTATAGTCCGTGATTTCTGATAGTTTCCTCAAGACCCATTCTTGGGTGGAAGACTTCAAAGAAGGCTGTAGGGTACATCCGCACACTTTACTTTATTCAATTTATATAGCGCAGGCCATGGAACCTGAGGCTTAAGGGTGCTTGCCATGATAAACAACATACAAAACATAGCTTCAGGGGAAGAGTCTGCCAGTCATCAATATCTGCAGTCATCTCTACCAGACACTAGGAAAACAAGAACGTCTTCAACTTTTTTTGGAAGATTATGTACTTCTTAACTCTGGAGGTAGATCGCTCCAGGCCATCGGTGCACTAAAATAAAAGGCTCCACACATGGCTTTATCAGTTCTACACTTCAGGGTTTTCAAATTAGCTTGCTTACTTGACCTTAATGTTCTGCTGTGAACTTTGTTCACAAGCAATGCTTCAAGATAGCCCGGCATCTTCCCCTGCCTACACTTTTTCGTAATAACCAAGAGATGGAAACACATTCTTGCTTCAATTGGCAACCAATGTAGTGCCCTTCTAGCCGAGGAGACATGATCTCTTCTTGAAAGACCCATAACCGCCCCAACGGCTCCATTTTGCGCTACCTGGAGTCTTTTGCAGAGTGTTTTGTTGATGCCAACAATCAGGCTGGAGCAGTAATCTATCCCAGATGCAACACTTACCAGAGTCTCGCTTTGGATTGTGAAATCAGAGGCTTAATATGTGCATGTAATTTTGTGTAGTAGGCGCACAAAGACACAATCCCATTAACATGCAGTTCCATAGTAAGATGTTGGTCGAAGGTGACCCCCAACATTTTGACTTTTTTTAGACGGGATAATTTTTATCCCACTAAACTCAAAGCTATCATACATGGGGACTCATTTCTGGATCATATGTGGAGAACCACCAGCTCTGTTTTACCCTTATTCAGGGCAAGTTTATTATACACCATCCAATCCTCAATCATGCCATAAATCCTATTAACCAGGATTTCATCCCGATTATGATTGCCAGACAAGAGGATAAGACACTGGCTTTCATCAGCATAGTTTGTGAACTTTACCCCCTCATGATCTAACATGGCAAAAAATGACCAGGTTACTCACCGTAGTGACCACCTTACTCCTAGTCCATAGTCCCCTTTCCTCCATACTTGTGGGACATCTCTCCGTTCTGTGGGACGGGACCAGAGCACTTTGTAAAAAAGCATCCACATTTTTTTCTAAAATGTGTTCGTCCTCTCTTTCCTGCGCGGGGCCTGGCACGCTGCCGTAACCCCGCCCACCTTGGCTCCGCCCCCGCACATCGCCCATCAGTCCTTTTCTATCTCAGGGTACAAGACCCATTAGCAATAACAGAGGAACCTTATTAGAGAGGACGGCGGGTGGGCATATGGAGGAAAGGGGACTATGGACTAGGAGTAAGGTGGTCACTACGGTGAGTAACCTGGTAATACTCCAACGTCCCGTACCCTTTCCTCCATACTTGTGGGAGATTCCCAAGCACTCCTTACAGGAACTATGGGTGGATGGAAATACCCCTTACTGAAACAGGTTCTTTAGCACTGAGCGTCAGCTCTAGAGCTCATATCGAGGCAGTAATGCTTACAGAAAGCAGATGGGGAGGCCCAAGTAGCTGCTTTAGCAATGGACTCCCAGTGAACATATTTCTGAAAAGCAACTGCGGCTGCCTTGCCCCGCACCAGGTGTGCATGGATACCTTTAGGAGGTTTCAGCTTTTGGGCGGTGAAAGACTCAGTGATACAGGCAGCAATCCATCTGGAAATAGATGCCTTAGACGCCGGCCTGCCCTGAGGGTTACCGAAAGTCACAAAAAGTTGAGAAGAACTCCGAAGCTTGGAAGTCCTGTCCAGGTAAAACTTAAGAGCTCTTCGGACGTCAAGACAGTGTAGAACCCTTTCAGCCTCCGAGGCAGGGTTCGGAAAAAAGACCAGAAGGGAGATCAACTGATTCAGATGGAATTCGGTCACTACCTTCGGTAGGAAAGCCGGGTTTGTCCGAAGGACTACCTTGTCCTTGTGAAAGACCAAGAAAGGATGCTCCACCGACAATGCCTGGAGCTCACTCACTCTCCTCGCTGACGTAACGGCGACCAGAAAGTACACTTTCCAGGACTCGTACTTGAGGTCAACCGTAGCCATTGGCTCAAAGGGTTTATGGCACAGCGCCGCCAGGACTACATTTAGGTATCAAGGCGGGTGCGGACTACGAACCGGAGGGTAGAGGCGTGTCAAGCCAGCAAAATGTCTCTTCACCACCAGGTTAGTGTCAGGTTTCCTTCTCTTATTCAAGTTTCCTTTTTATTATTATCCTTTTCAGATTAGCTTTGTGTGGGTGGGAAGTTTTCCATTATAGTTGGTTAGGCCTTAACTTGTTGATTCAGAATCCTGGTTCTGACCCAAGGCAAGATGGAGCCTCACAGTGACAGCTCTGATTGGCTAGAAGACAATGCTGAACAACAATGAACATTCTAAACTGTCACTCTGTGCCTTTCATCATCAAAACCCCATCTGAGAGGACGTGTTCAGTGGCTGCTCCTGCTTTAGTATTAGGCCTGGTGGATTTTATCCTTCAGATCTCAGCAGTTGAGCGGCTACTTTCTTGGGGGTTCAGGAGAAGTCTTCAGCTGGCAGGAATTCGTTTTGAAGATAGGAAAAGCAGGAAATCTTTGTGAATTCGCTCAGGAGATAAGTGACTTTATTTCTACTGTAAATCTGTTCATCTTAATAACAGTCTCCTTGAAAATTCGTTAAAAGTAGTGTTTCTACTAAAACTATTGAACTATCGGAGTGCGCTTGTGTTTCCAGTGCGGTGTTCCTTAGCGCGAGATTTTGACTGTCGCGTGCGTATTCAAGTGAGCGCGTGCTTTCTAGCGTGTGTATTCCGAGCGCGAGTAGAGGTTGGTCTCGTGCCATTTTAAACGCGTGTGTGTTTTATTGCGCGGGTGATCCTTTGCGCGAAAAGCTATACGCTGCGTGAGAACTACAAAGCGCGTGTGAAATACAAAGCGCGTGTGAAATACAAGGCGCGTGTGAAATACAAAGCGCGTGTGATTTTTAGCGCGAGTGTACAAAGCGCGTGTGAAATACAAAGCGCGTGTGAAATACAAAGCGCGTGTGATTTTTAGCGCGGATGTACAAAGCGCGTGTGAAATACAAAGCGCGTGTGATTTTTAGCGCGGGGGTATAAAGCGCGAGAATCTGTTCGTCGCGTGCCATGTGAGTGCGCGTGTGTTTTTTCCATCGCGAGTGATTTTGCGCGTGAGAATCACTTCGTTGCGTTTGAACTCAATAGCGCGGGTGTTCTTATTTCGCGTGTCTCGCAGGAGAACATTATTGCGCGTGTGGACTATTGCGCGTGTGAATTATTGCGCGTGTGGATTTTTTGCGCGTGTGGATTATTTTGATCGCGCGTCTTCATCCGTTTGCGCGTGTTCTTCAACCAGGAAGATTTCTATGTGAAGTTCATCGATAATTTTAATGGAAATAACCTGCGTGTGCAGTTAGCACGTGTTTCCTCTTTCTTCAAGGATTCAAAGACTCAAGATAATTATAAATAGTTTGAAAAGTTTTGAAAAGACAAGAAAGAACATTTTAAAGACAATCTAATTGAACTACCAGTGCATGTTGGAAAAAAGACAAACAAAGAACTAAGACTTCCAGTTTTGCCTAATGTAAGAAGTTGCTGGGAATTTCAAGTATCGCAAGTAAGAGAGATTTTCAGCTTCTTATCCGCTTCTCTAAGAAATTTCAAGAGAAGAACCAGGTAGGATTCTCAATTATTAGTTAAGGATTAATGACTTCCCATTCATAAGGTTAAGTAAGTGAATTAAGGAAGTGTATATGTTATTCTTTATCCTCTGCAGGTTCAGCACTGATTAGCCTTGACGCAGTCTGCCTGGTGTTGTTTTGTTGTCCCATTCCCCCTTTCCCTTTGGGGTGTAGTTTACAGAGCTGTATTGAAAACTAGTTCTGGGAAATACATCTCAGGGGGATTGTCGGGGGTTCAGCAGCTTCCGCGGATACAGGACCTCTCAGCCTGACAGTTAGTTAGAGAATAAGAACACAGGTCTGTAGAAAGATGAGCAGAAACCGCTGAGAGATAAGTCCTGCAAGACAGAACATGAACCCCTGACTCCGCTAGGGAAGATATGAAGGACAGCACCGTGTCAATCGTTGCCACCCTCGGATCCAACTCTTTCTCCAAACACCAATGACAGAACCGGAGCCATTTACTCTTGTATTGAGATCTGGTCGAGGGTTTCCTGGCTGCCTGGATAATGTGCATGTTATCTGCAGACAAACTCAAATGCTCTAAAAACTTGAACTCAAGCACCATGCCGCCAAGCTGAGCGATTGTGGGGAGGGGTGCCACATCTGTTGTTCCCCTTGGTGAAGAAGATCGGGAGTTACTGGTAACCTGATAGGCGGACACACCGACAGGTTTTTGAAGTTCTGAGAACCAAAACCTGGCCGGCCACCACGGGGCTATCAGTAGAAGAGAACAGTTCACAGAGTTCTTCAACTTCCAAATTGCTCGATGAACTAGGGGCAGAGGCGGGAAGGCGTAAGCTCTCATGTTGTGCCATGGAATCTCAAGAGCATCCCCCAGAGAGGAGGCTCCCAGCCCCACTCTGGAGGCATACTGAGGAAGCTTCTTGTTTACTGCCGTGGTGAAGAGGTCCACCTCCGGTGTGCCCCAACGCGAGAAAATCCATGAGAGGACTTCTGCCTTCAACTCCCACTCGTAGCTGACCACTGTCCGCCGGCTGAGGGCATCCGCTGTGACATTCAGCTGGCCCGGGATGTGCACTGCAAGCAGCCAGACCCCATGAAGCACGGCCCACTCCCAAATCTGGATGGGCTGGTCCACGAGAGGGAGAGAATTTGTTCCCCCTTGCTTGTTTATGTAATACATTGATACCACATTGTCCGTTCTTATGCGGACCACCTTGTTGACAATGAGCGGTCTGAACGCCTTGAGCGCCAGAAAGATCACCAGAAGTTCCAAATGATTTATGTGCAGGAGCTTGTCCTGAAGCGACCAGAGGTCTGAGACCTGAAGAAGATCTAACGTCGCACCCCACCCCAAAAGGGAGGAGTCCGTTGTGATCGTCACCATGGGGGCTGGGTCTTGAAACCCCGCGCCCACTGACAGGTTGCTGAGAGATGACCACCAGTCCAGGTCCACTCTCATGGAATCCAGAATCATTATCCGCTTGGAATCCGGGTCCACAGCCTGACGCCAGGAACTCCGAAGAGCCATCTGGGTCCATCTCATTTTGAGACGAGCAAGAGGAAGAGCCAGTACACACGAGGCCATGAGGCCCAGAAGCCTCTGGGACCACCAGGCCGACATGTTCTCCGACTGCGCAAACATCTGACACGTGGCCAACAGATCTGCCATTCTGTCCCCGGTCAGATACACTCGGCAGTCGATCGTGTTCCAACGAAAACCCAAGAAAGTCAGGTCCTGTGAGACCGTCATGGAGGATTTCCGCCAGTTCACCGACAGCCCAAGATGGAACAGGAGCTGAAGGAGAGACTGGAGTTTGCCCGTTGCTGCCAACGGACAAGGGTTGCGTAAGAGCCAGTCGTCCAAATAGGGATACACATGGATACCCTGGAGACGAAGATAGGCCGCAATCACCGACATCTTCGTGAAGACATGCGGCGCCGAGCTGAGGCCAAAAGGAAGCACCCGAAATTGGAAGTGCTCCTCTCCCAAAGAGAATCACAGGTATCTCCTGTGTGGATTCCAAATCAGGATATGCATGTACGCATCCTGAAGATCCACCACGCTGAGCCAATCGCCCATCTGCAAAGAGGAGCGAATCTGGCCGGGCGTGATCATCTTGAACTTCTCTTGGGGTAGGAAAAGATTGAACTGGGAATGGTCTAGGATGGTGCGCAGGCCAGCCTGGTTGGGTTTGGGCACCGTAAAGAGCCGGGAGTAAAAGCCCTCCCCTCGCTCCCCAAGGGGAACGGGTTCCACAGCTCTGAGGTGCAGAAGTTTCCGAACCTCGGCCTTGAGGGAGGGTGAGCCCGACAGCTGAAAAGGAGGGTTGAGGGGTGGGGTAGGGGTAAAGGTAAGCGGAAGCCCGCTCGAGTGACTGACAAGACCCATCTGTCTTCTGTGATGGTCTGCCATGCCTCCCAATGAGACGCAATGCGTTCTCCCACCGGGGTCTTGTGCGAGCGCGGAAAACCCTAATTTGGCAGGCTTATCGGTGGCAGTGCCACCTGAACCTGATGTGAAGGCTGAGGAGTGGGAGAAAAACCGCGTACGCTGTTGTCTACGGCGGTTATTCCCCGCAGGAGTATCCACTCTGCGAGATTTGCGGTCGAGGAAGCCCCTAAAACCAGAGGAAGATCGACTTTGCGACAACGGTCTCTGGGATTTGAAAGGAGCTTTAACCAGAACAGACAATGATTTAGCCGTCTGAGTGCTATCCTTGGTTTTGGTGAGCTCTACATCAGTAGAAGAGTGGAAAAGCTCCTTACCATCGAATGGAAGGTCCAGTACCTTGTCTTGCACTTCCTTCGAAAACTTAGTGGCATGCAGCCACGCTTGCCACGAGGTATCAACTCCAAGCATCAGGCCCGAGCTGAGGTGTCTACGTGATGAGCCGCAGCCTCCAGGAGATCCTGGGCCAAGACCCTGGCATCGGAAAGGCCACCTCTGAAATCTTCCAACTTCTCGACCGGAATGTGCTCCACAAACTCCGACAGACCTTTCCACATCCGCATGTTAGCTCCCGCCAAAATCAATTCTGCATTGGCCTGCCTGAGCTGCAAGGCCGAATTGGCAAAGATTTTCCTCCCTAGGGAGTCCAGGAGCTTGTTCTCCTTTCCCAAGACCTGAGTAGCCGTCGCAGAAGAGGATGCTGCAGTTCCGGATTGCAATGTAGCCGCAGCCACCACTGTGGAGGAGGGAGGCGGACAAGACGACAAGGCAACTTCTTCCGAAGAATGCAACCTGTACCTCGCGTCAATCTTTTAATTGACAAAAAGTCCCGAGTGTGGCTTTTCCCAAACTCTTTGGACCTCGGCCAGAACGTCCTTCTGCAGGAACAGGCCGGTACGCTCCAAGGGAGACAAGGTGAACGCCCCAGAAAGCATGCCCTCCTGCGGAGCGGGTGCCTCGGGCACCGGAACATCTAAGAAACTCATCATGTCCAGTACCCGGTCATGAAAAGCTCTGATAGAGCGGGGAAGGTCCTTGTTGTCCTGATTGCCTTGAGGGTCATCTGACAGGTCAGGATCCTGCTGAGCCGTGTCAGGTACTGCCTTGTCTACTGGGGACAATGGTGGCAAAGGCGGAAGAGCAGGGGGAGGCACCACGGGCAAGGGAGGTGCCGGCGGAACCACCGGAGGAGCCCGAGGCGCAGGTGGACATGTCTCCTTGAAAAGCCCTTTGAAATATTCCCTCATGGGGTCGGTGCGCATAAGCGCTTGAAATTTACCGAAAAAGGCGTCTTCAGGAGATTGCTTCGGAACCCGAGGAGACCTCTCATGAGGTGGACAAATCCAGGGACGTAACGGAGAAGGGTGCCACACCGGGCCCTCGACCGACGTATCCACATAAATCAAGGGAGCCGCCCCCGCAGGCAACGACACATTGTGCCGAAGAGGCATGCAGGCATTCCAATCATAAACCGGCCGGTAAGGATGTGCACAAAGGACCTTGGGTTCACCCAAAGGACCGAACCCTACACCAGGGGCCGATGGCTTAGTTGTAGGGGTAGTACCTAAAATGGCTGCCTTGGTCGTAAAATGGCTGCCGTGGTCGTGGCGGGAACGGCCGCCATTTTGACCTCATCTGAGGGGAACTGCCGCACGTGAGGAAGTTAGGCAGAGGTCCCCGTCGATGGGTCAGGGGTCTTATTTTTAGCCTTAACGTAAGGAACCTCGGCCGAGCCGGTACTATGAGGCCTGGAATGTTTCTGCGACATACCAACCGCCAACTGAGCCTTCGAAGGAAGGGCCTCGGCACTGCCGGTAAAAGAAGAACCTTTCTTCTTTGCCCCCTCAACAGATCTGGTGTCACCACAAGAGCGGGAACGGTGAGCAACCGCTTTCCCCGACAGGGCCTTGCCCGGCCCCTCAGAACTGTTGGTAGCCTTAGCCTCTGTACGAGGGACCTCGGACCTAGGCCCGGTAAAAGCCTTATCGGCACGGGCCACGAACATCCGTTCGGTAACCACATGTCCAGCCAAGGCCTCGGGGCGCACCCTGTTTTTTTTGTTTGAGGGAAGCCGAAAGAGAGGCCTCAGAGCAAGCTCCGGTACCCCACGACTCAGTAGAACTGGGCCTACAAACAGCCCCCACAGGAGGGGCCTCGGAGCGTACTCTGGTGTACACAGGCCTCTTACGGAGACCCTTGGAGAAAACTCCGGTAGAATTATTAGGCCAGACAGGCAGCTCAGGGCGAACCCCGGTAACAGAGCGATCAACGCCCATCCCAGCCCGAGAGGAGCCTGGGAAGGTATCCCCCGGTCGGAGTGCTCTGAAAAGTAAAGAACTTACCGGGCGTTTCTTCTTCTCGTCGATGAACTCCTGAAAATGAGGAGGAGGAGTTCGTCGGAACACCTCCTCCCACCGCTCCAACCGACGTTGAAGTGCCGGACCGAAAGGGAGTCACAGTAAAAACAGGAGTCTCAGCGGTGTTCCGGACCCAAACACTCTAAGCAAAGAGGATGGGGATCCGCCCTCGCGAAGCGACGGTGACACGATGAACAGTCTGGAAAATGTAGTTTAGAAGACAGACAGACTAGTAAACGAACGCTAGCGAGAGCCAGAGAGGAAAACGGGGGAGAAAATCTTCCGAGGATGCAAGTGCGTCCAGCCCCGATCGCGCGGAGAAAAGGACTGATGGGCGATGCGCGGGGCGGAGCCACGGTGGGCGGGGTTACGGCCGCGTGCCGGGCCCCACGCAGGAAAGAGAGGGACACATTTTTGAAAAAAATGTGGATGCTTTTTACAAAGTGCTCCGGTCCCGTCCCACAGGATGCAGAGATGTCCCACAAGTATGGAGGAAAGGGGACGGGACGTAGGAGTAAGGGCCAGTGAACAGATTATATATATATATATATATATATATATATACTGTCAGGTTTCCTTCCCCTATTCAGGCTATTTTTGTTTATTTAAGTTCCTTTCCCATTATTTCTCTTTTATTATCCTTTTTACATTAGCCTTGTGTGGGTGGGAAGTTTTCTATTGTAGTTGGTTTGGCCTTAACTTCCTGATTCAGAATCCTGGTTCTGACCCAAGGCAAAATGGAGTTTCACAGTGACAGCTCTGATTGGTTAGAAAACACTGCTGAACAACAATGAACATTCTAAACTGTCACTCTTTGCCTTTCATCATCTAAACCCCAGCTGAGAGGACGTGTTTAGTGGCTGCTCCTGCTTTAGACTTGGGCCTGGTGGATTTTATCCTTCAGGCGTTAGCAGTTGAGCGGCTACTTTCTTGGGGGTTTCAGGAGAAGCTATCAGCTGTCAGGAATTCGCTTTGAAGACAGGAAACTCTGAAGATCTTTAAGAAATTGTTCTGGAGATAAGTGAATTTGTTTTAACTGCAGCTCTGCTTATCTTAATGACATTTAAGTGAGAACTCGTGGAGTTTTACCTTTGAATTTATTTTCTTTTGAAACTTTCTGAGTGCGCTTGAACGCTATTTGAAAGAAACGCGTACTGCGTGTAGTCCGAAAACTAACCGTGGAACCTTTGCGCATGTGTGTTTCTAGCGCGTGAGCTTCCTGGCGTGAGATTCGGCTCACCGCGTGAGAACTCTAGAGCGCGTGTGTTTTCCAGCGCGTGTAATTCCTAGCGCGAGAATCGGCTCACCGCGTGAGAACTCTAGAGCGCGTGTGTTTTTCAGCGCGTGGAATTCCTAGCGCGAGAATTGGCTTGCCGCGTGTGAACTCTACAGCGCGTGTTTTCAAGCGCGTGTGCTTCAGCGCGAGAACTCAATTGCGCGTGTGATTATCCGCGCGTGTGCCTTTTTCACGCGTTTACTCGACAGCGTGTGAACTCATTGCGCGTGGGATATAAGGCGCGTGTGAAAAGGCGCGGAAATTCGTCTGCAGGGAGTTTACAAGCGTGCGCGTGTTATCTGCGCGTGTTTCCTTTGCGCGTGAATTCTGCTTCGCGTGTTTTTTCAAGCGCGTGTGTTTTTGCACGTGTTTCTTCAAGAATACACAAACTATATATTGAATTGTAAAACGTTTGAAAAAAACAACAAAAGAAAAGTTGGAAAGAAAAAGAAAGAAAAAGTAAAGACTATTTAACTGGACAACTAGTGAATATTGGAAAAAAGGCAAAGAGCAAAACTTTCCAGGTTTGCCCAAATTAAGAAGTTGCTGTGAATTTAAGAGACTCGAGTAAGAGTGATTTTCAGCTTCTTTACAAGCTTCTCTAAGAAATTTCAAGAGAAGGACCAGGTATGATTCTTAATTATTAGTTAAGTATTTAAAGTCTTTCCAACTCTTAAGGTTAAGTAAGTAATAAAAGGATTTGTATCTGCTTTTCTTATATCCTCTGCAGGTTCAGCTTTGGTTAGCCTTGACACAGTCAGCCTGGTGTTGTTTTGTTATCCACTTCCCCCTTTCCCTTTGGGGTGTAGTTTGCAGAGCTGAAATTAAATCTAGTTCTGAGAATTACATTTCAGGGGGATTGTCGGGGGTTCAGCAGCTTCCGCGGACACAGGACTTTTTCAGCCTGACATACATATACAATATATATATATATATATATATATATATATATATATATATATAATATATATGGTGAGGTGCATGTTCCCTGTGGGACCTCACAATTAATGTGGGTTTTGAAACTGCTTCTTGATAGAAGACTGTTCTCACCCGATCTTTCAGAAAGGAGGAGGTTCATTGGACTGCTCCTGGTGAGAAATTGGCTACTTCCTTCAACCTGGTGGACAGGATGTTATGGTCCACCAGGTCGAAGGCGGCATATAAATCCAATAACATCAACAGTGAGGTTTTCTTAGCATCCATACTGTTTAACAGCCTTGATTTAAGTTTCAACAAGGCTGTCTCCGTACCAAACCCAGCCCTAAAACCAGATAGATGTTCATGTAAAATTGGATATTTCCTCAAGTGTTCGGCTATCTGTCTGTAATCCTGATGGGGAAGGAGAGAACCATCCATGCCACACTGCAAAGGTATGCCACGTAAGTGTGATAGCGCATCTGCCTTAGAATGTAACGGACAGGGCGGTAAGTTAGAACAAAATTAAACATAGAAAAAGAATTCATGCCATCAGGCATGACGGGCCATGGACAGATTGCAACGCTAAGAGGTTTAGATGGTCAGTCTAGACTTGTATCGGAAAAGCCGTCCCCAAGAGGTGGCATCTCCAGACCATGAAAGCATCACGTACGGCCAGTAGTTCTAGCTCAGTAATGGTGTAGTTCTGCTCATACAGTGACAGTGTTAGCTTCCCAGAGTGGTAGGCCACTGGGCGCAGGAGACCTGAATCAGCACATTGTTGGGATAAAACTGTCCCTGCAGCCACATCAGAGTCATCCGCCTCTACAAAGAAAGGCACAGATGAATCTGGTGTTGAAGCACTGGTGCCGTTGTGAAAGCAGCCTTGAGTAATTCGAAAGCCTGTTGCTCTTCCGTATTCCACATGAATGCCCGTTTACTGTTGGTGAGAGCGCCAGTCGCCGAAAAGGAGCAAATGAATCACCTATAAAAATTATCGAAGCCAAGAAACAATTGCAGGGCTTTCAGAGTGGCAGGGACAGGACATTCCAGAACCGCTTTCACCTTAAACTGACTCATCTTAACCCCCTTACTGGTGATATCATAACCTAGGAACTCCACCTCAGAGCCATGGAATATGCACTTTGACTTTCGCATACTAGTGATTCTGCCTTAAACGTTGCAAGACTGCAGATACATGTTTGAGATGAGACTCAAAGGAAGGAGAATATATCAATATGTCATCCAAGTACACTATAACAAACTGATACAGCATCTCCCGAAACACATCGTTCATAAAGTTTTGGAACGTTGCAGGGGCGTTACATAACCCAAAGGGCATGACACGATACTCAAATAGACCGTATCTGGTCTTAAAGGCTGTCTTCCATTCGTCCCCCTTGCGTATCCATACCAGGTTGTAGGCCCCACGTAGATCTAGTTTCGGGACGATTACCGAGGTCCCAAGGTGATCCAACAACACGGAAATCAGTTGTATTGGGTATTGATTGCGCACTGTAACTGCATTAAAGTCCCGATAATCTATGCAGGGCTGCAGATCCCCCTCCTTCTTTGGTAAAAAGAATAAAGGGAATGCAGCCAGGGAGCGGGAAAGCCGAATGAAAACCGTTTCAAGGGCCTTGTCGATATACTCCTCCAGGATGGTATCTTCATTCTGGGTAATAGAGTAGACCCGTCCGGAAGGTATCTTGACCCCCTGCACTAGATCAATCGGACAGTCGTAGAGCCTGTGAGGGGGTAGCACATCCGCCCCACCCTCGTCGAAGACATCCTTGTATTCTTTGTACTCCTTAGGCAGTGGTACGACCGACACTCCTCACCACGGAGGCAGTATCAAAAAGCGGGTGACAAGGGCTGCATTTCTTAATGTCTGAAACCAGACACAGACTCACAATAAGGCGAGTTTGTTTGTTTTGTTTGTTTTTATTACTTGTATTGCGCACCAGACCCAGGGGTAACTGGGTGCATTTTTATAAGACAGCTTACAGCTTAGTTACAGGAAAAACACATGGCAAAAAGAAACAAGAAATATACAAGGAATATACGTACACAAAATACACAGCAACGTATTTACAGTTCCACATGAACAGGCAGTAACTGCTGGACAGTGGGTGTGTGCAGAGTGCAGAAGTGGAGAGGGCTGCAGGATACATCCAGGCGGGATGGTGGTCTGTTATTTGTCTGCGTCTTTAATCCACTTTATAAGGTTGTGTCGGAAGGTGAAGTATGGTTGGTTTGTCCGCAGGGTGGGTGGTAGGGAGTTCCAAAGTTGAGCTGCTTTAACCTGGAAGCTACAGCCACCGACTCTGGCTAATTTAAATCTGGGAGTTGAAACGTTGTTAGAGTTAACAGATCTGGTGAGTCTTGTAGGTTTTGTTCTCATAGATCTTGCAGAGAGGTAGCATGGTGCGGCATTGTTTAGGCATTTGTAAACAAGTGAGGCCACTTTTAGCTGGATTTTCTCCTGAGTAGAAAGCCAGTTGTTGGCCCTTCTGAGTTCGGTGATGTGGGCTCTCCTGGGAATGCCTAATGCTGCTCTAAGCGTGTTTTTCTGTAAGATTTGAATGTTTTTGATAACTTCCTTGTTGGCCCCAATATAGAGCGAGTTGCAATAGTCCAACTTTGATAACACGAGCGCTCTCGCAAGTGTGATGCAGCTATTGTTGGACAAGAAGGGTTTGCCTGCTCTTATCAATTTGCAGGTGTAGGCGGTGGCCGAAACCATCGCGTTCACCTGCTTGTTGAATGAGAGGGTGGAGTCCAGGTAGAAACCCAGGGTTTTTACCTTGTGAGCTGTTGTGATTTGGTTATTATCTATGTTAAAAGAGGAGTAGTTGGGGCCTAGTTTTTTGAGGGTGGCGGGTGTGCCAAGGATAATGATCTCAGTTTTGTCATCATTCAGGCATAGTCCATGAGTGGCTATCCATGCCTGGATGATGAGATACACCCTGTTCACCAAGGCCAAATCCTTATCCTAATCACCAGTAAGTGGTAGGAGAATCTGAGTATCGTCTGCATAGTTAGTGTAGGTGATACCAAGAAGGTCCAGATCATCGAAAAGGGGCTTCGTGAAGATGTTGTAGAGTGTAGGGGAGACGCACGATCCCTGGGGCACGCCGCATGTAATGGGGATAGGGTCTGCTGCCGCAGTGGTGGAGAAGACTCTCATGGTCCTATTATTGAGGAAGGATTAGATCCAGTCTATGGCTTCTTCCGAGAAGTGCGCAGCCATGTCCAAATGCCTACAAAGGACCTTGTGGTCAACAATGTCAAATGCAGCTGATAGGTCCAGAAGGAGGAGTAAAGCTGGTTTTTCTTGATCCCTTAGCTCGTCAATTTGTGCTTTTAGATCTAAGAGGGCTGTTTCGGTTCCGTGCTGGGGACGGAAACCAGACTGCCGTTCTCCCAGCAGGTTATTAGTTTCGAGGTGTTTCTGAATTTGAGAGTATGCCACTTTATCTATGATTTTTAGGAGGAATGGCACAGTGGTGATTGGGCGGTAATTAGTGGGTATGGCTGGGTCTAGCATCTGTTTTTTAAGTAGTGGGAGAACGCAAGATTCTTTTAAGTTACTTGGTATAGATCCTGTAGTGAAAGAGGCGTTAATGAGTTTTGAGATAAAGGGAGCTAGGTCTCTGGCTGCGTCCTTTATCAGTTGGGCTGGACATTGGTCCCCCTGACAGTTTGATGGTTTTAGTGACAGATAGATTTTTTCAGTCTCAATAATAGAAACTTTGGAGAACTTGAAGCGAGGAGTGTCAGTGTTATTTTTTGGGGGGGGGTGGTAGACATTTTAGGCTTTGCATCCAAGCTGAGTGATGCTTTTTTCTTGGCAATTTTAGATTGGAGAGTTGACACTTTGTTAGCTAGGGCTAGCTGAATATTGGTGCACCATGGTTTGTCTTTGACACAATTGTCTGGCACCGGGATAGGAGATTCTATTTCTTTAGGATGATAAAGAGTTCCTTCATGCTGGAGTTGGCTTGGGCTATTCTAGTGTTTCTCGTTTTGCCGACAATATTTCCTTTTTGTAGAGGGTGAATATATCTCTCAGAGTGCTTTTATTTTCTTCAGAGGGTTGTAGTTTCCATGCAACCTCAGATTGTCTTTTTTTGGTGCGAAGTGTTTTCAAGTGGGGGGTGTACCAGGAGTTGAGGTGGGCTTTAGGTTTACTTTCTCTCATTTTAAGCGGTGCAATTGAGTCCAATGCAGAGGCCATACTTTTGTTATACTCATTCACTAGAGTTTCGGGGTCCAGGTTGTCTGGTGGTGAATTGAGTGTGGGGAGGATAAGCGGAAGTAGGTTATCTGTGGTGATGTTTTTCTTATTCCTTGTCGGGATGGACGGAGCTGGCTGAGCTAAGGTAGAAGTCGGTCTGTCCGTTTCTAGAACAAATGTTATCAGGTGGTGGTCTGTCCAGATTTGGGGGGAGATCGATAGGATGGAGGCGTTGCAGTTATGGTCTGCCACCCAATCAAGTATTCTGCCTTTGTTATGGGTAGGGTGAAGTACTTTTTGTGTGAAGCCTAGTTCAGAGAGTAGGTTAACCACTCTACTTGCATGTGGGTCGTTTTGGTCATTGAAACCCAGGTTAATGTCCCCAAGAGGATGACCTGTGATGAGTTTTTTAGGTTATGAGATAGAGTGGTGGAGATATCTTCCTCGAAGGTTCCGATAGGGCCTGGGGGTCTATAAATCAAGTGGATGGTGAGGGTTTGGGAGTTGTTAATAGCTAATTTGGCTGTTAGGCTTTCACAGGATTTAGTGTCATTAGCTGGGACTATCCTGGTAGATAAGTTGGATTTGACGATAAGGGCTATGCCTCCTCCACAGGCTTCATTTCTGTCTGATCTCAGAATGGTGTAACCATTGGGGATCTCTAACATGATAGCAGGTCCTGCAGCGGCATGGAGCCAGGATTCCGTAAGGGCCAAGAAGTCGAGGTTTTCGGTCTGAATGAGCTCAGCAATCTCAATGGCATGAGCAATCATGGATCTGGCGTTAATTAAAGCACCTTTAAGGTGGGGGGTGGTGGATAGAGGTGTGCGTATCTTTTCATGGGTCGTGGCAGGAGGGTGCATACGCACATTCTGTGTTTTGGGGTTAGGGTTGTGAGGTTTTTCTGTACTCCTGTTAAATGTAGGCTTGCTACGGTTGGACGAAGTCAACGTTCTAGCGAGAGGTTCATATATTTCAGCAAGTCTGGCTCGGAGTCTATCATTTCTGGATGTGGTATTACGTGGTTTGGACTTGATAGAGCAAGGCTGTTGGTGTGCTTCAAGTTGGTCATTGTGATTTGTTAGTGGTAAAGGTTGTGACTGAGTAATGGTGGGAGAGAGGGCCCAGAATTGAAGGGTAGTGTAATCAGTGGCAGGTACTGGAGCGATCCTGAGTTTGTGAACTAGGAGTGCTGTTAGTGTGAAGAGGGCTAGTGTGGCTCGTAAAGTTTGCATCTTGTGGTGATGTCGTGGTAGGGTAGGCAAATCACGGTGTAACAGTGCTATGTAAGTCAGCCCACTGTGGAAGTTAAATTCCAATAAGCACAGTGAGCTGGGGAGGCTTCTTCAAATGGGTACATTGGGCAGAATATAGCATAGGCACAGTAGGACGCAGTGACTAAGGCTCAAGGTTCAGTGGGTATCAAAGACTGAGTTATACAAAGGCACAGTGGGCAGAGTTCAGCTTAGGCTACAATGTGGGCAAAGTTCAGCATAGGCTACATAGGCTACAATGACTACAATACTCGTAGGCACAGTGGGTAAAGTCCAGCATAGGCTACAATGTCTAAAATACTCATAGGCCCAGTGGGCAAAGTTCAGCATAGGCTACAATGTCTAAAATACTCATAAGCACAGTGGGCAAAGTTCAGCATAGGCTACAAAGTCTAAAATACTCGGGCACAGTGAGCAAAGTTCAGCATAGGCTGTAATGACTAAAGTACTCATAGGCACAGTGGGCAAAGTTCAGCATAGGCTACAATGTGGGCAAAGTTCAGCATAGGCTACATAGGCTACAATGGCTACAATACTCATAGGCACAGTGGGCAAGGTCCAGCATAGGCTACAATGTCTAAAATACTCATAGGCACAGTGGGCAAGGTCCAGCATAGGCTACAATGTCTAAAATACTCATAGGCACAGTGGGCAGAGTTCAGCGTAGGTACAGTGGGCTACAGTGACTAGGTTCGAGTAGCAAGGCACAATGGTCTATAATGATTGCATTTCAAATGGCATAGGCACAATGTAGGCAGCAAGGTAAAAGCAAGTGACCATATCACTAGCTGGGCCGGAAGGATAACACATTATAGCTCCCTATTGAACTGTGGTGGGCAATTCTGAGCTGCCATGTAGTGGCTAGTTTCAACACATGTGGGGAGCACCTTTGTGAAGTACGGCGGCCATAGTGAATGACGAGCTTCATGCTTTGGGACTGTATGCGCTGCACGATAGTGGGCAAAGTTATATCTGCACAGCTCACAGTGGCGCAAAAAGTGTTACAGAAAGGCTCTATTTCATTAAGTAGAAGCTGGATACTACATCGCAATTGTTAAGATTTACCGCTTCCCTGCTAAAGGTGCAAAATAAAGCCCCAAGGCTTACCGTGGTGGTGGGGCCCGTAATAAATGAGGGCAAAGCTCCCTCCAACGTGTTTTAGAAAACAGGATGAAGGAGTGGTCACTTCCACGCCTCTCATTCGCCAAACAGGCGCAAAACAGGGCCTTTGCCTGGCCTTTGTCGCTGGCCGGCGTATCCGCCTACCGGCGGATGTGGTGGATTATGTAGGTGCGTTGCTTAGGAGCGAGGGGCAGCCTCGCTTTCATCCCGCGTTGCGCCCGCCATGCGTGGTTCAGGCGGAATATGAAGACAGGATCAGGCAGGACGAGCCGATCCGAACAATAGTATGGAATGGGAGAATTAGGTTGCTGCTGCTCAAGAGTGAGGGGGCAGATAGAGCTTTTGAAAGCGCAAGAATTTAGATGAATGCCTCACCCTTAGCAAGGAGAGGGCGTCTAAGGTGCGGGTGGCACGGCGGATCAGGGTTTCGTTGCAGCTTCTCTTCGCTGCACGCTGGGCTTGCGCTGCAGACAATATGAAGCTCCTGGAATGAGGTGAGAGGGCTCCTGCCCTGTTCCCATGAGGGAGACTGATGCACTCACATGGAGTTGAACTCACTTTTCCCAGACTGCCAGTGTACGACTGGGTTATGTAGCGTAAGCCATGGTAACCCAAGGATGTTTTTGGACTGAAGTGCAGCAATCACATCAAGGGTTATGGTCTCGGAGTGCCCAGATTCTATAGTCATGTACAGTCCTATGGTACGTTCCGTTACAAGATCAGAGAGCAAGGTGGTGCAATCAACCGCGTTGACCAATTCTGGACAGTCCTTTGGAACAACTGGTATACCTCACTCGCGTGCTTAGTGTACATCGACATAGTTTCCGGTTGCTCCGGAATCCAAGATGGCCTCAGTAGTCCAGGGTGCACCAGAAGGATACCTGAGGGTGGCGGAAATTGTATAAGGGGCAAGAACTCAGAGCCTGGGGTGTAACGCTCACCTGACTCCCACGGAGGCGCTGGCCTGGTTCGCGCTGCTGTGACCTCTTCTAAGGAGATGCGCAGGGTTCGGAAGACGGACTGGACCGGTCCCCCAAATCTGGCTTGTATGGCTCGCAGAAGTATCCTTCTGTAGGCGAAAATAGGGGATTAACTGTCTGCGGGGTAATGCAATCGGCTTCCCACTTCCCCCTCTCACCCTCCTCGAAACCCTTCTGTGATTCCTCGTAGCGACTCACCTTAGGATCTGGAAGGACGAGCTCTCCATCCTGCTTCTGATGCAGGGGCGCGTTGGTATCCAGTTACTTCACTGGATTTTCGGATTGGTGAGAACCAAACTTGCTTGGCTTCCAGGTAAGTTTTTTGATAAGAGGTTCCCCTTGTGTCCATGCATTAATGTACTAATGCTGGTGTCTTTTTCCCCATAGGGGCCGGGGTACGGAATGCCGGGGAACAGGCACCGACCCGAGATGAGAGGTGAAATCCTTGTAGAAATCGGGTAAGTCTTTAATGAGCGTTTTTTGGTAATGTCTTTTCATTCACTCATTAATGCTGATGTCTCTTTTTCCCCTTAGGGGCCGGGGGCCGGAAATGCCAGGATGCGGCGCGGACCTGAAATGGAGAGGGAATGAATCAGCAGGCAAGTCTTAACATGGAGATTTAGCTTTCCTTATTCCCTTCTCTCTCTCACCTTTTGTTCTGGTCTTTTTCTCCCTAGGCGCTGGGGCGTGACTGCGAATCCGGATGATCGCTGCTCAACATGGAGGCGCCCTGTAAAGGTGAGTGGAATGCGGCGCTGCAGCGATCGACGCGATGAGCTTTTAAATAAAAGTCTTCCTTTTCAGGATTGTCGGCAAGATGTCTCCGGGATGCGGTTTTAGCAGGTAAGGACTTTTCCTTCTTCTGTTCTCTTCTTCTCTTCCTTTGCAGGTGATTCAGTATGCTGGCAGGCGTGGCAGAAGTCAGGATGCAGGAGCAGACACGGTGAGCGTCCAGCTGCTAGATGCAGAACAACGCGAAGCACGTGTGGCTGTTCGGGTGGGGTTTAAATAGTCTTGGAAGAAGTTCCAGGTATGTATCCTTCCTCCAATCAGGTATCTATCCTTCCCCGACCACGCCCGGATGGTAAATTAGTCCCACAGGAAAAGTTGTTCCTTTCAGGCCTCAAGGAGGCCGGGATCCTGCAGCATGGTCTGCATCAGGTAAGTGCACCCACGCACTCCCATAATGAGCCTGGCGCCTATGGCGCCAGGACTCATGTCTTTTATGAGCCTGGCGCCATAGGCGCCAGGACACTGTCCAAAGGGCCCCTATATGGGATTGCTGGGTCCTTCCTTGGGACTGGATGTCCGCTTTTGGGGACGCAGGGCTTGAACCGGCTCCCCGGGAGCAGGCATCATGACATGGGGATTGATTGCTCGACTGAAAGGGGCCCCTAGGGGTCCCTAACATCTATGGAAACAAGGCGAGTCACCACACACGATAGATAAGCCAGACACGAGGTTGTATTCCCAAAGCTAGGGTTTATTGCAAAGCAAAAGTCTCAGTTGGCCAACTCGGCCTCACGCCCCGCGACGTGTATCTCTAGACCTCGAGGGACGCAAGAGAGTGAATTACGTACATCAGTTACATATATACAAAATGCATATCAAACAATCAGCTATGACATGTTTAACACCCCCCTTTTATAGGGTTTCTTTGAACTTGGTGTGATGATGGACATCTCCGACAACTATGACACCTTCAAACATCTATTCTAGTAACAATTTGCAATTTGTGAGTGCGGAGGCATCTTTCAGTTGTTGAATAGAACACAGCGCTTCTGTTCTTGGAAGCGAGCTACATACGGGGGTGGGAGGAAGAGTTGCATTCCAGACCTTGCTATCTATTAGGTGCTATTCGTGTCCTGGGAGCCGACACGCTCTAGCAGGGCTCAGCAAAGGGGGGCCTTAAGAAAAGCATAATTCAAGCCTTAGGCTGTATTATTCTAACATATTCTACCATATAACAAGACTGGCTGGCAGCTGTGAAATGATTAAATGCCCTGCAGCTCTACATTCGGGAGGGAGCCTCGCGTTTTTCCTGGCGCTGCCTACGTTATTTTTCAACAAACTCTTGTTATCCTCACGGCCCTGCGGCCTTGTCCTTTTAACGTGCAGACAACAATGTTTTACAGTCGAGCAGTGTAATCAGAAAATGTACTGCGAAGCAATAGGAACAGAAAGCAATGAGCAATGAATGGTTAGAAAACAAAATGGCGATTCTTGTTACATCAAAATGGCCGTTCATTGGCAAACTCGAAAACCTATATTCTGTCATATCGTGCATAAAACGGTTGGCCCACGGCCACCAAAATACGTTTGTGGTCACAAAGTAGAGGTATCCATTTTTCTAGACTGACACAACAACGGGGCTACGTCTATTGTTGGGCTTTGGCATTTCCCTGTTTTTTTGTCGGTTTCTTGGGACATAACCGTAAGAAGTGACTGGGGACCCACAGTAAAAACACAGGTTGTTTTTCTTCCAATGTTCCCTCTCACCGGAAGACAATATGCCACGGACTGCCTCAATCTGAATGGGCTCACCGTTCCCAGTGGACTGGGCCGTTAGACTAGAAGGAATCGGTGGCAGGCCCTTTCTCCCTTTATTTCAGCCTTGTAAGCATCTATTTGGAGAACCAGGTCTAGCAACTCTGGGAAGGCCGTAGGAACAACCAGTACTGTGGCTAGGATGTCCGTTAATGGGTCTGACAACCCCTTGTGGAACAGGGCCACCTTCTTCTCCTCTGGCCAACCTGTCTTGGCCTCCAGTTGGTTAAACTTTGCAAGGTACGCCAAAAGGGGTGCGTCCCCCTGCTCCAAACCCAGCAACTCCAAATCAGTAGCCTGCAACTTGTAAAGCGTGTTGAAGACACGACTCAAGGCTGTAATTAGGGCATCGCAGTCATACAGCAAATGACTGCCTTGTTCCAATAGTGGGTTAGCCCAAACAGCTGCTGTGCCACCCAAAAAGGACAACACAAAGGCTGCTTTAGTCGTGGAATCAGGGAAGGAAGTAGGACGACACAAGAAGTGAAGTGTACATTGGTTGATAAGTCAGAAAGGACTTTGGATCCCCACTAAACCATTACAGGGGTTGCAGGGGGAACTGGGCAGCCATGTAAACAGGAACGGAGTCCTGTCTGGGCATGGAGGTGCCAGAAGCTGGTACAGAAAAAGAGGCCTCTGCTCTTCCTGACCGGATACAGGCCTGAATCTCATCAATGCGACATCGAGTGGAGTCATGAACCGCCACCATATCAGAGCGTAATTCTGCCACCATCTGAACCAAGTTAGACAGGGTGTCACTGGTGTCCATTTTGTAAGGTTTCTGAATATGTCAGAACAGCCCACACTCTGTTGGGGTATATGTATCAGAGTAGGCAGTTGAACTCGTCGTGTAGGAGACAAATTCTTCCTGCCAATGTACCCCTCTGGTGCGAGTAAGAAAACCAACAGAGGGATCAATTAACCGGAAGAGGTGTTAGATGCACACGGGACACCACTGGCTGTGAAAATGAAGACACAGAATCCAAAACCAGGTTGTATAAACTACAAGCAAATTATAATGGTAACACTCAGAGCTAACCTGGGGACTGTGGTAGTGGACGAACAGGGGCGTCCCTTGTGGCAACCCGGTGTAGGGGAGGATTGGTCCAAAAGACCCCCCTCGCCTACATCCCTTCCCCAGGTGAGGGCCATGGCTCATCGGGCGTCCCCTCATACCACCAGGGCCCAGGTGGTGGAGGGCTCACCTTCTTAAGACATTGCCCACACGTATTGAATTCAGCCAGGCCTCAGAAACCATTTTGTCTAATAAAGATGGTGTGAGCTTAGCGCACTATAGCGCGGCCCCCACCGTCGGAGAGTTTCAATTATCCCTGTGGCCGCAGCTCCATGCAAGATCCGCTGTGAGCCCGTTCCCACGAACAAGACGGACATGAGCTAGTGTAAGATACCAACACTGTAACATTTCACCTTCCGCAGTGTATCATTGCTCCCAGCATGACCCAGCCAGCAAGGCCTGGGTGAAAAAGAGAACTGTAAAATGATCCTCGGATAAAAGCAAAAGTTCTCAAATATTGATGCCAAGACTACTTACAAAGCGTGCATTCTCTCCACAAAACCTCTTCTATTAAGGAAACCTGTAAAATGTATAAACATGATAGAATGAATGTTCACATGACACGAGCAATGAATAACCCACACCACTGCAGTTGTGTGCAAATAACAAAAAGCGTTCCGGGGGAATATTCATTATGTGTATCATTGAAAAGCATACACCCCATGGGCCCGCGCCATAACTGAACTAATGCTGCTAGAGTACAAGGGAAGACGAATGTAACCATACAGAGGGCTCATGTGAAGGACGCGTGAGAATGCACCCGTCATGTGTGTATATCTAAGCCCCTCATGTGCCACTACCGTCACGTACGGTGGCGAGTAATTTTCTATGTGCTCTACTAACCTCACTATTACCTCACTTTCTGCAAATGTATATGCATATAACTAAATGTTGTAGTTGTTAAAACATAGTGTACTAACAACGTGTTCGGACTGGCTGCATTAGAGAGGCAGTAGCAATGTTAAGATGTGAGATTTGAAATGACTCGATTAGTAATGTATATTATTTGAATGTTTATGATGCAATGCACCCCAAATCGGCAACACACGAGGAAGATGCCCCCCCTTTCAAGGTGCATTCCTCCTGTGTTGCATTAACCTGTAGAATAACCTATTGAAAGATTTACTAAAAAAGATAAATATTGCAATGACTGAATGACTGTGGCATGCATGGTCTAGGGCAGATAAGTCAGGGGAAGACATTCATCTCTGACACTGGCCACAATGGCACAACAACACCGTCCGGATGAACCCAGCGGCCCTGCCAGGCCCAGCCCAACCCATGAGGCGAACCAGTGACGTCCTTCAGCCAAGGCCAACCACATCGCAGCAGCACCTATAGCTAGTCGTCGCCACCCAATCCCATTGAACTTGTGCCCCTTATAGTATGTAGGTTCTGATGATGTGTTTTGTAAATATATACGCCTGTCTTTGCTATTGTCAGACAGAGCGCTCTCGGAGTTTGCAGAGTTCTTTGCATGCCCAATTCTTATTTGATAAACTCCCATTTACGCTCACCCGCACTCTGTCTTGGCCTTATTCCCATTCCGGGAGAGTTCTTCATTGTCTCTCATTGTGGGGAGGATCGTGCTGGTTGGGGACGCTTGCCTTCAGTGGTGACCACGAAAGCGTGATTATTATTATTTTCTCCCAACCTATCATTACCGTCCCCTTTTGGCACGAAAATCTCCGGTCGAAAAGGGATACGCACGGTGAGCCGGCTCCGGGAGGCTGCCCGCCAACGGCGACCGGTACGCTCAGAAGTGCGCACTCAACAGAGAGAGGGTACGGGATCCATGTTGAAAAATCCCCTTTGAGTACCGCTCGCCGGAGCCGGGGCTGACTGTTGAGCGGACAGCAACACTGCCTGGACGGACCCAGTTTCGGAGACTATCGGTTCAAGACGGGCACGTGAGTATTGAGTGCGAGCGATCATAAAGGGAGGAGAAGAGGGAATTTAGGACAGGAAACGAAGCAGGGTAACAAAGGGGGCACGTGGGTCTACTAAGGACCATCTTAAACTTTCTTTACTTTTTCTTTGCATATGGCCATTAGGGTTAAGAGGTGAATAAAGAGATAAAAGTGACGGGAACCTAGCTCTGAAAGGGGGTGGAAGGCGGCGCCGCATAGTGCTATCTTGACTAGTACTGGGAATATATGAAGAAGTGGATAATAAGATAAAAGTGTCTGGCAAAGGGAGACACAGACAATATATTAGTGACTGCTATTATTTCTATTCTTTTCTTTAGGGTGGGGGGGGAAATAAAAGTGAGAGTAGTACAAGACCATAGAGATAAAATAAGAGACAGGGAGTTGTACTGTAAGAGTGAAGATCAAACCAATAAATATATATATACATATATCTGAATAAGACGGACAGGGACAGCCGGCCAGGGAGGAAAGAGAGGGCAAACTGAATTGTGAATAGAGTGGTACCGAAAGATGTGTGCACATCGTCTCCGTCAGAAGAAAATTGGGTGTGATGAGTGAAAAAAGAGTGGTCATAAATGAATAGTCATCGAGTGGTCCTGGTAAGTGGGACCAGGCAAAGTTTTATACAGACGAGTGAAATAAGGTAAAGTGTGTATGGAACTTTCTAATTTCTGGGTTAACATTGTCAAGATTACTGATGGTTTGCTCTTGTATGTGCCCCCCAAAGAGAATAGAATAAAGACTGTGTACAGCAATTGTTATGGTATGCAGGTAGGGGGAGGAACACAAAGGCCCCCACTATTGAATAAGACATAGAATACGACGACTCACGTGGTGATAGGTTTACATTGTAATATTGAGATACATAGAGACACACGAGTACCAGGAGGGCACAAAGTATGGGGGCAGAAACACCCTGTAAGAACCTACCGGGATACGCGGAGCGAATCAAGAAATATCATGACCAATGGATCACAGAGTTGAAGGGAGAGGGGTTGCCCCAGATATGGCCCGAAGGGGATCATTTGACAAAAGTGTCCTAGATATGGTAGCCACATGCATTTGTTTGAAATACAAGGGGAAGCAGTTGCAAAATAGGAGAGAAATATTAGATCTCTAGAGGTTGTTTGAAGAGATACCGCCGCCTATTGCACCAGAATTAACTCCTAACCTACCATCTACCACTGACAATCCACTAATGATACAGAAGTATGCTAAAGAATCGCCAGATGCAGAGCCACCAATAGAGGTAATAAGTTTATACCCGATACTGAACAAGCCTGTGCCCGCAGAGGGGTACAGTGACCCCGCTTATGTGCCTCCCCCGACAACTACCACACCCCAGAGGCCAACGGCACCCCCGCCATACGAGAGTACTAGGGAGCGAGCCCAGGTGAGCACGCCAAGGGTGGACATAGAAAAGCTAACAGACGATTTAGAGTCAAGACTCTCGATCGCCAAGGATGAGCTCTCGAGGATAAAAAGTATATGTGAGCGAACAGCACTTAAAACAGCGAGATCAGAGCACGCGTCTAGAGCACAGAGCGAGGGTAGACCACTTGAAGAAGGGTGGAAAAAAGGTGAGATACTGTTCAGAATTCAAGAAGAGCCAACACGAATAATTGAACTAGGGACAAGAGAGGGATGTACTGACAATGAAGAGAGGCCTACAGGGGACAGGGAGGAGCTACTATGCGATATAAGGGACGATTTGGAGGAAAGCGACAGGTTAAGTATGGCAATGGGAGGGGGAAGCGAAGGGTTGGATGGTGCATGTTCAATGAGAACACTGGATGATGAGTGGACGGGGCGATTAAGAAACAGGGTGGGGAAAATGGCATCATTAGGAATATCAGGAGTGAAAACAGGTACAGATGCCACAATGAAAGGAAAGTTGCAGCTCCCGCTAATACATAGGGGAGGAGGGAGGCCGAATTACATACCGTGGGCTCAGATGGATAAGGCCAATTTACTAAAGTTATTGCCCCCGTTATCGGGAGGGGCAAGCAAGTGGATATTCGCCTTTGAGAAACATACTGCCGGGGTGCCCCTAGCAATTGGAGATGTGAAGCTCTTACTTGTATCAGCAGTGGGGGATCAGGCTGATAGAGTATGGGTAAAGGCTGGTTTCCCAGGAGTAACATTAGACTGCGACCGCCATGATGGTGCCTCCTTTAATACAGTGCGCGCGAGAGTGTGGGATGCTTTGCGGGAAACGTTTCCAGACACCCCAGACTTACAGTCAGTAATGCAGTGCACAATGAATGACGGGGAAGATGCTATGGATTACATTTTTCGGGTCCAAGAGATGTGGAGAGCGGAAACGGGCACGCCCTGGTATCAATCAACATCACTATTCTACTTCATAATAAAGAGAGGGTTGCCAAAAGAGGTGCAAAAGGCGCTTGACAAGATAGCAGGTATTGAAGCGAAAGGATGGCCAGAGATTCAGAGCATAATAGTGCACCACTGTAAGCGAATAAAAGAAAGAGAAAAGGAGGTGGCACAGAAAAGATTGGCAGACAAAGCGAAACTAGTGCAGAAAAAGTTGGTGAAGGTCGCAGCCACAGTAGCCGCGCTCCCACACAACAGGGAGGGAGATGAGGAGCAGGAGGGGCTGGTAGCAATACCAGGAAGGATGGCAACTAATTGGGCGGGAGCAGGACAGCGGCAGTGGAACGAGCAGGAGCAAGGCGGAGGTCTGCAGTGGCAAGAGTGGGCCCCTCGAGGGGGACGAGGTGGGTACAGGGGCCGAAGAGGAGGTGGACCGGGGTACGGGGGTATGGGAGGAAATGGATGGCAGGGTCCCAGAGGAGCGCAAGGGAGCTGTTGGAACTGCGGGAGATGGGGACATTACTCTAGGGAGTGCAGAAGCAGACCCAACAACGGTTTTCCAGAGGTAGAACATTATGGCCATCCCCATCCGGGGAGCCCATATGGTCTCTCAATGAGACAACAACAAAGAAACCCAGGTCAGGGGTACAATGAGCAACAACAGGGGCATCAGTACAGAACACAGAACCACCCACAAAACAATGACACTATGCAATACACGCCAGGCAACCCTTTTGCGACAACAGCAAACGGAGCCCCCGCACCAGCCCCCTATAGTGGCGTGTCGGTGGTTTCAGGGAGCGTGTTCAACCAAGGGGGGGCAATGAGACACCCCGCATAGGACAGCCCACAGAGAACACTTGCGTGTCCAGTCCTATCTACCACCTACGATGCATCAGAGGAACCATTGGTAGGGGCGCAGATAGGAGACAAGCAGTTCATATTCAAGGTGGATTCGGGAGCGGAGAAATCATGTATTAGGGAGGGCCGGTTCCCGTTATCTAACCGGAAGTTAGAGACGCAGTGGTTCTCTGGGGCTGTAATTGAAGTTCCTTACACAGAAGCATTGGATGTAACAGTGGGGGGCAAAACTGTAAAGACACCCTTAGTGTATTACGAACACTCGCCAGTAACTTTACTGGGGAGGGATCTCCTTAGCAAACTTAACATGACAATTTCCTTCACTGAGAGAGGTATAGTGTGTTCAACACCCGGAATATGCCCATTACGTGTAATGTTGGTAGTCCAGGCTCACACAACCACGCAAGAAATACGAGGTTTGCCAGTAAACGAGGAAATGTTTATTGAAGGACTAAAAACACTGGCCCTCATAATTCCTGAGCTAAGAAGAATGGATTGGAGGATTCCAGCGGAGTTCCTCTTCCGCCCAATAGTGAGCCCTGACACGGCACCAGGGTCAGTGATATCATTAGATTTGCATGCTGTACAGGTATCTGCAAAAAGGATTTCTGTGATTGGCATAGATATAGAAGGATGTGAATGGCGTACAGTATTGTGTACGAATGCCAATATTGCCCTAAGAGACTTAACTGATGAGGATCTCTTCTCAGATTCAGAGGGGGATGGTGAAATAGTAATGGAAATAGCAATGCCGTGTGACATTTTGATTCAAGCTAGGGAAATCCCTGTTCAGCTGATGGCAGTGGTGGGAGCACCACCGTCATTCTTCGATAATGACATGAGGCTTGTACCGAATAATTTGTGGACAACAGGCCCCCATGATGTAGGGTTGTTGCATGGAGTACAACCTGTGATAATAAAGCTAAAACAAGGAGCAATTCTACCCCTAGTGAAACAGTATCCATTGTCCCGTGAAGCTGAAGAAGGGATAAAAGAGACAATAAATGCACTACTGGCACAAGGGATAATAGTACCTTCAAACTCCCCATGTAACACATGTATTTATCCAATCAAAAAAGCAAAAGGAGGGTCTTGGAGGATGATACAGGATTTACGCCCCCTAAATGATGTAATTCAGAAAGAGTTCCCTTTGGTCCCGAACCCTGCATCAATATTATGCAGCATCCCAAAAACGGCATCACATTTCACGGTGGTCGACTTGAAAAACGCATTTTTCTCCATCCCCCTGGCTGAAGAAAGCAGATACCTGACAGCATTTACACTAGGGGAAAGAGATATGAACACTGTAGATTACCGCAGGGATACTGTGAGAACCCGAGCATATTCAACCGCATACTACATGAAGACTTAGGAAACCTATCAGTTGAGAGTACAATCATTCAGTACGTAGACAATTTACTGGTCTGTGCACAAGATGAAGAAACATGCAGAAAGGATTCAATAACACTCCTGACTCTATTGGCCCATAAGGGGTACAAAGTAGACAAGGGAAAGCTACAGTACTGCCTGACAGAAGTTCTATACCTGGGACAGCTAATATCAAAAGATGAATAAAGAATAATCCCCGACAGGGTAGAAGCAATAAGATCAGTAGGAGAACCCACAACAGTGAAAGACATGCAGAAATTCCTGGGAATGTGCAACTATTGTCGAGCATGGATATTAGATTATGCGGCATACACCAGACCCTTACTACAGGCACTCAAGGAGGAACAACAGAAGAACAAAAAAATAGAGTGGTCAGAAGAAATGAGCGCCTCCTTTAAATCATTAAAAGAGTTCATTTCAAGTGCTCCAGTGCTCGCAAATCCTGATTATGGACGAGAGTTTTACCTGTTCTCACACTGCAAGGGAACACTCATGACAGCCGTACTGACACAGAAGACGTCCCTAGGACACAAACCCTTGGCTTACTATAGTGGCACTTTAGATGCTGCGATGCAAGGACATTTCACGTGCGAGCAATCGCTCGCTGCAGCCGCGTTCGCAATTGAGAAAAGTGCCACAATAGTAATGGGGTGCCCTGTGACATTGTTTGTGGAACATTCACTATTTGCAATACTTGAGAGGTCAAAAAGCACACTGACAACGCAGCGAGCAACCGCCTATGAAATAATATTGTCCAGCGCCAACATCCATGTGGTGCGATGCAAGACAGTAAACCCAGCAACATTCATTACAGAAGCGTGCACACTAGAGGACATGCAGGAACACGATTGTGCAACTTACACAGGAGAAAGAGGGGAGGACACAGTGGTGTGTGAGAATGCTCTGAACGAGGGGGAAGTGTACTTCGTAGATGGGTCAGCATCAATTGATGTGGACACGGGAGAAAAACATGTGGGCATGGCAGTGGTGAGGTTAGAAGACGGTGAGTATGAGACACTAGTGCAGTACCGCCTCCCATCACATTATTCTGCTCAAGCAGCAGAACTGATTGCCCTTATAGAAGCACTACACGCAGCTAAGGGTTGTGCAGTGACAATATACACAGACTCAGCTTACATGACGACAACAGTACATGGGGGTCTAGCAAGATGGGACGGAGGGGGTTTCGACGAGTAGATGGAACTCCAGTGCAGCATGCAGAATTGCTAAAGGAGTTGATTGAGGCCCTACAAGATCCCACAGCGGTAGCAATAGTGAAGTGCCAAGCACATACATCCAACAGAGATGTTGTGTCTTTGGGAAACGCGGCAGCGGACGCTGCCGCTAAGGAAGCTTCCTATTTTCAAAAATATGAAGCAGGTGAGTACATGCTGCAGCACAAGGTAACCGAAGAGCTCCCAGACGGCTACAATATGATGCCTATATCACAAATACTAGAATTACAGGAAGGAGCAAGTGCAGATGAAAAATTGATGTGGACGAAACAAGGGTGTAGCCAATCGGCGACAGACTTACTGTGGCGAGAAAATAACTCAGGAAAAGTGGTAATGCCAGTAAAGCTATTGGAAATTGCGTTCCAACAACTACACTTCCCAGCACACAATACGAAACAACACATTGCCGCGGAGATACAGGAGGATTGGTTCGTGCCCTGTCTTCAGGAGCACCTATCACGATTAACATTGGAATGCACAACATGTCAGATATATAATTCAGGAATGACATTACGTACGCTCCGGGGAACAATTCCAAAACCAATTGGGCCATTCAGAGAGCTACACATCGACTACGCAGACATGGGAGAAAGGTGTAATGGGGCACGTTACATGATCGTAGTTGTATGCCCATTTTCAAGGTGGGTAGAAGCAGGCCCATGTGCACGACCTGATGCTAAAAGCGCTGCAAAGTTCCTAGTGAGGGAAGTGTTCCCACGCTGGGGAATTTGTGACGTCATTCGCTCGGACAACGGCACTCACTTTGTAAACGAACTCTTCAAGGAAGTAACTACATTGTTAGGAATAAAGCATAAATTGTGCTCGATTTATCATCCTCAAAGCAATGGCGTGGTGGAAAAGATGAACGGACTGTTAAAAGGAAGGTTATCAAAACTATGCTTTTCATTAAAAAAGAACTGGGTTTACTGTTTGCCCCTTGCGCTATTTGAGCTAAGAAATCAGCCAAGCAAGGACCACCATTTGTCCCCGCACAAGATGGTGACTGGGAGACGAATGCACACAGCACACTCCCCACTACGCGAACACTCAGATGCACACAAAAGCGCTGCGATATTGGGAGAGGAGTTCACAGACTATTTGAAGAAATTAGCAAGGGCAGCGCGTGCAATATCAAAGCAACTCTCTCCACCTTTCACGAGAGAGGAAGGAAACACAACAGGGTCTGCTACGGAGCCCGAACCACAGCTACAGCTGATGCCAGGTGAATTAATTTATGTCAGGAGTTTTGTGCGTCGGTGGAATGCACCGCGGTTCCATGGCCCATACGAGGTAGTGTTTTGCACACCCACGGCAGTAAAAGTAAAGGGCCTGAAGTATTGGGTGCATTTGACAGACGTACGAAGAGCATATAATAATGTGCAGGAAGAGATAGATGAGGAGGCACAGACAACAGCAAACACTGCAAATGAGCAGAATGTCTGAATATGAACTTGTGTGTGTGTGACAGGAATGCACCTGAATGAAAAAGTGTTTGACAAGTATACTTGCATTTTAAGGATATTACGAAAAAAAAAAAAATGTGTTTCCCGTGTGAACTTATATGTAACTAATGATGTGATCAAATTATGAAGTGTTTACTCCCTTGTTTGTGCATCCCCATCCCGACAACCCTACCCACTTCCATTCCCCTTCAATATATATTGGCACTGGTAGTGCCAACAAAATGTTTACATTCATGTACTTAATGCACTTTTATATCTCAAACAGGAGCTACCATGGCATCTAACGGGCAGCCTGCAATGGATAGATTTACTAGATTTAGAGAGTGGTTAACTGAGAGATGCAGATATTCTTATGAGTGTGGATTATCTGTGTGTATTACACTGTTTTTTACAATAATGTTTGGTCTGGTTACATATTGGTTCATAGCGTTCATCTCTATCGAGATGAACGAGGGGGGAGGGATTAACAGCACTACTGTGATCAATGCAACCACAAGTGTAATTGCTAGGGAAGGTGACTTTTTGGTATGGGACGGAACTAAACTTGTATGGGGGTATTATACCACACCATCCAATGCTGTCATCTCAAAACATGAAGAGCTACAAGGTGAAATGCAAAATAACACAGTGTCTCCGCCAAAGGTATCTAGTTACAATGCTCGCAGTTTAAACGACCGGAACCTGTCCGCTATATCCTGGTTGTATAACACCCCCACCAGCCAGCCTGCCCCCATAGCAAAAAGCACACTGACAGATAACGTCAAGGAAGAAAAGGAAAGGATGAGGGCAACACACAAAATATTATATGATTATTGGGCAAAGGGGGGCGAGAACGAGAAAGGGGGGCCCATTTTGTCCATTGCCCATGAGGCTGGGAAATACATGAGGAACAAAAGTAACAGACGAAAAAGGGAAGCGGGGAGGAGGAAGTATGATGAGTACTATGGGTTAGGACTAGATAAAATGGAAGACCCACGACACCCCCACCAGACGAATAAATGGTATGCGGATATGAGCGCGACAGCTAAGCAAACGACAAACGAGAGCTGCTATGTCTGCTCCCTCATTCCTCATGCTTCAGGTACACCCAAGGTATTGTTACCCAAAGAGTTGCCTATTGTAGATGCCCAATGTCTCCTTCATCTCACGTTGTGCAGGATTAAGAACACCTTCCAGGCACATGAAGTTACTTTTAGAATGCTGCAGAACGAGAAAACTTGCTACCAGAAGACGGTAGGAGTGGTATGTCTGGAAGAACCATTTTTTGTGATACAAGGGACACTTTTTTCGGACAACAAGTGGAAGGATGAAGAAGTAAGGTGTAAAGCTGAAGCGCTGAGGGGTGTGGCACCAGAGAAATTGCAATGGATAGAAGAAACGTGCACACCAGTATGGAAGGAACACATTTCAAAACTAACTTTGGTAACAGCCATTGAAAAACCCTTCAAGCTGCAAAACGAAATAGACTATGAACTAGACTATGAACTATGTTTCAAAGGAGAGGGGAAAACCTCCATGGGGACAAACAAGAACTGTAACAAGACCCTTACCATCCCACATCTGAGAAAAGGGACAGCGGCCCTGATGGACACGTATTGGGTATGCGGCAACCAGGCATACCTGCACCTCCCCCAATCATGGAGTGGCAGCTGCTCAATGGCCACTCTGCACTCAGCCCTAATGGTAATCCCAGAAAGCCACGTTAGTGGGAGTAAAAGGACACGAGAAAACACTCAACAGAGTGCGACCCAGCCGACTGCAGAGTCACAAATATATGTCCTGTCCTCCGGGAACAAGGAAGAGGTGCTGTCCCGAAACAGACGAGCATCAAACTACATATCGAAGGCATCGTCAGAGTTGCTGGCACAGATCCCAGACAAATATCGATTATTCAGCTCGGCAGAAACATTCTTTGCCTCACTCATCCCAAGTATCCAGGCCAGAGCAAATGCAAAATGGCTCCAGATACAACGTTGGGAGCTGATCCAGCTGGCAAATGACACTGAAGAAGGGTTCAATGTAATAAAAGTGGAACTAAGAGCTTTACGGCTGATGACCATGCAAAACAGGTATGTCTTGGACCTGTTCACAGCGATGGATGGAGGTGTTTGCCGAAAAATCGGAAGTGCCTGCTGCACTTTCGTACCTTCTGAAGATGCAGACAACGGCTCCCTGTCCCATGTGATCGAAGCAGTACACAACCTAGGAGAAAGGATGAAAATGGAAGGTGGAGCAGAAGAAAGCACATGGTTCGACGATATCTTCTCCTGGGTTCCCTCATGGCTGGGAATGACTGAAATTTTTGATGCCAGCTGTGGTGTTCCTCCTCTTTATTTTTTGCCTGTGCCAGGTGGGTCTTCGATGTTGTGCTAACGCAGTACCCAATGGTGCAATGATGATGGTGACAATGGGCAATACCCGTGGTACAATACAAACTATGCAGGAAGCACAGGTACAAACAGGAACTGATGACACACCCAGGTATCAGCTAGTGCCCAGGTATCATGACAAGGATATCGTAGACAAATTGTGGCATACAACCATCAGAGAACCCCGTGTACTAGAATGGTACCAGGAGGTGTGGGTAGACTTGGGATGAGAGGGCGGATGTATATACTTAATCTGTACCCCAGATGAATATGCCAGGAGGGGTGAGAGCTTAAGGGGGGTGTGCAGAGCGTGGATGCCCATAAAAGGCACACCAGCATGGGATGAGGCAATCATTGACGAAGAAGAGTGTAGGAGATTGGAAGAGTTAAAGAATTTGTTACTTAAGTAACGAGAGGGGGGAAATGTAGGGGAGGATTGGTCCAAAAGACCCCCTCGCCTACATCCCTTCCCCAGGTGAGGGCCATGGCTCATCGGGCGTCCCCTCATAACACCAGGGCCCAGGTGGTGGAGGGCTCACCTGCTGAAGACATTTCCCACACGTATTGAATTCAGCCAGGCCTCAGAAACCATTTTGTCTAATAAAGATGGTGTGAGCTTAGCGCACTGTAGCGCGGCCCCCACCCTCGGAGAGTTTCAATTATCCCCGTGGCCGCAGCTCCCTGGCAGATCCGCTGTGAGCCCGTTCCCACGAACAAGACGGACATGAGCTAGTGTAAGATACCAACACCAACATTTCACCTTCCGCAGTGTATCATTGCTCCCAGCATGACCCAGCCAGCAAGGCCTGGGTGAAAAAGAGAACTGTAAAATGATCCTCGGATAAAAGCAAAAGTTCTCAAATATTGATGCCAAGACGACTTACAAAGCGTGCATTCTCTCCACAAAACCTCTTCTATTAAGGAAACCTGTAAAATGTATAAACATGATAGAATGCATGTTCACATGACATGAGCAATGAACAACCCACACCACTGCAGTTGTGTGCAAATAACAAAAAGCGTTCCGGGGGAATATTCATTATGTGTATCATTGAAAAGCATACACCCCATGTGCCCGCGCCATAACTGAACTAATGCTGCTAGAGTACAAGGGAAGACGAATGTAACCATACAGAGGGCTCATGTGAAGGACGCGTGAGAATGCACCTGTCATGTGTGTATATCTAAGCCCCTCATGTGCCACTACCGTCACGTACGGTGGCGAGTAATTTTCTATGTGCTCTACTAACCTCACTATTACCTCACTTTCTGCAAATGTATATGCATATAACTAAATGTTGTAGTTGTTAAAACATAGTGTACTAACAACGTGTTCGGACTGGCTGCATTAGAGAGGCAGTAGCAATGTTAAGATGTGAGATTTGAAATGACTCGATTAGTAATGTAAATTATTTGAATGTTTATGATGCAATGCACCCCAAATCGGCAACACACGAGGAAGATGCCTTTGTGAGTTCATGTAAGACCATTCTCCCTCCCACCCAGTAGAGCCTGCCAGATGAAAGAGCAGATGCCTCCCCCAACTAGGCTGGAGCCGCTTCAAAGATTTGCAGTACCCTCTGCAGCACCCAAGGCCACGGCCCGCCACCTGCGTTATTTACAGCCCAGCAGTAAACCTCTGCCTGAATACACAAATCCAAGGCGCCCTCTCTTAAACCCCACAACCCACCAGATCACCTTAAGTTCATGGCCCTTATAAAACCAGGATACCCAATACTATGGCAACATACTGCAGCACATACATAACGACTTCTAACAAGACAGGGAGACGTGTACCGCCTGTCCCATGCCTCGAGGCTTAGCCCCACGACCTATGATACTTGGTCAACAGGACACTGGTAACTAGGTATTGATGAATCGCTATCAAACCCCTTTCAAGGTGCATTCCTCCTGTGTTGCATTAACCTGTAGAATAACCTATTGAAAGATTTACTAAAAAAGATAAATATTGCAATGACTGAATGACTGTGGCATGCATGGTCTAGGGCAGATAAGTCAGGGGAAGACATTCATCTCTGACACTGGCCACAATGGCACAACAACACCGTCCGGATGAACCCAGCGGCCCTGCCAGGCCCAGCCCAACCCATGAGGCGAACCAGTGACGTCCTTCAGCCAAGGCCAACCACATCGCAGCAGCACCTATAGCTAGTCGTCGCCACCCAATCCCATTGAACTTGTGCCCCTTATAGTATGTAGGTTCTGATGACGTGTTTTGTAAATATATACGCCTGTCTTTGCTATTGACAGACAGAGCGCTCTCGGAGTTTGCAGAGTTCTTTGCATGCCCAATTCTTATTTGATAAACTCCCATTTACGCTCACCCGCACTCTGTCTTGGCCTTATTCCCATTCCGGAGAGTCCTTCATTGTCTCTCATTGTGGGGAGGATCGTGCTGGTTGGGGACGCTTGCCTTCAGTGGTGACCACGAAAGCGTGATTATTATTATTTTCTCCCAACCTATCATTACCGTCCCCTTTTGGCACGAAAGTCTCCGGTCGAAAAGGGATACGCACGGTGAGCAGGCTCCGGGAGGCTGCCCGCCAACGGCGACCTGTACGCTCAGAAGTGCGCACTCAACAGAGAGAGGGTACGGGATCCCGGTTGAAAAATCCCCTTTGAGTACCGCTCGCCGGGGCTGACTGTTGAGCGGACAGCAACACTGCCTGGACGGACCCAGTTTCGGAGACTATCGGTTCAAGACGGGCACGTGAGTATTGAGTGCGAGCGATCATAAAGGGAGGAGAAGAGGGAATTTAGGACAGGAAACGAAACAGGGTAACAAAGGGGGCACGTGGGTCTACTAAGGACCATCTTAAACTTTCTTTACTTTTTCTTTGCATATGGCCATTAGGGTTAAGAGGTGAATAAAGAGATAAAAGTGACGGGAACCTAGCTCTGAAAGGGGGTGGAAGGCGGCGCCGCATAGTGCTATCTTGACTAGTACTGGGAATATATGAAGAAGTGGATAATAAGATAAAAGTGTCTGGCAAAGGGAGACAGAGACAATATATTAGTGACTGCTATTCTTTCTATTCTTTTCTTTAGGGTGGGGGGGGAAATAAAAGTGAGAGTAGTACAAGACCATAGAGATAAAATAAGAGACAGGGAGTTGTACTGTAAGAGTCAAGATCAAACCAATAAATATATATATACATATATCTGAATAAGACGGACAGGGACAGCCGGCCAGGGAGGAAAGAGAGGGCAAACTGAATTGTGAATAGAGTGGTACCGAAAGATGTGTGCACATCGTCTCCGTCAGGAGATAATTGGGTGTGATGAGTGTGAAAAAAGAGTGGTCATAAATGAATAGTCATCGAGTGGTCCTGATAAGTGGGACCAGGCAAAGTTTTATACAGACGAGTGAAATAAGGTAAAGTGTGTGTGGACCCTTCTAATTTCTGGGTTAACATTGTCGAGATTACTGATGGTTTGCTCTTGTATGTGCCCCCCAAAGAGAATAGAATAAAGACTGTGTACAGCAATTGTTATGGTATGCAGGCAGGGGGAGGAACACAAAGGCCCCCACTATTGAATAAGACATAGAATACGACGACTCACGTGGTAATAGGTTTACATTGTAATATTGAGATACATAGAGACACACGAGTACCAGGAGGGCACAAAGTATGGGGGCAGAAACACCCTGTAAGAACCTACCGGGATAAGCGGAGCGAATCAAGAAATATCATGACCAATGGATCACAGAGTTGAAGGGAGAGGGGTTGCCCCAGATATGGCCCGAAGGGGATCATTTGACAAAAGTGTCCTAGATATGGTAGCCACATGCATTTGTTTGAAATACAAGGGGAAGCAGTTGCAAAATAGGAGAGAAATATTAGATCTCTGGAGGTTGTTTGAAGAGATACCGCCGCCTAAGGCACCAGAATTAACTCCTAACCTACCATCTACCACTGACAATCCACTAATGATACAGAAGTATGCTAAAGAATCGCCAGATGCAGAGCCACCAATAGAGGTAATAAGTTTATACCCGATACTGAACAAGCCTGTGCCCGCAGAGGGGTACAGTGACCCCGCTATGTGCCTCCCCCGACAACTACCACACCCCAGAGGCCAACGGCACCCCCGCCATACGAGAGTACTAGGGAGCGAGCCCAGGTGAGCATGCCAAGGGTGGACATAGAAAAGCTAACAGACGATTTAGAGTCAAGACTCTCGATCGCCAAGGATGAGCTCTCGAGGATAAAAAGTATATGTGAGCGAACAGCACTTAACACAGCGAGATCAGAGCACGCGTCTAGAGCACAGAGCGAGGGTAGACCACTTGAAGAAGGGTGGAAAAAAGGTGAGATACTGTTCAGAATTCAAGAAGAGCCAACACGAATAATTGAACTAGGGACAAGAGAGGGATGTACTGACAATGAAGAGAGGCCTACAGGGGACAGGGAGGAGCTACTATGCGATATAAGGGACAATTTGGAGGAAAGCGACAGGTTAAGTATGGCAATGTGAGGGGGAAGCGAAGGGTTGGATGGTGCATGTTCAATGAGAACACTGGATGATGAGTGGACGGGGCGATTAAGAAACAGGGTGGGGAAAATGGCATCATTAGGAATATCAGGAGTGAAAACAGGTACAGATACCACAATGAAAGGAAAGTTGCAGCTCCCGCTAATACATAGGGGAGGAGGGAGGCCGAATTACATACCGTGGGCTCAGATGGATAAGGCCAATTTACTAAAGTTATTGCCCCCGTTATCGGGAGGGGCAAGCAAGTGGATATATGCCTTTGAGAAACATACTGCCGGGGTGCCCCTAGCAATTGGAGATGTGAAGAGCTTACTTGTATCAGCAGTGGGGGATCAGGCTGATAGAGTATGGGTAAAGGCTGGTTTCCCAGGAGTAACATTAGACTGCGACCGCCATGATGGTGCCTCCTTTAATACAGTGCGCGCGAGAGTGTGGGATGCTTTGCGGGAAACGTTTCCAGACACCCCAGACTTTACAGTCAGTAATGCAGTGCACAATGAATGACGGGAAAGATGGAGGCAGTGTCGGGATTGCACAGGGGTCAATATGTAACATATCACAGGATAGTGCAGGAGATCCGGAGTAGGTGGCCTGAAACTACCTTGGCCGATGAACCGGACGCCATGGTGGAGATACTATAGGACACATCGGAGGGCGGGCATGAGGTCTCTAGGTTGTATGAGATGTTGATGACAAAGGTTGGGAGTGATTTAGTGCACTTGAGACTGGAATGGGAAACAGAGATGGGGGCCCCGATGGCAGATGGGTTGTGGGAGCGTGCCTTGGGGTATCATAAAAAAGTATCGAGGAATGCCAGGTTTAAGCAAATACAGCTTTATATAACGCACAGGGCATACATGACCCCCTTGAGAATATCCAAATTTCGTGCCCCAAGTGTGACGAGGAGAATGCAGACATGATACACATGTTCTGGGCGTGCCCAGTAATTGCAGGCTACTGGGGTGAAGTGGCGCAGAAGCTGGCAGGGAAGGGTATCACGCTCAAAGTGGATTCAGCCTGGGCCTGCTTACTGGGGGGATATCCCAGAGCGCGTAAACTCAGACATGTTGAGAAATTGAAAGATTTGGCTTATGTGCTTGCTAAACATAGGATTGCCATGGGATGGAAGGAGTGTCATAAGCCACGAGTGGAGGTCTGGTGGAGGGATCTCCAAAAATGGGCAGAGGCCCAGACGGCGGTGTGGCGGGATACCAGTATTGCAGGGGAGCAGGAGGAAATGTGCTCCCTCGCGGCATGGAAATTGATGATAGCCGAACTGTTTGGAACGGGGTCGGCTCCAATTGAATCTGAGAGCGATGACGCCCCTCCGTTCACAGCGGATAGCGATGGCGGACACCATACAGGCTCATAGGGGGGAGGGATGGGGATTGCAGTGCTTTTGTTGTTAAATGTGTTTATTTATGTTCTGTTGTATTGTTGTTTGGTTTATATAAAAAATAAAAATATATTTAAAAAAAAAAAAAAATGACGGGGAAGATGCTATGGATTACATTTTTCGGGTCCAAGAGATGTGGAGAGCGGAAACGGGCACGCCCTGGTATCAATCAACATCAATATTCTACTTCATAATAAAGAGGGGGTTGCCAAAAGAGGTGCAAAAGGCGCTTGACAAGATAGCAGGTATTGAAGCGAAAGGATGGCCAAAGATTCAGAGCATAATAGTGCACCACTGTAAGCGAATAAAAGAAAGAGAAAAGGAGGTGGCACAGAAAAGATTGGCAGACAAAGCGAAACTAGTGCAGACAAAGTTGGTGAAGGTCGCAGCCGCAGTAGCCGCGCTCCCACACAACAGGGAGGGAGATGAGGAGCAGGAGGGGCTGGTAGCAATACAAGGAAGGATGGCAACTAATTGGGCGGGAGCAGGACAGCGGCAGTGGAACGAGCAGGAGCAAGGCGGAGGTCCGCAGTGGCAAGAGTGGGCCCCTCGAGGGGGACGAGGTTGGTACAGAGGCCGAAGAGGAGGTGGACCGGGGTACGGGGGTATGGGAGGAAATGGATGGCAGGGTCCCAGAGGAGCGCAAGGGAGCTGTTGGAACTGCGGGAGATGGGGACATTACTCTAGGGAGTGCAGAAGCAGACCCAACAACGGTTTTCCAGAGGTAGAACATTATGGCCATCCCCATCCGGGGAGCCCATATGGTCTCTCAATGGGACAACAACAAAGAAACCCAGGTCAGGGGGTACAATGAGCAACAACAGGGGCATCAGCACAGAACCACCCACAAAACAATGACACTATGCAATACACGCCAGGCAACCCTTTTGCGACAACAGCAAACGGAGCCCCCGCACCAGCCCCCTATAGTGGCGTGACGGTGGTTTCAGGGAGCGTGTTAAACCAAGGGGGGGGGCAATGAGACACCCCGCATAGGACAGCCCACAGAGAACACTTGCGTGTCCAGTCCTATCTACCACCTACGATGCATCAGAGGAACCATTGGTAGGGGCGCAGATAGGAGACAAGCAGTTCATATTCATGGTGGATTCGGGAGCGGAGAAATCATGTATTAGGGAGGGCCGGTTCCCGTTATCTAACCGGAAGTTAGAGACGCAGGGGTTCTCTGGGGCTGTAATTGAAGTTCCTTACACAGAAGCATTGGATGTAACAGTGGGGGGCAAAACTGTAAAGACACCCTTAGTGTATTACGAACACTCGCCAGTAACTTTACTGGGGAGGGATCTCCTTAGCAAACTTAACATGACAATTTCCTTCACTGAGAGAGGTATAGTGTGTTCAACACCCGGAATATGCCCATTACGTGTAATGTTGGTAGTCCAGGCTCACACAACCACGCAAGAAATACGAGGTTTGCCAGTAAACAAGGAAATGTTTATTGAAGAACTAAAGACACTGGCCCTCATAATTCCTGAGCTAAGAAGAATGGATTGGAGGATTCCAGCGGAGTTCCTCTTCCGCCCAATAGTGAGCCCTGACACGGCACCAGGGTCAGTGATATCATTAGATTTGCATGCTGTACAGGTATCTGCGAAAAGGATTTCTGTGATTGGCATAGATATAGAAGGATGTGAATGGCGTACAGTATTGTGTACGAATGCCAATATTGCCCTAAGAGACTTAACTGATGAGGATCTCTTCTCAGATTCAGAGGGGAATGGTGAAATAGTAATGGAAATAGCAATGCCGTGTGACATTTTGATTCAAGCTAGGGAAATCCCTGTTTAGCTGATGGCAGTGGTGGGAGCACCACCGTCATTCTTCGATAATGACATGAGGCTTGTACCGAATAATTTGTGGACAACAGGCCCCCATGATGTAGGGTTGTTGCATGGAGTACAACCTGTGATAATAAAGCTAAAACAAGGAGCAATTCTACCCCTAGTGAAACAGTATCCATTGTCCCGTGAAGCTGAAGAAGGGATAAAAGAGACAATAAATGCACTACTGGCACAAGGGATAATAGTACCTTCAAACTCCCCATGTAACACATGTATTTATCCAATCAAAAAAGCAAAAGGAGGGTCTTGGAGGATGATACAGGATTTACGCCCCCTAAATGATGTAATTCAGAAAGAGTTCCCTTTGGTCCCGAACCCTGCATCAATATTATGCAGCATCCCAAAAACGGCATCACATTTCACGGTGGTCGACTTGAAAAACGCATTTTTCTCCATCCCCCTGGCTGAAGAAAGCAGATACCTGACAGCATTTACACTAGGGGAAAGAGATATGAACACTGTAGATTACCGCAGGGATACTGTGAGAGCCCGAGCATATTCAACCGCATACTACATGAAGACTTAGGAAACCTATCAGTTGAGAGTACAATCATTCAGTACGTAGACAATTTACTGGTCTGTGCACAAGATGAAGAAACATGCAGAAAGGATTCAATAACACTCCTGACTCTATTGGCCCATAAGGGGTACAAAGTAGACAAGGGAAAGCTACAGTACTGCCTGACAGAGGTTCTATACCTGGGACAGCTAATATCAAAAGATGGAAAAAGAATAATCCCCGACAGGGTAGAAGCAATAAGATCAGTAGGAGAACCCACAACAGTGAAAGACATGCAGAAATTCCTGGGAATGTGCAACTATTGTCGAGCATGGATATTAGATTATGCGGCATACACCAGACCCTTACTACAGGCACTCAAGGAGGAACAACAGAAGAACAAAAAAATAGAGTGGTCAGAAGAAATGAGCGCCTCCTTTAAATCATTAAAAGAGTTCATTTCAAGTGCTCCAGTGCTCGCAAATCCTGATTATGGACGAGAGTTTTACCTGTTCTCACACTGCAAGGGAACACTCATGACAGCCGTACTGACACAGAAGACGTCCCTAGGACACAAACCCTTGGCTTACTATAGTGGCACTTTAGATGCTGCGATGCAAGGACATTTCACGTGCGAGCAATCGCTCGCTGCAGCCGCGTTTGCAATTGAGAAAAGTGCCACAATAGTAATGGGGTGCCCTGTGACATTGTTTGTGGAACATTCACTATTTGCAATACTTGAGAGGTCAAAAAGCACACTGACAACGCAGCGAGCAACCGCCTATGAAATAATATTGTCCAGCGCCAACATCCATGTGGTGCGATGCAAGACAGTAAACCCAGCAACATTCATTACAGAAGCGTGCACACTAGAGGACATGCAGGAACACGATTGTGCAACTTACACAGGAGAAAGAGGGGAGGACACAGTGGTGTGTGAGAATGCTCTGAACGAGGGGGAAGTGTACTTCGTAGATGGGTCAGCATCAATTGATGTGGACACGGGAGAAAAACATGTGGGCATGGCAGTGGTGAGGTTAGAAGACGGTGAGTATGAGACACTAGTGCAGTACCGCCTCCCATCACATTATTCTGCTCAAGCAGCAGAACTGATTGCCCTTATAGAAGCACTACACGCAGCTAAGGGTTGTGCAGTGACAATATACACAGACTCAGCTTACATGACGACAACAGTACATGGGGGTCTAGCAAGATGGGGCGGAGGGGGTTTTCGACGAGTAGATGGAACTCCAGTGCAGCATGCAGAATTGCTAAAGGAGTTGATTGAGGCCCTACAAGATCCCACAGCGGTAGCAATAGTGAAGTGCCAAGCACATACATCCAACAGAGATGTTGTGTCTTTGGGAAATGCGGCAGCGGACGCTGCCGCTAAGGAAGCTTCCTATTTTCAAAAATATGAAGCAGGCGAGTACATGCTGCAGCACAAGGTAACCGAAGAGCTCCCAGACGGCTACAATATGATGCCTATATCACAAATACTAGAATTACAGGAAGGAGCAAGTGCAGATGAAAAATTGATGTGGACGAAACAAGGGTGTAGCCAATCGGCGACAGACTTACTGTGGCGAGAAAATAACTCAGGAAAAGTGGTAATGCCAGTAAAGCTATTGGAAATTGCGTTCCAACAACTACACTTCCCAGCACACAATACGAAACAACACATTGCCGCGGAGATACAGGAGGAGTGGTTCGTGCCCTGTCTTCAGGAGCACCTATCACGATTAACATTGGAATGCACAACATGTCAGATATATAATTCAGGAATGACATTACGTACGCTCCGGGGAACAATTCCAAAACCAATTGGGCCATTCAGAGAGCTACACATCGACTACGCAGACATGGGAGAAAGGTGTAATGGGGCACGTTACATGATCGTAGTTGTATGCCCATTTTCAAGGTGGGTAGAAGCAGGCCCATGTGCACGACCTGATGCTAAAAGCGCTGCAAAGTTCCTAGTGAGGGAAGTGTTCCCACGCTGGGGAATTTGTGACGTGATTCGCTCGGACAACGGCACTCACTTTGTATACAAACTCTTCAAGGAAGTAACTACATTGTTAGGAATAAAGCATAAATTGTGCTCGATTTATCATCCTCAAAGCAATGGCGTGGTGGAAAAGATGAACGGACTGTTAAAAGGAAGGTTATCAAAACTATGCTTTTCATTAAAAAAGAACTGGGTTTACTGTTTGCCCCTTGCACTATTTGAGCTAAGAAATCAGCCAAGCAAGGACCACCATTTGTCCCCGCACAAGATGGTGACTGGGAGACGAATGCACACAGCACACTCCCCCTACGCGAACACTCAGATGCACACAAAAGCGCTGCGATATTGGGAGAGGAGTTCACAGACTATTTGAAGAAATTAGCAAGGGCAGCGCGTGCAATATCAAAGCAACTCTCTCCACCTTTCACGAGAGAGGAAGGAAACACAACAGGGTCTGCTACGGAGCCCGAACCACAGCTACAGCTGATGCCAGGTGAATTCATTTATGTCAGGAGTTTTGTGCGTCGGTGGAATGCACCACGGTTCCATGGCCCATACGAGGTAGTGTTTTGCACACCCACGGCAGTAAAAGTAAAGGGCCTGAAGTATTGGGTGCACTTTCGTACCTTCTGAAGATGCAGACAACGGCTCCCTGTCCCATGTGATCGAAGCAGTACACAACCTAGGAGAAAGGATGAAAATGGAAGGTGGAGCAGAAGAAAGCACATGGTTCGACGATATCTTCTCCTGGGTTCCCTCATGGCTGGGAATGACTGAAATTTTTGATGCCAGCAGTGGTGTTCCTCCTCTTTATTTTTTGCCTGTGCCAGGTGGGTCTTCGATGTTGTGCTAACGCAGTACCCAATGGTGCAATGATGATGGTGACAATGGGCAATACCCGTGGTACAATACAAACTATGCAGGAAGCACAGGTACAAACAGGAACTGATGACACACCCAGGTATCAGCTAGTGCCCAGGTATCATGACAAGGATATCGTAGACAAATTGTGGCATACAACCATCAGAGATCCCCGTGTACTAGAATGGTACCAGGAGGTGTGGGTAGACTTGGGAGGAGAGGGCGGATGTATATACTTAATCTGTACCCCAGATGAATATGCCAGGAGGGGTGAGAGCTTAAGGGGGGTGTGCAGAGCGTGGATGCCCATAAAAGGCACACCAGCATGGGATGAGGCAATCATTGACGAAGAAGAGTGTAGGAGATTGGAAGAGTTAAAGAATTTGTTACTTAAGTAACGAAAGGGGGGAAATGTAGGGGAGGATTGGTCCAAAAGACCCCCTCGCCTACATCCCTTCCCCAGGTGAGGGCCATGGCTCATCGGGCGTCCCCTCATACCACCAGGGCCCAGGTGGTGGAGGGCTCACCTGCTGAAGACATTGCCCAGACGTATTGAATTCAGCCAGGCCTCAGAAACCATTTTGTCTAATAAAGATGGTGTGAGCTTAGCGCACTGTAGCGCGGCCCCCACTCTCGGAGAGTTTCAATTATCCCTGTGACCGCAGCTCCCTGGCAGATCCGCTGTGAGCCCGTTCCCACGAACAAGACGGACATGAGCTAGTGTAAGATACCAACACTAACATTTCACCTTCCGCAGTGTATCATTGCTCCCAGCATGACCCAGCCAGCAAGGCCTGGGTGAAAAAGAGAACTGTAAAATGATCCTCGGATAAAAGCAAAAGTTCTCAAATATTGATGCCAAGACGACTTACAAAGCGTGCATTCTCTCCACAAAACCTCTTCTATTAAGGAAACCTGTAAAATGTATAAACATGATAGAATGCATGTTCACATGACATGAGCAATGAACAACCCACACCACTGCAGTTGTGTGCAAATAACAAAAAGCGTTCCGGGGGAATATTCATTATGTGTATCATTGAAAAGCATACACCCCATGGGCCCGCGCCATAACTGAACTAATGCTGCTAGAGTACAAGGGAAGACGAATGTAACCATACAGAGGGCTCATGTGAAGGACGCGCGAGAATGCACCCGTCATGTGTGTATATCTAAGCCCCTCATGTGTGTAACGCTCACCTGATTCCCGCAGAGGCGCCGGTCTTGACTGGGTGAATGCCGTATCTTCAAAGGTGATGTGTAACACACGGTTGGCTCTTTGGGCTGGACCTCTGTGCACTGTATGTCTGACTCGAAGAGTAATATGTCTGCAGATAGAAAATATGGGATTAATGAACTGGGGTTATTGGGTGCCTCTCTCCTCTTCCCTTTCTCTTCTCCTGTAGAACCCCAAAGGTTAACACCCTCACCTTAGGTAAGTTAACGCCGAGCTCTCCATCTGCCTCGGGGCAGGGTGCCGTAACCAGTTTCTTCACTGGATAAGGGTGCAGGCCTCTTGACCTCAGAGGACTGCTGTCCGTCGTTAACTGCACGAACGGTAAGTTCTGGGCACTTCAAATGTCTTAAAAGTCTTTTGTAATGATATCTCTTGTTTTGCAGAGTTCCGGCGATGGCGGATGGCGGGCTGATGAGAGTTGAGGATCGAACCCGCGTGAGGAATAGAAGCGCCTGGAAGCACGTAAGTAAGCGCTTGTAGCTTGCTTCACGATGCGCACTAACTGTCCCTTTTATCTTGCAGGTACAAGTTCGGAGCTTTAGAGAAGCTGAAGGGTGCTGGAATACCCACTGGATTCGGCGTGGGAAGGAGCAATGGCACGTGAGTAATAAAGTTGCCCAATGTCTTTAAACGCACCTTCTTTTGTCTTTCAGATGCGGGATGCAGCGCCGAAGGCCTCCGGAGCGTGTAAAGAGCTGGTAAGCTTTTGTCTTTCAGATGCCGGAATGCAGTGCGAAGACCTCCAGAGCATGCGAAGAGTAGGGAAGCCTTTGTCTTTCAGATGCCGGAATGCAGCGCGAGGCGTTGGTGACAGCCGATGGACCAGGTAAGAGATGCGCTGCCACTGAAGACCGTAGTGCTAACCTGTTCTTTCTTTGTCTTTACAGGTGCTGCTGAAGACTGGATTCCAGGATGGTAAGCCTTTGTTCCCTTAGGCCCAGGATCAGAAGCAGAAGACACGATGAGCGTTCTGCTGCAGAGAATGCAGAATAACGCAAAGCAAGATTCATCCATCGGGTGTGGTTTAAATAGCCTCCTGTAGTGCTTAGGGGTCTCCTTCCACAGCCACGCCTAGGTAAGAAAAGAGTTCCTGCTTTCCAGAAGAGTTCCAGTGTTCTGAACCTAGGGAGTGGCTCCAGCCCCACCCAACAGGAAAAGTAGTCCCAAACAGAAGAGGATCAGGGGTTCAACTGGCAGGTAAGTAAGCAGCATGGTCTGCTGCAGGTAAGTCCACCCAAGCATTATGAGCCCGGCGCTTCCAGCGCTGGGACTGGGCATCTTTATGAGCCTGGTGCCACTGGCGCCAGGACAGGGTCCAAAAGGTCCCAATTGGGACTGGCTGGCACTCGGAACCGGGGTTATGGGTCTGCTTCCAAGGGAGTCGGGCAAGTCCTGATCTTTTGGAAGCAGAGATCATGACAATGTGCCACTACCGTCACGTACGGTGGCGAGTAATTTTCAATGTGCTCCACTAACCTCACTATTACCTCACTTTCTGCAAATGTATATGCATATAACTAAATGTTGTAGTTGTTAAAACATAGTGTACTAACAACGTGTTCGGACTGGCTGCATTAGACAGGCAGTAGCAATGTTAAGATGTGAGATTTGAAATGACTCGATTAGTAATGTATATTATTTGAATGTTTATGATGCAATGCACCCCAAATCGGCAACACACGAGGAAGATGCCTTTGCGAGTTCATGTAAGACCATTCACCCTCCCACCCAGTAGAGCCTGCCAGATGAAAGAGCAGAGGCCTGCGCCGCGCTGCTCCACCTCCCTCAACTAGGCTGGAGCCGCTTCAAAGATTTGTAGTACCCTCTGCAGCACCCAAGGCCACGGCCCGCCACCTGCGTTATTTACAGCCCAGCAGTAAACCTCCGCCTGAATACACAAATCCAAGGCGCCCTCTCTTAAACCCCACAACCCACCAGATCACCTTAGATTCATGGCCCTTATAAAGCCAGGATACCCAATACTATGGCAACATACTGCAGCACATACATAACGACTTCTAACAAGACAGGGAGACGTGCACCGCCTGTCCCATTCCTCGAGGCTTAGCCCCACGACCTATGATACTTGGTCAACAGGACACTGGTAACTAGGTATTGATGAATCGCTATCAAACCCCTTTCAAGGTGCATTCCTCCTGTGTTGCATTAACCTGTAGAATAACCTATTGAAAGATTTACTAAAAAAGATAAATATTGCAATGACTGAATGACTGCGGCATGCATGGTCTAGGGCAGATAAGTCAGGGGAAGACATTCATCTCTGACACTGGCCACAATGGCACAACAACACTGTCCGGATGAACCCAGCGGCCCTGCCAGGCCCAGCCCAACCCATGAGGCGAACCAGTGACGTCCTTCAGCCAAGGCCAACCACATCGCAGCAGCACCTATAGCTAGTCGTCGCCACCCAATCCCATTGAACTTGTGCCCCCTATAGTATGTAGGTTCTGATGACGTGTTTTGTAAATATATACGCCTGTCTTTGCTATTGTCAGACAGAGCGCTCTCGGAGTTTGCAGAGTTCTTTGCATGCCCAATTCTTATTTGATAAACTCCCATTTACGCTCACCCGCACTCTGTCTTGGCCTTATTCCCATTCCGGGAGAGTCCTTCATTTTCTCTCATTGCGGGGAGGATCGTGCTGGTTGGGGACGCTTGCCTTCACCGGAGATGGTATTTCTCCTGTAACAAACAGTGAGGTTAATATGATAGGCTAAATGTAATACGAGAAAACAATTAAAGGGGCTGCAGGGGTTCTTACCAACAGGTGCTGTCCAAAGTAGAAGGAGAAAAGAATCCAGAAGACTTGGGAAGGTCTGTGAAGGTGTACAAGGAAAAGGTCCAAGCACGATAATCCACTTGACCCGACGGCACGAGGACGCCTACAAAGTCCTGGGAAGTGCTCTTGAAGGAAGTCTCTAGTCCGGGCACTATCACTGACGGTGGGAGTCCAAAATCGTGATTGATATAAGTGGGTAATCCTGTGACAAGTCTGAGTTGGCGTATTGCGGGCGGTGAGGTACAGAACGGGCAGCAAGGAATCCAGAAAGCAAGTCAGAGTCAGCGTGTTGCAAGCAGCGTGTTACAGGGCGTGAAGCAAGACAATACAGTAAGCAGTTGCTGTTACGTCTCAGTAGACCATGGGAGGAAGCATACATGGGCAATAAGGATAATCTATGGACGCCAGTGCGGGGCGTGACAAGAACGTGGGTACGGATGGTTTCCTGAGATCCACTAGTGGTATTAAAAAAAACAAAAATTAAAAAATATTGAAGAAAGAAAAAGTGTTCCCATGCGGACCTCCATGAAAAGGTTAACGATTTGGGTATCGTTTAAAAGGTAGGAAAAAAGACCGAAATGCTTTCAAGGATTCCGGTTCTCTATCCTCACTATGTGAGAAGGCAGGGTCGGAGCATACTAACATGAAAGCGGGGAGTGCACTGGGTGGGTAGAAGCAAAAAAGACTGGTTGAAATTAATGGTAAAGTTGTGGTTATGCCACAAATGAATGAACTAAACAAAACATGGGGTGCAGGCACGACAGTAAATGGAGATAAGCTCACTGCTGAGAAGTTTTGGGGATTAAACGTAGTATCACAGACTGGACATGAGAGGGGAAGTCAACTTGGTCGATCATCCAGTGGGAAACTGAGCAGATCCATGGGTACTGAAAAAGAGAGATCCCGATTACCATTGCCTCATTTCCTAGCCCTAAATTTTGTAATGCGAGCACACAGATGAAAGCAAGTGAGTCAACTGAAATAAGTGTCGCAAAAACAAAAACCGAAAATATATTTGGGTCGCTGGCAGGTGCTGATTTCCTGCAAAAGGCGAGGGGCGGCAAAAGTGAATTTTCTGTACAGTGCAACTTGGAAGCTAGACAAACCCTTGAGAGTGAGCATATGAGTCCTACATCCAGGGTAGAATTTGACCCTCTGCCCTCCAAATGGGAGATCGTGAATGTAAACTGTAAAGGCCTTTGGGATTGCATGTACAAACCCTGGCAATGGTTGAGAATATGCAAGGGCCAAATAGAGAGCGGAATATGGGCCTACACTTGCTGATTGCAAACAGATTGGGAAATGAAACAAGAACATGTTTGAATAGGAGCAATTTTCTGTTGATATTCTCAGAATTGCTTAACCTGCGGGCCATACCGTCCTTTGAAATCGAAAGGGTGGAATTGCCAGACAAGAAAAATGTTGGCCGTTGTATCCTCCATTTCAGATCCAAGTTGGTGTTTCACTTAATACATTCAGAAAGGCAAAATATAATCAAACCTGGGGTTTTGCGTGGATTTGGCTAATGAGGGGGATGTGACAACGTACAGCAGGAGTGACAACGTACAGCGGGAGTGACAATGTGAAAGGAGATCGAAACCACCTATTCAAAAGGAGGGGCCCACTAGAGAGGCAAAATGCGGCCATATCGTAACAGTGCGCCTCCCTTTCAAGGGCATCTGTCACAATGGTGACTACAGACTGCATTTGGGCCAAATAAGAAGGCTCTTGGTCCAAGGGAGGAAAGGCAAGGAAAAGGAGTTACAGGTAACTCTGGGAGGGAATCACTATCCCTCGGTAGCCTCATGGAACTCTCAGGGAAGTATACATCTACTCTCAAATTCGGGAGTAATGGCCGGCTTGAGCGATTCTACGTGTATCCTTTTACAGGAAACATGGATGTATGAGGCCCCAATATTGTATGGCTATGAAAATCTTTTGCCAACCCACCAAATATAGCGGTAAGGTAAGGCCAGCAGGGTGTTTGGTTAGGGCAGTCGGATCTGGCCCAGGCCTGGTTTGTTCCAAGCTCTTGCATCTACCCTATAGCCTACTAGCTGTGGTTATTTCCAGTGCTGAAAATAAACTTGATGTTCTGATTATTAAATGTCTATTGGCACAGTGGGGTATGCGAGTTAAATGACTTCTTGGAACGTTTAACGGCCAATATAATGAATTGGCGTTTGGAGGTTCCCAATGGCATAGCACTCCTGGTAGGAGACTTAAATGCAACCTGCGTAACTCCAGAAGGTGCTGGCCAAATATGGGATATTACAGCTGACTCTAGCACGACTAATAAAAAAAAACAGGGCGGGCATGGATATGGATTGGATTATTTCGCTTTCTTCAGTGGGCTTAGCTGTGCTGAATGGGGAGGGTAAAGGGCAGCAAAGGGGCAGAGCACATGGCACCGGGGGAAGAGCGATTCCACTTTGGATTATTTCTTTGCAGACCTTGTTCTAGTTCCAAGGTGTACAAGCTTCGACATAGTAGAAAATACGTGGAGTGACCAGTGCATATTGAAAGCTAATTTTGAGAACAATATGTTTGAGGCGCACCCATCAACAGTGCTAGGGACAAAAGTCAATGAGGGGCGAAATAGCATTAGTTGTAATCAGAACAACATCAACAGGCTTATGTTTTCCTGCTAATGGATTCCTCAAGTCTGGAATGGAAATGTGCACAATTTAATGTGGTAAAATATGACAACACAGTAAATGAACCAATGCAGGGTTGGGGAACAATATGGGTGATTGGTCGCAGAAAGATGGGCTCACTTCATAGGCACGCGTTTGATGAAGCATTGGCCAATAGGAAAAATGGCCTAAAGAAATCAATAAGGGAGATAAATAGGTCAATTGTAGATCCGGTCATAAAAGTGGCGATGCGGAGAAAAGTTAAACAGGCCTTTAGGAATTATTACAAGATGCGCTGAGCGAATATAATGCAAAAGGACACTCAATATTTGTATAAAAAGAGAAGTGTCTGCTTTTTGGGGACTGGTAAATAGTTTAGAGGGGTCGAAAGAATAGGTGCAGGTAACTCCAGTTCCAGAGCATGTTTGGGTGGAAAATATCAGAAATGAATACTCAGTAAATGAAGAAATTGGTCTCCAATCAAAATCATTAGAACCAATAAATAGAGTAGACTCATGGGTACTGAATGTAAAAGTGGAATTTGTGAAATAATATGAAATGTAATCCATCAAGAGCAGCCGGCCCCAATGGTCTCACAAACAACACACTAAAGAGCGCCCCTAAGAACTGGGCTGTGGCTCTATCAAGTTTATCTAACAGCTTTGCACTTAATTTCGAATATCCACCCTCTTGGCAGACTGTCTTTGTTGTCCCAATTTAGAAAAAAGGGGTTTAGAAGTGTAGCGTCTAGTTACCGTCCTATCTCGCTACTAGACACAGATAGTAAGGTTTTTGTTGCACTGCTACTGAAGCACTCAGAGGACTAAGCTAAGGAAATTGGCAGCTTATCTCATTTGCAAACAGGCTTCAGACGCGGCCACCTGACCAATGTGAATGGCCTTGTGACCAGGCTTCTACAAGAAGATGCCTGGCCTGATTCCGCTAAGTGCACCTATATGGCTTCGGTAAATCGGACTACAACTTTCGACTTGGTCGATCGAAATTGCCTTTGGTCGAAATTAGATTCATGGGGCATACCTTCAGGTCTGCTGAAGCCAATTAAGGGTTTGCATGAGTAATCCAGAGTCAGAATAAGGCTTAATAGAGCAGGGGATATGTCTAGGCAAATACAAGCCAATTCCGGCTTAAGTTAGGGCTGTGTATTGGCGCCCGCTCTGTGCAATCTTTGTGTCCAATGCATTTGAATTCCTTGCTCGTCGATCGTTTGTTCCTCCAAGAGTGGGTCAGTTGACTATTCCAATGTTGGGGTATATTGAGGATTTTATGCTTGTAGACACCACAAAGATTGGGTTGCAAAGACTGCTAAATGGCTCTTCAGAATATGTAAACCTAAATGGACTGACAATCAACCAGATATAAACAAAACTCCTGCCGCTTGAGAAAAGCAGGAAAAAAGGGAAAAAGACCTTGGCCTTTGAGAAAACAATAGTAAAATGGAGCCCAAGTATTAAGGCAGAAGGCAAAAATATTAGGAAATCAGCTTCGAAAAATTGATAGAACATATAGAAGATACTCACTAAAGCCGGCACTAGACTTTTATGAGGGAAAGATGATACCCAAAATTACATATGGGATGGAGCTATGGTTTGATAGTGTACTTCCCACTCTCTAATCCATTGAAGCATGGGTTTGGAGAAAGATTCTGAAGGTCCCCAATGCGATTCCGGTGGCGGACATCAGATTCAAGTTGGGTATGCTTTCAATAAGAGTATGAATATTGTTGAAATTACTTTTGATGTATAGACGTATTGCCAGCCCCAAAAAGAATATATTATATTCAGAACTGTCAAAAAAAATCTGGACATGCACGGTGGTATGGGTCCTGGAAAATGTTTGTATTGTTTTAGGAAAAATGCACTTCTATACTGAATGAACTTCATTTCAAAACCGAGGACTTAATCATGAGACCAAATCAAGTTAAGTTAGCTTTGTATGATGCAGACTGGATTATAACCACAGAGAGTGTACACAATTATGCCTCTCTAAGTCACTTGGGTCATGAGCATAAGAAAAGAGGTGTAATGGCTCCTTGCTTAAAGGTATTTCCTAATAAGTACTACCGTACAAGAGATTTACGGTTTTGTTGGAACTTGATTCCAACAAGAAGTCTGCAACTAAGTAGGGGTTCAATAAAGGAGGAGGAAGCAATATGTTGTTTCTGTAATAACAGAGTCCATCGAAACTACAAAACACCTAATTCTGTATTGTACTGCACTTGACTCAGTAAGAAATAAATATTTGGTGCCCAGGTTTTAAAAGATCGTACGTGCAAATGAGTATAATCTATTGAAATTATGCCTCGGGTGCTCTGTGAATGAAGATGGAATAGCAATAGCAGCCTTTCTGATGCAGTTAAATTGTAAAAGGTGACAAATGATTTAAGGATTAGTAAGGGCAATGAATTTTAAAACAAATTTGATCGTATATAATGGTGGCTTTGTACTGGATGTGTTGGTCCTACACATGGTGTCATTGGTTTTAGAACTAATGGAAAATAAAGATTTAATAAGTTTGATCACACAAACTAGGTCCCTAATATTGGTGAGTGGGTGGCTGGAGGAAAAAGAGGGCCTCTTTGTTTTACCGAGGCTTCCATGACGATATGACAGATACTTTGTCTGTAGTTGTGGATCGGCCAACATCCTGCAATGCGTTAATTGACTTGGTCATGCAGGTGGATTATCGTTTGGGAGAGAGAAAGAGTGAGCATCGAAAGGCCTGGAGTGCGGTTAAGATTTCCCCGCGTTTCGATAGATCCAAGGTGGATGGGGTGAATAAGGAGGAGAGAGTAAAGGCAATGGAGCAGGGTGGAAGAGTGCGTGGGCCATTATCCAAGGAAAAGGATAGGTGAAGAGCCAACAATTGTGTTTGCACTGTGGGAAAAGTGGTAATTTTCTGGGGAATTGTCCCTATACCCCCAAAAGAATACAATCGTCCAACAACAGATTCTAGCAGGTTGCTAACACTCTTCAGGCAGCAATTACAGTTAACGTATCCTTGCAGTTTCAGGGTAAGTTGAAGGGGTCATGGCTGGCGATGACTGAATCTGGTGTAACAGGACATTTTATGGATTGGGGATTAGCAAAGTCTTTGGGAATTCCACTTGTTCAGCAGGGTGTTGTGGGCCAGGTGAGGGCTGTGGATGGTTCCCGGTTCAATTCTGGACCTATCACTCAAGAGACAGTTCCGTTGTTAAAATGTCTATGGTGGGAAATTATAGGGAGATCATTGCCTTTGGGTTCATTGATGCACCCCAATTACAGATTACCCTGGGAATGCCATGGTTAACTTTCCATAATCCTGTGATTGATTGGAGTAAAAGAGAACTGGATTTTAAGTCTGAATTTTGTAAAGAACACTGTATTCATTTTGATCGAGAAGACGAGGCAGAGTGAAGATGAGAAGAGAATTTCAGCCCTGGCAGATGGTTGTGGAGTTGTACATTCCATTGGAGCTGTTTTGGGGATGTTACCGGAGTGTTACAGTGAAGTTGTGGATGTCTTTCATGAAGTTGAGGCAGGAGAGTTGGCACCACATATGTCTAAGATTGAGTTAGAGGATGGAGATATTTTGCCAAGTAGTAGAGTGTAAGCATTGACGAAAAAGAGAAGTACTTAAAAGAGTATATTGATAAAAATCTGAAAAGAGGTTTTATCAGGCATTCACAGTCCCCAGCTGCCTCGCCCCTATTCTTTGCTCCTAAGAAGGAAGGGAGGTTGAGAGCATGTATTGATTATCGCTCTTTGAACAAGGTGACCATAAATAAAACGATACCCATTGCCATTGATTTCTGAGATGTTGGGTCGAATTCAAAGATCGACTAGCTTTACCAAATTGGATGTGAGGGGAGCCTACCATATGGTTAGAGTCAGGCAGGGGGATGAACGGAAAACAGCTTTCAAAACTATATTCAGGTGGCATCTTTTCAATTCTTTATTAATGACGTCCTCAAATAATTTTGGGATATTTTCCTTGTAGTTTACATAGATGACATTTTGATTTTTTCCCACGATCTGGAACAGCATCACGATCACGTCAGGCAAGTGAAAGTTGCAAGATCATCATCTCTTTGCTAAGCTGGAAAAGAGCCAGTTCCATACAGAAATCGTTGCGTTCCTAGGCTTTGTTATATCTCTGCGAGGGCTTGAGATGGACAACAAGAAGGTGCAGGCTGCGAAGAATTGGCCAACCCTTACCCGGATTAAGGAGGTCCAAAGTTTCTTGGGATTCACCAATTTCTACAGAAGATTCATAAAAGACTTCTCTCCTTGATTATTCCACCCATCACTAGACTTCGTAAGAAGGGAGTGAAATTCATCTGGCGTCTGGAGGCAGAAGACGCTTTTAGATCCTTGAAAGAGAAGTATGTCTCTGGGCCAATTTTGTTACATCCTGATCCATCTAAAACTATTTTTGTTGAAGCAGGCACATCCAATCTAGCTATGGGAGCAATTACATCTCAAAAGTATGGAGAGAAGGGCCAGTTGCATCCTGTGGCTTATTTTTCAAAGATGTTTTCAGCGGTTTAGTGTAATTACACAATTATGGATAGAGAGTTGGTAGCAATAAAGGAGGCCTTTGTAGAGTGGCAGCATTATTTGATGGGTGCTCGGCATACCGTTACAGTCCTCTATGACTATAGGGTGTACTTTTCCTTAAGTCAACCAAAACATGAACTCCTATACAACTATGGAGGTCTTTGTCTTTCGCGGATTTTAATTTTGTTGTTACCTCTAGACCAGGCAGGCAGATGCTCTATCCAGACAATTCCCTGGGAGTAAGCAAGAACTGGAAATAAGTCAAAAACCTTTAATTTCAGACGAACATTTCATGTCAGCCAATACTTCAAGTGATGAAATCTTGTTCCGGGAGATTCAGCAGAGTTTGTCTTTGATCAGATGGACGACTGGGTATGTCAAGATCCTGCACGGTCTATCTCTGAAGGTTTGCCATACTTTGGTGCCAGATGGTTTCTTCCTAACGAAGCTCTGTGTGAAAAAATCCACAAAGAATGTCATGAATGTTTTGGCAGGTCTTACTGGTTTCCGGAAGACAGAGTTAGCTGTAAGGAACTCATGGTGGCAACTGTAAAGACAGACACAAGTGATCACAGTTCAAGGGTATTTAATAAACTGTTTGTGCAGGTTGGAAAAACACCTAATCAAACCTAAATCTAAGGGAGTAAGCTACGACCATCAAATAATAATAAGGCAGTCCAAGCGGCGTCTTGTCAAATAAAAGGGCCTACACTGAGAAAAATCTATTGCCAATCCTTATAACTAAATACAAAAAGAGCGTGGGATAAGATTCACAAGAAAGAAAGAAGTGTTCACAAATGATAAGTCAGGATATGGTAGCGTTTTGAGCTCGGGACTCTTGAGCACAGCACACACTCTAGCTTTCTCAGCATGAGACGACAGTTCCAGCTTCAGCTATCAGTGGTTAAGTCTCTTTTCTACCAAAGGTCACGTGCCTCCGAGGACCTGGTGTGGTCAAGATAACAAACAAAAAGTTCCTATCCGTATGATCACCCCTGGATCCCCCTCTTCCGGGCTCAGATCCACAAACGGCTCTTAGCAATATCAGGACCTTTGTAGTTAACCTTCGTGCTTCCGAATCAAAATATCAAAAAAAGTTCCTTTCGGATTGTATTTCAGGTGAGGATTCTTCACCCCTAGATCCCCCTCTTCCGGGCTCAGACCCCCCTCGAATATCAACCTTCCTCCCTCATGTCAGGTTCACCCTGGCTTGTATTCAAAACAATGTCTCGGTTGCATTCACGTGTCATTGGGGTGATGGCTTCTCACCCCTGGATCCCCCTCTTCTGGCCCCAGAGCCTCCCTCAGTCAGGGTCACTATGGCCTTTTTTGGTGGGTGATGATTCCACCCCTGGATTGCCCTCTTCCGGGCTCAGACCCCTCTCGAATGTCAGCCTCCCTCCGTCGGGTTCACTATGGCTTGCATGCAAAGATATTTCCATCTTTCACATTCAAAAATCTTAATGGCTTTTTAAACAGTTCACTGTGGACCTCCCTCTGCCGGGTTCACTCGTGTCAACACAATGTTCATTGGGACTTTAGAGTTTGCCCCTTTCCATCGGGTTCACTCTTGCCAATCACACACAATTTCTTCCACTTTCTAATGATGCAGGATTCACTTCCCTTAGCTTTACAATTGTCTGCCAGTCAAAGACTTTTGACTGTACAGAGGATTGTACTAGACCCCTGTATGACCACTTTGACCCCTTTCTCATCTCGTTCCCAGGGCCTCTTGGCAATGGTAGTTTCAACAATAAGGTAATTGCCCAGGGTTTATCAAATTAACCGCCTGGCTTTTCTTGTCTCTGGAGTCAAGGACTGTACCACAGTGGCAAGCAGCTCTCCATAGATTGGTTATCAGCGGAGGAGGGCCCTGTGTATTATTGACATCTGCAGTAACACACGCTGGCTATTGTTTGCAGCCTTAGGATTCCTTCCACTGAGGTTTTGCGGGCTTGGATCGAAAAGGGCAAGGTTGCTTCTCTCCTTGACACTCTTTCGGTTCTCGCCGCCTTTCTCCTCCTCTTGAACTTCCGTACTTGGGCAGCTGAGTCACTGTGTGCTCTGGTGTGCCAACTTTTATACCTGTAGGGAAGGGAAAGGGCCGTCAGGTGGGTGAGGTTCCGGTCAATTGCCTGACCTTTGTGTTGGGACATGTCAGGTAAATGGCCCTAGTGTTAGTCCGTTGTCTTTCTTGGTGTAAGAAAGTGTTTCTGTCGGAAAGGGGAGGGGGTTACTGTGTCTGAATATCCTACGTGGTAGGCTGGGGAAAAAGTTATAAAAAGGGGATACCGCGTCTCACCCGTCGGTGTCCCACTTCTACTCCCTGAAGACCCTTCCAGGTGATCCTCTCGCACTGGTCCACCCCCAGGAATTGGATCCAATAGGGATGGCCGTGTCCTGGCCACCTGGATGACAGATCCCCGGGGACTAGTCAGGGAGACACCTTCAGGTTTCTCACATAGTACAGAGGCATTTTTGGTGGGAGAATTTGAGGGAGAACACAGAGTTTGTGAAAACCTGTGAAACATGCGCAAAATCTAAAGTTGCCGTAGATAAACCTGTTGCGCTGTTAGACCCTTTACTAAGCCCTCCAATGCCGTGGCATACTGTTTCGTTAGATTTTATTGTAGAGAGAGAAGCGTTAGTTTCTCGCAGCGCGTGCGCTGCAGTAGCAATTATTTCCTTTGACAGCGCTGTCCACGTGCACGCTCCAGAGGCTAGTGTCATCTTTTCAGAAAGGAGGGCAGGCCCAGTAGTGTTTATATAAAAACGCATGAGTGGCGGCGGCAGCAAGCATTCTCTTCATTTCGCTGCAACCGCGCTTGAGCAGCAGACTAGTGCCTCCCTTTGGGACACACAGCAAACTGTTCAGGTTAAACTGTGTGATGTTCAAAGCGGATCATTCGTTGGAAACGGACAAAAGATTTCAGTACAGGAACTCTACGAACTAGTAATTCCTGCGCATGCTCCATAGACTCATTTCTGGGTGGTAAGGAGCAGTGCGCAGATACTCATTCTGGTACTTGGAAAGTGACTAATGGAATGAACTCAGCTCAATTCTAAAGAAGAGCACTTTGATAAAGGGAATGTTTTAAAGGACGCTGTAAGAAGCGAGAGGTTCATTTCAAATGGGAAAACTCAACATTAAAGCATAAGGGCAGTTTTTACAACTTTAAGGAAAGCAGCATTCTATTCAAGGGGACAGTTTTTCAGCCTGCTACGTGGATAGTTATGAACTCAAATCCTTAAAAGAAGAATAGTTCAGATTCTTTAAAAGAAAACTAAAACTTCCAAGGAAGTTCCCTTTCAAGTTAAGAGGAGTTTCTGAAGTCACGCCTTCCAGCTATTCAGGGAGGCATCACAGGTACTGCAAGCTACAGGGGAATCATTGTGGGGCAATTTGTTTGAAAGGAAATAATACCTGCAACTTTCTCGTCCTCTGCAGGTGCTCAGCAAGTTAGAGAGTGACCTGTGTTCTGATCTTTATTTTATCCACTTCGCCTTTCCCTCAGGGGTGTTGAGACTTCTGCTGTTATCTAGTAGTTGACTGCACATTTTAGAGGGACTATGGGGCTCAGCAGCTCATGCGGACCAAGATTCATGACCGGACAGAATGAAAGGCCAATGATTGAATCTGCCTGAGCTGATGAACCCACTTTGAGACCATGGCTGAAATGGGGGAATTAATTAGAGAATTGAGGGAGGAGCTTTGGATTTCCCACCAGGAGAATGAAAAATAAAGCAGAAGAGTAGAGGAGTTGGGAGAAGCTGCGTCTCAGATACAAGTATCTTTTAGATGGCAGAGTTTGGAGGCAGGAGACTTAGGGGAGCAACCTCCGTTGTTGGTTAGGGAGGACTCGGGATCTAGTGGGAGCGTCGTTAGGGGAAAGGAGGTAACCACAGTTCCAGTTCCTCTGGCTCCTCCAGAACGTTTTAGTGGGGACCCTAAAAGGTTTAAAACTTTCTCAACTCAATGCGAGTTAAACTTCCTTTGTAGACCTGGAAGTTTCCCTACAGAAGAGGCTAGGGTAGCGTTTGTTTTATCTTATCTGTCAGGGGAGGCTGCCGCTTGGTCAGCTTTATTAGTTAGGCAGAAGGGCCCAGTTTTAAAGAATGTTGCTCTATTTCAGATGGAATTTAAGAAGATGTTTGGGAAGAGATAACTTTCGTTATAAATTGATGGCGAGTTATTGAAACTTAGACAGGGGAGTAGAGATCTGGTGAGTTCCATCACTCAGTTCAAATCTTTGGTAACTGAAAGTCAATGGACTGAGGAAAAAAGAACACTGTTTTACCATGGTCTTCGAGATGACCTAAAGGATGCTTTGGCCAATATTGTGGATCGTCTCTCTACTTGTGACGCTCTCATGGACTTGGTCATGCAAGTTGATTTTAGATTAAGTGAGAGATGGAGGCTGGGGGGAAGTGAAGTTGGTTCAGCATGTAGATAGATCAAAGGATTTGTCCAATAAGGATGAGAAAGGGAAGGTAGTAGAATTAGGAAGGAATAGGGGCCCTTTGTCCAAGGAAGAGAAGGATAGGCAAAGGCAAAATAATGTAGGTTTATAATGTGGAAGGTGTGGATATTTTCTAGGAAATTGTATACTCTCGAGAGGTCCCAGTCGGCAAGTCTCAGAACACAGGTTGCTGCAAATACTCTTCAAAGTGCTGTGCCGCACATTACCATCAATGTATCCCAATATAATTTGGGTGCTTTGAAAGGATCTGGTCCAGCCATGATTGACTCGGGGCTACAGCGAAATTCATGGACAGAGGGCTCGCTGAGCCGTTTAGGATTCTCTTAGTACAGAAGGAGATGTTAGAACAAGTCAGAGCGGTGGATGGGTCAGGTCCAATCACTCATGATACCGTTCCTTTGCATTTATTTGTGAGAGGAGATCATGGGGAGGAAATTGTTTAATTAATTGATGCTCCTCAGCTAAAGATTATCGTGGGTATGGCTTGGTTGACTTCTCACAATCCTGTAATTGCTGGGGAAGAACAGTTGTGGATTTCAGTTCAACCTTCTGTAAGGAACATTGTTTTAATTTTTTGTGTTCAGAAGTTGTGTGGAAAATGAGGATAGAATTAGAACTTTGTCTTTGGCAGATGGAGGAGGAGTCAGTCATTCAATTGGAGCGGTAATCGGAAGTTTACGAGAGTGTGTGATGGTTGAGCTAAAACATGGCGCTGGTGCGCAGTGCATTCTGGGAGCACTCAGAGCCATAATGGATATTTATCCATGCCTCAGTGGAAAGCTACACTTGCTTTGCGAAACAACATGTTTTCAACGTTATTCGCTGATGGGCTTGGAATGCAGGTCTTCCCAGCCAAGGACACGGCACTGGGAAAGCTAAGATCCGCAGGTGCCGGCTGGTACCTGATAGCGAAGTTTGTTTTGGTTTGCTATGCCTGCGCCAAGGTTTTGAGATGAGTTATGGAATTGTTTCCCGGGGCGTTTAGGAGAGAGAAGGTTCTTGAGGTTACTGTCGGTTGACCCAGCTGACAACCAACGGTCACCCATCAATGCGCAATTGCCAGAAGGTTCGAGAAGTTGCCACCCCTTGTTGAGGAGGGCATATATGCGGAAGCCCTCAACAGTCAGACGGGATAAGCACAAAGACCTCAGTCGGAGGGGGGACGCTTCGGTCCGACACTCCTGCGGGTTGTTGTGCTCTCGGCCTGGCTGTTATCGGGGTCTTTCAGACGCTTCTGGCGAGATGACGTTTTGTTAAGTTACGCCCACGGTGATGTATTTCTTTCTTTGATTTCTTTATGTTTTCTGTGATCTATGTCCATGTTATTTGTATGAGTTATTTCTATGTACCTGTAAGCTTTGAATAAATAGCCGTAAAGAGCTGATTATCTTCTAAAGTGTGCGTGGCTGTGAATTATTGTGTCTGTTTTTGGGTTGAAGTATTTGCTCTATAATTGCACTGGTGATTTATGGTAGTTCCGTGCACTTTGCAGAGGAGAGCAATACAGAGTGCTATAACGATTTAGAGGATGTGTTTGATGAGTTTGAAGCTGGGGGGTTACCACCACACAGGTCTTATGATTGTAAGATATATTTGGAGGATGGAGCAATGTTGCCCTGTAGTAGAGTGTATGCACCGACTCAGAAAGAGAATGATTATTTAAAGGAACACTTGGAAGAGAATCTAGCTAAGGGCTTCATTAGGCATTCTCAGTCCCCCGCAGAATCTCCCTTATTTTTTGTTCCAAAGAAGGATGGGAAGTTAAGGACTTGTATTGACTATCTGTCATGATCTCTGCTTCCAAAAGGTCAGGGTTTTCCCAACTCCCTTGGAAGCAGATCCATAACCCAGGTTCCGAGTGCCAGCCAGTCCCAATTGGGACCTTTTGGACCCAGTCCTGGCGCCAGTGGCACCAGGCTCATAAATATGCCCAGTCCCAGCGCTGGAAGCGCCGGGCTCATAATGCTTGGGTGGACTTACCTGCAGCAGACCATGCTGCTTACTTGCCTGCCAGTTGAGCCTCTGATCCTCTTCTGTTTGGAACTACTTTTCCTGTTGGGTGGGGCTGGAGCCACTCCCTAGATTCAGAACACTGGAACTCTTCTGGAAGGCAGGAACTCTTTTTTTACCAGGAACTCTTTTCTTACTTAGGCGTGGCTGTGGAAGGAGACACCTAAGCACTACAGGAGGCTATTTAAACCACACCCGGTGGATGAATCTTGCTTTGCGTTATTCTGCACCCTCTGCAGCAGAACGCTCATCGTGTCTTCTGCATCCGGTCCTGGGACTAAGGAAAAAGGCTTACCATCCTGAATCCAGTCTTCAGCAACACCTATAAAGACAAGAAAGAACAGGTTAGCATTCCGGCATCTGAAAGGCAAAGGCTTACCTACTCTTCGTGCGCTCCGGAGGTCTTCACACTGCATTCCGGCATCTGAAAGACAAAAGCTTACCAACTCTTCGCACGCTCCGGAGGCCATCGGCGTTGCATCCCGCATCTGAAAGACAAAACAAGGTGCGTTTAAAGACATTGGGGAACTTTAATACTCACGTGCCATTACTCCTTTCCACATCTAACCCAGTGGGTATCCCAGCACCTTGCAGCCGCTCCGAACTTGTACCTGCAAAATAAAAAGACAGTTAGAGCGCTTCGTGAAGCTGGCAACAAGCGCTTACTTACGTGCTTCCAGGCGCTTCTATTCATCACACGGGCTCCATCTTCAACTCACTTCAGCCCGTCATCCGCCATCGCCGGAACCCTGCAAAACAAGCGACATCATTATTAAAGACTTTAAAGACATTTAAGTTACTCGAAACTTACCGTTCGTGCAGTAAACGACGGACAGCGGTCCTCTGAAGTCAAGAGGCCTGCGCTACCTATCCAGTGAAGAAACTGGTTACAGCACCCTGCCCCAAGGCAGATGGAGCGCTCGGCATTCACTTACCTAAGGTGAGAGCGTTAACCTGTGGGGGTCTACAGGAGAGGAGAAGAGGAAAGAGATCGGGACACCCCAATAACCCCAGTTCATTAACCCCGTATTTTCTATCTGCAGACATCTTACTCTGCACGTCAGGCATACAGGGCACAGAGGTCCAGCCCAAAGAGCCAACCGGGTGCTGCACATCACCTTTGAAGATACGGTAGTCGCCCAGTCAAGACCGGCGCCTCTGCGAGAATCAGGTGAGCGTTACAGAACGCAAAGACTACCGCAAAACTCTCGCCCAGGCGCTATGGAAACCTCGGATACTGACCACCTAGCCCGGTTACTTGGGGAACTAAGGGCTGAAGTGCATGCAGCTCGTCAGGAAACGAACGCTCTAAGAAGGGAACTAATTATTTCCAAGGAGAGAACGGATGATCTTGCTAGACAATTGCTACAGTCACAAGCCGGACAGACCCCGCTACCCGCATCAGGGGCAAATCTTCCTTCAACATCCTCTATGAATCCAGTGCAGATCAACCTACCTGGGAATGTACCTCTGGCTCCGCCCGAACGATTTTCTGGTGACCCAAAGAGGTTTGCGGTATTTATCAATCAGTGCCGGTTGCACTTCTTATGCCGGCCAGCAGCCTTTCCAACTGATCAAGCTAAAGTAGCTTTTGTACTTTCGTACCTTAGTGGCAATGCGGCAGACTGGTCGATCCCTCTAGTTAATCAAGATGATCCGGTTCTCCATGATTTTCAAGCCTTTCAGCTTAGTATGGAAAAACTGTTCGCAAGACATGCACAGGGGCAGGCCTTGGACAATGAGATTCTTTCGTTGCGACAGGGTAATCAAGACCTTTTGGCTTATATTGCATCTTTCAATAGACTAATAGTGGAAACTCAATGGCCTGAGGACAAAAGGATTACGCTGTTTTATAGAGGTCTACGTGGAGAGCTCAAAGACGTTTTAGCCCAAGTAGTGAATCCCCCACAAGACTGTTCGGATTATATAGACTTGGTCGTTCAAATAGATCACAGACTGCAGAACAGGAAGGCCGATCGTTCCAAGTTTGATGCTCGAGTATTTTCCAAACCGCCAACTCCTTCCAAAGGAGTAGACTCCAGGGAACCCATGCAAATAGGGGGTCTGAAAGGTCCTCTAACACAAAGGGAGCGGGAAAGGAGAAAACAGTTGCAATTATGCCTATATTGCGGAAACTCAGGGCACTTTCTTCGAGACTGTCCGGTGAAACCTGCCAAGAAGGCAGTAGGAGCAGCAGTTACCACAGTTACAAACTCTGAGCAGGGAAACAACCTCGCCCGACAAGAATAGAGGTCCTCTTGCCGAGCGTGAAAACCAGTTCCGTGACCTCGCATTTCGTGATACCTATGGTCCTCATTAGCCCTGATAATCCGAGTCGATTACATGCAATTGAAGCTTACGTCGACAGCGGTGCCATCGGCAATTATGTGGATCATGAAATGGTTTTGAGGATGAATCTAACTCTTTGTCCCAAGGCTGTAAAGGACGTCATTACTACGGTGGATGGTACGGAGATAGCCTCCGGGCCAGTAACGCATACCACTCAAGAGGTGACGCTAGTAAGTCAAGATGGACACCATGAGAAGATCGTGTTCGATGTGATCAAGGCCCCTCAGTTCCAGATTATTCTAGGAATACCTTGGTTAGAGAAACACAATCCTCTGATCGATTGGCGAGCAAGAACGGTCCAGTTTCCAGAATGTGTCTCTACGTGTCACCCTCCACCTGGTGTTGCACTGGCAGCAATTTCTTCAGAGACTCCCCAGTTACCTCCCGAATACCTAGAATACCAAGATGTTTTCCGGAAGGAGCAGGCTAACTCTCTACCTCCTCATAGGTCTTATGACTGCCAGATAGACCTGATACCTGGATCTACTCCTCCTTGTAGTAGAATTTATGCCCTCACCGAGCCTGAGAACCTTCACCTTCGACAATACCTGGATCAATACCTGGCAAATGGGTTTATTCGTCCCTCCAAGTCCCCTGCCTCTTCAGCTTTGTTCTTCGTTCCAAAAAAGGAAGGAGACCTTAGAACTTGTATCGATTATCGCTCCCTGAACCAGATCACCGTTAAGAATAGATATCCGTTACCTTTGATCCCTGAACTCCTGGACCAAGTCAGAAAAGCATGCATATATACAAAGCTGGATCTTAGAGGAGCTTACCACTTGGTACGAGTAAAAGAGGGCGATGAATGGAAGACGGCCTTCCGCACCAAGTATGGGCTATTTGAATATCAGGTCATGCCCTTCGGACTTTGCAATGCCCCGGCCGCCTTTCAATATTTTATGAACGATGTCCTCAGAGAGCTCATAGATGTGTGTGTTGTTGTTTACATCGACGACATTCTCGTTTATTCGTCATCGGAATCTGAACATCGGAAACACGTGAAAATGGTCCTCGAAAGATTGCGTCAACACAAACTTTTCGCTAAGTTGGAAAAATGTGTTTTCAACGTGACTGAAGTTGAATTCTTGGGATTCATATTATCACCTGGCGGAGTGCGTATGGATTCAAAGAAGGTCGATGCAGTTCTCAAATGGCCATCACCATCCTCCGTAAAAGGTGTGCAAAGCATGTTAGGCTTCGCTAACTTTTACCGCAGGTTTATCCCCGAGTTCTCTCGAATAGTCCAGCCCATCACTGCCTTGTTAAAGAAAAACAAACGTTTTGAATGGTCTAGCGAGGCGGAACAAGCTTTCCAGGATTTGAAGACTAAATTTATCTCTGCACCAATCTTAAAACACCCTCGCCCCGAACTCCCCTACATCGTGGAAACTGATGCTTCAAGCCTTGCCATGGGGGCAGTTCTATCACAAAAGGACCCGGTAACCAATCAGTTGCATCCCGTGGCATTTTGGTCCCGCAAATTCTCGCCTCCTGAAGTCAATTACACGATTACTGACAAGGAACTTCTGGCTATCAAGTCTGCCTTTAAGGCTTGGCGGCATTATCTGCTGGGGGCCCGACACACCGTTACTGTGATTACGGATCACCGAAACCTGCAATATTTGAAAACCGCAAAAGCCCAATCCTCTAGACAACTCCGTTGGGCATTATTCTTTGCCGAGTTTGACTTCATAATTACCTATCGACCTGGTACCAAGAACGGTAAAGCCGATGCCCTTTCTCGGATGGGAGTGGAAGAACACTTGATCAACCCTAAACCTGTACCAATCATTCCCGAACAAAGAATTCTGGGTGTAATCACCACAGAATCCATAGAGGAAGTTAAGGATAAAGCCAGGCAACTGGTAACTCCAGCAGACATACAGAATTGGCATCTGCAGGGAAAGGACTTTGCAGTAAAGGACAACTTATTGTATTTCCAAGAACGATTATACCTACCCAGCACAGATTTACAGAAAAAAGTAATCTCTTGTTATCACGACTCTTTAATGGAAGGTCATCCCGGTATAGCCAAGACCTCAGAAAAGATCAAGCGCTACTTCTGGTGGCCGTCTTGGAAAAAGTCATCAGAGACTTTATAATGTCCTGTGGAGTATGCGCCCAAAACAAGAGTCAAAAGGAAAGACCAGCAGGCCTCTTACGCCCTATTGACATCCCACCTCGCCCTTGGCATACGCTTTCTATGGACTTCATCACCGATCTACCTCCATGCTCCGGATACAATACGATTCTAGTAATCGTGGACTTATTCTCCAAGATGGCGCATTTCATTCCGCTCAAAGGCTTGCCAACAGCTGCAACTCTGGCCCGAGAATTTCTCAAAAACATCGTCCGACTGCACGGTTTTCCTTCGGTTCTAATTTCGGATCGAGGTAGTCAATTTATTTCTCATTTTTGGCGAAGTTGCTGTCGGTCGGCTCAAATTGATGTGAGACTATCGACCAGTCCCCACCCTCAGACCGACGGACAAACCGAGAGGACCAATCAAACTCTGGAACAGTATTTACGCTGCATGCTGCAACAAACTGAAAAAACTTGGAAAGATATCCTTTGGATAGCCGAGTATGCCTACAATAACTCTGTCCATTCGGGAACTGGGAAAACCCCGTTTTTTCTTTTGTACGGCAGTCACCCTCGAACCTCGGAGTTGGATCCCCTCCAAGATCTTGAAACACCAGCAGTAGACTACCTGCATTCTACAATCACCCACGCCTTTAAGGAAGCTGTTTCTCACCTTCAAAGGGCTAAAGAACAATACAAGAAAGGAGCAGATCAACATCGGAAGGAAGCCCCTCACTATCAAGTAGGGGATCAAGTCTGGTTATCCACCAAATATCTATCTCTAAAAGGGCCACGCACATTCAACCCAAGATACCTTGGTCCCTATTCCATCACTACCATAGTAAACCCAGTAGCGGTCAAGTTGGACTTGCCCCCGCACATGAAGATACATCCGGTCTTCCACGTCTCTCTATTAAAACCCGTGCAACCTCAAACCCGACTAACCAAATCTCCAAAACCTATCCTAGTTGATGGAGAACTCCAGTTTGAAGTCAAAAGCATTCTGGACTCCAAGATCTCCAAATCTAAACTATTCTACCTAATTGACTGGAAAGGCTACGGCCCCCAAGAGAGATCCTGGGAACCTGCTGAATATGTCCACGCTCCTCGCCTAATCAAAAGATTTCACCGAACATTTCCTGACAAGCCAAAACCCCCGGAGAAGCCCGGTTTGGGAGGGGCCTTGAGGGGGGGTACTGTCATGATCTCTGCTTCCAAAAGGTCAGGGTTTTCCCAACTCCCTTGGAAGCAGATCCATAACCCAGGTTCCGAGTGCCAACCAGTCCCAATTGGGACCTTTTGGACCCAGTCCTGGCGCCAGTGGCACCAGGCTCATAAATATGCCCAGTCCCAGCGCTGGAAGCGCCGGGCTCATAATGCTTGGGTGGACTTACCTGCAGCAGACCATGCTGCTTACTTGCCTGCCAGTTGAGCCTCTGATCCTCTTCTGTTTGGAACTACTTTTCCTGTTGGGTGGGGCTGGAGCCACTCCCTAGATTCAGAACACTGGAACTCTTCTGGAAGGCAGGAACTCTTTTTTTACCAGGAACTCTTTTCTTACTTAGGCGTGGCTGTGGAAGGAGACACCTAAGCACTACAGGAGGCTATTTAAACCACACCCGGTGGATGAATCTTGCTTTGCGTTATTCTGCACCCTCTGCAGCAGAACGCTCATCGTGTCTTCTGCATCCGGTCCTGGGCCTAAGGAAAAAGGCTTACCATCCTGAATCCAGTCTTCAGCAACACCTATAAAGACAAGAAAGAACAAGTTAGCATTCCGGCATCTGAAAGGCAAAGGCTTACCTACTCTTCGTGCGCTCCGGAGGTCTTCACACTGCATTCCGGCATCTGAAAGACAAAAGCTTACCAACTCTTCGCACGCTCCGGAGCCCGTCGGCGCTGCATCCCGCATCTGAAAGACAAAACAAGGTGCGTTTAAAGACATTGGGGAACTTTAATACTCACGTGCCATTACTCCTTTCCACATCTAACCCAGTGGGTATCCCGGCACCCTGCAGCCGCTCCGAACTTGTACCTGCAAAATAAAAAGACAGTTAGAGCGCTTCGTGAAGCTGGCAACAAGCGCTTACTTACGTGCTTCCAGGCGCTTCTATTCATCACACGGGCTCCATCTTCAACTCACTTCAGCCCGTCATCCGCCATCGCCGGAACCCTGCAAAACAAGAGACATCATTATTAAAGACTTTAAAGACATTTGAGTTACTCGAAACTTACCGTTCGTGCAGTAAACGACGGACAGCGGTCCTCTGAAGTCAAGAGGCCTGCGCTACCTATCCAGTGAAGAAACTGGTTACAGCACCCTGCCCCAAGGCAGATGGAGAGCTCGGCATTCACTTACCTAAGGTGAGAGCGTTAACCTGTGGGGGTCTACAGGAGAGGAGAAGAGGAAAGAGATAGGGACACCCCAATAACCCCAGTTCATTAACCCCGTATTTTCTATCTGCAGACATCTTACTCTGCACGTCAGGCATACAGGGCACAGAGGTCCAGCCCAAAGAGCCAACCGGGTGCTGCACATCACCTTTGAAGATACGGTAGTCGCCCAGTCAAGACCGGCGCCTCTGCGAGAATCAGGTGAGCGTTACACTATCGCTCCTTGAATAGAGTTACTAGTAAGAATCGATATCCTGTTTTATGTTACCCCTGTATTAGGCTCACTTTGATCTCTTGTAATTTGGCCAGGGTGGAGAAGAAGCAGGTTTGAGTCCAGAGCTATGTGGGACAAGACAAGCAGAGAAGCTGGTGGGAGCGCTGCACTCTAGTTTCTTCAGAAAAGCCATAAGATCAATGGCAATTCAAAAGGTTATCTGCGCAATTACTCACAGTCGCTTACAGCGTTATTTGCTGTTTTTCAGTAGGTAGTTTAGGTATTTAGTTAGTTAGCTTCAACATCTTTTTGAAGGCATCTTTGATCCTGTAAATACGTGGATTGGTGAGACAGTGTTTACGCTCACACAGATCAGAACTTAATGCTGTTTAAACTGAAACGCTAGCGAAGCGTTCACTTTAACCCTGGGGCGAGCGTTTGCCAGCACGAATTTCGTGTGAAAACACATTTAAATAATTGTGAAGAGAAGTGTTAGTTTCTTGGTGCGCACGCACGCTGGCAGCAATTATTTCCTTTGAAAGAGGCGTCTGCGTGCACGGTCCAGAGGCTGGTGTCACCTTATAGAAACGAGGGCAGGCCGAGTAGTGTTTATTTAAAAAAGCATGCGTGGCGGCGGCAGCAAGCATTTTCTTCATTTCGCTGCCACCGCGCATGAGCAGTAGATTAGTGCCTCCCATCAAGGCACACAGCAAATTGCCCAGGTTAAACTGAGTGAAGTTCAAAGCGGATCATCTGTTCGAATTGGACAGTGGATTTCAGTACAGGAACTGAAGCTACGAACTAGTCATTCCCGTGATTGCTCCATAGACTCATTTCTGGGAGGAAAGAAGTAGTGCGCAGATACTAATGCTTGTACTTGGAAAGTGACTACTGGAGTGAACTTCGCTCCATTCTAAAGAAGAGCGCTTTGATGAAGGGAATGTTTTAAAGGAGGCTGTAAGAAGCGAGAGATTCATTTCAAATGGGAAAACGCAACATTAAAGCAGAAGGGCAGTTTTTACATCTTTAAGCAGTGATTTTTTAAGCATGTTTAGAGAACTCGATTTCTTCGAAGGAAAGCAGCATTCCATTCAAGGGGACAGATTGTCAGGCTGCTACTTGGATAGTTATGAGCTCAAATCCTTAAAAGTAGAATAGTTCAGATTCTTTAAAAGAAAACTACAAATTGCAAGGAAGTTCCCTTTGAAGTTAAGAGGAGCTTCTAAAGTCACACCTTCCAGCTATTCAGGGAGGCATCAAAGTTACTGAAAGCTACAGGGGAATAATTGTGGGGCAACTTGTTTGAAAGGAAATAATACCTGTAACTTTCTCGTCCCCTGCATTTAGTGCCTTCCAATATGTTTGTACTAAGATGCAGGATGGCGCTATTCTCTTCCACATTAGTGGTCGCAAGCTCCAATACTAAAGGGCGATGATCACTTAGTACATTCTCTAGAAAATAGAAATCCTTAATCAGGTTCCAAAAACGGTTTGGGAGGCAACAATAATCAATTGTTGTGCATCCATTAGACCCTATAAAGGTTTCTTTTCCCGGTCTATCACCCTTAGTACGACCAATGGTTGATCTCAGGTTCCATCAGTGCAACCAAGATGTTAACCTAAGTCCATCCCCACATGTTCTGGGATCCATCAATTCCGGGTTGGCAACTCCCAGCAAGAGATCCTTTGTATTATCCAATAGGTCTGGCGGGTTTGGGCATAAAGTTCAATATGATAGCATTCATACAGGGTCTTCACACAAATTGCCATCCAGGCTTCCTGGAAAAAAATGAATTAAAATTGCTGCATTAGATCTCTTATGTCCTTCCTTTCAAATGTGGACCTCGCCCCTGCTATATTCCAAGATAGTAGAGAGAATATGTCACCATTAGGGGCATCTCCACCCCAAGTAATTACCTGCTTCAATAGGGGAGTATAACCAGGTTACTCACCGCAGGGACCACCTTACTCCTAGTCCATAGTCCCCTTTCCTCCATACTTATGGGACATTCCTCCGTCCTGTGGGATGGGACCGGAGCACTTTGTAAAAAGCATCCAAAAATGTTGGAATTTTTTTTTTAGACCTTCCTCTCTTTCTGAGCGGGGTCCATCTCAGTTCCGCCCCGCGCATCGCTCATCAGTTGTTTTCTATCGCCAGGTCAGAGACCCCTTAGCAATAACAGAGGAACCTTATTAGAGGGGACGGCGGTCGGGGGTATGGAGGAAAGGGGACTATGGACTAGGAGTAAGGTGGTCACTAGGGAGAGTAACCTGGTTATACTCCCACGTCCCGTCCCCTTTCCTCCATACTTATGGGAGATTCCCAAGCACTCCTTACAGGAACTATGGGTGGATGGAAAAAAAACCCATACTGAAAAAGGTTCTTCAGCACAGCCTGACCAAACTGAGCATCAGATCTTGAGCACATGTCTAGACAATAAGGCTTACGGGGAGGCCCAAGTAACCGCCTTTGCGATGGTCTCCCAGGGGACATATTTCTAAAAGGCAACCGAGACTGCCTTGCCCCACACCAGGTGTGTATGAATACCTTGAGGAGGCTTCAGCCCTTGGACGGTGTAAGACTCCGTAATGCAGGCAGCGATCCATCGAGATATAGTCGCCTTAGAGGCCCGCTTACCTTGCGGATTACCAAAGGTCACAAACAGTTGAGAAGAACTCCTAAACTTGGATGTTCTGTCCAGATAGAACTTAAGATCCCTTCTAACATCCAGGCAATGCATAACCCTTTCTGCCTCTGAGGCGGGGTTCGGAAAAAAGACCGGCAGGCAGATTGACTGGCTCAGATGGAACTCAGAGACCACCTTCGGCAGGAAAGCAGGATTTGTCCATAGGACCACCTTATCCTTGTGAAAGACCACAAAGGGATGCACCACCGACAAAGCCTGGAGCTCACTCACGCGCCTTGCTGAAGTAACAGCGACTAAAAAGGACACCTTCCACGACAGGTGCTTGAGGTCCACCGTGGCCATTGGTTCGAAAGGTTTATGGCACAACGCCGTCAGGACGAGGCGGGTGCGGACTACAAATCGGAGCATAAAGGCGCGTCAAGCCTGCAAAATGCCTCTTAACCACTGGGTTAGACAGAGAGTAAGAGCATTGGTCAGTAGATTGGTAAGCGGAAACCGCCGAAAGATAAGTTCTGCATGACAGAACGTGAACACCCGACTCTGCTAAGTGGGATACAAAAGACAGTACTGTAAAGACTGGTAGGGGGTGTCTGTACTTCTGCTCTCTATATGGTAGAGGAGAGGCACAGAAGACCCCAGACAAGATTCTCTATAAGGTAGCAATGGACGAGCAATCAAGGCCTAGCTTCTCAGGAGGTGATGCAGGCTGGTTCTTAAGTACAGTGTAGTCCCCGAACCCCCACAAAGGAATGTCCACACACTTTATTACTGAAAACACAGTCTTTATATAATTAATATTCAAAGGTATGTACACGATCACAATAACGCACTTTGTACTCGGAAGTCAATAATGATAAATATATACAATTCTAAAGTGGTACCACTAATGTTATCGAATCTCATTAAAGTGCATCAACTGTACGGTTAAAATGTCACACAGATTAATAACGAGGAAACCAGCAATAGAGATAGGCAGGAACGTAAGATGGTTAAAACAATAGGCAGAATGCTGGCCCTGTTACCTAGACACAGTTCTGTGTGGAGATCCCCCCCCCCCCCACCTGGGCAACCTGTAAAATAAAGATATATCGCACAAGCCCAGTCCATATGTTATCACTTCTTCCTATTAAGGTTTTACCCCCCCCCCAATGTACCTGGTGGAGTAGAGTTCTCCGACGATGCGTCGACCGATCCTTCTTGAGTGCCTCCCTTTCAGGCGGGAGCCACGGATCGTCGAGAGGTGTCGGGGAACTTGGCGTTCTGTGTCGGGAATCGACGCCCCTTCTTGAGTGCCCTCCCTTTAAGGCAGGAGTCACGAGTCGTCAAACGTACGACGGTGAACAGGGTGAACTACGGCAGGGAAGTGGCAGCTTCGTTCCCAGCGGTGCTCGTCGACGACAGAGCGTTGGCGTCCTGCAAGGAAGAGGCGTGCGGGGCACCTCGGTGACGATAGTTCTGGACCGCAAAGAGATGATGAAGAACTGTGGCCCAGCAAGGGTGTCGAGTTGTCGGCGTCTCTGTGGTCTTTAGGTGGCAGGAAACCCACCGGTGGATGATCGTCGACGGTCGGGCCTTCTCCAGCGGGAGACAAGGGGATGACGATGCAGGCGAGAGCGTCCAATGATCAATGGAAGTTCTTAGGCAAACAGGAGCATGGCGGCTCCGGTCGGCGACGGCGGTCGTCGACAGTGGCAGACAACAGTCCGAGTGCTTCTCCTTGGAGTTCCGCAGCAGTCCCCGTATCGGGTCGGCAGCCTGTCAAAGGTCTGTCTACCAGGGAGCGTTGGCAAAGATCAGCTGTGCACGATGGTCCCTCGTAGCTCGGGAAGAGGGCGCCTTACCAAGTCCTCTCTGGGTCAGTCCTTGGAAACACAGCAGCTTTCAGATTGCGAAGGAGAGCAACAGCAATTCTTCTCGTCCAGCAGGGCTTCAAGGTCAAGCGTCAGTTACTCCAGTTATTCATCGTAGTGGACTTCAGCTTCTGAACACGATTCCTAGCAGTGAGAGGTCCCCATATATACTGTTGATCTCCCATTCATTCCGCTGGGTCAAACTCAAGCATCCAATCACGACAACGGCATTCATGCATGCAGGCAGGCAGCCAGCCAATCAGGCACACGAGGTATTCAGGCCATTCACTTCTCTCCAGACACTTGCAACAAGTTGTGTGTATTGGGACAAGTACCGAGCCATTCAAAACTCCAAGCTGCATTCATACCGGGTTCGGGCAGGGCTGTCTCAGTCATTGTGTCAACCACCACATACCAGCCATCCACAACACAGAATGCATATTCGTCACACACTCTATTCACCCAGGTCCCACCCACAGGAGCTACCCACAACATACAGGACTTTGGGAAAACAAGGTAATGGGTAATAGAAAGCAAGAGGCCACCGGGGCCATCTTGTTTTCCATCAGGAATCAACTGATCCCAATGGCAGGGCCGGGGTATCCCAAAGTGGAGGATACTCCGCGTACCTGTCAAATTCAGCATGGAGCTGCCACCAGCCCATACCCTGTTCTGCGGGCCACCCAGAGGTACCCAAAAACATACTAGGGGCACAGGGTTGTACCCCCACCCACGGGTGCCATAAGGGTATCCCACGGGTCCGTTCACCAAACCAAAAGAGAGAGAGCTGCTCCCACTTGAACTCCTGCACGGAAAACACAACAGAACACACGATAAAAAACAGTAAAGGACAAGGATACGGAGGCCCTGTCCCTCCGATGCATTTCCAGCATCACAAGTACCATGTCAATCGTAGCCCACCCTTGGGTCCAACTGCTTGTTTAAACACCAATGACAGAACCTAAGCCATTTGCTTCTGTTCTGGGACCTAGTGGAGGGTTTACTGGCTGCTTGGATAATACGCATGTTATCCGCAGACAGGCTAAGATGTTCTAAAGACTTGAACTCAGGCACCATGCCGCCAAGCTGAGCGATTGTGGGGAGGGGTGCCACAGCTGCTGTTCCCCCTTGTGAAGAAGATCAGGGGTCACCGGTAACCTGATTGGCGGATACACCGACAGGTGTTGAAGTTCTGAGAACCAAAACCTGGCCGGCCACCACGGGGCTACAAGTAGAAGAGAACAGTTCACGAGTTCCTCAATTTGCAAATCGTCCGATGAACTAGAGGCAGAGGCGGGAAGGCATAAGCCCTCATGTTGTGCCATGGAATTTTGAGAGCATCCCCCAGAGAAAAAGCTCCCAGCCCACTTCTGGAGGCATACAGAGGAAGCTTCTTGTTTGCCGTCGTAACAAAGAGGTCCACTTCCGGTGTGCCCCAATGCAGGAAAATCCATGAGAGGACCTCCGCCTTCAACTCCCACTCGTAGCTGACCATCGTCCGCCGGCTGAGGGCATCTGCCGTGACATTCAGCTGGCCCGGGATGTGTACTGCAAGAAGCCAGACACCCTGAAGAACCGCCCACTCCCAAATCTGGATGGACAGGTCCACGAGGGGGGGGGGGGGTAGACTTGGTTCCCCCTTGCTTGTTGATGTAATACATCGACACTACATTGTCCGTGCGGATACGGACCACTTTGTTGGCAATGATTGGTCTGAACGCCTTGAGCGCTAGGAAAATCGCCAGAAGCTCCAGATGATTTATGTGAAGGAGCTTGTCCTGAGGCAACCAAAGATCCGAAACCAGAAGAAGATCCAATGTCGCACCCCACCCCAGAAGGGAGGAGTCCGTCATGACCGTTACCATCGGGGCTGGGTCCTGAAACCCCGCCCCTACCTACAGGTTGCTGAGAGACGACCACCAGTCCAGGTCTGCTGTCATGAAAGCCGGAATCGTTATCAACTTGGAATCTGGATCCACAGCCTGAAGCCAAGAACTCCGAAGAGTCATCTGAGTCCGCCTCATTTTGAGACGGGCAAGAGGAACAGCCAACACGCACGAGGCCATGAGGCCCAGAAGCCTCTGGAACCACCAGGCCGACATGCTCTCCGACTGCGCAAACATCTGACACGTGGCCAACAGATCCGCCATCCTGTCCCCGGTCAGGTACACTCTGCAGTCGATCGTGTTCCAGCGAAAACCCAGGAAAATCAAGTCCTGAGAGACCGTCATGGAAGATTTCCACCAGTTCACCGACAGCCCAAGGTGGAACAGGAGTGACTGAAGATTGCAGGCGGCTTTCAAAGGGCACGGGCTGCGTAAGAGCCAGTCGTCCAGACGGAGATGGGCCGCGATCACCGACGTCTACTTCGTGAAGACACGCGGCGCCGAGCTGAGGCCAAAAGGAAGCACTCAAAACTGGAAGTGCTCCTCTCCCACAGAGAAGCAGAGATATCTCCTGTGTGGATTCCAAATCAGAATATGCATGTACGCATCCTGAAGGTCCACCACGCTGAGCCAATCGCCCATCTGCAAGGAGGACCTTATCTGGCCGGGCGTGATCATCTTGAATTTCTCTTGGGATAGGAAAAAATTGAACTGGGAAAGGTCTAGGATGGTGCGCCGGCCAGCCTGGTTGGGTTTGGGCACCGTAAACAGCCGGGAGTAGAAGCCCTCCCCTCGTTACCCAAGGGGAACGGGTTCCACAGCTCTGAGATCCAGAAGTTTTTGAATCTCGGCTTTTAGGGAGGTTGACCCCGACTACTGGAAAGGAGGGTTGAAGGGTGGGGTAAGCGGAAGCCCACCCGAGCGACTGACAAGAACCACCTGTCCTCGGTCTGCCACGCCTCCCAATGAGACGCAATGCGTCCTCCCACCGGGGTCTCGTGCGAGCGCGGAGAACCCTCATTTTGCAGGCTTTTCAGTGGCGTTACCACCTGAACCTGAGGAGGAGGCTGAGGAGCGAGAGAAAAACCGAGTCCGTTGCTGCCTACGGCGGTTATTACCCGAAGGGGTATCCACTCTACGAGATTTCCGGGCTTGAAAACCTCTAAACCCAGAAGAGGGCCGGCTTTGCGACAACTGTCTCTGGGTCTTAAAAGGAGTTTTAACCAGGACGGACAAGGACTTAGCTGTCTGGGTGCTGTCCTTCGTTTTGGTCAGTTCCACATCCGTTGTAGAATGGAAAAGCTCCTTACCGTCAAACGGAAGGTCCAACACCTTGTCCTGCACCTCCTTTGAGAATTTGGTGGTATGCAATCACGCCTGTCGGGAGGTATCAACTCCCAGCATAAGGCCCCAAGCCGAAGTGTCTACGTGATGAACCGCGGACTCCAGCAGATCCTGGGCTAAGACCCTGGCATAGGACAATCCGCCTTAAAGTCTTCCAGCTTCTCGACAGGAATGAACTCCTCGAACTTCGACAGACCTTTCCACATCCTCATATTTGCCCCTGCTAACACCAGTTCTGCATTGGCCTGCCGGAGCTACAGGGCCGAGTTAACGAAAATCTTCCTCCCAAGGGTGTCAAGGAGCTTGTCTTCCTTCCCCAGAACCCGAGTAGCTGTCGTAGAAGAGGATGCTGCAGGCCTGGACTGTAAAGTGGCAGCAGCCACCACTGTGGAGGAGGGGGGCGGAAAAGATGACAGGGCCACCTCTTCCGAAGAATGCAGACTGTACCGCGCGTCAATTTTCTTATTGACGAAAAGTCCAGAGTGTGGCTTTTCCCAGACCCTATGGACCTCGGCGAAAACATCCTTCTGCAAGAACAGGCCGGTACGCTCCAAAGGAGACAGGGTGAATGCCCCAGAAAGCACACCCTCCTCTGGAGCGGGTGCCTCGGGCACCAGAACATCCAAAAAGCACATCATGTCCAGTACCCGGTCATGAAAAGCTCTAATAGAGCGGGGCTGGTCCTCGTTGTCCTGATCGCCCTGCGCATCATCCGACAGGTCAGGATTCTGCTGAACTGTGTCAGGTACTGCCTTGTCCACAGGGGACAATGGTGGAAGGGTTGGGGGAGGCACCGTAGGCAAGGGCGGAGCTGGCAGAGCCACCGGGTGGAGCCAGAGGCGCAGGTGGGCATATCTACCTAAAAAGACCCTTTTAATACTTCCTTATGGGGTCGGTATGCATGAGCGTTTGAGATTTGCCGAAAAAAGTGTCCTCCGGAGACGGTTTTGGAACTACCGGAGGAGGCCTCTCATGAGGATAATTCCAGGGACGCAAAGGGGATGGTTGCCACACAGGCCGATCCCCCGAAGTGTCCACAAAAATCAAAGGTGCCGACCCCACAGGCAACAAACATTGTGCGGACGGGGCATCTAAGCGTTCCAGTCGTAAACTGGGCGAAACGGATGCGCACAAGGAATTTTATGTTCACCCACAGAACCAAGCCCTACACCTGAGGCCGATGGCGTAGTTGTAGGGGAAGTGCCCAAAATGGCCGCCGTGGTCATGGCGGGAACGGCCGCCATTTTGCCATCACCTGAGGGGAACTGCGGCACGTGATTAAGTGAGGCAGGGGTCTTAACTTTAGCCTTTACGTAAGGAACCTCGGCCGAGCCGGTACTATGAGGCTTGGAATGTTTCTGCGACATACCAATAGCCAAATTAGCCTTCTCAGGAAGGACCTCAGCACTGCCGGTAAAGGAAGAACTTTCCTTCTTTGCCCCCACAACAGTTCAGGCATCGCCACAAGAGCAGGAATAGTGAGAAATAACTTTCACCAATACGGCCTTGCCAGGCCTCTCAGAAATGTCGGTAACTTTAGCCTCTGTACGAGGGACCTCGGACCCATGTCCGGTAACAGCCTTACAAACGTGGGCCTCGAACATCCGTTCAGTAACACCAGGCCTAACCAAGGCCTCAGGGCCCACCCCAGTACATTTGAGGGAAGCCGATAAAGAGGCCTCAGAGCAAGCCTCGGTACCCCATAACTCAGTAGAACTACGTCTACAAGCAGCCCCACAGGAGGGGCCTTGGAGTGTACTCCGGTATCCACAAGCCCCTTACGGAGACCGTCGGAGAAAACTCTGGTACAATTATTAGAAGGCACCTCGGGGCAATCCCCGGTGACAGAGCGGCTAAGCTCTTCCCGGCTCGGGAAGAGCCCGGAAAGGTATCTCCTGGCCGGGGTGCTCTTAAAAGTAAAGAACTTACCGGGCATTTCTTCTTTTCGTCGATAAAAGCTTGAAAATGCAAAGGAGGAGTAAGTCGAAACACCCCCTCCCAGCACTCCAACCGATGTTGGAATCACAGTAAAAACAGGAGTCCCAACGGTGGTCTAGACCCAAATACTCGAGACAAAGAGGATGGGCGTCCGCCCTTGCGAAGCGCCAGTGACACGATGAACAATCTGGAAAGTCTAGTTTGAACGACAGACAGACCAGTACACGATCTCTAGCGAGAGCCAGAGAGGAAAAAAGGGAAGAAAATCTTCCACGGATGCAAGTGCGTTCATTCCCGAACGAGCAGAGAAAAGGACTGATGGGCGATGCGCAGAGCGGAGCAGAGATGGTCAGGGTTACAGCTGCGTGTCGGGCCCCGCACAGAAAGAGTGAGGACTAAAAAATGTTGCAACATTTTTGGATGCTTTTTACAAAGTGCTCGGGTCCCATCCCACAGGACGGAGGAATGTCCCATAAGTATGGATAAAGGGGACGGGACGTAGGAGTATGGCCAATCGGATCGTAACCTCGGGTCCCTTCCCATAGGGTCTCATTATCCTAACCCTTTGGACTTTGGGCTCATGCGCCCCTAGAGCTGCTTTAGTGGTGGTGTCCGTCACAAATGCACAAATCTCGTGCCTGCTTAGAGACTTGATAATCCCCAATGGTAGCCTACCTGAGCCTCTGCTCTAATTCCAGTCTGGTCAGATCAATAATTGGTCGACTAGGATCAACAGGCATTTCTTTTTTGCTCAATTAACCCAACAGTCAAGTGGCTAGTTGCAACTTGTCTAGAAGGCCACCCTCTACATGCCAGGAATACCAAGAATCATGAAGGCGATATATTTTTGCCTGGATGTCCTCAAAAACCTCGATCCCCTTTGTCGCTAGAGCATCTCAACAATTCAATATACACATGTGAAAATTTGAATTCACAAAACAAAAGCAAACATGGCACCCCTTGTAAAACATACAGTCTGATAGAATACGGATGTTTGGGAACAAATTAAACGAGATGGCATTCACACCTAGGGCCTCTGATAAAGCTTTCGCGAATGCTCTTGTAACCATTTTTAGTAAATTAAGCTACTTTTTACAAATTCCTGGGCTGGCCCTGTGCATTTATCTGATATTTGCATCTAGTCTTGAAAGAAGCCCACATTGTTAACTAGCCACTTTCCAGTGCTGCTTGGGTTCATAACATTTCCCCAATGAAGCAGAAATGGCAGAGATCACCAAAAAGGCGAAACATCTTATTGCAGCACTGACGCAGGTTTGCATAATCCCAATGTCAATGGAAAGGAGGGGTTTAGGGCTGCAGAGACTCCAGAAGAGGGACCTGCATCCAGGAGAGACAGCATTTCCATCTCACCTTGCAGTTAGACTTTGAGTGATGCGAGATTGTAGTACAGTGTACCTTTCAGTGACATGGATCAACATGCGGTGTGACCTTTACAGACTTATGGCTTAGCCATGCAGTGACATGTGTTCATGTGTGATTGTGAAGTAACATGAACTGGAAGTGAAGTGACGTGCATAATAAAAGCTGGGACTGCAACGCAGCCTTCATGGTCACATGTGTAAGTGGCGCAGTGCGGCCTTCAAAGTGGCAAACGTTAGTTGCTGAGTCTCACCTTCATAGTAACCTGCGCAAGAAATGCATTGTTGGTAGTGCAGTGTGGCCTTTACGGTAAGAGTACACGAATAACATTTGCCACTTCAAAAAGGTCAGAATGCACTAATAACAAGGTCACACTGTACCGGTTGAAGGTGTCTCTGCAAAGGTCGCACTGGATATGTAAACAGCTCTCTGCAAAGGTCACACTGCAATACTCACTCATGCTACTGGAAGGTAGTAGAGTAATACTAAGCGGAGCCACTGACACTTTGTTACTTGTTCATTTCACTGAAAAGGTTGCACTGCACTATTAGCTGATCAGCACGAAGGTCACAGACTCTTCTAACCATTGTCATTGCACATGTAATGATCCACTAGTAGCACTGTCTTGCAACCCAACGCCGTTATGCTGGATTACTGACTCGTGTAAATTACACGAGTGACATGAGCTAGTGTTGCAGTGTGACCTGGTTTAGATATCCAGTGTGATCTTTGTAGATACACCTACACCTAGTGCAGTGTGACCTTTGCAGTTACATTGGTTAGTAGTGCAGTGTGACCCTTACATGGTTAGTGCTTTGGCAGTGCAGTTTGATAAGAGTGCTGTGACCATCAAGAGGCATGGATTAGTCATGCAGTGCGACGGTCACCAGGAGATCAGATAGTCCGGCAATCTGACTTTTTATTAACATGGGTTAAAAGTGCAATGCAACCTCCGACCTCCACAGTTACAAGAGGTCAGTAAAGTAGCATGGCGTTCGCATGGACAGGATTGCAGTGTGTCTTTCAAAGTGACATGAGTTAGTCGTGTATTGTGATCGTGGAGAGACATGGGCCAATAGTCCAGTTTAAGTGTCGCAAGTGTTGCAGGGGCATGTGTTAATTCTCCTGTATGTTTGCAGTAGGGACCTAGTGTGGCCACTCCAGTGACATGAAAGTATTTGCAGTGGCACAGTTTACTAGGGCAGTGTAAACTTTGTAGTGAGCCTAGGTCCCAGTGCGTCTCTTAGTACCTTCCAGTCTTCGCAGCTCCTCGTCGGTCATCTCTTGAAGTTCATCTGATACAGAGGCAACTTGCAGGGCCTGTTTAAAGACACACAAACACATCCTGTTAAATAGCAACAGTGAAAGGGGAACATTATTTTGGTAGAGGTCTAACTCCTCACAGCGGGAGATACACAACCAGATATTTGGGACAATCCTAGGTGGAACTGGCTGCACTCAATTCACAAGAGACATTGTAGAAACCGGAAGGGTATCCAGTGAATAAGTTGTCAGCAAAAATGTAGTCAATGAAAAAGTTGCAGTGAAAATACTTCTGCCTTGAAAAAGCTCCCAAGCAAAATGTATTAACAAAACTCTGTTGAAAATGTAGTGCTGCTAGGATAATTGTTAGGGTTAACGAAGGCTTTGTGGACTTGTGATTGCCTGGCTTAGGGTTAAAATAAGGGCTAGGGTAAGGATAGGGGTTAGGCTTAAAGTAAAGATTTCGTTTTAACTACGGTAAGATGATTAGGGTAGATATTGCAGGGCTGGTGATGTTTGGGTTTGGTTCGTCGTTAGGGTAGATTAAGAGTCAGGGTAAAAACTAGGCATGGGGTTATGGTAAGGTTAGGGCTAATAGAGTATTGGTTTGGGTAAGTATTAAAGAAAGGGAAGGGAAATTGTAGGGATGGTGAATTTGGCATAGGATAGGGAATAGGATACACCTAATGGTTACAGCAAAGTAAGCATTATGGTAAGTGTTAGAGTTGCAGTTAGGGTAAGGCGAAGTGTTAGGATCGGAGCAAAGGTTTAGATTAGGGCAAGGGCTATGCCATTTGTTGCAAGATGGTGATGAGGTTGGAATTGCGGTCACAGTTAATTTTCTATTGATTTTGTATTGAGTAACAATGCTTTAGTGCACTGAAGTGTTAGTGCTCTGTAAAAGTTCAGGGTAGTAATTAGAATTAGGGGAATGTTTAGGAATGGAGTTAGGATGATTGTGCAGGTTTTATTAAACATTTGGGTCATTGTTAGGGTTACAGCTTTGTACTTTAGTGTATTTAAAAATATCTTTTTACTGGCAACATTTTAGCACTGTGTACTGAATGACGAAATATTTTAAAAACACATTTTTGCTGGCTTCATTTTCACATAGGACCACAGGAAGCAGCCCCTTGCAGAGCTAACTTGAAATACGAGTGCAAGGGGTTGTCTGCAGTGTGATTTAACAGACACACAGTTCATACTGCTTGACTGGCAGTAACACCTGCTAATAATGTATATTTCTGTTAATTCGTACCTAATCAACTAATATAATAGAGCCTAGGTTGAGCATTCACACATATTTGGTTACTGTGCCAGGGCACAGCAAAAGATACTTTCAATGAAGCTTCTTTGCAAGTGCCGAATTTCCACTACTTTCTCCCAGAACCCGTTAGGCATCTTTCAAAACTTATAATTTACATATCAAAAGACACAAAAGTAAAGGCTAACAAGGAGACTGCACATTTACAAATGTCCAGGAACGGATATCATCTTCTTACCAATGGATGAAGCAATGTCATTACATGAGGCAATTCAATAAAGGAAGCCACTATCCCAATAACAAAGTTGTTCCCAATCTCCTCTCGCATGATGCTTTTGCTTTGGGTGAAAGAACAGTTCAGTTATGAACCCAGTCTTCAATCTAAGGTTTCATCTTTTGTTTCCATAGATGTACAATATACTTCTTGGCCACAATCAATGCTCTATAAATACCCTAGAATTGTGTAGAGGCGGTGGTTTAAGAGGCCTTTGTGTTGGGATTTCTAACACCAAGATACCTATGGCGACTGTTGCGCTTTATAAAAAATAATAACATAACAATAACAGAGACACCAGACAATCATGGAATCGGGCACAACACAAACACGAAAAAGCAAACCGAGTTACCATATGAAGTTTTGTAATAACTTCCCCCAGTGCTGTTGAACCCTTTCACACTACCAGAATCAGAGCAAACTGTACCTTAGTATTTACTATATGAACACCCTTCCTCATACAATATTACAGACTAAATGCTTTCCAGGGGCCAATAGGTCTTGAATAATCCTTTGTTGAACACATGCAAGATCTAGGTACAAGTGTGTTTGATTGGGTTTTCCAGAAATCATGTTTTAATTAAGGTCCTTTATAATAAAATGCAGCTCTCTACTTCATGCGCCCTCTTCATAAAACAGGTTTCCTCAATAAACGTCTGCCGCCATGCTTATGCCATGAACATTGAAGCCTGGGAATCACCGAATTTGAAAACCCCATGAAGGAGTAGGAGGATTTGAAATGTAATATTTATGTTTATTCCCAACGCTTTTCCTCTAGTTCTTGGTCAAAACTAGTTCTTTGTCAGTTCTCGGATTGCTCTGATCATGGTATAATAAACAGAAAGTAAAGTTGTTCTTCATTTTTAAAAAAAACATTTCTGTTGGATTTGTCATATCTTCTAGTGCATCATCCACTACATAATTGCAGAGATTAGAATTGGAATAAAGTTGAACATAGAGAACTCTGTTTATCAGTCAAAATAAAAGCTTGAACAAAAGAAAGCAGGAAAGAAAAATAAGAAGTATCGAAGAAAGGGGTGGATGAATGGAAAGAAAGGCGACATAGGATACAGAGGAAAAGGAGGAAAGAAGGCAAAAAGACACATTAAAGAAACAAGAAATGTATAGAAAGGATAAAGGAGGAAAGGAAAAGGGAAAAGTGGCAGGAACGACAGACATTAAGAAAAGATGTTATGGATGAAAGAAGGGAATTAGAAAGGAAAAAGGAAATATAGAATGAAAGGGGGAAAGGAAAGAAAGACAGCTAGGGAATGATGAACAAAATGGTGGAAACAATGAAGGGAGGAAACAGTGATGAAAAGAATAATAGCAGGAAAGAAAGAAAAGTAATGAAGGAAAGAGGACAGCAAAGGAACATAGATTGGAAGGAAAAATGAAGAAAAGAAGGGATGGAAGAATGAGGAAGTGGTGGAAGGCGGAGAGAAAGAACAATGAAATCAACAGGGGAAAGGAGAACTATGGACAGAAAGAAAAATAGTACGAAATACCAAAAGAGACCAGGAAAGAGAAAGAGTGCCAGAAGGAAGGAAAGACAAGAAGGAAGAAAGAAAACACAATGAAGAATGGATGCAATGGAGGAAAGGAAAGCATGCAACAAAGAAGGAAAGTATGCAATAAAGAAAGTATGAATGAAATAAGGATGTCATTAAGGAAAGAAAAAACATCAAAATGAAGGAAATATGCAATAAAGGAAAGAATGAATGCAGAAGAAAAGAAAAGAAAGCGAGAAAGGACGACAAAGAAAGAAGGGAAGGAGGAAAGAAAGAAGGCAATAAAGAAAGAAGGGAAGAAAAAAGGGAAGATTTGTAGTGGAGCAGGTAGACACGTCATCCCTGGCTCTCGCCCCCTCACCTCCATCATACTGCAACAGCAGGAGAAGAGCCCTATGTGGGACACTAGGTATTATCCCCAATACGCACTGTGTGTATGAGAGACGATATGCACTCAGGCAACCATACCGAATGTACCCACGTGCTGTAAGGGTGGAAGGATATCTGCACACACCATTGGGCATCATGGAGCAATAAGTGAAATATGACGGGGGCCAGAGTGACGTCACGAAGGAGACATACGAAGACGTACTGAAATGATAGAAAAATACTTAAGAAAAAAGATTTAACTGAAGAAACAAAAGTAAGCATACGTACAAGTAAGAAAAAAATCATATATAGAAAGATAAAGTAACCTGCTGACAAATAAGTGTATATAAGCAGAAACGCAAGTTAGATGAAAAATATAGAAGCTTGCTGCAGAGGAAAACATAACTTGGCTAGGACGGCCATGATATGATAGGATATATGATATGGCATTTATAACGCTCCTACACACAAGTGTTTCATGATGGAAAGATGGGCAGCGGACTCAATCAAGCTACCACAGAGACAGACCAGGGCTAAAGAGTCAGGAGACGGTGGAAAAACAGCTTTGTGTGAGAAATAAATACGTGTCTATTTGTCCTGGGATCAAGGATGCTATTTCAAGAAATAATTGCAAGGCACAAGGGGAGTCAAAAGGATAGGCCATGTACGTAAGACATATTTCTCTTTGATTAAGGAAAGAAGAAAACATCTGCAAGAGCCAAGTATTGGACAGTTAAAGATGCGTAAACCCTATACAAGGTGGAATGAGCAAGTCTCCAGAGACCAAGAGGAGTAATGACATCCAGTATAATTTAATCAAATAGCAGTAAATAAAAGGTCGAGATAGACAAATTTGCGGTCTCCTCACACGTGATTCGGAAGTCGAAAACAAGGGCTATTGTCAGATCCAGGGGTAGAACGGTTTGAGGCTCTCCTGTGAGCTTAGGGGCATGTTTGGATCAATTTACATTTTCAATGCATTTCATTTCTTTGCTTCTTTGGGTTGGGCCTGAACTCAGGTGCACGGGGAAGCTATCCCTAGCCAAAATGGAGAGCGAGAGACACTGCACCCCGATTGGCTTCTGTCAGTATTAAGACGCTGTGGCCAACATTCTAAACTGTCTTTCATTACTTTTAGTTCAAGAGGCAGGCTGTGGTTTCTAAGCATTCTTCCCAAGTTAGGCCCAAGTGTTCCTGCTTCTAGAAGTGGCAGATTGAAGGACAAGAGAAATCTTCCAGGAGATCAGGAGTCAGGAAAGAAGAGGGATTTCAGAAATATTCAGTTTCAGTCAGCAGCTAAGCGCCAGATACATTTTCCGGAGATTAAATTGACTTATTTAGAACTGTTTATTAAGAATTTCCTTTGAAAGCAAAGGGGAACAGTGTGTGGAAATAATTTATTTTACAATTACTGTAATTGTTCGGCAGCGTGTCTGTAATTTTGGGCTGCAGCAATATTTGGTGAGGCGAGTGTTTGAAACTGTGCGCACAAGGTCTGCAGCAATCATACCTGCGTCACTTCACGAAAGCTACCGATGTGCTTTCGTTGCATTTCCTTAGATGCGAAAGGGGCAAGAGGGCGGTTAATGCGGCAACTGTTTACATAGCAGGAAGTACGCTCTGTTTAACTGCCATGGGTTTCCCCCCTAGTGCCAAGGCCTTTTTTGGTGATTTCAGTATTTCACCATGCAAAGCCTTCTAAAATTTTCTCCTACATTAACCCCTTAAGTGCCAATCCCAAGGACAAGATACCTCGTCCTTGGCACTTAAAACGGTTAAGAAGATCCTTCGGAGACTCAAAGCGTGGCTTGCGCGGTGGCAGAGCTTCTCCTGAAGCAAACAGGAAAACTGAGCCCTCCAGCGGGCATTTCGGAAAACTGCACGAGTGCAGATTAAACATTTGTTTGTTGACATTTTCATTTATCTGAATGCGCTGTAATAAAGAGAACATTCCTTTCAAGTGCGAGTTACCTAAGAAGGCTTTTTTTTGTGGAGTTTTATCTTGCAATCTGAACACTGGAACTTCATGTATCACAGAGGCCGAGCAAATGCATAAGAACTGTTGAAGTTCAGTTTGAAATCTCTCAAGTTTTAAAACTTCAAAGGCAATTTGGTGAAGACTTCTTTATGTTGAAATCTTGCTATTTCCTTAAGACTTTGAAAAGAAGACAAACAACCAAGAAGTCTTGCTAGAAATAATCCCTGAGGCAGTTAGAGAGGTAAATTCAGGTACGGTGCGCGTATACAAGAGGAAAGAGTAGGAGGAGGGTGGTAGGTTAATAAAGAATGTTTAACTAACATGTAAATCTTTCCCATCCCAATGCAGATATCCTCCAGAGTCAAGGCCGAGAAACCGATCTGCTTGTTATTTTATCCACTTCCCCTTTCCGATGGGGGTGTTTCAGACTCAAACATATTAGAATCAACTTGAGGGTGAAACACCTTTGAGGGACTGTGGGGTACAGCAGCCCCTGAGGACATCTGGTGAGAACACAGATCTGACAGAATGAAAGGCCACATACTAAGTCCTCCTGTGCTGTCTTGAACCCACACAGTTCACTATGGCTGTCCTGGGGGAAATGATTATGGATTTGAGAGAGTAATTGAGGGAGATGATTAGTGAGAATCTTGGTTTAGGGAAGAAAGCGGAAGAGTTGAGCGAAAAGGTGGCTCAGTTACAGGAGGCATCTAGGTCCAGGTCTTTTAATGCTAGGTTTTGATATGTGGGAAGATTTTACAAGAAATGAGGCAGAGGATAAGGGAGCGGTGGGGGGTTTAAGGGCGCTCCTAATGCCAGTGCCTCCGGCTCCTCCAGAACGGTTCAGGGGGGATCCCAAGAAGTTTACAACTTTTTTATTTTGAGCAGGCCAGAAGTGTTCACATCAGATACTGATAAGTTTACTTTTATCCTGCCCTATTTGTCTGGAGAAGTGGCCACATGGGCAGGGCTATTAGTCCAACAGACACATGCAGCACTAAAGGATTTTCATTTTTTAAAGGTGGAGTTTGAGAAGATGTTAGACTGGAGAAAGCTAATGTTGGAGGTGGATGGGGAGCTTTTAGAGTTGAAGCAAGGGAATAGAGAGCTGGTCAGTTACATCACTCAGTTTAAATCATTTGTTTTAGAAAGTGGATGTCCCCGTTTTAATGGCAGCTTGCAGGAGGAGCTAGAAGATGCTTTATCAGCGGTTGTTAACCGAATGACTTCTTGTGAGGCTCTAATTGAACTTGTTATCCAGTTGGACTCTCGTCTCAGTGAAAGGAGGGGGGGGGGGGTGTAGGCGAGTTTTGGGAGATGTGAAAACATAACCTTGTGGGGAAAGACCCAGATAGGACTTTTTCAATAAAGAAACTAAATCTGGGGCTCAATAGGTTGGAAGGGTTAGAGGATCCCGATCTAAGGAAGAGAAGGGTAGGCGTAGGGAAAACAATTTGTGTTTGTACTGTGTCAAGAGTGGGCACTACTGCGGCCATTGTCCAAACACCCCCAAGCAATGCCCGGCTCCAGTGGTATTCATTATCCGAAGCCTAAAGATATTGGTGTGTCTACACTCCCTTAAAAGTCCCAGAACAGGCTGCAAGGTCAACTACAAATGAGAAATCTTAGCTTGGGGCCGGACCGAGGAGACGATGGACTAATTGGAAGTAGGGTGTAGTCTGACGCTAATCTTAGCACTTGGGGTCCATTCTGCTTACGTACTGCTAATGAGCGAAAGTCCAAGGTTGGGACAGTGTTCCAACCAATCAGAGGGCCTATGAAGCAATGTGCTATACAATATGGCATGGGCCAACCCACTGCCATTGTTCTGCTATAATCAGTATTACACGTATTTAGAGGTGGTTCGAGGCGGCCTAACAGATAAGGGACAGCCAATACTTTCATTAACACTTAAGTACACTATAGGTAGATAGGTTCCTGTAACCAATCCTTCATTAGGTTTCATAGTTTGCCACATAGGATGACGATGTATAAAACTCTGTATAAACAAGTTTGTGTGTGAGTGTGTGGCCTACAGCCCGTTGTTTCGCCAGATAGCCCTACTTTATTCTATGTTAACAATAAAGTAATACTTTGCCATATTCTTTGAGTCTGTACGGTTATTTGGGTCTGAGATCTTTATTGGCAATTCCATCTACCACAAGAGACGCTTCAAGGTGCTAGAACACAGATAGGCATGAAACATCAGAAACTCTGTGGTACAGAATAATATCGGGGCACGAAGTGCTCCTGACAGCAGCAGTTGTAGACATTCTAGTACCCTAAATATGCTAAGTTAAGATAAAGAAAGCATTAAGAAAGGGAGGTGCTGTGGGATATGAGCTGTAAACATTAATAATTATCCCATTATCTGGTTAATGAAATATTCGGGACAGTGAAGAATTTTAAATGAACCTGAGACACAAGGTCTATGGAAGAAGAATGGGGAGGGAACACCGTGTAAAATCTGAAGGGAAGGGGCAGGTGCCATTGGTTTTAATGTTAGGCACTTGCATCTCCCTTCTTTCTAGCTTCCCCCCACTTACTGTGTTGATTGGCATATGGCACTGGTATTTCACTGTAGAAATGAAATGTGAATATACTCTTTTTGTATCAAATTGTAAAGGTTCTAACCAAATACAATAAAAATACTTTTTTTAAAAGAGAAATATAAAAGAAAAGAGCAAAAGAAAGAAGAGAAAGAATGAGAAAGAAAAGGATACACAAAAGAAAAGTGAAGAAAGGAATGATAGAAAGGAAGAAAGAAAATAAGGCTGATGAAAAAGGGTCTACACATCATTAAAAAAGCATCACAGGGGCACTTTTTGCACATTAGTCCATTTCCGAACAATTGGATCATTGTATTTGCACTACAGAGTATACAAATGTTTCCGGCAGTCAGATCCACTATTGCTACTTTGCAACAGCAGATGGTGGCCGTGAGGGCTGTAGAAGGGTCCTGAAGTGATCAGTCAAGTCTATTATTGATATTTTAAACAGGAGCAAGGGTCTTCTGCGAGGCACTGGAAAGGATGCCCAACTGCATGGCTCATTTGGGGACTTTTCAACGTCAATTTTACAAGTCTGTTGCTCTCTGAGGTGCAACTGGCGATTACTTAAATGCTTTAAATTCTAATGATTCTGGACAGTGATGTGCAGTAGGATTAATATACAAATTCATAGAAAGGAGGCTGTCCTACGGTTCTAGAAACAAATGCGATTTGTTCTCCTAATTGGCATTTCTAAGCAACCTGATTTTTCACTGGTCGTTCGGCAAGTCTAGTACTTTTGCAACTTAGGCTCCCACAGCTGTCCAAAAAAAAAGTCACATTATTGTTTTTAAACAAAACACTTTGTCAGAGGAAGCCGCAAGGCACTAAACAGATCAAACGTTTTGAAAGGAAAATATTTTCAACAGCGCCATTCTTCCTTGACAGATGCAGACTAGAAGAAAAACAAATGAACAGTCTGGAATAATCAAAGAATGACGTAATCATAGCACTAATATATGGTTTACCAATGTGCGTTGTGTGGCAACTGTTTCTGAAGTTACTACAAATAGGGTTCTTCCCTTTGTTCCCCACTGTGCACATCATACCAATAGAAAATGCACTTCCTATGATACGGGAGTGGGATTTATTGCCTTTTTCTAGGCTTTGAAGTCACTGCAGGGTGTGCTTATATTCCAATTGTAGAGTGGCGTGGGTGGGAGTGAAGATGGGTGTGTTGGGCCCAGGCTCAATGTGAAGGAGTGTACAAGCAGGGACCAAGGAAAGTCAGACGTGGTGGGTGAGCGGTTGGACCTGGATGGCAAAGCAATGTTTTTAGGAGTCTGTGGCTGTACTGGGTAGAAGGGAGCTAGCGGATGGGACACAACTGGTGGGTGTTGGGAAGAAGGGCTGGCGCAGCTTGGTTTGGAAGAGTGTAATGGTTAAGGGGAGCTCACTATTCGACCGGATGACTAAATCTAGTGACACTAAATATTGTGGTGGTTATAACGTTGTTTGAGCAATATGGTTTGTGGGACCTGCACAGGAAAGTATATTGTCGAAGCAAGTCCTAAGAAATGGGCAGTGATTTTGCTCCAGCTGTTTACTGGTATATGGGAGACAGGCCGCATACCAGATAGCTGGAGGAAAGCCATAGTGGTCCCTATTTTTAAAAAGGGAGATAGAAAACTGCCTGATAACTATAGATTGCTGGCCATGGCAGATAGCAGTTGTAAGATCTTCTGCTCCCTTTTAGTGGAGAGGTTAAACATTTGGATAGAGGAAAAGGGACTGCTATCTACTCTTCAAACTGGATTTCGGAAAGGGTACAGTACCACCGATAACCTAACAATGCTGAATTACATTATAGCAGGGTCAAAAGATAAGGGGGAAAAACTGTATGTGTGCTTTGTAGACTATTCGAAAGCCTTTGATAGTGTTAATAGGGGGCTTCTGTGGAAGAAATTAAGTGAGAAAAATATCTGTCCCAAAATATTGCACTTTCTAAGGGAAATGTATAGGGAAACTACTGTCTCCATCTGTTTGGGCAAAGGAGGGATGATATCTCCAGAGATCGCCACTAACACTGGTCTAAAGCAGGGCTGTGTGACATCTCCCATACTGTACAATTTGTATGTCTCAGATATGTGGGAAAGTCTCTCGACTATAAATAACTTTCCACCAATAGTAGCGGGAAAACCCATTTGTGGCCTGATGTATGCGGATGATACCGTCCTCTTGGATAAAACTCCAGTAGGGTTGCAAAGAATGTTGAATGGTCTATTATTGTATTCCGAAAAGAATAACCTAAGTATCAATATAAACAAAACTAAGGTTATGGTATTTGGAGTCACCAGGCTCGAAAAGAAAAGGCTTTTTACTAGGTGGCAGATAAACTCGATAAAACTAGAGGTAGTGGAGGCCTACCCTTATTTGGGGATGCCTATTCTGAGCAATCCCTGCATACATTTTTTCCAAGAGGCGGTAAGTTTAAAAATAGTAAAGAAATGGAAAGTTATAAGAAAATATATCACCAGTAAAGGAGGTCACTCTGTCGAAGGTCTACTCGAGATATATAAAAGTTGTATTATTCCTGGAATTTTGTATGCATTGGAAACTGTAGAAAGCAAATATTTGAGTAAGCTGCATCTACTTGAAGGGAAGATTTGGAGACCAGCTTTAGGACTCCCAAATTCGGTACCAATACAAGCGATAAGATGCGAATTGGGGCTAATATCCCTTTCGACCCTATGGAAAATAGAATGTTGCAAACTTTATTTAAGAATAATATTGGGGGATGGGGATGAAGGTAACATGCTCAACCTTATAGGTAAAAATAAAAGTGAAGGCAGATTTAAGAATCCCTATTTTTTAAGTTTACAGAAAATAGTATTAACATTTCTTGAAGTCCTTGGATATAATGTACATATGGGAAAAGATAACATTATGTACATCAAGAAAAGCCTTAAAGATAAGGCCTTTATCTGGGATTTATGCGAAAACCAGTCCTATTTATACAAAAAGTCTAGATATTCCTCTTATGCTCTCCAAGGCCTCAAGCCTGCTACACCAAGACAGTATCTGCTTAACACGGGAAATAAAGCTATGAGAAGATTCATACTACAATTACGGCTGAACATTCTCCCGTGTAATGAAATTATCGGGGCAAGAACAAAAACTCCTCGTGCAGAAAGATTGTGTAGATACTGTAATATCGAGGTGGAGACTGTAAGACATATTTTAACTTTCTGCCCAAACTTAAAAGAATACTACATTAAAGGGTATTCAAATTTAGTAGGGGACATGCAAAGAATTGAATCAGACCAATTTTGGTCAGTTATTTATGATGGAGAAATTAAGGTTTTTATTGGGGCAGCCTTTTATATTTGGAAGCGTGTAATGGGATGTATTTTGTAAATGTGTTTTTTAGAATCTAGTCTGTAAACAAGAATTAATTATTAAATGTGTTGGCTAATGTTTTTCTATGTGAAATATGTAATTATGTATGGTTAATGTAAAAATTCTGTAGTGTATAAGGTTTTAATTAACCAAAAGCACTTTAAAATAAATAAAAAAAAAAATATTGTCGAAGCTAGAAAGAGAGTAGGGAAAGAAAAAAGGGGGAATGAGGTGGTATTTGTGGCCAGTGAAGCAACAATAAAGGTGGGGAAATGATGTCAGAGCTGTGATAATTAGGGCAGGGATGAGAGCTCAGACGCAACGCAAAGCAAGACAACCCATAGCAACAGAGGTTTGAATCCCGGGCTTGCGCTTAGAAACTGGCCACCAGTATGAAACGCGTTATGAAAGAATAATTATTATTATAATTATTAGTGCCACTTTATTTGGAGTCACCATATAGTGACATGGAACAGAAATTGTTTCTAAACAAATTGAATGAACAATGTGTTAAAAACAAATGTAACAAGATTCACTTGCCAATGTTACACCTTGAGGAGGACCCAGACGGGTCGGAACACGTGTTGGCTAGGGCAAGTATCGGCTAGGGCAAGAATCCATTCTGATTTATTACTCTTCATATTAAACTAATTTGTCATTTATTTCTCTTGTTCCGATATTGGTTAGGTATGCGCTGCGTTATTGGTGTTTGCATTTTTTTAAGCCTTATTAAATAGGCGCTGGGCATAGCCTTTCACACATTGAACACGCAGCACACGATCAATTTGCCTCGCTGTCATATGTGACGGGGCACCCCGCCACAAAGACCCACGCTGACTCGTATGCCAAGGGTGTTTATTGGACCTTTAAAATAAACTTATGCTAGGGACTTTTGGATAATTCTCAGGGCTAAGCGTTCCTTGGGGAATCGGGGCTACTTCTGCCGGTCTTGCCCACCTCCCTAGCTCAAGCATCTTTACCGGGACCTTAGCACTAGTCAACGGTAACACCCGTCAGTCTGTTTCTGACTTAAGCTTATAGTGAGTTTTCCCTGATTCGATGGCTGGCTCCTGGGCCTTTAACATAGCCCGCTCTGTAGTCAAAGGGGAGATGGGTATGGTGGCTTCTTCCGCCCGGTGTCACTCATTTCACTCACACCGACTCGTACCCAACCCTTCACTATACTGTTCTCTTCAATTGTTCTCTTCCCACCGTGTCACTGTCCCTCCGATCACTCACTGCACCTTTCCACCTCCACCCTTTGATCTTACTTCTTTTCTTACTACTGTTCTTATCATCGTTCGTACCTTCAACTACCCTGGTACCTCCGTTATCTTCTCTTAACTCCTTACGCTCACTCTACTTCCTTGCCGCTTGTTATTCTTGTTGTTGCATCCTCTTCTTTACCAGGATGTGGAGGATGATAAAATGCCGGAAGAATAACCTTCTGGCTTAAATGAAATTCCGACACCAGTTTCGAAAGAAAAGAAGGACAAACTGTAAGGACACCCCTGTCCTTATGAAACACAGTGAAGGGTGGCTTAACTGAAAGGGCCTGCAACTCCCTCACACTGCGAGCGGAAGTGACCACAACTGAAAATACAGTTTTAAGGGTTAACAGTCTCAAAGGACAGGAATGTAAAGGCTCAAATGGAGCACCCATTAGAAATTTTAGAACAAGGTTCAAAATCCCAACCAGGCACCTGGAAAGGTGACGGTGGAAACACATTAGTGAGCCCTTTGAGAAACTGAGAAATTAAAGGAATTTTGAAATAAGAACACTCCTCAGACGAGCACTTAAATATGGACAGTGCCGCCAGGTAACCTTTAATGGTACCCACTTGCAGGCCCTTATGGGCTAACGAAAGCAAAAAAGACAGAACCACATGAATGTCACGTGAAAAAGGATCCACATTCTTAACCCTGCACCAGTCGCAGAACTTTCTCCAATGGCAACGGTACAGGGACTTTGTTGCCGACCGTCTGGCCGAAAGCAACATCTCCATCACGTCTTCAGGGAGGTCCCAATCCTTATACCTCAACCTTTCAGAAGCCAACCGTGAAGGTTGATGGATCTGACCTCTGGATGGAGAACCTGACCCCCCCCCCCCTCCCATGAGAGCAGATCGTCTCGGTAGGGAAGACGACGTGGAGGGCAGATGGACAAGTCGAGAAGGTCCGGGTACCACGTCCTCCGGGCCCATGCCGGAGCAATGAGGATCATCCGGGAACCGAACCTCTGTAACCTCCGCAGCACTTGCGGGATGACGGGGAATGGAGGTAACGCGTACAGCAGTGGGAAGGACCACTCCACCACGAACACGTCTCCTAAGGCTCCTCTTGGAGGAAATTCCTGCGAGCTGAACCTCTCGCACTTCTGGTTCACACTGGAGGTGAAGAGATCCACTTGAGGGGTGCCCCAAAGGGCGAAGATCTCCAGGAGAATCTCCTGAGCCAGCTCCAACTCGTGAGAGATCGCGCTCTGCCTGCTCAGAGCGTCCGCTATCTCGTTTTCGTCTCCGGCCAGATGAACTGCCGAGATCGAAGATTCCTGCTGGATGGACCAGAACCAGAGCTGCATCGCCTCCCTGCACAGAGGAAGTGACTCTGCCCCACCCCCTTTTTGTTGTGGTAGTGCATGGCCACTGTGTTGTCTGTCAGAATCAGAACATTCTTCCCTCACACAGTAGGCAGAAAAGCCTTCAGGGCAAGCCTGACGGCCCTCAGCTTCAACAGATTAATATGGAGTCTGGACGACCGCTGACTGTCAACTCGTTGGCATTAGCTCCCCATCCCGTGAGGGATGCTTCCGTCATGATCGTCACCTCCGGCCAGGGCAGCCAAAATGGAGCCCACCCACACCAGATTGCCTTTGACGGCCCACCACAGAAGGTCCTGGGCGACCAAGGGCGGCACCTGAACGGGCTCCGTCATCCTGCCGGAGGACTGTGACCACTGCATCTTGAGAGCCCATTGCAGAGATCTCATCCGCAACCTGGCCTCTGGCACCGGAAGCATGCAGGATGCCATGAGGCCGAGCAACCTCAAGAACTCGAACACTGGGAGACTCTGGGCATGTTGAAACTTGTGCACCATCTGCTGAATGTGACGAGCCCTCACCTGGGGAGGGAAACACTGCCCCAGGGATGTGGCGAGCACTGCTCCAATGTACTGGAGCCGCTGAGTTGGCGTCAAGTGGGACTTCAAGTTGAGGGAGAAGCCCAGCTTGTGAAGGGAGTGGCAGGTGACTGACAGATGATCCAGGACTTGCTCGGGAGAGTGCGCCCGATCAACCAATCGTCCAGGTACCGGTAGACGTGAATCCCCATTTCCTGAGATATGCTGCCACCACCACCATGAGCTTGGTGAGGACCCTCGGGCGGAGGTCAATCCGAATGGCAGGACCCGAAACTGAAAGTACAAGTCGCCAACCGCAAACCTTGGGTACTTCTTGTGCTTGGGATGGATCAGCACATGAAAGTAAGCGTCCTTGAGGTCGAGAGACACCAACCAGTCCTGAAGTTGAAGGGCCTGGAGAACTTGAGAAAGAGTAACCATCTTGAACTTGTCCTTCCTGAGGAGCATGTTCAAACCGTGCAAGTTCATGATGGGTCTCAATCCCCCGTCTTTCTTCGAAATCAAAAAATAAGGGGAATACCATCCCTTGATCCTCTCTGCTACAGGCACCAGTTCTATGATGCCTTTCTCCAGCAGGGACTGTATTTCCTGCGCAAGGAGCGGATCCAGACTCTTCAAAGAGAGATGCCCTGGTGGATTGTCGTGAGGCCTCTGCCGGAAAGGAAGACAGTAGCCATGGGCTATGATCTCCAGAACCCACACATCTGAAGTAATGGCACGCCACTCTACAAGATGATGCGCCAGCCTTCCCCCAACCGGCGAACCATGGGACATGGCCTCATGACTGAGCTGAAGCGGCTGCGGCAGTGCCTGAGGGCAAAGAGGCAACTGCCTGAGCGGCTTTGGCACCTCGAATACCCTGTTTTCCACCTCTGGTACTCCTACGGTGGCCCCTTTGACTTGCAGCTCCTCCCGATTTATCAAAGGAGGAGTAATATCGAAAGGAACCTCCCCTCCATTGCTGTCCCCTAGGGCGAAAAGGCGGAGGTTGGCAAACTGCAGCACTCAACGACTTCGCTGCAGCTTTGGAGGTCTTCAACCTCTCAAGGCTCTCGTCAGCCCTACTGCCAAAAAGATGTTCACCATCAAAGGGCATGTTGAGGAGCCGGGGTTGCACATAAGGAGAAAACCCCGACTTCTGCAACCACGCAAACCTTCGTATTATGGTGCTCGCCACCATGGACCCGCTGGCACAATCTGCCATGTCCAGACCCGACTGAACAGACTCACACATGGGATCCTTGCCATCCTGCACAATAGCAAGAAAACCATCCCGTTCCTCCCCTTCGGGAATATGTTCAGCTCCTAATGAAATACAGTTCCACAGAGTGTGCGTGAAACGTGACAAGGCACACACAGAGTTGGCTGCCTCTAAAGCCATACCCCCTGAAGAAAACACTTTCTTCGCCCAGCCATCAAAACGCTTGTCGTCCCTATCAGGAGGGATGGTAGGGTACGACGCCTGCTTTGCTGGGGCCTTAGCCGCCTGCACCACTAAACTCTCCGGAGTGGGGTGCGTGGTCAAGTAGCAGGGGTCGCTACTGGCTGGATAGTATTTTCGCGGCAAAGACTTGCTCACTGCCGGGAGACTCTCCGGAACAGTCCAAGCCGCTGTCACCCTTCTTTGCAAGGCCATATGGAATGGCAGTACTGGGTCAGTTGGTGGACCTTGGTCGAGGATATCCGTCAGGTCATCCTGCAGAAAACCCACTGGTGGCGCAGACCCCCCCCCTCCCAAGTATTCTGTTACCCTTGACATAAGGCACCGGTACGAGGACTCGGCATGGGTGCCAGGCTCAGGCCTACAGAACTCCACCTCCGGAGAGGTGTCCAGAACACTGGCGTCGTGCAGCGACTGACGCAGGTCTTAAATCTGGCTAGGACCAGACAAAATCTCGTCAGGTACCTCATCAGGAACCATCCCTTCCTCAGACCCTTCATGCACCTCAGAAATATAATCCAGAGGCTGGAATGAGGGCACAGAAAAAGGGACACAGAAATTTTTAGCCTTGGCCAGAGCCTTTCTAGAGGGTTCCACCGTGCCACAGGGTACCTCCGACAAAGCAGCCTCGAAAGGCGTTGATGGAATCGGCATTGGCGACGGCTTCGATACAGTCCTTCTACATCCTCGGAAGTGGAGCCTCGAGAGAGTCCCTCGACGACCTCGGCGCCGAAGGCGTCGATGTCTTCTTCGAAGACCTCACAGGCTCCGACGGTCTCGAGGGCGTCGAGGACCGGGGTCTGGAACGGGCATGTCTAGAGCGACCATCCTTGTCCGACCGGGACCTCGAAGGCGCCCGGTGATCGCGACGACCGCTCGAGCCCGAAGGCGTGCGAGTGGGGTCTCTAGCACGATCACGGCCAGCGTCTTTTGACTGCGCGGATGGAACAGAGCCCTGTGACTGAAAAATCGACATCTCCTGCCGAAATGAATCCTATTCCGCAGGAGTGGAATGCTTGTTGGGACAAGCAACCCGCCGATGGGAAGAGTACTCGGATGAGGATGGGGAAGCGGACCGGTGACAACGGTTCCGTGAGTACCTGGAAGAGGCAGAGGAATGACGGGACCCTCTCCGGGACCGAGACCCTCCCGGACCGACGACGACGACGATGCAGAGAATCGCCCCTCGAATCGTCAGTCGAATGCCCAGCGGACCTCGACTTCCGAGGCTTGGCCACCTTACCGACAGAAAGCTTCTTCTTATGCTCCCACAAGGCCTTCGACGTAATAGACTGGCAGTCTACATAATCATCCGTGTCGTGGCCCTCACTGAGGCACCAGAGGCAGGCGTTGTGCGAGTCCGTCAACGACATCTTGGACCCACAGTCCCAACACTTCCTAAAACCCAGCCGCGGGGTGGAAGAAGATGAAGACATCATGGAAATCTGCACAACGAACAGGTTCGAAGAACCGAAAGAACAGAACTCAGAAGAACCAAGGCGTGCCGAGATCTCTGAAGCGAACACGTTTGCGGAAAAAACGGAACTGAGGCTACAGGCGTTGTGCGTCCTACTTATAACATCCGGTGACGTCGGCTCGACGGAGGCCCTCGAGGACAGCGTATCAACGTTATTGACGCAGGACGCAGAAAACTTTACAAAGCAGCACAGCTGTGGTGATTACTGTCAGATATGGAATACGTCGGAGGACCCAATCCCCTCGAAAAAAGAGTTTATGGCGAGGTTCGTGAATGCGCCACGCAACCTCCAAGTAGAAAGGATAACATGTAGAATCATTGATGTAGTGATCAAAAAAGTGCACTATAGCTTGTTATGGTATGAAATATACATACTGCTGCCACCAAGTGATGACCAGGAGCTCAAGCAGAAATTAGGATTGCTGAACAGCCGAAACGCAGAATCGCTGTTGATGATCAAAGTGGTTGTCGAAAAGCAGTCTTCGGCATCTTTTTAATTGTTGAAGTGTGATACCGTCAGGTTTATCTGCCTATTGAAGCCTAATGGAGATGGTTTCACTGTAATTATTTTGTATATTTTATTACTACCACAATACAGACCTTAACTCCTATTGTTCAGAGGGAGAGTTCCCCAAGCCATCATGGTGGTGAGGAGGCAGGGAATTGATTGGACATGAATATTCCGCAAGTTGATTGGAGGCCGAGTGTGCTTGGAAAAAAGAAAGGGAATTCTAAAATGCCTTGCATTGTCCTCACCTTAACAGGGAGGTCCTGTTTTTTTAATCTCTTGAGTTAGGCCCATTTTAATCTTTTGAAACCAGTCCAGGTTGGTCAAGAAGCAGGTTTGAGTCCAGGTCCACGTGGGACAAGACAGGCAGTTAAACTGGTAGGAGCGCAGCGCTCCGATTCCTTGAGAAAAGTCCTCAATTACAATAATCTACTAAGAAGTAATCTGCACTAATGTAAACATTTAAGAAGTGACTGCTATGTTAAAAGCCGATTCTCTGTAGATAGTTTAGGTAATTAGCCAGTTAGTAATGTGCCTTGGAAGCATTTCTGTTCACATTAAGAGCAGCGTAAGGTTGAGAACCTGTTACATTTAAGTAGACTGCTGTGAAATCTGAAACACTTGAAACGTTAATTTTTTCCTGAAGTGAGCTCCTGGCCAGCACGAATTTTGTGTGTAAATTAAAAGCAGTAGTTTTGAGAGAACGCGTTGGTCATACAACACGCTTGCGGCTGCTAACTTAACTTCAAGCGGCCGCTCGCACGCATACTTCAGTGAATATTGTCACATATTCCATGAGTTGGGTACTAGCAGAAAGTTGCACAGTGGCAAGCGGTTTCTTTATTTACCGTGACTGCGCATGAACGAAGGATTAAGGTTCCAGTAAGAAACACTACGTATACTTTAGGGCTACAACTGAGTAGCTTCCAGAGCGCGACGATCGCGCATGCTCAAAAGACTAACGTTCCTCTGAAAGAAACAGTTGAAATTTTCCAGATCATTTCCAAGTTGTTTTTATGGTGTATCGATCGCTAGCGTCTGGGAACATTAGAATAGACGGTAGGCAAGTTACGGACAGTGCTTTCAGGCACATGCTCTCAGGACTAGTGTTGTGCAAAGGCAGAGAGCAGTGCGCAGCATTCATTCCCCTTCAGGATTAGTTACCTTTGGAGTTAGGCAGTACTATCCCTTTGAAGAGAGCCAGCAAAGGAAAGAACCATAAAAGACACTGATTGCAGTAAAGACTCTTTTCTTTGGGAAAAATCTAGCATTAAAGATTCAAGATCCTTTCCATATGTTTTGAAGCAGGGACTTCAAGTTAGTTTAGGAAATAAGTCTTCTTAGTAGAGCTACTTTCAATTCAAGGGGACAGCTTTCCTGCTTGCAACTTGAATAATAATAAACACGCATCCTGACCGAGGAAGGATTCAGAATCTGTTTAAAACTGCATTTTCAATAAAAGGTCTCCTATTCAAGAAGAGGCTGTTTAAGGTCCTGCAGGAAGCTTCAGAAACCCAGCTTCCCAGCTCCCAAGGGAGGCAAAACAGGCATAAACAATCACAGGGAAATTCAGGTCGGTTGTTTTGGCTCGAAAGGTATGAACCTCTCTTGTTTTCTCATCCTCTGCAGGTGCTCGGCTGGTTGGAGAGAGTGACCAGTGTTCCGTTTTTTTATTGTATCCACTTCCCCTTTCCCTTAGGGGTGTTGAGACTTCTGCTGTTACTATCATTAATTGACTACACATCTTAGAGGGACTGTGGGGCCCAGCAGCTCCTGCAGATCAAGATTCAGCACCGGACAGATACTTTTCTGAGAATTATTGAATTCTAAAGTTAGGTGTTAAATAAATGAATGAGCTACATTCTATGTGAATTCTGTAACAGTATGGTTCCTCCAGTTGAAGAATCGCAGAAGATCTTAGCATTATTGAAGAAATACAGAGCTGGCCACATATGAAGGTAAAGCCAAGCCCGTGGTATACCTTATGAGCCACGAATATAGCCTAGAATACAACAGAGGATAAGACTACGCGCCAGTGTTATAATCAAAAGGTAAATGTCTTTATAAATAAGGTTTATGATGTGTATTCAACCCACTAATGAACATCATGAACAACTTAGAAAGAAAGACTATTTGCAAACCATCCTGAACACAAAATATATCTATGTGATATTTGCCTTCATTTCGGTTAAGGTAATAAGAAGGTCCCTAAACACTATAAGCATGATAAACAACATGGTCATAGTCGAGCCTCGAAAACACGGACATCAGAGTGGCTGCAATCTTATATTCTTGGTCTAGAGGAGCAAAGTTAATTCCAGCAACCTGAAGTACCGTAGGGTATCATGGATAGTTTGCAATCCATAATGACCAACAAGCCCGCCACCGCTTATGGTTCCTCTTCTCTCCCAAGTAGCTGGGTGCAGTAATTTGCCTACTTCCGCTAGCCAGAGCGATGTCTACACCAATGCACTCTGATTAGGATTGATTTCCTTTCCCATTTTCACCACTCCATTTGATGACAGCGAGTAGAGATGCAGAAAGATGATCAGTTTTAGAAGAGGCAAAAAGTATAGATTAAAGAGACGTGGGGAAAGTACAGAGCCCTGAGGCACGCCACAAGATACACGTACACATTTTCATCTGATGGGAGGGGATGAATACCTGTCACGACTCGCTCCCTTCGCTCCCGTTCCCACCACTTGGGGGCATGATTTGGGGTTTATTCCCTACTGGACTTTTCCTCCGAACCTTATGCTACAGTGCTGTGATGAATGGGGAGCGCTAAATCCCTATTTTCCAAGCTACTTCCCTTCCGGATCCATTCCAGGTTTTTGGCAGCCAGCATGCTTCTTTAACCAAATGACTATGCTTCCCAGAATGCCTGGCCCACTGCTTCACCTCCACCCTTGCAGGACAAGGTTGGGTGGAGGATAGGCAACACCTGTGGCTGCAGGTGCAGCAATCAGCACACCTGAGGCGTGTGCTCGTTAAGCAGCTTTAAAAGCCTCAGTCTTACTTCAGTCCAGCGCTGGTCATCGTTTGCAGTGTTCCTGTTGTGACTAGTCCCTTGTTCCTTGCCTTTGTACCTAGTTCCTAGTTCCTGTTTTCTTGTTCCTCCGCCCTGAGTCTCGGATTCATGCGCTAATTGATTTCTGCTCCCTTGATTCCCTTTTTGTCTTCCTCTGTTTGCAGGCAGCATTTCTCAGTGCTTTCCCCTTTTAGATGCAGCCCAGTTTGTCTGTGTTCTATATTACTTTGACTCTGTCCTTTGCTGCTGTAAACCCGTATGCCTTAGCCTTCCTCTTAGATTAGCTTCCTGTCTTTTCCTTGGAGGGGTAGGGAGAAGTTTGCATTGGTTATTTCGTTTTTCCCTGCTCCTGATCCTTACTTTCTATTGGGATCCATTCCATGTTTTCCATTGCACTTCTGCATTTATTTCCCATTTGATTATTAGGTGTGGTGTGCTGTTGTAGCTAGCTCCTGTGTGAATGCTTATGTTTTCCTCACTAATTTGTAATCACTATTCCAACTTAGGTATTTAGTTTTCCTCCCATTGCTGTTATAGCCTTTCTGGGTCCCAGTTTCATCAACAGGATTCGTGGGCTAGCTGACATTCAAGAGGTTTATCTCGTCCTCATGAGTACTGTTCTTTAGTTCCCTTATTTAATACCATCAAGAGTGTTAGTTCACAGATCCTGTCATTGCTTGCCCTCCACGTGGGTTTAGCGCTGTCAGTACCTGTAACAGCAATTGGGGGTAAGTCGCTTGCCGACTTTCCTCGCGGTCAGGTGCTTACCCCACATCCCTTTTCATAGATTGGTTTTGTTGTCACACTCTATTTTGCACTCCTGGGTTCTAGCATACATGAGTCGTTGTTCCTGTGTGCACGTAGTTTAATTTGAAGCTATTCACTGTGTGATTTAGTGCACATTTCCCTTGCCATATTCGCTGCCTTTGTACTCGCCTGACTAAACCTGACAGAATGACCAGCCCAAAATTCCCATTGCATATGGCAAGTTTAAGAAAGAAAGGCAGCAAGGCCTCTAACAAGTTTGTACAGAAAGCTTCCCCTACATTTACCTGTGACAATCAAATCACTAGTCCTGACTTAAATGAACTCCTTGTCACGAATGGGCATTTACGTGCTAAGTATTTTTCCCATAGTATGGCACATCCTACATTGCCTGATCCTAGTTCTATCTTTTGTTTTGATCCAGATTCTATGTCAGCGCAAGCCTTAGCCGCAGAAAACAACACACTGTTAGACTTATTATACAAGAGTACCTCTGTTGTTGAACCCCATGATTCCAGTTGTGCTTCACCTCAGATAGAACAGTTTCATGGTACAAACATACAGAATGGAGGGGTTCCCTGCATAACTTCTGTTTTCTACGCTCAGTCTAAAGCATACTCCTTTGCACAGGTACATACTGTAGTCCCTAATGCCAAGAGGTCTAATGCCAATAGTTTGCTTAAGGGAAACACAGACCAAGTTAGTAAGAGAAAGTATAAATCTCAGAACCTGAAAGCAGTAGAGGACAATGCACAATCGGTGCACATCCAGATTGCTAGTGCAGGATCCAGCCCTGATGCCACTATGCCTCCCCCTGTGCCTACTGATAGTGATGTACAGTTAATGCAGGGCATGCTAAGAGCTAAGCTTGAGGAGTTAAGACAAGAATTCATTTCTTTACAAGAGGAGAATAAGACCTTGCACTCTTTACTGAATACACCTCAGACTTTATCCGTTGATGTTGATGAAGTGAACACGGTTCAGCCCCTGAGTGCAGAGACTTTGGTAAACCATGATATTTGTCAATATGTTAGATCTATTGGGAGTGAAAGTCTTTCTTCTAGCACAGCGCTTAATCTGGGCACAGTTTCTAACAATGGTTCTGCTGTTTGTCAGGGATTGCAGTTAGCTGAAGATTTACAAGCCACTCCTTTACCTAAAATTTCCCGTGTAGCAGTTTGTCATAATTCTGAGCTAGCACACATACAAGCTTCTGATTTCCAAACACAATCCACAATGGTGGCAAACACAGATTCAGTCACTACAGTAGGCTTAGGCCCTGCTCTCGATACAGCTGCTGAGACTGAAGTAGATGTTCAAGCTGATGTGGAAAACGATGTTACCTCTGGGTTCACTCTTCCTTCTGCCAATTCTGATCAATACGAACAGTCAGAAATAGTACAGATTTCATCTTCTGATGGTCTCATTCCACATTATACAGAACCAAAAGACCGGCAGGCGATTCCTGAACTGTTGATTGTAAATCTGCCTCTTTCAGAAGCTAAGACAGAGGAATGGACAATTGACGAAATCCTGATTAACAGAGACTTTACTATGGTAATTCCACTGGTTGATTTTGACTTCTACAAAGAAAAAGACTCTGTGTCACCCACTAAAGAGAAGGACTGCAAGGTTACAGCTCAGTCTTTGGCTACTGGTGCCAAGGAGTCTACTGCCCTAAAGGTGCCCTCCATTCCTGAGCCACCAATGTGTCTGTCAACTTCTGAGACTTCTGTCTGTCCTCCTACAACCATTGACTCTTCTATGATCCAACCCACAGCCCTGCAGTAATCTTTGGCACACATGTCTTCACCCAATGAACCGCTGCCATGTCTGCCATTTATTCAAGAGCCAGTCCCAAAGACCTGGACATGTTTGTATCCAGCAACCGAGATTGCTCCAGCTTGCATGCCTTCAGCCTCAAGGTTTCCTCTGGCCTGCCTGTCTTCAGCTACAGTGACTCATCCTGCAGATCATCCTTCAGCTATAGAGCCTCCGGTAGTCCATCTTAAGTGCATGTCTTCAGTCCCGGAGTATACTGAGTATTTGCCTTCAGTTCATGAGACGCCTGTATCCTGCTTAGCCTCGCTGCCAATATCAGAGGTATACCTGTCTACGCCATCAGATCCTGCTGTATTTTCTTCTGCTCCAGTGATTCCTCCTGAATCCCAACCATTTACTGTCGATGAACGTCTAGCCTGCCTTTCTTTTGCTTCAGGAGGAGCACCAGAATGCCTGCCTTTTCCACAAGACGATTCTCCCAACTGCTTCACTTTAGCATCAGAGCCTCCTAAAAATGCAGCATCAGAGTTTGAGACTTTTGCCAGCTCCCGCTTCAGAGTCATCAAGCTGGACCAAGTGATGAGTCAGAACCACTCACCTGGGTGTGCACAGGGGGTGGTGCAGACCGGCGTATTACCTACAGGACTTGTGCAACAGAATTCTGCTAAGAAGCACCAGTTGGGTGCTAGTAGCCAAAGGAAGGGAATGACTGCTGCAGTTCAAAATGTGTCTGTTATTGCTCCTTCTGCGAGTGTGCCTGAAATACCAAGTACTGCGTATATCACTCCTATCAGTATGCCAAACGTCCCTGCTGTTGTATCCCACGTGCAACAAAGTGGCGACACGACTGTCACCAGGAGTACCAGCCTTGTACAACCCATTGGACTTTCAGGTCTCCAAGGCGTAGAACATGTGCAGTCAAACCTTAGTCACTTTCAACCACAAGCCTTTTCCCAGATGAATGACAGAAGAAAATCTGAACCTCTACCTCAGCCGCCACCTTCTCTAATGGCTGAACATAAACCTTTCATGAAGCCAGCAATTTCCTCACCTCCCGCATGTCCACTCTCGGCAGAAAGGCTAACAGGGTTTCTACCATTGTCTAAGGCATGTTGCACCAGCCTGCCTCCCTCCTCAAAGACTTATAAGGGTCCACTCCCAGTGACTGAGCTTCCTGGACCTTCCAACTCTGCTTCAGGTCCTGCAAGTTCTTCATGCCTTTCTTCGAACCATGAGTCTCTTCCTCACCAGAAGCCACCATTTCCATCAGTGCCATCTCCAAAGAAAAAGCACTCCCATCATGGAAAGAAGAAGTCTTGTGCGGGTGGCGGGCCCCCGAAGACGGCCGTGGGAGGGGGTATACTGTCACGACTCGCTCCCTTCGCTCCCGTTCCCACCACTTGGGGGCATGATTTGGGGTTTATTCCCTACTGGACTTTTCCTCCGAACCTTATGCTACAGTGCTGTGATGAATGGGGAGCGCTAAATCCCTATTTTCCAAGCTACTTCCCTTCCAGATCCATTCCAGGTTTTTGGCAGCCAGCATGCTTCTTTAACCAAATGACTATGCTTCCCAGAATGCCTGGCCCACTGCTTCACCTCCACCCTTGCAGGACAAGGTTGGGTGGAGGATAGGCAACACCTGTGGCTGCAGGTGCAGCAATCAGCACACCTGAGGCGTGTGCTCGTTAAGCAGCTTTAAAAGCCTCAGTCTTACTTCAGTCCAGCGCTGGTCATCGTTTGCAGTGTTCCTGTTGTGACTAGTCCCTTGTTCCTTGTTCCTTGCCTCTGTACCTAGTTCCTAGTTCCTGTTTTCTTGTTCCTCCGCCCTGAATCTCGGATTCATGCGCTAATTGATTTCTGCTCCCTTGATTCCCTTTTTGTCTTCCTCTGTTTGCAGGCAGCATTTCTCAGTGTTTTCCCCTTTTAGATGCAGCCCAGTTTGTCTGTGTTCTATATTACTTTGACTCTGTCCTTTGCTGCTGTAAACCCGTATGCCTTAGCCTTCCTCTTAGATTAGCTTCCTTGGGATCCATTCCATGTTTTCCATTGCACTTCTGCATTTATTTCCCATTTGATTATTAGGTGTGGTGTGCTGTTGTAGCTAGCTCCTGTGTGAATGCTTATGTTTTCCTCACTAATTTGTAATCACTATTCCAACTTAGGTATTTAGTTTTCCTCCCATTGCTGTTATAGCCTTTCTGGGTCCCAGTTTCATCAACAGGATTCGTGGGCTAGCTGACATTCAAGAGGTTTATCTCGTCCTCGTGAGTACTGTTCTTTAGTTCCCTTATTTAATACCATCAAGAGTGTTAGTTCACAGATCCTGTCATTGCTTGCCCTCCACGTGGGTTTAGCGCTGTCAGTACCTGTAACAGCAATTGGGGGTAAGGCGCTTGCCGACTTTCCTCGCGGTCAGGTGCTTACCCCACATCCCTTTTCATATATTGGTTTTGTTGTCACACTCTATTTTGCACTCCTGGGTTCTAGCATACATGAGTCGTTGTTCCTGTGTGCACGTAGTTTAATTCGAAGCTATTCACTGTGTGATTTAGTGCACATTTCCCTTGCCATATTCGCTGCCTTTGTACTCGCCTGACTAAACCTGACAATACCCAAGAATCATTAGCTCAATAAGGCTGAAACTCATTGTAACGCATAATCCTAGAGTCCCGGACTTTCCAGCATATGCAATAAGATGTTATGACTCGCTGTGTCAAAGGCAGAGGACATCTCCTTTGGAATTACCTACATGGTTTTATCCCTTGTTTAGGCTCTTGAAAGTATTGATGTTTTGTTTTGTCTTGTAAGCGCCCTTACGCCTTTGGGTCCCATGGCACACTATATAAATTAAATAAAAGTAAAGTAAAGATCTTGGAGGGCCAAAGCGGTCATATTTCCAGAGTCCATCTGTGTCGGAAGTTCCTCCAAGACTGATCAGAACAGGCTCCTCTGGCATGCCTGAAACCCACTAGGAAAAGATCTAAAAAAGGTTAGAGGTTACAATAAAGATTTGCAATTGTGATGTCACTATCCTTCCAATGAGCTTTCCTTGGTATCAGATTAGAAATCAGCCAAAAGATGAATCCCAAACATCAGCCACAGCTGAACAGGGGTTGTTTGTGGGCTCAAACCCAAGAGAGCAGACATAGGATGGGTGATTACAAAACATGGGCCAAAAGACCAGAACGACACCAGAAAAAGAAGCATTGGAGTGCTGTAAACACGCATCTTTTTTATGAACCCAGGGTATTGAAGACATGAACTGTATTCATCTAGAACTTGGAACCGGACTTCGACTCAAACCCTAGAGCCCCTTTGTTTAGGTCCACTTTCAACACTTTTTCACACTGTGTTTCAAAAGCTTTTCCCTTTTAGGTTTTAGTTTACAACCGTAGATCCTGTCCGAGTTCTCTCAACCCACATTCCTCGGATGTAGACTTGAAGGCTGAGGGAATCCCAAGGACAAGGACAAAACTAGACATTCCTTCTGCTGAACTACTATCCTTTAAACTCCCTTTGTCTAACTCCAGGAATATATTTGCCTACCTGATATACAGACCCCCAGGAGTAATCACTTCCTTTGAGTAGGACATCTGCCTCCTATTAACAACCAATACAAAACCTAGCTCACAAATTATAGTAATGGGCGATTTCAACCTAGGCCTTCAGGACCCGAATGACTCAAAAGCATCCTTGATCAACGATATCATCACACAATCAGGCCTGACACAACGCATCAACAAGCCCACACATACTAAAGGCAGAACATTAAACTGGCTAGCCGATGCCAACTGTGATATCTCTGTGACTGAAATCACCCCCTGCGCGTGGACTGACCACCATCTAATTTGCTACACTATTCCCATTATCACACATAAAACCTACCACACGCCACTCCACTACGAGCGCTAGCCAGGAATAAACGCAACATCACTATAGAGAATCTTAGACCCCTACTACACCCCATCACCTCTATGGCCAACACCACCCCCCACTCCAACCCCACGTCCCTAGTCCAACTCTACAATGACACACTAGAACTAGCCTTGAACCAAGTACCACCCCTAAAACTAAGAAAAATCAAACCAACGGCACACATCAATTAATGGTTCTCGGCAGGACTCAAAGCACTCCGCAACCTCAAAAGGACAGCTGAATCTAGCTGGAGAAAAGCCCCCTCTCTCTCCACAAAAGAAACATTCTCACAGACAGCAGCCACTTACAAAGTAGCTATCATGAACGCAAAAAAAGAGATCTTTAATACGAGAATTAACAATGCCAAATCTGGCTCAAAAGAGCTATTCTCTATCCTGCTTGAGCTAGAATCTCCTGTACCACCTACTGATGACTGCATCAAGGACAAATCGTGGTGCAATAACATCCAACAAGCACTCTCCAATAAAATTGCCCTCATGTAAGCTAAGATTGAATCTAAAAAAGCCAACATCGCCTCCAAAGCTCGCCTCCAAAGACTAGACAAGCAATACTCCTAGGCCATCCCACCCTCATTGTCCCCTCTTCCACTTCTCACCAGTCACAGAAGAGGAAGTACTCAAGATAATCACCAGCCTAACACCATCCAACTGTCTTGACGACTTATGCCCTGCATCAGTCATCAAGAACGGAGCCAAAGATCTAGCCCCCTTTATCACCTTCCTGATCAACTTGTCGTTCTAAAACTCGGTAGTGCCAAACAATCTCAAAGAGGCCCGAGTCCTACCCCTACTCAAAAAACCTAACCTCAATCCCAACACACCCATGAATTATAGGCCCATCATGACTGTCCCCTTTCTCCTAAAAATCATAAACAGAGTAGCATATCTTCAAATTCAACAACATTTGGAAGAAAACAATCGCCTAGGTATGCGACAATCGGGCTTTAGACCCAGGCATGGGACTGAAACAGACCTCCTGGATCTAAAAATCCAAATGGACGAAGCCAAAGACAAGTGCAATCTGGCCATCCTGCTCTTGTTAGATTTGTCAGCAGCCTTCTACCTAGTCGACCACCAAATACTTACCAAACACCTCTCTTTGGCTGCTGCATTCTCCCAGGATGCCACCAATTGGATCCGGTCCTTCCTATCAGATAGAACTAGGGTCTTCGCCGCCACAGGCAATGTTGCGGCAGACCCTGTCCCGATCCAATGTGGACTTGGGAGTCACATATACCAAATATGCTGACCACCCAGGACCTCATTGCGCTCACGGGGAACTATGGGGAAGATGTTGCTAAACTTATTGAGCTCTACCTTGTAATCCAAGCATGGATGGCCACCCACAGCCTCTGCTTGACCGATGACAACAAAGAACTGCTGATAGTTGGCTCACAGGCCCGTCTCAACAAACTTGTCCCAAGACACCAATCCATCATCGATGGCAACATCATAAAAGTTTTACACATTAGGTGTGTATCTTGACTCAACTCTTTCCTTCCAAAAACAACGCCACCATCTCCTCCACAGCCTACACCAATAAACTTATCAATGCATGCAAACCCTTCTTATCTACCATCAGCCGCCTCACACTGGCCAGAGCACTAATTCTATTCAAACTCGATTACTGCAACACACTCTTCCTAGGTTCCACTAACCATAACCTGAACAGATTATAGATACTCCAAAATAAGGCACTCAGATGCACCCTGAATCTCCCTCACAAGGCCCACATCTCCACAACCAGGAAGGAAGTCCACTGGCTCCCCATCCACGATTGGATTAAACTACGAGCACTTGTCATTACGCACAAATGCCTATACCAGACAGCCCCTTGATATTTATCTGACAAATTCACAAAACTGAACTCCTCCAGACCTACTAGATCCCCATACCTACACCAACTCAACGTCCCAAGGTTCAACCTTCAAACAGCCGTTGGAGCCAGCTTTCCCGTGCTAGCAGCCAAATTCTGGAATGCCTTACCCATGACAATCAGAGCTGATACAGCATTCTGGTTGTTCTGTGCGAAAGTAAAGATTCTACTGTCTACTCAACTATAGTCAGCTTACTGCTCCTAACCTAATCCTGCACAATGCACTTATTTATGGAAATCCTGCATGCTCTAAGACGGTTCTCTCCTCGGACCTCTATGTAACCCGGTCCTCTCTGCCACCTATTACGCTGTACTATCTTATGCTATACCTTGTATGTGCAACGAAAGTTATCCACGCAATGTGTGGGAGCGAGGGGCCAATGGGCTCCCCTCTACCATCAATTCTCAGTACAAAATTCGGACCAAGTGCCTCTAGTGGTGGGTACGCCCCTTGCCCTTATGCAATGCTAACTTTTGGTTACATTCGCATAGATGGGACCACCAAGCAGGACACAGGGCATTCATTTTTTGGACCCCCTTTTGACTCCATCTTGGTAACCAGGTCTCACTGCGATAGTACAAAATGCATCTCTCCCTAGTGCCCGCCGCAGTAGCTCGGAGCACATGGCCCCCACCCTCTTCCCCACTCCAACTGGAAAACTCTGCAGATCCATTCTCACGATGAAGCCGGAGCTGCTTGCAACAAATAATAAATGTAACGCAACCCTTTTCCTCTGAGATCATTGTCCTGCATGTGAACCGACATGAGCCAAGCACATAGCTCGTCCATCTCCACAAAAGTGTCCTTGCCCTCTTACCCCCGCCAGTTGAAACTTATTGCCATTCTAAACCTGTGTCCTTGCAAGGCATTCCTTTCATGTGCCAGACTGCCAACCATGCTATGAAGCCCACCCAACAGACCCCCAACTATCATTAGACCCCTGCTGCAGTATATCGTGTCCAATACTAACAAGTGCCACATACCCGAGATTCCTGTGAGACTAACCCTATAGTTCAATGACAGTATCACAGTGGCCAAGGCCCATAAACCTGTGACCTGTATAACCCAAATGTTATAGATAATATAACCTCTTGAGCGATTTGTTTAATGACAAGATACACTAGTAAGGGTCTTTTGATCAATTATTATTTAGTGCATGCATTACTCAGAATGTATTTTCTTAGCTTAGATAGTGACCACTGTGTTTCACAGCGACCTGACCTTCACCCTTCCAGAGCACAGATATCTGACATCAATCCTCCCGCCAACCAAGCGGCCAACCCGGAGAAAGAGATGATGCCCACACTTAAGACACCACCACAGCTGACCAATCCAGGTCCAACGTAGCATCATATGTTAAAGATGTCAATGTACTATATAAATATGTTATAACCTTGATGTGGTCAGAGCGCTCTCAGAGATCTAGATAAACTTTTCCTTAAACTCTCACAGCCTGCTCTATTGTGCCTTATTCCCTGTCCAGGGAGTGTCTGCTTTATTCATTTTACACGTGTGAGACAGGGAGGGCACAAACATTTGGTGACCCCCTGCGACGTGATCGGAGAGGTGCCTCAAGGCCGGCGCCGAGCGGCAAGATCCCGGACGCCCCCAGCAAGACCATTGCCTCCGCGGCCGGTCAGCCTGTGCGCACTACGAAGAAGGGTCAAGGGTTCCCGGTTGACGAATACCCGACTGAAAAAGCTGCTCGCCGAGGCGGGCCACGGCTTGGTTGGGGTGCGAGCCTGACTGGGGTCAGACTGCGAGCGGCGACCCTCGGGTCACCTGACTGAACACGTGAGTGCCGGTTGCGATGGTTACGAAGGAAAGGTAAGGGGGAAATAGGGGAGACAGGTGGTAACGGGTAATAGGGAAGAGTAGGGCCTGTGTGAGTGATGATGAGGCTTTTCTGATCTCTCCTTTATATGGCCAAAAGGTTTTGTAAGAAGTGAAGAGAAAAAAAAACAGAAGTGGTATCCTAGCCCGAATGGGGTAGAAGGCGGTGCCGCGTAGCATTGTCTCGTCCAGTGCAGAATAAATAAGTGAAGATACAGAGAAAATAGTAGGAGTCTCGTATATTGAGTAGACTCGGAGTAGTTATTTAGAACATTCTTTTTCTGGGTACGAAAGGATTCTTGGAAAAGAGTAAGAGGGCGTAAGAGGTGGGGAGTGAATGAGAAGAGTATGCGAAACGGGAAAGGGGTGGAAAAAAGAGCAACAAGGAGAAAACGCACGCAGGTAGTGCATGTGCATGATAAGTGTTATATGTGCTTTTGTGTTCTGTCCATTTTTCGTCAAGGATATCCAAGTACTGTGATTAATTTGTGGTTAAAGTGGCAAAACATGCAAAAAAAACTGTTAGATTTGAACATGCAACAACTATAAGGTTAACGTTGACAAGTGATTGATATATTTATATTGATACATATATGTGTATACCAATTACAAGTAACTGAGAAGACTTGTGGTATATTATCCAACTAGAAGGAAAAAGGACTAGTGAAGAAGCGATTAAGGGGAACGGGAGGTCGAAAAGTAAGTACAGACAAAGAGAGGAAAGGACACACATCGTCATTGGGGGGAATAACACTACTAGCACATATTTGTCAGCACCTTCCGTTATACAGTGAGAAAATACAAAAATACCACGACCAATGGTTGACGGAGATAAAAGGGGACAGTGTGACGCCAATTTGGCCAGAAGGTGGGTCATTCGAGAAAAGAGTATTAGATTTAGTATCCACACACTTGTTAGCAAGGTATAAGGGGAAACGACTGCAAAACAGAAAGTAAGTACTAGACTTGTGGCGAATGTTTGAAGTTATGCCTACAGCAGAGGTAAATAAAGAAAGAACAAACGAAACACAGAAAACGCAGGAAGAGGTAAGCGGAACGCCAAAGGGCGAGTGCACAACCACTACAGCTGAAGGCGATACGACTAAAATATATCCTTTAATGTCAAGGCCAGCAGTAGGATATAGTGAGCCCCTGTACATACCAGCATGTCCAAATCCCGCACCCACAACCGGAGCAGTCCTACAGCACCACCACCCTATGGTAAAGGAGGTTTGTATGGCCCAACAAGCGCACCCCCCGTGAATTTGGCACACTTCACTGGGGAATTAGACCGTCAGCTAGCGCATGCACAGATGGAAATAACGCGGCTAAGAGCATTGTGCGATAGAGGCCAAATGCTGCCAGGGGAGGAGAAGTGCCACCATTATCCATAGCGGATCTAACGCCAACATCGAACACAGCAGGGGAAGTGGCGTACGCGATCTCAGAGCCAGCGCGATCAGTATCACCACAAGGAACACGCACACCACAAGGGCAAGAAAAAGAGTGGCGGTCAGGGGAGTTCCTGTTCCATCTAAATGACAAACCTGTGAGGATTATACGCCCATCCACCCCAGAAAGTGAGAGAGGAGAAGGATGTGAACGGAACAATGAGCAAGAATCAGAAATAGAAGAAGTGTGGAGTGACTTAGACGAATATGAAGAGGCTGCTGCAGAGACTGGGTCCCCACTGCCAAACCGCCGGTACCCAGATACACCATCGCCACCACTATATCAGGGTAGATTAAGACAGCGAGGGGGAAATATGATGGTAAGTAAAATAAAGAAAGGTGCGGTAAGTAAGGTAGGAAAGAAACACAAGTTACAAATGCCATTGATACATAAAGGAGCAGGTAGGCCACACTACATTCCATGGGCTCAAATGGATAAAAACAACTTGCTAAAGGTCCTCTCCCCACTGTCGGGAGGGGCTGGGAAATGGATACACGCCTTTGAGAAAGACACAGCAGGAGTGCCGCTAGCAATAGGGGATGTGAAGAGCTTATTAGTGTCAGCAATTGGTGACCAAGCAGACGCAGTGTGGGAAAAGGCCGGATTCCCCAGAGTCACGATGAGTTGTGACCGCCACGATGGATCGGCGTTCAATAACGTTCGAGCACAAGCATGGGATGCATTGAGGTGCACGTTTCCAGATATTCCAGATTTACATTTAGTGATGCAGTGCACAATGGAGGAGAACGAGGATCATACGCAATTCATACTGCGGGTGCAGGATTTATGGAGAAGCGAAACTGTCCACCGCCCTGTTTTATTTTATCATCAAAAAGGGGCTCCCGAAGGAGGTGCAGAAGGCCTTCTAGCTGGGATAGAAGCCAAGGGCTGGCCTGAAATACAGAGTATAATTGTGCACCACTGTAGGAGGATCAAAGAGAGAAAAGGAGATAGCACAAAAAAGGCTGGCAGACGAAGCGAAGCAGGTACAGAACAAATTAGTGAAGGTCGCTGCCGTCAATGCCAGCGCAGTCACAGACCGAGAAAGCGACGGGGAAGAAGGAGCGGGAAACAGACCAGTAACAATAGCGGCACTGCGGGCCACAGGAGAACAAGGGCAGTGGAACGGGGAAGAGCAATACGGTGGACAACAGTTTCAAGAAAGACCAGCAAGAGGAAGAGTTGGGTACCGTGGCCAAAGAGGGGGGATTGGAGGTATGGGAAATAGAGGATTTGGCGGTCAGGGAATGAGAGGCGGACCACAAGGGTCATGCTGGAACTGTGGGAGATGGGGACACTACTCCAGAGATTGTAGAATGCGGCCTTCAGGGTATTTCCAGGGGCAACAGCCCATGGAGAACGAACAAGGTTGAGGGTGCCCACACCCAGGTAGCCCCTATGGACTACCGATGGGAAGTGGGAGACAGCAAGACCAATGCTATAACGAGCATCAAGAACAGCAAGGACAGCAACCACCACCACAACCAATGGCAAGACAAAATGCAGTGGGAAGCGCAAACAATAATTGCTATGCAACATCTGCGAACGGTGCGACCGCACCGTACCGTGGCGTGACAATGATTGGAGACAATGTCTTCTCAGTGCCAGGGCAAGAAAGACATTCAGATTAAGACAGCCCACAGGGAACACTTGCGTGTCCAGTCCTATCCACCACCCTATGTGCAGAAGAGGAACCACTAGTGGGGGCAGAGATAGGAAACAAGCAGTTTATCTTTATGGTAGACTCGGGAGCGGAGAAATCATGTCTTATGGAAGGGCGTTTTCCGCTCTCAGGCAGGAATTTAGAGACTCAGGCATTTTAAAAGTTCCTTACACCAAAGATCTTGATAGAACGGTGGGGGGAAAGACTGTACTGTATCACGAAGACGCGCCAATCAATTTGCTGGGGAGAGATTTGTTAAGCAAATTAAATATGACCATCTCGTTTACCGAGCGAGGAATAGTGTGTTCAACACCAGGAGTATGCCCAGTACGAGCCATGTTGATGATCAGCACAGTAATGAACGAAGTTGTGGTGCGAGGAATACCCATTGATATAAGCATGTTCATTTATGGCATTAAGGTGTTAGCACGAGCGGTGCCAGAGATAACCAGAAAAGAATGGAGAACACTGTCAGATTTCATATTCCACCCAATTGCACACACAGACGTCGTGCCAGGCACGATAATGTCCATAGACATCGAGGCAGTTCAAGTATCCAGCAAACGTATTGTGGTCATAGTACTGGACGCGCATGGGTGCGAGTGGAGAACTGTGTTATGCATAGACCCAAACATAATGCTACGAGATATAACAGACAAGGAATTATTCACCGATGGTGAGAATGATGGAGAAATAATAATGGAAATAAGCATACCATGTGACATTATGATCCAGTACAGAGAGGTACATAACCCACTGATGGTTAGCATCAAGGCCCCACTGACTAGATTTGAGGAAGACATGGCAAAAGTAGCACCTGAAATTTGGACTACAGGGCCCCACGATGTAGGGCTACTACATGAGGTGACACCAATAAAAATAAAACTCAAGCCAGGTGCAATACTGCCGAGAGTAAAACAATATCCCATATCAAGAGAAGCGGAGGAGGGAATTAGGGAAACCATAAATGCACTGCTGAAACAAGGTATCATAGTGCCATCAAACTCCCCATGTAATACAGCGATTTTCCCGATCAAAAAAGCAAAGTGAGGGGCGTGGAGGATGATCCAAGATCTCCACCCACTAAATGACGTCATTCAAAAAGAGTTCCCATTAGTGCCTAACCTGGCATCAATATTGTGCAGTGTGCCAAAAGAATCAACATGTTTCACTGTAATTGACTTGAAGAATGCTTTCTTCTCCATATCACTCGACCCAGGATCCCAGTACCTGACAGCGTTGATACAAGGTAGACAAAGGGAAATTGCAATACTGTCTCGCTGTGGTTGTATACCTCGGACAGCTACTATCAAAAGATGGGAAGCGAATACTCCCTGACAGAGCAGCTGCTATACGTAACATAATAATCCCAAAAACTGTGAAAGACATGCAAAAGTTTCTTGGCATTTGAACTATTGCCGAGCATGGATCCTTGATTACGCGGCATACACACGCCCCTTACTACAAGCATTAAAGGAGGCACAGAAAAATAGAGCGGCAATAAAATGGACGCAGGAAATGATAAAACAGTATTTGAAATTAAAAGACCTCATTGCTGATGCCCCAGTCCTTGCGAACCCAGATTATGAGAGGGAATTTTTCTCGTTTTCACACTGCAATGGGACACTGATGACAGCAGTACTGACATAGGAAACATCACTAGGTCACAAACCATTGGCCTACTACAGTGGGACACTAGATCTAGTAATGCAAGGTCATTTCGCTTGCGAACAGGCTCTCGCAGATGTGGCCTTTGCGATTGAAAAGAGTGCCACCATTGTCATGGGATGTTCAGTAACGCTATACGCGGAGCATTCCCTGTTCGCCATCCTTGAGCGATCAAAATCAACACTAACTGGAGTGTGGCCAGCAGCCATCCGATGAGGACGTGAGCCCGTGCTGCTCCTGCGCCACTGGCCTTATCCTGCTGAAATCCTGCTAAAATATATATCCAAGCTGAACCCCTGAAATACTCCAGCGGTGTGTGAGACTCTCCTGCACCAAATCGCGGTGCTCCGACGCAAATCCGTAAAAGGAATCGCCGTCCAGATCGAGTGGAAGTTGCAGGAACCGTGACAAGTGCGGAGCCCAAGATGGCCACCATAACTGCGAGCGCGCACTAACGGCCGGGAACAGCTCCACCGGGCTCTGCAGTCAACATCCTGACCGCAGTGGCGGGGCGGTGCAGCGATCGCAGGTCCAGCCTGCCTGCCGAACGCCTCTGCCTGCGCGAGAACCCCTTCGAACCGGGGGCCTGAAGAGGGCCCAGAGCGGGAAGCTTGGCGTGTCAGTGTTGGCGCGGAGGAAGACGCACGGCGCACGGGCTGGTGATCCGACTAGCGCACACCCTACAACCGAGGCCTGGAACATCCGGCGATGTGGTAAGGAGTGAGGAAGGTGGGATAGAGAGCGCTAGCGAACCGCCTTCCCTCCCCCCACGGGCGAAGGACCTCCAGACGCAGCTGCGATCCCTACCGGCGCCTGCTGACAACTTGGGCTGTGAACCCCCTCTCATTTCTGGGACACAACAGGCGCCCCCACAGCGACGTGCAGCCCAGTGCGTGTGGCCGCTACCAGGGGATAGAACCACAGGGCCCCGGTGGGTGCTATAAAGTGTTGACCGACTCGCACATCACGCACCCACACCGTCTTGGCCCACAGAGCTGCTGAAAGTGTGGCTAATAGACATTGTTTGGACAAGGGAACTGTAAAGCTAGCACAAGCATAAATACCCGCCGGTCGCAACGGGCCCGGCACCACCAATAGTGCCTACCCCCAGCACCTGCCGGACCCCCCACCCCCGGGACCAGACATCAGCACACTGCAACAGTACCACAACAATGGGTAAGGAGAAGCCCAGGAAAACATCTGCACAGAGCAGGATCGAGCAGTATGCAGCTATGCCAGTACCCCGCTCACCAGAGGCCACCGTCGGTCGACCCGGATCATGTGGACATTATTTCTCTAAGAGATATCATGAGCGCCATCACCAACTCCAGGACCTCGATGGAAAAAAAGATGGACAGTATTGTTGCAGACGTGTCCCTGCTACGCCATGATCTGCAAAAGCGGGGCACGAATCTCTGAAACCGAGGATGGCCTGCGAGGTGTAAATCGGCAAGCGGCGAGTATGCTAGCACGGATAAAGACCCTGGAAGCAAGAGTGGACGATAGCGAGGGTAGATCCCGGCGCAATAATATCCGCATAATCGGCCTGCCGGAAAAAGCCGAAGGGGAATGCATGGAACTCTTCCTTGAGGACTGGTTGACGAATATCTATGACGGAGAGGCATTCTCTAAATTCTTCTCTATCGAGCAGGCCCACCGCATCCCAGCTGGCAAAGTGACACCAGGAGCTCCACCACGCACAGTAATTGCCAAATTTTTGAACTATAGAGATAGGGACACGGTACTCCAACTGGCAAGATCGAAGGGCATGGTCACATTCAACGGATCCAAAATAGCCTTCTTCCCCGATTTCACCAGGGAGGTACAGAAAGCACGACAGTCATTTGACCCGCTCAAGAAACGTCTACAATCAATGGGTGTCAAATATGGACTGCTCTTCCCTGCCTAACTCAAGATATTCCATGGGGGCACGACCGTGCATTTCACCGACCCCAGAGAGGCGTGGAACTGGGCCGAACGGCACATAGAAGGGGACTGGAACACGGAGGGAAGAAGGAGAGATAGACGCAATAGTCCTCGCCCAGAACGTCCGCCAGAGCAGGGCCAACAGCAGCAGCCACAACCAGGAAATCCGGTGCGGGAAGAAATATGAATTGGGAGCAGTTTTGGGCGGAATGCCAAAGCTACTAAGCCTAGGAGCACCACAAATCTCTCACCCCCCATGCCGTTCTACGCACGGAATACAACCAGGCCAGTGGCCGAACAGCCACCCGCCCCATGAGCTAAGACTAAACCCAAAGAAGTCCGCGACAGCACCCCGGACAGGTGCTGTGAAATCTACGAAGTTCATGTGCCACTGAGGGTGGCTTAGTTAAGGTTTACTTGTTCTGTTCAAATTTCGGGCGACAGATACTCCAGGTTGGGTGGGAGTATAGGGAGGGGGGGTTAGGTAACACTAGAGGGCGGTAGATGCCTCCAGGGGAACGAGGGATGGAGTTGGGGGGAGGCGGAGTTCTTATTCTTGCTCTGGGTTTTGTCTTTATGTTTGTTCATGTATGGTCCGACAACACTAAATATTCACAACTACGAACCCGCATCACACGGCGAAAAAACAGACCGTGCATCTTCCCGGAATCCTACATATACTGCCCAACAGTAACCCGCCCCCCAACCAGATGACGAATGCTACATCTGATACAAAATCATTACGTCTCCTGACATGGAATGTCAATGGGCTGGGTAGTGGGATAAAATGCAGACTAGTCACCCAAGCGTTAAACAGGCAAGCGCCGGATGTGGCGTTGCTCACAGAAACACACCTGGCGGGCACCACATGCAACCTATTTAAACGTGGTAACTATCGCACAGCACTGCACTCGGGTTTTACTTCAGGTTCCAGAGGGGTCCTCATACTGATCCATAAGAAGCTGCCGCTCACACTTTCCAGTGTGTTGCAGGACACAGGAGGCAGATTTGTGCATATGACAGGAACCCTATGGAATCAAACCATAACAATACTAGCTGTTTATGCACCACCCGCGCTGTTGCCAAATCTCAGAAGAGATAACTCCCCTGATAGTACAGGATTCCTCAGACACACTAATCCTTGGTGGTAACTTTAATGAGGTTATGAACCTGGGTATGGACCGTACACACCTAAGGGGCAGGAATCCCGACACGCACACAAGGCTAGCCACCTTCACATCAGCACTGGGACTGAGGGATGTATGGCGTGACCTTCACCCCGAGAAGCGAGAATACTCTTTCCACTCGGGCACCCATGCATCCCTCTCTAGACTGGACTATTTTTTCGTTCCAACCACGGAGGTGCATAGAGTACTTAACGCCATCCTACTCCCGCGCGGCATCTCTGACCACTCGCCCCTACTAATAGAACTATCAACGTCAAGGCCAATCCCTCCACCTTCATGGCGCCTTAACAACTATTACTTAGGCTTCCCGGAGCGTATTCAAGAAACCACAACCAATTACTTTGAACTAAACACAGGGTCAATTGATAACCCAGGATTGTTGTGGGAAGCGTATAAGCCGGTATTGCAGGGAGAGATTATCTCCTGGACAACGGCGCACAAAAAGGCTCAAATGCAAAAAGTAAAAGAGGCTGAAGAACAGGTGGAACGTGCAGAGCGCGCACATCTGGCGCGAGACCTGCCTGAAACGAACCGAGCACTGGTCCTTGCCCAAAAAAAAATGCACAATGTAGCCCTAGATAACGCTAAACAGGCGCACACCACCATGCGCGCCAGATTATATGAGACTGGAGATAAGGCGGGTAAATTGTTAGCCTGGCTGGAGCGCAGGGATGAAGGGCACAAACAGGTCAGGATGATCAAACCCGACAATTCGGAACCGCGGAGGACAGATCAGGCTATTGCAGAAGGCTTTGCAGCTTACTATGCAACACTCTATGGGTCACCGGAAGCCCCCACTAACCTCTCCGTGTTAAACGGGATCACCCTTCCTAGCCTAACGGACACACAGAGAGATCTACTGGAGGCAACCATTACTGAAGAGGAACTAGGGTTGGCCATGTTACAATTACATCCCGGGAAAACACACGGGGCCGAACGGCTTCCCGGTGGAGACATGGAAAAGGATAGAACCAAGTGCGATACTCCCATATCTCCTGCAGATGTACACACACTCGAGGGAGCAAGGACAGCTCCCCCCAGACCTAAGGAGGGCAACTATAATAGTGATCCCCAAACCAGATAGGCCTCCAGAGAAATGTAGTTCGTTCAGGCCGATTTCGCTAATCAACACTGAAACCAAAATCCTGGCGAAAGCATTAGTAAATCGACTGCAGAAAGTTATCCTGTCACTTATACATCCAGACCAGTGCGGCTTTATGCCCCAGAGGTCTACGCGTATGAACATACACAGACTGCACGCTGCACTCGAAAAATCCTCCCTCCTGCGGGGTCCCTTGGCGCTTTTAGCAATAGACTTTGAGAAAGCCTTCGACTCAGTGCACTGGCCAGCACTGTGGGAAATAATGCGTTGAATGGGTTTCGGTGACCAATTCCTGGGTTGGGTGCAGTTGCTATGCAAGTCCCCAGAGGCCATGACCAGAGTAAATGGGTGGCTCTCGCAGCCATTTAAATTGGGCAAGGGGACACGACAGGGCTGCCCCTTGTCTGCAATGCTTTTTGCGCTTGCCATAGAGCCGTTGGCGATTCTGCTAAGAGAATCACAAATGTGGAAGGGCTTCCGGTGGACAGATGATTGGGAGGATAAGGTCTCACTATATGCGGACGACCTGCTCCTGTATCTATCAGACCCCATAACCGCTTGTCCTGCAGTGATACGCTTACTGAAGGAATACAAATCCTTTAGTGGTTTGAAGGTAAACTGGTCGAAATCCACACTGTTTCCACTGAGAGAGATGGGTAGCGTAGGGATACAGAATTGCCCCTTTCGTATAGAAGTTGACCAGTTTCGCTACCTGGGGGTTCAGATAACAACGAACTTAAACGATTACGTAGAAAAAAACCTCCACCCAATCATAAACCGCTTTGCAGAGGACGTCAAACACTGGAACGCCCTGCCACTGACCCTACTGGGGAGGGCAGCACTATTTAAGATGATGGCACTACCTAGATTCCTGTATATACTCCAAATTGCCCCGTTACACATCCCCAGACAGGCGTTTCACAAAATCGACAGAATCCTCCGGAAACTCCTGTGGAACAATGGACACCCGAGAATAGCGCTCCACATCCTGCAGCGCTCCATCTGGGAGGGAGGCATAGGATTGCCGCGTATACAGACGTACTATTGGGCGAGTCAGATGGCAGTAATAAACGACCTATTACACGGCAACCCCTCGCTACCTCACATTAAATCTGATACCCTGGATGGAGCGAGCATAACCCCACTAGAGTCCCTATACCAGAAAACTAATATCAACACTACCAAAACAATGGCTGCTCACCGGGCATTAATCTGGGCAGAGGCGCATAAACATATAAACGGGGAAGAGAAAACCACACCGGTACAGCCACTATGGGTAAATAAACACATCCCTGAGCTGGACAGGCTCCCAAAATGGCGGAACTGGATAACCGCGGGAATAACAAAAGTGGGGGATGTGATTCGGGACGGGGGAATTGTGCCATTTGAGAGGTTGGTGGAGGAGTTCAACCTCCCTGTCACTGACCGATACCAGCATATGCAATTAAGTCATGCCCTACAGCGGTACTTGCCTGACCTGCGGGACATGGCAGACTGCACCCCCATAGAGAGGAACCTGGTCTTAGATAGCATAGATGCCAAAATCACCTCGGTGATGTATAATGTTCTCACCTCGTTTGCCACACCGGAGCTATCGAGTCTAAAGTCTAAATGGGAAAGGGATGTGGGAGAAATACTGCCTGAAGACTGGATAACAATCCTAATGTACCCGAGGGAAAGCGCCATTTCGGCCAGATTACGCCTTGTCCAGCTCAAAATCCTGCATAGAGTCTACTATCCAAGGGTCGCATTGTACCGATGGGGTAAAACCACAGACCCGAATTGCCTGCGCTGCCACCAGGAAGAGGGCACCTTTTTCCACATTATATGGGGCTGTCCGCACATCACGCTATACTGGCAACGCTGCTGCGACACACTTAGTAAGGTACTGGATCGGACTGTGCCCAGAGATCCGAAATTGATTTTGCTGGGTGTCGAGGACGAGGGTGAGATGTCTCGCACTGATAAGCTACTGTTTGCAACCACCACGGCACTGATCAAGCGCAACATTGCCAAGCTATGGGGTTCGGATGTAACCCCTGAGCATGCACAATGGATAGGTGATGTAGATGCATGCATTGCGATGGAGCGAAGAGTATATGCGGCCAGAGGATGTCATGGGAAAGCGGGGAAAATATGGGAAAAGTGGGAGAACCCACAATAAGACTATTGTATGACACAGGCCAGTGGCCAGAATGTAATTGCAATGCAAGAGTGTACAAGTAATTGTTAACATATCCTTAAGTTGTTGAAAGACGGACCTTATATTCTTTTGTGATGTTATTGGTTGTTGGACCCCTTCAGGGTCATTGTTCCTTTTTGTGCATTATGCAATAAAATCAATAAAAGTGTTTAATCAAAAAAAGTATCAACACTAACGACACAAAGAGCCACAGCATATGAAGTAATAATCTCAAGCCCCAACGTACATGTTGTGAGGCGCAAAACAGTGAACCCAGCAACATTTATTACAGAGCCATGCACGACAGAAGACATACAGGAACACGATTGTGCCACATATGAGGGGGAAGGTGAGGACATCCCGAAAGCAAGTGAAAATGCCCTAAAGGAGGGAGAAATATATTTTATAGATGGGTCAGCATCAATAAACCCCGAAACAGGGGTAAAACACGTTGGAATGGCGGTAGTGCGCATGGAAGAAGATGAATATGAGACAATAGTGCAAAAGCGCCTCCCATCCCATTATTCAGCACATGCAGCAGAATTAACTGCCCTGATTGAAGCCCTGCACACAGCCAAAGGCTGTGCGGTGACAATATACTGAGACTCAGCCTATGCAACTACCACGGTGCACTCAGGGTTGTCACGGTGGCGTAGACGAGGATTCAGGAGGGCAGACGGTTCTCCAGTACAGCATGCAACATTGTTCAATGAGCTAATAGATGCATTAGCAGTACCAATCGGTAGTGGCAGTGGTGAAATGCCAAGCCCATACCAACAACACAGATGCATTCTAATTGGGAAACGTGGCAGCCGACGTGGCAGCGAAGGAGGCCTTGTATTTCAATGTGACACCAACACTCGAATGCATTGCAAAAGAAGCCACCACAGATCCACAAGAAGAAGCATACAATAATACCCCAATAGCGCAGATAATAGAGTTACAAAGAAGAGCATCCCAAGAGGAGCAAGAACTGCGGAGCAAACGGGGATGAAAACAATCAGCCACAGATCTCATTTGGAGGCAAGAGACAACAGGAAAGGTTGTAATGCCCATAGAGTTACTAGAAATAGCACTCCAACAGCTGCATTTCCCCGGCCATGTAACCAAACAACACATTACTGCAGACATCCAGGAACACTGGTTCGTCCCCAAAGAGCACCTGTCAAAATTCATTGTAGAATGTATAACATGCCAAACATATAATTCAGGAATGACATTGAGAACACTGCGCGGTACCCTGCCCCGACCAACATGACCATTTAAAGAGCTCCACATAGGCTATGCTGATATGGGAGACCGGTGTAATGGAGCAAGATATTCGATTGTGGTGGTGTGCCCCTTTTCAAGGTGGGTGGAAGCGGGCCCATGTCCCCACCCAGACGCGAAATGGGCGGCCAAGTTCCTCATGCGGGAGGTGTTTTCACGGTGGGGAATATGCGATGTGATTAGATCAGACAATGGTACGCACTTTGTGAATGACCTCTTTAAGGAAGTGACATCACTCTTGGGGGTAAAACACAAATTATGCTCAATTTATCATCCAATGGCGAATGGAGAGGTAGTAAAGATCAACGGATTATTAAAGAGTAAGTTATCTAAGTTGTGTAACACATTAAAGAAAAATTGGGTGTATTGCTTGCCCCTAGCACTGTTCCAACTCAGGACGCAACCATGTAAAGACCACCATCTAAACCCCCACAAAATTGTGACTGGGAGGCAAATACACACGCCAATATCCCCGATTAGAAGAGCCTCGGATGCGCACAGGGATGCCACAGTGCTGGGGGCAGAGTTCAAGGAATACCTAACCCAGTTAACACGCGCAGTATGCAGCATAGCGCAACAAATAGCAACGCCTTTTACTGAAAATGTGGCGACTGATACTACCACACCGGCCACAGACATCTCAAGCGGGCCACTAATGCCAGGAGCGCATGTGTATGTCCGCAGCTTTGTGAGAAGGTGGAATTCACCCAGGTTTCACGGCCCTTATGAGGTCATTTATAGTACACCCACCGCGGTGAAGGTAAAGGGATTGAAGTATTGGGTGCACTTATCCGATGTGAGGAGGGCACACAATAGTACAATCCCCCAGGAGGTGCAAGATAGCACCACTGGAACAACAAATGAGGGTGAAAACAAATAACAAAATTGTCAGTAAAGAGAATATACAGAGATAAAAGTCATGATATGTATTTTGTTCTGCACGGCTTATCTCCTCCGTCCTTCTTTTCTGTCTTTTCCTCCTCTCCTCTTTAATTGGCTGACATATTGTCTATACACCTCAACTATCTCTCCCTCTCTATCTCCCACCTTCATTCCGACTACTATCTCTATAGCAAAAGTACATGAGCAATAGAGAAAAAGAACAAGCATGACTGAAAATGATGATTAAACATGAAGTTGAACAAGAATGTAAATATATGTATATATTATGGTGACTTAACGAATTTATATCGCCCCTCCAGGTGAAAAATGGCCCAACGACCTACAATCGCGGAGAACAAATTAATGCTAGATAGTGGTAGGGTCGCCATTAGGGCTAAAAGGTTCAGTAACGTTAAATGCGTTTTGAAATGTGATGCAATTTTGATGTCAGTAATGTTGTTTTTCGCAACTTGGTATTATACCCTTTTATCTTTTGTTAATGACATGCAAAGAGGAGGAAGCGGGGCTAACATGATACAAGAAGGATCGCAAATGAACAGGAGATTAATGTCAACAAAACGTGTGTGATACAATCCTCAGAATACATCACTGTAGGATCAACAAATGTGCCAGTGTTACATTTCAATGTAAACATGAGTAATGCTTATGGATATAACGAATATGATGGAGATTATTATTGGTCAAAATGATTTAACTAACACTAGTATTAATGCACAAACAACCATGCACCCTACCTCACACAACATTGCAGTTACTAATGACGATACACATCCCATATTGAATAATAATGATACAAACTGGGCCGAAATGTTTCCAATTCATTACAAAAGGGTGAAAAACAATAACCAGGTAGGGAGGAGGAGGAGAAGAAAAATGCTGGCGGAAGTGAAAAGATACATCTATCACGACCTGGGGTTAGACGAGATTGAAGATCCCCCGCCACCCTGATCAATCAAAAAAAATGGTATTCGGACATGAGTGCCACGGCGAAGAAAGCAACAAATGAAAGATGCTACGTCTGTTCACTCATTTCGCACGCATCAGGAACACCGAAAATGTTAGTACCACAGGAAGTGCCCTTGCCGGAGGCCCAATGTTTAATTCATCTGGTTTTATGCAGAATAAAGAGCATGTTCCAGGCGCACACCGTCACATTGAAAAAGCTGGAGAATGAGAAAACATGCACAAGCAGGCGCCAAGGAGTAATTTGCCTCAAGGAACCATTTCTTGTCATCAAGGGGACGCGATATGCAGAAAATAAATGGCACGAAGAAACAATCGAATGCAAAGCAGAAGCACTTCGAGGCCTACCAAATGACACTTTCCAATGGATAAAAGAGGTATGTGACCCCAACTGGTCGCAACATGTCGCAAGGCTAACGTGGGTCACAGCATTAGAGAAACCTATCAAAATACAAAAAGAAGTGCCACATGAACTGTGTTTCCATGGGGAAGGAAAAGTGAACATGGGGGAGGCAAGGAGATGTAACAAAACAGTAATAATACCCGACATGAAGAAAGGCACAGCTGCACGAATGGACATGTATTGGGTTTGCAGCAAACAAGCTTACCTGCACCTTCCTACATCATGGAAAGGAACTTGTGCTCTAGTGACCCTCCACACAGCCCTGATGGTAATACCAGAAAGCCACATCCAGGGGTCAGCAGAACAATCGGCTGGCATATCGGCAGCAGGGCAATCGGCTGGCATATCGGCAGCAGGGCAATCGGCTGAACCATCGACAACGCCCCAACTAATAAGAACAGAAGCTCCAGCATATGCACTATTGTCAGAATATGAACTAAAGAAAAGATTCACACAGAATAAAAGGTCTTCCAATTACATCTCATCCGAATCATCGAAACTCCTTGCTGAGATCCCGCAAAAATACAAGCTCTTTTCATCAGCAGAGACATTCTTTGCCTCACTTCTTGCCCCGGGACTACAAGCACGAGCGAAGGCCAAATGGTTGCAGATAGTGCGCTGGGAGCTCATTCAACTGGCCAACGACACTGAAGAGGGGTTCAACGTGATAAAAATAGAGCTCCTCGCGCTGCGCCTAATGACAATGCAAACAGATATGTCCTAGATATCCTCACGGCGATGGACGGCGGTGTTTGACGAAATATTGGGGGGGGTGTTGCACATTCGTGCCAACTGAAGATGCTGATAATGGGACACTCTCCCATGTGATAAACGCAGTGCACAACCTAGGGGAGAGAATGAGAGCGGAAGGAGGAGCAGAAGAAGGCACATGGTTCGACAATTTGTTCAGTTGGATACCAGCATGGGTAAATGTGGCAATGAAAATACTGATCCCCATCATCGTCTTTGTGCTCCTGTTCTTTTGAGTGTGCCAACTGGACTACGGTGTTGTGAGAAAAGCATGCCGACCTCAGCTATGATGATGGTGACAATGGGCCGGCCGACAACGGTAGCTACCATGATAGATGCACAAATGCAAACAGGGGAATACACTACACCACAATATAGGATGACAGCAATTTACAGGCAATATGGGGATATAGTTCATAATTTGCATCATACAACGATAAAAGAACCAAGAGAGTTGCAATGGTACCAAGAAGTATGGGTAGATCTAGATGGGGATGGAGGTATTTACTTGATGTGCACTTCAGATGAATATGCCAGAAGAGGAAACAGCCTGAGAAGTGTATGTAGAGCATGGATGCCCTTAAAAGGCACCCCCGCGTGGGACGAGGCTGTGGCAGAGGCTGAGTACTACCGAAGGGAGAATGAAAAGAATAAAAAGTAGAAGTATTCGTTACTTTAGATGTAACGAAAGGGGGGGAATGTGTGGGAGCGAGGGGCCAATGTGCCCCTCTCTACCATCACTTCTCAGTACAAAACTCAGACCAGGTGCCTCTAGTGGTGGGTACGCCCCTCGCCCTTATGCAATGCTAACTTTTGGTTACATTCGCGTAGATGGGACCAACAAGCAGGACACAGGGCATTCATTTTTTGTACCCCCTTTCGACTCCATCTTCGTAACCAGGTCTCACTGCGATAGTACAAAATGCATCTCTTCCTTGTGCCCGCCGCAGTAGCTCGGAGCACATGGCCCCCACCCTCTTCCCCACTCCAACTGGAAAACTCTGCAGATCCATTCTCACGCTGAAGCCGGAGCTGCTTGCAACAAATAATAAATGTAACGCAACCCTTTTCCTCTGAGATCACCGTCCTGCATGTGAACCGACATGAGCCAAGCACATAGCTCGTCCATCTCCACAAAAGTGTCCTTGCCCTCTTACCCCCACCAGTTGAAACGTCTTGCCATTCTAACCCTGTGTCCTTGCAAGGCATTCCTTTCATGTGCCAGACTGCCAACCATGCTATGAAGCCCAACCAACAGACCCCCAACTAACATTAGACCCCTGCTGCAGTATATCGTGTCCAATACTAACAAGTGCCACATACCTGAGATTCTTGTGAGACTAACGCTATAGTTCAATGACAGTATCACAGTGGCCAAGGCCCATAAACCTGTGACCTGTATAACCCAAATGTTGTAGATAATATAACCTCTTGAGTGATTTGTATAATGACAAGATACACTACTAAGGGTCTTTTGATCAATTATTATTTAGTGCATGCATTACTCAGAATGTATTTTCTTAGCTTAGATAGTGACCACCATGTTTCACAGCGACCTGACCTTCACCCATCCGGAGCACAGATATCCGACGTCAATCCTCCCGCCAACCAAGCAACCAACCCGGAGGAAGAGATGATGCCCACACCTAAGACACCACCACGGCTGACCAATCCAGGTCCAACGTAGCATCATATGTTAAAGATGTCAATGTACTATATAAATGTGTTGTAACCTTGATGTGATCAGAGCGCTCTCAGAGATCTAAATAAAGTTTTCCTTGAACTCTCGCAGCCTGCTCTATTGTGCCTTATTCCCTGTCCAGGGAGTGTCTGCTTTATTCAGTTTACACGTGTGAGACAGGGAGGGCACAAACAGTACCAATATGTAACCTGGTCCTTCCGCCACCTATTTACGATGTACTATCCTATGTTATACCTTGGATGTGCAATACTATGTAACTCTGTTGATCTCAAGACAATGCGCCCAGTTACCCTTGGGATTACTGCGCTATATAAATAAACAAACTAAACTAAGGGTTAAAGGTCCTAGTACAGGAAGAGTCAAGACTAAGAATATCCTCCCTGTACTAGTGTTTGCTTCCATCCCGGCCTATTCACAGTGAAAGCTACATCAAGTGGTCTGTCTTGTTTCTCTCCCTGCTATTCGTGTATGCATTCATCAACCCTTCACTGTGATAAAAGCAAAGGTGTTGAACCTTGTATACCGTAAAAGAGTATTTTCTTGGTCTAGCCCAAATCTTAACTATATACTGTAAGTGTATGGCTTTCTGCTGGCAGATGAACCTTCCAAGAGGTAGCATACCTTTGGAACACTCACAGACTGACTGAGCTGGGATGGTTACGGTAAGGAGAAACTGCTTTAACGCGGCTCATGCTCTAAAGTCAGAGTAGGTTTTAGAGACAGTTTTCAAAGTACACAGGTTTACAATGCATTGCATAAAAATAGTACTTTGGTGCCTGATTTCTTCCAATTGGGGTAGTGGTCCAACGGCTACACCAAATTCCCTAAGATTTAGCCATTTATTTATGTTTAGATTTATTAAATCTAAGTTTGGGATTCTGAGCTCTCACCCACTCTTGAATATTACCCTCCAAATGATGTTTGGAGCGTAAGTGCTGCTTTACACTTATGGTTCAGTGCCACACAGGTCATCGTTAGCAGAGTCTGTGGAGCACCAAAGCAATACACCAGTGTCAATATTGCGTACTACACAGGGTGAGGAGCCAGGAATGAGACGCGGATACAGGTTTGTGGTTGTACACTTTTATTAATAGAAACAGGAGTTGGAAAATAACTTGCTATCTCTAATGTAGGAGAAATTTCCCAACCTCAACCAAACTAATGAATCTGTCCCATGTCGGTTACCCTATTCTTGCACTCACATTCTAAATGAACACTATTGAATTTTTTTTTTATAACGTGCCCAATACCGTACCCAAGTCTGGTTTCTAAGCACGAATCCGGGATTCAAACCTCTGTTGCTCTGCGTGGTCTTGCTTCTAAGACCAGCATGTTGCCCCTGTGCTATCCCCCACATTAATAAGTAAGGGTATCGTATTGACTGTTGAAATTTTTAAGTGTTCAAATGTTCAAGCGCAACACAAAAGTTCCAATCCAACAAAGGTTTCCAATGAACAATGTTCACAGTTCCAGGCATCAGTTTCCTTCCAGAGATTGTTTCACCAACTCAAAAGAATAATCAGTTCCAAGAGGATTACTCTCTCACCTCGGTGTATTGAATTATCTTGGGGTATCAGCTCCCTTCCCCAAGCTCTTTCTTCCTCTTTTACACCTTGTAAATCCGAAGGGTATTGCTCTTCCTAAGGACTCTCTTTCTCTCTGTACAATTTCATAATAGTTAATTAACTGAAGGATATGGCTTTCCTTAAAGTTCTTTGCTATAGGTATTTAATCCTCGCCTGAGAAACTCTCCCCTCAGGCCTTGTCACACAAATGCCTAACTTTCACTTCCCTTGGTGCACTTTCCTACTTGGACTTTACTTCATAAACTTCAATCACTCTCTACATGCGGCATTCCTCAAGGCTCTATCATCTTGGCTCTTCATCATCTACCTTGCCTCTCTGACCCATCTGATCTCCTCCTTCTCTTCTCACTTTCAGGGTTATAAAGAAGACACGCAGCTCTCCTTCAAGCTTACCTCTACGTCCTCTTCCTCCTCTCTCACCCCCGATAGTTGGACTGATATTCGGGCATGGTGTACTGCCAATGATCTCTGCCTAATGCCAGTAGGACTGAGATCCCCAGCTCCCTCCTAACCTCCTACCCTATGGCCGCCCTCTATGGGTCCCCTCCCCTCTTGTGAGGCAAAACACCCTGGTGTCATCTTTGACTACTCTCTCTCTACTCACATTACGGACCTTGACAAGAAGGCCCACTATCGGCTGCACCGCCTCAGAGGCATTCTCCCTTTCCTCACCTTCCCCCAGAAACGCATTGTCTCCAGAGTTCTGGTCCTCTCTAGGCTGGACTACTGCAACATGTTTGTCGTCAATCTTCCTTTATCCTCCCTTTGCCCCCTCCAACAAATCAGAATAGGACTGGAGGATTATCCTTGGCCTCAAGCTCAGGGACCACATCTCTCTAGGCATATAATCTCTCCACTGGCTCCTGGTAGTTGCTAGGATCAAATTCAAGACCCTCTGTATCATCCAGGAGACTTTCTGGGGCCTGGGACCCGCTTCATCCAACCCTCTCTCCCTAAATGCCTCTCTGCTAGAGCCCTCCAGTCCTCTGGCACCAACTCTCTGCAGATCAGATGCTTCTTTACACAGAGTGGGGGGTAGATCGTTCTTCTCTGCAGGAGCCTCCCTCTGGAATGGTCTCCCTGCCCCTCTGAGGCTTGACCCGGACCTTCTTAAGTTCCAGAAGCTCCTCAAGACCCTCCTTTTCCCCTTCTTCCTTCCCTCTATGCCTCCCACGCTAAACACCTCCATCCGCCACAGTGACTGGCAGCCTGGTTCCCCATGAGTTCTACAGAGCACCAGGGCCCCCTGCCCAGTCCCCCCCCTAGCACTTAGCATTGGACCCTCTCCGCCTGTACCCTTCCATTACCTGCCACTTGCCCGTCTGGCCACCTTAACACTTGTCGAGAACCTGTTGCCCTCCCCCCCTCCCATCCCCGTCCCTCTTCACTTGCACTCTCTCCTCTTTACTTCCCTTCCCACCTTGCACTTTGCATTGCCAAGATAGGCACTTCCCACCTCCCACGCCCTCTCTTGAACTTCCTGTTAATGCACTTGCACGATCCAAATGTCACAAGGCCTAATAGGACCGTTATTGTTATCTTCTCCCTTGTTCCTCCTCCCCTTTTTTGTCTTGTGGCTCCTTGAAACACCATTCTATTGTATAGACGCCTTTCAAATAACCAATAAAATAAAATTAAAAATCTTCACCAAGTATAATTGTTTGTTAGGACTTTGCTATACCAGCCACCCTTTTTCAACTTGGGGTTTAGTAACCCATGGATAACTTGGTTTGCTAATAATCTCACTTCTTTAACAGTGCTGTTTCCCTCGCACTGTGTTCTCAAGAAGCAATTTACTTTGACCACCCGGTAACCCACTTGTTCCTTTTAAGTTCACTAGTTGCTTCTGCGGAACGAAATACACTTCCCGGGAACCTGCTACCCCTTTCTCCTTCCCAGGGCTTACTGGTTGTCTCTAGCATTTCTCTGCTCTCTTCCGCTTCAGCATACTGCCTTTGTGCACGGCCTTTCAAGTGCTGCACTCTCGTATCAGCTTTCACGATGCGCAGTTCCCACTGCCCTCCAACTTTCAGCAGCAGTATTGTATTTCTTAAAATAAGCGGGTACACCAACAGCTCCTTTGCTACTGATCTCTTGCTCATGCTGATTCAATAGATCTTCCTGTTGTTGGAAGGTGGCATACATGTAGAATTTGTTTGGTACAAAAAACGCACCAATGCAATAGAACGTTGTTTAGTGGATTCGTGTTAATATGTAGGGATTCCTGATGTCCTTAACTGAACTCCAACAGTGCACTGAATAAACAGATGTAGGTCTATTGATTGCAAACAAAATGTTGCTCTCCATCTTCCCCCTCTCCCTTCGCCACTTTCAGCCCCCGCCCCACCGCATCCAGTTTAGCACACTCGCATGCCCCACCCCCTGCTGCTGCAACACTGGACATCATACAACACGTTGTGATGTCCAGGAGGCTTTCAGGTCACAATCGATATACACTTACTAGCACGAATGTCTCCTTATTTCTCAATTAATGACTCTGAATGGACCAAAATATATATATATATATATATATATATATATATATATATATATATATATATATATATATATATATATATATATTTTATTTAAAGCAATCTGAAAAGATAGTGAATGCTTTGAGTGTTTTAGTGGCAGCTGGAATTCTGCTTAGCACTGCTTTTCACACTGCCTGCTGGCTCTGGCGATAGGAATTTCAACATCACAACTCAAATTGAAGGAGTAGTGTAATTTTCTTATTATAGGCCTACAAGGTACTAAAGCAATATCTGTACAAGTTGTCTACATAGATTGCAGACTTTCATGTAGTTCGTATGGTGTAAAGTATCCCTGAGCATATGTTATAAGGACGCTGCAAGTCACAGAGGGGTTTGATAACCTTAAAGAGGCATGGGGCATCATGCCAAATAATGTGATGACCGAGGGACCACCAACTTCATTATCCATTTGATTCATTCTTATTATAAAATATATTCGGGTAGACAGAAATAATATGGAAAGGCTAGAGCAAGGGGTATAGCCACCCAACCAGATCCTCAGTTCAAGGTCACTTCCTATGCAGTCAAATAGTTACTCCCAAGGCTTTGGGATTTTATAGTGTCCTGACCGTTTTATTCTTGGCCCTTTGTCTTTCTTTACTGGTGCAAGGGTAGTCCGGCTCTCGCACTGGTCCTTCCCGGCTGCGTTACCCGGCACCACTACTCAGCACAAGGGGCGCTCTGTCTGATGGAGCTCAGGTGTCGGACAAGGCATAAATGGTTTGACCTAAGGGTAGCTCAACCTTTCCCCTCCTAATGGGTCTCAGCACTCTACCTTCCATCCTAAAGGTCACTTCACTTAGACTCTTGCCCCTGGCTTAAATCTGGCCAACAATCAAGCCCGCCTCCCCGTCCCCACATCATAGGGGCACCCTCTTGGCCCAGGAGGATCAAGGTCCCTTGGCCTTCCCTCCATAGCTTGCTCTCCCTTCTCCCATATTCACCCTCCTCCATTTATTGATATTTCGCCTTTTCTCCGTCTCACACTCTCCCAACTCATTCCCTTCTATCCTCCTCTCGGTGTTCTCCCTTTTGTTGCCCTACCCCCTCCTCTCGCCGTTAGTGTGCCACATCTATACCCTCTTCTTTGCACACCTCCCCCACTCTATCTTTCCACATGCCACACTTCTCTCTCCTCATTCAGACAGTCGTGCTCTGCCTCACTCCACTCCCTTCCCCTCTCCTCTGATGTTCCTCCTTCACCTCTCCTTTCCTTTCCTGAGCTTCTTCTCCTCTCCTTCCACCATTTCACTTCCTCCTCCACTGACTCTCCCTTACTCTGCTCGGACCTCTTCCTCGTCCTTCCTTCGTATCTTACTCCACGCCCCTGTTCCAGTGCTCACAATGTGTCTCCTAACCCCCACACCACCTCTGGCAAGCTCTCTCTTTACATTCTAGCAGGGCTAGTCAATGTCCTTGTGAGATGTGAGGCAGCAGCGGGCTGTGGCTGGTCTGGAGCTGTGGAAACCACAATTTCCATGTGCGAGGTCGATGACGAGGCAGACCGCGCTGTTGCTCAGCACAGCCGGGTTGGGAAATGGCCAACTGCTACGTTTGAGACAAACAGTGCTTTCTTCTCAGCCACCCGACTCCAGGATGATCTCATTGAGGTCTTCTGTTTAGTCCCCCTTCCTGCTTTATGGTTTTTAGTCTTGCCTGATAAACCGCCAGCTCTTGCGCTTGCTGCAAGATGGACTAAAGCAACATCCCATCAGCGTCCCTTCCATAACCCACAGTCACGGGCCCATGACTTTAGGTCACATTTCTTAGGCTACACTAGGGTTTTTGGAGCAGCTAAGATATCAGACCCCAGGATCATGGTCGGGGTCTTGGTGTGGTCTGAGATACAGGACATACAAGCCTTGAAATGGGAGGAGGGTCTGGGGAATCCCCCCTATACCACCTGTGGAGGGAACATTGCAGAGTGAAGGCCGGTCCCCGGCCCCCAGAGTCTCCCAGGCCTTAACCCCCAGGATCTCTCTTGTGACTTTGTCAAAGTCCCATTGTAAAGTCACACAAATCTGATGTCACAGCTAGCTTATGATGCGAATACTACATACAGATTTGAATAGGTCTAATTAGAGTGACACTGGCATCATACGTATAGAACATTTGTCGCTTGTACTTGGTAGCAGGAGGTTTAATGTGATTTCGACAATTCCCACTAGTACACAGGGAAAGAGTCTCTAGATTTCAACTGTGAAGATAAACAGTGTGACACAGCACTGCCCACTGGTCCATACATCTGTTGGATGTAAATACTTTGAACAAAAAACCTTTTACAATGAAGAAAGGCGAAGTAAAGTGCTCCCAAGACTCACCAGCTGGGCAAAGGTTGTAACTTTAAGTCTTTTGAAGAGTTCATCTTTTTTGTACCTGTAATCTGGAAAATAAATGCACATGTTTTAGACGTGTTAATTATTGACCTTCCAAAAGATCTGTCGACAAACAAAGCTCAATCTTCTATCGAAACCCAAAAGGAACAGTCAACCTTCCTGGCTGCTTCCTTTCCTCATTTAGACCCCTTTTTGGAATGTGCAAAAGATTACAAGTGTGTTACTGCCCCCCGACCACAGAGTCACTGACCCTAAGTCCTGCTGCCAAAAAAATATTTCAGACATTCGGGCAGGATGACATGGACAGACCACCTAGAACCAAGTTAGGATTCAAGGCCAACTTATTTCAGGCTGTTTTTGGAATAATACCAACTTCTATACAACAACCTTGTGTAGTTGAAACATCTGTCGGAGAATGAAGGATTTGCAGGGGCAGAGTCAGATAAGATTTCGTTCTAATTTCACCAAGAAATGAGGACACAGCTGGCCTGACATGGCTGGCCCCGAAGCCTTAGAGTGTGGGAGATCTCACTCCAAAATCTCTGTGCTTAGTATTCAAAGCTCTCTTTCAGTGCCATGTGAATGTTAAAGGTATTTGTATCACGCACCGTCACCAACGGAGTTGGTCCCCAGGCGGGTCTGTAAACGAGAAGGCGACGTGGGTTAGTAAGGTGAAGAGGGAGTAGGATAGTGAGAGAAGTGGTGTCCTGTTGGCGGCTTCAGATCGGTATACACCGTGCGCTGAGCTTCGGATCGATGTCAGGCCTTGTGTGCTGTTGGTGCGGCTTATGTGTTTTTTGTTGTTGCGGTGTGGTGAAGTGCGTGCGGCTTGCTGTGCGAGAAGGGGTTATGCAGATTTTTGTATCGGTATCAACTACTCTACTGTCCAAAGGAAGGACACCTCCATCCCGCCCCCAAGGTCTCTAGATAACATTTTGAGGTGGGAGTAATTTGATCCCTACTGCTTAAGGGAGTAGATACGTAATTCCAATATTAATGCATAAAACATTTTGGGTATTCAATATAAATATGAAATGTAAAACCAATATCTTTCTATAATTCATACATCGTTACACCTAGTCATTCGTGTAAAACGACCTTAAAGGTTCCTGATGTGATCAGTCAATTAAAACACTAGCGCCTCTTCCTGTGCGCTTGCCTGCTGGTGCCACTGATCCAAACACACACACATCTCCATGGGGGTATGTGTGGGAGGGCTAGGGGTGATGAGGAGCAGAGTCATATTGCTCCATTGTATGACATCTTTTGCTGTGGCATTAGTCTCTTGTGCTTTTTGTCCTTTTTTTTTAATCGATAAAGCTTCTGAAAAAGTTATCCTGTGCAAGGACTTGGGAATGTAGGTATTATCCAGACCGATGCTCAATTTATTGGCCAGACATATACTGCACCCTTTCCTTGGTTGGAAAAATCCATTACAGCGTACAGGAAACCTTCTCAGAAGCACACCTCATCGAACCTAGACTCTTAGGGGAACCCCATCATTAAATGCAGGATGGGATCTTGGGTGGATTGGACCTACTCAGGGCTGCCAAAGGGATTCCTTTCCGATTAGTTAGGTGCAAGAAAAGGAAGCAATGTGACTGGCCAATAAATCATCCATCTTTCAAAACACAGGATAACTTTTTGCGAATCGATTTTTTACACCCGCTTCCAAGAACAAGATGAGGCTGTGGGTGATGGAACTTCTGGTATCTGTGTGGCGGTAGATCTGTAAGCGACTGTCCATCTCATATAAAATAAATACCCTGCCATAAACTGAGCATTCAATGCCTGTCTCCTGCAAAAGCAGTACCCACTCCATCACTGTATTACCAATCTGTCTCTTGTGACAATAGTGTTTCACTGTAAATGACCTCTTGTGGCAGTGATGTCCAGGTCACTTATCTTTCCTGCTCAGCTCTTGTAACATCATTGCATTCTTCTGCGTGTCTCTTCTAACATTCGTTTTCACACTGTGCGTCCCTTTTGTGAGATCAATACACACTCTTCCCTCTAAGCCATGAACTCCCACACCATTAGTGCACTGTTCTGCCTGTGCCTTGTGACAGCAACTCTCATTCCCTCCTTGTCATTTGTGACATTAACTGACTGTCTTGTCACATCACAGCATAACCCTGCCTGTGTCATTTGGCTTGAAGTGCCCACTCGTATCAGTGCATACATTCATTGAACACTGACATTTATTTCATTAATGCTGGCATGTGCACACTTAAAGATACGGACCTAAAACTTTGCAAATGCTGCAAAATACATCTGCTTTGATTTCTCGGAGCAAGGAACCAGACGCAAGCGCACATCAAAGATCAAAGCAGAACAATGCTGTGCCCTCTCCGGTCATACATACCTGGCTCTGCTTGACCACTCGATTCATCCAAGCTCTGGGACATGACTAAAGGCAATTTTCTAAATGCACAGGATCCGAAGATATTGGATCTTCGCTGCTCTGCTGGTCTCAATCAATGGCAGAAATAACCTGGAGCGCACGGAGGACGCTGTTAAAACTCTGCCCACCCCACCGACACAACAGCGTCTAGAATGCCCCTTCCATCAGTTCTGCACTGCAGCATCTGATGTCCCACACTCTGGTGTTCACGTTACAACAAGGAGACAGAGCAGCGCTTGTACGGAGCTTAATGTGGACACACTATCCACGAGAAATCAAGGAGGGCTTTGTGCAGTACCAGGAGTCACAAAGTGCCCGTTCTCGCAGGTACAGCAAAGTGCACATTGCCAACCAATCCCGAGAACAAAAGGCCTTCTGTGCTTCAACAAACCGAAGCAAACAGGAGCGTGAAGACAAAGTGAAACTCGATGCTCTTGGATGGGTTTGAACCGAAGGAATCAACATGGCATCCATCATTTGTAGGAGTGATGTTTCTGGATGAGGTCGCGGCTGATCCAAAGGAAGTTTCGAGTTTTGAAACCTGTAGAGTAAAAGCAGGCTTGCACACTGTCCATCGGTGCATCGGGTGCTTGTGGCATGCAGTGGGGCTGAGCAGAAAAGAGGGACACTTTGTCTAGCAGTCACCCCTTAGGGATGCAAATCTAGAAGATTTGCTAGTCTCATTCCTAGTCACCTGCAGATACTGCCCGATTTGCTCATCTGGTCCTGAATGGGCTGGCCAAAAAGTACTAGTGCTTGCATTCACTGCAGGCGCTGCAGAGGCTACTGCACAAGCGGGTAATGCTGCAGATGAACTGATTGCTGGGGCCATTAAGCTTTTCTACTGTTTTTGGAAAAAAACGAATTAAAAAATAGCATTGGTTTGCAACCTTTGCCTCTCCAGAACTTTTGCACTACAAATCCCATCATCTCCAGGCAGCATAGTCAAGGGTAAAGGATCATGGGAATCTTAGTCCAAAACATCTGGAGAGATAGGGGTTGCAGATCCCTGGTCGGGAGGATAGCTCAGCAGCAACGTGCTCGTCTTGGAAGCAAGACGACACTGAGCAACACAGGTTCAAGCCCCGAGTCTGCGCTTAGAAACCTCTGGGTATTAAGCGTGTTATAAATAACCTATCCTATCATATCATATATAGTGTCTGTGGGAAGCAATTAGTATGACGGTTAGGCACAATGCAGCTGTGAGATGTGTTTATGCTTCACACTTGAGACATACATTTGGCTATTTTTTTTTAAACAAAACAGACATCTATTCTATTCCAATGTCTTATCTGTACATTTGCTAAACTATAACTTTTCTATGACTGTAAGGTTATATTTTGCAGATAACCAGTGTGAGATGGGAATCAATGCAACACATCAGGACAAAGGAAAGTGGCACTGTTTTATTAGACTTAACACGGGGTTTGGGATCACTCCCATATGGTCTAGGGAAATGGTGCTAGAAGCAATATAGGATACTTGTGTTATGGGTGTCAGGATTGGATAGCTCCATATTTTTTTTCTTAACTGTAAACTACTTTTCCACTACAGAGCACACGGGTCCACCAAGCACAGGTTTGGCCATTAGCACTACGAAAAGCAAAACAAAACGTGTAAAACTGGTGGAAAAGGGTTAAAACGTTTCATTTAAACTACGTAGTGCAAAGTGAAAAGGCCACCCCCCTCTCCCTTATGCTTGTGGGAGGCATTTACAATGGATTCCTATGGATTTTGTTTAAAATCCATATTGATATATTTGGTTTATACAAACCTTTTATAGGGCGCACCATTTGCACTAGCCACTGGCTTGTGAGAATGAGCTTGGTGGGTGAGAAATGGTGTGAGGTGTGTATTTATAGAATTGAGGTGGCGAAGGCTAGTAGCTTGCAACTTACATTTTTGCCTTTTGACTTTTATATACAAAAAGATACCTGTATATCTAATACATAAAGATATTTAATAAGCAACCATAAACAAATTCCATAATGCACCGTGAATCTCCCTACATCCCCTATTATATGTCACTTATGCTCTTTCCTATGTTAAATCACCGTTTTCTATCAAAGTGATTATGATTCGATCTCAACAAATCTCATACTAGCCCAAATTATTTTTTAAATCCTCCCCCCACATTATATAGTCTTGCACATTATAGGGCTCATTCCGAGTCTGCCGGTCTGGTAAAAAAGTGCTGGTCTCCAAGGAGACCGGCACTTTACAGAACCGCCCGAGTGCCGGTGTAGCTATATGCTGGAGGTAACCCAGGTGTCACACCGGCCAAAAAAGGCCTTTTTAACAAAGACGGCAAATCCCCTCATGAAGTCCAATGGGACTCCATGAATGTGGATTAAAACCACTCTGCTGGCACCCGTAATCCGGCGGCAATGCCGCCGGACCAGGTACTGGTAACAGTAACAGCCTTTGCCAGTATCCTGGCGGCCCTACCGCCAGGATACCGGCAAGGATGTAATGAGGCCCTATCTTCTCTCTGCCTGGACCATGCATATTAATATCTTTAAAGCAGTTTTATGCAAGGGGGCTGCCAGTGTGCCATTAAATGGAATAAAAATCCCAAACATTCTTTTTCCACAATCTACATGTTTAATTATCGGATGAAATCTTCAGCCACACCATTATCTAAAAACAGGCAGCGCTCAAAGGAATCCACTGGTTTTATGCCAGTCTGAAAATGTCACAGTGGAGTAAAACTATTCCTTTTTTGCAGGCAGAGCAGTAATTCAAGGCTGAAATGATACTATCCTTCCATGCAGTCACTGGCAAAAAGAGTTTAAATCCCCCTGAGCATAAAAAAGGTGTTAAGATATGAGACACTCGTAGGCCTTTGTCATCCTATTTTACACTCCCAGGACTTGAAAACGAGGCCTTCTGTGCTCCAAGGGCCTACCTGTGGGAATAAATGATCTTACCCAACTAATACATAGTCTGGAGGATACCGCACCCAACTCACTTCTTGCCTACATAATTCAGAAAGATAGCTGTATCAGTCCAACTTCAACTACAAATAAGTACGCCACACCGTTACCTTACGGTACATATCCAGCTTCAGAAATTCCTACCTTCTAGGCATGGTTCACCCTCCTGTTTAAAAATCAATGAGATTTCATCCTACACTTGTCTGGAGGTTCTCAGGCTGTGTTATATTAACCCAGCAGCCACGCTCACCCTCCTGAGCCCAGGTTTTCTCTGTTCATGGTCTGCGTCTGGACACTTCCCAGCAACTAACTGGGAGGAAGCCCTCCACTTTCTGCCCTCTAGCCCACTCTGCCTTTGGTTATTGCAAGTGTCTGAGATATATACTTAAGTGGGAATTTAACTTTCTCTCATTCTCTGCCTCTGGTCTTTACCAGTGTCTGAGCTATAGCTCTCAACAGGACAGGCTTCTCCTTAGTTTCTGGGCCTGGACTCAGCAATTCACGCTGGAGACCAAGTAATAATACTGGGTCACACAACCGCTCTCATATGGGGCCCAAGATGGGCACGTATTTATATCTGATTCACGACAATATGTTCAAGTATCCATAATATACCATACTTCTTAGAGAAAGGAAGATAAGTCTTTCTGATTCATATCAAAAATGATTTATCCATAGTAGTTCAAACAAAAAGCTATCACTAATAATCCTTAGTGAGGAAGCAGTTGCCACAATCCACATGTATTAGACTAAAAAAGCCAATGCATTTCGGAAATTATTTCCTTCATCAGGGCGAGTCTCATTGGTGTGGTCAGTGGTGAAAAACAGAACGTCCTGCGTTCATGCCCACTCAGCAGTGGGTAGTAAATGACATTATGCACAAAGGCATGGAGAAAATCCACTCGTGCTTACAAGGAAACCAATCTTGTAATACACAGAAACGATCCTCCACTGTGCAGCTGCAGGGCAGTGACTCAGAAATTGTCTGAGATATAGCCATCAGCAGGCTATTAGTGTTCTCTACAGTGGTAGAGCTAAGGCAGGGCCGGGGGTAGTTGCTGTCACTTGGCATCCTCCTCCATGCCCCCCTTCTCTCCCTGGGTTGAAGCTTGCGCCAATTCTGTCAGAGTGCAACAGCCCTACCACACTGCGATCCTTGCCCACAGCTGGTACATGCACCAGAATGGAGACTCCATTGGAGGCTTGGTGATCACCGGCGGGGACTATACTCTCCATTGCTCCATGCAGTGACGTCAGGGCAGTGTGGCCCCGGCGTGGGCCCAATCACAAGACGTGGCTCTGTAACAAGGAGGTAAAAGCCAAGCAAACCCACGGCTTGGTGGTTCTCAACTGGCTCCCACTTCTTTTTTCGACCTTGGGTTCTAGTGGACCTGCCTCTGCTTCTTCCTTGTTTTTACCTAGATGTCTGGATTCCAATCTGGACCTGTTGCGATGATCTTCCCTTGGATTGGCCCTGTACCTTGATGACTAGAACTGGAGTAGTTTTCTATGGAATAGGATCTGGGACTGTTTATATGGATTGCCCTATGGATTGTTGAACAGGAACGGTTTCCCTTGTTTCAGAACATGATTGGGTTGCCAGCACTGCTACTGGATTATTTCGTGGATTTGTGACCTTGAACTTCTGTAATGGAGGCATGGTATCACATGTATGACACTGACTCAAGAGCTACAAGTTTCAAAACATTTATTACATTCTTGGGGTTTGGCAAAACTCCTACTTTGCTCTATAGCTATGATGGGCATAGTGTCTGCCATCAAATAATAAAGAAAACAGTGCTAGTCAGTCTATGTCAAATGAAAGTGGCCTATACTAACAAAACATAATGCCTGCCCTATATCTTAGACAGAAAGTGAGTAAAGGTGAATGTGCATGCATCGGAAAGTCGGTGTTAAAACATGAAGGATCAAAGTGGCTGAGTCAGCTCTCCTCCCCACGTTGGACAGCACCGAGTAAGGTGGTCCCCGTAAACAGGATGACACACTCCGGCTCAGGTTATCAAAAACAGGCAATTCAAAAAGTGGGTCGAGGCCCGCTTGTCCTTCCACATTAAAGTCACTTATTCCAGTTTTCCAAAAGTTCTTTCACAGTTCAACAGAAGTTCACGTAGGTCTCCCTCAGCTGGGCTCGGACCTCTCAACATTAAGTACCCGATTCCACATAGATCTCACTCAGCCATACTCGGACCTCGCAATCACAGCACTTGCAGGGGTTGCCTTCCCCAAGCTTCATTCACATTCGTTATGGGTTCCCTGCCTCTAACGTATTTCATGTTCCCGGTCTCCCTCAGTCAGGCTAAGACCTTTCAATGATGTCAAAAACCTTTGAGTGTGCAAGGTTTTTTCCATAGACCTCTGCAGGACCACTTTCACTTCAGCTCTCCCTTATGTCATTTGCCCCAGTGTCTCTTGGTCTTGGTCGTTCCATAACACAATCAGCAGAGTTCAAAGAGATCTTTCTCTTAAGGCAATCACCTTTAACTTCCCCTGTCGACAGGATTAATCTTTACCATTGCGCATTTCAGAGTTCGTTCACTTGCGGCTTTATAACAAGACATCAAACATTTTGCGGAGACTTTTGAGTGGGCTACTTCCTTTCGCCGGACCACTCCGCTACTCTGTATCACTGGCTTCACAGTTATCGGTAACTTTTAAGTTTACGATTAGTTTGCTTTCTTTTGCGTCTCATCAGCATGCGTGCAACCTTCAATTGTGAGATACACTGTTGCGGCTTCAATCTTTCCTCGACAGAAACCGGCCTTTCATGTCTTTAGCTAACTCACAGAGTGTGTGCATTTCATCTTGTCTCTGCAGCCTTGATTCACGAGTCAAGGTTGATTTCGCAGGGTTGGCCTCGCCTCCCCAACTCTGTTGTTCACTTGGGAGGGTCGCTGGTGTCCTTGACACACAATTCAGGCTTCTTCTTGTCTGGGATTTGGCTTTCACTGTGCATCCTTTACGGTTTCGTGGAGGCAACAACCTCCTCCAGAGATCTTCAGGGTTTCCCTACCGTTCGCTCTGGCCCCTCGGTCGGTCGTCCTGCTCCAGTGGGTTCACCTTTGCACCGGAAGGTCTGCTCCTTCTCGGGTCTCACCTTGCTCAGAGTGTGTCTCTATGTGCCGCCTTTTATCTGTGTGGGGGGAGCTAATGGGTTTCAGATGTATCTGATTAAGGTCAAGTGCCTGACCTAACGGGAAATATCCCGCACTCGTCCACCCCCAGGTTCTGGATCCAAGAGGCGATGCCCGTGCCCTGGCCACCTGAGAGAGAGAAACCCAGCGACAAGCAAGTGAGACACCCGTTGGTTTCTCACACTGCTTACTGTGTTTTTTGGGGAGTATGGATTGGCGTCACCTCGTAGCCCTCCTGGTGTCTCGCTCTTCCAAAACCTTTTATGTGCAACTCTAAAGAACTGACCGAATAGTATATCATTACTTCATTCTTTTTTTTAAAAAAAGGATGCAAAATGAATGATTTCAATGTTTTATTTCCAAGATTTACCTGGGATCGGTGAGGAGAGGGGCATAACCCATTAAGGGCGCTGACACTACTCAGTCAGTGCTTACACTAATTTGGGAGGGGAGATGTGAATGCTACTCCACTGAAAATATGCACTTGCCAACAGTGACTTTGAATCATTATATAAAACTGGTGTCCCCTCTGGCCCACCAAGCTGCATTTGCCACTAGTTCGCTCTAAACCTGGCTCCACCCCTTTTCTGCGATGTAGCCCTCACAGCCTTTTAACTATTTTACTCTTCATGGTCTCTCCCAGTTTTTGGGTTACATCACTCAGTAAGCTCATATGTCCAAAACTGCTGTTTCCCAAGTTTTTGATCTTGGGCTCCTTCTCCTGCTTTCTCTGACATTCGGTATGTGACACTCTCTGCATGGCTCTGTGCCCGTTTATACTTCTACTGATAATCTTGTTCACCCAACGACTGCCATTATTGGTTATTCCCCTACTGAACGTGTTATGGGAAGCAAATGTAATGTACAAATGTGAAGTCCACTTTCTGAGAGCATTAAATGTTGACTGGGTGAAAGTGATGGTTTTAGCTGACACAAACTCTACCTTGGGTGAATTTTGGTTCACAGTTTGCCCAAGTGTACTTCGCGACATATATCCTTAATCTCTAGAACAAGGCTGTGAAATAAGTGAGAGCCTGTCTTCCCTGCGGAGTGCTGCCCACGGTGCTTGTTGTGGCATATACCACCACTGAGAAGGTTATGCCAGTCCTCCCATCACAGAGATGTAAACGGTCTACTTACTTCTCTTGATTTCCTCTAGTTTTTCAATGTACTTCGTCATGCTGTTACCTGGGAAGAAAAACAAATGTTAGTACCCATAAACAACACTGCAGGAAACTATCCTAAACCTTACCAAGAACGAAAAAAACATAACGTAGATAGTACGGCAAGCATATCAGGGTGTTGAAGCTGTACATGGGAACTATGTAAAGTTCCATAAACTGATGGAATTAATTCTTGGAAGGAAACCTAATCTGTTCCTTGAGAAGGAAAGTGGGAAAATGGTGCAACTGCCGTTAATGGAGGTAACTCCTATGCAGGTCACTGGAGCAAGTATCACTCACCTCAGGAATTCCCTCCTGTGAGCACCACAAGTAATTTCTTCTCTTAAGCAACATTAGGACTAACACCAGTGTTCAAAAAGGGGGCCATTATCCACAGTTTACCACACACTGTTCCCAATTGATTGCTTCCATATTGACATTGCAAGAATCGAAATAAGGATTGGAGGAGCAGGCTCTAAAAAAAGCTCCTGGGGATAGAGCATCATTCAGTAAGCAGGACCTACCTCTGGGAAACAAAAGCGAGTCACAAATCTAACTTTCACAATAGAATGTTTTGTCCATGGTCAATTACCCATTACACGTGAACAGTCTTCTACATGTGTCCAAACTCTCAACACATTGACAAACACAGAGAGTTAATGTCAGGTAGGTGTGCGCATATGTCAGCAATTGGCCTACAGAGTCAAAAGGCTAGGCTTTTAGGCTACAAACAGGAGCCATTTACCTGCTGGCAATTTCAAATGCTCCTTTCATACCATTCTTTAGCTTCAGAGTGTGCGGGTCTCCATACAGAAAGGCTGAATACTGTCCCAGGAGGGACATTTGGCACGGTGGTGCACAATGGCATGAACAGATTCAGCACCTAGGCCTTATTAATATGCATTTAAACACCACCTCCAAAATGCCATAGATCAGCTCCCCCTCAAAAAGATGTATCCACATGGTCTTCTCCCCACCAACCCGCATCTGGTCATTGTTCCGCACCAAGATACATTTGGTCAATTCTCTGCACCAAAATGCATCTCCCACTCTACGCCAAGGTACATCTCAGCATCTTCCCCACTAAAGAATCTAAACATATCCCCATAAAAATCTCACACTAAGATGCATCTTAAGACCTTCACCACTATGATAAATTCCTCCCCCTCATAATGATCCCCCTCTCCCCAGTAAGATACAGCTCAGAATCTTTCCTCAAGGTATATCTCCTCACTTCCCATAAAACGAAGGTGCAATCAACAGCCCCAATAATAATCTCTGAATCTACCGCCACCTGGGAACTCAGCATGTCCCCCAAATGAAAATTCAAGTGGGCATCTTCTCCACCAATTGGCAGGTCAGCATTTGCATGTATCCCTCTTAATAGGGTACAAAATAGGAGCATTCCACAGACTTCATGTTAGCCCCTCCCAGTATCGGTTATAGGTTAAAGGATCGAAAAAAAGGGTCGAATGGTCAAAGGATCAACTCAAAAGTACCGAAAACAAAAAGGATCACTTTTTTTAACCTTTTTTTTGGGGTGGGGGGATCCCCCCATCCCGTTTTTTTGGTAAAAACCATTTTTTTTTACCTATACGAAAACCAAAAAATATATATAAGAAAATAAATAAATAAATAGATCCTTTTGTTTGCGGCCCTATTGTGTCGATCCTTTTGCATTCGATCCTTTTTCATTTGATGCTTTAACTGGACAGCCATCTTAAGCAACATATCCAACCAGGAAACAGCACATCACACCCCCGCCTATGATAAAGCATAGCATATCACCAATTAAGAGACTTCTGAGAATCTCTGCTCATCAAGAAACATTTTAGCATCTTTTCAAACCAAAAAACATCGCAGCATCTTTCCTGCCAGAAAGGCAGCTCATCAATTGGGCTCATTATGCTGCATCCCCCCACACCATAATACATCAGCACCCTTTTCCACACTAAGATTTAGATCAACACTGTATGCCACCAAGATGCAGGTCATCATGTCCAACCGCCAACACTCTCAATACCACCTTCCACACCCAAGATGCATCCTAGTATCTCATGGCATTTGGATGCAGCTCATCATGTCCCACCTCCCACATTTACAATGCATAGTAGCATCTTTCCTGCCAGAAAGGCAGCTCAGCAATTGAGCTCACTATGCTGCATCTCCCCTGCTCAGCAGCATCCCCCCACACCATAATACAGCAGTACCCTTTCCCCAACTAAGATGTAGATCAACACTGTATGCCATCAAGATGCAAGTCATCATTTACAACCACCAACACACTCAATACCAACGTCCACACCAAAGATGCATCTAGTATCTCACCGCACTAGGATGCAGCTCATCATGTCCCACCACCAACAGTCATCGTACCAGCTCCCACGTTTACAATTCATCCTAATGTCTAACTGCATTGAATGCAGCTCATCATTTCACCTCTAGCACTACAAAGATACAGCTAGTCACTCTGTCCACCAACTCAGCAACTCTCTCCTTTAACATGCAACACAGTCATCATGAACCATTGTTTCTTTCAAACCATTTTAGCATCTGCATAGTTTACCTTTAGAGAAACATATTTTCAGGTCCCCAACATTCCACAGTAAATACTATGGACACTCTTCTTTGACACAGGACATCTGTAACCCTATTATTTAACTGGCTAGATATTTTAACATTGCTTCTTTCCTGAGATCAGCCAATTTTTAAACAATCCCAATCATTGGCAGCTATAGGAACCGATGCACGGGGCAATCCAGTGGTTTGACCAGAATCACACAATGAGGTGAAACTGGGCTCGTGAGATTAAAACCCAAGTTTCTAGGATCGAAGAACAGCAATGTAGTCACTAAAATGGAATGAAGGATAACCTTTAACTTATTCCACCATTTTCTGGAATTGCAAAGTAGCCCTGAATGGCACAGGTTAGGCACAGAGGGGCGTCCATTGCTCACTATGCTGAGGGAAACCAGCTGCCCCTCACTGATGAGGCCCGACAAGCCTGAAACATGTAAGTGTTTATCTAACCAGGTGGGATTTGGCAAAGCAGTTTGGGATGAACAGATCCCATTATTGGCAGTGGCAGGAATGATTTGCATATGGATAGTTCTTGTTCTCTAGAGGTCTAGATGGGATAAAAGAGAATAAACTGAAGCTGCAAAGAGTTGTTGCCACTGGTTATGATTAATTCAAGGCTTTCCAGCCATCACTTTTTAGTGTGTTCAATCTTTCAAAATGTATCAGTAGTCTCAAAGGTCTGAGCAAGAGAAAATGAGTGAGAACGAGAGACAAGGAGGGGAAAGAAAGAAACAGAGAGAGGGCGAGAGACAAGATAAATACAAGGTATGTATACTTCCTGCAAATCTATGACATAACATCTAAATAACACTATCCGAATACAAAAAACAGGACCTAAAAAGAATCCACAATAGAGGATCCTTGTACAACAGCCTTTCTCTATATACAATCCCCATGCATTTAATTGTGAAGTGGACCACATCCTGGGGGCAGCACCCGTGAAACCACTACCAAGTCCTGGATAACCTCACATCCCATAATTGTAAATATACAGTCTTTTTTCCTTTAGATCAAATTGTTTAGATGTCATAAATGATAACTCTGTGGATGGTCATGAAGTGGAGGTAACTATTGTACAACCTGTGCAAACTCTAAATTGGCAAAAATTAAATCCCAACTTGCCTTCATCTGTCTGAGAAAGGTAAATTGAGCACTTGACATCTAACTCTTACTCCCTCATTGACTTTTCATGCTCATCTTTAAGAGACTGGTCACCAGAGAATCTGCTAACTAAATATTTCTCACCCCACCCTTCTGCCTCTACCACCTCTGACACCCCACTTTCTTGACCACTGATTGTCTGACAAAGCGCAACTTGGCCTTTTACCAAAACAACCACACACCTTCACCTTGGTACAGTTAAAACTTTACTGCTAGCAGACACACCTCCCCTTGTCTCTACCCCAAGAACTGCATGCAACCGGCTTCATCGCTAGCATGTACACTCTCCCTTGCTTACCCCTTAGGCTTGTCTTGCCTTCTTGTACCAATGAATTCTTTCATGGGCCTCTCCTACTAGCCTATATCACTCCTATGATCGATGGATCCAAAATGTATGCCTTATAGTTAGTGCTTACCCAGACTTCCTTCTACCTTTACTGCTGCTTTCAACACTCCTGTCTATATGAGGCCGTGTAGTTATGGGTAAGTTGCTAAACCCATAGGAAGACCACTTTTTCGGCGGCTAACTTCGCTCCCCCTGGAGGAATCTTCACCAAACTGTCAGTATATGGGGCCCACTGAATTTTTATGGAAAGTTGGGTGAGGTTTCGTGGAGGGGTGGCGTTTGGGGGGCAAAGTTATAAGGAGCGTCCCAAACATTTCTTTTCTCCATAGACTGAATGGGGAAAACTTTGCGCACGGCTACAGGCAGAACGGCTGGATGGATTTTAACCAAATTTGCGGCAGGAGAGGGGGCTTGGTTAAGAAAGTGTGCTTTTGTGTGTTGTGGAAATCCGACCAGTAATTTTGTTGCAAAGAACTGAAATGTATGTCTAAAAAAAAAAATTGTGATATCTGGCTCTGCTCCACGAACAAAAGTCACATTGGCTTGCAGTACGCCGTGATGTCGGCGAACATTGGATGCGGCCGGTGGTTGACTAGAGGGAAGCGTGCTGTGCGTCAACATTTTTTGGGAAACGCCACCATGGTGTATCGGAGGATAGTGTTGTGGTGTTTGTGCCAAGCCCCTAAGGCATTGTGTGCATGGCTTGGGCTCTTGTACGTAACAGTGTGCCCACTAAAATTAGTCATATCTGGCTCCGCTCCGGCATCCCATTTCCCTGTTTGCTGCGCAGTCAAAAGTTTGAATGCACTGCAGTGTGCGGTGATGTGATGTGTGTCATACGTTTTCGAGAACGCCAGCATGTTGCATCAGAGGACATTGCGGCGGCAAAAGGGTCTGGAAAACATACTTTACGGCATCTGGTGGTGGGAAGAAGGGAAGGAAAGGGTGGGGGTGTGAGAAGTGGTTCATCTGATATATCTCAGAAGAAGAAAGTGGTGTGCCAGCGGTATCCGTGCCTACTACGCCAATTTGCAGTTACCTCAACAGGCAACAACATTGTGTGGTGATTGCAAGCAGCCTTAGTTATGGCATGACAGCTCCAGCAGCAATCTCCTTCTGTGATGAGTGGTGGAAGGCTGAATTGTAGAAGGGTAGTGCTTTCCACACGACCTGAACATTTAAACACAGCGTGTACTATGGTGTGTTGTGTGTGGCAAGTCCATTTCCCCTTCAATGCGTCGCTGTAGCCCTTGCACGGAAAAGTATGTCCACTGGTTGCAGGTAAGTTTTACATTGTTGCTTTGTGTGTGTGTGGTTTGGCTGCAAAATTAGTGGAAAGGGAAGGACTGCTCCTGCTTTACTGGGGCACAGCACTCGTGGTACTTGGGGAAGCGCACATGCCACATTATGTGCTTCTCAGCATGCTGGCCAATGGAAATTGGACTGTGGGGATTGTCCAATCAGGTGCTCAGGGTGTGCATCACAGGAAAGGGTGGCAATTTTTTATTCATTAATTGGTGTAGTGAGGCTGGCAGAGATGAAGAGAAGCACAGTTTTCATTGTAGGTGATGCCCTTCTGCAAGATCTGTTCCAGTATGCTGTCGAAAGAGGCTTTGTGGTGCGGTGTCGATGTCTGCAGTTTCAGCGTTGTGCTTGCAGAATGTCGACGAGTGGCCACTTTCACAACTGTACGTGTTGTGGTTATGCACCGTTACGCTCACCTGGACCCCACAGGGGTGTCGATCGGACACGGACAGCTGCGGTCTCCTTCAACGTGATGCGTAGTGCAGAGATGACTGTCTGGACTGGCCCGCCTAGTCTTGTCTGCTGGACCCGAAGAAGTATTTTCCTGCAAGTGGAGACAGGGATTAACTACCTGTGGGTTTTAGCGATGGCCTCCCAACTGTTCTCTCTCTCCCCCACTAATCACCTCCGATATCTCCTTAGTAACCTCACCTTATGTTCGTAAAAGAGGAGCTCTCCATCCTGCGTGTCTTGCAGGGGCGCGTAGATACCAGTTACTTCACTGGTTTGAAGGCATTGGGAGAGTTCCGGTAAGTATTGACTCTGAAGTCCCTGGCGGGATTGATAAGTATCAAGTCCAAAGAGTTCAATGTGCCTGATGTTCACTCTTGTCCCCTTCCTTCCTTAAGTTGCAACTGAGTTCGTGAGAAGAAGGTCTCTTAGCTGCTGCTGGCGTTCAGGTAAGAGTCTGTGTTACCCAACGCTGTCCGGTAACTATTGCATGCGTTAACGTGTTGTTTTTCTCCCTCTTTACAGATGCGGCATATGAAAATGTGGAGAGTTATGGAATAATACCGCCGGTGGTAAATCAGGTAAGTCTATGGTGGTAAGAGGTTGTATTTGTTGATGCCCTTGGCTCACCTTGTTTTTTCTTGTGTCCCCTAGGTGCCGGATTACGGCGAAGAAATGATGGAGACAGTGCCGGATCGAAAGATGCTGTGAGAACTGGTGAGTATGGTGCTGTGCTGGAGTTGGCGAAGCGACACGTGCAGGAATGATGTACTTTCCAGGTCGGGAGATGAAATGGTTCCGGAATTAGGTGAGAAATTTGAAATAAGTTTGTTTTCTAACCTTGTCCTTTTCTTCTTTATTCTAGGAGCTCCGGATTCGAGGCGGGCGTGGCAGAAGTCTGGATGCTGGCTGCAGGCATGGTGAGCGTCACGCTGCTGGATGCAGAATAACGCGAAGCATGTGCTGCTGTTCGGGTGTGGTTTATATAGCCTCCAAAGTAGTTCCAGGTAAGAAGTTCCCTAGAGCCACGCCCGTGTAAAAAATTGTCCCTGTAACAAAATAGTCCCATCCAGGCCTCATGTAGGCTTGGGCTCTTTTGCAGCATGGTCTGCATCAAGTAAGTAAAGTCTCTGAGCCTGGCGCCTATGGGGCCAGGACTGATTTCTATGATGAGCCTGGCGCCTAAGGCGCCAGGACTGAACCCAGACAGCCCCTAGCCGGGGCTGCTGAGGTTTAAACAAATGTCTGGATGCCTGCTCCCGGAGCTGAGGGCCTTGGTCCTGATGCCCGGGGGTAGGCATCATGACAGCATTATGGAGCCTCACATTTGGGTACCATGGCTTGCTCACGTGTATACCGTCAACTGAAGAAGTCGATGAAAGCAGTGAAGCTCATTTTTACCACTGCAAAGGTGCTTTTCTCATGTATACCACCAAGAATAGTATGGGGCTATTCCAATGAATGTTGTTGCCAGCCACAGGTCAGAAGTGGTCTTATCAGCAGAAGCATGTGTGACTTCTTGAGTGCTGCTGGGATGTTCTCCTGTGAGAATGACAACATTGGGTCTCGATATGTGCACCTTTTCAATGCAAATGGCATTTCTTTGACGACCAGTGGCAATGATATTTTGTTTTACAATCTACAGACTGCACTGAAGACAATTTACAGGCTGCACTGAAGACGCTATTGCAAGAATGTGAGGCGCACTACAAAAACACTTATAAAAACCGGAAAAAAGGTGTTTCTATGGAAGCAGCTTTAAAAATAAAAAAATAAAAATTTAAAATGCTCTTTTCAGAGCCACCACTACAAATGAAATCCCCTACCCTGGTTGAAATTTAGTACCCCACTCCCGCACACACAGCACGATAAATCCGCAGACATAGCAATATTTGCAGGGTTGCACGTGTCACATCCGGGCCTTTTGCAGATGGCAGACATAGAAATGGCCCTGTGGAGGCGACGGGATTGCTCAATAAGGTTTCTGGGTCTGGTTTGTACGCACAGACTGTGGTACACAGTGGCCCTCATTACGACCCTGGCGGAAATCGAAAAACGATGGCGGAAATGCAATACCGCCATCGAATAGCGCTCGGTGCGACTATGACCCGTCACCGCAAAGTACGAAGCCATTAGCGACACCGTAGTGAACGCCAACGCTAACTGCACCAAGCACGCGCGCGCGCGCCATGCCAAACCGCAAACACCACCATGGCGCAAGGGTACGCCAATTCCGACCCTAGCGGACATGTACCTAACGCCATCAGGCATGGCGTAATGTACCATTCCGCCATGGCGAGAAGTACGGCATCGCGAATCAACCGTAAACGGCCCCACTGAGTGCCTGTACACCGCTCCCTGCCCACAAAGTACAACTCCCCGTAGGTGCAATGAAGTCACAATGCAACCATTGAAATGTACAAGTCACCCATGCATGCCAACGAACAAAAGAAACACAACAGGGGCCAATGGGAGCTGCAGGGCACAGATGGCACGAATACAGAAGCCATCCCAATGGACATGACCACAGTCCCCCACCAAGAAACGCACGCAAACACAGGCACCTGTGACCAGCAATATTCCGAAAATCACATAATTCCACCAGTCCACCTGGCTGACCGGCATCTGTTACACAAAACCCAATCCCCCGCCCCTGAGCATGACAACATTCAAACAGTCATATTGGCAGCCCCCATCCCTGACCTCACTGGGCTTCGTAGGCAAACGCGCCCAGCACAGTACCACGCAACTAAACCCCGAAGCTGGAACCCAATGCAGATCTCCTCACAATACATCGCCCCCCAAATAGGCATATGCCACATCACTTGCAAAGAAAAACGCTACACGGGCCAAATCAGAATAGAAATTTTATGCACATCAAAGTCACCAAGCCCATACAGCCATCAGGCCATGAACTCCAAAACACAAATCACCATTGTGGGCTGCATCCGCAAGAAATGACCAGCCACTACCTGTGTGTCGCCCTGTTCCCCCATGGTACACAGAGCCACATTCACGTACGAAAAGGCAACATGGAAGCGCACAGAACCGCAGGGCCGACCCAATGGGGAGGCACTAGTCCAGCTGAAAGGCCGAAATGTTGCTCCGAGCCACCAGTACTGCGTAAGGGCATGTGGGCCATTGGCGATCGTCCCATAAGATCGTAATGCTGCTCCACTGATTAACACGAAGCAGCAGGTGTCGGGAGTAAAATCCATCTGCAGGAGTGGCATACAGATGGCAGTGGCAAAAGGGGAGGAGATACCTGTCAACCAAAAGAAAAGAACAAGAACAGAATGGCCATCAGAACTACATTCGAACAACTCACTTCAATGATCACACGAAATCCACAGCCATATGAAGGCTAGCCCACTCAAAAGGATCATCACCACCCCAAAACCACTTGCGACTCATAACCATCTATATCGAGGTGCAAACACCATCACAAACGAGTGTACCTGTGCATGCGTCTGTCAAAACAGAATCCATCAGATGGGAATGTTAACGTGCATGGACACAAGTGTCTGAGGGCGCCTCGAGACAGGGAGGGCTCAACAAGGCCAGATAGACGATGGTCCCACTATGGCAGCCCTGCATCACATAGCGTAGGGGAGGCGGATAGATCCCAAGAAGCCCTGTACATGGCAAACTGTATCAAATCACCTGCCCATGCATCCATTCATCATTCCCTCATCCCGGGATCAAAACGCCTGAATAATTACTCACATAAAATTAGAAACATCCATTGAGTCTGTGCGTTATGCAGCCTGCTAAATCCACAGTGCCCCAGCCCGTAATTCCAGTGTTGTGAAGTAACATGTATTTGGGAACGGCCGGCCTCATCGCCCACGTAGCTATTGCGCATCCCAAACTATTCATATCAATCATTGCTCCCTCGCCATGGGCCCTGTCTCAAGGACATTGAACAATAGAACGTTATATTTGCAGTCAGACCTGTGGGCATCTCCTCGCCGCTAGCTGGAAACCGAAAGCGCCGCCCTTCGAATTCCTCATTTGCAACATCACGTCGAAAAGGCATCTGTGGCCGTTTGAAATCACTAATTATTCCATCGAGTGCGGCTGTGTGTGAAAATGGCAACTGCCTTCACCCACAAATGGGACGCCCCGCCCGTCGTTGCAACTCGGTACAGTGATGAATGAGGGCCCACCGTTACTCGAGTACTACGTTCCACTGACCCTTCACAAGTCTGTTCGCGACTGCACAGATAGTATGGGAAACAATGGGACCACAGCAGAATGAACATATCAACCAATCTTACACGGCTATCGGGTACAAATACATGATTGCAATAGCAAGATACCATTCCCCGAATTGCAGCGTTGTGCGCGGGACGTGCTCGGCCAAAGGGGAGAGCAGTTTGCACAGGTGGAATTAATCACCACAGGTGGAGGCCATACAGCCTGGAAACACATAAATTGCACAGCCAGTCTCCTCCCACAACCACACCGAAATGCTACCGGCAGGACTCGCGATGTTGGCCCTGGGGGACCTGATAGCACTGCAAGTGCTCCGACTCCAAGAAGAAGACGAACACCAACTACAACCAGCCGCACGGAGGAGACGCAGGAGGAGGAGGAGGCCAAGGCAGGGCCAGCAAGGCCCACCAGCACAGCCACTACCACCACGCAGGCAGCCCGCAATACCACGCCTCCGAGCACATCCGTTCAACCTCACTGATGAGCAGATCCACACCCTCTACCGTCTGGACCGGGACACCATAGCCGCCATTGTGGACATGACACAGGCTGACCTTGTCAGCATGATAGATAGCCCAACCGCCATCCCACCCCTACTGAAGGTGGTGTCTGTACTCCACTTCCTGGCCACAGGCACCTACCAGCACACAGTCGGACAGTTGCATGGCATTTCTCAGCCACTGTTCTCACGGACACTATTGCAAGTGCTCGATGCCCTCCTGCAGCACGCAGACGACTACATCTCTCTACCACGCTCGGAGCAGGAAATTACCAACACAAAAGTGGGATTCCATGCACTTGCCGGCATACCGGGTTGCATTGGTGCCATCGACTGCACCCATGTGGAATTGGTCGTCCCACATGCCATGGAGGCCCAGTACCGCAACCGAAAACAATTTCATTCCCTGAATGTACAAATGGTGTGTGACTCCAACAGGATCATTACACATTGTTGTGCCCGATTCCCTGGATCAACCCATGATTCTATGGTCTTGAGGAACTCTACAATACCACGCTACATGGAGCGACACGCAGGGAACAGATCCTGGCTACTCGGTGAGTCTCATTACATGCATGATGATGTGGGGTATGTGAATTGGCAATGACCTGGCAGGAAGGGGGGGGGGGTGTGCGTACGTATCAATGGCATTCCACATCATCCGTTTCTCGTCCACATACAGGTGATGCTGGATATCCACTGAAGAGATGGCTCCTCACACCAGTCCGGAACCCACGGGACCAGCATGAGGAGGACTACAACCATGCCCACTCACGTACCCGTGTAGTCATAGAACAGGCATTCGGCCTACTGAAGGGCCGTTTCCGCTGCCTCAGCAGGTCTGGCGGGGCACTCCTGTACCGCCATGAGAAGGTTGCAAAGATGGTCATGGCATGTGTCATGCTCCACAACATGTGCGTACGTAGAAATGTGCCCATGCCCCCTGACGCAGAACTGCAAGCACCTGATGATGGTCATGATGAGGGTGGGGATGTGGCAGCACCTCATGGAGTCTGCGAGGCACCGGAGGCCCGTGACATTCGTCAGCATCTCATTGATGTATGCTTCTAGCACTCACGCCTGGTGGCTGATACATGGACACGGGACTCGTGGCACTGCGTGTGTCTGGGACATGCACAATATGGACTCTACGCCTATGATGGCCTATTACACAAAGATCAATGTCCACACATCTCATTGGTTTATCGTGCACTTTTTATGGCATATGTGATGTCATGTTGAACACCCTATCGACCCGCCACCCAAGTGAGCCCAACACACCCCCTCCACCCTCCTACCTCCCCCCCGAACACCAGTGTCCAAAGATGCTCATTGTCAGTGGGCTGTCGCTATTGCAAGTCCCCTCTGCGGGTATCAGGGGCACCCCTGCCTGTGGAGCGCAGGTTCCTTCCAGATCTACGTTGGGGGCTGCCCTGGACGGAACTTGCAACGGATGATGTGTCTGCCTGCTCACGTCCATGCATGTCCCTAAGGGTTTGCGAGAGCTCAGTGAGCACACGGCGCACTGCGGCAAGTTCGGCACATACGTCTTTGGACGTCGCATGCAGTTCCCCCCTCAGGCTCTCGGTGCTTCTCTCAATTTGTGCCCTTAGCGTCTCTGTACCTCTCTCCATTTCTGCCCTAAGTGTCTCAGTTGATGTTTCTATGTCTGCCTTAGTGCCCCCACATTCATCGGCATGGTCCTTGAGGAGTGTGGCCAGTTGCTGCTGTTGTTTGATCAACTGGTCGAGGGACTGTTGCCTCTGCTGGGCCATGGCCATTTGCGGGGGTGTCACAGAGGGGCTGTTGTCCTCATGCTGCCTTGCCACAGGGCTTGTGGGGGATGGCCAGTCGTCGTCTTGTGGGTGCCCCTGCGTGGTATCCTCATGTTGTACGGGATGGGACAGACAGGGGGATTGGGACAGGTCATGGATGGATCTGACTTCGGCATCCCCGTTTTCTGTGTCCGAGCATGCTGCCATCAATGGGGTGTCACCTATGGTGCTGCTGCCACCAGAGGCAGTGCCTTCTGTGGCATCCATTGGGGGGACCTGTGGTGGTGGTGTTGTGGGCATGCTGGCTGCTGGGGTGCCTGTTGATGTTCCCTCCTCTGTGCTGCCACCTGATTTGTGCTGCTGCCGTGTCTTGATGCGTGCAGCTGAGGTGGAGGGTCTCTGGCCGTTGGTCTTGGCCCTCTTTGCAGGTGTGCTGGTAGGGGTGTCCTGTAGCTCGTCGTTTGGATCGGACCCTGTGGTGGAGTAAAGGAGGGCGAGGGTTATTGATGGGTCTGTGGGAATTGGAATGGCATTGTATCACATGCTTTGGGGTGGTACCTGAGGGTGATTTGGGTCGGGGCCTTGGAGGTGCTTTGATTTGTGTGTGGAGTGAGGGTGCAGTTGTTTGGCAGCCTGCAGTTAGGGTGTGCCTGCTGCACGTGTAGTGCGTGTATTAGGGGTTTTTAATTATTTATGTATTTATTGTGGGTTTTAACGTGCGCTATCAGGCCGATGTGTGTGGACGTTCTCCTGGACATGTGTTTCTGTTGCACTATGTGGACGCATGGTACTTCACATGGATGGACTGTGTGGATTTGGCATTGTTTTATCTGGCCCACCTACCTGAATCTTCGGATGTCTGCACTCCTTTCTCCATCCCTCCGACTCCCTCTATGCTCTCCATTCCGATGGTGGAGGCACAGATTTCTTCCCAGGGGGTCAACTTGATGGGTGATTCAGGACCTCCCCCGGTGGCTGTGGCAATGTTGCGGTTGGCAGAGAGTATGCTGCGGACGCGTATCCGCAGGTCGTCCCATCGCTTGCGGCATTGCTGTGGGGTGCGGTCCCCACCGCACTTACCCGCTGTGCCACCAGAGCCCATATGGCCTTCTTGTTTGCAAGTGCCGTCCTGGTCATTTGCGTGCAGAAGACGACGGCAGCATTCTCCTGGAGGGTCTCTGTTAGCACGGTGAGTTCCTCACGGGAGAAGTGGACCTGCCGCTTGCGGTCGCACGCTTTCTTCGCTACTTTTCCCATTTTTCTTGGTTTCGCTAGGGTGGTTGACGGGTTGGGGTGTGTTTCAGGGTAGTGATTTTAGTGGTTGTGTGGTTTTAGTGTTTTTATAGGTGTACGCCGGGATGTTTCCCGTTCCGGGCCCATGTTTTAACTTCCGTTTCCGTATATTTCCGGTCACCGTACTTTCCGGTAGGCGCACACTGCGGTGACCGCTAAGAGGGGTGGCGGTATTGCACCTAGGGCGCCGTACGGCGGCGGTGTGGGCCGTTTTGGGGTCATTTCCGCCATCGCGGACTTTGCACTTCCGCCGTGGCGTGGTGCTCGTGCCCGATGGGTCGGAATGGGCCGCACTTTGCTCCTTCGTGCAATGGCGGAAACGCTATTTACGCTGTGGCGCTCCGGTCAGTCGCTTTCCGCCAGGGTCGTAATGAGGGCCAGTGTAATTGTCGACAAAAATGCAGAATCTGCGGTTATGGCTGTGTGTTTCACAAGTCACAGTGTATGGTTTTTGGGTGAGTTCTGGATACATTAAAAGTGAATGGAAATCACTGCGCAGTGGCTGCTCATTTTGGATTCTATTATATGGATTTAGTGGTATGGAGTACCTGCAATGAAGTGACTGATTTTGGTTTATTTTTGTAAGACTTTGGTGACGCACGATCATGCCGACATTATTGTTCTTCATTGTGGAGGGAAAAGTGCCCAATATGTTACCGTAGTTTCAGTGCCGTTTGCGATGAAAGAGGCACTTGACCAGGTAATGCGTATATTTCCGATCTCCTGCATACTTTTTTACAGCATTACGCAGACTCAGATGTGGCTGCGTTATTTTTCATTTGGTTCTGATATGGAGAAAGCGCGGTACATTGTGAAAAAGTCTATTTGTGCCTTTTTACAACATGTGACAATATCGTACTTCCGAAATGGGAATATGACGTTTCACAGCACGAAGAGTTTTTCCCACAAATAGAGTTCATCTTACTATTCCTGCCATTCCAATTTTTGCACGACCTATCCAAAATACATTAATGCCCTTCTTGGAAGTACAGGAAGAATTTATTGTAGTAGTTGTTGCGCACTTAAACGCTTCAAAACATACAGCAACCCGGAAAAAAACCTCTTTTTACGGCCAGCCCCTTCTACCCGATTCCACTAGTGTTTTTCACAGAGCCACGCCTCCCTTTATTTAGCGCACATTCTGTGGAGCGTATACGGTGCGCGGAGCCCTGCAGCCGTTCATTGGCAATTCCATTTTTGAACTCTGAAAGGAGCTTTTTTCATTAAACCTTTTTCCTTTTCAAGTTGGTTTCTATTTATGTTGGTCTTTTAACACACAACACAGAAGGAAAGGAAAGGAAAGCAAGGGCCGCTACGGAAGGGGCACCACCTACAGGGATAACGAAGCACATGCAGAGAGAGGGAAATGTTGGGTGGCCCTCACTTAAATAGGCGTCAGTCATTGTCATGCTCCCGGACCGACCCTTCCCAAGCACTTCCAAGTAGCTTCCCTCTGTAGAGCAGACCGTCGAAGTACATGCACAATACAATGCCCTTTGCCAGGTAAGGGTCTGCAGCGCAGCAAATGGTCTGCAAGGATGTTTTAAGGATCCGCTGCCCTACAGGCGTGTCCCTGTTGTTGGCAGGAGCAGAAGTGGAGAATGCTGTACATGAATGTAACCTACTGCATTGTTGGAAGGGAAGTACCCTGCCCACTGGTGTCTCGTGTTTCGATTTCAGTTCTCGTCACATGCAGTACAGACACTTCATGGTACAGCATTAGCCGTAGGACCAGCGTCAACGGAAATTAATACATTCTGAAATACAAGAATGCTTACAACAAGGAGAAACGCAGCTTCATTATGTGGAGCAGGAAGATAATTATTCAGCACCCCCCATACGGCTACAATACTTTTCAAACCACCACTGATATTCTTTGCAATCCGAATAATCTGCTGTTTGCTTACTTGTCTTCACATGCACTTGTATGTGAGTGACCAAGCCGCACAAGCTTTGCCATTTTGCACACTCACTACAGACTGTCACACCTGCAGTTAAACGTTTTCTCCAACTTTACGACCCGCAGGCGAACCCTTGACACTTTCCATTATGGTGCTCACTGCAGAGGCCGTGTGTCTGTTTCATGAGTCATGGAAAGGCAAGCAGCACATCAATCAAATTAATGCAACATTTAACACGCCCAGCGTACACTGGATGTTGCTGTTCTTTGTTTCCAGTGGGCCTCATACAGCCAGCCGTGCTGCAGCCATAAATTGGTAGGTTTGCACAGCAAACCACGTAGTCGCCAGGACTGCTTGAAATGCGGTAGCCTACCGTATGAATTCGTATAGCTGGCGACATGGGCGCATAGCTGTGGAACGGACAGACATGAGCTACCACAACTAATTAAAAGTGCATTAGAAGATGCGCCCATATGGCCAGTACTGGAGTCCTACGGATACCTGCATTGTAATTGCACATACGTCGGCGAGGTGCAGTCTCCCTAGGAAACCTCCATATTGCTTACCTGCAGCCATCTTGGACAGTAATGTGTGCTACAGACTCACCATGCAATGTTAACACAAAAAGAAAAACCACTCACACACGCACGCACCAACGCTTAACATGTACACCTTTAATTTCTAGGATATACAGACACTATTAGTAAAGGGAAGGGGTAGCACACATGGATACATACACAGGGGAATTTGGGCTTTCCACAAGTACGTCATGAGGGCAGGCAAGGATTCAGTGACAAAACAGTTAACGGGACGTTATGATTCAGTTGCGCTACCAAAAACCTATCACCTTTACAGAAAACACTATGCTAAAGCAACGTTCTATTACAGTGCCCTACTAAAAACCGATCAAATTCACTGCCGAAAAACGTTGTTACAGGGATGCTTTATTTTGATAATAAAGCTTGGTTTTGCCTTACACTTTGTCTATTTCCGTTATTGGGGCAAGTTTGAACTGGCTCCAGATGTAATGCTTACCTCTGGGGCCCTGCAGGAGCGCCTGGTATGGACTGTGGGACGCATGACCCTCAGTGATGGGATGTGCTATCCAAGCCACTCCCTTCCCGCTGTTTTACTGAATAGCAATTGCCCAGTCTGCAGTGCGGTTGGGAGTGGTTTGGTGGATTCCCAATATTGCTGGAATGGTGATGGAACCACTGGTAACTCAGGCTTGTTACAACCTGTGGGCAGCAAGGGAGTAATATCAGTGTCTGCCCTTCGGCTCTCCCCACATCCCTCCAATGTCCACCAAGATTTGCTGGCTGGCTGTCAGGCTGTGCAAGCAATCTGGCTCACCTTAGATTCTGTGGTTGTGCACCCAAGTGCCAAGCTATGCATCTGGTCCAGTTCATTCACTGGGGGTAGGTGGTCCAGGCCAGCTGCGACGCACAGGTACGTTTTCTGCTGCACTAGATGCACAGGTAAGTGTCTCTGGAGTGTTGTTAAAGTCCTTCTTGTCTTGAGGCCACTGCGATGCAAAGCGCGGTCGCAGTTCAAAGTTTCATGTCTTTGTTTTGTCTTTCTTTGCACGTTCAGGAATGCTGTGTCCAGCTGAAGAGCAAGGGATGTGCCTGAGAGTAGGAGCGCGACTGTTCGCAGTCCCCAGCCAGGGGTAAGCGGGTTTGCAAGGGGGGGGGCACGAGGGCGCCTGGTGAAAGTCACTGGATGTCTGCTTACTGTGTCTTCCTTCGTTAGAGGACCGGATCGAAGCTGCGATGCTGGAGCGGTAAGAAAACATTCCTCCAACTGGTCCGTGTACGTATTGAAGTGAAAATGAAGACCGGAGCTTGCGCCCAATGCTGAAGTTGGAATAAGGTAAGAAAAGGACCCAGAGCGCAAAACAGGTAAGCGAAGGTCCCGGCAACTGCCGGAATGCCAAAACTGGAGAATGCAGCGCAAGTGGAGTCAATGAACTGGAGCGGTAAGCATTACACTGCTTGCTGAGTAGCAGAAGAAACGCCAAGCACAGGGTGTGGCCCGGGGTGTGGTTTTGTAGCCCTGGACTGCACCCTGCCACAAGACCACCAGGATTACTGAAGCTGTGAGCCATCTGGGGGCCATCTTGGGTTCCTGCTTGCATCCAAACCTGCCGACCATCATGGTGGGGGTGATCAGAGTGAATAACTAGATGCTTGCACCAACCAGCAACCTTTAACGTCCACACCTTCCCTATGTCACCTTTCCTATGCCACTCAGGTCTCTATGTTAGGGTGCACCCCTTATTCTGCTGTGCATCCTGCTGGGGGTCATGACACCAGATTGTTTCCAAGCCATCTTAACACACCAATTGTCCAGTACTTTGCAATGTTTTCTCACATTCATTTTGGATGAACCCCACATAAAAGAGAACCTGTCCCCTACGATGCAGCCCTCAATGCTAGCTAGCAGTGTCAGAGCAAGACAATTAAGCAACACCAACATTCCCTTATTAAAACCAGGTCATGTTAACAGGAATAGAGTTCCTTTGCTTGGCTCAGATATCCAAATGCCAATGAACCTGGCTCTTTTTTTGTAATCATTTGCTCCATCCCCTATGGCTTAACTGTAAGCATATCCACCTGCTTTCTGCCCTTATCCTGTTAACTGCCACTTTCCCTGTTCCCATCTTCCCATCTTCCCATTTCAGCTCCGACACTCCACACTATGGGTCATCCAAAACACTTTCTCCTCATCATCCCTAGAAATGAACACCCCTCTATAAAAAGATACTAACCACTCTTGATATATCGGATACTAGTAGTCCAGATTTATGTAGTTATTGATTGACATTAATAATTGGCCCTTCTAGTACATGTTAAATTTATCTTCTGTGTACCCAAATGGGTCTTGTCCACAAACCTCCTACAGAAAATTGCTATATGGCTCTGATACTACTTGTACAATTCTCAGATTACCCAACAGGGCTTGGACTGCGCAGTAGAAAACTGTATAATAAAAAAGACAGTAAATGGGTAGTCATACCAGAACCAGACGACTCTGTCTACGCTCCAAGACTCTGGGACCTCCCCCCGTCAATATCAAACCTGCCCCATCACTTCTAAGTTCAGAAAAGAGCTAAAGACCTTCCTCTTCAAGTAATGGCTCCTCCTTAGCACCTTGGTCCACGCAGCCTGCACTCCCTCACCCTACCTGAGACTATGATCTGCTCCCCACTGTCTTCCCCCATCCTTCCAATTGCCCACCCTCCTGTTATCTCCCTGCTCCTTTTTTCTCTGCTTCCCTCACAAGGTTCTTACCTCTATGATTGTAAAGCGCTCTGTGGCTTCCCGAAGCTAGCTCTGCTCTCAATAAATACCCTAATATTAATAATAAATCAAATATTTAATTTGGTGTAAAGCCATAGAGTAAAAATAATGCATATTCAGAAAAAACAAAATCATTTTCCATTCTCAAAGATTTCAAAACAAATGATTTTACAATAGCCCTTTTCCGCCTATTCATCCCTTAAATATCTAAACAGATAAAACAAGTTAAGATAAAACAGGCCATTAACAATTCATATCGAGAGGAGAGCAAGCTTGCTGCCTCATTTTGTTTTAAATAAGACGGCATCTTAATCCCATCATTTTCAATCTTAGTAACTAGGCCCTACGGACATAACCGGCTACTGAGAAGAAAACATGATTCACGGTTGAGTTCCTACATAATTTCACTGCTTCACTAGTGGAGCGTAACCTGGCCTCCAGAAGTAACAGTCTAAAATAATGGCTTCGCATATCTATCAATTTTACACAGAAAAACAAAAGGTGTGTAATAGTTTCCAGACCGGAATCACAGAGAGGACACATCCCATTCCACCCAAACCCCAAGATTTGGTAAGGGTAGACAGAGGTAGTATCCCCGCCCTAAATCGAGTATACAAAGATATTTCAGATGGAATATAGGTACAATCTAGATACCTCTCAAAACCAAAATGTTTTTAACCTAGAGATGCCCAGGTTAAGAACAGCCGCAGCCTCAATCATGCTTTCTTGTTTGCTTGCTGCTGCTTTCTTAATCCTGGGTAGAACTGATTTGTCTATAGTATAGGATTCCCATAATGCGCACCCGTTCAATCACGTACATTTTTCTTTGACGGGATACTCCCTCCCCCCCACCAAACTTAATGTTTTGAGCGCATCTCTGTACTTCCTGAGGCCATCTGTGCTCCACAATCTTATCCAGTAAAAAACTAGCTTCAGGGCCACCAAATCACCTACTGAACCAATGTCATATTCCAGATGCAGTAATACTGCGGGTAAGCTTTGCGGCAACTGAAGCAAGGTTTAAAAGAAATGTATTTTCAATTATATTGAGGGGCTGTAGGCATAGGCATATGTATCCCAAGATTTCTATAGAAGCTGGGATTGCCTGCCTTTGGTACAATTCAACTGCTGGCAATGAATGTGTGGCCCCACTGTACTTTCCTAAATTGCAGCAGGCTTTGGCAACCTGTGGGGACCATCCACAGTTTTCATGGAATCTAATTCCTAAGTAATTGTAGAACAAAGTCTGTTCTAATTTACTTGTATGTACATAGATGACCATTTGGCTGTGCTTCGAGGACTGTGGCCTAAAAATCATGGTTTTTGTTTTTCCAATATTATGCTGCAATCCCAGCTTCTCACATTGCTATAGGAATACATTCAAATTATTTTTTAGACCCTGAGGAGTGATAGATAAAATAACAGCGTCATCGGCAGTAAATAATGCAGGGTAATTGTCTTGGCCCATCTTAGGACTATCCTTACTCCTCTCTACCTGTGTTCTAATTATCTCATCTATATATATATCTATATATATATCTATATATATATCTATATATATATCTATATATATATCTATATATATATCTATATATATATATATAAAAAGGTAAGGGGGCAAGAACACAACCTTGTCTTACCCCCTTCACCACCTCAAAAGGGGCTGTTAACTCCCCAGCTAGGCCAAAGCGCACAGAAGCTGTATTCACATTATACAAGGACTGAATGGGTGAAATCAATTCCACAGAACACCTCTGCCACTCAGGATCTGCCAGAGTAATGCCTGTAGCATCATGTCAAAAGCAGTCCCGAGATCCACAAATACAGCGTACAACATCTTGAAGAGCACAGTGTACTTCTAGATCACCAGGAACAAATGAAAACTCCGGTTGAAGGCGCTTTTTTGTTTTTGGAATCCTGCCTGAAGATCATTTATAGTATCATTCTCATCGGGCCATGTCTGTAAGTGGGACAAAATAGTTTTTGCAAATATTGCAGGCCCTAAGTTCCATATCGTATAAAATACGGGCAGTATCAATGGCTCAATGGTGAGCCCTCTGAGGGGGAGCTGCTACCAGGGTGGGGATAACCCAGGCACCATCCTGGTCATCCCAAAATCCCTCCACTTCCCCTAGAAGTTCCGTTTGCAAATTTAAAACACCTACCAGAACTATAGGAATTACCCAATCTGATTGTTTCAAATTGGTCATATGGTACATCAGGCTGAATTCGGCCAGTACCATGATAGATTCGAAACAATCAGCATAGGTAATCACTACGAAGCATGGGGAGTGGGGGTTGCAGGGTGTCCCCCGCTCCACATGTTTGGTAGTGATGGCCTTTGGGGGTAGCAGGGGAGTCGCCCGCCTCCGGAGGTTTGGAGGTGGGGGATGGAAAAAAAAAAAGAAAAGCGGCCCTGCGGCGTCAGATCTGACCCGTGTAGGAAGGCCGGAACTGACGCTGCAGGGTGAGAAGATAAGCGGTCGTCAAAAAAGTAAGTAGGGGGTCAGTGGGGGGATGTATTGGGGGCTGTGGGGGTTTTAAGCTTAGCCGGATTTGGCTTTGGCAAAATTGTCTTCATTGCAAAATTGACTATGGTCAATTCGGCCGCAAAGAATTCTGCCATGGCCAAATCGTATACATCCAAACTATATAGGCTTACATGGAGTTAGAACCCCCCGCCCCCATGAATTTATCAATTCCGGAATTTTCGCTACCACGGCCAAACCGTTGGCTTCCGATGGTCTATTAGAACAATGAAGAGGATCCAGAAATAAACCCCTGTACATATAGCCAAGTTTTGGAGCTCTTCTGAACCAGTTGGGCAGACCGTCACCTTCCATTCTAGTACTGTCACCATCAAAATGAGGCGACCCCCCCACCCAATCGGTCTACCCCTAAGGCCTGGAAGACTTGATTTCCCTGAATAGTGATTTCCTGTATAGCCCAAGTTTCCTGGAAAGGAATCAACTGGAAGTCTTTTAGGAAATCCGTCCAATTATGATCATCAAGATTTATTTTAATTTCTGCCATTTTCCAGACTAGGAGGTGACAGCCAATGTCTGATCCAGAACTATCAAACTCCAGGCCAAGTCAATCACTTCTTCTAAGTTTCCCTCACTGCATCGTTCGTCCCTACCCTCACCCCGTCTTGTCAATGGGATAGATAAAACCAGAGATTGGGAAAATGTTAGAAGTCCGGATTCCCCATTTATTGCCCATCCCTCGGGTAATGAATACAAGGGCATGAGATCTAATACAAATAGCAATACACTATGGCAGAAATGCCCTATAGTCAATTGCCAGCATTCAAATCGACTAGATCCCGGGTCCTAAAAAAAAATAAAAAAAAAAAAAAGAAAAAAAACAGAATATATTCGAGAGGAACAAGTTACTTTCTTACCTGGTAACGTTCTTTTCAATGGGATGTTCCGACGACGTATTCCACATCTATGACAGGTAATCACCACAGCTGTGCTGCTTTGGAACATTTTCGGCGTCTGCGGCCTGCGTCGATACGCTGTCTTCGAGGGCCTCAGTCGAGCCGATGTCACCGGATGTTATAAGTAGGACGCACAACACCATAGCCTCAGTTGTAGTTTTTCCCCCAGAACGTGTGGCACCAATCTTCTGCTAGTATAACTACAGAAAGCCTTGTGGAAACATAAGCTGCAGTCGCATAAGAAATTCTGTAGAGGGGCAGGCTAGGAGGGTACGATGTGGAATACGTCGTCGGAACATCCCATCGAAAGAACGTTACCAGGATAGAAAGTAACTTGTTCTTCGAGGGGAGTGGTTCCTCCGACGTATTCCACGTCTATGACAGACTCCCAAAACAGTACCAACTTATGGCGGTGGGAAAAGAATTTTGAATTTTAGAATGCCCAATTAAATTGCAGAATAGAGGACCGCCTTGCCAAAGGCCAAATCTGTCCCATGGATAGACTCCAGGGAGTAGTGTTTGACAAAAGTATGGACAGAGGCCCCTGTGGCTGCTTCACAAATGTTACGAATGGGAAACCCCCTCTGCAGAGCAGTAGAGGCAGCCACACCCCTAGTAGAATGGGCCCGTAAGCCTACCGTGGGTCCTTGCCCGCCAAGCTGTAACATTCAGAAATTGTCAAGATAATCCATCTAGACAAAGTCTGCTTAGTAACAGCTTGTCCCAAACGCCTTCTAGCGTATCCTACAAAGAGCTGATTGTCTACTCTGAACCGGGACATGCGTGAGATTTAGAAACTTAAAGCTCTCCTAGGATCCAACCTATGGAGCCTCTCCTCTTCCTTACCAGGATGCGGAGGAGGATAGAACGCCAGAGGAATGACCTTCTGGCTTAAATGAAATTCCGACAACTTTCGGAAGAAAAGAAGGACAAAACCTAAGGACAACCCTGTCCTTATGGAACACCGTGAAAGGCGGACGTAACTGCAACTAAAAATACAGTTTTCAAGGTCAACAGTCTAAAAGGACAAGAATGTAAAGGCTCAAACGGAGCTCCCATTAGGAATTTTAGAACCAGGTTCAAATCCCAACCGGGCACCTGGAAAGGTGACGATGGGAACACATTAGTGATCCCTTTCAGAAAATGAGAAATCAAAGGAATCTTAAAATAAGAACACTGCTCAGACGAGTGCTTAAATATGGACAGCGCCGCCAGGTAACCTTTAATGGTACCCACTTGCAGGCCCTTGTTGGCTAACAAAAGCAAAAAAGAAAGAACCACAGGAATGGCACATGTAAAAGGATCCACGTTTCTTAACCATGCACCAGTCGCAGAACTTTCTCCAATGGCAACGGTACAGGGACTTTGTTGCAGGCCTTCTGGCCGAAAGCAACGCCTCCATCACGTCTTCAGGGAGGTCCCAATCCTCATACCTCAACCTTTCAGAAGCCAAGCATGAAGGGTGAGGGACTTGACCTCTGGATGGAGAACCTGACCCTCCCCTCCCCTCCCGTGAGAGCAGATCGTCTTGGTAGGGAAGACGGCGTGGAGGGCAGATGGACAGGTCGAGAAGGTCCGGGTACCACGTTCTCCTGGCCCATGCCGGAGCAATGAGGATCATTCGGGAACCAAACCTCCGTAACCTCCTCAGCACTTGCGGAATGACGGGGACTGAGGAAAGAGTGGGAAGGACCACTCCACTACGAACGCATCCCTTAAGGCTCTTCTTGGAGGAAATTCCCGCGAGCAGAGGCTTTTCGCACTTCTGGTTGACACTGGCGGCAAAGAGATCCACTTGTGGGGTCCCCCAATGGGTGAAGATCTCCAGGAGAATCTCCTGAGCCAGCTCCCAATCGTGAGAGACTGCTCGGCCTGCTCAGAGCGTCCGCCGCCTTGTTTTCGTCTCCGGCCAGATGAACTGCTGAGATCGAAATTTCCTGCTGGATGGCCCAGAACCAGAGCTGCACCACCTCTCTGCACAGAGGGAGAGACCCTGCCCTCCCCCTTTTTGTTTAGGTAGAGCATGGCCACTGTATTGTCCGTCAGAATCGGGACATTCTTCCCCCGCACAGACGGCAGAAGAGACTTCAGGGCTAGCCTAATGGCCCTTAGCTCCAACAGATTGATATGGAGTCTGGACTCCTACAGAGACCAACGACCGGTGACTCAACTCGTTGGCATGAGCTCCCCATCCCATGAGGGATGCGTCCATCATGATCGTCACCTCCGGCCAGGGTAGCCAAAATGGAGCCCCTTTCATCAGTTTGCCTTCGATGGTCCACCACAGAAGATCCTGGGCGACCGAGGGCGGCACCTGAACAGGATCCGACAACCTGCCAGAGGACTGTGACCACTGCATCTTGAGAGCCCACTGCAGAGATCTCATCTGCAGCCTGGCCTCTGACACCAGGAGAATGCAGGATGCCATGAGGCCGAGTAACCTCAAGAACTCGAATGCCGGGAGACTCTGGGCATGTTGAAACTTGTTCACCATCTGCAGAATGTGAGATGCCCTCACTTGGGGAGGAAAACACAGCCCCAGGGATCTGTCGAGCACTGCTCCGATGTACTGGAGCCGCTGGGTAGGTGTCAAGTGGGACTTCTTTAAGTTGAGGAAGAAGCCCAGCCTGTGAAGGGAGTGGCAGGTGACTGACAGATGATCCAGGACTTGCTCGGGAGAGCGCGCCCTGATCAAGCAATCGTCCAGGTAGGGGTAGACGTGAATCCCACCTTTCCCCCCTTTCCTGAGATACGCTGCCATCACCACTATGAGCTTGGTGAAGACCCTCGAGGCAGAGGTCAATCCGAACAGCAGGACCCGAAACTGAAAGAGAGTCGCCAACCGCGAACCTCAGGTACTTCTTGTGCCTGGGATGAATCGGCACATGAAAGTAAGCGTCCTTGAGGTCGAGAGACACCAACCAGTCCTGAAGTTGAAGGGCCTGGAGGACTTGAGAGAGAGTACCCATCTTGAACTTGTCCTTCGTGAGGAGCTTGGTCAAACCACGCAAATCCATGATGGGTCTCAAAAAATATGGGGAATACCATCCCTTGTTCCTCTCCGCTACAGGCACCAATTCTATGGCGCCTTTCTCCAGCAGGGATTGGATTTCCTGCGCAAGGAGCAGATCCAGACTCTTCAAAGAGGGATTCCCTGGTGGATTGTCGTGAAGCCGCTGCCGGAAAGGAAGACAGTGGCCGTGGGCTATGATCTCCAGAACCCACACATCTGAAGTAATAGCACGCCACTCTACAAGATGCTGCGCCAGCCTTCCCCCAACAGGCGAACCATGGGACATGGTTTCATCACTGAGCTGAAGCGGCTGCGGCAGTGCCTGAGGGCAAAGAGGCAACTGCCCGAGCGGCCTTGGCACCTCGAGTACCCCGTTTTCCACCTCTGGTACTCCTACGTTGGCCCCTTTGACTTGCAGCTCCCCTCGATCTACCAAAGGTAAACTAGTATCGAAAGGAACCTCCCCTCCATTGCTGTCCCCTAGGACGAAAAGGCAGAGGTTGGCGAACTGCAGCGCTCAACGACTTTGCTGCAGCTTTGGAGGTCTGCAACCTCTCAAGGCTCTCGTCAGCCTTGCTGACAAAAAGATGTTCACCATCAAAGGGCATGTTGAGAAGCTGGGCTTGTACAACAGGAGAAAAACCCCGACTTCCGGAACCACGCAAGTCTGTGCATCACGGTGCTCGCCGCCATGGACCGGCTGACACAGTCGGCCACGTCCAGACCAGATTGAGAGGATTCACACATGGCATTCTTGCCATCCTGTACAAGGGCAAGAAAGCCATCCCGTTCCTCCCCTTCAGGAATATGTTCAGCCGCCAACTAAACAATTCCACAGAGTGTGAGTGAAACGGGCTAAGGCACACACGGAGTTGACTGCTTTCAAAGCCATACACCCTGAAGAACATACTTTCTTCTCCCAACCGTTAAAACGTTTGTCGTCCCTATCAGGAGGAGGGTAGGGTGGACGCCAGCTTTGCTGGGGCCGTAGCCGCCTGCACCACCAAACTCTCCGGAATAGGGTGCATGGACAAGTAGCCGGGTTCGCCACTAGCTGGACGGTATTTTTTTCGGCAATGACTTACCCACTGCCGGGAGACTCTCCGGAGCAGTCCAAGTCGCCGCCACCCTTCTTTGCAAGGCCAAATGAAATGGCAGTACCGGGTCAGTTGGTGGACCTTGGTCCAAGATATCTGTCAGGTCATCCTGCAGAAAATCCACTGGTGGCGCAGACTACCCCAAGTACTCTGTCACCCTCGACATGAGAGCCAGTATGAAGACTCGGCATGCGTGCCAGGCTCAGGCCTACCGAACTCAACCTCCGGAGAGGTGTCCAGACCACTGGCGTCACGCAAAGACTGCCGGAGGTCTTCCATCAGGCTATGACCAGACAATACTTCGTCAGGAACCTCATCAGGAACCAAACCTTCATCAGACCCTTCATCCATCTCGGAGATGTGATCCAGAGGCTGGAATAAATCCCTGGATGAGGGCACCGAAAAAGGCTCAAATACAGGCCTCACTGACTTCTTCAGGGCCTTCCTCTGAGTTTCCACTGATGCCCGGTGTACCTCCGGTAAAGCCTCCACAAAAGGCGTTGACTGAATCGGCGTCGACGTTGAGCGTGGTGCCGATGGCTTCGACACAGGCCTCGAGGGCGGTGCCCCGAGCGTGTCCCTCGACGGACATGGCGCCGACGGCATCGATGTCTCCTTAAAGACCTCACAGGCTCTGACGGGCTTGAGGGCGTCGAGGACCGGGACCTGGGGCAGGCATGGCTAGAGCGATCCACCTTGTCCGATCGGGACCTCGAAGGCTCCCGAAGATCGCGCTGACCGCCCAAGCCTGAAGGCTTGCGAGCGGTGGTCCTAGCACGTTCCCTGTTGGCTTCTCTCAAAGGCGCGGACGGAACGGAGCCCTGCGATTCAAAAATTGCCATCATTTCCTTATGAAATGAATCCCATTCTGCAGGAGAAGAATGCTTGTTGGGACAAGCAACCCGCCTGGCTGTGTCCTCGGACGAGGACGGAGAAGGCGACCGGTGACTGCGCTTCTGCGAGTATCTCAAAGAGGCAGAGGAATGGCGGCACCCACTCCGGGACCAAGACCCCCTGGACTTTCCGGGACCAAGACCCCCCCCTGGACTTACGCCGACGTTGGAGAGTCAACCCTCGAATCGTTGGTCGAAAGCCCCGCAGATTTCGACTTTCGGGGTTTGGAAACCCTACCTACAGATAGCTTCTTCTTCCGCTCCCGCAAGGCCTTTGCCGTTAACGACTGGCAATCGTCACAGTCATCGGTGGCATGGTCCTGGCCGAGGCACCAAAGGCAGACGCCGTGCGGGTCTGTAAGCAACATCTTGGAACCGCAGTCCCGACACTTCTTGGATCCTGACCGCGGGGTAGAAGACGACGAAGACATGATGTCTTCACAAAACACCAAGTTCGAAGAACCGATAGAATTCAGAAGAACTGAGGTGCGCCAAGATGTCCGAAGCAAACACGTTCGCGGAAAAAACAGAACTGAGGCTACGGGCGTCGTGCATCCTACTTATAACATCTGGTGACGTCGGCTCGATGGAGGCCCTCGAGGAAAGCGTATCGACGCCGAAAATTTTACGAAGCAGCACAGCTGTGGTGATTACATGTCATAGATGTGGAGTACGTCGGAGGAACCAATCCCTTCGAAATGAGTTTTGCATGGGAATCCTGGTGAATCTTAAAATGTCAGATCTAATAATAGAAAGCCAACCCTTAACATGCCTTATCCAGCGGATTCATTTGTTTTTCAAAGCATCCTCATCATCAAAAGAATTGCATGAGGGTCTTGGGACATTCACCATTGTAACAAAAGGCGGACTCCTCAAGCGCTTCCTAGACCAGATTGCAGACCTTTCGCCGTTAGATCTGCCACTATTCTCACCCGCGGGCTTGATATTAATCATGTAACAGGCATCCGGGCGAGACACTGGTTGGGCAAATATGTTTCTCGGGTCCAATCTTGAAGTAGTGGCAAGTGTCCTATCGGATGCAGCGTGTTCCTTGGAAGCTAACGCCTGTTTAGTGACAGACATATCATGCAGAATTGGAGTCGGGGTTCCTTCCTCTTAGCAATTTATGATTCAAAGCAGGCGCAAATTCTTTTGGGGGATCACTAACCTTGATCTTCGATAACAATGCATTAACATTGTCTTTCGGGGCTTTGATTTCACCTACCAATTTCCGCAGACAACTACATTTAACAGGTCCTTAATTTGAGTTATAAGTGTTTTCACCTCTGTAATTTGCTTAAACATTCAGGTGCTTTTTTAATGTCTTACTTCCGAGGAAGTAGAAGTAGCAGCTTTCCTTTTGCACATCATTTACATTTTAAAAATATACAAAAATACCAGTGCAGTCAGTCCATACAATGCACTACATACAGTACAAAAAACACGAAAAGAATATGAACATGCTACAAGCGGAAAATACCAAATTAGTCAATAATAATAATAATAGTAGTCCTAATCCTATATAATTCTCTAGGGATGTCTGTGCATTGAGGCTTGGCCATGCTCACACAGAGAACCAGCCCCTCCCTCTTCTACAATTCTGCAAAAACAAGAAGACAGTCCTCGGACGCTAATGGAGTGACATGTCGGTCATTTTCACTCAAAATTCTAGTACTTAGGCTGCCTGAGTATATAATGTTCATGGTTACAAAAATTTGAATGTTGAGGTGTAAGAAATAAAATGAGCACCAAGCCCAGTTTTTATTATGTGCCGATTAATTCAACCCTACAATCCTTTGATTATAGATATATTTGTCAAATATAAAGTTCTCTGGTATGCTTTTTGATTTGATGTAGTTACTTCTATGTATCCCGTCGGTCACAGGGCTAGTACAATACATAAAAATGTACAATAGGAGTGCACCGAGCTGTCCATCATGGAATTATATAATCTATAATAACCTGATAGAATGCGATGTGGTTTGCTTAGTGTAACCTTATCAAGACTACAAAGTGCTGGAAGTAATCATTAGACATGAACACTGTCATTTTTAAACAGCCATTTTATAATGTTAGTGCAATTAAATAATGTCCCTTTTAAATATGTTCTCTTGCAAGACCTAAACACCTTCAAGACATCTGTGTTTCTTATGTGGTTGCACTGATTTCAGCAACGGCTGGGGTGGCACTTGCAAACAGCCACCTGACAACGAGATTGATATCAGATTGAGAGAGAGCGAGAAAGGGAGCGCAGAGAAAAAAAGGGAGTGCCGAGAGATAGCAAGAGAGGGAGAGAGAAACAGTGAGAGAGGTAAAGTGTGTGCACTTAATTGGCACATGATACATATGGTACAGCTAGTGCAATTTAGAATCCTACTAGTAAAGTGGCTTGGTTAATGTTACTACAGGGTTGGAAACTGAGGAGAGCTGGGAGCTATTGATCTCCTGCTTGTGGCCTAGAAGAGCCTGGTTAGCGTGACACCAACAGCTACCAGGAGTTACTTTTGGTTCCCCAGGCCAACTGATACCGAACAAACACATCTATGTGTATTTAAGTCTGCGTTTTCTACAATCGATAAATATGCATTAGGACACATCTATACGACATTAAAAGCATAAGGGGTCACAAATAATGTACAAAGTGATATGGCTGTATCTTATGTGGAAGTTAGATTTGCGGAACGCTATGTACTAGCTCCTGGTTCCCCAGTGATAGCTCCTGGTCACTGGTTAATGCTGAATACCCAGGTGCTGCTTTTAGCTCCTGCTTATCAAATCTGAATTATGATCCCTGTACTATACAGGAACTAAGAACAAAGACAATGGAGCAGAGGTTCAATCTATAAAACTGAGCCCTCCTTGGGCACCTGGTGCTGTAGAAGTGATTTACGCATAATGAATTTACTAGAGGAATATTGCTTCTAACCCTCCACGCATTAATATTCCCCTTTGAGATCTTGCAGAACTTCAACATAGTTGCTCCACCCTAGACATTTGCAGTGTACTTTAACTACATTTTTGGCAACACAATCCAATATCACAAATAGACCAAAGATTCTAGAACTGGCGGTTGAAGCGATGGTAGCTTGACAGTTCAGCTCCTGCCCTCGAAATCCTTTTGATATAACATGGCAGTTCCAATAGACATGGTGGATCCCCAGTCTTCAAGAAGGTCCAGGTTGGGAGATGATGAAGATGGGTCTAGTGAGGCTTTGCAAGGTGATTCTCAGCCTTCTATGAGAATCCAAGAGGAAGGGTTGGTTGCCTCCTGTGTAGAGGGGCAACCTGCTGAGGACTATCTAACTGAGAACATGGATGGAGTTGTATTAGCCTTTGGAAAGATCGAACAGTCCGTGTTGGAGATGGAAAAGGATCAGGCTTTGGTTAAGAAGTGTACTGAAGAACTGGAAACTAGGGTCTCTGGTTCAGAAGGTCAACTTCAAACCCTGGCTAACTAGCACAATTGGGCTAAATGCGAGATATGGCGGACTAGCACAACTGGGCTAAATGCGCGATATTGGCTGACTGGCATTAGTGGTCTATGTTGTATTAAGTAATAAGAGTGGGGTGGTTTACTGGAGTACCGTAATAGCTGTACTCCTCACCCAGACCACACTTACCTTATGTGTCGCTGCTGGTTGACTGTGGCAGGCTTTCCAGGCAAACACAGAATGGTGCTACTTCTTTGGGTGTCGTCCTTTGCCTTGTGGCCCTTAACCATTGGCTGATCGGGCAGAGGCTGCACTGGGGGCTGTCTTAAAAAGAGTATCAGCCATCCAATAAGAGGGTGGTGGGCAGGCAGGGAGGGAGGGAGGCGGGTTGCGCAGGAGGCCAGGCAAATCGAGAGTGATAAATAATTAAATAATGTTGCATTGAAACTGAAGTGCCGGAGAGCGCAGAGAATAAATAATGCTGTGATGGAGGCGTATAAGCTGCAGCAGAGGTCCTACCTTCCAAAGCTGCAGGAGGCAAAGAAATGCGGCCTTGGGTGGTGGGAGAATGGACTAGCCCCTCATTGACCTCCTTCCAGTGCTGGTCAACCCTCAACCTCCTCCCTGTGTGCCTTCTTAGTGAAGCTTTTGAGGTTCCCGGTAAAGGAAATGCTGATTAAGAAAGCTAGTGACCTTCGTGAGAAGAAAGGGGGAGATACATGCAAAATTATGTTCTTCAATGATTCTATCAGGGAGGTCATTGCACAAAAGAAATGGTTTTCAGACTCAAAGCGAATGACAAGAGACAAACATCTCTCATACTATATGGTTTATCCTGCGATATTCAAGATTGTTTTGGATGGCAACACACGCTGCTTTACAGATCATCTGAAAGCTCATTTATGTTTGGAGGACTTGCAGTCTGCGAGCACGAGTAGTGCACAGCCCAGGAGACCCAAACACTGATCTATGTCTGGTAGTAACTTTGACTTCCTTTTTTTAATTATTCATTTGTGATTCTGTGGTGTGCTTTTGTGGTACTTTTATGCACAGAAAATAGAAACAAATGGCAGTGTTTTTTTAATGTCTTTTGTCCATTACAATAGTTCAGTTGCTTCAGGATACCGGATCATAACATGCTTGCAGTGTTTAATGGCTCCCTGTCAGGAATCACATGGGTTGTGGTAGTCTAGGATTCTCTCTTGAACATCCATGAAGACCTGCTCTCCAACCTTGATTCTAACACCCCCTGTGTCCTCATCCTACTTGATCTCTCTTCTGCTTTGACATCGGCACACCTGCTCCCTCCTTTCCTGTCACTCTCCGGCCGGCCTCTCATGGCCCTCTTCCTGCTCCCACCTGTGAAGCTAAAATACTGTGGGTCATCTTTGACTCCACCCTTTCCTTCTCTCCTCATATCTCTGATGTCTCTAAGAAGTCACACTACCAGCTGCGCCTCCTCAGAGGTATTCTTCCTTTCCTCTCCTTCCCCCAGAAGCTCACTGTCTCCAGAGCTCTGGTTCTCTCTAGGCTGGACTACTGCAACAACCTCTTTCTAAATCTGCCTGCCTCTAACCTCCGCCCTCTGCAACTCATCCAAAGCAGGACTGCGAGACTTGTCCTTTGCCTCAAGCCCAGGGTTCGTATCTCTCCAGGAATTAAATCTCTGCACTGGCTCCCAGTAGCGGCGAGGATTAAGTTCAAACCCCTCTGCATTGTCCACAAGGCTTTCTGGGGCCTCAATACCTTCAACTCTATCTTCATAAATGGGGCGTGGCTTGATGGCTACGTGAGAGGACGTTCCTTGGAGGAGCTCCCGATGATCCGATCTTGATCCTGGGAAGAAGTGATGGTTATTGGCGGACTTTCGAGCCCACGGTGCATCCAAGGGCGCATGAAAGTGGGGGGCACATGGTGAGTGCCCTCCCCACTAGCGAGACTGCATATCCACGGAACTAGACTTCGAAGAAGGTGGTGGTGGTCGTGCAATGGAAGGGCAGCTCCCAAGATGGCCGCCTGCGGACAAAGGGCCATAAATGGTCCGTGGAGCTGAGGAAGACAAAGTTGGTCGGAATGTGGGCGAGCCCAACCAGATAGACGTGCCGCATGCGCCTCTGGCTGAAGGCAAGAACATAAGGGTGAGCCCCCACTGAGGAGGCCCTGGATCGTGGCGGGCCAGCAAAGTGAACCCGGTTTCAGCAGAACCTCGCTGTGAAGGGGCCGGCGAGTGAACCCCGTGAGGTACTCTGCAGCGCCAAAGATACAGCTGGGCGCGCGGGCCCAACCAACGCAGCAGGATGTCGCCCAAGGTGCGACCCCGGATCAAACAGCCCACGATGGAGGCCTATGCTAGGTCGCCCTCGGGCGCGGAAGGGGGCAAGAGCAAAGACACCCCCGCAGCGGCGATGAACCCACCGGGTACTATCCAGGAGGTGCTGGCGGCAATTGCCGACTTGAAGGTGGCCTGGGAGACGAAGCTGGGCCTGGCCATGAAAGAGCTGCAAGAGGGCCTAAACTTTAAGATCGGAGCGGTCCGAGAAGAGGTGAACCTGTTGCGCCAGGACGTGCAACGATCACGGAGTGCACTGGGGAACTGGAGAAGGAGTTGGCCCGACCACGGAGGCGTGCAATACTCACGCCAATGAGCTTCATGCCCTTGTGCAACGAGTGGGCAATTTTCAGGACAGAGCAGAGCAGGCAGAGGGGCGCGCCAGGCGCAACAACATTCGCATAGTGGGGGTTCCGGAAGGAATGGAAGGATCGAACCCCACGGATTTCGTTGAAACTATGCTCTTGCAGGAGATTACAGGCGGGGAGCTGACCCAGGGGTTCGCGGTCGAAAGGGCGCATAGGGCCCTGACCAGCAGACCGGCCCCAGGAGCCCCCCCGCGGCCGTTGATCGCGAAGATCCTGAACTATCGTGACCGCGAGAAGATTCTCAAATTTTTCCGGAAAGGAGGCACGATAGAAAGGGGGTCAGCGAATAGAACGGCATACCCGGATTATACGCTGCTCGTACAACGGAGTCGAATGAACTTTGGAACGGTGAAGAGGAGGCTTAGAGAAGCAGGCCACCGCTACATGTTGCTCTACCCCGCCAGGTTAAAGGTGTTTCATAAGAACAGATCCCTCTTCTTTGAGACGCCGACTGAAGCGATGGAATGGTTGGATATGCAAGGTCAACCTCAGGAATTGGATGCCCAGACAGAAGCGGCTGGAGATAAGTAGCACGTTGCAGAGGCGCCCGTGAGGCCATAGTTATGACATTGGGACTGGAATATAGTATGATATTGTGCTTGTGGGGGGGGGGGGGGAGTCACGGTATCTGCCGGCGGGTCCCGTTGAATTCACTTCTCCTAAATAGACGACTGGGAGCTCCTGGGGAGCAACCTCTGCACCCAATAGTATATATTTAGTTGGTCACTGTTAGAGTGGTGACACCCCGCAGGGTCCTCGTTCTCAGACACAAGACGGGTCCAGACGTGGGTAGGCCTGAGATCCAGGGATGGAGCTGGGCTATTGTTGGGGGTTGGCAGGGAGGTGGGGGGGGAGTTGTGTGCAATGGTGTGAAGTTGGGGAAGGGGAGGAAGGAGGGCACTGTTCGTGAATAGAAGGGAAAGAGCCAGGGAACGACCCTACGTAGGGAGCATTATGGGAAGGGATGGGATGGAGATAGACTGTCCGGATGGCATCGGGTAATCTCAGAATTGCGACCTGGAATGTACGGGGCCTCAACAGCTACCTTAAACATAACAAAGTGATGTTGGATTTAAAGAGGATGCGCGTAGACATAGCCCTGCTGCAAGAGACCCACCTCACTAGGGAAAGGCTGGAGGTGGTCAGGAGGAAATGGAAGGGCACTGTTGTGGTGGCGGCATACTCGGCGTATGCTAGAGGAGTTATTACTTGGGTGGCGCCCCATGTGCCGTTTCGGGTGCTTGATTCTACGGTGGACCCGGAGGGTAGAATGGTGGTGGTAACGGGTCTCTTGTAAAACAGAGAAGTACACATCATAAATGTGTACGCCCCCAATAATGATACAGCGGCTTACTTTAGGACCCTCTACGGTAAACTTGGCTCCCTGGCAGGGAGTACGGTAGTGTGGGGGGGGGGGGACTTTAACTGTACCGTAGATCCCAGAATGGACAGGTCGTAGGACAGGGCAGGAAAAACGGCACTGGCGGCTAAAGCGCTGAGTACCTTACTGAAAGACTTAGGCCTAGAGGATGCGTGGCGAAGGCTGCATCCCACGGATAGACAGTACTCACACTACGCAGCGCCACATGATTTGCACACAAGGTTAGATTACATGTTTGCAACAGCCGAGATGGTGAGAGACATAGAAGGGGCGGAATACAAGGCCCAAGTACTATCGGACCACTCGCCCTTGGTGGTAGACTGGCGACACCAGCCCCCACGACCGCGGATCCGCACATGGAGAATTAGGACCGAAGCTCTGCAGGACGAGGGTTTTCGGGAGGGCCTGAGGGATTGAGTACTTTGATATAAATACGGGAAGCGTAAGCTCTGTGGGCACACTGTGGGAAGCGTTTAAGGTGGTGGTGCGTGGGGTAGCGATTTCCCAAGCTAAGGGGCTACAGGGGGGGGGGGCGAAAGGGAACTCCAGGAGGTGGAAAGGGAGCTAGAGGATCTCACGCGTTGCGAGAGCACCGCTCATGGTAATAGAATCAAAGTAGAGGAGCTACAGTTGTCCTGCAGCGCACTCTGGGATAGACTGTGCAGGCTCAACTACAGGAAATATACGGAGAGGATACACGCAGGGGGCGACATGCCATGCAGACTGCTGGCCTGGCTGTACAAGAGTGAGACCCCCCCGCTCGGTGATTAGTGAGATTCAGGACGAGAGAGGTTGCATATGCAACACCCAGAAAGAGGTAAATGAGGAATTCCTTAAGTTTTACAGACACTTGTATGAGGACACGGGGGAGGATATGTGTCAAGACATACTGGACACATTGGGGGACATTGAGCTGCCCACCTTGGATGATCTAGAACGCACTGAGTTAGACGCACCCGTCACCTCGGATGAGCTGGAGGTGGTGATTCGGAACTTGCCCACTTGCAAGGCGCCGGGTTCGGATGGGCTGCCCAGCGAGTTCTACAAAACATACCAGCAAGAGTTGCTTCAGCCACTGCTTGCCACTTTCAACGAGGCCTATGAGCAGGGAGAACTCCCACTGTCCCTCCGTGAGGCTGTAATCATCCCACTCCTGCCGTGTAGTGTGGGTCTTACAGACCGTTGTCCATGCTTAACCAGGACAGCAAAATACTCACGGCGGTGCTGGCTAATAGACTGAAGAGGGTGATTAAGAAACTGATACACCCAGATCAGACGGGATATGTTCCAGGTAGGAACATCACCGATAATCACAGGAGGCTACACCATGTCATAGACCAAACTGAGGAAGACACGGGCGAGCTGGCTATAGTGTCGTTAGACGCGGTCAAGGCCTTCGACTCGGTACGATGGCCCTGGCTGAAAGCGGTCCTGAAGGGGTACGGAATGGGACCTGGATAGCTCAGATGGGTCCAGTTTTATAGCACCCGTGAAGGCGAGGGTCAAGACAGGGTCCACAGTCTCAGATTCTTGGCAACTGTGCAGGGGGACCAGACAAGGATGCCCCTGGTCACCCATGCTATATATACTGGCATTAGAGCCGCTGGCAATATGCCTACGACAACAATATGGGGAGGTGGGTATAAGCACTGCCAGCGGAGAGCCTCTGATATCATTATATGCGGATGATATGCTCCTTTATTTGCGTTACCCAGAGGAAAACCTACAGTATGTGCTAGAGGTAATAGAACGGTACGCTACCCTCTCGGGCATATCGGTGAACCCTGGAAAGTCCAGTCTGTTCCCTTTGGGCAGATATAGGAATGTCCCGGTGCAGAGGCTGCCTGTCCTGCCAATACCATGGCAGCCCGTGAAATTCAGGTATTTGGGAATAAACATTACCACAAGGTCGAGGCAAATCACAAGCACAACACGGAAAAGGCGATAGAGGGGATCAAGAACAGCATGGTATTTTGGTCCAGATTGCCACTGACCATGATAAGGAGGCAGGCCTTTGCTCAAGATGGTGTTCCTGCCTAGACTTTTGCACTTCTTCGTAAACGTCCCGTTTCTGATACCTAGGAGCCTATTTGCGAAACTTCATAGCGTGTGCAGGGGTTTCGTGTGGGGCAGCTCTAGGAATAGGGTTGCTCTGTGGAAGCTCCAGAACCCATGTGACAGGGGGGAGGGGGAATAGGCCTGCCTAATTTTGAACTCTATGTCAGGCTGAGAGGTCCTGCATCCGCGGAAGCTGCTGAACCCCCGACAATCCCCCTGAGATGTATTTCCCAGAACTAGATTTCAATTCAGCTCTGTAAACTACACCCCAAAGGGAAAGGGGGAAATGGGATAACAAAACAACACCAGGCAGACTGCGTCAAGGCTAACCAGAGCTGAACCTGCAGAGGATAAAAGAATAGCAGATACACTTCCTTAATTCACTTAACCTTATGAATGGGAAGACATTAATCCTTAACTAATAATTAAGAATCATACCTGGTTCTTCTCTTGAAATTTCTTAGAGAAGCTGATAAAGAAGCTGAAAATCTCTCTTACTTGAGACACTTGAAATTCACAGCAACTTCTTACTTTAGGCAAAACTGGAAGTCTTAGTTCATTGTCTTTTTTCCAAAATGCTCTGAATGTTCAGTTAGATTGTCTTTAAAATATTCTTTATTGTTCTTTCAAACTTTTCAAACTATTTATAATTGTATTGAGTTTTTGAATCCTTGAAGAAAAAACACGTGCTAAATGCACACGCAGGTTATTTCCATTCAGATTAACGATGAACTTCACATAGAAATCTTCCTGGTTGAAGAACACGCGCAAACGAATGAAGACGCGCGATCAAAATAATCCACACGCGCAAAAAATCCACACGCGCAATAATCCACACGCGCAATAATCCACACGCGCAATAATGTTCTCCTGCGAAACACGCGAAATAAAAACACCCGCGCTCTTGAGTTCAAACGCGGCGAATTGATTCTCACGCGCAAAATCACTCGCGCTGGAAATACACGCGCACTTACATCGCAAGCGACAAACAGATTCTCGCGCTCTGAACTCCCGCGCTAGAAATCACATGCGCTCTTTAGTTCTCACACGGCGTATAGTTTCTCGCGCTAAGGATCACCCGCGCTATGAAATCGCACGCGCTCTTTAGTTCTCACGCGGCGTATAGTTTCTCGCGCTAAGGATCACCCGCGCTATAAAATCGCACGCGCTCTTTAGTTCTCACGCGGCGTATAGCTTCTCGCGTTAAGGATCACCCGCGCTATAAAATACACGCGCATTTAAAATTGCACGAGACCAACATCTACTCGCGCTCGGAACACCCACGCTAGAAAGCACACGCGCACTTGAATTCGCACGCGACAGTCAAATTCTCGCGCTATGGAACACTGGAAACACACGCACACTCCGGGAGTTCGATAGTTTTAGTAGAAACACAACTTTTCACGAAATTTCAAGGAGAATGTTATTATGATGAACAGAGTTACAGTAAAAATAAAGTCACTTATCTCCTGAGCGAATTCATAAGGATTTCCTGCTTTTCCTGTCTTCAAAAACGAATTCCTGCCAGCTGATGACTTCTCCTGTAACCCCCAAGAAAGTAGCCGCTCAACTGCTGATGTCTGAAGGATAAAATCCACCAGGCCTAAGACTAAAGCAGGAGCAGCCACTAAACACGTCCTCTCAGATGGGGTTTTGATGATGAAACGCACAGAGTGACAGTTTAGAATGTTCATTGTTGTTCAGCATTGTCTTCTAACCAATCAGAGCTGTCACTGTGAGGCTCCATCTTGCCTTGGGTCAGAACCAGGATTCTGAATCAGCAAGTTAAGGCCAAACCAACTATAATGGAAAACTTCCCACCCACACAAAGCTAATCTGAAAAGGATAAATAAAGAGAAATAATGAAAAGGAAACTTGAATAAGGGAAGGAAACCTGACAAATAAGGGAAGGAAACCTGACACTCTATTACCTGGCGGGGCAGCTGCAGTACGTGGCCAGGTGGCTCTCGGCTGAAGACTCGGCGGAAGCCAGGCTCCTGCGTGGAGATACAGCCCCATACTTTCTGATGGAAGTGGTGTGGTTGTGCAGAGACAAACTGGTGGGCAAGGGGCGGCTACTGAGGCTGGGCTGGGCGATCTGGCACAGGACATGGAAGATTGGGGGGGACTCGGAGCCGTACTCCCAGCAGGCCCCTTTGGCGGCGCTGTGCGGGAGTGACTCTCAACTACTTGAATCGGTCCGCAGATACTGGGAACAGGTAGGCTTAGCCACCCTCGGGGACATATGGCAGGAAAGGGAGGCAGTGGACTTTCAGAGGTTGCAGGAAGAGACGGGAGTACATGGTGGCCAATATATAACCTACACTAGGCTTGTGAAAAAGACTAGAGAAAGATGGCCTGAGACAGTGCTAGCGGAAGCCCCAGACGCCTCCCTGGAAACCATGTATGATGTATCAGAGGGCGGGCACGAAATATCGAGGATATATGAGCTCCTGCGAGTAAGGGCAGGGAAGGAGTTGCTCCAATTGAGACAAGATTGGGAGGAGGAGGTGAGAGGACCCATGACGGATGGGCAGTGGGAACGGGCCCAGAGGTACCACAAAAAGGTGTCCCGAAACGTGAGATTCCCACAGCTTCAATTGTACGTTACCCACAGGGCTTATTTAACCCCCGGGAAGATTGCAAAGTTTGGGGGACCAACTACGCAGCAATGCAGCAGGTGTGGGGAGGTGAATGCGGGACTGCTACACATGTTTTGGGCTTGCCCGGAGGTGCATAGATTTTGGGACGAGGTCAAGACGAAACTGGCAGGTGGGGGGGTGGTGCTGGATGTGGAATCGGCCTGGTCATGCATGCTTAGGCTTTTTCCTAGACCCCGGCATTTGAAACACATAAGCAAGATGAAGGACCTGGCTTATGTTTTGGCCAAACGTAGGATCGCCATGGGCTGGAAGGCGGCCCACAGACCTAGGGTGGAGTTATGGTGGACGGACCTCTTGAGGTGGGCGGAAGCTGAATCTGTAGTCTGGTTTGAAGCGGTCACCAGGGGGGGGTGAGGAGGAAGTAGGGCCCTTGCTGGCCTGGCGGCAACTGGTGGCCTCGTTGGCAAACCCTCACCAGGGTGACAACGAAACAAAGGACCCGGATGATGAGTATTGTGCTACCCAATGATGCTCCCGTAAACGACATGTGAGAATCGGCTCTAGTTTGAGGGGGAGTTTTTATGAAAATGTGCTGGAATATGATGCTTTCTATGTTTTGAAACAGTTGTAGTATGTTTGTTTGATTTTAAAATAAAATAAAAATATTTTAAAAAAAACTATCTTCATAAATATCTTCCTTCTCAAGCTCTTCGCTCATCCACCTCCAACTCCCTCAGGGTTAGTCGCTTCTCCAAGTAGCAAGTTGGTGGTAGATCTCTTTTTGCTGGGGCCTCCCTCTGGAACAGCCTCCCTGCCGCACTGAATCTTGAGGAGAACCATCTCTGGTTCTGGAAGCACCTCAAGACCTTCTTTGTTTCTGCTTTCTCTGCTCCTCTCCCCTGCTGATCTCCTGGCTGAATCTGAAACTACAATGGTTACCTGGCTACCCTCTGATCTTGGGCCCAGGTCTCCTCCCCGCCAGTTGCACACCTGCACTGCCCCCTGGCAACCCTTGCACTCGTGGACTGTTTCTGTATCCCTACAGGCCCTACTAGCACTTGACACCTGATGTCTGCATATACCCCTGCACTCGCCACCAGCTGGCTGCACTTTCATCTATTATTTATTTATTGTCTTTATTTTACTGTTGTCCTATGTACTGCACTGCCCCCTCCCCTTTCCCAAGCACTTTTCCCCTTCTCCCCTCCCCTGCACTTGCGCGATCTCAAGGTCACTTGGCCTAGTGGCCATCTCGGTCTTTCCTTTGTTTCCTCTCCCTTGCCTCGTCGCACCTTGAAACACTTGTGCATAGGCGCGTTATAAATGCCATATATCATATATCATATGTATAGGTTTCCTTTGGACTAGATTCAATTGGGTTTGGTCCTTAACAATTCCCTTGCAGGGAGAAAGTTCCTCAAACCATCATGGAGGTGAAGATTCTGGCAGTTGATTGGATAAGATTGCACCCAGTTGCTGATTGGTGGTCAGACTTACATGGCACCTGAGAAACCATTCTAAACTGCCTTTCATTGTCCTTCATTGAACAGGGAGATCCTGTTTTCTGTAACTCTTTACAACTGTAACTCTCAAAGTTTGGCCTTTGCAAAATTAAGCAGTTTGGTTTTAGTCCAGAGAACTATTTGAGCAATTACCTGAACAGCATGGGACAAGACAAGCTGTTAGCTGGTGGGAGCGCAGCGAAATAAGCACTGAGGAACAGCATCTTCCAGTTATTTAATGAATAGCATTTGTAGTTAATGTATATAGTTTAGGTAGTTAGCATTAGCATTCAAAGCGACAATTGTTTAAGCAAAGCGGCAAGCCAAGCAAAAATAATTACTCCGCACCATGCACGAGCATAAGCAACCTTTTGTTAAAGCTCTGTTTGAACTGGGCAAGTTCAACGTAATTTCAAATGATCCTTTGAACCTTGTGAGCGGAGAAATACATGTGCGTAGTTAGAGACACTTGATATAGGTTAGTTTGAGCCTGCATATCTCGCAAGCATAATTCACTCAGTGCTTTGCGTAGTGCGCAGTCTCAAATCATTGAAATTGTAGTGTTTTCTTGTCTCAAGGTATGCATGTGCACAAGTTAAACGCTCGTACAGCTTAAGGACCCACTCTTGCCTGAATGAGATTAGCGTTTGCAAGAGACAGTTGCGTTACAGACTTGCGCATGAAGCGTTTCAGAAGGTTCTTTTATGACAAAGGAGAGCAGTAACACAGGCAGATCGTTTTTAAAAGAAAGGCTAAAGCGGAGCAAATGAACTGTACTTACATTCTGAGACGCAAGACAAAGGTTTCATTTTTATTTTCAAAAGCTCTGGATAAATAAGAGTGAAGTAAAGACAAGCAAATATACTGAAACCAATTTAAAGTAAAAACTGTCATTAAAGTCAAGTTCTAAGTTGATAATCCACTTTCAAGTTCTTGCTGATTCAGACTTCCTCTGCACAGTTAGAGGGAAGCACAGGTACCAATTGGTCCTTGGGAGATATTTGAGGGAGAGGTTTGTTGATTTAAAAATAACTTCTCACCTTTCTCAGCCCCCGCAGATTAAGTCAAGTAAGAAGACAGGAATCATGTGCCTTTTGTTTTATCCACTTCCCCTTTCCCCCAGGAATGTTTGGACTTCAGTAGTTCTCCTATCTGTTGTTGACCACACATTTCGGGGGGTCTGTGGAGTCCAGCAGCTCCTGCTTACAAGGAGAAACAGGACCCAACACTCCCTTCCTGTAACCCGGACTAACGTTACGTCCCTTGGTTACTGGGCTGTCATGGCATTGTTGGTGTGTGATGTGCAGAGAGGTCTGCGCTGCAGACTACACTGCAGACATGCAGACTCTTTCCCTACAGGTAGGCTCCTGAAACCCGATGCTGTGCCGGTGCGTCCCACAACTGTCTCATTTGCTTTTCCGCTATCGTAGATGTCCTCGATTGGCCATAGATCTGTATCTGGATAATATTGGCTGCCTGCCTCCCTGTTATGCTCAGAGGAACTTATAGCGTGGGTGTCGTCAGCGCGCAATCAAACATTTACTGCGGATATCAGGACATAATATCAGTGATTGAGTAGCAGGGCGTGGATGCAGGTATCTGCTTTCCCGCGGTGTATCCAGCAGGGCGTCCTGGCCTACATAACATTTGCCCGTACGTCTTGATTTGGGTTTTGTGGACTCTGTCTAATCACAAACTACAGGGCTCAGGAGAGCGTTAATGGTTTGCGCTTTCACCAGCGAGTCAACGTTGCAGTTTGTCTGCTGCCTCTATGAGCGAGTAACCAGATTCTGTTTTCAACACTGTGAGCTGGAGTTCTTGTTCTCCTGCAATTGATTTCTTTTTTACAATGAGCAAACGGGCATGGTTTATGTCTTTTTGTGTTTAGCCCCTACTCAGTACTGTTTGTTGCCACCTCCTTCCCCTATGCTTTATTTAATGTTTAATGTTTTTTTTTTATTTTAATAATTTTTTTTTATTAAGGTATGTAATATACAATCATAAAGTCATAACTTCATAAACATAATGCAGTGAAACTTTTACATGAGAATAGATTAAACAATGGTAAAGTGGAAGTGTTCCAGTAGAGCAATTAATTAAATACACTGTGTGCAATGTGAAATTGAGCATATAAGGAACAAATTGTCAATATAATTGAAAACTTACACATAAGAACTATAGCACAGTGTTGTGCACAACTTAGTATGGAACAAATTCTGCATTATGATGTCTAAGTGGGGGGGGAGGATGTTTAATGGTTTTTATTGCAGTGTAGATGCGCCTTTTGTCAATTCCTTTTAGTGCTTATCCTAATAGTGTTAACAACCTTTGTAAGCTGTGCCTCAGGTTGGATTGGGTTGGTTTAGTCCAGGATAGGCTGGGCTAGAGAAAAGTGCATCAATTAACCTGCTCTTCTTTTTCTTTTAGTTTCATAGAAGCGGTTTAATGTAGGCAATGTTGGGCCCTGAGAGGTTCCCCCTTATTTTCCTTCTATTAGACTGTTTATGCTTTATTTTGCATCAGTTAAACAAATTAAAAAACTCAAGAAACTTTAGAAATGTCACTCCTGCCAAATTCACAGTGCATCTCATCTGGTCTAGAGCCTCCTACAAGCTTCTCTAACTCCACTCAATTGGTGGAACATCTTACTACCAGCATAAAACATGTAATTACAGCTCTAGCACCGCTAAAAAACAAAATAACTAAACCCGAGGCCTAAAAAACTATGTGGTTTACTGACAACATCATTATAGTCAGGCAGACAAAAAGGGCATGTGAAAGAGCTTGGCGTAAGAATCCCAGCCCCCACACATTAGCCCAATATTAACAGGCAGTGAAGGAATTCAAAACCGCTATTATTTCCACCAAATCCAACAACTTTAACAATCAGATCAATAATGCTTGATCTAGCACAAGTGAACTTTTTAAAATCTTGATTGATTTCAAGATCCCCCTCTTCTAACCATGACCTGTTCAAGGATTCCACATGGTGTCAATTATCGACCAATCACAAACGTCCCTTTTATTCTTAAGATTATGACCAAACTGGCACACATGCAGTTACAGAGACACATCCAAGATCAGTACATCTTGGGGTCACATCAATCTGGCTTCACAGCTCAGCATGGGACAGAAACCGCTATGCTGGATCTTAAATCCACCCTGGACAGCATAGTGGATACGGGTCATCCCGCCCTTTTGATGCTCCTAGATCTCTCTGCGGACTTTGATCAAGTGGACCATTTTCTTCTGGTGACAAGGCTCAAGGATTTAACACATTGCTCTGAGCTGGCGACACAATGAATCTATTTGTTCCTTGGCCCTCGGTCTGTTCTGGTAGCAGTGGGAGAAGCAAGCTCCTTCCCTGTTCTTCAAAGATGTGGTGTCCCTCAGGACTCATGTATTTCACCAACCTGTTCAATGTCTATATGAGGCCCCTGCTTGACTTACTGGACGCTCTGGGTGTACAGTATATAAATTAAGCTGATGACACTTAGGCCGTTCTTGAGCAGAGTGGGAAGCATAAACAGGACTCAGCTGCCAGAAGTAAAATCTATGATGCAGTCCAGGCTTGGATGGCAGGCAACTCACTTGCCTTGAACTGAGAAAAAACAGAGCTCTTGATCGTAGCATCCAGCTCTCGTCTTAAAAACGGAACCCGGCCTACGCCAACTTTTGTATTGCCGGCAACATCATCAACAAAGTCAAAACACTAGGGTTATTCTTGATGCTGAACTGACCATAAGACCAAACATCTTTTACATTCGATCCTCCAGTGGCCTCATCTCCAAGTTACTTAACTACAATCGCCCATTTCTTTCAGTCAAGAACTACGCGCTGCTACCTTCAGCATTAATTAATCCTAGACTTGATTACTGTAATAGCCTGATGGCTGGCACCACACTTTCAAACACGCAATCGTTACAAGGTTGCACAGAACAGCGCAATTCGGGCCATTCATGGCATGTCCAAACGTGCCCATGTATCAGATGCACGGAGGGCATTACACTGGTTACCAGTAAAGCATAGCATCACCCACAAGATTCTCATGCTGTCATTTAAATGCCAGTCTAATGTCAGTCCAACGTACTTAAAGGACGGTGTGAAGGCTCCCACATTAGGGAGACAATGTAGGTCCTCTGCCTACCCCACCCTCACGCAGCCCAGGTACAAGCTGGCACGTTTCGGGGGGACATCCTTTGACATCCAGGATCCCTTACATTGGAATGTGCTTTCTGGGTCCATTCACCTGGCCAACAACCTTGCACTGATCAAGAAACAAGTCAAAACTCACTTGTTCAATCTTACCCCAGGTTAAGTACGGTGCTGCCCCTCTTACACCCTCTGGCTACTGACTCTTGTCCTTCCTTGTCTTGTCTCCTTCGTGTGCGCTCTGAGGCCCATGGGCATGTGGCGCGTTATAAATATTAAAATAAATATAGGGTGGCTGATGGTTACTCTTTTGCCATTCTCGATTATCGATCCAGTTTGTGTGGTGTATTTTTTTTCCTTCTGGTTTCTTCTCGCTCTTCTTTCTCAATCTTCCCCGATATATGTGCGCAATTCTACAGTGTTTTATTTCACCAATGCTACTGAGTACCGTGTGTACTCCAATAGAGGGGTTCATGCTCGTTTGTATTGACTACTTGACTTTATGCATAGTATGTTGTGATGTGGGTGATTTGGGCGAGTTGGCATGCTGTTTGTTTGCACTTTCTAAGTTGGAATGTGAAGGTTGTTAATAGTCCTATTAAAAAGGAAGAAAATACTTACTTTTCTGAATATGAAGCAGCCAGATAGAAGGGCCTCATTACGAGTTTGGTAGTATCTGGCCGGTAAATCCGCCCAGATACCACCAAACTGTATTACTGTTAGCACCACTTGGTCCGGATTACAAATGGGGGCAACGTTTGTAAATCCCCATTCCATGGAGTCTGGGGGAATTGCCGGTATTACCAGCACCATTAATACTGGTGCTGGTAATACTGGCGATTTCTGCTAGTAAGGCGTCTGACTTAACTTCAGCTCTTAGCTAGAGGTAAATCAGGTGGCCCACTGGTAAATGTGTAGTTGGCCGGTGCGGTAACGTGCTAGTAAACGTCATTACTGCCACAGTATTACCGCACTGGACAACATATGAGGCCCATACGTCTTTCTGCAGGAGACTCAATTACAATTAGTGCAGGTGAATTATATATTAAATAATACATATGTCAAAGTTTAAGTACTTTTGCCAGTAACTCCACAGGTGTGGCCATTTTGCTCAAGAGGGATTTAAGATACACTGTAGAAGGAGTGGATGTTGGTTTAAATGGTTGATATATTGCAATTAAACTACATGGGGAAATTAGGTTTTTGGTGCTTTCTTTTCCTTTTTATTCTTGAATAAAGGTTTATAGCAAAAACTATCACCTCTCTGTGTCAGAGTCTTACTTCTGCACCCTTGCACTCCCCAAACGTTAACTATTAGATGTCACTTTAGCACCACCTACAAGCCGAAACTATTTATTTGGAGTACAGATAGGCGGGAGATGGGATGTGAGGAGGGACATAGTCTGTCCGCGTAGCTTGATCATTTAGCCAACCATTGACCACCCATGGCCATTCCCACCCACCTCTTCCTCTTTCTCCTTCCCCTTCCCCTTCCCCTTCCGGCCCAACAGACATCCTCCTGGGATATTCTTGAGCTAGGTCTATCGGGAAGTAGCATCAAACTTTGCGTTCTTGTAGAGGGAAAATGGGACGACCCCTTCCCCCGATTCTCATCCAGACCATGGCCTAGGACGTCACAACCAAAGCACCCTCTGAGAGAAGAATTCAACCTGCTCACCGCCGCACCAGATGTCAAGATTCACTGTGGCCAAGCCTCACATAGCCAGGGAACCTGCCTGTCAATGAAACCACGTGCGGGAACCTCAGGTGGAACTGACATCGACCATATGGATCAACTTGATTAGACAGTAACCACAAAATACCGCCATTGTTAGAGATGCCATGACGACATAGCCAACTGACAAGAACACACATGCCACCAAGCACATTGGACACCCACACACCAACCCACACGAAGAACATACTCAGTGCTATGACGTAGAGGACCACTTACACCCACACATGCATCGTTGTTATGTTTCACATAGGCCACCTACAGCACCGCAGAAACGCAAGACGCCAGAAGAGCTCATTTACATGCTTGCAGATGCTTCCTCGCCACCAAAACCATGAAGATGTAGCCTTACATATGGCCTAATGCACATGGAACTCTGTCGCCCCTCGCGACCCCCATATTATGGACTATGTACCGCCACCCATAAGCCAGGCCAAGGTAGGCCACAAAGCAAGAGTCCCCAGGCCGGAGCATCTAAGACAAAGCTGCAAGGTGCTGATCACGCAGAACGAGCCCCGACGAGAGCCCACATCCAAAGCCGCCATGTTGCAATCTGCATGCCGTGCTCCCCGCGCCAAGGTTACACCTGCCACTGCTAAACGCTCCTCAGAGCAGAAATACAAATCAAATGCTCATATTTCTGCTCCAGCCACAGTCTCACAAAATGTGACCGAGCCGACCTGATATGATGCCAAGCCCTACGGGACAGAGAAGCGCGAGGGTCTCACGTCTGGGACACAGACTGCAACAATGAAGTGACAAATTGAACATCTACAGCGATGGGAAAGACATGCACACCAGCTAATAGTCAGACCTGTCCATTTTCCGCCACTGACACATAGTCATACTTTGTTGCCAGCACCAGGTACACCGCAAGCTGGGAACAGCGATGGTCCCAGGCTTGGGGGCTCGTGGATGAACCAATCAGAATACGAGGGGCTCACCATGACGCCACTATAGTTTAGCCAATCACTTATTGTCCCATTGTAACAACTTTCATGTAACAATTATTAGGGACGGCCCAAACGTACCACCTGACCCTTTCTCCACCACTAACCATCTTCCCTATATGTGTCTATACTCACCCTACCACTCGGGGAGCCAACCCGAGATGGCGTTAGGTTTTGGGGCCAGTCTTCCTGGGTGACGCATGTAGCCGCTTCATACGGCTAGAAAAAGGGCCTGCAAGCCCACCATGATCGAGAGGTCCCTCGGATGCCTATGACCTCTGAGCTCGTCCCTGCCTATTTCATGTAATAAAAAGCAGTAACTCTTTTGCTCTTGTGTGTGTCTCATACTCTGTTGGGACGCAGGAGGAGTTGGGGCCTCCTCAACCCCAGAGGTCAGCGGACAGCCCTGCAGGCCCTCAGGAAATTACCCTGACAGGTTGGAGGCACTGCTGAGATCTGCTGAGATTGAGCGAGATCACAGTGAGGCCGCTTGCATCAAGGTGGCCCGGCAACACACCCCCCCCCCGCCGTTAACCCCTTTGGAGGACTACAGGACCATTGCGGAACTGCGAGGCGACCGGACAGCGCAATCCGGAGATTGGCCATCGGGAGCCGAATTGAGAAGTATCCCGCCTGCGGTTGGCGAGTGTCCAGGCGTGGTCCAGACGAGGGGAGGCGACGAGCTGATTGGGAGGGCTGTCCGCAGTCGAGCGACACCGGCAGGCGAGAGCTCGATGTGGGTATGGCACACACAACCAGCAATACAATGTTGTGCGGGAGGGGGGAGGAAGTGTAATTTGGGTGGCGAGCGGTTGTTAAAGGGTGTTAAAGAGAGAGTGCTACAGAGCAGACAGGGTGGAGCTTTAAGCATCCACGTGTGATTGACGGATCACGCCGATTGGTCTAGATCGCGGCACCTGTATAAGGGAGTGTGGCATTCCTATGAGTTGGCGTTGTAGATCAATAGATAAAGAAGATTGCAACATGGCGGCTTTGGATGTGGGCTCTCGTCGGGGCTCGTTCTGCGTGATCAGCACCTTGCAGCTTTGTCTTAGATGCTCCGGCCTGGGGAATAGATGAATAGATAAAGATTCCTATTAATTGAGTGTTTTAGCTCTATGAATAGATGACGTATTCCTGCAGGAGGTAGCTAGATTGTTTCTCAGTGCGGAAGACATTTGGCTGGTTAAGCTCCCCTAGAGAGGGGGCGTATCACACGTGAGGCGACGCAGCGTGCGCAGTACAATTGTAATAACGAAGTCATTGATGAATACTCCACTCCAGACGTGGTGGGAAGACAGATATAGGGGCAACGGGGAACAAGGTTGTCAAATGTGGCGCGCATTGATTATTTGCTGAAATTGTACGTACCGGTAAAACTTCTTGTAGTGGTTGGTGACGTTTCCCATAGGGCTTGCATAGGACACTGCAGTCTTTTTTTTCCTCCAAAAGTAATAGGGACAGGGACGCACGGTAGGGGAGGGCTGAAGGGGGAGAGGTGGCCGCGCACGGAGAACGCCGGCACATACTCTACAACTGGGTCCACACAAGGAGGTGGTGTGGGAGGGGGATCAGAAGAGCCTACGCTGCGCAGGCAGTGAGGGCAAAAGTGAAGGAGGAGGAGTTAGAAGTATGTTGTAGGTGCGCAAAGTAGTTGTGGCTTAGGAAAGGCGGGGTAACTTAAAGCATGTCTCATGGGGCATGCAGCCGCAGGGGGCTCCGTGCGCCACGGGTCGAAGGGGGCCCTAGCCACAGAAGGAGAAGCACAAAAGACGGAGACATTGTTGTAAGGATCGAGAGGGCGGTGGCATTGAGCACCAGTTATTGTAATAATAAATTGCTTTCCTTGCAGTGGAAAGTCAGAAGACCCCAACTTACGGGGCCAGGTAACGGTGGTATTAAGAAATTGAAGTTATAAAATGTCTACATACTACGGGATAGGGACAGGATCAGGGCTGGGCCCAGGGCCAGCGCCTTAACTACACCACTCCCAACACATCTGCGCAACACTAATACCACACAGAGATAAAATAGTAAAGTACAGTATTGAATGGGCATAAGGGACAGACAACAAAATAAGGATACCATGGCCGTCCAACAGCAGTTTTGATATGTGCACCCAACTTTCGCTGTTAGCATATTTACATAACACATACAAGGGGAAGAAACTAGCAGGTCACTTGGAAGTTTTCAACCTCTGGAAAATGTTCCAGGGGTGCGCAGCCGGGGTACCAGGGATGTTCACCATGCAGGGAATAAAGGCGGAAAAGGTGAGCGGATAGGGCCCCCCAGAATCCACCCAGTGCTGAGGAAAGCGAAGAAAAATCAGAAGGATCATTCACAGTTGCAGAGGTAAAAAAGGAAGGTGAAGGAGAGATACCCATAACTAAAGAAGTGAAGAAGGAGGCAGAAGGGCTGTATCCAATGAGGGAATTGAGGGAAGCTACCCGATCGCAATTAACAGCTGCAGAGGGATATTCCAACCCTGCATACAGCCCACCACCATACGTGCCAGCAGACAGCTACCAAAAGGGGGTGGGCGCGAGGAGTGCAGCAGATACAAAACAAACACAGGTAAGCACCGGAGGCGGAAAAAAGGTGCAGCTATACCTAGCAAGTATAGGACCAGACGAATGGATAGCAGCACAGGTGCTACTGAAGCTTCGAGGGACATTAACAGGGGAGGAGGAAGAGGCGGTAAAGAAGGTAAGTAGAGACAGAATACACACAGAGGGGGTGCAAGGTAAGTAGAGAGGAGGAAGGGAGAATGACACAGGAGGAAGAGGAGATGTAAGAGGTAAGATTAGCGGAATTGAGGGAAGCATGGAGCGCGTTGATCAAACAGTTCGAGCAGGAAGAGCGGGAAAGAAAGGAGAGGAAGAAGGGAAGCAAGGGGGACAAGGTAGGGTTAAACCGGCAAGAGGAAGAACAGAGGAAACGAGAAGAGGACCGCATAAGGGTGATCCCAGAAAGGGTGGCACGCATGGAGCAGCGGGAGGTTAGGAGAAAAGAAGAGGAACGAGAAGAAAATGACAGAGAAATGGGTCTATGGAGGAAGAAGATTATATCAGAAAGCGCACGAAAATATGAAGAGGGGAAGGTTATAGGAAGTATACTAGCAAAGGAGGGCGGAATATGGGGTAACAAGGAGGAAGAAGAAAAGATATTAGAACAGGTAAGTGACGCAATAATGAATGAGCTTTGCAGAGTACGAACGGAAGTAGGTATGAAGTGGGCAAGCAAAACAATACAGCGCAAGGAGAGGTGCGCAAGGAACGCGGGGCCAAGACGTACACGTGTAGCAATAAGGAGGCAGCCACGTACACGCGTAGCAATAAGGAGGTAGCGACAACACCGCAAGAGGGGGGCACGGAGAAGAAAGGTGAGTACACAGACATAGACCTAGGGACAGTTGCAGTGGGAGGAAATCGCCCAGGCCAAGGATTGACATTTTCTGATGGATTCTGCAGTGAGCAGGAGGAGGGATTGTGTGCAGGACGAAGTGATGGAAGCGGGTAGGGGTTAAGCAAATTACACATAACACGCACAGACTGCGGGTCATCCTGGGAATGTGAGATGCGGGAAGAAGAAAACACAGGGAAGGAAAAGAAAAGGCAACTAAGTGGAAGAACGCCACGGCCACTGACACCGCCAGCACAGCACGCACCATATGTTAACAGACTCAGAGACCTCATAGGACGCAGAATGGAAGAATTAGCTGATACACGCAGGAAGAGTAAAGTGTGCAAACATAGGAGGAGCAAGAGCATAGGGGGTGATAGAGTAACACAACACATTACTAACTTAATTGAAGAACTTTCTGACATGGAAGAGGACAGCGAATACACTCACACATCCCTGCACAGACGAAGTGAAGGAGTACACTCTAATGCCATTACTAGAGAGAGGGGGAGCAAAGCCACAATATGTCCCATGGAAACATGCAGAAAAGGAAAATATCAAATGCAGACTCCCATCACTGAGCGGAGGGGCCGGGAAGTGGATATATGAAATGGAAAAAACACACTGCAGGCCAAAAACTAGCGGTTGTTGACGTAAATGGGTTGTTAATATCAATATAAGGTGACGCAGCAGATGACATTTGGAAGAGGGCGGGATTCCCGGGGTAACTATAAGTGACACATCACATGATGGGGCGCCATTCGCAAATTGCAGACACACGCTATGGCAGGCGCTGAGGGTGCAATAGCCAGACACTTCAGACATAGGAGCAATAACGTCACGCAAAATGCGTGAGAATGAAGAGTCTGTTGATTACATCCAGGAGATACAAGAGAAGTGGCGCATGGAAACACGAGAACCGTGGGACAAAACACTAGCCATTTTTTATCACATACTGATCCAAGGACTCCCAGAACCAGTGCAGAGACAATTAAAGAAATTAGTAGGGATGGAAGCAAAGGCATGGCCCAAGATACAGCTGACAATAGTACACCATTATAGACTATGGCAAAAAAAGATGAAACAGAAACAGAAAGAGGAAGACAGAAAGGCAGAGGAAGCAAAATTGGTCCAAAAGAAACTGTACAAATATGCCATGGAAGGGGCACTGATAACAGGCCCCACCCAGGCCACACCGACACCAGACACTACACAACAACAAACAGCATCACTGCAGCAAGCACAAATGACGACAAATCAAATGTCACCACCCCCACCAATCACAGCACAATACACAACACAGATGGGAGGTGGATACACAAACAACTACCGGGGGAGGGGTGGGCACACAAGAGGGAGGGGATTTGGCCCAGCAGCACCACCGCAAGGAGGAGGGTTCCGGGGACCGAACCAATATGGGCAACAGGGATATTCAGACAACACTGGGGGGTACCCATGGCAAGCACGGGAGCCACCAACCTGTTGGATATGTGGGCTGATAGGACACATGTCACACACATGCAGAGCAAGACCGGCACAGGCAGGCTGGGGAGAACAAAGGGAACAGGGTTACAATGAGGGACAACAATTCTACCAACAACAACAGCAGCAGCAGGGGACAGGAGCACTAATACAACAGCAAGCACCACCTCTCATACAACAGCAAGCACCACTACCACCTCCTCAGCAACAATTACAAACATACACACCACAACAACCGCAAGTACAGTACCAACAACCACAACAGGCACAACAGCAAGTGGCAACAGCACAACCACACGTCCAGGCAGTACAACAGCTCACACAAATACAGGACGACAAATTACTACCCACGGACACACCAATACAACAGACACAATTGGGGAGGGTGGCAATACTAGGTCACAAATAGGACAGCCCACATATGTCTTTGATGTGTCCCATCCCGTCGATAACAACTAACCCTGCGGAGGAACCATCCATAAAGGTGGCGATAAGTGACAAAACATTTTCTTTCCTAGTTGACACAGGAGCCACAAGGTCCTGTATTAGGGAGGGGAAGTTCAAATTTGTCAGGCGAAGCTATGCACACTCAAGGATTTTCTGGGGCTCGAGGACTGGTTCCTTTTACTGATAACATCTCCTTATCTGTTGGAGATCACGACCTGTCTCTACCACTGCTATACTCAAAGCAATCGCCAGTAAACATACTCAGGAGAGACATCATGAGGAAGTTGAACATGACTATATCCTTTACTGATAAGGGAATAGTGTGCTCCTCACCAGGCATCAACATGCTCACAGCACGCCACATACTTCAGGCTTACTATGGCAAAACAGTAGCGAGGGCAGAGCCAGTAGATGGGGACCTCTTCCAATACGGGATGGACATGGCACTAGCATGGCTACCAGGAATTGAGGGCAAAGTGTGGAGGAGACCAGCAGCTTACCTTTTCAGACCAGAAACACTGACAAGTGAAGGAGAAAGGGCTATAATTTAAGTGGACATAGAAAGCAGTGTGGCAACCACAGACTACATTGCAGTTCACGCACAGGATGGAGAGGGGAAAGCATTGAGAGCAGTAATAGCACTGGCTGTAGGATGCAGGCTAAACTAGAACAAGAGACTCCACACTGCTGTGGGTTTGATTACTAATTAGTTCAAGTAACAAGTTATTTGTCAAGGTGTACTGCAAAGGTATCACTCAAATTTTTAGGCTGTAGCAGACTCTGAAAGCAAGCAGGATAGTCTGATGATTGAAAAACCATATAGAATATGTTTATTCAACAAAGAAACAGTTGTGTAAATACATAAACAACTAAACATAAAGCAATATAACAAACATATCAATGCATTTGTTCAATGGTTGGAAGGTTAATAGTAAAAAAAGAAACACCAAACGCAAAACACAAAAACTTAAACATAGCTTTTTGAACAAAGAAAACAAAAGAGAATTCTAAAAGAAACTGGACAACAAGCTGCCAATTGTATGGTGGCCTAGATCCCAGCCAATATTCTTATTTATGGCTTGTATTGGGCCACTGCAAGAACAAGTTGTTCTCAAAAGAGTTGACAGGAGTAGAATTTGTTCTATGTCCTATGATTTTCTGACAGGTCTGCAGACTTGGCAGCTTGTTGTACAGTTTCCTTTGCAACTACTGCAGGGCATGGGTATTTGACTACAGCTCATACATAGGACCACTCCTCGAGGCCCTTAGAGAAACACAGAGGGGGGAAAGGAAGTTGGGATGGACAAGAGAAATGACAGAGGCATTCAACGAACTAAAACACGCCATTTCAACTGCACCAGTACTAGCCACCCCCAACGATGAAGAGCACTTTTACATATTTTCACATTGTGATACTGCAGTAATGAAAGCAGTACTGACACAAAAAAACAAGCATGGGCCACAAACCAGTGGCATTTTACAGTGGCCATTTGGATCCTGTAATGATGGGTCACTTCCCGTGCGAACAGAGCCTTGCCGCAGCAGCATTTGCGGTAGAAAAATCCTCAATCACCATGGGATGCCCCACCACACTATCCATGGAGCATGCCCTTTTTGCAATATTGAACAAGCCAAAATCCACATTCACTACTCAAAGAGCTACAGGCTATGATATTATACTGTCCAGACCAGAACTGAAAATAGTAAGGTGCAGTAACGTTAACCCAGCACGATTTATAGCAGAAGAAGTGGAAGAAGGAGAGCACTCACATGACTGCACACAGGCAATTGAAATTTACTCAAGTACCAGGAGAGTGGAAGAAAATGCCCTACAGGGGGGGTGGGGAGGAGAAGAGATACTGTACATAGATGGGTCATCAACAATTGATCAAAGCAATGGGATAAGAAGGACAGGAGCAGCAGTAGTACGATTGAGGGAAGACTGGACTTACGTTCCAGTAAAATGTGTACAATTACCTACTAGTAGCACTCATTTTGGCCTTAGAAGAAAGCAATGAGAAAAGAGTAACAATATACTCTGACAGTGCATGTTGCATCAACAGTACATTCAGGATTAATAAAATGGCAAAGAAGAGGATTTAGAAGAGCAGACAGTACTCCGGGACAACATGCTCTCCTACTGGCTGAACTAATTGAAGTAATTACCCGGAAGAGGTAGCACTGGTAAAATGTCAGGCCCACACTAATGCGGATGACCCAATATCAAGAGGTAACGAAACAGCAGACGCACATATGAAACATGCTGCGTACTTTGGCGAGACATGGGCCCTCCCAGAAAAATAAAAAGATAAGGGGGGCTAGACAGATGTTGATGAAGGATGGGTACACACACATCCCTGAGACACAGATCATGGAATTACAGGCAGCAGCACCAATGGCAGAAAAGGAACTATGGCTTAAAAGAGGATGCACCATGTCCCCCACATATGCATTATGGCGACAGAATAATACAGGGAAAGTTGGGATGCCGCTGGCCCTATTGAAAACAGCCCTGACCCAATTACACTGTCCCACGCATACAGGGAAAGTAATTGCTGCATGAATAAAAGAATCATGGTTCTGTCCCGAGCTGAACTCGCATGTTGCAAATTTCATTAGCAAGTGCCTCAGATGCCAACAATTTACAGCCGATCTCACACTGCAAGTGATCAAAGGTACAATACCCCGGCCTGAAGGACCCTTCCTGCACCTACACATTGACTACGTTGACATGAACAATGTATGTCAAGGTTACAGATACATGATTGTAGTGGTGTGCCCATTTTCAAGGTGGATCGAGGCCGGTCCCTGCTCCCATGCAGATGCGTTCAGAGCAGCCAAATTCTTGGTGAGGGAGGTGTTCCCAAGGTGGAGGTTATGCGAAGTGTTGCGGTCGGACAATGGCCCATACTTTGTCAATGAACTGTTCCAGAACGAAACTGCACTTTTGGGAATCAAACCTAAGTTTGCATGCGCGTATCACCCACAAGCAAATGGTGTCTGCGAATGCCTTAATGGCCTCCTAAAAGAAGAGATAGCAAAGATCCAACAAACAACCAAAAAGAGTTGGCTGTACTGCCTCCTTTTGGCCTTATTTGAGTTGAGAAATAAGCCAGGGTCAGACTACCACCTCACACCCCATGAGGTGGTGACCGGGCGTCAGATGCACCTCCCACTCACACCACCATCAAGGGCTACAACTGTTTTTGGTGAAGAAATGCATGAGTATGTCTCTTCCTTGGTTACTAGTGCCTCTTTTATCTCTCAACAGATCGAACGGACGCAGGGCGGGTCGAAGAACAAGGAGAAGCAACCAACGAGGAACAGGAACAACTAGCACAGTGGACAGTCAAAGAGGGAGACCAGGTTCTCCTCAAAAATTATAGACTAACTTGGAACAATCCTAGATTTACAGGCCCGCATTTGATGGAAAAAATAGCCCATAGGGCTATTAAGCTAAAAGGCAAAGACGTGTGGACCCACATCCACGACATCAAGCCCTACAAAGCACAGAGCCTCCCTCACCTCAGCGAAGGGGCCAACGCTTCAGCAACGACAAGTGATAGCAATAAAGACACAGTACAGACACCGGATACCGCAAAGAACATAAACAACCAACCACCCACCCACCCATAACCCACCCTATGGTCACGAGATCCCAGGCAAAATAAATAAATGAGCACAAATTAACCCCCACCAGCCCCACCGGCCACCATTTAATAAAGAACATTTTCAAACAATCTGCAATATACACCACACTGTGTAAACACGTGCATGCTCTCCTCTTTTTTGTCTCGCACACGCACGTATTGCGTATTGCTATTGTATATGTAACAAAAGAAAAGGAATATACGTCACTGCCCAGGAGTAAATGCTATAATAACACCTCAGACGCACTGCCACACCAGTTTGTATACGTTTTAAAAAGGCCAAAACACTTAGAGAAGAAGAATACGTGTATATTATAACACGTTACTTATGATAATAGCTCAATCATTTCCACATCTCCACGCAGCATTACCCGCCCTGAGAGATAGGACGGTAAGGAAAGCGTGGGAACAGTTTTTCACCTGGGCATTGAACGATTAGGGGGTAAGCTGGGCTTGACTAAAAGATACTAACAAAATAACGCATATTTTTAAAGATTTTCCAGGCGGGCATCTGTATCATCTAAAAATAAAGTAGCTGCAGGACCGCAGCAAAGGTAAGAGAGACATGCCAGTGGTATTAGCAACTGTAATAAAAATGATAGGGATATTTTTTACCACTGGTCTGATTACTGCTGCTGTCTGGCAGGCCTGCTATGTTTTCTATGTGATGGCATCCCCCTCTACTAACATCTTCCCTACCATGGCTGCAACGAGCATGGTGTCAGGAGGTACAAGTAGTACGGGGCCCAACATAAAGAGGGCTAAACGTAGTGTTTCTATTGATGTACATGGGGTGGACACATACATTACGGAATCTACACACGTCTCCAACAACATGTGGTACAAGCACATGTCCAAAATTGTAAGGACACAATTAAGGACAACTGCTTTGTGTGCTCGTTGATCCCATACACCATGAGCACATCAAGAACATTTGTGGCAACTGAGGTACCTGCAACATCGGTGGATTGCCTGATATACTTAGCGTTGTTCCAAACACGAGGGCTATTTCAAGGGGGAAAAGCAATACTAAGATGGAAATCAAGGTCAACATACCCCTATGAAGACAACTTCATCAAAACGCTACCAATGTATGACAACTACTGCCAGCTGACGCAAGGGCTCCAGTACATAACAGATGGACCAGACAAAGGAGAGACAAAGGAGGTTACATTGAACAGCCTAACACGTGAGTGGCACGCAAAAGAAGTTACTGGTGAACCAGGATGCTGGGAAAGAACACTAATATTAATATATGGCAAAGTATACCCTAAAGAAGGGTGGGTGGACGGAGTTGTAGGAAGTAAAATGCTGACTTTGGCGAAGTCATCGGTGATGACAGTTCAAGAAGAAAACGACAAATGTTACAATGAATGGACAAGCAGTGCAGCACTGGTCACATGGTTAGATAAGGAGGAGGAACCAATAACAATACTCCCACTCACTGCACCAACACTGTGTTACCAGCATGACGGAGAAGTTGATATTGTGAGGAATGATGATTGCAAAAGAACAATAAAGATTCCTGAGGGGTGGTGCAGGAACAGCAGTTCTGATGGATCACTATTGGGCCTGCGGAGCGAAGGCATACCACCGCTTGCCACCGTTGTGGAATGGAATATGCACTATGGTACACATCAAACAAGTCAACCTGGAGAACCTCCCCAAGATGGACGAAGGGAATGAAAAGGAAGAAAAGGTCACTAAAGATGGGAGGGTGCAAGCAACGGAATGACACTACCCGCCTGTCCAGAGTGAAAAGACAAGGAGAACCACTGATGGGATACTACCTGTGGGGAAGGTCAGAAACAGCTCCGAGTGACATCCCACCAGCACACAGGTTGTTTAGCAGAGTGGCGATGTTCTTTTCCTCCATCGTACATCCAGGTGTACAGGCATATGCAAATGCAAAGTGGCTCCAGATAACAAGATGGGAGCTAATGATGACAAACTCTACAGTTAACGGATTCAACGCGATAAATGAAGAACTGAGGGCAATAAGGATGGTGGTCCTACAGAACAGATATGTGCTGGACCTTCTAACGGCAATGGAAGGAGGTGTTTGCGCAAAATTGTAAGCTTGTGTTGCAGGTTCGTCCCTGCCAACGACGAGGACAACGGCAGGCTGTCTGAGGCAGTATCACAACTGGCCAAGATGCACACCAAGATGGAAGAAGTGAAGGGAGTGACGAAGGACGGTAGCTGGTTCTCTTACATCTGGTCCTGGATGCCATCATGGCTCTCAGATGGTATCAAGATTGTGACAGGATGCATAAAATTGGGAATGGCTTTTATGATGGGGATAAAGGTATGAAAGGAAAGATCAAGGCGTACTGCTGAAGAAATGATATGTATGCACGTCCTAATGCCAGCTGAAGACGACCAACACACAGACATCATTATTAAGGAACGTGAACGGCTGCGCCAGCAGATAGTGGAAGCAGACTTGTATCCACCATCGATAGAGGTCGAGAACCCAAGGAACCCAAAAAGCTATGTCGGAAAATGGGTTTATTGCAAACCCAGCGGCGGATGCGTTTATATGTACTTGTCATTTGAAGACCATGTGGACCGGTACAGGCACTTGGCAGGAATAACGAAGGTATGGCGAGTACGAGGAGACAGAGTGGATAATTTTGTGGTGACAAGTCGACCAGAGGGGGGACTGAAGAGGGAAAATGGGATGACCTCTTCCCCAGATTCTCATCCAGACCATGGCCTAGGACGTCACGAACCAAGCACCCCCCCCGAAAGAAGAATTCGACCTGCTCACCGCTGTCCCAGATGTCAAGATTCACTGTGGCCACGCCCCACATAGCCAGTCAATGAAACCACATGCAGGAACCTCAGGTGGAACGGACATCGACCATATCAACTCGATTAGACAGTAACCACAAAACACCGCCATCGTTAGAGATGCCAAGACGATATAGCCAACAGTCAAGAACACACGTGCCACCAAGCACATTGGACACCCACACACCAACACACACGAAGAACATACTCAGAGCTATGACGTAGAGGACCACTTACACCCACCTACAGCACCGCAGAAACGCAAGACACCAGAAGAGCTTGTGTACATGCTTGCAGACGCTTCCTCGCCACCAAAACCATGAAGAAGTAGCCTTACATATGGACTAATGCACATGGAACTCTGTCACCCCTCGCGACCCCCATATTATGGACTATGTACCGCCACTCATAAGCCAGCCCAAAGTATGCCGCAAAGCAAGATTCCCCAGGCCGGAGCATCTCAAAGCTGCAAGGTGCTGATGACGCAGAACGAGCCCCGACGAGAGCCCACAGCCAAGGCCGCAATGTTGCAATCTGCATGCCGCGCTCCCTGCGCCAAGGTTACACCTGCCACTGCTAAACGCTCCTCAGAGCCGAAATACAAATCAAATGCTCATATTTCTGCTCCAGCCACAGTCTCACATCACGTGACTGAGCTGACCTGATACGATGCCAAGCCCTACGGGACAGAGAAGCAATGGGGTCTCAAGTCTGGGACACAGACTGCAACAATGAAGTGACAAATTGGACACCTACAGCAATGGGAAAGACATGCACACCAGCTAATAGTCAGGCCTGTCCATTGTCCGCCACTGACACATAGTCATACTTTGTTGCCAGCACCAGGTACACCGCGAGCTGGGAACAGCGATGGTCCCAGGCTTGGGGGCTTGCAGATGAACCAATGAGAATACGAGGGGCTCCATGACACCACTATAGTTTAGCCAATCCCTAATTGTCCCCTTGTAACAGCTTTCGTGTAAACAATTATTAGGGACGGCCCAAGCGTACCACCTGACCCTTTCTCCACCACTAACCATCTTCCCTATATGTGTCTATACAGACCCTACCACTCGGGGAGCCAACACGAGATGGCGTTAGGTTTTGGGGCCAGTCTTCCTGGGTGACGCATGTAGCCGCGTCATACTGCTAGAAAAAGGGCCTGTGAGCCCACCATGATCGAGAGGTCCCTCGGATGTCTATGACCTGTGAGCCCGTCCCTGCCTGTTTCATGTAATAAACAGCAGTAACTCTTTTGTTCTTGTGTGTGTCTAATACTCTGTTGGGACGCGGGAGGAGTTGGGGCCTCCCCAACCCCGGAGGTCCGTGGACGGCCCTGCCGGCCCCCGGGAAATTACCCTGACACTCTATTTCGCCTTGCAGTGTTTTTTCTAAGTAATCTTCTTAGAGTAAATGGCCTAATTGCAGCTGTAAATGTACTCCTGGTGTGATAAAACAATTTTACCAAAGCGTACCTTAAGCCACTTGATTTATAAGCAGTATGTGTGTCCACGCATTGTTTGTTCCATTTAAATGTTAAAGATACACATCGACAAAGCCAAAAGATTTGGTTTGTCTATAGGTGTTAAATAGGCATTTTATAGCAATGACATAACATGCCAAGGTACTCGCACCATTTTCCAGCTAATAGCATTTTAAGGCCATGTTACTATGGCCGTACATTTCAAATGCCTATGCTATGCCTACACAAAAGTCAAAACTACTGCCTTGTCAAAGCTTGTTAACTAATGTTCAGTGTATTAGGATTTCTTTCATAGAGGCTCCCATTATCACAAAGCAAATCCTTGTAGCATTCATTAATACCAAGTTTGAAGTGAATCATGCTTTAGTAACAGTGATTTCAAATTAAAGCGCAGCAGAAATTAATTCCCTGTGAATAGAAATCTTTTACACTACTAGCGAAAAGATTAAACCAGTTCAGGTTCTAGTTACATTCCCAGTAGCAGATCTAACTCTTCCTAAATGCAGGCGAGAATGAAACAGAACTGACTGTACAAAGGATTGTGGTTGTGTAAATAGTGTTAATTAGATAGTTGAGTAGGTATCCTGCTCTAGCCCTGGCTACACTTCCACCTCCCTATAGGGGGCGAGGGCACTTAAAATGGACAGATTAAGGGTCCCACAGATATTACATGCAGAAAGAGGTCAAATGTTAGTGGTAAATGACTGTGCCTAATTCATGCAGTTGGAAACGAATGCCACCTCCAACACGGCCTTTCAGTGTGAGAATTCTTAGCTATGCAGAAATGAAGCGTGTGCGTGTAAACTAAAGGCATCAACTACAAGCTCTTGTGGTGTCCAACCATTTCATCCAAAATAAGCGTCCACGTATAAGCATGGACTCCTGTTCGAAGCAGTAGGAAAGGGTCTACTCTAGTGCGGGCCGTGTTTTGTAAAACAGCACGGATTGCCGCATCCCACCACCTTTAAACACCCCTCAGAAACGATGTGGCTCACAAATGCGTTCACGCAAACATTAAATATTGCACACAGGGAACAATAACTAGGAGGGAACATCGAGCGAGGAATAGGCGCAGTGCTCTGGGTGAAAAGGCAGAATGGCAGCTATGGGTCTTTTGTAACTACGGGTGCAGAGGCAGGACTCAAGGTAGGAGTTGTGTTGCGGGGGGATGAGGGCAGCAAGACACCAGATATGGGTCTCATGTTGTGGGAGAAGGGGGGGCAGCACTGCACGGATGGTGGTTGAGGCTCAGCTCGTGTTTGGCTCCGATAGCAATGTCAGGAGCCTCCGGCTCACCCCTAGTTCGCCTCCAACCGTGAACTCTAGGTCTCCCCCACTTAAACCTCTGGACACATTTTATTTTAAACACTATAACACTGAGGCCCCATCTCTTGCCCATCTACTAACTTGGTTGACCCCTCCCTCCTCCTCCTTTCCTTGTAGCCAAGTTTATTTATTAATTTTTTCTCACAAGGGTGGGTTTGGCTTCCTGTATGAGGGACAAACGGAGGGTATAGTTAGTGGGCTTGTAACTAGCTTTCTGGCATTCGTGGGGGGGATCGAAAAATAAGCCAGGCGCACCATCAGAGGCACATCTGGTGATGGATCCTCCCTAACACATAGATCCATTCACTGTCCACTCCCCACCTAAGCCGAGACAGGGCAATCTCATCCCCACTGTTTCCTCCGCTGGTTACTTGTAGATCCATTGCTGACTAGTGCCCCCGCCTTTGTTAGATCCCCACGCCCTGGTTTCTCTGCTCCTTAACCTTGTTCTTCCTCATACGATTGTAAAGTGCTTAGTTGCTTCCTGAAGCTCGGTCCACGCTCAATACATTCCCTAATAACAATCCTTGCTTATCTAAGCCCACGTTTAAGCAATACCTGCAAAGACTGCCCAGCATTCGAATTCTTAGCTTGGAGATCAGGCGGTGTGTCAGCTGGGGCATGTAACAGCTGCTAAATAGTAATAATGATAATAAACCTGCCACCAACCAGGCTTGTCCAACTCCAGGCCTCGAGGGCCGGAAACATGTTGGGTTTTCAGGATACCCCTCATTGAATGTATGCACGTTTCTGCTCATGAATATGAATTCAGGATAGCCTGAAAATGTCAGGATTGCGGCCCTCGAGGCCTGGAGTTGGACTTCCCTGTGCTAAAGTCAAATGCTAAGAACACATTTCAATTGGGAAATGGTGTCTCTTTGTGAATACACTATGCCACCCTTGATCATCTACTGCAGATGACTCAGATTAAGTAAACTGACCATAATAACAAGCATTGCTAAAGCCAATAGTTATACCTCTGGAAATGGGCTGTTGGGGGACTACATTTTTTCCTTTGCACAGACATTTTCCTTTTTATTGGGATGATTTATAGAAGGTTCAATATATGAAAGCTGTAATGTTAAACATATGAATGGGGGCGGGGGTGGGCATACCTGCTCATGGAAAAGTCAAATACTGTTGGCATCACCAATGCTTGTGTTAAAAGCTCTTGCGTATTATAATAGAGGGGAATCCCTCATCGCTCCCTGAAACCACTTGCCTACTTCATCCCGTTTTATTTCCTAGTCGTTCAGTCTTTTATTCAAACGTAAACCTTTTTTTCTGGATTAGCCCCAAGTGAGCACATTTATGTAGCCTTTTATATGGCCGCGACTAGAATGTTTATAGGTGTCAGTGAGAGTTGGAGATCTGTATGCAAGCAAGACACTGGGAAATGGAGTCCGCTACTATGGTGCAAGCCTTCTCCATCTGCATCTCTGGTGTGCACGAACACAAGGAACGCAAACAAAAGTGGTAGGGACAGCTCTGATTAATCAGAACTAATGGCGATTACTAAAATGTAGCTTCCATTCGTTTCTGCTTTGGCTTATGTGTGCCATTACAGAAAGGGACCAACTAAATGCAGTCTTGGTCCTGACACCCATGGGACCAGTCCACCCCGAATTCCAAGGCCATAAACACTTCTTCGCAGGAAGCCAAGCAAGGTCAGACACATTGCAGAGTTGTTGGGCCTCATGGCTGAGTTCCAGCTTGATATCCTAAGTACAGCGGGAAAAGGACCACACATTGCCTCCAACTTAGGGGGACTCGCTGCAAACGCCAAAAAGCGATGGCTACAACACTTAGATTTAACCACAACCATTGGCAGTTGTCCTCTGCAGCTTCCATTCCCTCCATCTGTTTTACGGCGTCTGTGCCATTACAGACCGGGCAAACCATATGCAAATCACAATTGAAAATCCCACCAAACAGCAATAGAAATGCAAGAAAACAGGGCTGGGATGCTAGTCCAACCAAGCCGTGACTCGGGTACCTGTATCCAGTCTTGTCCTGACGTGCTGATACTTGGGATTGTTGGGAATTCTCTTCTTCAAATACTGAAAAGAAAGGAAAACAACATTTAATCAAAACGAATGCATCATCTCCAACTAGGCCCATGCAGGCCCTGGCCGTGTGAACAGTTCGACAGCGACATGCCTGCGCACTGGGACTCAAACCCAGTCGAATACAGTGGCAGCCTGACTGGTCGGCGCACAGGTGAGTGCAAGGTAAAGTCTTGTGGGGCTGGGCCTGGGTCAGAGTCACTCACTTGTCGGCAGGGATGGTCACTAGGCTGGTTTTCTCGGATCCCACAAATAAAGTGGCCCTGGATCCGGGAAATACATTTGCACCCTTCAAGTGTTTGTGATTTTGATCAGCCAGGATTCGAACCCACATCATTAAGAGAAGGGTTGAGACTATTACCTACAAGACCACTTGAAAGTCTGGTCAGGATGCCTGTGAAATTGCTAGTCGGGAGTACACTCAAGAAAAACTAACACAGCTGTGTAGGTTTAAAAGGTGTGCACCTTGAATACTTTGCAGGCAACATTATAGGAAACGCGCAGTCCCCTTTTGGGTTATTTTCCAGGTCTTTAAGATTAATCTCCTGAAAGGAAAATAGTTATGGGAAAGGCCCGAGAAAAAAAAAAAACTCGAGCTGCTGCCGGCATCACCATTCCCCCCCAAACCTCCCCCCTCTCTAAATGTCCAGGTCCAGCGCTGCTTGCCGGGCATCACATCCCGTCTCCTCCCTCGGATGCAGTCTACATGGGCGACTCTCGGTCGTGATATCACCAGTGCAGTCCGAGTCTTCTAAAGTGTGCGTAGGGCACAGTCAAACATTACACTAAAGGAATATCTTGATCAACTTCTTAATAGGGATGGCCATTACATATGTTCTATGTGTAATGCCCATCCCTATTAACAAGATAATCAAGATATACGTTCCCCAAATCTTCTAGGAGGGGTATGATTTTATATAAAAAATTCCAATCCCAGAATATTTGGGGAAAGGGTTTGATTTTACTGCGGCTGCATTTCTTGGGAAACGTCGCCCCCTGGCGGCCATTTCCCAAGCGACTTTATCACCGGACACTGTTCCACATAGTATGGGGAATTGTCGAGGGCATATTAGACTTTTATTACATATTGCTCCTCGTCTCCTGTGAGAAATGTGATGGCATTCTCACACTTATTCCTTGGGGATCCTCTATTCAGGTGGCCAGCGAAGGGCCATTGCTTGTGGATCCCGACCCTCGGGGTGGACAAGCGAGGGAGAATCACCTGATTGGAGGGTTTCAGGGGATTAGGAGGAGCATGTCATAGGGCGAGATGTGGTATCCCAACGGTATGGGTGAGGAGGAAGAAATCCCAGAGGCCTTCATGGGATATGCAGGCCCCATTGTCCCTAATCCAAAGGAGAGACGTAAGAGGTAAAAGTTCATGAAACTGGTAAGGAAGGAAGATCAAAGGAGACAGAGACATGGCATTACCATTAATATCCCTTTTTATCCCATTAACCCAGACTCGTGCTGGCAGAACAAGATGTCAGGGGTAAGGAGTAATCTACCACAAAAAGGAAGCCAGTCCACTGAGTAAACACAAGACTAGGGGAATCCCCCCTCTCCTCTGTCAATCATACAATTTGTATTTGTATTTGTTTTATTTGTAACGCGCACCATCCGGCCCGGAGGCATAAGGCCGCAATTTAGACAGTACATAGTATACAAGGCATACAGCAATATACATATTTACAGAAGGTAGATTAGAGCAGGAGTTTCCTAGGGCTGGTCCGGACATCATGGCTGGTTGGAGAGCCAGGATTTGGTTTTAGCTTTAAAGGCACTAAAGCGTTCTTCGGATCGGATGGTGAGAGGGAGGGCATTGCAAAGCTTAAGAGGCTAGGACGGGGAAGCTAGATCCACCCGCCTTTTGTAGTTTGAACCTAGGGATGGTTAGGCAGTGGGTCTGAGCCGTTCTTTGCGGACGGGTGGGAGCGTGTCGGGATAGCCGGCTACAGAGGTATGGTGGGGCTTGGTTAGCTAGGCATTTGTGGGTGAGGCCTAAGGCTTTCAGTGAAATTCTCTGTTTGACCGGTAGCCAGTATTAAGTTAGATCTAGATTCCGAGATGTGGTGGTTTCGTGGGATGTTTAGGGCTGCTCTGATAGCGTTATTCTGGGTAATTTGCAGTTTGTTCAGATTCTCTTGGCTCGTTCCAAGGTAGAGGGCGCTCGCATAGTCAATTTTGGCCATGATAAGAGTTCTGGCCAGAGTGACCGCGTTGGGGGTGGTCAGGAATGGCCTGCAAGCTGCAATGAGTTTGCAGGTGTATGCTGAAGAGGATCTGACTGCATTTGTTTGTCTGGATAGGGATAGGGTGGCGTCAAGATAGACACCTAGGGTTTTGGTGTCTTTCGAGACTTGGATGGTGTTGTCATCGATGACAAATGATTGGTAGGATGGCTCAAGTTTACTAAGGCGTTGCGTAGTGCCCAAGATGAGGAGCTCAGTCTTGTCATCATTGAGGCATAACTGGTGTTGTGCCATCCAAGCTTGGATAACCAGGTAGACCTCGTTCAAGGCCTTACTGTCAGCCAGGTAGTCGTCAGTGATGGGAATGAGTATCTGGGTGTCGTCAGCGTAGTTCGTATAGGAGACACCCAGATAGTCAAGTACATCAAAAAGTGGTTTTGTAAAGACGTTATAGAGCGTTGGCGACACACAAGAGCCCTGGGGGACGCCGCAATGAATCGGGGAAGGATCTGCAGCTGCAGATTGAGAGAAGACCCGCATAGATCTATTACTCAAGGATGATTTGATCCAGGCCGTGGCTGATGGAGAGAAAAGGGCGGCCGAGTGAAGATGCTTGCATAGGATTTGGTGACTGACCAAGTCGAAGGCCGCAGAGAGGTCGAGTAGGAGTAATAAGGCAAGTTTGCCGCTGTCCTTTAACACTTCGATTTGGGTTTTTAAGTAGTAGAGCTGTCTCTGTTCCATGTTTGGGTCGGAAACCAGATTGTCTAAGGCCTAGAAGATTGTTGGCTTCCAAGTGCTCTTGGATTTGCAGGTATGCTGCACGGTCTAGGATTTTTAGCAGGAGCGGGACAGTGGTGATGGGTCGGTAGTTGGTGGGTATGCTAGGGTCGAGGGAAGGTTTTTTGAGCAAGGGGATCACCCAAGCATCCTTAAGGTTGTCGGGGACAGTTCCTGTTTTGAAGGATGCGTTGATGAAGGATGTGATAAATGGGGCCAGGTCGTCGGCGGATTCCTTAATAATTGGGGAAGGGCAGGGGTCGCCCTGGCAGTTGGACGGTTTGATCCTCAGGATAATGTTTTCTACCTCCGCAATGGTGAGCGGTGAGAAGGCAAATCGTTTGCAGTTGGGGACGTCAGGAGGGAGGGCCCCTGCTGGGATGGGAGCGCGATTGTCCAGTTTCAGGCCAGCATGTTTGGCTGTGATTTTAGATTGAAGCATGGTGATTTTATTCAGCAACGCTGCCTGAATGTTGGCACACCATTTGCTGTCTTTAATGCAGGTGTCAGGGGGAGTAACGGGGGTTTCAAGCTCTTTTAAAATCTTATGTAGTTCCTTGGAGTTGGAATCAGCATGCAAAATGCGATTTTTGCCTCTATAATGGCTGCTTTGTAAGTGAGCGAGGCCAGGAGGAAGCCGTCTTTATGCACGTCAGAAGGGTGGCTTTTCCATCGGTTTTCGGCGCAGCGTTTGGTTTTACGGAGTATTCTTAGCTGTGAGGTGAACCAAGAGTTCAGGTGAGCACGTGGTTTGGCCTTCCTCAGTTTGATGGGGGCCAAAGAATCTATAGCTGTCAGCATGCTACAGTTATAGATGTCAGCTAAGGCAGTCGGGTCGTTACAGGAATCAGTAGCTGCTTTAAGTGTGGGGAGTAGCAGAGGGAGGAGTTTCTCTTTGGTTATGTCCTTTTTGTTTCTGGTCGGGAGAGCCGGCGCTATCGCGGTTGGGATGCGGCGGGCGGCTTCAATATTAAAGTTGATAATGTGGTGGTCTGACCAGAGGCAGCGGGTAATGGCCAGGACATTGATATTACAATTAGAGCTGGCTAGCCAGTCAAGGGTCCTGCCTTTAGAATGTGTAGGCTCTTGGATGTGCGAGGTGAAGCCGGAATTGGAGAGGGAGTTTTCCAGATCAAGTGCAATAGGATCTTTAGGGTCACCTAGTCCCAAGTTGAGGTCGCCCAGGATGATGATGATTTGTGAATTGGTTTTAGCGTTGTCAAGGTGGAGGGTGGATATGTCGCGGACAAAGGAAGGTGCGGGGCCTGGGGCCGGTAAATTAGGTGGAGGGTGGCTGTTTGGTTGGGTGTTAACGTGAGTTTGACTGACAATAGCTCAGCTGATTCAAGTTTGGTATTGGTCGTTGCTCTTAGGTCCAGAGTGATTTTATGGATGATGGCAAGGCCCCCGCCTCTAGAGTGGGAGGCAGAGGAACGGTCACATCTCAATATGCTAAAGCCAGGTGGTATAGCAAGGGACAGTGAAGGACCGGAGGCAGCATGTAGCCAGGTTTCAGCTATGGCAATGAAATCAAGATCTGACAATGTTATAAGGTCTGCTATGTCTAAAGCGTGAGATGGGAGGGATCTAGCGTTGATAAGGGCGCCTTTGATGACAGGCGGTTTCGCCTCTGTAGAGGGGGGTTTGCTGTTGAGGGCCGAGGGTTGGCCCGGGAGTGTGTGTCATGTTTGTTTGGAGAGGTTGCAGCGGGTAGGGCGTATGCGGAATCTGATGCCTAATCTTTTATTTCTAAGAGATGAAGGGCACGGTTGGTTCGGCGTAGGTTTGCTAGCAAAGTGTTTCAACCAAAGGGCTGGGTCATTGAGGTAGGGATTGAGGTCAGTAGTGAGGTGTTAGAGGCCTGACGTGGGTGTCATAGCGGAGGTCGCCATGCGCAGGGTCTGTGAGCCAAGACTGAGGCGGGACATAGTGTCAGGTGGCCGAGGGTGAATCAGCCGTGTCGGGAACGTGCGTGGCTGAGTGAGGATTGTTGTTTCAGATGGCAGAGAGTGGAACAGTAAAAGGAGGAGCGCCCTAAGGAGCATGGTAGATGAACACCAAGGGGGTAAGCTTCTTAGCTATGGGCAAGTGCAATTGCCACTAGGGCGATGCAAAATCAACAATAGGCAGGTTCGATTTTAGCTAGGGCAATGCAAAGTCAACAATAGGCAGGATCGAATTTAGCTATGGCAATGCAAAATCAATAATAGGCAGGATCGATATTAGCTACGGCAATGCAAAATCAACAATAGGCAGGATCAATATTAGCTAGGGCAATGCAAAATCAACAATAGGCAGGATCGAAATTAGCTAAGGCAATGCAAAATCAACAATAGGCAGGATCGATATTAGCTAGGGCAATGCAAAATCAACAATAGGCAGGATCGATATTAGCTAAGGCAATGCAAAATCAACAATAGGCAGGATCGATATTAGCTAAGGCAATGCAAAATCAACAATAGGCAGGATCGATATTAGCTAGGGCAATGTAGAATCAACATTACTAAATTTGACAGTTCCCGCACTCCAAGTGCAGTAGTAAAAACAGTTGAGCAGAATCAAGAATACTATGAGTGTGGATCACTGCTATGACCAAAATCAAGACAGTTTCAAATCATCTAGATATAGTTACTAGGAAGGCATTCTATGGGCAATTTTAAAATAGTCCAGCAGTGAGCAAAGTATATGGACTATGCCGTTTTCTGATGTCCCACAGGCAGCTGAGGGAGTGGCAATGTGCTCATAAAGATGCGGTTGGCACAGGAGCACCTATAGTGGGGCACAGGCAAATGAGGCTAAGTGGGCTGTAGTGTACATACACATGCATTATGGCAAGGATCGTGCTAATAGCATGTTCATGGGCACGAGCTGAATGAGTAAGGCTGAAGGCGAATGGGAAGTATGCATATGGTTTACAAGCACAGTTTTGACATTGTACACATACTAGACAAAGGCTGTGGGTAGTGCTTAGAACGGGGGCTGGCACTATGTTAGTAGTCAGAGAGAGCAAAAGTTCATGGTGCTGGAGATCTTACCCGGTGGCAGCTGTGGAGCGAGGCTGAGGAATGGGCCCTGGTGGGCTGAAATCCGGCATGGAGCTTGGCCCTGGGCTCTGTACGGCTCGTGACAGGCTTGGGAAAGGAGGCTGCCTTGTTGGGTAGCCTTTGTGGGTGGGCCAGCGTTCGCCTGCCGGCAAAAAGTGATTGGCTAAGAGGATTTCGTTGGCCAATCACGGCAAGACCAGCCTGCAGCGGCTGTGATTCCTGGGCCAAAATTCACGGGCGGCCATCTTTGAGTGCTCTCTGCCTCGTGGAGCCTAATGGAGGCAGAGAGGTAAATGCTATTTTCTTTAGCATTAGAGTCAAATTCGGGCCAACGCTGCCTCAATGCAGCTTGCAGGGAATTATCAGGGCAATGTTGTACAATAACAATAATGTTTCAGTGCATAGACCTACCCTCCAATCTCATTCCACCTACCCCTCGCCATTTTCAACTAATACTGGAACGAAGAAGCGGCAACCGAGTGTAGCGAGGATTACCTATGGAAAACCCATTGAGAAACAAGGGAAAGACTACTACCAACTACCATTGAATTGTCCCACTATTAGAGCCCGGCAGAGTCAGGCACTCTACTATAATCCTTTACACCTGACTCCACTGACTACCACAAAAGGTAAGGTTCTGCACAGGTGAATGAGCGAGCTGGAGTTTCTGACTGGACCAGCAGAGCCAAGGAACAGGGAGCTGCAGAAGAAGAAGCCTGGAGAGTCCTTAGGAGAGCGGCAAGTTGAGACACTGGCCAGGTGTGTTTGAAGAGCTGCAGCGTGGATAGGGAGCCGTGTCGCCAGAGAGCCGGAGTGAGGCAGACTGCGACCTGCTGTCCGAGTCCAGATTGATGCTCGTTCCCTCGGGACGTGTGCCGGTCGCAACGGTGTCTGAGGGACAGGTGGTGAGATCCTGACATCGACCCAGTGTATCAAAAGGAAACAGCTCACCAGCGCTGCGCTTCCCAGTGAGTTTCGTGAAAGTGAAGAGAGAAACTTTGGAGTGTGCGGGTGGCTGGAGCGGGAGTGGAAACAGACAGGAACCACAAAGGTAAAGAAAGCAGAAAGCAAGAGAGAAAGCAAAAAGAAAGATGTGCTAGCTGCGCATAAGTAAAGAGACAAGAGGAAAGTGAACTTTAATGAATATAAACAAAGAGGGAAAGGGGGTCTGAGCAACCCGACAGACCCAAAAGTGAGCGAGATAAAGCAAAGACAGGGTGCAAGCGACCCAAAACAAGAAAGAGGGTGCAAACAACCCTAAAGCAGGAAAAGAGGGTACGAGCAACCCAAAGGCAAGAGGGAAGACAAAGAGAAAGGAAGGTGCAAGGGTGCACAACTAAAGGAACAGAGTGTGTCAGAGGCACGATAAAGACAAGGGGAGCGTGCAAGAGGCACAGTATACTGAGAAGAGGGTGCAGGTGTGCACAGAAAAATGAAGGAAAGGTGAAAGAGACGAAACACAAGAGTGGAAAGGGCACAGTAGGGAAATGTGCCAGAAGAAAGATCGAGAGTAAACAGAGAGGGGTCAGAAGTCAGAGTGGTCGCGCAGAGGAGGAGCCAAAGCCTGGCGTTTTCAAAAGTCTGACAATACCCCATTAGAGAGGAACTGTATATAAAATAAAGGTACATCCTGACAAGCTGAACTTGTGTTTGAAACATAAAGGGCCCAAGCGTGGGGAAGGGAACCCTGAAAGGCCTAACAAAGCTGAATACTAATTTTGAAACAAAGAGGCATAAGCTTGGGGAAGGAAATCCCAAGGAACCACACACATTGGAAGTTGCTTGAAAATATTACAAGAACCCTGTGGAAGAACTGTGTGTTAAAATGGTGCATCATGACAAGGTGAACCTTTGTCTGAAGCTAGAGGGGACTAGGCTTGGGAAAGGGAACCCTAAGAGGCCAACAAGAGACATTGGGGGTCATTACGAGTTTGGAGGTAGCCATGGCGCTGTTAGCGCCATGGCTGCCTCCAAACACAGGTCCTGGTCCGGTCTGACTGAATGGGGACTTACCGGGACATTCCGACCTATGCGGACCCGGTAAGTCCCCATTCAGTAAACCATTCCCCATTCCCATTTGAGCCCCCATAGGGCTCAATGGGAATGGGGAAGGCGATAACGGGCCCGCAAATTGCAGGCCCGTTATTAGCTCCAAGGTCCCTTAACGGGTCCCGCAGAGAACGGTTGGTCACACCAGCCGTTCCTGCTGGGACCCACTAAGGGACCTCGGAATAGGGTGGTAAGGGTTTAACGGCACCGGCATCCTTAACGGTGCCGGTAAACCCTTACCGCTCCACTCGTAATGACCCCCACTGTTGAACTTTGTGAAGAGACGCCTAAACTTGGGGAAAGGAATCCTGAGAGGCCTAACAAGAACTGTTCAAGAGATATTGTTAAGGTAATAAACTCCGAGACTGCGGGCCATAACTGCACAAGGTAATGACCCCTGGGCCCATAGCTACAGGCCCGAGCGTAGTAAGGGCCTTACCGAAGACCACAGGGGCATTACCTTATGTGTTAATGGACCGCAGTCTCGTGGGCTTATTGCCATTAGTACCCCAGCCCGTTAGACCGGGGTAATAATGGCGTTTTTTTTTTCCGGCTGAGAGACACGTTGCGTTTCGCAGCCGGAAAAAAAGGCTACAAAATGGCCGCCATGGACAAACATAGTCCGTGTTTTCTTTCTGTGGCGGCCATAGTAAACAAAGACAATTACACGCAGTCCCTTCTCCCCTTCTATGGTGGCCAGAAAAAAGAAAAAAAAACAGTGCCAGGGTCATGCAAAGGCATAGGCGGGCTTACCATCGGGTAAGGCTCGCGAACAAACCAATCGGTCCGTTTGTAGGGGAATGAGAAACCCATGCCAGGTACTAATGAACTTTACAGGAGAGGCCTAGACTTGGGGAAGGAAACCTGAGGGGCCTAACAGGAACTGTGTCCTTTTTGTTTTAGAATTGGAAGGGAACCCCAAGAGATCCAGAGACTTGTGAACTTTATTGACCTGCTGCAAGAGACCTACATTGACTGTTCCAAGGGCAACCCTTTTGAGTTTACCCATTTCTGAACTGGCAGAACTACACCTATTGGTAAGACTACCTGAAACCAGCTGTAGTTTACATTTCCATTTGAGTCACCATTTTTCCTTTACGAAGACCCCCTATCACATTTGGTATAAGAGTGAGGGCAAGCATAGGTTTGGAAACAGACTAACTTTGGTTTTTGACTTACGGACATTGATGGCCCTTAGAAGCATCAGTTGAGGGAACAACCCCCTTCGGGCTAGGGCAAGTTAGGCATTACACCAACCCCACAAGGTTTGAAAATAAAGGTTGGAAACAGTTACTTTTGAGTCAATGTCTCTCCTGATACCATGCTTGTCTCACACAATATATTCCATAACAGGAGCTTTTTCTATTCACATCGTAGCGAGAGAAAAAATGAAAGTAAAATACCTAGAGGGTTGGCAGTATTCCCATAAGAACACTGCCAACAGTTATTAGAATTACTTCAAGTGTTACAGGAGGGGATCGCACAGGTTAGTTTTCTCCACCTTTAGGGCAGTCAAACCATTCTGCACGCCAGGAATGAGCAGAGGCATTAGCATGGGTAGTTAATGGGTGGATAAACAACCAAACCCCCTCAAGCTGTATTCTCTCCTCACGTCAACTCCCACCAAGATGTACACCAATTAATTAGCTTCCGTGTATAGATGGCGCTTAGTTGCCACTTATTAGCCAAAACTAAGAAAACAAATTGTTACATTCTACTTCCGATAATGTAGAATGGCAGCTGGAGTACGCATGCAGCTTGATGTATTACAAAGAAGCTATTTAGCATCAGCCAGGAGTGAGGATTTGATTTCCTCCCAGTAGCAAGCAGTTTTCTCACCTATTCTAAGACTGGAGTTTGTTTAAATAACTATACCAGTCCTAGAATATTTTGGGAAGGCGGTATAGTGAGGTTTAAAAAAACATTGTTTCAAGTATTTGTGAGGGGCACACAGCCACAACATCCCTTACCTGGGTTTGAGCCAGCAGTTTTCTTCAGCTCCTCTCAGCTCTAAAAGCTGAGAAGTGCAAGGACTTTCCAATGCTACCTGCACAACAGGAAGTCCAGCCTGCAGTCTTGGAGCTCCATGGTTAATGTCAATTTCGAACCTTGTAACAATTAAACCTAGATTGCTTCTTTATGAAAACCTTCATGGGCATTTGGTCACAATGGTGCCCAAAAAACACAAGGACATGCATAATATATGTTCTTGTAAAAAGGACATGCCTCTCTCTCGCTCTTGCTATCGGGATGTTCAGTATATCCAGGGACACTATACCTTTAAGTATAATTTGTCCACTTACATCTAAAGCATAAAAAGAATGAGTGATCCTCCAGGCCTATGTGGCGTCTACCTCTTATGCCACTGCTTTGGCTCAATATGCAGATATAGATTACCTAAATATTGAACTCCCTGAGCACTAAACTCCCTTATCAATGATTTAACAAGATAATCCCCTCCCGTCTGGTGGCATGATACAATACCAAAGAAGTTCATACGGTTGCCACCTTGGCTTCTGTTCCTAAGAAATATTACAGTTTTGCTAACGTGTTTGCGAAACAAAGGGACACGTTATTGGCACCTCAGTGTTCTTAATTGTGGCATAGACTTGCTACTGGGATCTCTAGTCCCATATTCCTTGACGGAGAAGGGGAATAAGACGTAAAAAGAGTACTTGCACAAACACATACAAAGCGGCTGCCCGTTCCCATAAAGTCACTAGCAGGGCTTGGTTGTTTTTTCGTGCCTAGGAAAACTCTGGACCTTCAGCCATGCATAGGTTTCAGAGGCCTCAATGCAGTGGCAATAAAGGACAGCTATCATTTGCCTTACAAAGACGACGTGTTGACGTGCCTACGAGGACCTGTGTGTTCACCAACTTAGATCTGAATAACTTATACCACCCCCTTTGAATAAGAACCAGAAGACAAATGGAAAACCGATTCCAGGAACACCTTTGGCTTATTCGAGTATCGGGCTATGCCTTTTAGGTTAGCCAATGCTCCAGCTATTTTCCAATAGTTCCTAGACACCGTCCTAACCGATATGTTGGAAGTATTTCTAACAGTATAACTGGATGGCATTCTGGTGTTCTGTTACTCAAGAAGAACACAATAGACATGTGCATTGGATGTTACAACGCATACGTGAACACAAGCTAGCCAATAAACCAGAAAAAAACGAATTTGGCTAAACCAAAGAGGACTATCTAGGTTTCCTAATCTCTGCCAATAGTATTTGCATGGACCAAATGAAGTCAAGGCCATACTGGATTAGCGCGCACCCACTACAGCAAAAAAGGTACAACGATTTGCAAATTTATATTGCTGTTTCATACCGTTAATCACAGAAAACACTTCACTTGTCTCACATACTGAACAAAGGAGTGCCTTTCACAGGCGACACCAATGCTAATTCAGATTTTCTGGCATTGTAGGCAGCCTTCACATCCGCACCTTTCGACCATGCTATAGGTGCGGTCCTCCGACAGGTCCAACAATTTGACTCTTTGGAACATCCTATATATTATTTCTCCTGGACGTTGACCAAGAGTGAGACTTAACTACTCTACCTTAGAGAAGGGGATTTTGGCTATTCGGGAAACATGTATCACTTGGAGATACCTGCTTTTGGGCGCTAGCCACCCTTTCAAGGTGTGCACAGATCATCAAAACCTGTGAGCCCTAAGGAACATGTACTGCAAAACCAGCCAACCAGCAAGATGGGTGTACCATTTCTCACAGTTGACTTTCCACATAACAATCGTACCAGGCATATGGAACATTGTAGCGGATGCCCTCTCCAGATCCCAGGAACCACCTGCTGCAGTACATCACACAGAACAATTTGTTTACACCTAAGAATTTAATCCATGTCATGCACAGTTTTCTTGATGGGCGTGGCCTGCGCTTATGGAGGACGTGCTGTAACTAAGCTCCCGTCCTTATCCTGCTGCTGATCCTCTGAACATAAGTCAAGGGTCCAATAAAGACAGAAAGAACAGGTGTCCGTTCAGAACAACCAATCCTGCACACCACCAGAGAAAATCTGCTGAAAATCGGAGCCTGCATCCTCGCAAAAGGAACATGCAAACTCAGACCCCCAGGTAACCAAGATGGCGGGCGCCGCAGCGCTCTGAGAGGGATAGGAGTGTCCGCAAGCTGTGTGGAGAAGTTGCCTGGACAGCGCGAGAGCAAGGTGACAGCCACGGATACCGGCACACAATACGCATAATCGGTGTGGTACCCTGCCGTCGCTGGCTGCGAAATTAGCCTTGGGGCCCTGCCAACGCGCGGTCTGCAACCAACAACAACCCCGGACCGGAGGTGTGGACGCGCAACAGGGGCTGGAGACATCGTGAACAGTGCCCGACAACTACGCGGAGCGGATCCGGGGGAGTAACATCGCAACACCCTTGAAGAGGTCAGTGAAGCATACAGTCCGACTGGCAAGACTGAGACGGGCACTGTGAATGCCCCGCTGACTAGTCTGCAAGGACAAGGTCCGCACGGACTGCTGCAGGCGGGGTGTGTGGAGCGCTGACCCCCGGGATGATTGCTTGATGCACCGCAACGAAATCTGTACCTGCTAAATCACAAGCGGGAGAAGTGAACACTATGAGGGGTGAGGCCCAACAGTCCGGACACCAACGCTGTAACTAGACCGCTGAGAGGGACGCCTTGAAAGCTAACAAGCTGACCCAACTCTGATCGCGGCAACATCAGTCGTCTGCTCCGGAGAAGAACAGCGCACAAACCCAGCAAACACTCACTCAGAGGTGAGCAGAAGCGTGGCAAGCTATCCCGACACAGTTGTCACACATCACCCCCCACACATGGAAGCACTTGGCGGGAACGCCTCGGTGGTGCGATCCGGTGCACTGGCTGGGAGGTAAGGCCCAAGAGGCGAATGTTACGCTGCAGTAGCAACTGAGGATGCAAAATTAGCACTGGGCACGTGGCTTGCAACGCACTGCTGGAGGCACATTGATCACCACGGGCGATAAGGCCAGTTCAGGGAAGGCACTTACTGGGAGCCCCACGGGCAGAGTGTAATCTAGAGGAACGCTAGCCTGCAAGAAGCACCCAGCACACCCCTTAACCTGCTGCGTGCGCGCAGAACTAGCTAACACACCGTCACCCAGGGAGACAGCCGGCCTTGAGTAAGTGGCTGCAGCGATTTACCACACTGAAGGTTGCGGTCTGCACAAACACGCACAGTGGTGGGCCGCAGAGGTTGTACAGCACAGGGCTGGGGAGGCAGTCTGCGATAGACCATGCCGCCAGACGCCTGCACTTATCCGGCTACAAAGCACTGGCCTAGACCAGTGGGCTGAATAACAACACAGAAAGGCGCACCTCCTCCGACAGCGCACAGCTCCCCCCTAGGTGCAGGGATGCTGAATAGTCGCATTGGTGATAGCGCACGCTGATGAAGGGGAGCAGGGCAGCCGGCTGAGGCTGCCTGGCCCAATGTGCCCATAGGAAACGACAAAAGAAGGAGAAAGGCCATTGCCACCGGCACATGACAAGTGGCCTGGCTGAGTAGCGCACAGACGGGGCGGCCTGTCTCCGTTGAACCCCATCCACAGCGACAACCACTGGAAGCCAACAACCAACATAGGCCCACCAGCTGAGCAAAAAGAAGGCATAAAATAGCAACTATCAGCGAAGCAGTGCTGGTGCAGACTGCTAAACTAGCCAGATCCCAAGCAACACAAGGCAAGGCCCCGGTTAGCAGTTCAACACGGCCCTGGCCTGCCGTTGATGGCTATGTCACCTACCAAAGGAAAGAATAAGACCTCCATCATGGAGTACTTCGCAGCAACCAGACCAAAGGAACCGAGGCAGGGAGCTAAAGGGGCCAGCTCAGAACCACCGACATCAGACGAAAATAACGAAGACAAGCAGGTACTAGAGGCCATTGCCGGGCTACGCTCTTTCATAGACACTAAAATAGAAGAGGTGAAATCAAATATGCTATTAATGCGCCAACACATGCGCAACCTCACAGAGCAAGTGACCACCAGTGCAACATGAAACAGCAGAAGCCTTGAAAGATATACAGAGCAGAGTGTAAGAACTGGAAAGACGCAGTAAGGTCCTAGAGGAAAGGGCGGAGGACGCAGAGTGGCGGTCCAGGCGCAACAACGTGCGTCTGCTCGAAATTCCTGAGGGGATGGAGGGCCCCAACCAAACCAATTTTATAGAGTCCCACTACAACAAGAAATAGGTGCCGGCCGCCTCTCACAGGGATTCGCTGTTGAAAGGGCTCCCAGGTCCTTGCAGAAGAAGCCGCCACCTGGATCACACTCTTGCCCGATGAAAGTAAGAATCTTTAATTTCCAAGACCAGGAGATCATCATGCGCTACTAATGGGAAGATGGGCGAAATTGAGAGACAACGCCAGGATTGCTATATATCCGGATTACACCTGCCGGTACAAAGGGCAAGATACTCCTTCGTCCCAATTAAAGCTAGGCTGCAGCAACTAAATTTCATGCATATGCTGATGTCCCCCCTCCAGACTCAAAGTGCTATATAAAGGCAGAGGGACTTTCCTAGAGACACCTGCTGTGGTTAACATGTGGCTGTTACGCTCACCTGGTTCCACGGGGGTGCCACCCAGCAATCGGGGTCCAGGTATCCCTCCCTGCAATGCCCAGTAGTGACCAGCGGAAGAATCCTGTCAGAAATACAGGCAAACAATGTTTAGGACCGGGCAACTGGGATTAACAGCCTCCCGCCACCCGGTATGTCTGCGGCACCTCTGGGCTTCCTCTCACCTTGTTCTTGATGTTGGCGGGTTCTCCGTCCTGCTGTCTCAGCAGAGGCGCAGAGTGCTTTGCGGGCAATGGCGGTCGAGTTACTTCACTGATGCCGGCCCGACGTGAGTCTTTCAGGTAGGTCTTATTGCTATGGTGTTTTGCTGTCCTAGCATGCCTTTCTGGAAGTAACAATGTCTTTTTCCTCTTCCTTAGGTACGTGGAAGTCCAATTCGTGGTAAACAGTGGATTCGGGATTCGCTGTTAAGTATTATCGTTTTTGGAGCGCCTGGAAGCGGCGAGTAGGCACTTTACGCAGCGCTAAGGTGTCTTGCCTTTGCTAACCTGTTATCTTTTGTCTTCACAGGTCGCGGTGCTTCGCCGGAGTGTAGAATTCCAGAGGTGTTGCTGAATGAAGTGCGAGTGGCAAGGTAAGCCTTTTGGCGGAATTCGTTAATTGTGCACAATGTCTAATGCTTTGTCTTTCCCTTTCTGCAGGTCCGTCGATCCAAAGGAGGGCTGGTTCCAGGATACCGGTCGGAAGAGCTGAGGACCGCTAACGATGAAATTCAGGTAAGCTGCAACCTTTTCTAACAATGTCTTTTCCTCTTTTGCAGATGCTGTTCTTCCGAGGTTCGTGGCTGAAGCTTAACACGGTGAGCGTCACGTTGCAGGGTTGCAAACTAACGCAAAGCGTGTACCGGAGTTCGGGTGTGGTTTATATAGCCTGCATGCATCCCAGGTATCACTGGGCCTGCCACACCCAAAATGCTAGACCGCATGGTTCAGTTTAGGAACTGAGCCATGTGGAGGCATCCATGTTGTTGCGCAATGCTCTTATGGGCCCCGATTACTGCTCTAGCATATGAGCCTGGCGCCAAAGGCACCAGGACTGACTCCAAGAGAGTCTGGGGGCAAATGTCAAAGCCCTTGAGGGCCTGATGGGGGTAGAAGTAGCCCACCTGACCTGGCTATCCAGGCTTAGGGCAGGGATCGCGACAGTGGCTGCAACATAACAATATGGCCGATGGAGAGGGCGATACCATAGACCGGGCACCGAAGTCAATACAGGGAAACACCCCGACGGTCATGCATGGACACACCAACCTGAAATGACCGAGCCACAGTTCACACAAAGGACAGGAAGCTGTTGAGCCACCTGGCCTGAGCCAGAAGACACTCCCCCCGCAAATGGACTAGTGCCAGCCTGTTGACGCACTGCACCTGCACAAGATGACCTGGAAGGGCCGAGAAGGAGTGGGGGCACCCAAGCACTGCCCGTATTGTGCAACTGCTGGGTGCAGTTGGTTAAGTTTACTCTGTTTTTGGGAACAAGGGGCATCGGGTAGGGAGAACTGGGAATCACTGAATAGCAATAGCGGCAGATATTATGGCTGCTTCTCCCCCCCCTTCCATCCTCTTTCCCCCCTTCTCATCTCCCCTTCTCTGGCTCTGCCCGCATTTTATGCCTCCACTTTGATTCTAACCTCTCCTTTACTCACCACATCTCTCTAACCTCCCGTGCTTGTCATTTCCATCTCTACAATGTTCGTAGAATTCACTCCTCCCTCACCTTCCATGCCACCAAACTTCTAATTTCCTCTCTCATCTTTTCTTGTCTATTCTACTGTTCAGCTCTCCTCTTTGGTCTCCCTATCTCTCACCTGGCCCCCCTCAAATCCCTCTACCAATCTGCAATCCATACTCTTTGCTCCATCTGTCCACATGATTCCATCTCGGCTTCACTTTCTGCTCTCAGTTGGCTCTCCTTTCACTCCCAACTTAAATTCAACTTCCTCTGCCTCGTCTTTAAATCTCTTTACAATCTTGCCCCTCCCTACCTTTCCTCCCTCCTTTCCATCTACTCTCCCTCTCGCCCCCTCCGATCAGCTGACCACTTCCTACTCAATGTTCCTCCTCCTCCTTGCGCCCCTTCTGGATTCAGTACTTTCCAGCTCCTCGCCCCCCCTCCATTGGAACTCTCTAGCTCTACTTATTCGCTCCATCTCCTCTTACTCTTCCTTCTGCTCTTCCTTAAAATCCCACCACCTTCCCTCCTGACTGCACTTACTTCCTCCCTGCTCCCCGAACCCAGATTCTTAATCTAATGTACTCTGCAAATTGTTCCACATACTGTTCCCGTTGTTTTGACTCGTGACTTGTTCATATTGCTTCTATTGTATCTTTGTTGTTTTTATGTGAAGCACTTTGGATTAAAGCACTATAGAAAATGTAATAAAATACAAATATTAAAATAATGACATGGAACGTCAGGGGGATGGGCACCTGCCTGCGCAGGAATAGGATAAAATCCTTCCTGAAGAGGAAATGAGTCTCCATTGCACTTCTACAGGAAACACACCTCACTGCTGAAGTTAACTCAAAAGGTAGTGGAATGGTGGGGAGGGCAAGGCTTCAGAGCGACATACTCTAAATACTCTCGGGGTGTATACACATGGATAAACACCGTACCTTTTAAACTTCTGTCGAAGGAGGTGGATCAGGAGGGAAGGTACTTGGTACTCCGGGGAAGCATAGAACAATGTGAAATCTATCTAGTTAACACTAACCTCCCCAACTGCGGAACCGTGGCGTACCAGACTAAACAAGGTGCGAGGCTGGCTTCTTACAGGGACTGCATTTTTATATCGGGAGGCGATTTTATCTGTACACAAGACCACATCTTCGATAGATCAAGCCCCCCGACGCAATTGGCCAACCCGACCCACTCATTAGATAAGGTGATAAAAGACCTGGACCTGGCAGAGGTGTGGAGGGAGCTACACCCGGGAGGTAGGGAATTCTCCTTCTACTCATCCCCACACAAGCTTTACACTAGAATAGACTACCTGTTGATAGACAGGCTGCACTTGCCCCAAGTGGAATCGGTGTCCTCCCTGGGTAGAACCATATCGGATCACTCTCCGCTTCTCATGGAGTTTACAATGTCTCTGGATCTCTTGTGGTTCCCTTTACCAAGCTTCAAACTTTCCAGTTCCAAACAAAAAGACACATTTCCTGTTAGGCCTGTCAGGATTCCCTTCCCTAAATCTACTCCTCTCTTCACAAAGTTCAACAATGTCTTTAGTAGGCCTCTCAGGGTTCCCTTCCCCAAGCTTAGGCCCCTGTAGTTTCAAACACAAGTTGCGCGTGTCAGGATGTACCTTTTCCTTACATACAGTTCCTTTCACATACAATCCTTTCAAGGCGTAGAATCAGACTTTTCAAAACGCCAGGCTCTTTGCTCCTCCTAAGCGTGACCACTCTGATCTTTCGCCCCTCTCTTTATTTCTTGTACTCATTTTCCTTTTAACCTTTTATTTTCAGGTGCTTCTTGCACCCCTTTTATCTCTGTTTCTTTGCACCTTATTTTGCTTTACTGTCTCGTTTTTGTGCCTCTTCTACACTTCCCTCTTTCTATCTTCCACACTTGCACCTGTCTGTTTCCTTATCGTGCCTCTTGCACACTTTCACTCTTCTGTGCATACTTTCAACTTTCAGGTCGTTTGTACCCTTTTCTTCATTCTATATTTCTTTAAATATCTTTACTCTGGACTTCGCTCTGCACTGCTAGCGCGCTTTCTCCTTTCCACTTTCCTTGTTCCTTCTTTCTGTCCTTTTATGCTTTCATTCTTGCTTTCTGTTCCAGGCTGCTTTACAAAGTCTTGTCTTTCTTGCCTTCCGCTCCAGCCAACCGCATGCTCCCATGTTGCTCTCTCTCATTTGTTTGAAACTAACCGGATAGCGTAGCATTAGCGAGCAGTGTTTCCTGGATGCACTGGGTCGAGGTCAGGGTCTCACCACCTGCCCCTCAGACACCCTTGGCACCGGCACACGTCCCAAGGTAACAAGCATTTCCCTTAACACTGCCAGCAGGATACAAGCGGCCTCACTACAGCTCCCTAGAGACACGGCTCCCTAGCCACGCTTCAGCCAGTCATGAACAATGGTCCATCGTCTCGGCAAGCCGTTCCCTTCAGGCTTTTCTTCCTGCAGCTACCTGCTCCTTGGCTCCTCTGGTCCAGTCAGCATCCCCAGCTTGCTCAATGATTCTGGAAGAACCACCCTTTTTATACTGCAGGTGAGAGTCAATTGGAGTCAGGTGTGCACGGTTGGGGAAAAATGCCCGATAGATTAGATGGTAACCCTCACTTTGTATCCCTGATGTTTCTATGGGTAATCTTCATTGCTCCCAATCACCTTTTCCTCGTCCCAGTACTTATTGAAAAGGGGAGACACAGTGTGACTGGAAATACTCCATTAAGGCTGAGGGAGAGTGTTTTGGTGCATATTTGGGGTGGGGGAATACCATGTCTCACTCTTAGGTATATTTATGTGGTGAGTCCCAGTGTAGCACACCTGTCTACATAATCATAGCCATAATAAATTCACAGTGCAGTAAACATCTATGGAGAAACGCGTCTTTCAAAAAAACAAATACTGAGTAGAAGCAAATTGAATTCGACACAGTAGACGCTCCAACACAATTCAATATTTATTATTAACATATATGGATCAAAAAATTGCTTTCATGAATATAAAAACATCCAATGATAGGAGTATCAATAAATTAATTAGTCAATCCATCAAATTCAATTGGACTGACAAGATACATCGTTCCCATCTAAAACCACAACAAACCACACTTCAACCATAATGCATTCACACTCAAACAATTCATCAAATCACTCAAATATAACAAATATTTCATCAGTAAAAACAAGCATACTAAAAACGCAAATATCACTAAAAACTGTTTATAAATAACAGTACATTCCCCGACCCGACATGTTTCTTTCTGTATAATTCTTGGTAGACAAATTCTTCAGGGGCACTAAGGTCCAGCGGTGTCGCGTGGAATGTAGATGGAAAAATGGAGAACAAGTGTACTACACCGGCAGGGCTCACCCAAATACAAACATAAAAACACAACTTCAATCAGGCTAAATGCTTAAGTTACTAGATTGAACATTACTACCACCGTGCTATGAATAAACGGGGTGTAGAAAAAGGTTACCAATACCTTACGTCTACCTCTAACACTAGGGAAAAACATGTGGACCGAGATCCAGAACCATGTTGGGAAACACCATATTGATTAGTGCATCCAAAATCTTACCACCATCACCAACACCTCGTGACATTTTAAGACTTCCAGAACCACTACAGTCACACCTCAAAATGAGGTATAACCTACCATGACCCTCCTGTGTACCATGCATCAAAAACAGGAAAGCAAGAGTGAGAATAATATCATTTCAGGCCAGATACTCACGATCGATCTAGTATCACCAAGTTAAGTGATAATACTGATGTAAACCGGGCTAGGTCGTAGAAAATCACCGGAGAATAAAGTGATACTGAGCACCTAATCAAGTGAAGGAGCCCAGTCTCGTAGACTCTGTATCTGTAGTGCAGCAGATTCTCGCCCACCTGTGAATACAGAGGCAATGACTCATCAGTTACCACCCATTATGGAACTGAAAAAGAAGAAAACCTATATTGTACCCCACAGATACACACTATGTAAGAGAAAAGCCTGTGTGAACATTCACAGTTCGTGGTGATAACCCACGGCATAAAACGATCTTTCACGTGAATAAGCTTGAGTCACCCGAGCTTACCTTTATCACAAAGGTCTTTCACTATCCAGTATGTGCACTGATTGAGACTGCCAACTAGCCAGGCTCTTCCCATAAGGCAGTGACAGTTGCACCCTCTGTATAGGTCGTGACCGTAAGGATTAACAATACTGTAACGGGAACAGAGAGAAGGGAAAAGGCTGGAGCTAATTAAACACTGAATCGTCACTGTCAGAGTGCTAGATTGATAAGTAATTCATTAGCACAAGATATCTAGTCATTCCCCACCCATCCGAGAAAGGAAGAACGTGGCGGTTAACAAACTTGTATCCGACACGGGGAATAAAAGAAACAGCAAGTACCCCCTTCTATCAACATCTTCATAATAGCGGTCCTAGGACCGGAACCAAGACTACGGTGAAAACATACCCGTGTCCCTCTAATTCCAAGAACACCGTAAACCGGAAACAAACCGCAGCCCATCTTACCTGTATAACTCTTAATCGTTCGACGTGGGTTGCCGCGGACATTAAATCAGCCGACATGTCCAAAGATCGAGTTGAACACTCCCGGCTAATATACGTGCTCACGTGAACACGTGACCAGCACGTAACGTCAAGTATCATTAGAATGCACCTCCTCAGTCACCGTATGAGCCCTGCAGCCCTCCTTAATAATGAGGCTTATTGTTGTCAGCTGGCGAACAAGAATGAAAATAAGTGGAGTCCGTTGTGCTAAATCAAAAGAAGTATTATAATTGATCACGCAAAAACCTCCATCGTGATCGGCACAGCCGTACGAGAATACTGACATATGAACACTCGTGTGTCAATACGTAAAGAACAAAACTACATAAGTCCCCAGTAATTTGAGGCATGGGATGTCTGTCAGTCCATCGACCTGGCCATATTAAAGGGAAACAAATCTAGGACCTTAACTAAACAATGCAGAATGCCCAATACATTTCTCACAATTAAGGCTCCGACTATGGGGTGGTCTGTAGTGTGCTGCAGCACCAGCTAAAAATTCCAATCAATCGCCTCGTTTAAGCCAACCTCATGGCTTTTACTCAGAAAGATAAGTTTAGTCTCCTCCTTCGATAAAGTTTGTTTATCCACAGAAATGTTATTAGTGACTGCAATCTTTTAAGTATTGTCCATCTTAAGTCATCACATCCATGATTCCGCATTATAAAATGCCCCACCATGGGTGCTGTTAGGTTCCTTAATCTGATGCAACTTTTGTGTTCACTGATACGGACTTTAATTTTCCGTTCTGTTTTACCAATGTAAATTTTATGGCATGGACACCAGATAGCATATATAACAAACCTTGAATTGCAATTCGTGAACCCTCTTTGCTCCCAAAGTCTTGGGAGCCCAATGTCAACCTCGGTGGTTCGTTTAGTAAGGGGACAACAGATACACATACCACAAGGGGCATGTCCCCTTAATTTTGGTAACCCCCACTGTTGGGTGATGGTGGCTTGTATATCAGATTTGTTGCTAATGTCATTCCTACACACCAATTTCTTGAAATTGCGCCCCCTTTTGAAAGCACACCGTGGAACAACCACGGGTGTCTTTGCTTGTGCTAAAAGATGCCAATGTTTCTGGACAATCCCAACCACATAGTTAGAAAGATGATTGAAGGTACTGACAAAAACCAGTGGGTCAGATTTAGAAGAACTGGATTTGGGTCTGTATTCAAGCAACGCCTCCCGATGATTATTGGAGGCTCTCTTCAATGATCTCTTCACGATTTTATTGGGATAACCAATAAACCAGGTTACGACTCAAAATGGAGGCCTCCGACTCAAACCTCTCTTTCTCACTGCTATTCCGTTTGAGTCGAAAAAACTGCCCAAACGGTATATTATCCCTTAAAGCCTTGGGGTGAAAGCTGTCATATCTGAGAAGAGAATTCCTATCAGTGGTTTTATGGAATGGTTTCAATCCCAACAAATTAGTGGAAGGATTAGAAAAGATGGTTAAATCCAAAAAATCTATCTGTTCCTTATGAAAATTCATAGTGAACTTCAGAAAAGGATTAATCCCGCTTAACCACTGAAAAAAGGCTAATAGAGTTGTTTCATCACCATGCCAAATTAACAGTACATCATCAATGTACCTACGCCACAATGAAATATGTTCTCTGAAAATGTTATGTTCACTATAAACACTCATGTGTTCCACATAAAGATTGGCCAAGGAAGGTGCCACGGCCGAACCCATGGCGGTGCCATGGACCTGTTGATAAAAACAGGCCATCAAATTGAAAATAATTTTCAGTAAGAGCCAGCTCCGTGCACCATAAGATAAACGAAGTCGGTGTCATGCCGGAGCCGCGTTTAGATAGTAACAACTCTTCAATTACATCTAATGTGGATGACTGGGGAATTTTCATGTATAAAGAGACAATATCCATAGTGACAAGAATATCCTCCTGTGGGTTGAAATGTAGATTCTCAATCAGCTTGATCACTGCCATAGAATCTTGGACATAGGACATCATTTTGCTGACAAACCCGTTTAAAAAAGAATCAGAAAAAGGGCACTACACAAGGTTGAGGACTATGCAAGTGATGTGTTGTAAAAGTAGGAAGAGAAAAAAGCAGGCCCGCATCAGCATCGATCTTAGTTTTGGGAAGATGTAATCTAACAATATTCATGGGACTGCGCATGCGCGCGCGACGCATGTGGACCTAAACATTTCGGCTCCCGGCGGCCGCTACGTTTATCCTAAAATATAACCCCTTTCTGCGGTACGAAACTACCCCATCTGCTCACAAACAGCGGCGGACACACTAGTGCAGCCGTCACTGCATTTTGGGGACGAAACGGACCGGGGGACTCCAATACTAGCCTGAAGACTGCCGGCAGGTGATTCGCGGCCAGTCCAGCATGAGCGGAAGAGACCGCCCATCCCTCCCCCTCCGAGACACTCCGACAACGAAGAGCCCGGGCAAAGGGACGTGCCTGAGAAACGCCGGCAGACCGACAGGAGGAAACCCCCGTGGCGCTCCACCGGCACCATCAGTCACAACTGTGGTCCCTCCCTCCTGCCTGATCCTGGAGACACCGCAGGGCGCCGGGACGGAACGGCTGCAGCCGTCGATACACCGCATCCCCCCCCCGCCCCTGGCGGTGCAACCCACTCGAGGAGCCCCCTCTCTCCTTCCAGAACTTGCAGAGGACCATGAGGGAAACGTTCCACCTTTCCCCACGCACAGACCCGCAAACTACCCGGAGCGCTCGCCCCAGGCCCGGGTCCACGCTGCACACCTTCCCCCAGTAATCTCCCCCCTCCCCACCCATCAGCGAGACTGCATCGCCCAGGGTCGAGTTGCGGCACGACTAGGAATATCGAGTGCTGCGCTCCCCTGCTGGTGGACAACACGAGGGCAACGGACCCAGCTACAGCGAGGTAGGAGTGTGTGTGGGACCGGGAGCTCGCCCGGTTTCTCCCCCCCTATACCTGGACCGGCGACAGGGCATGTGAAGCCCATGAACAGAACTGCAAGGGGCAGGGATAGGTACTTGCTAGTGCTACGCCAGGGAACAATACAGCGGCACGATCCCGCACTTCCTCGAAAGACTGTTTTCTCTCCCCCCCCTCCCTAAGCAAGGCCTCAGCACACTTGGACTGCGGTGGGGGACAACCCGCAGAACAGCCTCTACAGGGCAGCACTACTGCGGGGGCGAGCTCTCCCCTACTCATACGGCATCACTCCCAAGCACCTAGCACCCCGGAAGGAGGGGGCCACACTCCGGAGGAACATGCTTCAAAGTCTTCGACACCGCCCTTGCGTGGACACACCGTGGGCGCTCCGTATTGCCGCGGCCTAACAATCTGACCCACGCAGGGCCCCTCCAGGCCTCATCATCCATCCTACTTGCCCGACAACGGGGAATACTCGGCGACATGGGGAAAGAAAAATCCAAAAGGCAAACTCTTCAAAGTAAAATGGACTTCTACACAACAGGGCCCCCGCTAGGGGACTCGGACTCCAGAAGAGGAAGGTGCCACCGAAGAGCCCCATGACCCCCCAATCTCTCTGACAGACCTCATGGGGGACTCGAGAACTTCACTGGAACTCAAAATGGGAGGCCTATCCACAGAGGTGTCCCTTATACGCCAAGACCTCTGCAATTTATTGGCCAGGGTTGGCGAGGCGGAACAGAAAATTTCAAACACAGAAGACACAGTGTACCGTTTAGAGCAACAACTTACGATCACTCAGAAAGTAGCCCAACTGGAATACCGCGCGGAGGACAGTGAGGGGAGGGCGCGGCGCAATAACCTCAGGATCCTTGGAATACCGGAGAGGGAGGAAGGCCCCCAGCGCCGAACTCTTTCTTGAGGACTGGCTGGCTCATATCTTTGCACCCAAAAAACTGTCCAAATTCTTCTCCATAGAAAGGGCGCATAGAGTCCCCACTGGTCCACCAACTCCGGGCGCTCCGCCCAGAACAATAATCGCACGCCTGCTGAATTACCGGGACCGAGATGCGATCCTACAAATGGCAAGGGCCTCTGGCCCGATAACATAACCGCTACAGGATCGGGTTCTACCCCGACTACACTAAGGACGTCCAGAAGGCCCGCCAATCCTTTGACTCGGTCAAGAAGAAACTTCACTCGCTCTCTATCAAATACGCTTTATTCTTCCCAGCATCGCTTAAAGTCCACTATGAGGGCACAACTCATCTGTTCTACACACCCAAAGATGCATGGGACTGGCTGGAAACCCAAGTTCTCCCGGATTCCAGAGCGAGGCGCACGCCACCGGGATCGCCCACACAGAGGCCCCGGTCCGATCGACCCTCGCCCCTCAATCCCCGAACAACGCAGACAAGGACGTGACGGGGACCCTCTCCGAAAAGGGGTAAGGACCACGCAACGGGGGGACTAATCTGCAACGTAATAACATGGGAGCGATCAACTAGCGGCCGCTGCCCGGACGCTTCGCGGACACTATCACAGTCATGGTTACCCCGAGGAAGTTCACCAAGTTATAAGTTTGTTCACCAAGTTATAAGTTCAATGTTTGGGCGACAGGTGCTCCCAGTTTTTGGGGGGGGAGGGAACGGGGTGGAGGGAGTTTTGGGGACTCAAGGAAACGGAATCACGAGACAAGAGGGCCGGAAACCGATGAGTACGGGCAATGTAAACGAACACTGTTTTTGGCCAGGACCATGGACGCAACTGTCTGCCAGTCGTCAGGCACTTCAATGTGAGGCAACCCCTGGATGTCTCCTCTGAGAAGAAACCGACACATGCTCCCAAGAAAGGCACAACTGCCACTAATCCTCCCAGACATCCCAACAAGAGGACTCACGCAGACAGGATGAACTCCAGCAAGGTGACAATACTGTCATGGAACGTCAACGGCCTCGGCTCCAGCATAAAACGGAGACTGGTGCTCCAGTACCTAAACCGACACTCGCCGGACATTGCCCTCTTAAATGAAACACACTTGATAGGCACTAACACCAAGTTTCTCAAAAGATCCAACTACTCTAATGTTTACCATGCTGGATTCAAGAAAGGTGCTAGGGGCACGATGATACTCGTTCACAAGAGAGTCCCTCTCCAGGTTAGGAAGATCAGAGCGGACCCCCGGGGCCGCTATGTACTGTTGCAAGCAGACATCTGAGGCGAGAAGTGGGGCCTGGCAGCGATCTATGCCCCCCCCCCTCACGCTGACGAAAGAACTACTCTCCGAACTACAGAGCTTGCTCCTGGAAGAAGAGGCTGATACGTGGGTGCTTGATGGGGACTTTAATGAAGTCATGAATATCGCACTCGATAGAACCTAGAGGAGATCTGGAACTCGCCCCACCTCCACACCGCTCGCCGCGTTCGCCGAGGCCATGGGATTGTCAGACACATGGCGCTCACTCCATGGAGACGAGGCAGGGTTCTCCTTCTATTCGGGTGTCCACAAATCGTTCTCCAGGATTGATTACGCCTTCATCCCCCGCAATATGACCCATAGGCTTCTCGACGCTGAATTCCTCGCGAGAGGAATTTCGGACCACTCCCCGCTCCTTCTAACGTTTAAAAACTCCTGCCGCCGCCCAGATCGTAACTGGCGCCTCAACGCATACCATCTTAGTCTTCCTGAAATTGCTGAGGAACTGGAAAGGAAGACAACTGAATATTTCGAGCTCAATGAAGGCTCCGTGGACTGTCCGATTTCGATCTGGGAGGCGTACAAAACAGTCCTGAGGGGAGGCTCTGCGGTTTCCGCCTACCAACAACGCCAAGTCCAGAAGGTCAGAGAAGCAGAAGCCCGCGTCTTGGAGTGTGAATGACAAATCCTAATACACAACACCCAAGAAGCAAAGGAGGCGATGCTCACGGCGCAAGACGCCCTCAGCAACCTATCTCTAGACAATGCACGAATCGCCCACCAATTAGTCCGGAGCCAAATATACGAACGGGGCGACAAGGCTAACAAGACTTTGGCCTGGTTGGAGAAACGCTAACTAAGCAGAAGACACATAAGGGCAATTAGATCTCCAGATGGAACACTGTTGACAGAAGACTCTGATATTGTCGAGGCATTCGCAACCTACTACCAAAACCTCTATACCCCACCCACTGGGAACCCACCAATTGAACCCTCACGCTACCTCGATCAAATCGAGCTCCCGATACTTCCACAGCACCAATCAGATCTCCTGAATGCTGATATCACCGACACCGAGGTGAAAGAGGCGCTAGCACAACTCCAACCCGGGAAAACCCCCGGACCCCAATGGGTTCCCGAGAGAGACATGGAAATACCTCGGCGACATGTTACCTACCCACATGCATCACATGTTCCTACGCAGCAGAGAACTGGGAGCTCTCCCCCCAGACCTAAGGAAGGCATGCATAGTTGTCATACACAAGCCTGGGAAACCCCCAGAGGAATGCGCCTCCTATTGTCCGATATCCCCGAGTATCCCCGATTAATGGCGAAGCAAAGGTCCTCGGCCGAACACTAGCTAACCGACTACTGAAGGTGATTGAGACCCTCGTCCACCCAGACCAATGTGGTTTCATGCCTAACAAATCAACTCGAATGAACTTACGAAGAGTCCAATTGGCACTGTCCAGGGCAAAGGAAATTCCAGCCCCAATGGCCCTCCTGCCGGTGGACTTTGAAAAGGCATTCGACTCTGTGGGGTGGGATGCCCTGTGGGAGATCATGGCTAGGATGAATCTGGGGCAGACATTTATATCATGGGTAAAACTCCTATATGCATCCTCGGAGGCCACGTGAGAGTGAACGGCAGGTCCTCCAAAACATTTCCCTTGGGTCAATGCATGAAACAGGGATGCCCACTTTCCCCACTCCTCTTCCTCCTGGCCATCGAACCACTAGCGATTGAGCTTAGAGCTAATACCACCTGGAATGGTTTCGTTTGGCCGGGTGGGGGTGAAGACCGCCTTTCGCTCTATGCGGATGACCTGCTACTATACCTCAGTAACCCGAGTACTTCGTGCCCAGCTGTCTCCCTCATTCTCAGGGAATATCAGTACTTTGCGGGCCTAAAGGTTAATGATGCCAAGACCATATTCTTCCCGATTCAGGGTGGTTATTCTGCGATCCCGGAGACCTGCCCATACCATGTCTCTATCAGGGATTTTAAATACCTGGGTATACGGCTTGACCCGACGCTCGATGGGTTGCTCCGACTTAATCTACAACCAGTAATTGAGCGGTTCAACAGAGACACCCCCCATTGGCAATCACTTCCCCTATCGCTAATGGGCTGAGCTGCGTTATTCAAAATGAGGACCCTCCCCAGACTGTTGTACGTTCTCCAGAATGTTCCACTCCCCATCCCCCATGAAACCTTTGCACTCATTGACAAGAACCTGCGCACACTGCTATGGGGTGGGAAACAATCCAGGATCGCCCTTGATACGCTCCAGAGATCGGTGTGGGAGGGGGGCATTGGTTTACCCTGCATACGCACCTATTACCTTGCCACACAGATAGGTGTAGTGAATGACTGGATGCACGCGGACCCCACACTACCACATACCAGTATATAACTGGAGACCATGGCCCCGCTAACACAGCTACAAATCCTCTATGCCACCCATGATCAACTCCCGGCGCTGCCCAAAATGACCCACCACATCCGTTGTGCCTGGCGGGACGCACATAAACTAATAGGCTGGAAAGGACAGCCAACACTGACAACCCATATGGCACAATGCGCTCCTCCCGGAACTAGTGAAAATGGGCTCCTTTAGCCACTGGCAAGCAAAAGGGATGCACACACTAGCACAAGTGATAGAAGGGGGGTCGCCTCCTGAGTTTTGAGACCATGTGAGAGCAATTCGACCTGGCACCCATGGACCGGTTTCGGCATGCGCAACTGTCCCACGCCATCCACACCCAATTCCCTGACACGACGATCATACCCCCCTGCTCTCCCATTGAGACCAATATTGTCCCGCACCGCATCTCTTCTAAGGTCACCTCCACTCTCTATCAGGCCCTTAATTCGTTTGGGGCTGTGCAGCTCGATGGGCTCAAGGCAAAGTGGGAAAGAGATGTAGGTCCCCTGGAACCTGAAGATTGGGTGGAGGCATTAATGTCCCCCAGAGAAATTGGTATAGAATCTAAGCTTAGACTAATTCAGCCGAGGATCCTTCATCGCTCATACCACTCACGCACTGTAATGGCCAGATGGGGTGGAATAGAAGACGGGACATGTGTTCGATGCAAAAATGAACCCGCCACCTTCTACCATATGATATGGGACTGCCAGGTGATACAGGCCTTCTGGGTGGACTGTGTTAACACAATCTCAGCTGCTCTGGTGACACCAATCTCTACGGATCCCAAGATGGTACTCCTGGGCATCGGGGGTGAAGTAGACCTGTCTAAATACGAGAAGATGTTTTTGACAATTGCGCTGGGGGCAGGCAAAAGACTTATTGCGGCCAATTGGGGATCAGCCGACCCACTGTGCTTGAACCGTTGGAGTAATGAGTTGGACAGGTGCACAGCCTCAGAGCGCCGGATCTATAACGCACGGGGCTGTCCCCGCAAATTTGAAAAAATATGGGGTAAATGGCTCGACGCTAGCTGAGACCTGCGTGTGGGGGTGCATCAGCAGCACTGTTAGCATTGTTTGCCTGCCTTGGCCTATTTCTGTCTTACGGTCCTCGTGGGCCCATGCGAGCTGTTATTAATGCAAAATTGCCTTCGTCATATATATGCCGCTGATTCAGGTCTCATTTATGTTCATTCCTTTATGTTATGTTGTTTAAACTCAATAAACAGAGTTATAAAAAAAAACAATATTCATGGACTGTCAATGCTTCAGCCAGCAACTAGCAAGTGGGACAGCACCTATAATACGTTTTTTGGGTGGGTTTGGACCAACTTGTGCAAAGTAGCATAATATCCATTGCCACATGAAAAATACATTCATCTTTTGTCTCTACAGCATTTTGTGCTGTGAAGATGCTTTTATTTACAAAGTAAAACACGTTAATGTGTCAAAAACAAACATTGCATGAAAATATATTCCGATTACTGAAGATAGTTTTCAAGGCGAAGGCATAAGTGGTGCGACATCTCTGATGTATATGTAAGGTGTAGATAACCCCACCCTTCTTCTATCTGCCTGGCAGTGGAAACAAGTTTGACCCCTTAGCTTCACTGGAAGAAATAGATTGACTAATGGAGGAATCCATGCTATGGACATAGCAGGGGCAAACGGAAAGCTGGTAGATACAGATGTGAACTTCCTTCTGGATGCCTATTCAATCATTATGTTACAGGAAACGTGGGAGGAGTGGGATTTAATTAATGATGGGTTTATGATTTACCACATTAAGGCAAACAAAAGGTAGAAAAGGGAGGTTGTACGCAGGCCTAGAGATCCTCTTCAAGGGATCTCTTGATTGTAAGATAACAGAATTGGGTAGACATCCGGATGTTGTAATGCAACTGTGAGAAATTTGACAAACAGATATATATTCTGAATATATATAATAGCCCCGCCTCGTTAAACCTGTTGGATTGAATTACCGTGATCAAATACGAAATTGAAAAACTTTCCGAAAGACTCCAGGACAAAGATGTTGGGATTATAGATGATTGGGGACTTAAACATTACGTTGGGCAGTGGTCCATTGGAGAGTTTACTTGATCCCGAGGAAGACTTTATGTTGGGTATATCTGGACTTTTTATGATGGTTCCAAGAACCTGTAGAGAGGGTTTAAAATTCTGGTACTGGCTGGAAAAGATGGAGATGAGATCAACTAATGGTAGACTACCTGATGATATTCCTGGTTCTTTAATTTATAGGAGCACTAGCGGTACCTCCACTACTGACTATTGTTTGGTGACTGTTATTCTCTGGGATAAGATTAAGTTGTTCAAGGTGCAGAAAGGTCTTTAGGGACCATTAAGGGTTAGTACTGACCATTTGATGGGGTGGGAGTCCTCAGAGAGGAAACGCCATTCAACATCTGTCGCAGGCTATCTGTAGGGGTCAAACGAACAGGAGGCTAAGATAGGACGCGGCCAATAAAGTCTCATTGAAGCACAAATACTCAAATGGAATTTCACAACATTACTGAACAATGGGAAACACCCAGAGGTAAATCTATCAACCCACAGGGAACTCATTGTGGATGTTAAGGAGTTATTTGTGATCAAAAGAGTGACTAGTAACAAAAGAAAGAGGAAAGGAAGGGTTGGTTTGTTACTCAATGTAGAACAGCGAAAAGGGTACTTCTAACCCTACTGAAGAAAAAAATAATAATAATTAGGACGAACCCAATGGTGATATAATATCAGCCAGAGCTAAATATAAATGTGCCCTTGTGAATTGAACATGAGTAGGTACATGAACTCCAATAGATTATGGGAGGCTGTCAACAAGGCTCCAGCATACATGGTGCAAGCATCTGGGATGGAAACAATGATTCCAGATACTAATTGGGTGGTGCATTTTTCAGAATTGTATAAGGGTTTGGATGAGGTGACGGTAGGAGTGAGCACACAGAACCAATTAACCCCGAGAAGATATTCCTGACGGTTGGAGAACTGATAATAATGGTGCATTACGGTTTACATATAACGTGGTCTCAAAGGCCATTAAGTCATCCATACGTAATCGAGCACCCGGAACCGATGGGATTCCAGTTTTTTGTTACCAGGACTACATTTAAGTCTTGGACCCCCTCCTAATGATACTGTTTAACGTTATATTAGAGACCAATACAGACCCATCTGCCTCTTAAATACAAGCTTTACATTATTTTTTTGTTATTGATCTAGTTGACTGAATCAACTTTTCAATATATTTCATGTTACAAAACAGAAGATGCATAACATTTTGCTTTAAAAAACATGACATGTTCTGTGGTCACTAAAAATTATTCATTATACAAATAATTATAATACATCAAGCATCAAATACTGACTCTAAAATTCATTATCATCTACGTCCCTTCCAAATTCAGTGAAAGTAAATAATTCACTATCACAAGTCTTACTGAAGTCCTTTCATCATTATATAAAGCATTACATAATATTTCCGGTGTTAAATTAAATTGTTCGGTCTATGTTTCTTCAGCGTTGGAAACAGAGGGGAGCTGGGAACCATTTGGCTCCTGCTTCTAGCCTAGGAGAGCCTGTTAGCTTAAAACCAACAGCTACTTTTCCCCAGGCCACTTGCTGCCTTACAAACAATGCATATGTGCCATTAACTTTGACTATTTGAGAATGCTTCTAAAGAAGAATTATGGCACATCTAGTACACATTTAAACATCATGAATACTACAAAGTGGACAAAACGTTAATGTGTGCATATCATGTGGTAGTTAGATTTGCCGTGCGCTGGGTACTCCGGGTTCGCCACCAGTAGCTCCTGCTTACTGGGTGATGCCAGGCACCCAAGAGCTGGTTTTAGCTCCTGCTCAATGAATCTTAATTTCAAACCCTGGATGGGACGCAACTCACGCAATCCTTGCCCTGATTCCTTTAGGGTTCTTTCTGTCCATCATTAGGAACTATGGAGCAAGGGCTACATTTGTACATGATAGTAGCACATATACCAAATAAAATAAACATTTACTTTAAAAAAAAAAATCTATATATTTGGCATTTATGAACCGAAGCATCGCTTTTGGCAACGTAAATAGAAGTTATGGCAGGTGCTTAGGTCCTATAACTCTCCGGAAAGCATACTGAATATTCTTTCTTTCTATCTTGCATACCAAAAATGAGGCCTGTGTCAGAGCCGTAGAAAGGGGCATTTTACACCATGGTTCCCGATTAATGCAGGTGTCAGACAGGGCTGCGTTCTAGCTCCATTATTCGTTTCCCTATATATTAATAGCTTCTACAATTGATGGTCTGCCTGTGAAGATGATGTACCCAAGATAGGTGGCATTGGCATACTAATTAGTTTTAGATTATGAAGACGATTCTGTGTTAATTGCCCGTACCCCCAGAGCCCTGCAAATTCTGATTAACTGGTATGGAACTCGAGTAAACCAGTGATTTAAATGTGTCTGTACTTTAAAAATAAATTTAAAAAATAAAAAATAAAAAGGTGAATTTCCCCACAATGAAGTGTAAAGCTAATTCCATTCCGTGTGTCACTTCGATTGATTATTTGGGGATTCGCTTGTCGGAAAAATTCACACCAGAGGCCTATTCTGCACAGCAGCTGCTCTTAATGCGATCCTCCATAAGGGGCATATTCCGCTTCATCAAGCAAGATAAACAACTAACCCTTAAACATGATAAAGGAAATCTATGTTGCTATAACGTGAGGGGCACTGGTGTATGGTTTTGTAGATCAAATGATAAAAACAGCGAGAAGAGAACGCCTTTTTAAAAGAAGTTGCTGGCGTTACTATGCTCTGCGCCGACTACGCAACCCATAATGAGATGGGCCTAACCTATATTCAGTATTAACTAGCATTAGAGCCCGCCCTTTTATGGATTAAGGTATGAACAAACCAAAAAGCTACATTAACTCATCACACTTTGAGAAACCGGTTCACTAAATCTGGAGTGGAGAACATTAAATGGTTTTCGAACATAAACAAATGTTAGGCAACATTAATGATTTTTTCTATTTTCACAATCCATCTTTATTAGATAATCAAACGTGTCATGAAAACTTGGATTTTTGATAAAAGGGAGACTGTGGAAATAGTGAAACCAGTCAACAGGCATTTTGTGATCCGAACAACTAATAGAATAAAAGACTACTTGGTCTGGACCAACAAACAGTAAATATCAAAAAGGTGTAGGGTACCAGATTTCCAAAACGAAAAACCGGGACCATCAACAACATAAAAAGAGGGACTAACCCATCGCAGCCCACCAATTGCCGCCCATCCCCCAACACGCCCCCACAACCCCCACCTAATCATATTTCCAGCACTTCTCCTTTCTATAAAGTGTATACATTTGTGCAGTTTTGTCTGAATTTTGGCATGCTAATTCAAAACAAGCTTTTGCTCTAATTGATATTACATGGCTTGCTGTACAGCCATTGCCAAGCCAGTCTCTTTGGCACAGTCAGTAAGTGTTGTGACGTGTACCTGAAAGGTTGGGGGTTCGAGCCAATCCTCCAACTTAAAATTCTGAAAGTGTTGTGAAAAATAATTACAATTTTAATTACCGCAGCTGGGGACGTCTGGTCACCCTAAAAAGGTGTCCCATCACAGGAGCACGCTTTCATTGTTTACCGCTGGGTGAAGTGCTATCTAACAGGTCAGGATTGAGTATTCAGACCAGGGGCCTCATCACGAGTTGGGCGCGAACACCAGCGCTATTAAGCGCTGGATCACGGGTTTGGCGGAACGGTAAGTCCACATTCCACATTGGGCCCATTCCCCATTAGGTCCAAAGGGGAATGTTCAGCCTATCATCACCAGCGGTATTACCGCCGGTGATGATAGTGCTGAAAATCGTCAACATGGCGGCTGATTTGCCCCCAGGTCAGAGCTGGGGCAAAATCTGCCAGGCCCGTGATTTGGCAGACCCTTAAATGCGGCGGTAATAGCGTTACAGCCGCATTTAAGGGTTACCGCCAAACTCGTGATGAGGCCCCAGGTGCCTTATGTTTGATGCAGAGGTGGAGGTTCTTCTGACCCGCGTATCCAACTTGGAGGAAAAGGTTATTGGTACCTGTTTTTAAAAGATAATAGCTTGAGCAGTATCGTCTGTCTCAATACTTCCTACTAAGTGTGGAAGGCTCTGCCTGTGGCCCAGCAGAGATAGGTTGAAACTTTAAGCCTGCGTATTCAACTCTGCGGATGGAGTTGTATTTTACACACAGTAACCGCAACAGACAGGGTTCTTTTTGTACCAAATATAAAAGACGGCCTGGTGTTGCTTCAAGATTATATTCCCCATGTAGCGTTTGCATTTGGCACTTCAGTTTTTATATTTATTCTAGGATGGGTAATTGGAGGATAAGACAGATTGCAAATGATAATACTGTTTCGAAAATAGATGCATTTGAAAATATACATTTGTATTTTTGCTTCCTAGTTGCAAAAAAGGTGACATTTGCATGTATTTGTTCGGATTTTTCCATTGTACAGGTTCTTGAATTTGTCTTTCTAATTGTAATGATGTTTATATATGTGTTTTGTATAAATTGTGTTTGTGGTTGCTTTTATGGATATGTCTATCCGAATAAAGTATTTTTTTGACTGACTAGTTAGCCATTGATAGACTTGCAATCAATGGATCTAATCTTGTGTTACTGAAACTATATATAAATGCTCCCACCTCCAAAAAAGGTAAAAGTATAGCAAGCTTGATTCCAAGACGGCCACCTACTAGTAAATATACGTCCAGTCGAGCTCAGTCACCAAAGAAGCCCAGCTCGGCGCAGAGGACTTCGGAGTCCACCCTGAGCAACAAAAACAGCACTATAACTGAGGGTCCCGTGGCAAGGCTACTGCTTACCCTAGAACACTTCTGACGCAGTTGCGTCACAGACTTTTCATCTACTACGAAGCACGCAGTGAAGGCCAGAGAACCTGGACCGCCAAAGAGCGGCGGTTCGGGACAGTTGTGTGCCCACATCTGGCAGTCTCTGAGGCACCCTCCAATGCTCGGGAGAGCCCCCTGCCCTGCCGGTGATTGCATAAACAATCTGGTTGCATGCCATAAGGAGCCTGGTCAAGAACCGCTCCAGAAATGACCCGGCAAGCAGAAGCAGACAAACGACGAGGAAGCCGGGGAGAACGCTGGGCCACACAATCGCAAGGGGAGCAGCCAGGGAGCCGAAGGAACGCCCGCTAAACCCCCCGCTAAAAACCCCGTCTTGGCCAGCACGCACACAGGAGCGGCTGCCCTTCTCCCCTTGGGTGGGTCCGGACCGCATCCAAAGGAGGGGTGAGCCTCTGGCCCCTGAGCGGGGAGGGGCTGGTAACACTGCTCAGCTAGCACAACTGGGGGAGACAAAATGGGAAGGTCACCCCACCCCCTGGTAATGGAGAGCAGTGGAGTGAGCACACACCAGAGTCGGCATCCCTAGCGAGCCCCGGACCATCCCATAATAGGCCAACAGAACAAGGGGCAGTGGCGACCCGCCAGCGGAGAGAACGATCAATGCCAGGAACCAATGGGAAAAAGACATTGCGGAAGCCCACACAACAGTCCACCCAAAGCAAACCCAATTCGAAATTGATGGTTAAGGTCAGAAAGGGTACACTTAAGCTCAGACTGCACACAAGACAAGGTGACATACTAAATAAATACAACAGATACCAACATGGCAGCCTACAAAGAAGATGTAGAGCGCTGCTTCCTTGATTTCCAGGACAGATTCTCCACCTCTCTGCAGGCGCAATTTAATACTTTCACCAGCGAATTCAAGTCTGCACTGTCAGAAATGAGAAAATACATTTCTTCCCTCGAAGAAAGAAAGACACAGGAACGAAAAGGCACTTCAAGTTCTGGCCCTCGACTCCACAAAGTCTAAGGAACTACTAGAACACCTGGCCAGGAAAGCACACAACATCGAACTGCACTATGAGGACCTAGAAAATAGATCGCTGAGGTCCAACATATATATCAGAAATCTCCCAGAAACAGTGCAGGAAACAGACGCGAAAGACGAAGCGACAGGTATTTTCAGGGATCTATTGAACGCGGATGGAGTGGTGGACATCCCAATAGACAGGATACACAGAGTTGGTCCAAAACGCCAGGACCCAGGTGCACGCCCCAGAGATACCCTGGCCGCATGTCAGGTCCCAGTGTAACAGAAGGTGTCAGCTTAGGCATCATTACTAATTTTGTAGTTGTTTGTGTGGGAAAGACATTTCCTTAATCTGATCAGCCAGCAACAATTGTCCCAATACTTGATGGAGCACTTCCTGGTCAGCAGTGATTGGACTGGGATTACTGTGATGCAGTCTGGAACCTCAGGAGAGGTTCTAAACTGCCTTTCATTCACAAGATCTGTTCAAGGGTGGTCACAGTGCTTAAGAGCTCCTGAAAAAGCAGAAGAAACAGCAAAATACCTGTAACCAATCATCTGAAAGAGCCCGAGTTGTGAAAGTTCAGATAAGTGACAGAAGTTCTCAAAAGCAAAGTTTAAAGAAAGTGTTTTCTTTCTATCATATCATTTAAAGCAAGTTCTGTTTGGAAAGTTATTAAATTGCAGGCACTAAAGAAAAGTCAAAGACTGTGTTCCAGCAACCAATGTAATTAAGGTTTGGTGATAGTAAAAACGTTAGTTCAAATATAAATGAACATTGTTCTTTGCGCGCGCGCCCGCATTGAGGCAGTGATTGCAATCAGCTTGCGCGTGACTCTGTCGTGTGAGTAAAACTGTTTATGAACCCATCGACTGCGTTCGAGGAAAGGACCTAGTTACGTGAGGCGTCGCATCCAGGCGGTCCGTTTCAGCCGCGTATATTACGGATTCTCATCGGATCTGAGGAGATTTGTTTCGGCGGTGTCGGAGAGCAGCTGTGCGCGAAGACGACAGCGGCTGCCTCAATCTGCACGATCCAGCGGCAGAGTGCTAAATCAGGTAGCGCAAGATCTAGTATAGTGAAAATAGATTCAGCAACGTTCAAAGAAAATAATGCGCATGTAAATAGTTTCGAAAAAGATTGAAAGCATCCTAGTTTCAAGTTACGTTCTCACAAGGCAACAGAGTATTATTAAGCACAGAGAGACTATGAAGATTCACCTGAGGAGCGTTTTTTGGGAAACCCAAAGCAAGCCAATAGAACTTCAAGAAAGCACAGTAAAAGCTTTATAGAATAAGCTGAGTTTAGTTATATTTCATGTAAGCAGTTGAAGCATCACTAGATAAGGATAATAACCATACAGTGGAGTTCTGCAAGCACTCAATTGATGTTCAAGAGTTCTTATTTACAGAAGTAGTCCGCAACACAGAAGTTATCCAGATAGCCAAAGAGGAGTTTGAAGTCATTGAGAATTCAGCAGAGAAAAGCAAAAGTAAACTATAAGGACAAAACCCTTTTCAAGAGTCTCTCAGTAAAGAAACAGAGGCCGTCAGATACTGAAGGTCCAGGGAAGGTACATGTTGGGAATGATTAGTGGGTTCCAGTAGAGAAGCTAACTATTGCTGTGTCATTTGCAGGTATCCTGAGTTCCAAGGCGTCTAGAAGTGAAGGACTCCAGTGTTATCCTGACCGTTTGTTATTTTCTCCACTTCCCCTTTTCCCCTGGTCTGGTTAACTCAACCTGTAGTATAATTTACAGTTGGGTGCACTGGTTTGGGGGATCTGGAGGGCTATTCGTCTGCTCCCGCAGGACTTCGGCACTGGGACCTGAAACTGCACTAGCATGCTACCCACAAAAAGTGTCGAGCCTAAGGGCTGCCAGACGGGCAGCACTGATCAATTTCAATGGTAAAGGAATCCAACTCTTTCAAGATCTTTGCTAACTGACGCTGCAGAAGCGAAGGGAAGGTAAGGTAAGGGATATGCGTGGGCTGCTGGAACGCCTGCAATCCAAGAAGATAACATACAGGTGGACCTTTCCATTTGGCCTCTGGTTCAACTGGGAAGGCAGACAACACAAGGTGACAACAAAGGAGGAAGGGGCTTGGATACTGCACATTGAGCTGGACGATCATCCTGGACCCAACACAAGCAGACCATATACCCCCCGGTGGCCCCGCTCCTGGGAATGAACATCAACGGAACAAGGCCGCAGCAAAAATCAGAAAGGCCCCCTGGGCCAAGCAACTTTGAGCAACCTGACCGCTAAGGACACACCCGAAAAAGGACGATTTGGCTGATATAGGTAACGTTCGCCAAGCGGGACTACAAAAGACTTATGGATGGGGTTTTAGGATACCCCGCACAGGTTCCTGGTTCTATCAGTAGGACACCTCTGATGAGGTAGTCCGGGAGAGATTAGGGAGGGTGTTCTACACCAGGGAGAGACGGAATGGGTGTTTTGTTTCAGGAGAGGGCACAGTTGGGGAGGTGGGATAGGGATTAGTAGGACGTTTTGAGAAATATGTTGGGGGAGCTGTAGAGTACACGGGGGACATTAAAAGATGTCCAAATGTTGCCTCGACATCCAGGATATCCCCAAGCAGGAATACCATACAATGGAAACACATTCCAGTGTCTGACACTTACATAAGGGGATGAAACACCCCTGTCAAAAGGAGGAAACTAGAACAACTTCTCTCCACACACCAATCTGATCTAATCGCACTACAAGAAACGCACATTAAATTCCAGGACCGGCACCATTAAACAGACCAGGTCATCTGTGACATCTTAGAAAGCAAAATTATAGAATACTTTGACAACAACATCAGCAGGGAAACAGGAACGGATGTAATCTGGGATGCATATAAAAGCAACATTTTGGAGGGGGAGATCATAGGGCAGAAGCACACAGGGGGAAACTCAAGAGAAAAATAGAATTAGACCTGGAAGCCGAAGTTAAAGATACACTGAAGCAGATGGAGACAGATCCCAGTCCAGGTCATAGGACCGCAAAGGGCAAACTGGACCTCTTTCACATGAAACAAGCCAAAAGGAGCCTAATATACCTAAAGCAGAAATACTATATCAAGGCAAACAAAGCAGAGAGATAACTAGCACGACAATTAAAAAAGAAAAATGCATCCCAAACAATTCTGGAGGTGGAAGACTCTACAGGGAAAAGAGTGATGATGAAAGAAAACATTGCTTCACAATTTCAGGCTTTCTACTCAGCCCTACATGAGTCAGATCACCCCAATCAAATATCCCAGCACAAACACTTACAGGCAATCTCACTAAACAAGATCCCCAGACCGGACAGGGAGAGGCTTCAAGAGGACTTCACGTGGGAGGACGTTCTACACATGATAGCGAACCGTCCGGTGAAGTCGCCAGGCCCGGACGGGTACCCAGCCTCCTTCTATAAAAAATTTAGTACGACGCTAGCCCCCAAATTAACCGGCCTCTTGAATTAATTCATCACCTCTGGCAAAATAACCGTCACCATGGAGGAAGCCAAAATAATTCTCTTCCCCAAACCAGGGAAAGATCCAGATAAATGTGGATCATATTGTCCGATTGCACTCATAAACAAAGATTTACACCAAAATTCATGTGAATCGGCTGGAAAATCTAATGACCACACTAATCCACCCTGACCAAACGGGGTACATAAAAAAAAAACACCAAACCCATGATATCAGGACAGCGTGCCATCTATTGGGAAAAAGTGTCCAAGAAGGGGGATGCTGCAGTATTTTTGTCACCTAACAGTCATTCGACAGGGTTGAATGATCCCTCCTCTAATACCCTACAAGCAATGGGCTTCAACCCCTAAGTTATTGCCATGATACAAGCCAACTATGTCAACCCTACGACCAGACTACTAATACATGGTAGCTGCCCCACCCTGTCTCCTTTCAAAGGGGCACGAAACAGGGATGTCCCCTCTCCCCTCTACTTTACATGTTACACCTGGAACCATTACTTTCACAATTACGTCAATCAGAGGCAATTAAGGGAATACCATTTGGGCGAGACGCTCACAAACTGATGGCCTATGCGGTTGTCTCGCTCCCTGCAGCACTACACAAATTGGAAATGTTTGGTACGGTTGCCAGATTAAAAATTAACATCACTAAATCTGAAATTTTAGACGGTCAAACAAGATGAATAAAAGCCAAAGAGGCGACACAGTTTTGAGGGGTCCCCAAGGGCATCCAAATTCTAGGGGCGACTATCACACACACACTCAGGGAAATATGCATAGCTAATTTTCAGCCACTCATAGCAGGGATCTAGAAACAACTGCAGACATGGAGTCACTCTCAATCTCATGGCTGGTGCTGATTGACACTACAACAATGGGCATTCTGCCACCAGTGCCCTATCTGTTTCAAGCCCTCTCGGTCCCAATCTCATTCTTATGGAACCCTACATAAGACGATATCCAACTATATTTGGAAAAATAAACCCCCTGCATTGCGCTGAAAACCCTAATGCTTCCTCCAAACAGAGGGGTGTAGGTCTCCCAAACTTTCGAGAATACTACCGGGCAGCTCAACTGCGCGTGATAAAGGACTGGTTCGGCGAGGACACAAGGGATGGGGGCAGATGGAAAAAGCTACAGTAGGCCCAGAAATGGGAGAAAAACTAAGGCTACCAAGATCAGATAGGCCACGAAATCTACACCGTAGTGAAACCACAAAAGTATTTGAGGACTCGTGGGATCAAGCAATACGACAACATCCTATCACAAAGTTTCCCTCGCCCTTTACTCTGCTTTTCACGAGCACACAATTCACCCCGGGCTTAGACGCCAATTCATTTTCACATTGAAAAACAGCGAGATGTACAAGATGTCACAATACATTTCTGGGAAAGACATTAAACCATTTAACCTATGCAAAGAAGAATTAATACTAAAAGAGAATCAGCAGTTCCAATATTCCTAACTGATGAACCCCCGCAGAAAACACTAACGTACATAGCTAGATGGGAAAAAACACTTGGTCTACACCCTCGGAGGAAATGTGGTCAAACCTTTGGTGGAATATCCCCCGACTGACTAGATCTCTCCAGATTAGGGCATTCTGGCTCAAACTGGTGTTTCAATGGCACTATACCCCTGAACGATTGCACAAGATAAATCTGACCATTCCAGACTCCTATTGGAGAGTCTGTGGGGGGACCGGGGAATGGCTACACGTCTGGTGGTCCTGTCCCAAATTACAACCGTTCTGGGAATAGGTAAATAGACATATGCAGGCAATGTATGAGTCTAAATCCGAGGCAACACATAGGTCAATGCCTTCTGGGCATGGCTGGACAATAGACTATGGCAGAAACACAGAAGAAAAGCATACTGCATTTGTCAGATGACAGCCTTATTTGTGGTAGCCCAGAAATGGAAATCTAAAGACCCTCCACATATCAAGGACTGGTACTACAAACTCTGGAACTTTATGTCCATCGAATGGGTCACTTACGCGATTCAAGGGGAGCAGACCAAGTTCTCGGTAGAATGGGCATCGATTCTGGATTTTCTTCATGGAGACTTTGTTGAGCAATACTGTCCACACACATTACGGCTACTGGGCGTATCCTGAGCTCTGAACGTTGTTGTATGATAGCATACCTGTGTAATGGGAGGGATGAAAGTAGGGGGTGGCAGTGAGGGGGGGGGAAGAGGGGAGTTTATCTTGCAAAAGTATTCTTGATAACTCATGTTATATTTGAAAACCCAATAAACATTTTTTTTTTAAAAGTATAGCAATTAGAACTCAGGTGCAAGGCTCTCCCGTCCGAGAGATCAACAGATGACTCCAGATCAACTAAAGGTTCACTATCAGTCTCATTGCAGTCACACAATAAAAGACGTACGGTTGACTGAGCCCACATGGAAGGTGATAGGAAATGTGAAATCAGAACCTGGATTCTTACCAACGCTCTTTACTTTTGTTAGGAGCATGGTGCTTAGTTCTTTCCTCTTTTCCTCAACTCTGAACTGCCTTTTTGGCAGGTTGCACTGTCACTCGAAGGGCCTGGGGTTTTATGGCATCCCAAGACTCCTTTCTTGGCTCTGCGTCCCTCTTGGGTGCTGCGTATACTGGCAGAGCCCTGCATTGGTCATCCTGGACTCTCCTACAAGGTAGCCCCATCCATTACCCATAGGTCTTTCAAAAGATGTCAAGCATCGGGCAATGCTTAAGTATTTGGGCTACAGGGCAATTTCCACTTCCTCAACCCTTTTAGTCTTGGCCAACTAATCCAAATTGACTTGTCTCTGCCAAGTGGCCCCTCTCCCGAAAACTTGAGAGCCTTTTCAAATCAGGTTGTGAAAGTTTCAGACGTGTGGCGTACTCTTACTTCCTATGTTTTGAGAGCCTCTCTTGCCTCAGCCTGCCCTAGGTCTGTCTCCTGTTCATCTCGCCCTCACACCTCGTGTTCTTTGCCCTTTCTTTATTGAGGAAGGGAAGGAGGAGAGGAAAATATTCTGTGCTCTTCCTCTTCTCAAGTCCTGAATGAATCGCCTCCAACCCATCTCACTTATTTGCTTCATCCTTCTCCAACTAAGCCTGTTTCGCTTCACACTTTCTTCTTCCCTCCGCTTCTTTCTTCTCGTCTTCTCTCCTTTTGTACTTCTTTTCCTCTATTTGCTCTTGGCTCACGCCTTCCCCTCTCTTACTCCTTCTCTCCTCACCACATTCTACTCTGTATTCTTCTGCACCTCTGTCATCGGACTCTTTTCCCACACTTTTTGGCCGATGTGTTCCCAATTCATATCCTATCCGGGATGTGCACTTGTGCATTAGGTGTGAAAAGCCCAGCAGCTCTGAGCAGGCTGCGAAAGGGCCATTTGATTAGGGGAGACTGGGAGGTGGAATATAAACTCTCCAGAAGAACTCTATTCATCGAAGCCAGCACTGCATCTCTGACCACAAAAACTATTTAAGGGCCAGCTGCCATCTTGGAATTATTTGTTGGTCTCTGTTGCTGGGTTGTGCGAGGCTTGCTGCCTGACAAAAAAAAAAAACACGGTACCAGGTCGGACCCTCCTTATTCAACTGAAACATCCTGCAGTCTGTAGGTGGAGGGGTTTGTGGTGGCACTTGCGAGCCACATCTGCGAACTTGACTATGTCTCTCTTGGCATGTATCCTCCGTGTCAGTATCATTTTGTCCACAGAGCCTCATGAATGCGGACAGTGGGAAAGGGGTTTAGACTTCTGCAAAATTTGCCTTTTATAAAACTTTGGCCACCTTTCAGGGCCACAGTGTGCCTCCTAGGAACAAGCATAATGATTTATGTGCCAAGCATGATTAGAGTCTAGGGCAAAAAGGAGAGTCCTTGCAAACAAGAAATGAAATGGGTACAGATACAGAACCTCTGAAATTGCCTGTACACCACTAAAAGGTGAGAGTGGGTGGCGGGTTCTGGCCCCCGGTGCTCCACAATCATCATCTCATCTGCTAGCCTTCTGCATGCCAGTTTGCTATAGGGCACCCACATTTTCCTACTTTACTTGCTTTCTCAGAAACATTTCCTGGAAGATTGTGGTATGGGGGTTGAGTTAGAAAACAAACTGTGTGGAGACGTGTGTCTCCAGAACCATACCACTGTATTATTCTCATTAGAAATGTAGGATTCACCACAATCTGAAAAGTGGCTGCCGCTCCAGCATAAGGAATGGCAATTTAACACTGCAATCCTTAGACGGTCATCTCTTGGTTATAATCAGACCCACAGCCAGGAACAACCTCCCAGTTAAGTGGAGGGATAACATCACCCTGTATACAGAAAGGGCACCTAAAGATCTCACAGACATCCCAGCTTTTTAAGCAAAGCAGCCACAGCATGGATGCTTTACGGCAACCTAATCAAACTATTGGCCTAGCATCTCCCTTGGGTTATCATGCTTGTAAATATCAATCCAATTTAGAAACAAATATAGTAGTCGCCAATGCCATTGCCAGTAGTACGAAACGTTTGCAGGGAGCATCTGCGCCAATAATTGAGGAGTTGCATACACCCTCACAAAGAGGTCATCCAGAATCAGGCACAGAATAGCAGTAATGCTTCGCTTAGCCTGATGAAAAAAGGCACTGCACATGCCCAGCATAAGGCTCCGGGCAAGGTAAAGGGCAGCAGTCCCATTCTTAAAAGGTTAAATGAAAGCAATGTTGTACATTTGAATAGTCTTCTCCTGAGTTAAAGGATCTCAGAATACACAAAACAAAACGTTTTTATACATGGAAACAAAGTCTCAATTAGAATTAGATAAAAGGACGTATAGCATGGCCGCCAAAAAGTATATATACCCTCACAATGATACAAGCAAAAAAAGATACCTTTGAATCAAGAATAGAAAAGGCACATCATGACTCACAAGAGGGTCCAGTTAAAGACACTGCCTGGTGCACATCAATCCAGGATGCAAAGATAAAGAAACTGGAGTTAATAAAACAGAACATACAGAAGTGTAGGTCTGTGAATGCCTCTAGAGATTCACAGCAATGTGATAGGTGGAAATCCATGACAGATTCCCCACAAAGGCAGGCAATACCCATTTTTAACTTTAGAGCGGTTACTGAAGCAGAACGCATTATCATCCTACGCAAGCTCAAACCGAGAGTTGTAAGGGATTTGTCCAGCCATGATGATTAAATCATGCTCTGAATCACTCATCAGCACTCTCAAAAACAATTTTCAACACTTCACTGATGAAATGCCATGTGCCATTGGATCTAAAAAGTGCATGGATGTGGCAAGAGGGGAAAGTACTGGAATTTGAGGAGCTGGTGGATCAAACGTGGTTGCGCACTGGGCAATATATTACATACCATGGGATGGTACAACAAATTAAAGATACCTGGTCCGAAGTGGAACTTGCAGAGGAACCGGACACCACATTAGATGTGATATATGATATAGCAGAAGGTGGGCATGAAACGTCTAGAGTGTACGAGATGATGATGACTCAAGTGGGCAAGGAGGCGATGCCACTTAGACTGACCTGGGAGGAGGAAGTAGGAGATGTGATGAGTGACGGGATGTGGGAAAGGGCTCAGGGGTATCATAAGAAAGTGTCGAGAAATGCTAGGCTGCAACAAATACAGTTGTATATAACGCACAGAGCATATCTGACGCCACTGAAGGTAGCTAAATTTAAGAATGCTGGAAGCCAGATGTGTCCCAAATGCAATGAGGAAAACGCAGGAATGGTGCATATGTTCTGGGCATGTCCACAAATAGCGGAATATTGGAGAGATATAGCACAGAAAATGGAAGACGAGGGAATCCGTATGAAGGTGGATACGGCGTGGGCTTGTTTGTTGGGAGGGTTCCCCAGACCGCGGAAGCTTAAACATGTGAGCAAATTGAAAGATCTGGCATATGTATTGGCGAAGAGAAGGATTGCAATGGGATGGAAAGCGTGCCACAAGCCCAAAGTGGAGACGTGGTGGAGGGACTTGCAGAAGTGGGCGGAGGCAGAAACAGTGGCATGGCAGGAAGCGTGCAAAGGGGACAGAGGGTGAAGCCAGAGCCCTAGAGGGTTGGAGACAGCTAAAAGCAGAGCTATTTGGGCCCACGTATGATGGACCAAGTGATGATGATTCAATAAGCATGGCGGGAGAGGTCTCCCCACCACAAGAGGTGGAGACTAACAATGGGAGAAAGTAGGCTTGGGTGGGGGGTGGGACGGGAAATACAGTGGGCGAAAAATTAACAATGTATGTTTATCTACAAGCAAGATATGTAACCACTGTAAGTTGAGTTGGGTTTGTTATTTGTTTGAATAAAATCAATAAAAATTGTTTAAAAAAAAAAAAGTGCATGGATAACGCAGTTACTGAAAAAAACAGGACTAGATTCAGGAATGCCAGGGAATTACAGACCAATCATCACACTCCACTTTTGTGTTAAATATCCTGGATAGGGTGGCTTATCACAAAATACTAGGCCACGTGACGAAGCATAATATCCCCAATAAGTGGCAGACAGATTTCAGACCGAGCTTTAGTAATGAATCTGCCCACTTAGACCTAAAGTCAAACATGATGCGAAACATGAACAATGGTCAAGCAATGCTGTTGATGGTATTGGACCCATTAGCTACGTTTGATTTGATGGAACACCCATTATTGCTACAGAGACTGGAGGAAGTGGGGAATGTCTGTAAAGATGCGATAGCCTGGGTACGCTCCTTTCTGGACAATATATCCATTAGGGTTTGTAGTGGCATTGAGGAGGCTAGCCCAGCACCACTGCCATATGGTGTCCTCAGGGAGCATGTTTGTCACCTTCTTTATACAAAGCTTTTACTGCCCCCTTGTTCCAAATATTATAAAAGGAAGGATATATGTTTCTCCAACTATGCAAGCGATACGCAGTGTATTATTCCTTTAACTCGGATTCATAGGGATAATATGCTTGCTATCAACAAGATATACAATCTCATTCAGCACTGGATGAGGGAAATTGAGCTTACGTTAAACTACAACAAAACTGAACTTCTGAGACTAGTCCTGATGATCAGAATATCAAAAGTGGGTAGCGAGTACCTTGAGTTTCAAATAGAGTGCCAAATTGCTACCAAACAGAATATCAAAACCCTGGGAGTATTCCTTGATCAAAACCAGAATATGAAAGCGCAAATTAACAGCCTTGTGGCAACCTCCTCCTATTAAATCAGACTACTCTCCACCATCCGCCCATACCTTTCCAAAAAGAGCTGCAAGACGGTCGCTAGAGCCATCATATGCTCTAAGATAGATTTTTGTAGCAGCCTTCTGACAGGAGTCAACAAAGGTGAAGGTTTAAGTTAATTACCTGTAACTATTGTTCTCCAGAATGGGTCTGGCATGGATTCACATGCTCCTGAATATTCCCAGTCCTCAGGATGCGAATCCTCAGTAAAAGAAAAAACATTTTCACTTTAAAAGTGTATTTCGCCCCATCCAATGACCGTCCTCTCCCAAAGCCCCAACTTTGGCAGCCAATGTCAGATTTAGTAAGCACGTAAAGTGGCAGTATGACCAAGAAGAGATACAGGGGCTGAGGGAGGGTACACATGTAAATCCATGCCAGACCCATGTAGGAGAACAATAGTTACATGTAAGTAACTTAAACCTTCTACAGCACGGGGTCTGGCATGGATTCACATGCTCATGAATAACTAATACACAGCAGCACACATTGCACAACCACGGGACGTGGTAAGGCTTAACAGAAGCAATTAACACTTACCCCTGGAACGGACTCACCTCAAGTGAACAGGTTGCATAGCACTGCCTGGCCGGCTCTAGACTCCTCCCTGGAAACCCTGTCAACGCAGTAGAACCATGTGAAGGCATACGTGGACCTCCACTTTGCAGCTCTGCAGATGTCGAGCAGGGACACAACAGAAAGGAATGCCATGATCGCAGCGATCGCTCTGGTGGAGTGGGCCTTCGGACGCACAGGCGAGGCTGGTTAGCCAGCCGATGACAGTGCATGATGCAGCCGGAGAGCCATCTTGCGATGGAAGCCTTGGACAAGGCCTTCCCATGATTCCCAGGTCCAAAGTTAACAAACAATTGAGAAGCCTTCCGAAAACTCTGTGTGTGTGCCATGTAGAACTTTAAGGCACGAGCAACATCTAGCGAATGCAAGGTCCCCTCCGTCGGCGACAAAGGTTTTGGGAAGAAAACCGGTAACAACAAAGGCTTATTGAGGTGTAATTCCGACGGAACCTTCGGCATGAAAGTGGGGTATGTACTGGGAGAAACCAGAAGGTCTCTGTCTCTGTCTCTCTCGTATGGCCAACGCCATTGGATCCAGACCCTGGGGGTGGACCAGTGCGGGAGGATCACCTGGGTGAGGGTCTTTGGGGTTCGGGAACACCTGATGGCGAGACAGTATCCCCCTCCCTGCCTCACCTTTACCCCATCCTACCCGATAGGATAATTGGGAACTCAACCCCCACAACCCCTTTTTCTTCAGAAAAACTTTCACCAGCGCAACCCCTTCTTGGAGAAAACAGATTCACACCCGAGCATTGTACCCGACATGTGCCATTACTATGGTCAGGAAAGGTCAGGCAATTACTGGTAATCACTTACATTTTCCCACACGGACAAAAGGCAGGGCACGAAAGCACACTCTGAGTGAGGCAAAGCACACAAAGGAACAGTACTTTTCCGACGGCAGCTGAACGAGGGAAGAAAGATGGCAAACCATGAAGGGTACGCAAGGAGGGAGATACCCAATGGCGATTTCGGCGAGAAACCGTCACTTTCTAGAACCCTTCAAATTGGAAAGCATAAGGCCCGGAAACCAAACTGAAGAATCCTGTATTGTTTGTCAGATACCCAGGGCGCTCCTGCATGGCTGACCGAGTCGGGGAGGATCAGTAGCCACCGTGGTCACCGTCCTTGGCTAGAAGATTAAAGCAGTGCCTGAGAGAACAACACAGCCGATGAGTTGGGGAGACTGGTACAAGACCAGTGTGTACTGAAGTCAAGGTTGCAAGCAGCAACATTGTATAAAGAGCGCAAGAACAAAGACTGAAGCGCGTGTGATGAAAAACGCTAGGAAAGCTTAATTGCTGATGGATGTTTGAAAATTTGCGGAAGAAAGTGTCAACCTCACAGGGTTTGTCACTAACGTCAGACAGGATTTCCTCTTCCTCACCCGATTCGCTGCAGCTGGTGTGAGCTTCCTTCCTTCTTCCCCTTCTCCTGAAGTCTTTTTTTTGGTTGTAGAGGTAGTCTACCTTGGAGGAAAGCCACTATGCCTGCCTAAAATACCTGTGAGCTAGTGGCCTCTTCCCCCAAGCAGCCACAAAGGGGAAAAAGCCATTGAAGGCAGAAAACCCCCCTGGTTGGTCTCTTGGGCTGTGCAGGTCTTGTTAACTTCTTGGGAAGTGAGGATGTCCAATAGCCACATTGAAATGCTCCAAAGTGGTAGGACAGGTCCCTGAGTCTGGCAGGGGGGTGACGTTAGCACCAGATATAAGTGGAACAGAAGTCACCCTGAGGTAGAGGAAGTATGCTCAAAGGAATAGTCACTGGCAGGTTAAGCCGTGGAAAGGAACTTCCAATCGGGGGAGCCGAGAGGCAATCCTAGCAGAGGAGGGAGAATGGAGCTGCACGTAGCAGAGAGCTACGAGAGGCGCTGTAGCACGAGGAGCCCAGAAAAAGGCACCGGAACCCAGGGAAAGAAAGAAGAGAAACCCCGGGAGAGGAGAGAACCGGAGGGAAGAGAGAAGTGAAGCTAGAATGGGGAGAGAGGAGGGAGATGCGGCGAAGTCGCAGAGAAGGAGGGGCCAACCAGCACCGCGGTAGGTACAGCAAGCGAAACAGGCAGGGTGAAAAAAGGCAGCAGCAGAGAGGGAAAGGCAGGAGAAGGCAGCTAGTAGACTGATCGGAGGGAATAAACCAAGCGGCTTACCCAAAGAGGAGGCAAAGTGGGTTGCAACGTGCCAGCCATCGGGAGAGCACTGCCCAAGTACGTGCGGCAGCGGACATATTGAAATAAACTAGAATGTGACAGCACAGTGGGAGAAAACGTAATGTGCAAAGTTAAACGAGGTGTGACCTCCACCTATTCCATAAGCGCCACCTATTGGAAAGCGTGAGAGAAAGATACAATACCAGTGACAGAGTGGTCCGGCGCTGCGTGGGTACTCAAAGGTCTCTGTAAAAGGTATCTAGTCAAGAAGTGGCATAAATGAAACTAAGAACATTGTGTGAAGTTAATTGAAATCGTCCTGCGACGGTTTAAGCAAAGCCCATTGCAAATTCGAAAGTCTTCGATCTTTGATATCAAGAGGAAAACGTAGAAAGTGAGATTACATGGTACGAGTCCGAACAAGGGGGACAAATGTGAATATTGTGCTAAAGAGATCAGAGCCCGAACGAGGGAGATCCATGGTCCGAGCCTGAAGGGGGGAGACCCATGATGAATACCGGAAGCGACAACTTGTGCATGCGAAAATCCTGATAAGGAAGGAACTTTGGTGCTTGTTTGTTATGACAGGTCCTCTGCAGTAAGAGACTGTTATTGGAAAGAAGGCTTCGACAAAAGGCCCTGATACCTATGCTTGGAACTGTATCCTCGTGGCAGAGAAGCCAGAGTGTGTGCAAAGCTCTAACGTGCTGGCTTGCCCCGTGCTGAAAGGTGGGGGAAGAGAAGCCAACTGCTGAACTATCCTGACATCTTATTTCTTCAACACTTTCGATTTTGCATACACTATTGTCCCACAACATTTTGTATTTAGAAGAAAGGATTGGCAATCGGTTTATTAGTGTAGGCCCTTTTATTTCGACAAGACACCACTAACACTGCGTTTTTTGATGGTTGTAGCTTGCTCTCATCCATAGATTTAGGTTAAGATAGGCGGTCAACCAACCCATTGAAGTTCAATAAACACCTTTGAACTATGATCACTTGTGTCTGACTGTTTGATACCATGCCTTCCTTATAGTACGCAGCACCACCCTCGATTTCTGGAAAGTCAGATACGGCTGCTTGCAGGACAAGACCTGGATTTCACCCACTTGTCTGGCAGTGGTGTGGCCACAAGGAACGCAGTCTTCTACGAGAGAAACTTGAGTTCGGCCTGATGCAGAGGTTTGAAAGGAGCACCCATGAGTCTTGTCAGGACTAAGTTGAGTTCCCATGTCGTGGCAGGTGCCTTCACCGGCGGGAAAGACTGAAAAATAAAACCTTTACTTGATGAGTCTGTGGCACCACAAGGATCTTCACGGGGATTTGGTGTAACGTGAGATGGCCGCCAGGTGTATCTTGATGGGCGCGTAAGACAGACCAGCTTTGCCAAGGAAAGCAAGTATGGAAGAATCTGTGGGGCCATGACCCTCAGAGGGGTAATCTTATGCAACCGGCACCAAGTAGAAAAAAAATGATTCACTTATGGCTGTAGCACTTTAGTGGCCACTAGTCCCTGCCTTTGGTGAGGACCTGCCTGCAGGCCACTGGCAGCTCAAAACCTCAGAACTCTAAGGCTGCAGGAGCCCTGCCCTCAGGTTCAGAGATCCTGAGTCGTGATAAAGGATTGCGCCTCTCTCTCTGGTGAGTAGATCCGAAGTACCAGCAACTTGACTGGAGGCGACACTGACAGGCTAAGTAGGTATGAGATACCAAATCTGCTTCGGGCACGCAGGGCGATGAGTATCACCTTGCACCGACACCAAGTGTGTTGATCACACATAGCAGGAGAGGAAATGGGCGAAAAACATACAGTAACAGACCTTCCCAGGGGAAGGAGGACACATCCCCCATGCTCCTCAGTTGGTGGAATATGCTGGCAGACTTCTGGCATTTTGAAGTTCACTGCTGTGGCAAAAAGATCGATCGGAGGTCTGCCCCATTTGACAAACAGACAGTCCACCTGATCCTGACGAAGTTCCCATTCATGGCAGGAGCGCAGTTCCCTACTGAGGGATTCAACAATGGTGTACTTGATGCCTGCCAGGTGGAACGAGACAAAAACATCCCCTGTCCGATGGCCCAATGCCAGAAGCCCTGAGTTTCCTTGGAGAGCGCTGGGGATTGAGTGCCCCCCCTTACTTCCTGATGTAGAACATGGTGGTGTTGTTGTCCGTGAAGATCCCCACCACCTTGCCTCTCAAGAGACGGTAGAACATTCTTGAGGGCACAGAAAATTGCCTGTAGCTCCAGGATGTTGATGTGCAGATCCTTCTCCGGAAGTCTCTGGCGTGTAGACGTCCGGTGTGAGCTCCCCAAACTTCTAGAGAGGCATCTGTGGTGACCATCTCCTGGTATGATAGGGTTTGAAATCCAATCCTCTGGGCAATGTGGGAGCGTACCCCCACCACTCTATCATCCGCCGGAACTCCTCGTTAAGGGGGGAGATATTGTCCGCAAAATTCATGGACACTTGTATCCAACGTGCATCCAAGAATTCCTGTAGGGGTCTCATCTGCAACCTGCAGAGGCAAACGATATAGATGCAGGAGGACATCATGCCCAGCAACGACTTGGTGGCCCGAACCATGGCAGTCTACGCCGACGACAGTCGCTGCACCTTCCCTTGAATGGCCGTTAGCCTCTCCTCCGAGGGGGATGCCAGGCAAGCCACTGTGTTGAGTTTGGCGCAGAGTAACAGCGTGTTCTGCGATGGCATTAAGCAGGACATGTTTCCTGTGGATGGGGACATGGAAGTACACATCCTCTAGGGGGACATGAAAGTACACATCCTCTAGGTCCAACGACATCAAGAAATCCCCTTCCTTTAGTTGGCCAACCACGTGTTGCAACGTGACCATCCTGAATTTTTGTGACTTCATGTACTTCCTCTGGCGGCGTAGGTCTAGGATGGGTCTCTAACTCCCAGTCTTCTTTATGACCAGAAAGGACTCCGGAGCCCCGGAGTCATTGGCAAACGAGTGCCCCTTTCCGTAACATGGCTCGCACTTCTTCTAGGAGCTGAGGGATGTGGTGCTGCCGACGGGGAACCGGTGGAATACGAGGGCACCTATGTTAGAACTCTAAGGTGTGTCCCTAAGCAAGAGCATCCTGCGCCCATTTGTCGGTGGTGATCTTCCATTCGCTGACGAACCTCATCAGCCGGCCTCCCACCGGAGTGCACGAGTGGGGGTCCGGCATCTTGGCCGGTTCAAGCTTGCTGGGTGTCAGCGCCCTGCCCTGCCGGCAACACCGACCTCCTCTACCGTAGGCCTGGGAGCGACTCCTGTAGGCTTCCTGCGTGGAAGATCAGGGACGTTTCCTGTACAATGTGGAGTATCCCTTGGATGATCTGCTTGATTTTCCCTTGGAGGAGCGTAAAGACGACGAGCGATGCTGTTGCAGAGTGCCAAGGGTACGGGCCGTCTCTGCCTTTATGGCTTAAAGGGAATCGTCGACCGCCTTCCCAAACAGATATTTGCCGTCAAAAAGGCAAGTCTAGCACCTTTGCATTAATGTCCTGGCGAAAGTTAGTGGCCTTCAACCATCCCTGCCGACGAAGGCAAGCACTGTTCCCCATCTGTCTAAATTCTGTTTCTGCGATGTCCACTGCAACTGTAAGGGCATGGTCCTACGCCACCTCCCCTTCCTGGAAGAGGGCGATAGCCTCGATTTTCTGGTCGTCAGGAAGGAATTCCAGGATAGGGCCCAGCTTGTAGCAAAGCTCCCAGTCATATCGGGACAAGATAGCCAGAGCATTGACCGCTTTGATCGTGGATGCCACCGTGTAGATGACACTCTTCCCCATGGCATCTTCTTCCCCTCGTTGTCCGGGGGGACTGATGATGCGGATGCCAGGTTGGCTGAACGTTTTCTTGCACGGCCGTCACTACCAAGTCAGTCAACGGTTGTGACCTAAAGCACTTTGGTGCTGAATCCGGCACCCTGTACTTCTACAACTTGTCTCGTTTGGGTGGAGCCGTGCATGGGTTTTTCATGAGCGCCAGGCCTTCCTCCCAAATGTCGTCCAAAAAGAGTAACGGCATGATCGTCTTCCTCTTGTACTCCCGTTGCTGGTATAGGAAGTCCTCCTTTTTGGTTTCCTGGGGCACCAGCTGGAACAGTTTAGAGGCCCAGGAGATTGAGTGGAAAGATCCCAACTCATCTGGTGGAGTGCCTCTAAGAGGTGTGTACAGGTGCGGTGATTCGTTGTGCGCCGACACCAAGTACTCATCTGGGTCGGTTCACGAAGCCGTCATAGGCGTGGACGTACCAGTGTCCATGTGTTTACCCGGGTCCGCTGGTGGAGTCGGGTCCCGACGTGGAAGAGGCTGATGCAGTGGCATTGGGTGACGCTTCCTCTCCTTACATGGAGGCTAGTCAGGGGCCTGCCATACATCAGGTGCCAGTGTTGGAGGAAACCTTTGCTGAATCTCCGTCACTACGGTGTGGAGAGTTTACACAATGTCCATGGATATGTCCCTTGGCTGTGGAGGGCTTGATGAAGTGTCAGGCTCTGCGCTGCCGTCCTCCTCCTCCTCCTCCTCCTCCTCCTCCTCCTCGTCATGCACTGTATGGACGGACACTTAGTTGTCGCCCATGGAGTATATGTCCGTTGGCTGATTGTATAAAACCTTGGTGGGCTGCTTTGGGGGCTCCTCGCGCCCCCTTTTTCCCTCCTGAGGGTTGTGTACCGGTGTCTCCCCCGCACCTTCAGGGGTGCCCGCAGCCTTCACTGCTGCCTCAGTGCCCATGTCGTGCCTGGGAGGCAGGGAAACTCTGATGTAGGGACCACCCTCATTTTGCCGGTACCACATGCCGTAACGGACGCCACAGAGGAGGTTGACGAAGCATTCGACTGTCTTTGACTGCGCCGGGTGAGTCTGGTGCAAGGCCTTCTTTTCATCCGGCCTTTGTTTCTCAGATTTCTCCCGTAACTTGGCCGGGGTGGAGGAACTCGATGGCAGACTGCCTGAGGTGGCGGACGGCGATGGTGATCGCGGTGGATCCAGACTAGGACCTGCATCGCAGCGAACCATGCTGAATCGACCTTGCAGTTCTTGGCCTCGTCTTGGACCCCTCACCCCCCCACCGCCCTACAGATGTGGCGTCCTCAAAGGACTTCGACCTCCTCCCGGAGGGAGAGCACTCCACGAACCGAACAGTCCTGGGTGAGGCATGACCTTGCTCAGAGGAGAGGTCAGGGGCCTTGTTCGACTTCAGCCATGTGCTTTGCTTCTGCTTAGCCAGGTGGGGAGAACGTTAGGCTTACCTTTCCCCTGCCCCTGGCAAAACTACTAATTGGACTCATACAGGCAAAGATCACACATAGACCATGAATTATAGTAAAAAATTTAAATGGCTCATTATAGGCCCTTTATTCACTCCTTATATATGGACACATCATACACAAAATAAACATATAGTCAGTTGTACAGAAACATAGAAAAAGAGAACATCACCGTTATCAATGTTGCAGAAGACACCTTCATCTTTGCCACTACAACACTGCTTAGTCCCAAAGCAGGTAGGCGAAGAGATCACACGTGATAACAGGGTCTGGAGCTGAGCCCTCCCTCGCCTGCATCACCCGGAGGTCCAGATTCTAACTGCTTTTCACAGAGGAAAAACGACTTCTCTTTATGGGGGCATGTCCCTGCCCTTTTCAGTTATAACTGCCCTCAGCCAAAGAGCAGATCACAAGTGGAAGGTGGCAAAGAGTGGAAAACCCCAGATTTCCTCTCCTTGCATTCTCCCAGGACCCCTTATGACTGCACCTGCAGAGTGGTCCAACTCACTCTTTGGCTCGTCCTTCAGCGGACAATACAATAAACAATTCTCCACATAAGTCCACTCAGCAACAATATTTATGTGTCCTTGCTTTGCCTTCACGGCCGGGATGCACGTTTACTCGGCTGAGCCCATGAAAAACATAGGTTCTCATTACGGTGATGGGAGATGAGTGTCCAAGATGGCTGCACACCGGCGCCATGTTATTTTAGCTCTGTTTTCGAATAAGCATTACACCATGCCACCAGCCTGTCATACCGGTCTTTCTTCATTTTCTTCAAGAATCCCAGGCATATCTCGCTCCCGTCATTGTGGTCCGGTGCAGGAAGTACAGACACATTTGAGGTTGTCCTCCACAAAGACGTTCCTTAGCCCGCATTGGGCGCAGGGCCTGAAAATGGTCCTTCCCTCCTTTTTCTACTCCGTCATGGTCGGAGTGCGCGAAGTAGGCTCAAGTCGGCCTTCCAGGAACTTTGACGAACAACTTTCCTTCACAGACAACGCATCCCTGTTGCCGGCCGATGAAGACAGGAGCACAAGGACTGCGGTGGAACAAAAATAGACAGTTTCCTGCAAAAAATGTGTAAAAAAAAAGTACTGAAGGACTCCCAACACTAAATCGTGCAGTAAAAATATGCAGATGGCTGCCAGAGGCGGGGCGTAGGGAGAGGACTGTCAATGGATGAGGGCAGTATGACCCAGAGGACAGCGATTGGTTTGGAGGAGAAATACAGTTTTAAAGTGAAAGTGAAACTGTTTTTTCTTTTACCAAGGATTCCCAGCCTGACAACAGGGAACATTCATGACAATGTGAATCGATGCCAGTCCCCAAGCTGGAGAAATCGCAAGACTCCAAGTCATACAACACAGTGCTATTAGAGCTATTGTAGGGATGAAAAAATATAAACATGTCTCAGAGGCTCGCAAGGGTTTACACTGGCTCCCTGTGGATGCTAGAATACACTTGACTGTTAACAATAGTGTATAAATGCCTGAGGGGGGGGGATCCAATCCACACTTCCTGGCAGAAAGGTTAGTTAAGAAGCCCGTCAAACAGACATCCGAGATCAGACAACACCAACATGGTTGTTGTGCCAAGAGCCAAGTTATACCAAGTCAATAAAAGTGTGCTTTGTATAGCAACACCCAGACTTTGGAACTCTATCCTGCTCGATCTCAGAAGTGTAAAATCATTATGCATGTTCAAGAAGAAAGTGAAGACCTTTCTCTTTAAGTAATCTTGATATCTAACAACCCTTGCCTCGCAGGATTTCAGGCACTACCCACTGGAGGATGGTTTGTTCTATGATGTATGTCTAGTTTAATTCTTGGTATGATTTTCTCCTCCAGCGCCCGTATGCCTCCGGGCCTTTCTGGGTTGCGCCGTATACATACATTAAAGTAAAGTAAATTAAAGTCTGTGAATGAACTTAAAGCAAGCACACTTTCAGCAACATGTTTTCTACTCATAATTTGATCACATTTTAGGAATGTTTCAGAGTGTCATGCTGAGAACCTGGTGTCTGCAGAAGCTGCTGAACCCCCGACAATCCACCCAAAATGTGGCACTCTGAGCTGACATAAATATAACTGCTCAGTTTACCTCACTTTCAGGGGAAAGGGGGAAGGGACAAAGAAACAAACACCAGACTGGAAGCTATCAACTCGCTGGTTCTTCACCTGTAGTTAAAACATAAACATGCAATATACCTCATTACTCATGGGTTACTATACTAACCTTAAACTCTAAATCCTTTATCAAAATAGTTTAAAAACCATACCTGGTTCTTCTCTTCAGAATGCCCAGAGAAGAGAAAAGCAGACAAGACTTCCTTACTTGTGGACCAGAATCTTATAGATAATTCAGCCTTCTCAGTAGGTCCATGAATGTAAATTAACTTTGTAGTTAGTCTGCTCAACTCTAAGATTCTTGAACAAGGTCTTCAAGTAAGATTTAGGAAGTTCTTTTAAGTTCTTGTATTTGTTTTTAATATTTTCTTTGTAGAGTGTCTTTTTCTCAGGAACAAATTTAACTTGCGATGGAATCTTCACGTGGAAAAAACGCACTCGCGCTAAAGTCCAACTCACGAATAAATACGTACACGCGCAAAATACACACGCGCTATTTTCTCACGCAGAAAAAACCCTTGAGTAAACGAACAGTAAATGCTAGTCCAAAGTACACGCTCGCGCTTCACTCTCACGCGCAGAGACAAATGCGCGGGCGCAAAGTAACGGACAAAAAACTCACGCGCTAGTTTGAATTGACACGTAGCGATAAAAACAAATGTACGCGCTTCAATCTTTTTAGATACAGATTTGCGATTTCAATCCCTTAGATAAATATAACCTTTTTACAAAGTTCAACAAAACTGGAAGGTCACTTATCTTGTGAATAAGACTTGAAAACTTCTTTTCTCAGAAAAAATTGAAGTTTCTGACTCCTGTCCTGTGTCTCCACCAAACTCCAAACACGACTCCAGTTATACTTTCAGATCTTCTGCTCAACTGCAAGAAACTTGTCACCCTTGACAAAGTTAAGCAGGAGCAACAAGGCACACAACCTCTCAGCTGGGCAAGGACGATGAAAGGCAGTTTAGAATGTTCATTGTCCTCCCTATAAACAATCTCCAGCCAATCAGAATTCAGACTGAGAACCTCCATCTTGGCTTGGGGCAATCTCCATAGACTGCAATGAAGGTTAAGGGCAAAATTGGCTGTTTAAAAATATAACCCATAATAACTTCCTAAAACCTTTCTATACTAAATATGTGTCTCCCCTGACCCAATGTAAATGAGTATATGATACTGTATGTAAAGAATATGTCACTCCAACCTGACAGTACCTGACAGTACCCCCCCTCCTAACGCCCAGTTCCTGGGCCACTCTTCAATGGAAATTTTTTATGGAATCTTTCTACCAAACGAGGAGCATGCACATCACTTGCTTTCTCCCAAGTGCGCTCTTCAGGACCAAAGCCCTCCCAATCAATGAGATACTGTAGCTTTCCTCTTACTCTTCTAGAGTCCGGAATTCTCTTAACCAGAAATTCTTCGGAAGCATCTTCCTCAAATCACAACTGCCAAAAGAGTAGGTGTTAATCTAGTTCCTTTAACCACAGGTTTTAATAAACTAACATGGAACGTTGGATGAGTTTTCATATGACTGGGTAATTTAAGACGAACAGCCACTGGATTAATCACCTTTTCAACAACAAACGGTCCTACGAAACAAGGACAAAACTTATTTCTTCCTTTAATTCTCAAAAACTTGGCTGATAACCACACCAAATCTCCTTCACTATATTGAGGACTAATCTTCCTTTTACGGTCAGCAAACCCTTTGTATTTTTGTTTACTCTCCACCAACACCCCTTTTGCCTTTTCCAAATTTCTTTTCATAACTTCTAGTCTCCTTTCGACTTCTGGGTTTTCTGAATCATTATTAATCTCAATACTAAGAAAACGAGGATGAAAACCTCGTCCCAAATAAAACGGAGACATAGAGGTGGCATCCTTACTACAGTTGTTATATGCGAATTCTGCAACCCACAACAAATCTACCCACTCTTCACCTGTCTGCAGATAACACCTCAAATATTTTTCCAACTCCTGATTTATCCTTTCTACCTGCCCATTGGTTTCTGGATGGTAACCTGATGATAAACATACCTCCACTCCAAATCTCTTACAAGAAGCTCTCCAAAACTTAGAAATAAATTGAGAACCTCTATCTGAGATGACCTGACTGGGAATTCCATGTAATCTTACCACTTCTTGCAAGAAACTATGAGCTAAACTATCAGCGGTAACCTCTCCCTTCATTGGAATGAAATGTGCTTCTTTAGTGAGTAAATCAACTACAACCAATACCGAAGTACAACCTTTATCTTGTGGAAGATTTGTGATGAAATCTAAAGACACAGAGTACCAAGGCCGCGGTGGAACTGGTAACGGCTCCAATAACCCAGAAGGCTTTCCGATGAGATTCTTAGATCTAGCACAAATTTCACAGGTCTTAACAAAATTAAGGGTATCTTGTCGAATTCGTTCCCACCAAAAATGTCTTCTGATCAACTCAAGAGTCTTCCGATACCCTGGATGTCCTGCCAAGACTGATTCGTGACACTCCTTCAACATTTTTTCTCTAAGTTCAATAGATGGTAAATAGAGTCTGTCATCTAAATAAGGTAAACCATCTTTAATTTTGTGAGCTGGATCCAAAGGAACCCAATCTTCAAGTTGTGTCTCAGAAATGGATTCCCTTACTTTCTTGAAGATTTCGTTCTCCTTTTCAACCCCAGCAAGAACAAAACGTTCTGGAGCGATCAATGGAAGAGGCTCACAGACCGACTTAACCTCACTTTCTGGAAACTGCCGTGACAGAGCATCTGCCTTTTTATTTTGATTACCTGGCTTGAAAGTAACTAACTATAAAGTCATAATCCGCAAAAAATAATGACCACCTAAGTTGTCGAGGTGTCAGAGTTTTTGCTGTCTTCAAAAAGAGTAAATTTTGGTGGTCAGTTAATACAGTCACAGTGTGAAGTGCTCCTTTTAAAAAATTTCGCCATTCTTCAAATGCTGCTTTGATAGCAAGAAGCTCTCGGTCTGAAATGGTGTAATTTTCTTCTGCAGTTGAAAATCTCTTAGAAAAGTAAGCCACTGGATGCAATTGTCCTGTAACATTATGCCTCTGAGACAACACTGCTCCCATTGCCACATTGGAAGCATCAGCCTCTACAAAAAATGGTTTGGAAGTATCAGGATGAATCAAAATAGGAGAGGTAATGAATTTCTCCTTCAAAATTTGAAAAGCCTCATCAGCCTTAGCTTCCCAAACAAATGGAACTCCTTTTCTTAAAAGTCGAGTAATTGGAGCTGCTAAACTGGAGAAGCCTTCAATGAATCTTCGGTAAAAATTGGCAAATCCCAAAAAGCTCTGGATCTCCTTCACCTTAGTTGGAGTAGGCCAATCACGAATGGCTTCCACCTTTTTTGGATTCATTTCCAGACCACAAGGAGTAATCACAAATCCTAAAAATTCTACCGAATCCGTATGGAACTGACTCTTCTCCAATTTAGCGAAAAGATTATTCTCTCTCAATTTCCTCAAGACCTGTCGAACGTGAATTTTGTATTTCTCCAAATTCTGTGAAAAAATCAAAATGTCATCAATATAGACGAAAACAAAAACATCAAGAAATTCCTGAAGAACCTCATCGATAAAAAATTGAAAAGCCGCTGGGGCATTGCAAAGACCGAAAGGCATCACTTGGTACTCGTACAGGCCAAATCTGGTTTTAAATGCCATCTTCCACTCATCCCCCTCTTGGACCCTTGCAAGATAAGCTCCACGTAAATCCAACTTAGAAAATATGGTCGCACCTTGGATTTGATTTAACATTTCTGAAATGAGAGGGAGAGGATACCGATTTTTCACTGTCATTCTATTTACTGCCCTGTAATCTATACAAGTTCTGAGAGAACCATCAGCTTTAGGCACAAAGAACAATGGTGAGGCTGCCGGCGATTGAGAGTGCCGAATAAATCCCTTAGCCAAATTTTCCTTTAAATATTCTTTCAAATAATCATTCTCTTTTTCAGTTAAGGCATAAACCCTACTGCTTGATAAAATAGCTCCAGGCTCCAACTCCATCTTGCAGTCAAAAGGCCTATGAGGAGGCAAATCTCCAGCTTCCTTTTCATCAAAAACATCCCAAAAATCTTGATAACAAGTTGGAAGTTCACCCACAACTGCTCCAATGTCAAAACCTATTTCCCCTCTTTCTGCAAGCGAGAATGAAACGGAATTCACAACTTTTTCTTTCTCTTCAAAAGATTTTCCTGAAAGACAATGGTCCTGACAAAAGGTTGATTCTAAGGATACAATTCTTGCACTCCAATCAATTCTGGGATTATGAAGTGTAAGCCAGGGCATACCCAAAATAATTTTCAAGATTGGAGCGTCAATTAACTCAAAAGAGATATTTTCTTTATGACCTCCAGTCATCTCCATCTCAAGTAACTCTGTATTATGAGTGATTGGACCTGAAGAAAGAGATGTCCCATCAACTGCTCTGACCTGCTCCATTTCTTTCTTAGCAACTATAGGAACACCTAGAGTTTTAGCCAATCCTCTATCCATAAAATTACCTGTAGCTCCTGAATCAACAATAATTGGCCCAGAACCTAAAAATACCTTTTCAAACATCAAGGATATGTTCACCGTTATGTGAGGAACCGCTGTCTGTATTTTGTTTGCCACTTGTTGTACTCTGCCTGAAGATTTGGAGATCTTCTTGGGGGTAAAAGGACAGGTTTCAAGAAAATGACCACTCCTACCACAGTATAAGCACAAATTATTCTCCCTTCTTCTTGCCTTCTCTTCCTTGGACAACGGACCTCTCACCCGGCTCTGCTGGTCAATTATCTTTGACTTCACTTCTCTGTTCACCACCTCAACTTTAGGCCTCTCCATTCTTCCCGGAAACCTAACCTCTCCCTGAGTATGTCTACGCTCAGAAAGTCTTTCTGTTAAACGAAAATCCAACTGTACCACCAAATCAATTAAGGCATCTAAAGTATTTGGTGGCTCCAAAACTCCAGCCAGAGCATCTTTTAACTCATCCTTTAAGCCCCTATAAAATAAGGAAGCCCTCTTCTCCTCTGGCCATTTACTTTCTAAAATTAAAGTTCTAAATTGAGTGATATAAGAAATCAACTCCTTTCCTCCCTGGCGCAGTTCCAGTAATTCTCCATCAACCTCTAAAGATAACTGTCTCTTATCAAACATTTTCTTAAATTCTGTCTGGAAAAGGGAATAATTATTCAAAGCCAAATTCTTTTGACTAACCAATAGACTTCCCGACGCAGAAGCTTCTCCAGATAAATACACGTCGAGTACAGCGAGTGCTGTTTGCTGGAGGAAGACTTCGCGTGGATCGCCTGCGCTGTCGGAGGGAGACTGCGTGTGGATTGCCTGCGCTCGTCTGCGCTGCAGTAAACGCTGAACTTTTTTCTGCCAGGAGGACGTCTTTAACAGTTGCACCTAGTGTGCCTGACCAAGGTCCTTTCCTGTCTGTGAGGCCGCCCCTCACTAACTCCGCCCTTCCCACCATCCATAACTATCACGCCTTCCGCGCACAGGCGCCGCGCACACGTCGAGTACAGAGAGTGCTGTTTGCTGGAGGAAGACTTCGCTTGGATCGCCTGCGCTGTCGGAGGGAGACTGCGTGTGGATTGCCTGCGCTCGTCTGCGCTGCAGTAAACGCTGAACTTTTTTCTGCCAGGAGGACATCTTTAACAGTTGCACCTAGTGTGCCTGACCAAGGTCCTTTCCTGTCTGTGAGGCCGCCCCTCACTAACTCCGCCCTTCCCACCATCCATAACTATCACGCCTTTCGCGCACAGGCGCCGCGCACACGTCGAGTACAGCGAGTGCTGTTTGCTGGAGGAAGACTTCACTTGGATCGCCTGCGCTGTCGGAGGGAGACTGCGTGTGGATTGCCTGCGCTCGTCTGCGCTGCAGTAAACGCTGAACTTTTTTCTGCCAGGAGGACGTCTTTAACAGTTGCACCTAGTGTGCCTGACCAAGGTGACTGTGTTCTTGGGGGCTCACCATACATATCCAGGGGAGGGGCAGTGCTTGCGTGTGCACTCCCAGGAGCTGCCTGTGTCCCAAAGGGAAAAAGGGTGGTTCTATTGTGACTCGTGTACACTCTTAGGAGTCTCCCAGTGTTTCAAAGGGAAAAAGGGTGGTCCTATTGTGACACGTCATAAACTATGTTCCCTCCCTCTTCATGATCACAATGTTGGTCGCAAGTGTTTATTGTGTTCTTTGTTTGTTTTACTTTTAAAGGTCCTTTCCTGTCTGTGAGGCCGCCCCTCACTAACTCCGCCCTTCCCACCATCCATAACTATCACGCCTTCCGCGCACAGGCGCCGCGCACACGTCGAGTACAGCGAGTGCTGTTTGCTGTTCGCGGTGCGCGGAGCGGCGGGGCGGAATCCTTTTCCCTGTGGGGGTCCACCACGGTAGATTTTCCTTCTCCCAGGTTAAACAAGAAGAGGTGGGTTACCTGACTATTATTACTATATTACGCAGAGCGCGGAGTGGTTAAGAGGGGAGAAAAAAAAGAAGAAAAAAAAAAAAATGTCCTACCGCCTTACAACAAATATGCCCCCTCACAGTACCGATATTTATCTTCTACCTAAAACCTGCTCTACTTCCTGTATGGTCGTGGAAACAGATCCTGGTCCGCAATTTTTACCTAAAACCGGCTCTACTTCCTGTATGGTCGTGGAAACAGATCCTGGACCTCAACCTTTTTACTCGGCACACTCTGCCATTGATTCGGGGAAATTATTTCAAGTCGAGCCTATTTTCTCATTTGAACACGATGTGCATGACCCTATAGTTTCGATTTCTGCCATGTCAACATCGAACTTGAGAACCTCTGGTATTGGATCACAGAGGCAACATACGGAATTTCCAAGCCATTTTAAAACTCCTAGTGTAACTAATAATCCTTGTCCACTATCAGATATCACCATGTTGGCCTCGACGCGAAATGTTTCACGCCTTTCCTCATCCCATATTGGCATTTCACCAATTCCCTTTCCACCCTTACTACAAGATCGCTCCAATCCATTGACGGAATCAACACAAAATGAGTCTATCATGGATGGGAGCATGTCGATTTATCCACCTGCTAATTCATTAGGAACCATGTCTCTTAAAAATGATTGGTTTCGTTCCCATTCCCCTCAATCTTTGTTACCTTCTTTTGTTTTACCGACCCCAAGAGCTCTTAAAGAAGTATCGACAGATACACGATTACATGATATGGTTATGACACAACCAGCTATGTCTGCTATCAATACCACCCTCATGAGCTTGTGTAAGCTATTTGAATCTCTAGATACAAAGGTCTCTCATCAATCTAAACAGTTTGACGATTTAATGAGATGGTTGTCGGTTCATTATGTCTCTGTTGCTGCCAAAAACATCACCTAGCCAAGTAAGCAAAGTATGACCGATCCCGCGCAACAACGTGAGGATCTAATAACATCTTTATCACCAGTAGCCAAATCTGTCCATACTGCTAATGCACCCATTGCTGGATTTTGTGCCCTTCCTCTGATTCCTGGTATCATTTGCCCTTGTGAGGCTTCTTATGACATAACATCAGCACCTCAAAAGTGTTCTGCACAGATAAAAAATCAGATTCCATCAGATAACAAAATACCCAGTCCAGCTCTGACAAGATCTGATATTAGAAAAAATGGTCAGGGCCGCAGTCATCTGGACGCCTTGAACGTTCGGAACCCAAAGGTCATGCCAAAAAAACCCTTGGCACTAAAAAAGACCAAAAACATGGTTGGTCTGAAACAAACCAAAAAAACATTGAATTCCTTTTTTAAAGCCCTGGGTAAGTCGACAGCGCAACAAGAAAGGGAATTTGTACCCCCAGGGCCTCCCCATGTTTTGACACACACCACTAAGAACGCACCAGTTCCGGGGAGAGATGGCGAGAGCTGGTCAATGAAACTCCAACAGAGTGAGCAACCCCACGTTTTGCCTTTCACCTTTACAAACGTGTCGGCCTCGGGGAGTGCCCCCTTAGACTTTCAACCATCGAAGAAGATTGCTCAGGAGTATCCTTTGAACTTTGGACAGAGTAGGCCGATGACACACCAACAGACGGAGATACCGTTTATAGCAAACAAGATCCTTAAGTCATCATTTCCAATGCCGGCCATGCTGTCAGAAGAACATTTGTTGACCTCCACGTCCGTCTTTAATTGCGACAAAAGGTATTCTATCTCCTTTGTCCCAATTAATATCTGCCATAGACCGGAATATAGAGGCTGACAGACAACTGGTGACACTAAAAGCACAAAATGAAGCACATCATAGACTTTTTGTGCCCAAAGGTGTCCCAAACACAAGAGAGCCAAGTCAGACCATTATACCTCTTCATAGAGATTCCTTAAGCTCCTCTACTACTAATGGGCCGCTGATGAACATGGACTCTAATATTACTGACTTCGGCCACCAAAAGAAAGCCAAAATGCCAGTTCCCCCAGCTGATCTGGTTTCTTCTGTACAGTTGCATACTCTCAAACAACAAATAGATGCCTATCTGGCCAATAGTTTAGCTCAAGCACAAAATGTTTTGAGGTCATCGACAGTAGCTGCTGAAACTCAACATCCATTGCAGCCTACTATAAGTCAACACCCAACAAGTGCATGTGTTCATGGAAATCATGAGTCTAATCATCCTGATATGCCCCACTTGCAGTGGGCTCCAGAGAAAAATTCGAGTCAGATAATATCACGTCATTTACATCCACGTCGTGCTTCCTTTTTCACACTCATTCTGAAATGTAGAGAGGGAAATTTCCCCAGCTATGATTTAAATCGCAATAGCGTTCTCAACATTTTTAGAGACATTGAGGATTTGAAAAAGGTGGCATCACATGATATTGACCAAATTGAATTTGTTTCTGATTTAACAAATTCAATTGTGAGGCTATGGATACCATCTGCTCTAGTTCATGATGCCATCTGGCAATGTAAAATGTCATTATTCAGTATGGGTTTTCTCCTTGCAGAAGATCCAGCTAAGGAGCGCTTGCCAATTCAACAGCTTAGGCATAAACCCAATATATACAGTGGCGCTCAACGTCCTTCGGGTAATGTACAGAACGATGATATTTCCCACCTGTAACCATCAACGTCAGAAGTGACAGAGGTCGCTTATTTTCTGAGTTGGAACACAAGAGGACACTCTCACTTACCTTCCACTTTTGCACAATTTACTGTCAAATATCATCTAATTGCCTTACAAGAAACCTGGCTAACCGCCTGTCCTGTTTGGGATGGCTATGAAATCTCCCTTCTTCCTGCCAAGTCTAGCAAAGGCCGTCCGTCATCAGGCTTATTAGTGGGGGTACATCATGCCAGTGGTTTTTGCATTGCCCCGTGGGCCTCAGTTGATGTCCAGATTCAGTTGGTCCTCATCTGGGATCATTCTCAAGAATTAGCACTCATAAATGTTTATCGTAATCCGTCCATGATGGATGATGAGGCTTTTTTTGAAGGTATGAATAAAATGCTTAACCTGATATTAACTAGGAAATCTGTATCCCACATTATTGTTGCGGGGGACCTTAACTTGGATTGTCGAGATTTACTAACACCTTCTTCAGTGGCCTTAAAATGGACAACTCTGATGACTGAAAGGAACCTACATAGATTAAATGGGTCCATAAAGGGTGACACCCAATCTCACTACACCTGGCATCGAGGTTCAACCACGAGCACTCTAGATTATATATACACGAACTCTTTTCTGTTTCAAAGAGCGCAAGAGCTCACCATTTGTCCACATCCTAATAGTGATCATTGTCTTTTAATTGTGAAATTTGCATGGATATTTGAACATGAATCCCATCGCCAGGTCCATCGTGACGTAGCATCTATTAATACGGCACGAAATCGTCTCAGATGGACCTCGCAGAAATTACATTCATTCATTCATGTTCACTCTAGAAGCAAATGATTGGCATACCAATGGGGTATCTTATAATGATCTGTTAAAGCCCCACAGACAAAACATCACAATCTTACGCCACAATCGCATTTATCATTCACATACTTTTGACCCTGCAATCAAGAAATTAAAAGCTGAATATAGGAACATTAAGAAACAGATTATTGCTCAACATGGTCCATTTTGTTATCAGCTATTAAAGACTGCCAAATGCCGCTATAAAAACTGGCTCAAACAGAGGAAATCCTTACAGTTTCACCATGACAGTGTCTCTTGGCTTGGTGCAGTGAGGAAAAAAAATGCGGCACAGATGTGGCAAATGCTGAATAATGCCAAAATCAACTTACAGGGTGACGCTCAGATCAACGGCGTCACCGAAAAAGAATGGATCTCACACTGCTCGACATTATATGCTGATCCGATCTATGACAAATTGCTTTATACATCAGCTTCACGATCACCCTGGCAACTTTGTTTGTCAGAAGACTTAATTCTAGCTTCCCTCAAACAAATCAGTTCATCGAAAGCCCAAGGACCAGATGGGTTGTCTAACTATATGTTTAAGGCTTCTCCACATGAATGGGCTCGTATTTTGTTTCTAATTTTTAATAAAGTTCTGGCCATCCGTAAAATTCCTGCTTCTTGGAAGACCTCGATCATCATCCCCATTTTCAAGAAGGGCGATCGTACCATCCCTGCCAATTATCGGCCGATCGCTCTTCTTGATGCTCTGGGGAAGGTATTCGCAAAGATTGTTTTGGCCGAATTCAATGCGTGGACTTGCCGTGCTCTGCTGCGTGATCCAAATCAAACGGGATTCGTAGCGGGCATGGGCACATCCATAAACTTATTTACTCTCAATGCCATCAAATTACATTGCATTCACCAAAAGCAAACCGTTTATTTTGCTTTTATTGATCTCAATTCAGCTTTCGATTCAGTTAGTCGGGTGCTTCTGTTGGCCAAATTGCGCAGAGATCAGTGTCCCGAGACATTGTTAGACATCATACATCAGTTCCATTACAATACTTCAATTACAGTTCGTCTAACCTTAGACGGTATGCTATCTGGAAAAATTCCTACATCACGAGGCCTAAAGCAAGGTTGTTTATTGGCATCTGCCATTTTTAATTATTTCATTCAAGATTTAAGATTTGATTTAGTGAAAACCATTTCAGATTCACCGAAATTGAATGGTTACACAATTCAGTCCCTCCTCTACGCTGATGATTTGGTTTTGGTTTCAAAGACTCAAGTAGGGCTCCAACGACTTTTGGATACATTTTACTCTTATACTGTGCATAATGAACTCAAAGTCAATTTTACTAAAACTCAAATTGTGGCCGTTTGTCCAAAAAGGCGTTGTTTCTCTTCTTATATTTGGCACATGAACCAAGTTCAGATTAGCAGAGTACCCTCATATACTTATTTGGGAATTGTATTTGAGAATGTACAATCTCCCGCAAGTCATCTGGCATGTTTGACATGCAGGCTAACTGGCTTCATATCTCAGGCAACTATTTTAATGCACAAATTTGGTAAATTTTCAGTCCTTCCTCCATGGCAGTTCTGGACTGCAAAAATAGTCCCGGCCCTACTGTATGGCTTGGAAACCTCTCAAGAAATTTCACCCAAGCATTTGGCCAAATGGGAGGCGCGTTATTGGCGTCACATTTTGCATCTGCCTAACTGTATCCCGGTGAGTTGGCTGAGATATGAGCTTGGCCTGATTTCATTACATGCTATCCTGAATTGGCACAAATGTGCCTTTTTTAGAAAATGCATTATGTCAACCACATCACGAATCTTGCTGCAATATTTATCATCTTATATGTTTTCAACAAATCACGATTTTGTTAAGACATGGCTAATGTCTGTCTATGTGGTACTAATTAAAGCCGAAGTATCCATTGAGCTATTAACTTGCAATCCAGACACAGCCAAAAGCAAAATTTATGCCATAGACTGGATTACAACTCGACAGAGTTGTCTTATGTATCAGGATGCTGACGCTAATAGATTTCCGCATAAGAAAATGCGAACCCTGCCTTCATATTTAGTACGTTGCCCTTCTCCGAATTACCGTCATCATATTTTAAAATTACGTTTCAATTTATGGGGCACCAGAGAACTACTCTATAAAAGGAATCAACTGCAGGGAGTTGGAAATTTTTGTCGTTTTTGCACAACATACAACACTCCCGAAACCATGAGGCATCTTATCACAGAATGCACAGTTCTGCGTCCCCTGCGCGAAATTTATTTTGCGCGACATTGCAACTACCTCCAACTTGCTACACAAGAGTTGTCATGGTTTCTTGTTTTGGGCTCGGGATATCAGCCATTACAAATTACAACTGTTAATTTTCTTTTGAGTTTAAAGTTGGAACCGATAGTGACTTTGAGTCAGTAAAAGTTAGTGAAATAATAAGTCATGAATTTATCAAATAACAATGAAATGTATATTTGTCAGTTGTGTTCTATTTATTGGTTTTATTGTCTTTTTTCTAAATACATTTGGATTATGTATATTTGAAAGGTTGATTAATTTCAACTATAACAAATAAAAAAAAAAAAAAAAAAAAGAAAAATATGATAAGATGAATGTTACCTTTGAAGCATCTGTGGAAAACAACTCTGGACAACTTAGAAAATGCAATTCACACTGAGTCTGAAAAATGTGAAACTTTCTAGAATCTCCTAAGAAACGTTCTGGAGCTGCCAAAGGAACAGGCATAACTAAAGTTCCTAAACCTCTCTCTGCCCCCTGGGAGGCCTAGGTTCTTTTTCTTCTCCTACTCTTACCAACTCAGGTGGGTTTCCTGCACCTTCCGAAACTTCACCTTCTCTTTCTTGTATTTGGCTTACCTTTAAATTTAACTCATCCATTCTTTGACAAAGACTTGAATACTCCTGATGAGCCACCCATAACTCTTCTCTCATTTCCCTAACCATTACTCCCAATGCCTCCATGGTTGTCTCGTCGGGGTTCATAACAGCTTGGGCAGACACTTTTTTTATTGGCCTTTCATACTGTCATGCTGAGAACCTGGTGTCTGCAGAAGCTGCTGTACCCCCGACAATCCACCCAAAATGTGACACTCTGAGCTGACATAAATATAACTGCTCAGTTTACCTCACTTTCAGGGGAAAAGGGGAAGGGACAAAGAAACAAACACCAGGCTGGAAGCGATCAACTCGCTGGTTCTTCATCTGTAGTTAAAACATAAACATGCAATATACCTCATTACTCATGGGTTACCATACTAACCTTAAACTCTAAATCCTTTACAAAAATAGTTTAAAAACCATACCTGGTTCTTCTCTTCAGAATGCCCAGAGAAGTGAAAAGCAGACAAGACTTCCTTACTTGTGGACCAGAATATTATAGATAATTCAGCCTTCTCAGTAGGTCCATGAATGTAATTTAACTTTGTAGTTAGTCTGCTCAACTCTAAGATTCTTGAACAAGGTCTTCAAGTAAGATTTAGGAAGTTCTTTTAAGTTCTTGTATTTGTTTTTAATATTTTCTTTGTAGAGTGTCTTTTTCTCAGGAACGAATTTAACTTGCGATGGAATCTTCACGTGGAAAGCCAGAAACCGCGGGAAGAAAAAAATCACGCGCTTTTACTCCAGATAGCGGGAAATACGCACACGCATTAACAATCAAGTTCGCGGGAAAAAACGCACTTGCGCTAAAGTCCAAGACGCGATAAAAATTACACGCGCTTTCCTCAAAGTCGCAGGAAATACGCACACGCACTTACAATTCAATTCGCGGGTAAAACACACTCGCGCTAAAGTCCAAGACGCGATAAAAATTACACGCGCTTTCCTCAAAGTCGCGGAAAATACGCTCACGCGCTGACAATTCAATTCGCGGGCAAAACGCACTCGCGCTAAAGTCCAACTCACGAATAAATACGTACACGCGCAAAATACACACGCGCTTATTGTATCACGCAGAAAAAACCCTTGCGTAAACGGACAGTAAATGCGAGTTCAAAGTACACGCTCGCGCTTCACTCTCACGCGCAGAGACACTAGCGCGGGCGCAAAGTAACGGACAAAAAACTCACGCGCTAGTTTGAATTGACACGTAGCGATAAAAACAAACGTACGCGCTTCAATCTTTTTAGATACAGATTTGCGATTTCAATCCCTTAAATAAATATAACCTTTTTACAAAGTTCAACAAAACTGGAAGGTCACTTCTCTTGTGAATAAGACTTGAAAACTTCTTTTCTCAGAAAAATGGAAGTTTCTGACTCCTGTCCTGTGTCTCCACCAAACTCCAAACACGACTCCTGTTATACTTTCGGATCTTCTGCTCAACTGCAAGAAACTTGTCACCCTTGACAAAGTTAAGCAGGAGCAACAAGGCACATGACCTCTCAGCTGGGCAAGGACGATGAAAGGCAGTTAGAATGTTCATTGTCCTCCCTATAAACAATCTCCAGCCAATCAGAATTCAGACTGAGAACCTCCATCTTGGCTTGGGGCAATCTAGACTGCAATGAAGGTTAAGGGCAAAATTGGCTGTTTAAAAATATAACCCATAATAACTTCCTAAAACCTTTCTATACTAAATATGTGTCTCCCCTGACCCAATGTAAATGAGTATATGATACTGTATGTAAAGAATATGTCACTCCAACCTGACAGTACCTGACACAGAGAAACTGTAAAGGGTCATGAACTACGCTTGGAAGTAAAAAGTAATGCCACATATGAATAGATCTGTACACAGATCGTATGATAGGGACAAAAGAACGAGGGTCATGTTCTGCTGTTATTGGCACAAAACACTAGCAGACACATTTGTTGAATGTGACAATCGAAAATAACCAAGTTACTCACCGTAGTGACCACCTTACTCCTAGTCCATAGTCCCCTTTCCTCCATACTTATGGGACATTCCTCCGTCCTGTGGGATGGGACGGTCCTGTCCCACAGGAAAGAGGAATGTCCCATAAGTATGGAGGAAAGGGGACTATGGACTAGGAGTAAGATTTGAATAAAATACATTAATGCTTCTCAGTTTCTTCTATCTGAATGATTTATTCCATGTGTTATTTTTCAATATTTTATTTTGAATAATTACTTTTGGATTTCCTTTCATTTGCCTTTTGTAGTTTTGGGGCTTTTTAAAGTTGTATTTTTTGTGTGATTTGATGTCGGAGGACACCCTACTGAAGCCAGCAGTTTACCTCTAAGTTTCGCAATTCACTCAGTATTTAATGAAGTGGGGTGTTGATCAAAAACAACATCAAATGTGTGAGAAAAAAAATCCAATGCACTAACCAAAGGCACACCATATTTCTGTAGTATACCATTTCAAATCAATACTAACCATCAGGTTTAGCCCTCTCAGTGAAGAATGGATTGATCCGCTTTACCCTACAACAAAAAAGGAAACTCTTGACAACGTGACCCCAAGAATGAATACGAACCACTGCGTAAACTGGGGAGCCAAAATTCATGAACAAAGAAATAATATGGGGTCTGTATTTGGGCATTGTTCAAGAGTGAGATTACTCACAAGATTCAGATAAAATCTGCTTCATCTAGAGGCGAGTATAGGCACTTGTAAATTGAATCCAATTGGGAGATTTTTTTAATTACTGTTAAAGTGGTGAACTCTCAGAGGAAAGGCTGCTCTTTTTATTCATTGTCAATCCACAGTTTATCGTTTTAGGAAACAGTGGACAATGCCCGACAGTGAACAGTAGCAAAATCAAGGTGATGGTTCATTTTCTAGTCAACAAAAAAAACTCCTAGTTAAAGCAACTCTTTATAAATTCGGTCTTCAACCTGGATCAAGTTTATATGGATATCTTGACTAGCAGGGCAGATTATTACCATAGCCCAACTGAGCGGTTATAATTGCTGTTAGTTTTTTTCTAAACGTTTGCTAAGGATATAAAATGTTTCTAAGGACATAAAATGTTTCTAAGGACTTTATTGCAGTATATGAAATATTAGCATATTTTAGTTACTTAAACAACATTTGTATGCTGCAAGCAAACAGATGTATCTTTCTGGTAAAATCGAAACACAGTTTAAGATAGACTGAAGGATTAGATGATAGGACTATACTGCACATGACAAGGAACAATCTGAAGCCTGTTGTCTACTGTGGACCAGAATAGGGTTTCAAACCCGAATTTCCCTCTTGACCAAGGCACTCAGGTCGCCAAATCACTTGGTCCCCTAGTGCCATATCTCCAAATCTTGTGAAAGCTTTTAGAAAACACATGTTACGATATATGCAAAACTGGATTGAAAAAAAGAGAAACAACACTAGTGGATCTTTTCCAATTACTTTTTCCCAGCATTTGTGATGGGATTTTACAAAAGCAAACCAAGATATAGACACTCTCCCTGGTGAAAGAATAATACTTCCCTGCTCCTCCAGACGGGGGCTGGGTAAGACTCAACTTTGCTTACACACTCTGTGGCCAAGAATCTTCTTCTGTACCAGGTAAGAATGGGTACTTTTTGACCACACAGGATTACCTTTTGAGAAGCATGGTGAGAAATGGTATCAAACGATATATGGAAATTCAAACTAACTTCAGTAATAAAATCTCACCAGATGGAAGTTTTGGGTCCCTGCAGAACACCAGCAAGGGCAATATATTCTAGGTGCCTTGGAGCGTCAATGAAGCCCTTGGCACCTTCTGTATCTAGCCCACAGGTTTACTTCAGCTGAATTACCCATATAGGACAACCCTAGACAACAGGAGGGCTGTATTCACAATGAACAATGACATCACAATGCTGCAACAGCACCTCAAACTGAAACTGTTGAAGATGTTGAATCCCTGTATTAAGGCACTTCTCATGTAAAAGCTGTACCTCCACCAACAGAGACCCTTCATTCTGCTCTGCCTTGTTCTATTGGCATTCTAACCCCAGCTCAAAAGATTGTCATGGTATTTCACTTAAAAAACTTGCAGGACTAGTAACTCAGAACCTTCGAGTCCACAGGAAATTCACAAAAGGTCCACATTCTCAGAAACTACATTCTGGTGCTCTTAGGACAAGATATTGTTTGTCATCTGCAAAGGGATGTGAGGGTAAGATTTGATGCAGGGCTGCGCTCGGCTGGGGAAGTGCAGTGTTAGTTTTATCGGTAAGGGGAGGGCATGCCAGACTTGCATGCCTCTAAATGAACACAATGAAAACCTTCCGAAAGTAAAACACAACAAATACTGAGAACGATTCTGATTGTGTGCAGATGAAAGGCAGTAACTAAGCCAAGGACGGACGTAAGACAAAAGGGAAGACACAAACGTCAGTACATGTCTTTCATCAGGCCAGGAGGGAGCCAGTGAGAAAGCATTAGATAGGGCAGATAGCAGGCAGAACAGCATTTAGACCCATGGGTGCAATAGATACAAGCAATGGAACACATGGGCGCTCTAGAGACTGGAAGGCATCAGATCAGAACAGATCTGGTCTTCTAAACATTAAAATGTGAACATTAAGAAGGCTAGATGTTAGCAAATTAACACTCTGCTCAGATGTCATTACAATCATTCTTTGTAAGTCATATACCCCGGAAATATCCCTCTGGGGGAATCAAGCCATTGGCTCCTACATGTGACAAGGATATAGAGTGTTCTTGGTTCAGCTTGGGTATACAGTGCCTATACAATGTGTATCGAGATGTCATGTTAGTCTCCAAAGCTCAGTTTATCGGTAAAATGAGTAGCAATTTAAGATCGATATTTCAATGCTAACGCATGCGTACAGCATTTGGAGGCTGGAGCCCTCAGTTCCTGCAAGAATACCTTCACTGCCCAATTCTTACATTTATAGTTTCGACCTCTATTACATGCGATCACATTTCCACTTTCTACAAACGTCTTCAACAAGAAACCCCTTTGGACAGTCCCAGAAGCAAACTTAATTGGAAACGGGACCTAGAGACACCAATAGACGAATGTATGTGGTCAAGTTTAAGTGAATATACCCAAAGAATGTCTCTTAATACTAATTATAAACTAATTCAATATGAGATTCTACACAAGGCATATATTACCCGGGGCAGTCTAAAGACATTTGACCCAACACATACTGGACAATGCCCTATATACCATTCAGAGAGCACAGATTGTCCACATTTCATCTCATCATGTCCAAAGTTGTCCGAGTTCTGCAAAGAAATCTTGGCTACGATACGGATACTAATATTCCAACTTTGACCTGCCTGTTTGGGAGAGTGCCTGGCTTATCCAAAGCAAATCGTAAGCTTTTTTCAATATGCTCAATGATTGCCAAGCACTGTATTGTCAAAACCGGGATTACCCCTTCTGTTCCAACTGTCTGAAAGACTTGACCTCGGCTTCTGCAATGGACTCTGCTTACCGAGACCCAACAGCGGTTGCTATTCGCCCGATTGACATTTGAGGCCCGTTTTTCATCAGTTCCTCATGCACCCGTCAGTTGATCCAGAAATCTCATAACTAGCTTTTGTGGGGTTTTACTGGAAATACTGGCGATTGTGATGCAAAATGTACTTGGTGTTGAAGGGCCTTCCTAGCTGTTTTTATTGAAGTGCGTGAGATATTAAGGTATTGTTAGTAATGTATGCTCCCGTGTATGCTCCGATGAGCCTAAAAAAATAAAAATAAATCTTTATTAAGTGCAACAATCCAATGACAGTAAAAAAAAGACTTTGAAAGACGTGGATTGAGTAATCCAAAAGGTCAGAACAGTACTGAAGGGGAGAAGACAAAAAGGCATTTAGACTAGAATAAGAGAATCACTTCACAAAAAGTTTACATCTTGGAAGGCTGTACCTAGAAATGATGAACAAATCTACATTCTATGTGTATCTTGAGGTTTGTAGGATAGGTAGGATCTGTATACCATTGCCCACACTGAAATAGGGTGCAAAGGGCGCTGCAGTTGGAATATACACATAGCAGGAAATGTATTATTCGCAAAGGAGAGCTTAAGACAGGCCGCAGAGTTGCTCTTAGTGTAAAACAGCAGTGGGGAGAGGTGGAGGAGGAGGGAAGATTGTAGAGGGTTCATATGCAAAGGTTAAGGACTTTGACAAGGGGAGCAAAGGACTAGCCAGGAGTGCCCAAGGGGAGATATCAAACAGTACTCAAGGAGGCTAAGGAGGGTGTGGGGAGTTGGATATAGGTTTTTGCAGAGAGGCAGATGAGGAAAGGGAAGATCATGCAGATGTTAAGAAGGTTGATACTTGTTGCAGTGGTAGTCGAGGTTATGAAGTTCTGAAACTTGAGATCACTGTCAAAGAGGACTCCAGCATTGAGAGCTTTGGGGTGGGGGGTGGGTTGGGGAAAGGAAATAAGGAAGAGGGGGAGAAGAGTAGCATTAGAGCCCAGAAAATAGAGGACTTCACTTTAGGAAGAGTAGAGCAGCAGACAGCCAAGACCCATTCAGTGGATGATGGTGGAGAGGCAGTTTGAGATCATCAAATAGAGGCCAAAGGTGAAGGGGGGTGGGACAATGGAGAAGAAAATTTACATACCACCTGCAAAGTGGCGGTAGGGGGACTCAAAAGAGGAGATCAACTTTACCCAGGGTGAAGGTGTAGCACATGGAAAGGAAAGGGCCAAGGATTGAGCCTTACGTGGTACCTATTGGGAGACTGTTAGGATGAGAGGTGCCAATGTTCACTGAAAAAATGAACTGGCCAAATCAAGCTAAACGGAAGTCAGAGGTTTGCAAGCCTCCATGACTAAAGTTATCTACCCTCCATTATTGGAATCATGGATGGTCTTCCGTGCTCAGCCTGAAATGTTGAACTGCACTTACCAATTAAAAATGCTATGACTCAAACTGTTGGTGCACTTTTCTCATTTATAAAGTCATAGTTATATTGCACTCTGGCTTATGTATCCCTTCCCCCTTTCTGTTCTCCCTTTTTCCTATACTCCCATGTCCTTGTGGCAAGTTGGGTCGTTTGGAAGGAAGGCAGACATTTGCTTGTGAGGACCTGGGTGGAAGCTGGAGCTGATTCTGTGTGGATTTGTTTGCGAGCAGTGGTTGTGCCACTGAATGGCAGATACATGCATCATACGTATCAATAATAAGGATACCCGTCAACCAAGCGATCCTTCAGGTAGGTAATATAATATAATTATATTTAAAAAAAAGGATCTTGGTGGTGAGGTTGGCGCAACACACTACATACAAATTCAGTTGTAATTCATCAGTTTAATACACAAATTGGATCACAAAGTTAAAAACCACACAACTACTATACATAATCAGTCATGTTTTTGGACATCTACCATTTCCCACCTTTCATACTCATTCATACTATCATGCCTTCAATGTTAAACACAATACATTCGATACACGGGAAAGTTCAACTACCATTAAAGTCTTTCTTGTAATCATACACAAAATATATTCTTTCTACTGCACCCTTGATTCCTGATGGTGTGCATGTAAATCCAATAGTAGTCCTTATAGACTGCATCTACATATGTTAAGGTCGGTTACCACTATGCATGGAGTTATAGCCCAAGGTAGTTCCGACCTTCTTCAGGACAAGAACGAGGGTGGAACTTCCCTCACACTCGTAGCAAATATTGGTGGAAGATGTCTTCAACAATTTCACAGTTTCTTTCTACAGGAAACAAACACAAACAACCATTTACAATCCAACCTCATTTCTTTTTAGCAGCATATCAACTTATGCATGTCAACCCTCAATGGTTGTAAAAGCCTGCACTCACCTCCAATTTTTAAATGTTGGGGGTGGTGCAAGCCGAAGGAGTGGATCCGAAGTGCTCGAGAGAGCAGTGCACCGTGGAGCCTGTAAAACAATTAGGCCCAGAGTCAATCTGTTTCTAGCCCAGTGAAGTAAGTCCAACCTAGAAAAATGGCAAAAATTACAGGACTTGCTTGTTAGAGTTGTGTGTATAAATCACACCATCATCCAAGGTGCATTACTCGGCTAGACCACTAGTCCATAAATCTTCACAATGATGTACGTAGTACAAATCCTGACGTCTATATTACCTGTAAAACTGTGTTATACAGCTTGGTATCAACAGAGGTTCACATATAATCACTCGTGAAACTCCAAAAATGTACCCACAGTCATGCCAGAGGCATACTGAAAATAATGATAAAACAAACTCCTGGCCAATGAAGCGAACTATCAAGAATCTGACCGTGGGGACTGGCGGTGTATTAGCCAGTGATGTTATCCGCTCCGTGATCACATCAATGTCCCAGCGGCATCTGCACAACAAAACATGTATACTACCCCAACAGCCGTCTACGTAGTACTAGTCCCTAAGAGGTACTTCATAACTGACGTAAACAAGCAGTCTGATTAATCCATTGGCAACTACGCTTGCCAACTAGTAGTACGCCACAGTATTGTGCACAACGCATAGCGAATAGCGTCAGCGATGTCATCTCAAATGATTAGCTCAGTCGATCGATACAAACAACTTAATGACCCGTTTCAAATATTAGTTCTAATCGGGTGCGGATAACAACAATGTTATACGTTGCGATATCCGTGATAGTTAGTAGCTCACGTGTGTCAGCATTTTTAACATTTTGAACATGTTGGCGAGGATGCCAGATGCAATGCAAACAACTTACTGACCCGTGTCCAATATTAGTTCTGATAGGGTACGGATAACAACAAAGATATAAGTTGTGACATCCGCAGTAAACGGTAGCTCATGGATGCCAGCAATCTTAACATTTTAAACATGTAGGCGAGGATGCCAGATGCGGAATTAAATGCCAGACTTACCCGCGGTGCACCCCTTTCTGCGTGCTTCGACTTGCGTATTAGAAAACGGGCGCCCAAATGGACGCCCTACTTATAGTTGCCGCCTCCATTCATGGTATTAGAAATAGGACTAATACAGCTACATGTGTAGGTGTATGCTGTATCAGTCTGCAGGTTCAGCCAATTGTAAATAAAAATAATTCTATTCATACCCAACCAGTGGCATAGTCATAAATATTCAATGATGTAACTCCAGTGCATAACAAACTAATGATAGTAGTGCTAAAACCACGGCCAAAGCTGCAGGTTTTCACGACTATCAGTACAGATCAATGTACATCAATATGAGAAATCTATGCATGCCCAACCCGTGGCAGTCATAAATACATATCATAGACTAATGATAGTTGTAGTGCTCAACCCGCGGTAAGAGCTGCATGTTTTCACGACTATCAATACATGTTGATTCAGTAATCGCACACAGATTACTTAGATGGTAATAACAAAAAATGACGCCCACACTTTCCGAATACTCTAAATCTTCACCACAGCCAACCTTGTTTTGGCTTTATGTATGCACTCCGGTTTTGTCACATAGTGCCAAGCTGGAATATGTATCAGATGTCACAGTGGCCACCTCACTGAATCAACAGTTGTGCAGCCCCAACTGTGCATATATATCGGATCAATCTATTCCATTGGACGGCAATGTTCTTAACCAGGTTTTACTGAGTCTAGAGAATAGATCCATCGCTGCTCTAGTCTATGCAACATGGTACTTGTTAGGGAGAATTCTCATAAATGGCTGATTTCCCTTACCTAATGAGTCCCTGAGCAGCTTTGCTGGATTTCTATTTTTTTTTTTTTCAACTGATAAGAGGGAGAGCCTTTTTTCCACTCTTACATGTGTTTTGCTGTGTGTGTTTTCACTCTTTGTGTGATCTTGGGCACTGGAGCCCCACCTACTCCATGGCCTCATGTTTGTCATGTGTGTTACACAGCACCATCAGTGCAGTGACAGAGTTGTCTTTAAGACTTCCCCCTGACTCCATTTTCTGGGGCCGACTACTGTCCCCCAGAAAAGGTAAAGGTGCCATTAACTTTACTTTAGTCACTTTAAACCACAGACCCAATACACCCCATCTTGCATGGAGCAATGGAAAGGGTTAATTCTTATCCCTTTTTGTCTGTCTCTTGGAGCATTGTTTCGCTCCCTTTACACTAAGACTTGGCTGGTGGCAGTGGTAACTACCCTATTTTCGTACCGCGATTATCTTATATAAACATGGTATTGTTTTAGGCTATTATATTGGTCTCGAACATAAACCCGCTTGACCATATATATTTTATTTCGGTTCCGGCTGGGTTTATTCGCCTATTTCTTTTAGTAAATGTCTTTCTCGTGAACCAGGTTTGGTCCCTTGTTTTCTGTCTTTTCACGGGCTTCAGCACAGAAGCCCTCCTTAAGGTGCCTGAAAGTCTGGGTAGGCAGGATGTGAGGGAGGGGTCTTAGGACCCCTGCCATGGGTTCCCTTGGTAACCCAAGTCGCACTCCTGTTTGATTGGCTGGGTGACTGTCCTTGCCAGGACAGCCACCCTGCTGTGTGATTGACAGCCAGGCTGTATGAATGGAGGAAAACTGCATAAAAAGCAGGTCTCTGGGACTGGAAAGGCAGAGTCGCCACTGGAACAAAATAACCTACGAGGAGCTGATGGAAGAGGACCATTACCACAACTGAACTGCCCGGTGAAGCCCTGCTGCAGGTCCAAATCTCCAGAATCCGACGACAGAAGATCCTCCAGGAAACCTCTTCCCTTGTGCTGGGGGGACCAACCAGTTTGCCCAAACTGCAAGCCAGGACCCCTCTGGTCGAATTCGCTGTACAGAGCTACAGTGGGCCGGATAGCCAGGAAGGTCAGACCCTGCTTGCATTTTAAGGAGCGCACCTTTTATTTGTTGCTTTGGTCTGCTGCTGCTTTCTTCCCTGGGTAGTGCAGGATCCTCCAGCCTTCCTACTTCTTGTCAGTCCGACAGTCGATTCAGGAACCTTGAGCCTGCAGGAACTACCAGGAACGTCAGCCTCAGCTACAACTCCCTCTCAGTTTTAAGGTACTGTGCAAATCCAGTTGTTTGTTTCGTTCAGCCGCAGTGAAAGTGTTTGAAATCTCTCTTCCAAACCGAGGGCTTGTCCTTCTCTTCGAACTAACTTTTATACCAACCAACCTCGTCCGGGTTCCATGGCACGAACTTTACCGCGAACTACCCTGAACTGTATTATCTTGAGCAAAAGACTTTTGACCCATTGACTTTGGCCCTAAGCCTTTTCTATATGATTTTATCATTGTAGTTCCTATTGCTTACTTGCCCTGAGTACTTACCTGTTGGTGTGGTTCAATTTCTATTAATTTTGTTTTTATCCCTCCCTTTTAAATTGATGGGGTGCCATTTTGCGCCCACTTCATTTTGTGAGCTTAACTTGTCTGAAATTTAAGGGAAGTGGTGTGGTGTATTAAGAGTGTGATTTTTAACTTGCTTATAATAGTGAAATGTTATACAACTGAAGAGTGAAATAAAGGTATATTCTTTTACTTGAAAACCTTGAGTCAGTGTTTGCCTGAATCATAGTAATTGCTGTCCTTTGTGTAACAATCAGATACTGCTCACCTGCTCTTGAGATAAATCTGGCTGCTCAGCCATTGCTACCACTTTAACTGTGTAGTACAGGCTAGTACCAAAGGTGAATTTGTACTGTCACTTGTAGTCTTAATTGTGTGTGGTGTTCCCAAAGGGTACTGCATATTATTCTGCATAACAGTACTCATGTCGCCACCACGGGACGGAACACTGATTGTTTGCAGAACAAACCATCTGATATCGTTTTCAGTAAGACTAGCCTTCATGAAAGCATTTCATAATGTACCATAATTTGATAAGTGTATCATACATGTGTGTGAAACAATGGAGTTTGTGTCTGAGGTTTTGGATATAGGTCTGTGCTATGCCCATGTGGGTGTTAATGGTGAGGATGGAACAAACTCTGGGGAAGTGGGTGTAGTTTGGAACAGGTCTGAAGTGGTGGTTTAGATTGTGTACAGAGATGTGCTATGATAGTTGGGCAGACTATGAGGAAGTAAATGACACTCAAATTGTCTACACCTCACGATTGACCAAACAATGGACCTCAATGCCTGTCTCCCACTAGTGAACTCCTGGATGACTGCTGACAGACTACGGCTCAACCCTTCCAAAACAGAACATATAATCAGCAACATAAAGTCAGCAGCACTGCACCATCAAACACCACAAAAATTATCTGTTTGGACGTAATGGAGCCTTGCCCACTCCCTACTCCTACTGTGAAATGTCTGGGAGCAGGGACCTTTCAGTAGAACCATAGAGCAAATCCACCACAGGGAGCGGTTTCTTCCAAACTTTGACTGTACAACATATCAGGCCCTACCTGACCATCATGCACAGGATTATGGCAGTTATCTCTCTGGGATGGACCAGAGGGCAAAGATTCAAGTTGCATTGTACTAGCCAGTCATAACAGGTAACTTGCCAGCGAAATTCTTTACATACACACAACACACCATTTCCTACTCGCCAAGAGTACAATATCACTAGCAAATGGCTAGTGGAAAGTTCAAATGTTATGCTTTGTTCCCTGCCTTGGACTGCAAGACTATCTACTCAAGATTAGAATCCTCCCGTCCCCTGCAAACTGTATTGTGTTGGATAAACCAACTACTATAGTCTATAGAGAAAATCTCAAAAGGTTCAAGCGTTGATAATGATTTTTGCACACAAAGATCTGCTTAGTGATGAGGGAACATACATGAAACTAGACAATGATCCCATCCTCAAGATTAAATCATTAATCATTAAGACCTTAGAGAAAGCTAAACTAAATCAATGGATTAGTGATAAGACATTTGAATACCTGATTAATAAATACCAGATTACACCTGTATTTTATGTACTGCCAAAGATACATAAGGATCGTCTGAATCCACCACTTAGGCCAATAGTTGCTGGGACTGAAAGCATTTTTGATCCTTTATCAGTCTATGTTGACATGTTACTTCAACCCCTGGTCCAAGTAACTTCTACCTATTTAAAGGACACTACCGACGCCCTTAATTGTTTGAAAGAAATCACGGCCATTAACTCAGACTGTATTTTGTTCAGTCTTGATGTATGCAGTCTTTACACCTCAATACCTCATGGTGAAGGCCTTGAAGCGGTCGAATGGCTACTTCTTAATACAACTAACCTCAGGGGTGAGGCTCAATTTGTTATTGAACTACTGAACATCATACTATATAATAGTTATTTCCGTTTCTTAGGTAAATACTATTTACAGATCTCGGGAACTTCCATGGGGTCCTCCATGGTGCGTATTTATGCAAATACCTTCATGTTCAAATTTGAGAGTGATCATGTACTAAATCACCCCAAGTGGTCATCGTACATACTGATTTGGAAACGTTTCATTGATGACATTTTCGGAATATGGTGTGGTACACATGAAGAGCTTGAATCATTTTTTACATATATAAACTCGGTCCACTCCAGGATTAAGTTTACTATGGAAATTGGTAACACATCCTTGCCTTTTTTAGATGTTAGTTTGGAGATTGTCAATGGAAACATCACGACTAAGATCTACCACAAACCGACAGATGCTAACAATCTATTACACTTTTCCAGCTTCCATCCAAAAGCCATGCTACAAAGTCTTCCGTTTATCCAAATTCTGAAGCTTAACAGAATTCTCAGAACCTGAGGGCCTGGATACGGAGTGCTCTACACTCATTGCAAAATTTAAACAAAGAGGTTATCCAGATGAAGTACTGAATGATGGCAAGACCAGATCTCTCAATGTCACAAGAACTGACCTATTGAAACTTAAAACTCGAGAGAAAGACATCCCTCTACTATTCATATCCAAATTTTCACGGCAGAGTTTTCAAATCAGTAAGAGCATCAAGAAACACTGGGAAATTCTACATAATGACCCATCACTCTTTAGATTGTTCCCCAAGGCCCCAATGATGTGCTTCAAGAGAGGAAAGAATCTTAGGGACAAACTTATTAAGGCTGAAAGACCATCCAAGGAGAATCAGCAGTTTCTAACTACTCAGAAAAAGGGCACTTATCCATGACTGTGTTGCACACACTGTAATAATATCACTAAGGGAAATGTGCTTTCTCATCCTCAGACGGGTAAAAAAATTAAAATGTGCGACTACTCTACCTGCATGACAACGGGTGTAATTTACACAATTAAATGTCCTTGTGGTAAATTTTATGTAGGCCAAACAACGAGACCGGCCAAGGAACGTTGGTCAGAACATAAATCTAACATACGCTGTAATAACCAACATTCACCTGTAGCAAGACATTTTAATACCCAACATCACACAATTGCACAGATGAGATTTCAGATTCTCTAAGTCATCAAAAAAAACAAAGAGGGAGTGACTATCACTCCATGCTCCTCCGGAGAGAATTGTTTTGGATTAATTTCCTTGATACCGTTCAACCCTAAGGGGCTGAACGAAGAGCACTCATTAAATTGTGATTTGTTGCTTTGGGTACTCCTATACACCAACCATTGATGTAAAGTAAATCAATGTCCTGCTCTCTTTTTGTGTAATATATCAGAATTTGTGAACTACATAATGTTTTTTGTTATTTTCTCTACACCAATGATCCTTCTTTCATTGTCTGATTGTATTTTCATTTTAAAAAAAAAACAAAAAAAAAATGAATATTATGCTTACTCCTAACAATCATGAATATTAGTATTAATGTTCCATTCAAATTGTTTCACTGAATAAGGAACATATCCTAATGATATATCCATTATGGAGGTAGCCTCTGTAATACCCTGGACAACTCTTCTAGAATTCGCTCCTCGCGCAGTCTTTTGGGCCACGCTATCACTTCATATCTTTTAATATATATCTTGTTTTTTTATGTTCTATTTATATTTTATTATTGCCTATCTGCTTTCTATTCTTTTCACTATATGACTAAAACTCCAATATACTGTGATTTTTTCACTATATACTTCATTTGCTTTCCCTTTGTTGGGATTTGTCATCTGTTTACACTTCCACTACAATATGGCCCCCTGTTGAATATCGAGTAGGACATTCGTGTCCCTTCTTTATTTCGCCGGGTCTCCTAGGTTGTATTTTCAGCGGATACTATGTATTACGTGCTTCGTTTTTACCTTTCTAAAATGGCCACCGGCGTCACCATGGAGATGCACACCGATGATTTCCTGTGAGCCCCGGACAGCGTTCCAGAGCAATCCGCTGCAGGTAGGCTCCTCCGTGTGTACTCTTTCACGCTAGGGACCCTCTACAAAGTTGTGTGTAACCATGTCTAATTACGTTTTCTCCGTCTTGTTTCAGCCGCCGCGATAGGTGAATTTTCTCTAATCCAGCTGCTTATTTGAAGTTTTCTCGTAGCAGTGAGCACAGATCTTACGGCACTCTGTGATTTTATGATTTTCCTGATTTAAACATTTCCTGACACATTGTCATCAGGGTATGCAGTTACTCTGTCATATTACCCCCCGTATTCTTTGGTCACCTTACATTATTAAGATCATTTTTTATTTTCCCCATAAAAATTTTGTTTTTTCCTTGACTCTTGGGAATTATGATGGGCTCTCCTTACCATTGCTCATTGAAGCATTTAGATGAAGACACTCCATGTTGAATGACATGGTGTTTATCCACGTTTGGTACAGCGTAAGCCATCTCCCAATTTTATTCTCTTTTTATTAGCCACCCTTTCCTGTTTTCTTTACTGGCTTCGATATTCGTTTCTATTTATTATTTATTTTTTTATCCACCGCTTTATCTTGTCTTCTGTTTTTGACTTCAAGGTCAGCGGCCTCTGTATCTGTTCTTCATACTCTACTAACTCACTTACCTTTTCTTGAGACTGATCATGGCCCCTATGGACTACCATATCCTCTTGTAGAATATTCTCGGATGAACCTTTCCTTTTATCCTTGGTGCATGTTTTAGTCAAGGTTTTTCCCTATACAGACAATGGGTGGATATTTTGGCTCTGCTTTGCAGTTTCCTACTCAGTAGTAGAATTGACTGCATGGATCGATTTGTAATTACTAATTTATCCATGGTTCCTTTTAATCACTTGACATTAGTGTCTTGTTTACTTCATCTTTTACAGATATAGCAGACTTATTAGCTATATTTATCTTTGTAATTGGTACAACACGGCTGAATTACAGCATTTACTTTGAAGTTGTATTTCCAGAATCTCTGCACCCACTTTTCTGGGATGTTGTCCCCTTCACATTCCTGCATTTTAGCGCCAACAGGTAATCTTTACTTTTGAGTTCTGCTTGCTTGGGTTGTCTTGGTTTTTTGCGAGACTCCTCCCCATTGAAGATGTCCCCTAGGGCGATTCACAATTCGTCATACCTGATTAAGAATGGATTTAGTTGTTTCATTAACAATATCATTGTACTTATGCATTATTTTTTGCGAAATTATTTTGGTGGAACCATTTAAGAATTAGTTTGGTATATAACTCTAAAGGCTAAAAACTGTTTAACTATATGTATGGATAATTTAGTACCTCTGTAGTAGTGTACAACAAGACTTTGAGCATATGTTATGTAAATTCTTTTATAGTCTGTCTAGGCCTATGAAGAAGAGGTTTTCTCCTCGAAACGCGTCGCCATTGAAAACGGACTACTGCCAACACCTTCTCCATTTATTTCCTTTCTGTAAAAAAAATTGTGTGTTTTTTTGAATTTGTACCTTGTGAAAATATATCAATACAATTTTGTTTTACAAGACTCTGTGTGTGAAAATCATTATCAATGCTTGAATCTTTTGAGATTTTGACTATAGTAGTTGGTTTATCCAACGCAATACAGTGTGCAGCGGACAGGAGGATTCAAATGTTTAATCTTCTCTTCTTTCTATGTTATCTATAGAGGTCTTGTGCCAGGATCTCAGTTCCTCCACCGCACCTTAAAAATTTCTTTAGATATTTACCACCTATATTTAACAATCTATCATGCCAGGAGTGCACCAATATTGGAATCCTTAGACTATCTACTCAAGCCAAAAACGTGGAAGCCAGATTACGGCTTAGGCTGAAAAGAAACAAACACATCACTCCATTTATTTCACTACTACCCAACAAAAAAAAAAAAGATACAATTTCGAACCCTATCAATCAATCATCGCTGCCGCTACGGCAAGGGCCCGAAATCCAAAAGAAGGAAATTCTGACATTGCATACCCCTGAGAACGCTAAGATCTAGCAAAATGTGCTAGTAATGATGGCACATTAAAATGACATGGAGCCTCCACTTTCTGCCTCCTAGCAACAAACTCTGGAATTCATTACCCAAACACCTCATATGGAGGACGATCACCAAACCTTCAAAAAGGAGCTCATAACATGGCTCTTCCACTAACTCTCCCACAAGATCATCGTTCAGAACCCACCCTCCCACCACAATCTATAAAGCTGCTTGCTTCATACCCATCCAACACATTCTCAACGCCAGTTCACCTCACCGACAACCTATAATGAACCTTACGTGGAGTGGACCCCATGTAACCAAAAGGAGAATCCAATAACTACCACTAAAAACATTAACAAGCCATCTACCCACTTGACCAGCAGGTACATACTACCCTTGATACACGTCTACGTTTAGTTTATGCCTAAGCCTCGGGTTCCGCTAACATTACTCTGCATGTCTACTTCCAGCTAACCAAACACCCCCCTAAAACCTCACCCTTCCACCATAGACCACACTTAAACTTCTCCAATCGATGGCAACCACAGCCCTGGTCAATAATAGCATAGGAATTCCAACAAGCTTTGACTGAAGACTCCCATCTTCAGCTCTATCACACTCTACCACATTAGGAAAAACCACCTTAAAGCATTCTTTACAGTCTTTGGAAGAACTGGATACTTCTAACCTGCACTCATCAACTCACAGGTTTTGCATCGGCCTCTCATGCTATCTCACGAACAACTCCCCTTTTCTTATAGAGCCATGTGCAATGAGGCCAGTACACATTAGGGAAGGACAATATACACTTTATTATTATTTCTACCTCTCTGGAGGTGGGTAGCTGTCACTTAAGCATCAATGATAATGCCCATAAAGGCTGGGGCACGCCCCGGGGATCCTGAGGCCCATGTTGTTAAACCGGACAAGGGGATCCTGCTCTTAGGCGAAGACAGTGGACTCTAGCTGGAGAGCTCTAATGCAGAAGTCGTCATGGGTTAACAGGAGACGGACAGGAGATCTCAGTTGCAAGTGGGCCCATATTTCTGTGTTAAATAATTACTGACATAGTAGATTTGAGTAACACTCTGTTGCTCAATGTTGGGTGGAAATTCATTAGATTCTTTATAGATTAATGACGTTTGGGAAATCTTTGTCAAGATCTATTTTGTACTTTGGGTTCACCTGACCTGATAAGTCAATGTATTGATGTCAAATCAAACTGCAACAAAGCTGTTTTTTTGCTTTATGAATTACAAATAAAAAGGGGAGTACCCACGTCCAGGTAAAAGGAGGAATAGTCCGAAGTAGGCTTCCACCCAGGTGAGAGGAAAACTCTGTATGTAGAGGTTAGAAAGGGTTAGCAGAGGGGAAGCATACTCAACTCTATCAAAGGAAACGGCTAGATCCAGATGAATTAGGATTGTGTTTTATTGTAGTCATTTATATAGCGCCATTTCCCCCATTTGTATGGCCTCAATGCGCTGTGGTTGGAAAGCCCTCGGGGACCAAAGTCCATGTATGGGTGATTCTAAGAGTTCATTTTAAGATGCGTGTGCATTCTGCCAGGTTAGGAGTTAGGAGGGCTGGCTGGGTCCCAGTAAGCAACCCAAAGGTCAGGCACGTGGGAAGGTGCCGTTGGCGGTTTAAGATAGAGTGCTAGTGCAGGAGATGCAATGTGTGCCCAGCTAGACCAAATTTCTACATAGGTTGGCGCTGTATACTAATGGCAGAGGTTTTGAGGCACGTCAGGAGTTTGTGTGGACGGCTATGCAAGCTGCTAGACTGGATTTGCCATAGCTACATTCTAGAGTGCATGGATGGGCAGCCGTGCCTGCCGCATGTGCCCTCAGACTATGTGCGATTTATACATACCATAGACATATTTATTTTTCTTCTGTGTCGTTTTCTTCAGCCTTTCAAGACGATAGACTGGTCGTTTGAGTGCGTCGTCTGGTGGGGTTAGCATACTACATTTGAGAACGACCTGGCTGGTAGCAGTCGAGTGCAATAGGAAATACATTAAATAGATCTTGCCACCTAGGGCCTAAGAGCAATGGTATTGTTCTTGTCCCCAACGGAAAGAACCGTCTAGTGCGTCTTTGTGAAGAGAGTTTGGAGTGGTTAGCTGAGGACAAGACGTTAGTAACATGGTTTTGAGTCATCTCAAGGGAGTGAGGGATGTGGAAACCAAATTAAAGAAGGCCAAACAGATTAGTAGGTTCTAGTAGTTAGTGATCTGATCAAGACTACCCACTCCACTCAAGGATTTTAGACTAGTGGGGCAGGTGAGAAATAGGTCTGTAACTGACAGGGCAATTCGAATTTGCAGAGGGCTTTTTAAGGATATGTAATGCTGTGGTTACCATGAAGCATGCAGAAAGAGTGAGATATGAGAAGGTTATTGGTGCAAAGTCTTTGACCTTTCGTCTCACAAACTATCAATCACAGTGTACAAGGGTTGGAAGTCCTGAGGAGTTGAACCAATTCAGAAGGTGAGGTGGTGGAACAAGAGGAGGCAGGAGGAATTAGAGGGGATAGGATGGTGCGAAAGAAGAGGAAAGGATGTGCAAGATCTTTGACATTTTACAGGAGAAATAGAGGGCAAAATCATTGACTGTGGTGGAGGATATTTTACAGGGGGGTGGGAGGGCAGCTGTGCCTGGAAAGTAGAGGTGAGTCTACAATAGTGACAGCAGAAAGACTTGATATGATAGGTGGAGTAGTGTGGGGGTGCAGGATTGAAGCCAATGGTAGGGGTGAAGTTACACAGTGGGTCCGAGTAGACAAGTCTCTGGGGTAATAAAGAGTTGACGCAAGAGGATCAGGGTGGCAATGTGCGAGAAGGACAGTGGTGTTGAAAAGGGGAGCTCAGATCCAAGTTAAAGGGATTGAATGCTTGCTCAATAGAGGAGTTCTGGGAAGACAGATGTTCTTGCTGCACAGAACCTGCATCAACTTTCGGTGATCCAGCTTAATATGAGAGCTGCAAAGTTACTGTAGATTCATCAAAATGGTTTCTGTCGTGCAAGAAAATAAAAGCAAAAGGTGGAAAATATAGTGGTGCAGCAGGTAATGGTAACTCATCTCAGAGATGCAAGGAATTACAGCAGCATGCAAACAGAGAAGCATATTCTGGGTAGGGCTGTAAGATACTAAACCTGTGCACATTTAATTTACAGGTTGAAGCAATACAGCTGTCTATTTATGAATACATTTTAGGTCAGGGAAAGAAGGACAGCGCATCAATCACACTAACTGAGTAAAGCTGCATAATGGGGCTTTGGAAAAATGCCCGAAGAACCCTGGCGATACCGAATCCAGTAAAGCATTGAAAAGCCGTTTGTAAACTGCTGCCTGCAACTTCAAAGGCATAGCGAACTGAACTGTCATTTGTATAAAACCCTGCATGCTGAGAAAGCGAGTCTTGAAGCTCTCATGTGTCTTAAACACACCATGCTGGAAAAGTAGAAGCGCGAAATGAACCAACATTTGTCCAAAATAGGGATACTGGGAAAGCGAGCCTTACACGACTAGAGGCAACTGAAGGGTCATTTGACTAAAACATTTCATGCAGGGAAAGCACATTTGGAAGCCCAGAGCGTAATTGGTCTTAAACACTGTATACTGGGAAAGTGAATCAAAGTCCAGAGTGAACTGAGGCGTCATTGGTCTAAAACACTGCATGCCTGGAAAGTGAATCTTAAAGCCTCACTACAACCAATAGTCACTATACAACAGACCAGAGGAAACTGGAGACAAAGACCAGAGGCAACTCTGGCATCCCGAGACTTTGTTATACACAAATAAAAGTGTGTTTAGCCTTTCACCTTCATAGTCCATCTTAGGCGACACAATTTACTTAAGTCGATTGTGTCACAGTACCAACTTCCAATTACTGATGTAAAATTCAGCATCTCCTTTAGACAGGCAGGAGGAAAAGGGCAGAGGAGTCGGTTGCAAAGAGCAATTGGTCTTAGAGGCCATCTGAAACGGCAGTTTTGAATCTGAAGCAAGTCTCTAGTCACAAGGCCTTTTGTACCACCCCCTTCTTGTTGTTTGCTTTGTTTAGGTAGCACAAGAAAGTTCTGGTTCCTGCATACCTGCTTTGCCCTTTCTTTTTTTGTTAGATAACATTTTATTGTTTTAAAATAAGAACATAACAGACAAACAAATGTCATTGCTTGGCTGAAGGTCATCACAAGAAGATCATCAACATCAAAAGCACAGCAACAGAGAGAAAACCCGATAAATAACAATTCATCATTATACTCGGTACAGAGCAAGGGCAAAACATATACGATAACATACCTCAACCCTCCATCTCCCACCAAATCCACACCTTATGACATTTTTGGGGGAACCACCTAGCATTATACGACCGGCTCTCAAGGGGGACATACCCGTCTACCTCAGCAGCCATGGGCAATCCGCTGATCCCCCACATTGCCCAATCATCCTCTTTGTCAGCCCTAGAGTTACAGACAAAAACACTGTCATGCTTTGTGAATCGTGCCTCTCCCCAAATCCCTAGCAGAGCCAGCTTCAGATCACAGGCACCCGAGACCCCAGTAGTGAGGTTAGCCTGCGAATACACTTCCCCCACAAAACGTGGATTTATTTGCATTCCCATAGCATATCGAAGAAGGAGCCCCCCTCTCTCCCGCATCTCAGACAGGTATCACTATCTGCAATACCCCAGTGAACCAATGTCGTCCGCGAGTAATCCGCAATGCAATATTTTGTATTGGATAAGGCAGAGTCTGGCAGCAATTCCGACCTCCCGTTGGAACATGAGCGCCTCTACCCCTCAATCAGGGTCCAGTGGTCCGACATCCCTATCCCATTTATCCTTCAGTCGGGACAGCTCCTGGGCCGCGAATGCCGTTAGTACCCGATACAGCATCCAGGTGACCCTAGTAACAATGTGGTCAGGGAAGGAACAAGTTAATTACCTGTCACTGTTGTTCTCCAGCATGGGTCTGGCATGGATTCACATGCTCATGAATATTCCCCGTCGTCAGGCTGGGAATCCTCGGTATAGAAAAAAATCAGTATCAATTTCGTTTCTGATCTGTCTTTCTTAGTAGTAACCAATCACTGGTCTCTGGGTCATACTGCCCTCAGCCAATGACGGCCCTCTCCCTAAGCCCCGCCTCTGGCAGCCATCCTCAGATTTGGTAGCACGTAAAGTGGCAGTATGACCAAGTGAAGAGCCGCAGAGGGGTAGGCGGGAGGGTTCGCATGTAAATCCATGCCAGACCCATGCTGAAGAACAGCAGTTACAGGTAAGTAACTTGTTCCTTCTCCAGCATGGGGTCTGGCATGGATTCACATGCTCATGAATAAGAGAATACATAGCAGTACACACATGCACAACCACGGGAGGTGGCAACAGGTTCAACATTAAGCAATACAACAACTCAACATTAAGCATCTCTTACCTCCTCACCAGGCTCACCTTAAGCAAACAGGTTGCGCAGCACTGCTTGGCCGACCCTGGACTCCTCCTTGGAGTCTCCATCGACGCAGTAGAATCTTGTGAAGGTGTGCATCGACCTCCACGTTGCAGCCCTGCAGATGTCCAGCAGGAGCACATCAGACAGGAACGCCGTGGTAGCAGCGATACCTCTGGTCCAATGGGCTCTCGGACGGCCAGGCAGCGGTCGGTTTGCCAACCGGTGACAGTGCATGATGCAGCCGGAGAGCCATCTGGAAATGGAAGTCTTCAAGAGAGCCTTCCCTTGATTCACAGTCCCAAAGTTCAAACAGCTGTGATGTCTTCCGAAAACTCTTCGTGCGGTCCACGTAGAACTTCAGCGTTCTAGCTACGTCCAGCGAGTGCAGAGTCCTTTCAGCCGGCGACAAAGGAGACAGGAAGAAAACTAGCAACACTAAGGGTTCGTTGAGGTGGAAGTCCGACGGCACCTTGGGCATGAAGGAGGGGTGCGTCCTCAGCACCACCCTCGTGTCGTGAAACGTCAAGTATGGCGGCTTGCAAGATACAGCCTGGATCTCTCCCACTCGTCGTGCGGAGGTGATGGCCACGAGAAATGTCTTCCACGACAGAAACTTCAACGGTGCCGAATGCATAGGCTCAAATGGGGGCCCCCATGAGCCTGGTCAGCACCACGTTGAGCTCCCACGCCGGGGCAGGGGCCTTCACCGGCAGGAATGATCGGAACAATCCTTTCATAAATTCCTTCACCAGTCGATGACACCACAAGGACGCCGTCCCGTAGTTCTGGTGTATCGTGAGATGGCGGCCAGATGTATCTTGATGGAAGCGTGAGCTAGTCCAGCCTTGGCCAATGACAGAAGGTACGGCAATACTTGAGGGGCCGTAATCCGCAGAGGGTTAATCTTCTGTGCACGGCACCAGACAGAGAACCTCTTCCATTTATGTCCGTAGCACTTGAGAGTTGAGGACGGTCTGGCCTTTGCAAGAACCTCTCTGCAGTCGGCCGGGATGTGATACCCTCCGAACTCTAGTGCTGCAGGAGCAAGGCCTGCAAGTTCAGCGACTCCGGGTTGTGGTGAAGAATGGCGCCTCCTTCTCTTGAGAGAAGATCTGCGTCCGTCGGCAGCTTGACTGGTGTGGACGTTGACAAGTCCAGAAGGTCCGGGAACCAGATCTGTCTCGGCCACGCCGGTGCGACGAGGATCATCCTGCACCGGGACCTCTTGAGCTGGTTGATGAGCCGGAGCAGCAACGGCAGCGGAGGGAACGCATAAAGGAATAGGCCGTCCCAGTGGAACGAGAAAGCATCGCCCATGCTCCTCGGCGGGGGGAACCTGCTGGCGAACCTCCGGCACTTGGAATTCGTCGCGAAGAGATCGATTTAGGGTTCGTCCCATCGTCGGAAGAGTCGATCCACTTGATCCTGGCGTAGTTCCCACTCGTGGCACGAGCGCAGCTCTCTGCTGAGTGAGTCGGCGATCGTGTTTGCCCTCAAAACTGCAGAAATAGTAGGCAAAGCTTCACCTCACTGATGATGCCCAACTAGGCTGAAACACGTGTATGGGGTTGCTGTGGTACTCTTGTTCAGAGGAGAATTGCCTAGCATGTCAGTGCTGGACTGACCCAGGGCAGGACAAAGACTGATATGTGGAAAAATGTCTTCTCTGTGAAAAGAACAGTGAGCTAAAGACTTGGCTGAGACTCTCGCAGGGGCCATCCACCCAAGAACAAGTCAATGGGCTGCGTTCGTGCTCGTGCTGGTAGAGAGTTTCCCAGACCCCCCCCTCTGTTAAGCAAACATAGAAGAGGATAGTGGAGTACACTTTCTAGAAAGTGCTGTTTTGTACTTAAAAATCCCAATATGGGAGAGAAAGATCTTGTGAGGGCACGCTTTTGTTCTTGGTAGCACGTCCAGATGTACATTGGATTGGGAAGTCCTGTTTAGATGACATATGGGTTTTTAGATGACTAAAAGCGTGTTGTATGATGTCATTAGCCCCAACAGGGGAGCTGAAGCCATGTGGATGGATTTGGGGGGAGGGGTGATTAACTCCATATCTGGGTTTACAGTCGAGCATCAGGGGATTTCGATATAGCGAAAAGAAATGCGATTTTGAAGGCTAGGTGTCGAGTTGGGCCATAGGGTTGAGGGGGTGGGGTGGAGAGCATGGCTGGTGATGTGCGAGTTACATTCCCAGAGCAACATTCAAGCGGCACAGCCTCAGGTGTTGATGGACTGGACACAGGTGACACATTGGGTGCATTTGAAGCAGAGAATAACGGGACAGCAATTGTCAAACAAATCTGATAAGATGTCAAGATCTCAATAACCGAGTAACATACTAGTAGTAGCTAAATGTATTCTGAATATTGTAATCCATTAGACAACACGTATAAAAGCAATAGTACCAGATGGGGTATAAAAACATGTCCATCAACTTGAAGATATTAACAACACAATCAAAATGTATCCAAATACGCCATTTAAAATTCATGAAACACCACCACTGGTCAGTGAAAACACAAATTCCAATAAAATCGACTGTACAAAAATGAAGTAAAACAGCAACTAGTTTGTGAAAATAAATGGCAAATCATACAAAAGGCATACAGTAAAATTCATTGTACAGCGCCACTAATCAATAACAGTCGGTATATCCAACAGCATATAGTACAGACAGTAAAAAATATATAATGGTATGCGCACGGGGCAGGCTAAAAAGCAAAAGAGGACTATTAGCTAAAGAGCTTGGATCTGCAAACCCAAGGGCCTTTCAAGTAGCTGGCATGGACAAAGGCAATTTCCACATCAGGAAGGGACAGTAGCCTGATAAATGCAGGGCGTCAGTGAGGGAGTCCAGATTCATAGTGGAAATTTAAAAGGAAACGTTTGTGGATGTCGTTATAGAATGGGCATAACAGGACAAAATTTCAAGTGATTCCACTCTCCGCAGAAACAGATATCATTCCCATTTTGCTCCCCAGACCACTTACAAGTCACAGACTTAAGGTGGAGGCCCTTTAACCTGGCCTTGGTTAGCATGAACCGATGAAAAATGTTAGGAACCTTAGCCAAATAAACAGCTGGACCCCCTGCTGGGGAGATCAGGAGGTAACGTCTGAGGCCTTACACATATTTACATCCTCTCTCATAGAATTCCACAGTGTCCCAAATCTCTCCTTTTTGAGCCTGTTGGGAATCCTAGAAATTGATTCTGTGTTCTTAAAACAGTTGCCTTTCCCCAATCGGCTCAATATATTTTAAATAAAGGCAAGCCATTCAATGTTCTGATAATTCCCCAATGTTAAAAACATTCCTTAGCAGCAGTTTTGTTGATGACCTTTCTGCATTTGTCCACATGGCCCGCCAGAACAGAATTGGCCGCAATGAGAGCGAGTCTGTCAAGAGATCCATTCCAAGCTCTAAATGCAGGATATATGATGGTGTTGAGGCCGATAGCCCTAAAAAGGTGAGCAAAGAATATAATCTCAGCACTCTATTCAAATTTGCACAGGCCCAGAGCTCACTGCCATATTCCCCTGTGACCAGAGCTTTCCCTCTATACACTTCCAGCATATGCTTTACTGAATGCTGCCCCATATTTTTTGCAAATCTAAAAAGGGCACCTTTAACCTGGTTCATCAAACACCTCTGGCCTTCTACATTTGCCCTCCAGGTAAATCTCTGATTAAACCGGATGCCCAGATACAAGAAATCTGTACAATCCGCTAAACCGAGATCATTCAGCAGAATGGGAGGGATCTTACGAGGGCAGTTGGCAAAGCACATGATGTAGCACTTCCCAGCATTTGCTTAGAGGCCACAACTTGACATTTAGTCACCCTAGGTATTCACAAGTGTCTGGAAGATCTAGGCATCCAGGCCAACAACACTGCATCATTTATGTAGCTTAAGATCGGGAACTTCCAACCATGGCAACGAGGGACATCCACACTAGACGCAACTAGAGTCGAGACAAGGGAGTTTGCAGAGGTTAAACAGAAGTGGGGCAAGAATGCAGCCCTGCCTCACTCCCTTCTCCACTCCATCTAATAGGGTCATTTAATTCACCACCTGCCTCATAGCGAACCCTGACGCAAGTACTAATATGCAAAACCTGCAGCATACATATCAGGGGCTTCAAAATACCCATTCCATCCAGCTAAGGTCCATGAAGGCCACGTAGACAGCAGAGCTCAAAAGGTTTGGCGCTCCTGACAAGAATCAGGTAACGGTTTAGGCACTGATGGGCCGTGTCCACACCCACTCTAAAGGCCAGTTGAGTAGCCAATAAGAGGCCATGAGTCCTTACCCATTTACATAGTGCACCATGCAATCTGCAAAGAGGCTAATAAGCACCAAAAGTTAATTATTTTTCCAACTACTTTCACACCAATTTTAGAAAATCCCTGTTTTACGCACAGACTGGACTCAAAAAGGTTTGAGAGGTGGTCACGTGGAGGATGCTCAAAGTCAGGGATTTGTTTAGGGAATGTAAGGGAGGCATGGTATCACATGTAGACACCGACACAAAAGTTGCACGTTTTAAAACCTTTATTGTGAAATTCAAGGGGTTTGGAAAAACTCTTGCCTGGCCCTATAACTAAGATGGGAGTAATCTCGACCATCAAATAATTAAGAAACAGTCCTAGTTAGTCTTAGTCGAACAATAAACGGCTATACTAACAAAATCCTAATGCCTGCCCTCACTCCAATACCCTCTAATGTGATATAGGAATATACATCTACAAAAGGAAAAAATAAGAATGGCAATAAAATGATGTATTAATTTTCGTCCCCACGTTGTATAGCACAGGGTTAGGTGAACACTTGATGGATGAGCACACTGTGGCTTGCAAACACAGTTAGGTGGCTGGCTCTGCCCTCCAGAGCCTTCTTGGCCATTGAAGTCCGAGTCACAAGTTCACGGGTTTAACCTCTCGGGCTCCTTTCACCCAAGTCCAAGTCCAAGTCATCCGTTAAGCTTCAACACAGTTTCAGCTAAACAGTTTCCAAGTATAGTATTTGACCAGCGTTTAACTATAGGTTCTCCTCAATCGGGCTCAAACCTTTACGCCTTGGTGGGGTTCCCTTCCCTAAGCTTTCTTCACATTCCATACTATAGGTTCCCCTCAGTTGGGCTCAAACCTTCTTTCGTATTTTGATTCCGCTGTCAAAGACTCCTAACTGGGAGGATTTTCGCTCTCACCTACACATGACCGCTCCGAGCCTCCTTTCTTTGTATACTTCCACTTTACATATTTTCCTTCAATCCTATTGTCTTTTGGAAAATGTACTCGTTACGTGACTTGCGTTTCAAATGGATCTCCCTCCGTCAGACACTCCTTTAGTTCTCTTGCCAAATTCAACAAAACAAAGTTCAACAGTTTGTGAGCTTTTCACTGAACGCTCATCTCTCGCTTCCCTCTGTAAAATGTTTTAAATCCGTAGAGGCAGAGACTTTCGATTGGGTAATCTCACTTTGCCGGACCACTCTGCTACTTTGTATACTATATTCACAGTTCTTAACAATGGATTCACTTTCTATCGCAGCTTATCAGCGCTTGCGTAACCTTCATCCCTCGATAATGTCGCAAGCATTTAAATGAAATACAGACCTGGCTTGCTTTGCTTCCCTCAACTCACTGTTCGTGTTAAGATGCTTGCCGTCTTTCGCGCCTTTAATGAAGGAGTCAAGGTTGTTACCACTGCCCCTTCTGCGCCTCCCCAACTCTGCCGTTCATCCGGGAGGGTGACTGGTAACCTTGTAGAACTTGGAAGACTCTTTCTCCCTTCTAGCTGGACTGTTTTGTGCAATATTAACGGCCTTTCCGAAATAACGATCTCCGGCCGGAGGGGTTTCTGGCTTCCTGCCCCTTTCGGATGAACCCCTCAGTTTGTCGCTCTCCTTCGCCTGGTTCGCCATAGCCCTGGAGTGACTGCTCCTTCTCGTGCACCCCCTTGCTCAAATGTTCAAACAAAAAGCTTTGGACTTCAAGTCCTACAATGCAGCTTTTTTAATTCACTACCACTTTGCCAGATCCCTACAACAGCATTCTGAAGGTTCTGGGAGCTGCAGGGGTTAAATGGGATGTTCCCTGAGGTCAGGGTCTCACCACCTGCCCCTCGAAAGCCTGGGCTTTCCAGTTTGGCCCAGGGGGAAGAGCTCTGGCATGGGCACTGCCAGGTAAAACCAGATGCCCCTGGTTTGGCTCCCTTGAGTCAGAACTCCCTCGCTATAATGCAGCCTCCCCTGTACTCACAGGCTCAGTAATTTGGCAGTGCTCTTAGCTCCAGGCCTTGTTTTTGGCCTCTGTGCTTCCTCCTACAACAAAAATGGTACCAGGAGATAAGGGAGACAACTGACGAAGGGAGGCAAGGGAATGTAAAGATCAAATCATTATTTTCATTTGATTTAGATTTGTATAAAAAACATGAAATAATTTAAACAATTCTTAAAAAAACATTTTGCTACTCAGACATTCAAACATTCATTCACTAATTGAACATCTAAAAATTATATAAATGTGCTAAGGTGTCACACAAAGTGCTATTTATTTCATTAATACACTTCTTTTCCATTATATTATTAATGGTTCCAAAAATAACAATCGTTACTGATAATAGTTCATTCCAGGACAAAATATCTTTGTCCTAGAATTAACTATTATCAATAACGATTGGTTTGTTTGGTTTAATATAATGGAAAAGAAGTGTATTAATGAAATAAATAGCACTTTGTGTGACACCTCGGGGGGTTTGGGGGAGCCTTTCCAGGTGAGGCTAGGGAGGAGAGCGGAGAGCATCCTAGGTGATACCCTCCCTTGGGGGTAGAGGCAAGCAGGACCTTACTGGGAGAGACTACTCTCCACCCCCTTGGGGACAAGGGCTACCGCTCCGATGAGGAACTCCCTAAATCGCTCATCTATTATCCATCAGTAATAAAGGAGCCAAGAAGAACAAGCTGATCTTTGCTATTGTCATACAGAAAGTCAAAGCCATAATGAAAAAATGTGTTTAATACTGAGACGAAGATCGCACGAGTAATACAATGTGCTCAAACAGAGAAGAGGGACCTTGACAATCTGCCGGGAAAGACCCAGCAACGCGTCACAGGTCAAGGAGGAGTATCAAGTCAGCTATGTGAGGAGAGCTGAAGGGGATCACAACACACAGTTCCTGAGATTGGAGGGAAGCTGGCAAGGGAATGCTACACAGGGAACCCAAAATGAGAGGAACTGAGGAAAGGAAACCTCAGAGAAGGAGACCAAGGTGCTGCGTGATCGAGAGTCAGTGGACTGGGGAGTCCAACGACGATGCCCAAACCACTTACCCGACCACAACACTGAACGGGTGCAACGGAGGAGAGAAGTACAGCAGAAAACAAGTAGGCAGCCTGACAAACCGAAGAAAGGTTCCCATCCTGAACATTCAGACAATATTTCTAACTGTCCCAGCCAGGATAAAGAATGGACATGAGTAGAGAAAAAGTGACAAGTATACTAAACAAGAAAGGAGAAGAAAAATATCAGAAGGAGAAGCAAAGTATCAAGGACTCCGTAGAGAAAGAGAAGAGCCCATTATATGAACTGATCAAAGTAGTTGCCAAGAACTACCTACGAATAAGTTGCTGGAAAGCAGACCACAGGAGAAGGGAGTTATTCTCCTGCGCCTTTGATATTTTTGATTGTCCAAAACTAATCTAACCTGTCCATGCACTGAGGACTGAACCTCATTTTGGAATCACCGACGAGCACCTTAGTTAGTGTTAGGTAGGGAAACCCATAGCATAGGGAAAGTTAGGAGTTTCTACCTTTTTTGTTTAATAAAGAAAGTTCCAAAATGACAGACCTTGTCCCATATCTGACCAACCAAAATACCTGGAAAAAAGATATTGACAAATGTGGCAAGCTTCTCCTGTAGCCCACAGACACTAGAGGTACTTGTTAAAACCATATACAGGCAGCACTACACGCCAGAAACATGCATAGACTGACACAGTCTTATAGATGCTAGAAATGTGGCGCCAAGGGCAATCTTTTCCCCTGTCTGGTGAGGTTGTCCAAAGCCACAGTACTACTGACTAGATTACAGGGGCTGCTGTCTTTGGCACTGCAGATGTTACTCCCATCAGCCCTACAGATAAGGGGTTCATCAGCCAGTTTTACTCCCTAAAAATGGGCAAATACGCCCCAAAAATAAAAATTGAGAGGAAAAATACTCCCAACAAAAAATAGGAAATAGAGTCGGGGGACTTTCACCCACACAGCTCCATGGATATGCTTGGACCAGTAGTGCATGTAGCACCACAGGAAGAAACTACTTTATTACTGCCTGATCTGAAGCAATACACATGTATCTTTTAATGTGTATGAGTAACTAGGTGCAATGGAATACGTATTACAAGAACATTTCTGTTTTTCAGTTGAAACATTTTTACTCACTTATACAATACTGCTATTGGGAATTGAACTTATGTTTTTAATCCCTAAAAAATCGTTTTACTCCCAACTTTACAAAATGGGGAGTAAAATACTCCCACTTCAAAATCTTATCTGGAGCACTGACTCCAATCCACCCTTTCCAGTATAGCCAATGTTAAAGGATCATGGGAACATTTGGTGAACCTCAGGTTGCAGACCTCTGGGTTAGAAGTAGGATAAATGATAGGGGAGATCTTGAAGGTCTCAATCAGACGATCCAATACCACCTTAGCTGCTACATGGTGTGTTCTAACTGTATAGAGAAGGTCAAAGCAGTCCTTAATCACACCCTGATGGCACAACGCGTAACCCTTGTTAGCTATGGAGAAGATGACATACATTAAATGAAATGGTGCCCAAATGTATTTGTGTTTGCACCCCCATTTCTGGAGTTTGCTACTAAAGACAGTAACAAACCCATATGCCCACAAAGACAGAGCACTTAACCTGTTCAAGAACTATGAACCTACCGTCATAGCTATGTAAGATGTCTGTTCTTTAGCTTCAATATCTAAGGGAGGAAAGAAGGTGGAGGGAGGAGACCTGGTGTTTTAACTGTTGCATGGGAGATCTGAGCATTTATAATGTAGTACTATACTTTTTCATCTCTAAAGATATAGTAAGCAGTGTTAAAGTTATGTTGTATAGTTGCATTTCTTTTTATGAAAAAACATTATATATTTAAGAATAAACCAAATAGTATAGATTCCTTTAAAATGGGGCAGCAGAACCCCCAAAATGAAATCCTATCCCAACACATGTCTTAAGGACCAGAAGCAGTCTAGCTATACAATTTGGTACCAGGCAAAGTTGGTGGTGTTTGTATTTTGGTATGGCCTAGATAAATTCTGTTACAATAATCCAGAGATAAAACTAGTTCTGCTTTTGTAGCATTTCAAGAAACAGATAGATGTATTTGGTAAGTTCAGTAAGTGTATTTGGAAGTGGAACTTCCCGACTAAATTCTCGATGTGAGTTGAACAAGACCAGGTTTCATCAAAAAAGAAGCCTAAGTTCCAGACCGTCTTGAGGTCAAAATGCTCGGACCCTGCACCTTTACCCAAAGGAAAGGGGTGGAACTAGGGGTTTCAGTGTTGAAGAGTAGAATGTCAGTCTTCCTCAGATTCAAGCAAAGGTTGTTGTATGTCATCCACTCCTGTACTGCAACGAGGGAATTAGACATGCTACTCTGGTAGTTGGTCAGTAACTTTGAACAGGATTGGAGAATTGCTCACATACATCTGAAATGATGCAGCAAATGTGTACAGTACGGAAGCCAATGGTTTAAAATAGATATTGAACTTCCCGGGGGTACATGGGAGATTCTTGGAGAACCCTAATATAAAACGCAACTGTTTTGGATGTGACCTCACCTAGCTTGAGCTAGCTTGACCATGCTGCTGCAATCCTTAAATAAAGAAGATAACAGATAAGGCGCTTCCCACATATGTTGGAGTCTGTTTAGTGGGATGGAGTGGTCTACTGTGTTGTAGGCAGCTGAACCTCAAGAATGTCTTCACTCATGAATAGGGGAGTCGTCTCAATGCTCCTGAAAGGTCTGCAACCTGAAGGAATAGCATGGGATTCACTGTATTCCGTTAATTGACTAGTGACATATTTTCTAATATTTTAGCCATGAAAGGGGTTGCAGAGATTGAGCAGTAGTTTTCAAAGATGTTTGGTTCTGCAGGCACCTTCTTGAGGAATGGAGTCATTGTCGCATGATTAAAGGCAGAGGTATTTGCCCCATGATAAGGGCAACGTTGATTCTGGCAATGGGAACAGCTACAGTCAGGATGGACTGATTGAAAAAGGATGCTGGGCCAGGTTCCGATAAGGCTCACAATGTTTCCAGAGATTTTGTGGTTTTTACGATATTTTACGGAGAACATAGACTAAAGTCTTTAAAGTAGGATTTTTTGCACATTTCAGTGACCTTGTCTGCTTGTTTACTGGAATCAATAGAGATTTTTAATGTTTGCATTTTTCCCTGAAGGAACAAATAAAACATATCCACCAATTCTTATGAGGGTGTTAGTTGTTCCAAATTCTGGCATGGCATGCTAAGCTACCTAAACACTTTGAATGTGTCGACTGTACTATAAGCTACCCCAGCCAAGCCGTTCTGGAAATATAATTTATTTTTTCTAATAAAAAGGGCCTGGGCACATCTTGATTGCATCCTGAAAAATAAATTGTCTCTCGTAATATTTTTCGCCACTTTTTTTCCAGGGTCTTGCTTTTCTTTGTGTTCAGTTCTTCATCAATCCATCTGTTGGCCCTCTTATGGGAGTGGGGTTGAGTTATTTGCTAGTTTTTGGAGCGAGAAAGTGAAGAGTTCATGAAATGTCATGTTCCAGTTCATTCACCAGATGGTCAGGAGACATTGATAACATGCATTCGCCACTAGCCAGTGGCTAGTGACGATTGACTCTTTGCACGCAAGAAACTTTCTGCCGTGTGTATGTGGAGAATTTACCGGTCGAGTAACTCTGTATGCCCGGCTAGCAGTATGAAACATGGCATTTTTACCCCTGCTGATAGATCCTCTGGTATGCCTTGGCACCAACGCTTTTCTGGAAATTAGAAGAGTTTCCTCCGTTTCGGATGTCTGATGGTCTCCTAACATGTGTTGGAGTTCTGTTTGGTCTGAGGAGATCAGGCAGCCAGTAAAGGCTGATGGTCTGACCATGGCAAATGAATGTGCAAAGTCTCCTTCAGGGTAATGTTTGTGGTTATCGGGATGTCTGCAACATGTCCCTCTCCAATAGTGATAGTCTATGAGAATTGAGACGCTAGATCATCTGCTTTAGACTCAAGTTAAAGGTTGAGGTCTCCTAAAATAATGATTGACTCAGAAGTGTCAAGAATACATACTGTTCAGTACATCAGATCATTCCTGGAATACTTCCAGTGACCTGAATCAAGGTAGTAGTCATCCGCGAAACCCAGGGTAAATTTGTAGAAAACCGTAACCTCAAGCAATCGCACATAAGAAGCATTTCCAAGGGATTATTGTTTAATTTCCCACAATAGATGGCACCGGTTTATAGTGAAAAAGTCGAAAAAAATAATGTTGGAAAAAAAAAACGTTTTTTTTTTTAAAATGGGGTGTTCCCCGGGGAGTCCCCCCAACCCCCAGTTTATTTTTAATAGCTAAACCCAAAAAACATACAAATAACAAAACACATTCGATATTTTTTTCCAACTTTTTTTTTTTGACATTTTTGTTTTCGACTTTTTGCAGTCGACATTATAACTGCACACCGATGGCATCCATCACCTTAGTTTTCAGGATATTTGTCATTAACTGGTCTTTTTTCTCGCAATAAGAGGAGTCAACAATAGGGAATGGAAAGTCTTCTCCTTCTTTGCCAACATCATGCATCATCCTCATAAGAGGAACAGGTACTTCGTTCAGCAACAACATCCAATTTTAAAAACTGAGGATATATATCAAAATCATTAAAAAACATGTTAAAAAGGAAAGGGTCAAAAGCTCATCCTTGGTGTACTGCTGATCACACAAAGCATAGAACAGATTTAAAACCACATCCTAAACACTCTCCGATTTCAATTCACCCCATGGAATCAACAGTCAAATGCTAGTAAATGCTGTTTTCAAATAAAAATACATCTTAAATAATGCCATCTCTGATCGGCCACCAGGGGGCGCACGGATGAGCTTGCTCTTCGTGTGAGCTCCGTGCCCGAGGTCTGAAAAGTGGTCCTGAGCCCCCACTTTGCGACCCCCCCAGAGCTGGTAACGGAGCACAAGATGTGTGAGGGTGGCCCCCCCATCCAGGGAAAAACCTGTGGAAAATCGGAGGTGTATTTCTTAAGAAAATGGCGAAAACGTGAGGCCCCAGCCACAACGTGCGCAGCAGCAAGGCGAAAGCGAAACCCCCGTGGACATACAGGCAACCGGGGGGGGGGAGGGAGTGCTGACCCACGCGGCTTGAACTTTGGATAAGGGGCCCCGCCCCTGACTTTTGTCCTACGCGACTGGAAGGACTTCACTGGTGGCCCTGCTCGTCTGCGCGCGTCGGACTCCGCTGGCCAGGGCCAGTCTCTGCGCTGTTGGCCGCGCAGTCAGAGACCCGGAGCAGGCCTCCGCCAGCAAATAAGGTAGGCAGCTGCCCCTCTCCTTCCACCCACAGGACTGCGCCTGGCATGGGACTGTCCCGCACAGCAGCACGACCCCCGGCGGCCTAAAACCAAGGCACCAGCACACCGGAGCTTCCCCCTCCAGCTCCCCCCGTTCCCGCTGAAGACCGCGTAACACGCGCGGCGCACACATAGCCTCTCCCGACACGGAGCCAGGGGCCAGCGCCTACAACATAAGGATTGTCCATGCACCCGAAGGTGCGTCGCCCTCCTCGGAGGGCCCCCAAAGCGCCTGCACGTCGCAACAGTGCAGCTAAGAGGAGGGAGGAGAAGAAAGGGAGGCAAAAACCAAAGACAATAAAGAAGGGCATAAGGACAGAGTGGGGAGGAACCTAAACACACAGGCCTCACACTGTGCAATCCCCAGTGACCACAAGTGCATCAGGGCCACACTCACTGGATATTGCGCACTGGGATCAACAAAGGTGAGGTCCTCTTGGCGCCGCTGACAAGCCACTCCCCCCCCTCAACCAGCACCTGGGGGCACCCGCCACGGTCCCCACATTCTGGACTGCTGCCCCCCCCCCATGGACAGACACTGGGATAGTACATGACCCCCTTGAGGAGCTCTCACAACTTCCACTACAGAACACCCCCTATAAAGCATCTCTATTCAGCCAGAGTAAGAGACCATGCGCCAAACCCACTAGCACACCGAAAGTCTACCAGGACTGAGGGTTGGGCCCCCGTAACAGGGGCGTGTACCTCCTCAAGTGATCCTGCATATAAATGTACAGACACTGAGGGGACATTTTGCAATCTCTCCCCCTAAAACAAAGATTCAGCAAGTCGCACAGACCACTCACGATTGGAAAAGTGCAACAAGTCAGTTCTCTGAGAACAGAAAGTGTAGCCTGCGCATAGCAACGAGTAAGCCACCTGTGAGTACACAGCGCAACCAGAGGGTGCATCTCCTACACCCCACCCCCGCTACACTCAGAACTGAAGCAGTGGAAAAGGCTTCAGAATATATGCAAGCAAGAGAAAAGCTAGCCACCTACGCCTACGCGCCCCTCCCCCACAAAATTATCACCCCTAAAATGGCAACTGAGGCGGCAACACACAGCGAAACAGCGGCCACGAAAGATGATACGGCAGCCCTACTAGCGGAGGTAAAGAATATGGGGGCCAATATAGGCGGCAAAATCGACAAGATCACCCAACGGATGGACAATATTGAGGACAGGCTGGATGGAGTGGAAAACAACCAAGCCTCGATAGACACCCTGGAAACGCAGCTGGAACATAGAATAACAAACTCGAGCAATGAGAGGAAGAATACAGGTTAAAAATGCACAATTTGGAAAATCGAGAGAGACGGAATAACCTTCGTTTCTTCGGAATTCCGGAACAGGATGGGGAGACAGAAGAGGGCTTAAAATCAACACTTCATGACATCATTAAGATCCTGGCTGCTGACGACGAGATCGACAAACCAAGGACTGAGCGGATCCATAGGGCGGGAGGCCCATCGGGAGACACGAGATCGTTCCTCGTCCGCTTACACAGATACCAGGACAAGGCCAAGATCCTTGAGAAAGCAAGACGCGGAGGTGCCATCTCTTTTAATGGAGCACAAATAACTATATACCAAGATCTGTCTGCCATGACACTAGCCCTATGGAGGATGTGTGGCCCCCGGACGAAATGGCTGAAGGAACGAGACACTCGATACAGGTGGGGATACCCTTTCTCCCTCTCTTTTGCACATGATGGCACGAAGATCAGGCTGCGATCAGAGCGAGAAATAAAGGCATGCATATCTGAACTCGTGGAGGCGAATGAAATGAGGAACGATGGAGATGCACCAAGGGGCGAAGGGAGAGAATGGAGACTTCAAGGCCCTAAGAGACAGAAAGTCAAGGGATCGGCAAATGAACCAAATGTACCAGATCAGCATTGAAGGACCTTACATTATACTAATGTTTAAAATGGGGCCCGTTTACGGTCCGGTACAAAACCTAAGCTCAACTGTTGTAAGTTAAGGTTTAAATGGGGAGGGGGGGGATGTAGTGAGGGCTCAGAGTCATGTGATAGTTATTTTTAGCAAAAGGACCGTGGGGTAACGGTTCCTGCTGGTGGTTCGTTGCTGGTTCAGTGCGTTTAACTGGACCCGCTCGGTCACCACCATATGTGGGGAGGGGGGCAGAGGGAGGGAAGGGGGGGAAGGGTTGCAAGACACGGAGTGATAAAGACAAACAGATTTTTTGACCACTGCTGAGGAGGGTAAAGTATTAATGCTGGTAGAAGAGGCGATGCACAGGGAACGGTGGCTTATTATCACAAATATCTCAATGTCAACCCTGAAGGCAACATGCGAGGCCCCTTGAGAGTGGGGACACTTAATGTTAAGGGACTTAACTCACCGACCAAGAGATCGTTGGTATCAAGGGAATTCCGGAGAGCCAAAATTGATATCCTGTTCCTACAAGAAACTAAATACATGAGGGGGGGAAGAGAGACCTATCCTGGGGAAAAATTGCGGCATAAAGTTCTGGGGCTCTGGGGCATTGCGCAAGGGGGAAGTGGGGATTCTTATTAAAAAGGGGATCGAATTCCAAGTCACCAAAACCTGGTCGGATGAGGATGGTCGAGCCCTGTTGGTGACCGGAACCATTGGGAAGGCTGAAGTAACGTTGGCCACAATTTACTCTCCCAATCTGGGACAGCTCAGATTTCTCTCTAGAACCATCCCCAAAATAATGCTGGAGGCTACTGGACACATTGTGCTGGGTGGAGACTTTAACCTCTGGGCAGATCGTGACTTAGATCGGAAGGCGGGTAACCCAACCGCTAATCATGAAATAAAAGGGATCGTAATGACTATGAGAGTATGATGCAAGTATATGCGCTGGTTGATGTGTGGAGGGGAATGCACCCTGAGGAAAGAGGATATACATTTTACTCAGCCCCTCACAACACTTTCACTCGAATAGACTATATTTACCTCTCACGGGAACTGTACAACATCACATCGCACTCAGAGATCATCCCAATAACATGCTCCGATCACGACATGGTTATAACTGACATTCACTGGGAACACTTGCCAACCAGGGGTGGGAAATGGAGATGTAACGAGAGACTTGGTCTTTAAAGACGAACTGGAAACAGAGATCAGAGAATATTTCAATACCAACAACACTGGGGAGGTCTCCAAATAGGGAGTGTGGAGGCGGCTAAGGAAACTTGGAGGGGGATCCTCATACGGGAGGGAGCAAGGAAGAAAAGAGAAAGGGTGCTCATTGAAAACAGGCACTGGGGTGAAATATGCCAATTAGATAAAGAAGCCAGAGAGGGGCACACCACAGGCCGCAATAAGATGCAAGAGGCCAAAAAAAAAAAAAACGGGAAGAACTCAGTCATTTAGAGCATGGCCAGACAGAGTGCAAGCTGCACTTATTGAAACAAAAATGTTATGAAAAAGGAGATAAAGCCAACGCACTACTAGCAGGTAGGCTTAGGATGCAACGGGGAGAGCGTAAGGTAACAGAGTTAACATATAATACCTCCGATCAGGAGCAAACTAAACCCTCTATTCCCGAAATGTTTGCCGATTTTTACGAATCCTTATATACTTCAGAAATAGATCCAAACTCGGGAGAGACAGACGACTACTTAGCTGGCATCGGTCTTCCTAGAGTGGCGGCCACAGACTCGGCCCACCTCGAGTCCCCCATAACAGAGAAAGAAATACAGGAAGCAATCAAAAGACTAACATTGGGCAAATCCCCTGGAGAAGACGGATACACAGCCGGCTTCTACAAAACCTTCAGTGCCCTCCTTACCCCATTCCTGGCCTAATTATTCAATGAAGTCCTCGAAACAGGAGTTGCTCCTGACTCCTTAGTCTGTGCACTTATAACCGTCATCCCCAAGGAGGGAAGAGACCCCAGGCAATGTGGGTCGTATTGCCGCATATCCCTACTTAATCTGGATGTCAAAATCTATACAAGGGTACTGGCAGCCAGATTAGAGACCCATATGCCCCATCTTATTCACTCTGATCAAGTCGGATTCATAAATCGGGTGACAAGGAGCAGATACCATGAGGAAGACGCGCCATTTGATTGAAGCTTCCCAAACCATGTGCGATGAGCCCGCCTTACTCTCCATTGACGCTGAAAAAGCCTTTGACAGAGTAGAATGGGGCTTCCTGGCTGCAGTCCTCCGCACAGTGGGAATAGGACAAAAATTCAGAAGGGGTATAGAGGCAGTCTATACTTCACCTAAAGCCTCAGTATTGGTCAACGAGGAGTACTCGAGATGGTTTGAGCTGAAACGCGGCACCTGGCAGGGAGGCCCCCTCACAGCCATTCTCTTCGCCCTATCGTTCGCGCCCCTGGCCCAAAAAATGAGAAAAGACACCAAAGTAGAGGGAATGCGATTAGGGCAAATGGAATATAAGGTAGCGCTGTACGCTGACGATTTACACCTCCCTGTGACAAACCCCAACACATCCATCCCCAGGGCACTCTACCTCCTGGAAGAATACGGCCACATATCGGGGTTTAAAGTCAATAAATCCAAGTCAATACACTTTCCCCTACAGGGCTTGGTAGAAACAAACAATGATAGATATTTGCCATTAGGCCTCAAGAAAGAACATCAAAAACTAAAGTACCTAGGGATACAAGTCACAAGATCATTCCGAGAGCTTTATGACACCAACTTCCCAGCGCTTCTTCAAAAATTCCACGCGGACCTCGCCCGGTGGGACAACCTGACCATATCCTGGTTAGGATGCCTTAATGCAATCAAAATGACCTGTCTCCCGAGATTCCTATACCCCCTTCAAATGCTCCCCATTCAGATGCCACAACAATTCTTTATGGAGGTCAGGAAGGCGATTATGAAGTTCCTATGGCAGGGGAAAAAAGCTAGAATTGCATACTCCAACCTGATATTGCCTAGCGATAAAGGTGGGGTAGGCCTCCCTGATATTCAAAAGTATTATGAAGCAGCCCAACTACGAGTCCTCATTCCTCATCTCCGCAACCAAAAAACACCCCAGTGGATTGTCATGGGCAATCACTATCTGTCCCAGGCAACAGTCTCTGAATGGCTATGGTCCCCTAGGAGAAGAGTATTAAGGAAAACCAAAGCACACCCAATGTTCGAAACCATATGGGAAATATGGCGAGAAGGCAGGGGCATGGCGAACATCACCACGTGGACGTCACCGTTGAGTCACCCATGGTCGCCCGGCATCAATGACCAGATTCCCAACGTGGAGAGATTCCAATCCTGGTATGAAGCGTGCCTAGAGAGGGTGAGGCAACTCCTCAAAAAAGACTCATTCACCTCGCTTCCTGAGCTGGAGGAAGCACTGGGAGTGGGCACACTGTCCGTATTCCACTTCCTGTAGATCAAAGGTGTCCTGACGAGACCCGAGTCGAAAGACAAGCTGAGAAGGGAACTCGCCCCATTTGAAACCATATTAGACTCTAGGACAGAAACGAAGGGATTGATCGCGGCCCTATACAAGGTATTAATAGAGGCAGGAAATGGCTCCACGGAACCCCTCAGACTAAAATGGGAAAAGCACATAGAGGATGATATTGACCCAGAGACTTGGGAAAAGATATTTCGGGCAGCACCCAAAGTTTCGATCTCATGCCAATATAAATTAAAACGCAATTAAACTACTAAACAGATGGCAATATGATCCGCACAGGCTCTCCAAAATGTACTAATCATCCGTCCGTTGTGTTGGCGTGGTTGTGGATGCACGGCAGACTATTGGCATATGTGGTGGAGTTGCCCTCAAGTTAAAATATATTGAAACGAAGTACTGAGGTGGATCAGGGATCTAGATGCGATCCAGAGAACAGCAGACCCCTATCTTGTCTTGTTTGGGTTTGAAAAGATCGATGATGAATGGAGGAGGGTCAAAGATATAGTTGTGCAGCTGTTATTAGACGCGAGGGCTTTGATAGCCATAAAATGGAAATCCCCTACAGTCCCAACCGAAAAAGAGTGGGTCAACGTAACTTCCAATATGTGCACCATGGAAAAGATCACATCCTCCATACAAGGGAAATCCACACAATGCGATATCCTATGGATGGAGTTCCTTAACAAGTACATGCCAGGAACAATACACTAATACCAGACAGCAGACCAGTCCCACAACCCCAAACTATAAGAGAACCCCTCGTTAACAGAACACACAACTCACGGAAGGGAAATACCACGATAATTTCTCCAACAAGGTGGCCTCCAACACCTACTGAACAGCTCGCCAAACATTGCATAACACAATCCTCAGCGGAAGTGTCTAAAGTCTTGCGGGGTGGTGGGGAGGCAAAGAGGAGGGGGGAAAGAAGGCGGAAGAATTGCTGAAGTACACCGACACATCAAATTGGGACTACTTAGGAATGGAAAGTTCATAAAATCAATGCTGAAACGTGGGATTGGATTGCAATAGATTATGCTTGCCAGTGATACAAGTTTGAATGCCAGTTAATTTCCTGTGTAATGCTGTGACCTTGTTTGCAACAAATTCTAATAAAAACAAGTTTTAAAAAAAAATAATGCTATCTGTTTTGCTATCACATACTTAGCAATAAGCAACGAAGGCCTGACACGCTGCACATTCGTGCCAATGCCCTGCTTAAAACCTACTTGAGCAAGAGTTGTAACCTCAGACCAGGGTTCAAAACTAAGATTTAATGAGCAGGTCCTGGATGTCAGGCATCAACCAGTAAGCAGGAGCTACCGCTGGGAAACCAGAAGCGAGTACCCAGCGCACAACAATCTCACTTCCACGTGCGATGCACATTTTGTCCATTTTGTATGATTCATTATGTTGAAATGTGTAGTAGATGTGCCCTAATTCTACTTTAACTTTGGTTATTTGAGAATGTTTATATGTCATAAATGCAGGTTTGTAAGGCACCAACTGGCCTGGGGAGCCACAAGTAGCTCCTGGTAGCTGTTGGTGCCAAGCTAACAAGGCTCCCCTATGCTACAAGCAGGGGCTAAATGGCTCCCAGCTCCGTCAATTTCGAACCCTGTCATACTCTTCTCCCAAGCCAAATTCTGGGATAACAAAACAAAAAGGTTTTGCGACGGCAGCGAAAAGGAAGATCGTGAGACAATTAGACAATTAGCTGGGTCACCCCATCTCCATTTTTATAAATGGGAACTATTAAAAGAGTATCCACAACTAGGGGCCCTGCCCTGGTAGCATTGAATACTCCAAGCAAGAGAGCAGCCTAAATATCCGTATTTTGCTTATACATATTATGGGGAATCCAATCAGCAGTGTGGGGCTGGTGTTTCTGTTGCTCCTTCAATGCAGCCAGAACTTCAATAAAGGGAATCAGTGAGGACTTTGGAGCCCTCCTAACCTGCTTGGCTAGCTCAAGTACACGAAAGTCCACATTTCTCTTGAAATCAGGAGAGACCTTCAAATGAGGGACGTTCATATATAATGTGGGCAAATGTGGAACCATAAATCTTTAGTGATGTTAGAGTCCACCTTGGGGATCAATCCTCTCATTCCACAGGCAAGACGTCATCAAAAACGCCAGTATATAGCTTGCGTTTAGCTTAATTGAAGTGAATACAAATTCTCAAAAAATGTAACCCTTGTTCCACACAGGTGCAAGTTGGAAGAGTTGTGCCCCCATAGCAAAAAGAAACTATGTAAAAATGTCCAGGCAAAAAAGTCCACAGCCCTACTGCACACTACAAAGGGGAACCAAAAAGGTTTGTATTTTTACACCCTTGTAGTATTTCTGAAAGAATGATAAATAAGATACAATTACGTTTTGACCATTCATTACCTAAAAAGGTGAAATATGTTTTTTTGCACTAATGGATGCTCAAAACTTATTGCATCTTATTTATCATTCTTTCAGCAATACTACGAGAGTGTACCACTGAAGCGACAATTGTCCTGAAACGCGTAGGGTAGCTTATGTTTGAGGTGAGGGAAAAGGTGGGCTCTAGGATAGAACGCTCCTGTGCTGAGCTTTATTTATTTATTTATTTATTTTCTGGTTATCTCTAATTATTCTGTGCAAGGTCACAGGTGTGGAAAGGGGAACCCAACACCTTACACAATGAGAAAGTAGAGCTTCCTGGATACCTTGATGCAATTGGTTTTTGAAGAATTTTGTGTTGACAAGAATTTACACGAGATGCAATGTCTGAAATAGTGTTTTTTAATATAGATAGGGTAGACATATAGTCTAGAAAGTGGTCAGCCGACACGTGTTCTGAACCCTAAGGTTCCTTCTCAAAGCAAAGGGTAATCTGTGTACGGAATGTAGACAGAATGTCGAATATTGTGGCCGTATGGTTGATTGCAGTAATGCTCGAATTCCAAGGATGTTGCCTGCGTCAGCACGAATGGATACTGGAGCCGAATACGGTGCACCCCATTCGGCTCCAGTATCCATTCGCGCTGACGCAGGCAACAGCCTTGGAATTCGAGCATTACTGCAATTCAACCATACAGCCACAATATTCGACATTCTGTCTACATTCCGAGTTGTTTCTTAACGTTAAGTAACCTCTATAGGCTATAATTTTTACTTCAGAGGTTCTGTGAATATAGTTGTGTTTTAAACGGTCACTGGTTGTGACAGTAATCGGTTTTACTTTGTAGACACTACACCCACCCTACACCCACTCTCTCTACACCCAACCCGCTCTATACCCCCACCCACTCTACCCCACTAACTCACCCTATCCCCTCTCTCCACCCCCACACACCCTAACCCTACTCTCTCTCCTGGAGATGTCTCACTTACTAGGCCCTAGAGATCCGTCATCCAGGTGGCCAGGACACGGCCATCGCTACTGGATCCAGTTCCTGAGGGTGGACCAGTGCAAGAGGATCACCTGGATGGCGGATCCTCGGGGAGAGGAAGTGGGGCACAGACGGGTGAGACGTGGTATTCCCCTTCCTAGAATACCTTTTCCCCATCCTACCACCTTCCGACACAAACACTTTCTCACACCACGGAAGACAACGGATTAACACCAGAGCTGTTAACCTGACATGTCCCAACACAAGGGTCAGGCAAAGCCAGGCAATTGACCAGAACCACACACCTCTGACGGCCCTTTCCCTTACCCACAGGGATAAAAGCTGGAGCACGAGAGCACACTACGAGCAAGGCAAACCACACAACAAGACAGCTATCCCAGGGCAGCAGTTCAAGAGGAGGAGAAAAGGTACGAGAACCGAAGGGGCGACAAGGAGAGACACGACCTTGCGCTTTTTGACCCAGACCCACAAAGCCTCTGTGAAAGGAATCATAAGAACGTGAACAATAGCCAGCGTGTGTTGCAGCAGATGTCAACGATTCACTCTGAACCCTCCTACATTGATAAACAGGACAGGGAGAGACGCTGGTTACTGTGGTACCGTCCTTGACTCCAGAGACAAGAAAAGGCAAGCGGTTCATCACAGCCGGTGAATCGAAGTAAGAACCTATAAGAAACCGAACTGCGTTGAAAGTTGCGAATAGCAAATTAAGGGGAAAAACCAGCCGCAGACGAATCCAGCACCACGTGGGTACTCACTCGAAAGACTCTGGTTGATTACCCTATCCGAGAAACTACTGATACCAAAAAGGCTTAAGAGAGCCACAGGGAAAGGTCAAAGTGGTCATACAGGGGTCTAGCAAAACCCCCTGTACAGTCAAAAGTCTTTGACCGGTAAGTAATTGGAAAGCCAAGGGAAATGAATCCCACTTAATGAGAAAGTAGAAGGAACTATGTGTTGACAAGAGTGACCCCGACGGAGGGATGTCCACGATGGATTGTGTAAAAAGGCATTAAGACTTGTGAATGCACCAGGTGAAATCTCTTTGAGTAAAAGCCGTAGCGAACCTGACGGAGGGAGGCTGCTATTCGAGAGGGGTTTGCGTTAGGAAAGATTTCATAATTGTATGTCATTTTTCCTCGATGTGTCAACCCCCACACTTTTTGCTGCTGTTTAGACACCATTGACTGACTTTGCCAGAGAAGCACAGCCTTCAGCTGCACTCCTCTGGTCTTTTGCTCACTTTTTATGGGGAAACTAACATGCCCTTAAAACAGTCAGTAATGGGAAACTTTGTTTCCCTTAGTCCTTTTCTCATGTTGCAACTTTTGTGCAACATGTAACAAGTGTGCAATGTATCTTACCATACAGCACCCTTGGGTCTATTGTCATTTCCAAAGGCCCTAGATACTCTTGCTGGACTTTTTATGAACTGTGCAGATGTGTCATGGACAGGACTGGTGTCAGCTACCTTTTCGTATTCTTTTTAACCCTTTCCTGCCATGTTAACTGCGTTTGGCACAAATAGGTGGCCTGGCTCCAAAATGGTCATGTTCCTTAAAGGTGACAAACACACATGGGTATCCTATCTAGTGGTTAAGTAATACTCTAATACTCAAAAAATACAAATTTTATTAGTCATACACAGTCAGTAAAAAAATCATCATAAAAATGATCATATCACATAAAACATTCAATCAACCTTAAAACAACACAAGTTAGATTAGATGTTAATGGCTATTGCGTATTTTGAATTTGTAGATTCCCAACTTGTACAAGTTTCTGTCCCATTTAGCTACGGAGAATTGACTACGGAGAATCCATCAGCGCCGTCTCCGAAGTAATCCCTGTTGAAAAAACCACAGCTAACCAAACAGGGATTGGGTCAGCCCTAACAGGGACAGACTGTGTATGTGTATATATATTATATATATATATATAAAACATCTAACCAACAAACGATATATGTATCGTCTACACATCATTCTCCAAACACCGTATTTTTGTGGTAAAAACGTAATTCCTTAATGGCTGGAAAGTAACAAGGACAAATGGTCCAAATCCAATAAGCCCTTGGTGTGCTTCTGCCCGATTAGAGATACATTTGTGGGTGATGCATGAAGTTTTAAAGATAATTCTGGCTTTAATGGGAAGCCAGCGAGCTTCTCTCCTCGTATTGGTTATGTGGTTAGATAGTTTTAAGCCAAGGGCTGCTAGCAGAGCTTTATTTTGAGCCATATTTGCATTTGAAGATCCTAGCAGTAGGACATTGCAATAGTCTAATATAGACAAAATAAGAGCACATGCAAGAGTTATACAATTTTGTGGGGTAAAAAACTGACGGCTTAAAGCAATACGTTTGGAAGTATAGGAAGTGGCTGTTAAGAGCGTTGACATGTTTGGTCATTGTTAGATTAGCATCTAGGTGGACGCCCAGTGTTTGACCATCTTAGGGACTGGGATGGGTGTTCCATCAACGGTGATAGGTGCATAATCAGAGTGGAGAGATTTAATTTTGGCAGGAGAGCCTAAGATGAGGAGCTCCGTCTTTTCATCGTTGAGACATAAACTGTTCGTGGCCATCCAATTTTGGATTATAGCGTAGATCTTATGGTTTATGGTAATAGAGTCTTGCTCATGGTTGCCGGTGATGGGAATGAGGATCTGGGTGTCATTAGCGAAATTCGTGTAGATGACACCCATTGCATCAAGGGATGCAAATAGCAGCTGGGTGTAAGCGTTATAGAGGGTGGGCTAGAGGCATGAACCTTGCGATACCCCTATAGGGGCTGCCATGTGGTTGGCGGCTTCCATTCCAATGGTAACTCTTGAGGTGTGTTCTGCAAGGAAGGATTTAACCCCAAGGGTAGCTTCATGCGAGAATTGGAAGTTATCTGACAGGGTGATGCATAATTTGTCTTGATCCACCAGATCAAATGCGGCAGACAAGTCTAATAGGAGTAGAATACGGAGATTGCCGGAATCTCTTATGGAATCCATCTGGATTTTGAGGTCCAATGGGGCCGTTTCAGTACTGTGATAGGCCAGAAGCCAGATTGTCTGGCTCCAAGGAGTTGGTTCTGTTCAAGATGGTTTTGTATTTTAGAGTAGTCTATTTTATCTATTATTTTTAGCAATAACGGCACTGTAGTTATGGGGTGGTAGTTGGTGGGTACTGTAGGGTCCAAATAAGCTTTTTTAATGAGTGGGGTAACCCATGATTCTTGAATACTAGCAGGGACGACGTTAGTGCTGAAAGAAGCATTAACACATTTGGTGATGATGGGAGTTAGCATAGGTGTGCAAAGTTTAACTATGTGGACAGAGAAGCAATCTCCTTTGCAGTTAGAAGGTTTTAAAGTGGAGATGGTGTCCAGAACCTTGGCTGACCAAAGAAAATTTGAATTGCCTAGCTATTTTTTTCACAGTCTCTATCTGCAGGGGGGTACGCTTTTGCTTTCCAAAAGCTTTCTTTTGGCTAAGATTTTGTCTTGGAGCATGCTTCTTTTTGAAGCAAGTGCATTCTGTATAGTAGTACACCAGGCTTTACTAGTGTTGACAGAGGCAGTCGATGGGAGGGGGTTTTCCAATTCCCTGAGTATCTCAGAGTTCTTTGGAGTTTGATGCAGCATTGTTTATCCTGGAGTTCAGGGCGTTAGGTTTATGAGCTATTATGGCAGATTTATCGAGTTAGCTTCCTGAAAGGACTTGGCTGAGTCAGCCGAGAGGGACTTTCTATGAATATGTTCCAGAGATCTCTTTTTGCGCCAAAGTGCCACCAGTTCATTGTTGAACCAGAAGTTAAAGCGCTTGGCCAAACATGGTGTTTTACTTATAAGTGGGGCTAAAGTGTCAATGGTAGTTTTAAGACATTTGTGACAGGTAGCAGCAAGGTAGCTGGGGTTGGTTTTGGTGGAGGTGTGGGTTGAGAGGACCTCCAGCAAGACAGGGGTGAGGCTATCAACTGTAAGATTCTGGGTATTTCTTATTTCAATAGGATCAAGTATAGCAGGTACAAAGATGGGTTTTTTTTGTGTCATTAGTTTGAAGCTTGATGTAGCCAGGTTTTGGTAACAACTAGAAAATCTAGTTGCTCGTCTATGATGAGGTCCTGTGTCTCGATTGCATGGGCTCCTAGTGATCGCACATTGAGGAGGGCGCCTTTCAGGATAGAAGAGGCTTCTAGCAGGGGATGTAGGGGTAGGGGGGTTGTAGCCTGGGGCCCTAGGGGTCTGGGCAGTTTAGTAATTTGACTTGTAATCGTGCCCTGTTGTAATGTGGGCATAGCAGGGTTTGACTCTTGGAATGTGGGGTTGTGTGCAATTTCTGCGCATGTGGGTGGTGAGTTTTCCAGGAGGTGACGCTCTGGTGGCTGCAGTGACTAGTTGGAGAGGCTAGTCTTATTAGCCTAACGGTACCTGTGATAGGGCGCGTAGCGGGCATGAGTGGTATGGGCAGTTTAGAGCTAGCGCGTGTACAACCAAGTGTTCCAGGGCTGGAAGTGGTGTTGCAATATGGGAGTTTGGGGCTTTTAGTGAAAGCTTTGGGTTTAGTTATGGCTTTAGATATGGAGGTGCCTATAGGTTTTCTATGGATGGCTATGTAAGGCTTTGTGGGTGGACAAGGAAAGGGGGACGTTTTGGGTAGGAGCGGGGTGGAGCTGGGGAGCTGGTGGTAACAAGTGCAACCCAGTTTGGCAAGGTCATTGCCCACAGGGGTGAATGCACCTCCGGTACAACATGCTGTAACATCCACAGTGAGGTATGGCTTCATGCTAGAACGGTAGTGGAAGTGAGGGAAAGAAGGAGGTAGAGCGATGGGGGATGGAGGGGAGAGCCTGGTTATGGCACACAGGAGAGTGCACAATTATCAGCTTTGGGACACAGTCAGGATGCAATTATCAGCTAATATCACATGCAGCGAGCAATTATCAGATTTGGGGCACAGGCTAAAGGCCTATACCTGCGGTCCCTGCCGGCTAGGGAACACGTTGTGGGCGCAGCTATCTGGAGTGGTCCCACCCTGTGGTAGCTGGAAATCAAAATGAAGGACACGTGTGATTGGGTAGGGGCGGCTTGAAGGCAGTGTTGGCCTAAATCATGCCAGAAGGGTTATGCAACAATGGAAGCATACTGCAACAGTATAAGGGTGAGTGTTCATGGTGGGTCACGGGGCAATGAGTCAAAGGTTCTGCAGTGGTGAAGCACAGCTGTAGTAGTGTTCAACATTGTAGAAATGAGGGAAGCGCTTATTTTGAGTACCGCATGGTACCATGCAGGTTAGGGATAGTTGGAGGGTGCAGGGGCTTACCTCCGTAATGGTATAGTCAGGAGGTCAGGTCTCCAGGCTCCACAACGACACTAACAGGCACAAACAGGGGCTTTGAGTGTGGGCCTTTGGTATGGGGGCTGGCAGCGTTCGCCTGCCGGCTCCCGATTGGCTTCTTTTATGTGCACAGGTAAAAATCAGTACAGCCGAATGCTGCAGAGAGAAAGCGAAGCAGGCACTCCAGTGCCAAATGGCGGCGCAGCCATTTTAGATGGTCTGAAACAGATGCTGCAGCATAGGCACGGCGATCGATTGTGCTGCAAAGTATACAGCTCATTTCAGTCAGCTAGCTCGTGTAGAACGTTGCGCCCATTAAATATGGCTTTTACAGCGCATCTTGCTTTTTCGGTGCGGATTGCAAAAGCATAATACAAATCACCCATCATCCCACACTCTTTGTATTTAGTGTAAGGATTGGCAATCGTTTATTTAGTACTGGCCCTTTTATTTGACAAGACGCCACTAGGACTGCCTTATTATTAGATGGTCGTAGCTTGCTCCATCTTAGATTTAGGTTTAGATTAGTCATTTTTACCCACCTTACTATACAGTTTAATAAACACCCTTGAACTGTGATCTGTCTTTACTGTTGCCACTAGGAGTTCCTTACACCACCCACACTACTCCCACTCCCTCTACCCCTACCCAAACTCCCACTACCCAAACTCCCACCACCCCCACTCTCTTCCCCCACCCATCCACCATACCCCACTCGTTCTACCCTACCTACCCACCCTACCCCACCCCACCCAACTCTCTTTAAATACCCATCCCTTTCTGCCCCCACCCTCCCTCACTCACTCTCACCCGTTCTCGCTCATATTTCCTCTTGCTCATCCTCAATGGCACACTCTATCAATGGCTTCCTCCTATGCTCTATTCCCCTTCTAATTCTATTGCACACCGGCACCCTTTATCGCATCCTGCTTTGAAAATGTACACTTTCCTCCTTGCACCTGTTGCCTATAAATGCAAAATGCAAATAACTACAGTAAACGCCAAAACTATTGCCATTGCCAATACTGGTCTTACTTGACGCAGCTTTGTCAGCACCTTCAGTACTCTTCATCAAAGCAACCTTGCCTGCGAGTTTGGTGGGGTCTGAGCTATTTGTCAGTACAAAAGGATTAAGGCCTGCCTCCAGTCCTAAGAGATTACAGCCTGTAGCAGAGGGTAACATGGGGAGAAAAAAACACTTGGATTTTGCTCTTTTCTGAGTCAAAGTAGGAGAGCATCTGTTTTATGTTTGTGATTGCTCTTGTTCCCCTCCTCCCCCGACCCCCCGTGGTGTTGTGTCTGCTGAGGTAGTCTTACAATTAGCTGCAGCCGGAACGCGCATGGGGGTCTGTGGTGTTGGCAGCTCCTACAGAACGCTATTTTTTGGTACTGGACTCCCATTTGACAGGTTACGTGGTGATCGTTTAAGTCAGTCACTAGCTCCACCTGGCAAAGGGCAAAAAAGGAATGGACTGGGCAGCCTGCTGCGGTCTGGCTCTTCCGCACCCAGCATTGAAGCACACTGCAATAATTACAAGGGAGGGTGCGATCACCCTTCTTGTGAATTGGCACTATGATGGAGGTTTTCCATGAATTGGGAATGCTCCGAGAAGCAATGATCTGTTGGAAAATATTGTTCAAGATTTTTGCCCACATGGGGGGGTTAGATATAAACATGAAATTACTGAGGCCATCAGGGCCCATAGCTCAGGAAGGACTAATGTGTTTGACGTTACCTTCAAGAATAGTTTGGGAACATTCAAGAAACCAGGTTTGCGGACCTTCAAATCGGTAGGCAAGATTAGAGAAAGTCGGATCCGCAACAGATTGGGTCCGGTTAGCACACTTATTGAATATAGCCCAGGCTTCAGCAGTGTTTTTATTTGCTATTAGCCTGAGCATATGCTCGCCATCAAGCTGTAAAATGCGGGCTTGATTTTGCCGCATCCGATTGCGATATCTGCATTTAGGAGATCTCAGCTGTTGGTTGCGGCTTGGCTGATTTAATTTAAAGACGAGTCTTTTTTCACGTTGGTACTCAGTCTTTCTAGCTTTAACTAAAGGGTTAAAGGAATGTTTGTAGGACGACTCTTGGTGCATCAAATTTTTTACTGAGTTCTTGAATGTAATTAGAAGATTAGTATACTGGGTGGGGTGATAGGACTTATTATTGCAAATGACCAACTGTGACAAGGCTGATTAGTTGGTATCAGACCATCGAAAACAAGATTTGGCATTGTTAACCAGATTCTACAAGAAAAAGGAGTTATTAGATGATACACAATTCCAGGTTATTGTTAGTACAAGCAAGTGATGGTCACTATGGACCTGTGGGATGACTTGAAAAGTTTGTATCTGCCCATTTAAATTAGAATGAGTATACATATAATCGATAGTGGTACATAGGTTTTCTCTTTGCCATGTTGGGCGAGCTGGAATGTCGCCTCGTATAGAGCCATTAGTCATGTGAAAATTACGTTCCAACATAAATGCAGACCAACGCTTAACCTTTGCAATTGTGGTTTTGCCTTTAGGGTGCAGACAATCTAAGTTGAGGTCTCCAACAATAATTGTGTCTGTGATTCCCGGGGTCAGAATTACCAGATCAAGGATGCTAGTAAGGTCAGCATAAAAGGCAGTATCGGTTAACCAGAGGGGGTTGCGATATATGTTGATCAAAGCAATAGTGTGGGAAGGGCATGAAATCTTCACAAGCTGTATAAAGGCAGACACTGAGGCCCAAGACAGAACAAAGAATCCCCTTGACATCTTTACCCACACCAAAAGGCCCGATGACGGACGACCCTTGAGGCCAGCAATAGCTGGAAGTAGTGCAACCTCATAGTTACTCCATGCAGGAGATTGCAAGATCCAAGTTTCTTGCAAGGCTATAATGTCGTATGCTGCCTGAAAACTAGAAATAGATGCCTGTAAGTGCGAGTGGCCTCGTGTATTCCAACTAGCAATGGTAAAATTATATTCTATGGGTGTAACTAATGGTTGACATGTGAGGCTGTTCGCGATAGGCATCTTTCACTGTTTCATTCGTGTAGGTATTGGAAACCAATTGTTTTACATCATTTTCTGCATGCATACGCGCTGGGTCTTTGGCTAGTAAAAAGCCCATGTTGAACAACTGCATTTTGGATTTCCAGACAGTATTTATCACAATTCCCGAGGGAATCCACAAGCGCACCACCGAACAAGTGGACTCGGAAATGAATTCAATTTGTTCGATGTCACTAGAACAAATATCTTCGAGTTCCACTAGTTCTGGAAAAATGCTTAACACACTGCGTCTGTTAAGATCATAGGTGCCAAAACTACCTCCGACATTTTAGGATTAAAGAATGACATTTCCGGGTGTCTAAAGAATGAGGTCTGGTGGTCGGAAGATGAGCAGCTTGTGGCTTGATATTTGTAGTTTGATCAACATCATTCAAAGGATGGGAAGCAGGTTCCATGGGCCGAAATGCCTGGGATGGGCCAGGGTAGGAGGTCGAGAAGAGTGACAGGGGCTATCTGTGTACATTGGAACGGTATTTGGAAGGAGCCATTGGAGCAAGTTGGAGTTCGAGTCTCAGGGCTTTTGAATCGATGTGGGTGCGGGGGTCTGAATGCAAGAAGCTAGATAAGAGTCCCCTGCCTTGCGTATATGGATCGTTGCAAGTGCACAGGCCTCTTGTCCACTGACAGAGGTAACGGGGGGCACAAATTTTGATTGATCTACCTGCCCGAGCTATTTTTGACAGCATCAGGAGATCTTTCGATGTTTGCATGGTCCAATTCTCGAATAAGGGCGTCCAGTGGCGGATAAGATGCTATTGAAGATGGAATAGTCATTGCAGGCACCACAGGATTTTGAGGTTTAGAAATTAGCTCTAGGGAGACATGCTTAGGTGGCAAAGCAGTCGGAATCAAGGGCACTGCTAACTCCTGCACAGAAGAGGCAGACTCTTGTGAGTTGTGGCTAAGTGGCAAGACAGCCGGGGGTTCTTCAAGGGGTAACAATGATGGACTGTTACTCACCACACCAAGATTCGGAGGATTGAAACCGGACCTCGAAGATAGAAGTGATGGAACTCTCGGAGCAACCAGTCTCGATCTCAGCTACCCTGATTTTAGTAATCAGGCTTCCTCAAAAGAGGGGCTCTTTTCTATGATGTATCCCTCTGCTGTGTTGATAAGACAGTCAGAGGTATCAATCAAATAAAAGAGCGGGGTAGACACACATACACCGCTAGACCAACAGCTGAAAAGAAACCACAGAAAGGGTTACAAGCGGTAAGGATTAGAATGATAATTGTAAGACAATTAACTATTAATTAATACCTGAATAACAAGTTGGTTGGAACAGCAGAGTAGATACAGAGCCTAAAAGAACAATGCAAAGGACAATAAGGAACTGGTTGACTGAGTTAACAACTCCCCTTGAACCCCTAGGGAATGCACAACTGACCTGGAAGGAGATGTTGAGGAGCCAAGAGGGAAATCCAGTTCAAAAGGATACAACGACAGGAGAAAATAATAAACAGGAAGGTTAGTGAGGGAGGAAACTCCCGAACGGCACGAGGGACGCACTAGGTACGGGTTTGTGCAGGTAACTGGAAAGCGTCGTCGACTGCACTTGCAAGATAAGAGTACAAATCCAGCACAATGTCCAAGGAAAGTAATTTTCTTCATAGCGGAGTAGGCAGAGTTTATCCAAAAGGCAAATCACAGAAAAGTATGACAACTAGAAATGAAGAGACACTTACTGAAAGCAATTAGTGTCAGGTGATGATTGTTTCGATGCAGCCCTTGTGGAAGGAACCAAAAAGCTACAGAGCATAGGAAAACGACTTCTAAAAGCCGTCAACAATCCAGGAAACGTTCAGAGTCGTAACAGCGCGTAGGACCAAAATAAACAGGGCAATCCGTGAACAGTCCGTGTGGAAGGCCAAGTCGAAAACCAAGGAAACTAAGTTGGAAGGTTTGAAGAAGGAATTAGCTCGAGGGCTAAACACGTAAGGGTACGTGTAGACTACAATTAGCAGCACCGAGCCCTGAGAGGAACCGGATTAAGAAAGCAAGGGGCGGGGCATCGGTTTACGCGTAGTGCGTAATGCGCGTGTCAGCTGACACGGCCGATACTGATGCCGACGTCCATACAGTCTCCATGGAAACCGATAACGCTGCCACAGCGATGTCTTTCCCCGGACGGTGTGAGCCGGTGTAACTGCCGAGGGAGACTGGCGAACAGCGCTGCCGTAGCGTAACATGGACATGTTACTACTTCAACAGAGTTATTTGTCTCTGAACTTGGTTTCAATGTTTGAAAAAAGGATTTCATCGTTTGTTTATGTAATGTGATTCGCATTCTTTTTGGTTGGAGGGCGAGACACTTTTGAAATTGTTTTTTCTTTCTGGTAGCAGTTGGAATGAACGTGGAGCCCCCTTCCTTGGTAGAGCTCGTGGCTGACAGAAGGACTGGAATTAGGGTAGGATCAGGGCCAACTGGAGATGCCGGAAGACTAGCCCACGATTCGTTGGAAGGGGCAATGCCGGCAGGAGGGTTAATTCCTACCTCAGGGGTAATGATGTTTGCAATTGCTGGTAGGACAGAGGTAGGTGGTGAAGGGGGACACAGGGATCCAGCAGAGCAAACAGTGATGATGGAGATATCATCAGTTGTGACAGTATCTACATTCAAAGCATCATGGGGCGGCGACTTGGAGTACTGTACAAGTGTTTCCAACAGAGAGAGCACTTGATGGGATTGAATAGATTGTTCTGAAATTTTTCCATCTAGCCTTTCATATAATTTGAAGAGACTTTATAAGTTTAGATGCATAGCAGCTAGGGTAACATCAAGCATATGGGGCAGGGAAGATATGGCTGCTATGGTAGAATCAAACATAAGAGGAGGGGGTTGAATATTCGGGGTTGGAGAGATAGAATCTTCATCCTGGATCGGGGGAGAGGGAGGATGAGTAGCCAATGCACGTGCCCTTCGCGGTGTGGGATACACGAAGGAAATGGTTGGGGAACTTGTAGGTGATGCCGAGTCTGATGTAAGTTCCATGACATCATTGGGGGCAGTAAACATGGAAGTTGGTGATTCACACTGACTAGCGTATAGGGAGAGGTTGGGGTCGGTACAAGGCAAAGAGGTTTGTGGCACTACTATGTTCGTGGCTCCTTTCTTCGGGAGAGAGAAAGGAGGAAGGGGTGTGCGAAGCATGGTGTTATCCGATAGGGGAAGCGCTGAGAAGTTCGCACCGAGCTCTTGTTGGGGGAGAGCTATTGGTGCACACGGAAAGAATACTCATGGGGTGTTCGCAATCTCAGTGCTTATGAATGGCGGAGCGGACAAGATCACTCCTTTGGTGATGGCTGCCGCTCTCACGGGGGACAGGGAAATGGTCTTATGGGACCGGCATGAAGCGCGTGTAAGCGGAGTGGACGGACCTTTCTGTTGTAACGAGACAGGCATGCCAGTTTTTAAAGAGTACGCCATGAAGCGTTGGAAGAGAAGAGACACCCAATAAGGCACTCCAAAAAATAAAATTATATATATATATATATTCAAAATCGGGTTACACACAACAGTTAAATTATAAATTTATATTTTGTTTTTTTTTGTCCAATTCTCAACTTTCCAATAAAAATAAACAAAAGTAAATACAAGGGACACCTCGCCCGCTGGCTGCACAGCTAAACAGCTAATCAGTACTTAATCAGTACTTGCGTCGAGTGCGCAAGCACGTTGTTTAAATACAGTTGACCAATCTGGTCGGAGAAGAGGTGGGACTCTGACAAAAAATAGAAAGGAAACGAGGGTCAGAAAATGGCAAAGTCCACAAAGTCCACAAACAAAGTCCACAGAATCCGCTCATAGTATGTTCACCTTCTGAAAGGGTCCACAGCCCGCAACAGCACCGCAGCACAGTAGGGCACAGCGCGGCAAAGTCGCAATCACAGAAGGGCAGCAGAGCACCGTGGCAGCCAAGCAGTACTTGCGTTAGTATATAGTAAATGGTGGAACCATCATCACGTCACTAGCCTTCGTAATGCATTACTTTGTGTCACAATCATCAAGGCATTTCGTGGCATCAGACGGCCTGGTGGCGTTTGAGGGGCACGGGTGCTTGTCCGAGAGGTGGAAGCTAGCATCGTTGTTGGTCACGTGAGCTTGGGCGTAGTGGGGTACGCTGGGCAGTTTGATTGCCCGTTCTAAAAGGTCTTCTGTGAACTCAATCCCTGCTTGCTTTGCATACCTAACAGTTGTACGTTTCCAAAACTATCATGGAGGTTCTGCACTTCCTCCCAGTCAGGTGGTTCTTCTGCAGTATATACTCAGGCGGCCACATGGAAGGATATAGTATTGCAAGTCTTTTCGGCGCCTTGCCTCATTATCGTGCCGCTTGTCTCATTATCTACAGAAGTGCAGTCATTGAAAGGCACAAATCCATATTTGAAAACGACTGCTCAGGATGCCCACGGGTAGCCTTCAAAATATTTTGGATTAATTTGGATTCATTTTATTTGCCTGGAGCTAAGATTTACAGCGACCCGTATAACTCATGAGGGCTAGTACAGAGATGGCACAGTGGCATCAGGAATGGGTCTCCTGTATGTATGCACGCATGCATTAAGAAGGTTAGAGAGGAGCACGTGGTGTGAGATGTGAGTCTTCGTAGCTGTGTGGTGCCCGGTGCAATCACATTCTGTGTTTTGTTTTCGGAGCCCTGAAAATATTGGTGGACCTGCTCAGGGAGCGGTTGTACCACTCAGGCGCCCATCTGTGCTTGGGAAGACCTCAGCAGAGTCCTCCCCAATCCCCACTGGTGATCTAGACGAGGAGAACATGGCGGACCTCAGCAATGCAATGCAGATCCGCTAGAAGGCATGATCTGGAGAGGAGGTGGAGCCCAGTCGAAGGATGAAAGTGTAGCTAGTAACAGGTGGACTAGAGGGAGAGGACAGGTAGTTTGGACAGCTGCAGTGAGTTCCCCCCTTAGGGGATGGGGTGGATCTCTGCAGGGTCGGTGGGAGCCATCCCAGTCTTTGGATCCGGTCCTCCTGTCCTCCTTGTTGTTCCTGAGGGGAGCCGGGGCGGAATGCAATGTGCGCAATGAGCCGTCTCCCAGCTATTGGCCATCTAAGGGGCTGATAGCAGATAAATAGCGGAGTCAGGTGAAAAGAACTCTGGACCCAAGGAGGTACCAATTGGACGAATTGAGGTTGCTCACATTAGTACCAGTAACTAGTCATGCATACACACTGTGCATTTTGGCACTGAGGCACTTCAGTGGATCAGGTGTGCTGTATGATATTTGGGTGAGATCTGCAGCAGACAGTATTGCACATATATTCCATGGTGTCTGTAATCCAGTGCGGTCCTTGTGAATTGACAGCAGATGACTTGATAGGTTATGGCACAGAGCAAATCCCTTAGGAAAGTCCAATGTTGGATTGGACTTCCAGAACAGAACTTCCCATTTAAGCAAAGAGTGACTCGCGCTATGAATCTCGTCCTGCCGGAATTCAGACCATGATGGATGTGATTGGGGCTGCTCAAATATGATCTATAGAAAATAAGGTTCCATGTGTTAAAAACGCAGCAAAAATGGCCATGAACACAAAATATTGCTGCAAAAAGGCAGTGGTTTTGCCGCCGCAATCCGTGTTAAGGATGCGGGGGACACCCCCGCAATCCCCGTACCTATTATACCATTTAAGGGGAGCAGGGGATACCCTCACATCCCCAATCCCCTTAAAAATGGTGTAATGGGGTACACCATTAACGCGGCAAACCATGGCATTTTGGACGCAATTTTTTGTAAAGGCGACATTTTTGTCACAATGTTATCACTGCATACTGAAAATAGCCACCAGGTTGTACGAAGTGGGGCCGTAAGTGCTGGATTGAGAAGAAGAGTGCTGCCCACAAACTAAATTCCATTTCATTCACCCATGCTATGCCGTTCCCACAATGCACAAAGTCTCTATGCGCACGCGTAGTACCACCAATCCCCTTCCCATCCACACTCCGAGCTGGAAAGGACTCCTCTACGCACAATCCCTGCTACACCTCTAAGGCTTGTCTAGGTGCCTCTCGGCGCCCCTGCCTCGATGCGCACCGTCATCCTTCAGCAAGCCCCACGCTCTAATCACCGACCTCATGGTCACCCCAAGCCAAAAAACCCCCATGGCTAAACTTCTCGGCTGTGCAAGATTATGGCGCACCCCTGCGCACTCTGCGTGTGTGTTACCTAACTCGTCCTCTCACCAAAAATTAACCAAACCGGTGCTCCTGGCACCCCTCTCAAATCCCCCCTCCACACCTGGAATACAGGCCCAGCAAAAAAAGACCCTATCTGCACTGCGCCAAACACTGGCGTCAACCCAACCTACACCCTAACCACACCTACTAGTCCCATTTTCAACCTCATACATGTCTCTGGGGATGCAAATCATGTTTTAACTAACTGGCTGCCTCCAAGCTCACTGCCTGTCATGAATGAAATAACCACTCTACTTATACCAGTGCCTCCCATAGTTAGACACTGCAACATTGCCATTACGCAGCCTAGCTCATTCACTAATACCCCATCACATCTGCACGAGACTTCCCCCTGTGACCATCCCAAGAGACATACCATAGGCCTCAGGCTCACCTAGCCCATCCGAGGTCACCTACAATGACAGCAGGACCAGCTTCATGTGCGCCACTGCTTGTGCCCCCCCACAACCTCTCAGGAAACACTTCCATATTGTCACAGACTCTCCCCTTCAACACTTTGTCCACTCACCCACTAGCCAACTGAGTCAAACCCACTACGCCAGATCCATCACCTGCCCCCCCTCTTGAAATTGCCGACCTAATCACAGTCAACAATCTTGACATACTAGCCATCTCAGAATCATGGCTCCACGCTCTTACCCATCTCTAACAATACCACCCAACTACACAATATATCGCAAAGACAGAGGGGAATCAAGAGGTGGCGGGGTCACTATCATAGCTAGAGATTCTCTACCTTTAGAGAAAATTGTAACACCCCTTTCTCTACTAGCGAACTCTTGACCCCCAAGCTTAATATTTCTCACACCTCTACGGTAACTATCCACTTGGTTTAACGTGATCCAGGTCCTATCGTCTCCTTCATGGAGGACATCCTTCCCCTTCTCTCCAATTCCAAACCTACATCCAAAATCCTTCTCCTTGGCAACCTTAACCTCGACTTTAACGACCAATATGACCCTAACATGCTTTCCCTAGCCAGCTCCCTCAGTGAGCTTGGCTTATAACAACTTATCCTCAACCCCACACACTCCAAAGGCTTGCCGACACGTACTGTAACATTTCTGTTACTTCCAATCAGCCGTGCCCGTGGACTGACCACAATATCATTTCATTCACGCTACCAAAAGCCAAACCCCCGCCCCACGGCAGCCCTTCCTCGTACAGCTACTCGGAGTACTGGAAACATCACTAAAGCCTGCATCCTGCCGCCTTCGCTGGATGAGCTTCTTTTCGCACCCACGCTTGTCAACAACCAAGCCATGCTGGTAGATAGTTACAAAACTATACTCACTCACGCCATCAACACAGTGGCTCCTCTTACCCAGAGGAAAAACAAAGTAGTCCTGCAACGTAATTCCTGGTTTTCTTAAATGCCAGGCTGAAACCAAGTGGAATCTCCACCCTTCTGTGCAGAACAAAGCCTGCTGTACTCTGTTAGCCAGCACCTACAAAAAAGAAATCCTTGCAAAGAATAAGGCCAGAACACAAGGATTGAATAGGCGACCTCCAGCTCCATGTGCCATCATGCGCAAACTTGACTACTAAGTACCAACGCCCACTAACTACATACAGGATAATACCTGGTGCACTACAAGGCATACATTAGTATTCAAAAATGGATTGGCAGAGTTTGCTAATTAAAAATGTCTTGATTAGCAAACCAACCCATTTGATTAGCAATGATGTAATAACATTTTTTTTTTTAAATGCTATACAGACGTCTTGTTCATTTTCAAGTGACCACTCATTAGTATGAATCTTCCCCAACAAAATGAAATATAGTTGACACAATGAGATTTAGATACACTAACCCAAACTTTACTGTAAAGCATGTAGACAATGCAAAGTTTTACAGTATTAACACTGTAATTATGCATTATGTAACAACTTACATTTTAGAAAGAATTGAATGACTGTCTTTTTTAAAATAAAGTTAAGACATTGCCAGACAGGATATAGTTCGCTTAATAAACGCTTTATTCTCATGAACAAGCAAAAAATGTATCTTTAGACTTGCCGACCCTGATGCCTCCCTTACAGGAGCCCAAGCCACCCCCTCCAATTCCCCACCCCGTTCTGCTTTTAACCCATCTCCAAATTGGAGGTCATTCAAATCATCAAAGGCCTCAAACCTTCCCGGTGCGAGAGATATATTTGCCCAGCAGCAGGCATTAAGGACTGTGCTGAACCACTGGCACCTTTCTTGGCTACCCTTATCAACAGATCTGCACAAGAAAGATGATTAGAGCACAAATCCAAAATCCACAGTCAGAATCTTAAATCACCAGTGTCCAGGCATTTCAGGGACACAGACACAATCTGGCCCAGATCAAGTTTGTTATCCTGTGAGTGGTACGGACGTCAAGAAGGTGAGAAAATTAAAAATGATTGCAAAGAGAGATGCATTGGATTAATCTCCTAGATGCAGTTTATCCTAAAGGAATGAATGGGGGCTTTAATCTTCATTGCTTTCTATAGAGATGAGACTGCAGTTTCTCTTTTGACCAAATCAAATCATAGCATAGCCATTTTATTAACCTTTGTCATGACCGCAGCCTCCAAGGAGTCAGGTTTAGCCCAACTGCCTCGGAAGCTGGGTCACAACTTCATTTCCAGGCACCCATCGGCTCCCATAGGGTCCTTATGGACCTTGTCCTGGCGCCAGTGGCGCCAGGCTCATAAGGGGACCCAGTCCCGGCACAGGACGTGCCGGGCTCATGATGTAAGGAATGGTGCTTGGGTGGACCTACCTGCTGCAGACCATGCTGCTCACTCACCTGCAGGATGAAATCCTCATCCATCCATGGCTGGAACTACTTTACCTTCTGGGTGTGGCCAGCACCACTCCCTGGGACTGGATACTGGAACTATTCTGGAAGCTGGGACTTCTTACCTGGGCGAGGCTGCTGTGGAAGGAGACACCTAAGCACTCCAGTAAGCTATTTAAACCACGCCCGATCAGAGCAACGTGCTTCGCGTTATTCTGCAATAGCAGCAGGACGCTCACCGTGTCAGCTCCAGAGAATCTTCAACTTCAGCATCTGGGGAAGAGAAATCCGCAATCTTACCTTCCGAAATACCATCTTCGTCTTCAGCAGCATCTGAAAAGGGAAAAGAACACCAGGTTAGCACGAGATAAAAACCAGCGCAGCACTTACCCAGTCCATCGGTGCATCTCAAGCCACGGGCTGCAGCTTTCCATTTTTTCCGGCACCCTGTGGAAGCAAAGACATTGGTTAGTAAACCTCCGTGAAACTTTCCTTACCTGCGCTGCATTCTTCTCGCCTCCGCCGACGCTGCTACTCGCATCTGCAAAACAAAAGGACATCATTAAGAAATACAAAACTCCATCTATACGCACGTGTTTTGGGCAGCGCTCATCTTTCTCACTCCTCGGTGCATTCCTCGACATCCATTTTTCTACCCAGCTGCTTCTGCGACCTGAAAAAGGAAAAGAGACATTAAGAAGTGCTTTTAACTTCAAATTGACATTTTCTACTTACTTGCCTGCAATACCTTCACCATTCCATCGCTCTCCGGACCTCCATATTCAAGCAACCGCCGTTCGTGCTGCTAACAACGGCCTAGCTCCAAATCTTCATCCTCTGCAACCAAGAGGCTGGACAATTAACCAGTGAAGTAACTGGCTTCGGCGCCCCTGCACAGACGCAGGATGGAGAGCTCCGCTTTCACCTACATAAGGTGAGCACATTTAGCCTACGAACTACTTGGGAGTACCAGGAAGGGGAGGCAGCTTACCCAGTCAGGCTTATATATCCATATTAACCCCTTGCTCTCATAATTGCAGACACCTCACCCTTCAGATCAAGATCTCAGTGAGGAAAGGGCCTTTCCAGGGTGGCATTCGAGGCCTGCGCGTGACCCTAGAAGACTCAGAGAACCCCCAGACCTGCGCCTCCGAGGGATTCAGGTGAGCGTTACAACCTTATCAGATTGGGTACTGATCCATTCTACACATGTTTATGAACACTGAACCATGTGTATATATTTCATGTAATTTTGTTGCACTTTTATGTGTTTAGTTTACAATCGATAAGATAATTATTTCTACATAGTATGTTCTCTCAAGATTTACCACTCTATGTGCCAGTAGATATACCTTATTTCATGTTACGTCATGTAATATTGTATTCCACTATAGCGTATTGCATCAACACTCCGATTACAGTTATAAATCCGATGTACAAATTAAATGTACTGTGGATTTCCACATTAACGCTTTCAGTTTGTTAATATAAGTTATTTTGTTTGAGGCCAATTCCTGTGAACAATTTCTGATTTATGGATTTAGAATGCAAGATAATTTGAATATCATGACTGCTCCTCGTTTTTGTAGTCACAAATATTAAACATGTAACAACCTTTCAGTGTCGTTTTATGAATCTCATAAAGCAATTGTCCTGTTCATACAGAATGGGCCTCCTTTGCCCCTTCCTTTCTGAATCTTTCAGATTTCGGGGGTCTCTTAGGTGACTATCTCTACCTCTATACTCCAGCACTTTCCATTCTTTACTGTGCTCTTGACTAATCCATGGAGCATTTCAGCTCTGTAGACTACAATTCTCAGGATCCCTAGCGGGTTCTCATCTCAAAAAATACACAGTAACTGTTTTACTTATCCGTTAAGTTGAGATTTATTCCATCACGTCAGACAAAGTATGCTTACGAGTCACACCTTCTAAACTGTATTCCTCAAGCCTATGCTTGTTCGCCTTTCTCTTTGCATAAACTGGGAACATTTCAGTGTTCTTGGACACTATTTACACAAGTCCTTTGTTCTTTTTTATTACTTGTTACCGCGGCTACCACTGTCACCATACTCACGCTGTACGAGGGGGATATACCATTGTCCTTCCTTAGTTTCTGCACTCTTTACCAAGGCGACCGTATAAACTTAAGGAGCGATTCTCTCGTTTTCCAAAGCTGATCCGCGCAATCGAGAACTGCCATTGCCGGAGCAGGTATCCCTTTAATCCATGCCACCCGGTGGTCACATTTATACATAATTGCCCCATTACAAAGGCAATAGCCTTACACTCCCATTATATGCTTAATTTTAGGATCTCAACCATATAAAGAGAATCTACACAAAATTCTGAATTCAAGTTTTGAAGTAGGTACTACTGAACTGAGGTTTTTCTTAAAATAACTTTCATTAATTCATGCTCTTAATTAGCGTTTCCCTATTTCAAGTGCCTCAATTCCATACAGGTATTTACTTAGGCATTGCTTATGGCTATATCTATCCATCTCACTTAATACACCTTCACTTTTCTTACAATGTATATCCCAAGGCATTTTAAATAGCAGGCTCTTCCACAATCACAAATAAAAAAGGAGGTAAAAGGGAAGAAAATCCCATAATTGACCACCCTCATGAAGGTCAACAACCTTTAGTACTTAACAATGAAATCAAACAGGCATCTTGTTTGCTTTTCACACAGGTAACCAAAGTATCAACAACGTGGTTGTGAACTACCCAATTTCATTAAATTAGCAGGCAGTTTCTAGAAAAAATATAAATACTTTTTTATTGATAAGAGAAAAGTCAATCATAAAAATATATACGCAAAGACAAACAATGATAAAAATCGAGGAAGAATATCAGTGTAACAACATAGAAAAAACAACAACCAGTTAGTCTAGGGTGTGGGGGGCAGAACAGGGTAACTGTCCTCCAAAGTTTGAGGTATTTTGTACTCAAAGTGTCTTAGTGCAAGTGCAAAATACGCAATGATTTTGGCAACACAGGGTTAACTCAAACAAAATGGCATTCTATCATTCAACATTTCACACACACACCCTTCTCAACATACAATCATCCAACATGTTTCATTCCGTCAATCACACCAAAAAGGAAGGTGTGAAAACACAGTCAAGGGAAATTCGTCAGGGAACTGTCGTGTCGATGTCTACAGATAGTGCACTGTATAGCGTCTCAGGGCGCTATTTAAGTTAAAACCTAAAGACCAACACATTAATTGGGTCTCTAATATTTCAGCTCTAGCTACACAAAACTATACAAAATGGCGAGAAATCAATGTGCCACTTATAGCATTTCAATGGAATATGAATCCAAACAAAACAACCATTTAGTTGAATCCACTTGATACCTATGGAAAAAGAAAAAACAAGAAGGGACGATTAGAACAGTTGTCCTAATGTCCTAGCCAACATAAACCAGTATGCAATTTACCAGTAGCGAGTGCAATTGCTAACTCAATTTGGTCAATTTCAACGTGTCCGTTAAATCAACACATAAAGCCAGCGTAAAGGCAGTCTCAGGGGTCCAAAAACAAACAGCTTAACCATCCCCCATCTATAGCTATATCAACTCATAGCTTCTGAGGACAAGTCTCTGTCCCTCTTTGGCGGAACGTAGCACAATCAGATGGGGTTTGCAAGGTGCTAATTAACACACATTTGCTTACCATCCATAGGATGGTCCAGGAGGTCCAAGAAGCCAGAACACCAAATTTGCTCAGGGGGCAAGGAGATGCAGAGAGTTGGAATCCTCACCGCGGGCTGTTAGTCCATCCGAACCCCATGTGGGGAGCGAAAGATTATTCTGAAAAACAGAATAAAAACATGCAACATCGCGTTAGGCCTAGTCTGAAAGTAACCACAGGGCTTCCATTGCTCTTCAAAGACTGCTAGGCGATTACCTCAGAACGAAAAAAATTCTCATTTGGTTATGCACGGGTAACCTCCGTGCGGGATCCAATGTTTATCCGGGAATCCCTGAGGCCAAAGGTTGTTCCTCTCTTCGTGCTTCTAACTGCACGGTTTATCATGCGCAGAGGTATTATGACAACGAAACGCTGGAGGAAAATAGGCAGAAAAAGGCGGTTACCTCCGAGCTAACTGAATGCCCTTAAGTTCAAGGTCTTACGGCTGGAAGCCGCCGTTTACCTTAACGCGGTCTCTCCTCTCCTTGTTCGGCGCCGTCTTTCTGATGCGAACGCAGGTGTGGCTGGATGCATGCATTCGAGCACATCCTATGCTCGTTTAAATACGGGAAATGCCACTACGTTCCTATAGCGATTGGAGCGCGTACATCATGAGATTTATCACATGGTGAAAAGCGTGTCGGCGCTAAATTCTATGTCTTCCACAATCACGACTGATCTGTATTTTCACCATTCATCCCAGTGAGGTTTGTACGCTATACTTGTATCTAGACTGGGAGTGGTTTATATTCAGGACTCTGCTAATACAAGGCCGGTGGCCATTTGATATATTTCAGCTAACCCTAGGAGGCATGTCAAATGCATTTGAAAAATACACAATAGACTGGCCATTAGATGAGAATTTTTCAACATGTGGAATCATATTGTAAGTCACTGCATTATGACAATTCACCACATATGAAACCAATCTATTGTTAGTTACTTTATTGAACTTTGAATTTGCACCCGATGAATGGATTCTTCCGTGTGAGCTCTGGGCCTGAGGTCCAAGAAGAGGATTAAGCCCCCGCTTCTAGAACTCTCCCGGGAAAGAAATAAGAAATATGCACCAGTGTCGTGTGAAGGTCCCCTCCCCACACAGGAGACAATTCGGACGAAATTGGCAGTGGCAACCCATTGTTATCGTCGTGTAACTGCTACGATGCCAGACGCTGTCTCTAAAATGGAAACGAAACCAGGACCGGCTCCGAACATGGTTTAAAGTTAGACCGCCAAGGACAGCCACTGAACAGCTAACCTAACGAACATCCAAGGCTGCGCCCCCACACTGGCCCAACATCACCTATAAGCACAGTGAGTGGTATCGGCAGTGAACGGATGCAAGCGCGGAGAGGTTGGGAGGGAACTCTGGTGGTTTTTCGTGCCCGCACCGCTGTGAGCGCGAGAACGCACCCGAGGCCCTGATGTACAGTGACCGGTTACGCTTGGAAGAGACAGACACGGAAGATCTGCCCCCTCCGATGCCAAGAGAGGGGCTCTGCAATAGGACCAATGGTCCTGAACCAGTGGAACGAACCACGCCGGACTGCAGGCACTACCTTCGGAACATAAGAAGCGGCGTGAACGCATCTTAAGTGGATCCTAGCAGCTCTCATCCACCAGCGCATAATACGGAGTGTTACTGAACTGATCTCTAACTAGAGTCACGCTCGCACCGCACCATTTCAACTACAAGGACCGAACAACACCCTCAATGGTAGGCGGTCTGGGGTATATAACATAACATTAGAAACCTGATACTAGCCGTACAGAGGCCTCTCCGACAAGGGACACACTGCTTCATGCGAACTGACAGCGCCACCTGGGTGACAGATAAATACGCCCCCGGCTCTGGATAAACACAGTGTGTACTCCGCACGGAGGGACCAAGGGATACACTTTCACCGACAAGCCGATATTACGCTAGGCGACCGTACTATGGAAGGCCTCCTGGGTGGAAAAAGGGACACGGCCAGTCGTGCACACCTGCCAAACCCAGCTCGCGGAGACCACGCATACTCTCGCACTACTGCTGTTGTGTAGAGAACAATGAAGTGACCCGCCCATCACTCATATCCTAGAAAGAGTGCAAAGTCGCCTCAAGGAGCACATATAACCCCCCCCCCCCCCCATTAAAACATCTTCCACAAGATACCACCACCCATCGAGAAATAGAGGACTCCATTCTGGAGCCAACAAGCCAGTAAAGGGCATCAAGACTGAGGGTTGGGCCCCGGCAATAGGAGTGTGGACCTCCTCAGGTGAACCACCACAAGACACTTGGAGAGCCCCAGGTAACCCCGCCCACTGGACTGCCCATAGGAGTCGACCACTGCCAAGTCCGACCCAACTCTAACCAAAACAAAAGACAATCTACTACACCGCGGGTTGGGCCACCGAAAATAAATACATGAATAAATAAAAAGGGGCGTGTGCCTCCTCGTTGATAGCATCGACCGTAAAATCTCCACCACCCAAAACCCCGAAGGGAACGCCGAAGGGAGTGAACCAGGTGTATGAACGCGCGATAGAAGCTCGCCATCTACGCATATGACCCGACTCTTCACCCCGTCGGCCCCAAGATGGCATCAACACTAAGCACGAATGCAGAAACTGCCGCCACGAAAGGAGATTTGCTGCTTTATTGACAAAAATAAAAAAAACATGGGAGCCAATATAGGCGAGAAAATTGACAAACTCACGCAACGGCTAGATAATATAGAGGACAGGGTCGAAGGAGTTGAGAATAACCAAGCTTCAATAGATACAACACAACTAGCCCACAGAATAACTGAATTGGAACAGAGAGAAGAGGAGTTCAAACTTAAAATGGACGATTTGGAAAAATCGGGAAAGGAGAAACAACTTGCGCTTTTTTGGGATTCCAGAACAAGAAGGGGAAACGGAGGAGGATCTCAAAACAACAATCCACGACATCATCAAACTGCTAGTTGCGGACGAAGACATTGATGAACCCAAAACGGAACGCATCCATAGAGCCGCAGGCCCACCTGGAGACCCAAGATCAGTCCTGGCACGGTTTCATCTGTACCAAGATAAAGCCAGAGTGTTGGAGGAGGCGAGGAATGGGGGTGCCATTACCTTAGGGGGGGAGCACAAATAACGATATATCAGGACCTCTCTTCCCTGACTTTGGCCCTTAGGAGAATGTGTAGGCCCCTCACGACATGGCTGAAAACACGAGACACTCACTACAGATGGGGATACCCCTTCTCCCTCTCCTTCGAACACGAAGGCACAAAGATCAGATTGAGTTCGGAGAAAGATTGAGTTCGGAGAAAGAAATCAAAGCGTGCATATCGGACTTGTGGGTTCACAAGGACACGAGGAAGAGAGATGAATCTGCGAAAGATGGGAAAGAATGGTGTATTCAAGGCCCAAAGAGAAGAAAGGTGAAGGGTTCAAGGAAATATCGTAGAGGCAACATCTCCCCGGACGGGGGCAACTAACCCCCCGACAAGCATGGTACATTTAACTTAATTGTCACTTGATAACAATGGACATGGGTACCGATTGTTGAAATGCGATAGAGACTTATATCTGATTTGAAACTACATGGTCATCCCAAAAGGGGGTTGGTGGGGGCTCATTTATTATGTTGATTTTATTTTAGCAAAAGGACCGTGAGGCAACGGTCTCCACTGGTGGTTCGGTCCTGGGCCAGTGCGGTCAACTGGGCTCGATCGGACGCCACCAAAAAAGGGGGGGGGGGGAACAGGGGCAAGGGAAAACGTTAAGAGAAGGGCTAGTGCGGAATATTGAAATAACAGAAACGTAACGTGGTCAATTGAAAGAAGGACATGTTGGTGCAAACAGTCGAATACTATGTATAACCATAGATGCCATAATTATGATGACTGCTGAATCTTACAGCAGCGGCTCCATAAGGGTGGGAGCGCTTAATGTTAAGGACCTTAACTCACCAACCAAGAGATTGCTCGTGTTCAGAGAATTCCGTAGAGCAAAAATTGACATTTTCCTCTTGTAAGAGACTAAATATATGAAAGGCGATGCGAGATCAATACTGGAGAAACGAAGCGGAATAGAATTCTGGGGCTCTGGCCCACTGAGAAAAGGAGGGGTGGGAATCCTCATCAGAAAGGGGATAGACTTCAAGATTAGCAAAACGTGGTCAGACACAGAAGGCCGAGCCTTATTGGTTTCAGGATCCAATGGGAATGTGTCTACCACAATCGCCACAATATATTCCCCCAATGCAAGTCAAGCTAGATTCCTGCCCAAGACAATTCCCAAAATCATGTTAGAATCCTCTGGTCATGTCATCGTAGGAGGAGACTTCAATATAAGGGCCGACCCCACACTAGACCGAATAGCTGGTAATCCGGAGACACGAGACAGAACTAGAGATGAACATACCAACTTCACGGAGATGATGGATTTGTATGGAATGAATGATGTGTGGAGACGAATGCATCCTAATGATAGAGGTTACACCTTCTTTTCAACCCCACACAACACTCTTACTCGCATTGATTATATCTACGTTTCTAAAGATTTATACAACACAACGACACACACTAAGATCACCCCAATCACATGGTCCGATCACGATATGGTGATCGCTGACATACAATGGGGGCATTTGCCAGTTAGAGGTGGGAAATGGAGGTGTAACGAGACTTTATGGAAAGACCCCGTCTTCAAGACCGAGATGGAAACCGAAATCACTGAATATTTTAGATTGAATGATACCGGGGAGGTCTCTAAACAGAGGGTATGAGATGCGGGAAAGGCAACCTGGAGGGGGTTTCTTATGAGAGAGGGAGCCAGCAAAAAAAGAGAGGGAGCCCTGATCGAAAACAGAATCCGGGGGGAAATCAGTCGGCTAGATAAGGAGGTTAAGGAAGGAGACACACTAGATCCCGCCAAAGTTAGCAAAGCAAGGAGAAAGAGGGAAGAACTCCGCCTCCTAGAACACGAGCAGATAGTCCGCAAACTGCTATTATTGAAACAAATATTTTACGAGAAAGGAGACAAAGCGGACGCACTACTTGCTGCTAGGTTAAGGGAACAGCGAGCAGAACGTAGGGTCCAAGAAATAGCAGATGGAGGGCCCAATACAGAGAAGTAAAACCACCATCTCCAAAGCCTTCGCAGACTTCTATGAAGCATTGTACACCCCAGAGACAGACCCAGACCTGCCCAACATCGAGTCATATTTAGCTGATATCAACATGCCCAAAATCACGTGTACTGAATCGGCCTACCTGGACGCTCCCATAACAGGGGAAGAGATACAGAACGCAATAAAAAGATTAACCCAAGGCAAGTCCCCAGGAGACAATGGATATACAGCTGGTTTCTATAGTACACAGCTCACCCCCTTCCTAGTTGAACTGTTCAATGAGATCCTGGAAACAGGAAAACCCCCAGACTCCTTTGTGGGAGCCCTCTTAACAGTGATCCCAAAAGAGGGAAGAGACCCCAAAAGATGCGGATCATATCGCCCCATATCCCTGCTTAACGTGGATGCTAAAATCTACACAAGAGTCCTGGCCGCTAGAATCGAATCATTTATGCCCCATCTTATCCACCCTGACCAAGTGGGCTTTATATTAGGCCGACAGGGAGCCAACACTATGCACAAGACTCTACACCTGGTCCACGCTACTCAAAATATGAATAATGACCCCTCCTTGCTTTCTATTGACGCAGAAAAAGCCTTTGACAGGGTTGACTGGGATTTTCTGATGTGTGTCTTGCGCAAGATCGGAATAGGGCCCAAATTCAGAAGAGGAATTCAGGCAGTTTATACGGCACCCAAAGCCTCGGTATTTGTAAATGGGGAATACTCCAAGTGGTTCGAACTAAAGCGAGGTACCAGGCAGGGATGCCCCGTCAGCCATTCTGTTTGCCCTCTCACTGGAACCATTAGCATCGAGTATGAGAGCAGACACCCAAGTTGAGGGAATGCACCTAGGCCAGACCGAGTATAAAGTGGCACTCTATGCCGACGACATACTTCTGCACATGGTCAATCCAGAAATGTCCATCAATAGAGCCATACGCCTCCTTGAGGAATATGGCCTGCTATCAGGATTTAAAATTAATCAAACTAAATCAATCTTGCTCCCTCTACAAGGGTCCCCAGAAGTAAATTAAACCAAATACTCTTCTCTTGGCCTAACGCTTGAACATAACACGTTACAATATTTGGGAATACGAATCACGAAACAAATAGGAACCCTATATGAAGCCAATTTCCCGAAACTCCTTGAAAGTTCCATGCGGACCTGGTCAGATGGAGCAAATTGACAATATCCTGGCTAGGACGCCTCAACGCGATTAAAATGGTCTGTCTCCCGAGGTTTTTATACCCCTTCCAAATGCTCCCTATTAAAATACCAGGACACTATTTCTTAGAGGTCAAGAATGCAATTCTAAAATTCCTGTGGCAGGGGAAAAAGTCCAGAATTGCCTACGATGCCTTGACATTGCCTAAAGACAGGGGCGGGGTAGGCCTTCCAGATCTCAAGAGATATTATGAAGCAGCCCAATTACGAGTACTCATTCCTCCCCTGCGCAATCAGAAAGAACCACAGTGGATTGCAATGGATAACCATTATCTGAACCCAGCAACGGTCTCAGAGTGGCTATGAGCTCCACGGAATAGAATACGGAATAGGTCAAAGCACATCCAATCCTAGCAACTACATGGGAAATATGGAGAGAGGGCACAGAGATGAGGAAGATCACCACATGGCCGTCACCATTGAACCCCTTATGGTCCCCGAGCATTAACAATCACATCCCCAATGTGGAGAGATTTCATGCTTGGTACGAAGCGGGGTTGGAACGGATAGGCCAACTCCTGCAAAGCGACTCCATCACACTCCCAGAACTAACAGATGCCTTAGGAATAGGAGTACTGTCAACATTCCATTATTTACAAATTAAAGGAGTCCTGACAAAACCAGAATGGAAAGATAAATTGAGTAGAGAACTCACCCCCTTTGAAATGTTGCTTGACTCCAGAACTGACCGGAGGGGCCCCGATATCCGCCATGTATAAAACACTGATAGAAGCAGGTAGAGGAAATACGGAATATCTTAGAGCACGATGGGATAAAGATTTGGGGGCAGATATCGACAAAGAAACATGGGATAAAATGTGCCGAGCAGCATCCCGAATTTCCATATCATGCCAATATAAACTCCACGCCATCAAGCTCTTACATCGGTGGCAGTGTGAGCCATACAAATTATCCAAAATGTACCAGTCAAGTAGCCCCTCGTGTTGGCGTGAATGTGGAGAAACAGCAGACTATTGGCACATGTGGTGGGGCTGCCCCGAATCAAGATCTATTGGGATGAAGTCCTGGGGTGGATCAGGGACCTAGATGGTATCCAGAGATTAGCAGACCCCCACCTTGTCCTGTTTGAATTCGAGAAACTTGAGGATGAATGAAGGAGAGTGTAGGGCCTGGCTCTGCATCCTTTGCTCGCCCCCCGAGCTCTCCTAGCTGTGAAGTGGAAACCCATAACAACCTCGACTGAGAAAGAATGGGTCAATGTGGCAATGAGCATATGCACCATGGAAAAAATGACATCATCCCTACATGGCAAAGCGACACAATGCGATATTCTGTGGATAAACTTTCTAAACAAACACATGCCGGAGACAACACATTAATAGAATGCAACACAGAGAGCTCAAACACGAATGCCCCCAGTCATACGAACATCCCCTCCAACGCGTGACAGAGCTTCCCGGATACTCCAAAAATATGTCAAAAAAACATATAGAAGTACCCCCTAACAAAAGGAGACCCCGAGAATGTTAAAATGCTAAAAGGGAATCCACCAACCCACAAGATTTCAAACAAGCACATAAAACCACATTATTCCTGTGAGACAAAAGCCCAGCCCTAGGGAGGAGGGAGGGTGGAGGTGGTGGGGGAAATCAAAGAAAGGGGAGCGTGAAAAGTAATTTTTTGATCCTTTTTGAATATGTTTGAAAGAGTGATATCAGCTGATGTAAAATGATGTTACTGAATCATTTGGAGTTGCAATTATTTTTATATATAACCAAAGCATATATGTATGTTTTCTTTTCTCTCTCGTCTTTGAGAGAACTGTTATGTATGAAAACCTAATAAAACTAAATGTAAAAAAAATAAATATGAAGGACTACATGTTCTACAAAATTGAACTGCGTTTGAATCAAATTATCGGAACTACATTCTCAAATCAATGCATAACATTAGAATGTAATAATTATAATATCATTGTCTACATTGTGGCGGATTTATTTAGCAATAAGGTGTGCAGGGGATGGGAGTGCTCGATAACTTTGGATACTTTTCATTTGCGGCCTGTTTTTTCCAAACTTGTGTCAAGGTTGCATTACCTCCTCTGCACCCAAACTTACCACTTATGACCATTTGTGACTAACTCTTCTAAGAAGAGGGTGTACACTTACACTATACAATATACACATTTCCCTTATCAACTCTTAATTCACCTCATGCCCCATGCCCTCCAGCCTCAAGGATGCATGGGTCATTCCACTACTACAAAAATAAAAAATACCATGGACCCCAACATCCCCAACTAATTGACCCATCACCACCGTCCCCTTTCTGCTGAAAATCCTAGACCGTGCAGCGGATCTTCAGATCCAGAGATTCCTGGAAACCCACAATCTCTTGGGCCTGCACCAGTCTGGTTTTCGTCCAAGCTATGGCACTGAATTAGCCTTGCTGGATCTAAAGATCCAACTAGACGAGATGAAAGGCGCAGGCAAGTCAGTCCTCCTCCTGCTTCTAGACTTGTCTGCAGCCTTTGCCCTTGTGGATCCTCAAATCCTGTGTCGAAACCTGGCCTCAGCTGCACACTTCTCAGACGCTATCTCTTGGATGTCATCCATCCTTTCCAAGAGAACCATGAGGGCGTTTTAAACCACTGCTGCTGCTCTTCCTGCCCTTGTCCCGGTTACATGTGGAGTCCCGCAAGGTTCGTGTGTCTCCCCAACACCTTACAACATATTCACAGAGCCACTTTACCTGCTTGAGGATAAAGGAATTGCCTACATGAACTACGCGGACGACACGCAGGTCTTGCTCACACCGACTGGAAACTATGCCACTGACTCTCAATCGTCACTCAAAGAAGCCATCAATGATACCCATCAACCAAAGTGTACTCTTAGATCCTTCAAAAGATCAGCACAGTGTATGATTCTTCTCGGTAGAGAACGGGTCTATCACCCACTTCAAGAGGGCCCTTCTTTCTTGCTGCTTGTAGAATGCAAGCTTGCAGGCTCTATCCTGGAAATTCAATACTCTGGATCTAATTGTACATGGAAGGAGCAGGGGGTGGCAAGAGGCAACCTTGTGGGCTCATATCACTGAGAACAGCCAAGACAAATCCAAAGGGCCCACTATGTCTTGGAACCACTTCACCAAGTACAAATCTGCATAAGGACCCTCAGTTTGTTCTGGCAGGCCAACAACGCACACATTTGCATCTAGAGCATGCCTCTGCTTCCTCCGTCTTGGCCTCTATCAATTTAGTGAGCCTTGGATGGCCTCCCACCACCTTTACCTCAATGATGAAAAGACAGAAATCCTATTAGTCGGCTAACACACCTCCCTCAACAAGTTTGGGCCATCCCACAAATATTTCATCAGTGATGACAACACCATCCAAGTATCCAGCAAAGTCAAGACTCTAGGTGTCTACCTGGATGCTACTTTGACCCTCTCAAGGCAGGTCAACGCAATCGCCTCATCGGCTGCCCACACCACTAAACTTATAAATGCATGCAGACCCTTCCTGTAGCCGAAAGCTGTGTCCCCATTGCTAGAACACTCATAGGCTCAAGACTAGACTACTGCAATGCCCTATTTGCAGGGACTTCTTCCCAGATTGTTCCAAATAACGCCCTTAAGAGCGGCACTCAAAACCCCAAAGCTCAAGCACATTTCCGCAGCAACAAAAAATGCTCACTGGCTACCCATCAAGGAGTGCATAATCTTAAATCCTTAGCCATCACACACACACAACGCAGCACCAAAGGATTTCTCGCAAAAGTTCTCAAAATCTCAACCCACCGGACCCATTCGTTCTCCGTATTCCCACCAGCTGACTATGCCTAGATTCAGGAGGAAGAGATTGGGGAAGGGCAGTTTTACAGTAATCGCCTCCAAGAACTGGAACGCTCTTCCTTTGCATCTGAGATCAGAACAATCATACTGGTCTTTCAGGAAACATCTCAAGACAACTCTTCTCCTCTAACTTGCCACTCATCGGAGCATCTGAATACCTGATTCTCCCTGAAATGGTTTAAATGTGCCCTTACTGTGATCCTACAGTTAGTTTAAGCTCCTCGATATGCATGTAACCACTGGTCTACTTAATTTGCAACCAGCAAATAGGCGCGGCTAGAATGCAGTAGCAGTCTATATGTTAGGGTTGATAAATCAGGTAAAGTGTTGGCCTGCTCAAACAAAGGGATGAAGCCTCTAGGTATATAAGCTGGTTATTGCTGGAGATGGCCAACGGAGGGTGCTAAAACAGCGAATGCTTTTGCTGACTTTTACTCTTCTTTGTGCAGTAGAAAAGACTGTCTTTAGAGAGTTCAGAGCTACCATGAACGACATTATGATGGCTCATCTCACCGAATCCCAAAGGTTGGGCATGGAGCAACCCCTAAGAGTCTCAGAGATATATAAGGCGATAGCCGAGTTACAGCCGGGCAAAACTCCTGGTTCCAATAGGAATAGGCTCCCTACTGATTTATAAAAGTGGTTAGGTACTAACGTCACCAAATAGATGCTAAATATGTTCAATGCCAGCCAATCACAGGGCACTTTGTCCGTGGACCTCCTTAGGGCAGATATTGTCCTCATAAAACAACAGTACACCCCTGTTCTTGTTACTGACCCAGCTCACTGCTCAATGCAGAGTCTTACATACACGCAAATGTTCTGACCAATTGGCTGTGATCAATCATCTCCTACCCACGGAAGTGTGGTTTCCTCCCGGGCAAGTCTACCCATATGAATTTGTGGAGATTGTTTAATGCAGGAGCAAAGCAGCTTTAATCCGGGAAACCCCAACTAGTATGGCATTGGACTTTGAAAAAGCCTTTGATTCCATCAGTTGGGCACTTCTGTGGGGCAATTTGAAGAGGCTGGGTTTTTCAGGGAAACCTTCACAACATGGTTAGACTTTTATATGCAGGGCAGGTGGCCAAGGTGAGGGTCAACAGCCAATTGTGTATGGACTTTTACACTGCAAAGAGGTACATGTCAAGGTTGCCCTTCGTCACCCTTGTAATTTATACTAGCAATAGATCCTTTGGCATGGTGGATTAAAGTAGATGGTCAGGTCTACTTAACATTTTTTGCTAGTCGTGGTGTTTGGAGGACTGTATCTTTGTATGCGGAAGACCTTTTAATTTACCGGGGCGACCCCTAGGTTTCAGTCTTGCACCGAATAGAGATACTGCAAGTATTTGGTCGCTTTATGGGAATGAAGATAAACTGGGAGGAATCCACACTGTTTACTGTGCAGGTTGGAGAACCAACAATTCTTCTCATTGCTTGATGCAGATTGCTTATAACTCATTGTTTTTGGGTATGTAGGTCGCATGCACCAAACAAGATATTTTTTTAACACTAAACCTGGACCCATTGATTCAGGTTTGCACGCAATATTTAACTCTCATTTCTCGCATAGTGATGTTTAAAATTATGACATTAACCCGCTATTTTGGTAAGTTTGAATCTGTGCTCTGTAAGTTCTTATGGCATAATAAATACACAGATGGTTGTATCCCATACTTTGTGTATTTCTATCTGATAAGGAGGACCGGAGTTGCCCAATATTAGAAAGTATTACTGGGTATCCCACTCGTTGATAAATAAATGGCCCTGGTCCCCAACAAAAGGTCCACTACCAAGGCCCCGGTCTGGTCTGTCCGGCCATAACCACTGGTTCACACGCCGCCGGTGCTGCCTCCCTGATGTTCTTCACCGATAAAACGTGTGGCGCTGTGGCACATTTGACAACATGGTGAGCGTTGCCTCCTGTCACCACCTTCCATGTCCAACTTTCCGTTTTACACCAGGAAGCAGGCACCTGGGGCCATTCTTCCCCCTTCCCGGCCACACAGATACTATCTTGACTGCAATTTCCCTCCAGATGGCTTCCGTCTATCTCACAGCTGCAATCTGAACTTTGAGATCTCACCAGATCACCCAACTTTTGTAGCTCCTCTTCTCACTGTGTTATTTGGCTCTCTGGCTCTGGGACATCTTACTGTACCAAATGATTCTTCAATTTGGGAATTTTAGTGTGCTAAATGATTTTTAAATGTGGGCTCCCTCTTGCTCTTGATGCCTATTACTTTCCTGTAACTCATATCTGCTGGGCCGCTTGGTGAGTTCTGTCATGCACCGTGCAGTTCTGTCCCTCTCCCTCCCCTGTTATCCTCTTGACTCCCCCCATCCGCATGGGGCTCTCCGTCTCTCCTATCTATTCTAACTGCTTCTCCATCACCTATCCTCCCCCTCTCTCTGGAACAAAGAAATTTAAGAAGGCTCTCCTGGTCTCCAACCCTGGTCTGCCCATTGCCGACACCTATATCAATGCTTCCTCCAAACAGACTATCACTGACATTCTCTTTGCTGTTCCTTGACCTGACCCAAGGACTCCCCACATGGTTTCTGTCCTCTCCTCTTTTTCTTCCCCACCCATTAATGGTGGTACCAGATGGGAAGTGCCCTTTGCACAGTTATCAATGTATCGTAAAGGCACTATCATGGCCCAAGGATCTCAGCCCAACCTCCTCCTTCTTGACAGACATCCTATATCTCTTTAAAACTTCCCCCCCCCTCTCCTGCCACCCCATCGTCTCCCAACCCCACCGTCTCCCCCCCTCCTAACTACCCCCATCCAGTGGTGGCAGCCTACCCCTGTACTCCTCCTTGGAAAACATTTAAAGTGGGCAACCAGCTTCACTTAGCTACCCTCAACTCTCGCCCCGCTGTCAATCACTCCTCAGACATCGGTCTCTCCCTTGATGTCCTTGCTCTCACCGATACATGGTTCAAGGCCAGCTCCATCACTGCTTTTGACACTCTTCTCCCCGAGGGCTACAAGACCCTGCACAATCCCAGGCCCTCCCAGTCTGGGGGCAGAGTGGTTCTGATTTTCCAGGCAGCGTTTCTAACCCATCAGCTTGTTAGGGTTTTTAAATGTACTGCACCTATTATGCGCTCACAACTACTAGAGCGCCTCTTGTGCTTCTCGCCTTTACTGATCCTCAGTACTCCATCCTCACTACTCCATTCAGATTTCTCGTTGCAGTACTTTCACATGCATTGAAATGGCAGTGAGTTCTTGGTAACTTATGTATAGGACAATGAAAGGTATAATGAGTACCTTCCATGGGTGGTTGAAGGGAGCCATGACAATATGCCATAAAAAGGTATGCGGAATGGAAGGGGTATCCCTAAAAGGAAAAAGGAGGATACCATGTCTCATCCGAGGATGTCTCATCACCCCTCTGAGAGTCACCTCCCTCCCATGTGGTCCTCCCTCATATAGCCGTCCACAGGGTCAGGATCACATAGCAGCTCCCATCCCTCTAGCCACATGGAGAGAGGCTACCAATGGGAAAGGAGTGATGACATCATCAGATCCATCACAGTGGTGAGACAAAATGGCGGCCGCTAGCTGATGCAGTAAAGAAACCCATGCCCAATTGCCCGCCGGGCAGGCTTTGCAGCTGCCGATGACTCCAGTGTGCAGCGCCGGAAGCACAGACACTACACCTGCCCATAAGCCTCAGACGGCTTCATTGGATATTGGGATGCAGCGGCTCTCTTCAGGCTCCCATTCTTCCCTGTGCCTGTCGGGCAGACGTAACGGTGAGGCGGTTGCCCATCGGGACATAGGCCCCGTGACCACCAGCCAGATTAGCACCCGCAAGCCGGGCTCACCTCAGCAGAAGAGGGCAGAGGCTGCCGGTACGGACCGCCACCCCATTACATCCAGGGGAAAGTGGGGAACGAGGGACAACTGCGGGCAGATGGGCAGAGCCTGTGTGAAATCCGCCAACATCTCAGAGGGAGAGGGACCTCCGCAACTGAGACTGCAGCGGTCAAGTGATGCACGCTACACCCACCATGACAGAATCAGGCTCCCCTGCTCCTTCCCCCTTCCAGAGAAGTCTCCTTGTAGTGTAATTGCAGAAACTGGGGGTCAGGGTAAGGGGGACACTAGTTGCTGCTGCTGCTGAGAGCAAATATGGTGGCCCACTACGTCCAGGATCCACATCTACAAGACCCTGGACCCCAACCCAGGAGAGAGAAGCATACGCCTGTCCCCACTAGCGGGTTGGTCATAAAGGATTACGGGCCTTGTGGCCTTTTGCTGAGGAGCTACTCTGCAATTGGAGCTGGAGCCACACTTGGAGTTGGGCGTCAGCCCGGGAATGTGCTAGGACACTCGGATGCGCTGAAAACTGGCAAAACTGCGAATTCCCTGCAGCCACGACCCCATGCTGCGCATTTGGGCCCAGACTATACAGAAGATCTGCAATATTGGTGAACAAGTCCTCCCTGGAGCCATCACCCCTGTGGCCAAGCTCACTTGCAAAACCCTGTGGGGGGACAGCGGAGAGCAGAAACGGACCCCTGTGCATAGTCATGGCGAAAACCCCTGCAAAGGCCAAACAGGGAGATATCAAAACAATGTTATCTTCGCAAGACACCAGAGAGAAACACCAGCAGACTGCTACTGCGCAGATCAATGGTTCGCAGATGGCTGTTGAACAGGAAGGTGCATTAGCTACCAAGTCGGACCCGAGGCTCCTGTTGGCGAATCTTAAACAAGAACTCAAACAAGAAATCCAGAGTTTAGGGTGCAGACTCTCAGAGTCAACAGCAGAGCTGGATGACTACGTATGCTCAGCAAAAAAAGAGGCTGGATGATCAGAAACTGCACAATGTGAACATGCGCAAGATCAAATGGAGCTCCAGCAACATCTGCTTACAGTGGAAGATCAAGTGAGCAGCTCTGGATCAGGCAAGAGGATACTGAGAGCCACTCCAGATGAAACAGCATCTGTATACGAGGGATTCCCCGGCACATGAAAGACCAAAACATGGAAGACTTTAGCGAGGGCACTCTGTCGTAAGTTGTTAGACCTGGTAAAAGTATACTCTTCCGCCCAAATCCAGAGAAACCTTATCCCAGATGTGCTGACCAAAATACACTTCTACCAGCAAAAAGAGTGCATCCTAGCAGCGGCAAGAGCCAAGGGACCCCTCTCCTTTCATGAAGCGGACCATCAAATATTCCCAGATATGGCCCCAGGGACCCTGGTCAGATGAAGAAGTGAAACCCTCTTACAACTTGGCTGCAGGCACGCGAGATCCGCTACAAGTGGGGTTTCTCTGGCAAATTGATCTTGGATTATCAGGGGCGATGGTGTACAGTATCGTCAGAGAATGAAGCGGAAGAATTTGTCGAGAGGGCAGACGATGAAGGGCAGAGGACCCTGAATGAAGGGACATCTCTCATAAGGGAGGCAGACGGTGAAGTAGAGCAAGGCTGACCCAACAAACCGTGGAGAGGCCCAAGGGCCCGAGGATGAAAGCCCTATGCCTGCAAGATGATCGCCGAACAGCAAGCGACTGCTAGCCACGGACAAAATTGCTTCCCCTTCTCTCAGAGGGGGGAGAATAAGGTACGAGGGTGAGGGCTAAGGCAGCAATTAAGTAAAATGGAGGTGAGAGCTTAAAGTTGCTACACCTAAAGACCAGTCAGGTATCTGAAGTTTCTGGGTTACATATAAAGTTAAAACCACACTTAGGGCATGTGTTGTAAGCTGGGAAAACCGGCGGGGATGCCACCCCAGTATAGCGCCCAGTGACGAGTAAGAGTTGGGAGGTTTTGAAATGGAAGTTTTTCCTTTGGGTTTTTAAAGTATGTGGGGTTATATACACTTGGCAAATCGGTTTGACCGATGTTAACCTTTGGTATCTAGACAGGTTGCATCACCTCACGCGTAGCAATGATGAACATAAGGTGGTTTGTTGATCACATGCCTCATTACCGGGTGACATATACCACCCACCCAGTATAACTTTGCTAATGTTGACACAAGGGAAGCCCCCCAATTCCTCCTGCCTGACCCTGAACTCCCCAGTCAAACGGAAGCCCATTCTCCAGAGACTCGAGTCCCTCTCACCTGAGGTGATGTTCCTTCAGGAAACTCACCTGCTCCTGCAAGATGAGGCATGCATGGTCCATATGTCCTTCCCCAAAGCCTTCTTTGCTACAAGCAGCACCAAGATAAAAGGGGTGGACATTCTAATCAAGAAGGGATGCCCACTGAAAGTCTGGGGGGTGCTTATGGACCATGGGGGGTGGGGGGGGGGATTTTTGGCCCTGAATGCTAAACTGCGCGATCATAGGGTGACCATGGTCTCACTTTACGGCCCGAACATAGGACAGGAGGCCTTATTTGATTCTCTGACCTCACTAACAGGCTTCTCTGTAGGGAAGCTAGTAGTAGCAGGTGACTTGAACTGTGTGGTAGACCCTACAAAAGATAACGCTCCCCTTCACAAATGCAGGTAAGAGTAACTTTCTGGTCTGGATGAAATTCCCAAGAGATCTCTCATGATAGAGACCTGGAGATGCTTTCACCCGGATGAAAGGGATTACACATTTTACTTCACAGTGCATAAGGGGTTTTAATGATTAAATATGGTAGTGACCTCCAGCACTCTCATGCCAACAGACCGGAAATGCAGAATTCTGACAAAGGTTCTCTCTGACCATGCCTCAGTTAGGGTCTCACTGAATTAGGGGGGGTGGGGGAGGGGGGCGGGCGGGTGTTCTCCCATTCCAGCGGAGGGAACCATGGTGTTGAATTGATTTTTTTACTGAAGGATGTGGCCATGAAATCCCTCACTACTGAAACATTAACCAACTACTTTGCAGAGAACGACTCGGGCGATATCGACTCTCGAGTAGTGTAGGATGCGGCCAAAAGCTGTGCGAAGAGGGGCCATCATCAGCCACACTGAAGCCTATATGAGGGCCCGAAAGGTCATGGGGTTAGAACTAGAGGGAGAGGTTAGCCAGCTAGAAGAAGCCGACAAAAGGGCGAGTACGTGCAGATCCCCGAGGGAGCTGCGAGCAGCTCATAAGTTGCTGGAAGCACATTTAACAGATAATGCAGCACAGGCCATTAGTGCACAAGAGTTCTACTACGTCAAAGGCAATAAAGCCAATAGGCTACTCGCCGGCAAACTCCACAAGCAAGCCGAGAGCAATTACATACAGGTTCTGAGAGCCGATCAGTGAAACAGGGTTACCCAGGAGGAGGCCAAGCTATCCCTAATGGAAGATTTATTTAGGGAAATAGGAGCCAAGGTTCCGAGGCACCAGGGTCATAGCAGTTTATAGACCAGGCAGGGCTCCTGAAGCTCCCCGCAGAGGACAGCGTAGCGCTTGAAAGGAACATAACAGAGCAGGAGGTTCTGGGAGCCATTCGTGGCCTCTCATCAGGGAAGGCTCCCGGCCCGGATGGCTTTTCCGCCCAGTTCTATAAAGGTGTTCACGTAAGTAGTAGCTCCTCACTTAGCCTAGGTCTTCATAAGTTTTCCAGAGAAGGGTATGGTCTCTGAATCAATGTCCTAGTCCATTACAATGCTCATCCTGAAACCTGGAAAAGATGGAGCAGATCACTCGGCGTATAGGCCGATAGCATTACTCAATGTTGCTGCCAAGATTTATGGGAAGATCCTAGCCCACAAGCGGATTGAAATCCTACCTATATTAATTGACCAGATCGAACAGGTCTGATAGCGGAGCAGGGATTGCATGATAACATTTGCAGGGTCACCAATTTGAGCGGTGCTAAAGAGGAGATACCGGAACGCTTTGTGTTACTGTCTCTAGATGCCCAGTAGGCATTTGATAGCATGGATTGGTGCTACCTGGAAGAGGTTCTGTGAGGCTACAACTTTGGCACAATTCTTAGGCAGCTCATCATGGACACTACAACTCCCCAAGAACTAGGTTGAATGTCAATAGGCAGTGGTCCCAACCAATTCAGATGTAGAAGGGCACGTGACTGGGCTGCCTGCTCTCGCCCTCAATATTCGCCCTGGCAATGGAACCCCTAACCCAGCATATCCGGAGTGGCACAACAATCTGTGGGGTGACCTTTAGGGGATTAACACATAAGTTGCCACTGTACACAAATGATATGCTGTATTTCCTCTCTGACCCCTTGGTGTCCCTACCGGTACTCACCAAAACTCTTGATGAATTTGGGGAGTATCTTAGTTACGAATTAACAAGGATAAATCAATGGGCCGGAACATCACTGAGACTCACACAATTCTGTGGTTTCTTCGTGAGCAATCTACCTACCAGTGGACAGCTGACAAGATAGCCTATGGGAGTCAAAATTAAGGCCTCCTATGACTTAGCGTCGAGTGCAGATATCTGAGATTTAATAAAAGAATTTAAAGAACAACTGTTGCAGTGGGACCAGAAGGAAATCTCCTGGCTGGGCAGAATTCAAGAAGTAAAGAGGACCTTACTCCTTAGACTGTTATATGTCTTTCAAGCGCTGCTGATACACATACACACCAAAGATCTAGATGCACTTCAGAAGCTTATCACTATGTTTGTCTGTGCAGCTAAACGACCTAGGATCCCGAGAAAAGTTATACAGAAATCCCCAAACGCAGGTGGGCTGGGGGTACCGTCAATTCAGAATTACTTCCTGGCGGCGCCACTGGCCCCGATACTAGACTGGCAGACAAACATGAGAGCCCCAAAATGGAAAGACATTGAGAAGGCAGGATTGACTCCCCCATTACACTTACTCCCATTTATATCGAAGAAGCTAGAAGGCATGTACGGGGTGTCCTGCCAACAACAGCAGGGGACTGGAGCACGGGATAGGGCTGGTCGACTCCCTGGGATTCCAGCGCCCAGTCCACTCACACCCATTATAAATAACTCAGAATGCTCTCCAGGCATGAACACAGTGGCTTTTTCAATGTGGTAAAGGGACTCCCCGCATAGACTTAGTGGTTCATATAAAGAAGGGAATACTTAACATTCAACGAGTGTAAGGCCAAATATGAACTTTGTTAATCAGAGCAATTTCGCTATTAACAGGTCAGATACTGGATCACCAAACCAGCAATTCAAAGAGCAGCCCTAGATCACCCATGGGAATTTAACTCACGACACAGGAGCGGGAGGGTCTCCCAATTATATAGGCTTCTTGAGAACCCAGAAAGAGAGGGAAAACACCGCTGCATGCTTAAATGGGAACAGAATATTGGACAGGAAATCTTAGAGAAAGAGTGGGGTAAGATCTGGCACCGAACCTATAAAGGTCTGAGATGCACGCAAATAAATGAGGGGGCTATTAAGCTCTGCTACCAATGGTTTCTCCCACCAGCAAGGCTTCACAGAATATTTCCAAATACCTCTGACCGTTGTTGATACCGATGTGGGGCTGATGGAGACATGATGCACATGTGATGGCCCTGCCTGGTAATACAAGTGTACTGGAAAGAGGTCCTGGCACAGATTCAAGAAATTACTGGGAACCAGCTCCCCCTGGGTCCATTGGGGGAACACTCTAGATGATGGGTCATTCCCGCCATCGGGCCCGCAAGCTATTCTTATTACCCAATTACTGTTAGCAGCCAAAATAAATAGAGCTTGGTTTTGGAAGCATCTGGAGGCCACCCCCATTACCTTACTGGTGTACCAAGGTATAGGAGATCCTAGCCATGGGAAGAATCACAGCACCGGTGCCCATTTCGATCCCCAAGTACATCAGGATTTAGTCTCCCTTTGTAGAACATGTTAGAGATAGGGAGGCCTCTGTATTTCGACTGCACCTCATGCAAAACCTATGCCTCACATAGCATAATTGGAGGACAGGGCTGAGGGGCTTGATTGGGTAGGCTCCAGGGCTGCCGGGGAAATGGACAGACAAATAGAGACTGCCAGCATTATTGAACGTCTTGCTGGCAGAGCTACATCAAAGTATAAGGTAACTGGAATGGCTATGTGAGAACTCAAGTGTTTATGTTGCTGTCTTTTGGACGGGGAGGGTTGTTTGATTTGGGGGGGCGGGGAGGTGGAAATAACTAACTTGTTTATCATAAAAGTTCTCTTGTTAAGCTGAACAAAGTATCCATCCAATGTGATGATTAAAAATAAACGTTGACGCAAAAGTCTCCAGAACTGTATATTGTACGGCCATGAAAAAAACAGCAGCAATCATTTTACATGCCAAGGTGACTTTTAAAGTGATCCAGTATTCATTATCCTAGCATCCCCTGATCCGGGAACGAGGTCCTTTCCCGTCGTCACATGCATGCTTAAACACACCTAACTAAAAGACACTGACCCCAAAATAAATTGACCTTTCCCAAATGACAGACAAGCAACACCAAAAAAACACTGGTATGCCACATTTAGCACAAGGGAAGTTTACCACCAACTTTGGAAACGATTTGAGAAGGATCCCTTCCCCATCAATCTGGGAAATACTCACCTTGACATCCTGCCCCACCCCAGAGTCATTTTGTCAAGCAATGTTCGGTTAAAAGATCAATATAATCCTTCTCGATTCATTGGGAGGACCTTCCGGGGCAATTCTTGATCATTGGCCCCTGCCTAACACCAGGGACCGAAACTGCATATGCAATGTGACCAAACCCATTAACCCTGTAGTTCAGTGCAGCACTGTATCTGTCCCTGGAAGGACTAGGGCCAAGTCAAAGAAGGCAATACTGCCAAAGGTATGAAGGCCGATCAAACTCCACCACTGACCCTGGTTGCCCTAGGCTAAGACCATTGAAAGGAGTTCTGACCAGAGTGCCTCACTGATCCATCATAGGCTTAGCTGTAACTCCAGGCGGTGACCCTGTAGAGCGCGCACAGTGTCAAAAACACCCCCATTCATTTGGAGAACCCGAGTGCAGGGTCTACTGTATGTATAGCAAGGCAATGGTATTCACCTCACTTATAAACAACGAAGTTGCCCCAAGATTTTCATTGGTTCCAGATAACCACAAGGCACCGCGAAACAAAGCATGGATTCTGCAGTGCTACTATCACCCCAGGAAAACCATCCCCTGCAGTGACTTGCGAGTAAGGGCTAACTAGGCCCGTTGAAGTATGGCTGTTGATCCACTGACTGCATGCAATATTTATGTCCCAATACACACAGGGATGGACAATATAGGCCAGCTGCAGTTGTTAACCAGCACCAGTGTGAACACTATAGTCTTCTCATTGTAGATTACATTACCATTCACAAAGCAGGCTGAGATGGTGGCACCCTGGTTCCTTGCAGCCAAATGAGTGCATTAACTGACATTACATGCCTGGGATTCCACAGTATCGTGATTCACCACTAGGGCTTAGGTTAATGAGAGCATTACTAGGTAGTCTTACACAAGCGTGGAGTATAGCCCATCAAACGCAGAAATTACCACCCTGAGGCCAACAGCATCTGCGACTGATTCAATAGGGCTGTTCACCTACAAGGTTGTTCCCCAGAAAGGATCTAGGTACAACTCCATTAACCTTTTCAGCTGAGAACGAATCAGTGGCATTTTCAGGCTCATCTGAGAGGGATAATCAGCGTTTGCAAGTAAATTGCGATAAAACCAGATCCTAGATATCAGGCATCACGCGGTAAGCAGGAGCTACCTTAGGGGAACTAGGAGCTCGTACTTAGCACGCCACAAAGCTAACTTCCACATGAGATGCAATGTTTACATTTTCGCCATTTATGGAGAGTCATCCTGTATGCGTTAATTTAAATGTCTTCTAAAGGTGCCCTAATTCCTCTTTATACACATTGGACCGGGAGGATAGCTCACGGTCAATAAGCTTGTCTTGGCGGCAAGACAACACTGAGCAACATGGGTTCGATACCCGGTCCCGTGTTTAGAGCTCGGACACCAACATGAACGGCGATATAAAAGCCTAATTTCATTCCAAAACAAACAAAGCTCATGACACATACATGTGTTTGTATGGTACCAGTTGAGTTGGGGAGCCAAACAGTAGGTGTTGGCGTCAAGCTGACCAGGCTCTACTAGCATAGCAACTTAGAACCCTGCAAAATAGTTTTACATCGGTGCGCCTTTGTATTTGTGTAAGGGAAACAGTTTATTTTTTTTCACAACAAAAGACTAATAGACAAAAGCGGACAGAGGAACAATCAGATAGAAAACCAATCAAATATCTTGTTGAAAAAACTCACTGGAAAATGAGTGAACACAATCAGTGTCCTCCTCCACAATCATATTTTGAGAGTGCAGCTAAATCCCAATGTGAATGGGGATATGGTGAAAGAAGTTAAAACCCAACTAACTGACTGCGGATGAAGGCAACAGTAAGGGAGTAACTAGAAAGTAGGTAGAACAGCAAGCCGTTTTCTCTGCTCGTTTTCCTAAAAACATCAAAAGCGTGCAAAAGCCTAGGGTAACTCATCAGGGAGCAGCAACGATTTGAGTAAACACTGGTGTGTCTAACAAACACCTCTGCATGTCATAAGCTTGCCCATTCATCACCTTTCAAACAATTGCATACCAGTACTCATATTGAAATGACATGGGTTTTCTGGATGCCTCTAGAACCCAAGTCCCAGTAGACCCCTTCGTTGCCCAGAGCCACATGCTAGACCTGTGGCAGTTGCCTTGAAGTTGTAGTCCTGCTAAACTCATTGCACCATGCTATTAGACTAACCTAGCAAATTCGATGCTTATGCTTAAGCTTAAACCAGCCTAACCACACTTCTGATGCTACCTTTAGACATGCCACAAATTAGCATGAGTGGGAGCATTTTCTTAACAACCATGTCTATATATGAAAAGGCATGGGCGTTGAGAGAAAATAACTATTCAGTACCAAACACTAATTAAACCGGTCAAAATATCCATCACACCCTAGTCCCAGCATTCACTTCAACCCAGGTCAACACATTTCAACCCTGCCAGGAACCCTTGGCCCAAGCTGCTCAACCCACTTGGATCCATCATAAAACCCAGGCCCACCAACCCTGGAGCCATGTGTGCTCCTGTCGCTTAAGGCTGGACGCCTTTACTACGTCCACGTTCACTGAGCCAGTCCTTCACTTTGTCACGTTTACCTCTTCTTACCTTTACTTCTTATGTCGTTCACAATTCACGTCATTACAGAGGGTAACCCTTCTTTTCTAACCGATATTCTTCCCAGTACCCCACACTTAACTCTGCTCTTACAGCCAACCAGAACCATATCCTTAGTCATAAGCTTACACCTAACCCTATCCTTGCGATCTTCCCATCCCCCCCTCTTATCCCAACTGTAACCGTGATCCTAGCCCTAACCCACCACCCTCTTCTTCTAAAACGCATGCTGTTATTACAAAGGAGAGCCCTGGAAGCCCCTTTCATTTCTTATCCATATCCTCCCGCCTAACCCAAAACAAACCCTTGCCACAGCCCTCATCCTAGCCTTAACTCGAGGATGTGAAGATGCAGTAAAAGCAAGAAGTAAATATGTGAATGTAGAAGAGGTAAGTGTTGAAGACGTTTTTGGGTGCCGTAAAGGGGTTACCCCTGTTAAGCCACCCAGGCCACTGGTCCTTACGTCAGCTCTCTTCAGCATTACACAAAACATCAGGGTACGCAACTACCCCTGCCACTCAATCCAACCAGGCCCATTCCCCTTGAGCCACTCACTTGTGTTTACTGCTCCTCAAAAGACTAGGGTCCACCGCCCTTCAAGTCAATCCTTTCCTTTGCCTCGCAAGCCACTTCTTCGTACCCGTCCCACTCATGCATAATACATTAAAATTGCCCTTGTTGATTACAACATGGCCACCAGCAACCGAGTTCCTCATCTCTCTCAGCACTGAGGCTGCTGGGATTGTCCCATTTCTCACATCCGTGAGCTGACAGGCGGGAGAGCCGGCCCACCAACCCAAGGCCTCATCTAATGCCCGTCTGGCTCTGTCTGGGGCTGGAGGGAGCCTCCCTCCATGCCAATGCTCCTGCAACTTTCCCCCACCCCATGTTGCTCACCATTCAGATTAACAGTTACCCGTGCATTTAAAGACCATTAAAAAACTGCTTCTACATTGCACCAGTAAGCACCCCGGTTCGCCCTGTCCTGGACTAAACCCCTTCTGCTTGGTTGCTTACCGAGTCTTGCCTCTCTTCCCCTCTAACCTACCTTCATATTGTTATTTCTCACTAACTTGATATGTGTATCTACCTTTAACTCATATTTCTCGCCTGCCGCTGCTTGTTAGTGCCATACTTAATGTTCCTCCTCAAGTGTGCTTTTAAAACTGTGCATCTTCCATTTTGTGCTGTTCTTAGTGCTTATTGGGCAATTCGAATTTAGGAGTGCTTCTAAAACTATGCACGGATTGTCTTCCATTGTACAACTGCACCTCTGTGCCTGCTAGGCCACTTGGTGAGTTTCTGTGCACTGTGCAGCACCCCTGCTTACATCTCCCTCTGCTGCACTACTCCCATGGCACTCTCTATCCCTCCTATCTATTCCAATTGTTATTCGATCCTACCTCCCTCACGAAGTATGGAAAAAAGAAGCTCTCCTGGACTCTAGTCCAGGCCTCCCTATTGCTGACACCTACGTCAATGCCACTTCCAGGCAGACTATTACTGACATCCTCTTCTCTGTCCACTCTCCTGGTCTCCACTCTTTCCCCTCCTCACCCGTTAAAGGTGGCATTAGATGGGAAGTACTCCTGGCATACTTCTCATCCTCTAGGTGCATCATTAACGTCTATCACAATTGCACTATCATAGGCCAAGGTTCTCAGCCTACTCTTCTCGATCGGCGCCTGCCCTCCCTCATCAACATTCTCCCTTCTCCTTCCACCCCTTTCCACCACCACTGATTTTTTTTTCTTACATTTTATTATACGCCCAAACCCTTGGGTATCACGGAATAGGTTACAGGATTACAGTAAAGCTTTCTGGTTACAGAGCAAAAGATGTCATGTGATAGCGGACAGCGGCATGATAGTTCCAGAAAATATTAGATAACAGCAGTGTACACTTACAGTAATGATGGGAGTACCACGCCCCTGTAGCCCAACCATTCTGGAAACCTTCAAAAAGGTGCCAATCATCTTCACTTAGCTACTCTGAATGCTTGCTCTGCTGTCAAACACACCTCTGACATCGGTCTCCTTCTCGAAGACCTTGAGCTACACCTCCTCAATCTTACCGAGACATTGTTCAATGCTAGCTCTGTCACTGCTCTTGACACTCTCCTTCCTGAGGACTACCAAATCCTTTCCAAACCCAGACCCAACAGGTCCCTACCTCCATCATACCTACTCAATCCTACTCCTCTTTTGAATGCCTTGTCTGTAAGACTTGGTCGTCTCACCTACCATCTACTCACCCTTGCCACTATCTACAGGCCCCCTGGCTCCATCCCTCTCTTCAGACCTTGCCCCCAGCCTCTTAACCTCTTCTTAGAAACACCTCCCCTTTGGTGGCTTTAGCATCCACCTCGACTCCCTTGAATCCTCCACCTTCCAGTTCTTCTTCTTCGTCTTCTTCCTCCTCTTTCTCTTTCTCTCTCTCTCTCTCTCTCTCTCTCTCCTGATTTCCTCCTTCTCTCCTCATGTCCAGTGTTATGCTGATGACAAACAACTTTCCTTCAAACTGCCCTAAAATTCCAGACTGTCTGCCAGTCAGGCATGGTGTGCAGCTAATGATGTTTGCCTTAATTCTAGTAAGACAGAGATCGTCCTGATCGGGACACCTCTGCCATCCTTTTCTCCAACCCTCTGGCCACCCTCTTTGGGACCTCTTTCCCCCCACCATCCTGCGAGGCCAAAAACCCTGGGGTCAACTTAGACTCTGCTCCCTCCTTCATCCCTCACATCACAGATCGTACTAAGAAGTCCCACTTACAGCTCCACCTCCTCAGAGGCATTCTTCCTTTCCTCGCCTTCCCCCAGGAGCTCAATGTCTCCAGAACTCTTGTCCTCGCCAGGCTGGACTAGTGCAACAGCCTCTGTCTCAATCTCCTTCTTTCCTCCTGAGACTTATCCTTGGCCTCAAAGCCAAGCACCGTAACTCTACAGCCCTAAAATCTCTCCATTGGCTCCCAGCGGCTGCAAGGATCTGGCGCCTGGGGCCACGCTATCTCCAACATTCCCTCCCTAAATACTTCCCTGCTCCTCCCAACTCTAACTCTTTGACTGTCAAACGCTTCTCCAAATAGAGAGTGGTGGGCAGGTCTCTCTCCTGGGCTGGTTCCTCCCTTTGAACAGCCTCTCTGCCCCTCAAGTTCCGGAAATTGCTAAAAACTCTGCTGCTCTCTACCCCTTTCCCATCACTGCTAAGCACCCCACTGATGCTGCAACTGGTGGCATGAACCTCACAAATCACAGAGGATCCTAGACCCTCTTTCCAGTCTATACCAGCACCCCTCCCCACTGCACTGCCCTTGCAGGCCTCTGCCTGGCGGCTAATCATCCCAGCCTTGGGATTCGCCTGCACTAGCACTAAGCCAAGGCTCTCCCTTGGCTGCCCTTGTACTTCTTTCCTGGGCCCCCCACTGCACTTCCACAACCGAATACCACAAGACCTAGTAGGAACATGACTGTATACTGTTGTTATTATTCCCTTGTTCCCTTCCCATTTAGCCTTGTGGTGCTTTGAAATGCTATTCAATTGTATAAGCGCCTAACAAATCTTTATATATAAAGCTGAATGTATGTATGTTTGTCCAGCTATACAAATCCACACCGTTGAACCCACTGCTACCAAGTTTTGCACGGATTTCTTATTTGTCTGGGGCAAGATTATAGTGTATGTTTGGAGGCAAAACATTCGCTCTGTAGACACCCTCATTTACTGATGCTCACCCCGATTCACTACAGTAAGTACTAGAAGGAGGCAAAATTTGGAAAAGTGTCTGAAGCTAAATGTTCGATGTGTTGGTTATTCCTTTGAAATGTATAACTACTGTATACAGTTTGAAAGTGTTTATTAAAGCAAATAAAAATACAATGTAATTTTTTTTATCACGCCATTTCAAATGTGGGAAATGGCAAGGTAACAGTTTACTTAAGTTCATTCACAAGAAAAGAGCACAATCAATCAATCTTTCTTGGACATTTTCTCAAATGTGCTAAAGCCATTGAGTTAATGAAACATGCCGCACACAAAACGAACATCACTTGCCAAAGCTCCATCTGATGCAAAGCGAAAATCAATATCAAGAGCTTCTGAAACACAACAGCAGCACAACTTGCCGACCAGATGACAAGAGCAACTTTCTCCAGGGCAAATGAAATGCCAGTGCAAACTGAAGAAAGACTTGCCGACAAGAGCAACATCATCCAGCACCAAGGCCTCATCATGGGTTGGGGTGGAGTGGCAGAAATGCGGCGGTAACGCTATTACCGCTCCACCCAATCCCGAGTTTGGGCAGAAAGCTGGAGATTTACCTCCAACTTTGAGCTGAAAGTAAAACCAGCTTTCTGCCCGTTTTCAGTGCTATTAGCACCGAAAAGCCCCATAGAGTCCTTAGGACTCTTAACAAAATGGGGAATTACAGCCTGACCACAACTCGAGATTTGGTGCTAATAGTGCCGTACTAAGTTGTGGTAACGCTATTTGCGTTGGCAGCACACCAGCACAATTACTGCCAGGATATCGCCATGGCTGTGATGAGGCCCTAAATATCAAGCCACAAGAAGAACCATTAATTCACAAGAGAACTACCAACCCTCACGGCCACAGGTCATCCACCTGTGAAGTCACAATTGGTCCATAACTCTTTAAGTTGCATGGGGTCGACCACCCCAGAAACCACTGGATCCATCGTCCCACAAGGGGTTCATTACCAATTACAATAGAAGTCCACTACCCTTTAATCCACCATGGGCCATCGCCTCTCATAACTGGGTTCCAAAGTCACTGGGGTCCAACACTCCTCAAGCGACAGCACAACCTGGCCACATCAGTCATTAAGCCGCAGGGTGTCCCCCCAAACCTCCTGCCATGTGGATCTATCGCCCCATGAGGGCTCACTGCCAACCCACAAGAAACCCACTACCCATATATCCAACAGGACACATCAATGCCTGTCCAGCATCCACTTGGTCCCCCACCCTGTTGTGGGGTCGGCGGTGGTCACACAGCCTGCCTCATTGGTGCTGGGGGGCCCAGCACCATGCTGGTTTGCAGGGGTCACCCGGTCTTACAGAGGTGTTGCAGAGCAGGGCCCTGAGAGGCTGTGGGGCACAGTCTGGGTGCTGGAGCATCCAGGATGGTGGGTACCTGGGCTGGACCCAGGACACCAGGATGGTCTGGGGGCCCAGACCAGCAAGGACCTGCAGGGGTCATACATAACACATCTCTCAAGCCAAATAATCCTAGGTCATCGCACATCAACCCATTGGGGTTCTCAACATACCTGGATAGACCATTCATCAACCACATCACCCCTCCTCCCTTGCAGGCACGTTCATAATCCAATCCACTGTTACCTCACCTATTAATCCCACCACCCCCGCCCCCCGGCCGACACGTCCCACTAATCCCCCATTACTCTGAACTACGGGTTTTACCTCTGGGTCCCCGATGTTCCTCTTGCCGGACATGGTTTTTCCGCCCCAGCTTGCAGAACCCTGGTTTCTACTCAGCCGCAGCACACAACTTTCAATAAACCCCACAGCTATTGGCGCAGCGCGCCGGGTCAGACAGTCTCGCGGGTGCTAGTCGGGGCTGGAGGAGGGGCTCAGCGCGCCCCTGACAGTTCGAAGCAGTTGCCAGGCAACAGCAGACGCCACAGTGTTTGATTCGCTCTAGCGCTCTTCCTACCACTGAGCGCGCGTTGTTCCAGCGAGTAAAAGGCACCGGATTGCAGATCACGCGTGCGCGAGACGTGACGCTTCATTTCAAAAGACATAAAAAACGGACGACAACATAGAAAAACTTGCCAGGACAATGGTTTGATGTAATGATGAAAGTATATTTTTGTTGGGTTTTCAGGGTCAGTTTCTCGCTAACACAGTGCTTTTGTTGATATGTATTTATTCAGCTCTCGTTGTCACACAGACAACATCTATCGTGGGCTCTTTTTATGTAAGCACCGCTTTTAAGGTATGGCTAGAAAGACCTTAACCAGGCCAGTTTAGGGTAGCCAACATTAGTTCTAAGCAAAAAACCGGACTTGATGCCACGCCCACATAGAATTCCCTGCCCTTGACAGCCCCTTTTTATAGATGGAAAAACTGTAGTACAATACTAAGGGGGGAGAAAAAAACATGCTAGCAGTTATTTTCCTTGTTTTAAATAAATAAGCTGCATTATTACAATAAAAAAAACTGTTCGGTGAGGCATACAAATTTGTAGGGCGTACATTTTTTAACTTGAAAGAGGAAAAGCTGAGTTGGTTCTGACAAAAAAAGATAAAAATGATGTCAAGACCTTCACAGATGAAATCGAAACATCTGAAATTTCTGCTGTAGGCGGGGGTGCCTAACACCACTCCTTAGTTTTACAAATTCTGTCATTGCCCCACCTGAGGGTAAAAAAAAGTGTGTATAATACTGATTTTCCATACTAACGTTATAGAAAGTCAAGATTCTATTAAAGACACAGAAGCAAAGGATTCTATGAGGCTCCGATTATGCGACTGTTTCTATTTTACTACTCAAGCAGCAATGAATAACCAATAATATGAACATTAACAAAGATCAAACTACAACTTCCAGTTAAGAGTCTTTGGTAGTCCCAGAAGTGATAGTTCCGTGTTCTAGTCACGTGACAGTTGAGGCCTTGTGGCCTCTGGGCAATGAAGGACGCACACCAAGGGGATAACGTCCTCCTTATTGAACAACCTGTAACATACTGCCTAACTCCCCACAGACCTCCTCCCACCACCCACGTCATGGCCCATGTGCCCTAAACCATGTGGGCCTGTTTGTCTCTTAAAGAGACGTAAGCCTACTAACAACACCCCCGGACAAATGTCCTTGCATCAGCTCAGCATTCTTCAACAAGTCGCAGGGGCTTCCTGATGGTCCTTTGCGGGCAACCACTGGACCCTGCACTTGGACCCGCCTCAGGACTATCAGCCGCTTCTGCCAGGTGTCATGACAGGGACCCCAGAGGGATCCACAGCTCATCTCTTGCCTCTCGAGGCTTGGGGTCCGGATCAGGAGGTGGAGGTCTTTCATCCTCTTCCTTTATGACATGCTTGAATAATTAACTGTTTTGCGTCATCTCCTTTTCAGAGTTCACAGTGGTCACCATCGTTCCTTTGACAGCGGTGACCTGAAGAGGCTTTGGGGCAAACCGAGAGTCGTTTTTTCTGACGACGGCTTGCTGAATCAGCACTTCATCCCCAACATGGAATTCTTTTGGTCGGGCTCCTCTTCTTTCATCAGTCTCTCCACAAGCCCTTTCTTTCCGTTCAGTGTATCTCCTTATGACTCCCTGATCTCCTTCCGGTTGGCCCATAGGGTGCCTTACAATGCGAGTGCGAACTTGATACTTCATCATCAGCTCCGCAGGGGTCTTATTTGTGGCCTCGTGGGGTGTGTTGCGGTAGTCTTGTAGCGGTCGACAAATCGCTTGATGTGGGTCAGCGCCTTCAATGCAGGCCCTCTTTATGGTTTTCTTGATCAAGGCCATGAACCTCTCTGCCATCCCATTGGCTTGCGGCTAACAAGCTGTCATTTCTTGATGAGTAAACCCCATGTGTTTTGCAAAGGCCGCAAACTCATGGCCGCTGAACAGTGGAGCATTGTCTGACTTGATGGTCTCTGGTATTCCCCATTCATTTGTGACTTCATCGAAGAAGGCTGCCACTTGTGCGAATGCGGTGGACGTTGTCTTCTTTTCAATCGGGAATCTCGAATGTTCATCAATGAAGAGTAAGAAATACTCTCCCAATTCAAGGGGGCCATAGAAGTCCACAGCGACTTTCTCCCAGGAGTGTACTGGGATCCCTGTAGGTTGAAGTGGTATCAGCGCCTCAGCCCTGGCCGTACACTGACATGCCACACAATTTCTCACCCACCGGTCTATCATCGCATCCAAGAAAGGGAACCACACGTGGCACCTTAGCTGTCTTTTGATGTTGTCCGTGCCCCTTTGGCCTTCATGTGCTGTCTTGATGACCTCTGCCCAGAGGGTCGCTGGAATGACGAGCCTGCACCCCCTCAGAAGAATTGTCTTGTCCTTGGCAGCCAGCTCGGCATTTACCTTGGCTAAAGTCTCTCCAGCTCGTCTCTGCAAGCACCCGGGTGAGTCAATACGGCCCGGTGATAGTCTTTCCATCTGTTGTTCTCCATGAAGCTAATCGCCAAGGCCATGGAGGGGTCCGCCGCTGAGGCAGCAGCGACCGTTTCGAGCGAGACAACAGGGGAAAGTGCATTTGCTGTCACATAGCTGATGTATTCGGCATCACCAGGTCTAGGCACAAGCTTGCCTGTGGGGTGTCTTGATAGGTAATCAGCTGGGTTGTTCTCACCCCCAGGACAGTGGATGCTTTTGAAGTCATATTGCTGGAGCCTAATGCCCCACCGCTCAATCCTGGGGGGCATCTTTGTCCTTGGATCCCCAAAGAGCGATAGCAGGGCCTGGTGGTCTGTGATCAGGGTGAACCTCTTCCCAAGCACAAAATTGTGGAAATGTTCACACCCCCACACAGCTGCGAGACTCTCCTTCTCGGCCTGCGAGTAGGCAGACTCAGATGGGGCCAATGCCCTGCTGGCGTATGCTACGAGGTGTCTCGGGAGGGCATCAATCCTATTTGTCTGTGCCAGCATGGCGCCCAGCCCTACTGGACTAGCATCCACAATGATTTCCGTGTGCCACTCCGGATCGAAGTAGGTCAGCCTCCTGGCTTCAGCCAAAGCCTGTTTGATGGAGTCAAACGCTGCCTGGCAGTCAGCAGACGACTTAAATGGAACGTCCTTCTGCAGCAGACACCTTAGCGGCTCCATGATGGTGGCGTAGTGCGGGATATATCTGGCGCAGAAGCCTGCCATCCCCAGAAACAATCTCACATCAGCTGCCTGACCTGGCTCTTGAAGGTTGAATATGGTGGAGACTTTGTCTGGGTCTGGTGTCATGCCATCAGCCGAGAAAATGTGTCCAAAGAATTTCAATTTGGTTTTGCTGAAACAGCATTTGTCAACATTAAGGGTCAGCCCCGCATCTTGAACCGCAGCACAGTTTGTACGCAGGGCCGTGTCATGTTCCTCACAAGACTTTCCAAACACCAGGATGTCGTCACTGTAGTTTAATGCTCCTCGGACCGGTCTGATGGCCTGCCTGATGGCCTCATGGAAAATCTCAGCCGCCGACGAGATGCCCAAGTTTTGGCGCTTGTAGCGGAAGAGGCTGTCATGGGCAGCAAAGGTGGTAATGCCTCTTGACGCCAGATGAATCTCCATCTGATGGTATCCCTGGTTGAGGTCAAGTTTGGAGAAGAGGAGAGCTTTGTTGAGTTGGACAATCATGTCCTCTATCCGAGGTCCAGGGTGTCACTCTTTCTGAATGGCGGTGTTGGCCATCCTCATGTCCACGCAGAGTCTCAGACGACCCTCTTCCTTTGGCACAATCACTAGTGGCGAGACCCATGGGGTTGGACCTGTGCCATGGTCGATAATTCCGTCCTCCAGGAGTTGATTAAGTTCCTTTGACACCGCAGCCTGCAGATGGAACCTCCTTGGGTGTTGGGGAACTGGCCTAACTGCTAAATATATGTGCAATTTGACAGGGGGACCTTTCATCTTGCCTAGTCCTTTGCACAGGAGCGGCAATGCGTTCACAATGGTGTCTCTCGTGATGGTGTTCTTGGGTGATGGATTGTTCCAGAGGCTGCAGACTTGGTCTTTTTGCTCATTTGCTGGGGCTTTTGATTGAATGGTGTCCCCTCCCCGTACGTGGATGTCAATAAGGCCCAGGCAGGAGGCTGTCTGATAGCTCAAAAGGCACCTTCCCTTGGTTGGGCTTTGGATGACATGGATGACTGTTGTCGTGGACCGGTCGCCGTGGGTGAGCTGGCGCCCAAAGGATCCGATGGAGTGCAGAGGGACATCAGCTCCCCACTGAAAGATCTTGGAAACTGTCCGGGCTAGCGTCGGTCTTTTGGCGATCTGGTGAAATTCTTTCTCGCCCATGATATTGACAGTGGCCCTTGAGTTGACCAAAAAGCAGAAATGTTTGCCACAGATCTTCACTGGTATCCTGGGTGCTTCTCTGGCTTCTTTGTTCGTGGATTCTGGTCCTGGGTCTCGAGTTCTTGGGTGTCTTCTTCAGAGTAGAGGTCTTCTACAACCCTCACATACTTTCTCGGGGCTTGCTGATATGGGCGCATTTGGTGCGTCTGGTTCTGCGGGGTCCGGTTGTATGACTTGTATTGCGGTGACAGCGACATGTGCAGTGTGGGGAAGGGTCTGCCTTCCCTGCAGACAGACTGGAAGTGGCCTTCTCTGCCACAATTTCCGCACCTCTGGGTGAGTGTGGGGCTGCCCCTGGGTGGGGAAAAGACATCCCGCACGGGTAGCACTGCCGCTGCCTCCTTGGAGTCGTCGGGTATCCAGGTCACATGCTCTTGTCCCCTGCTCTTGTGTTGCTTGATTGGATCGCCGCAATCAGCTCACCTCTATCGTGCTTGGGCGTGGTGGTTCCCGACATCTTAGTGGCCTGTATATCATCTCTCTCGAAAGTCTTGGCCATTTCACTGACCTCATCAATGGTGAGCGATTTCTTGAACAGTTGTTTCTTGACCGTCTGTGATACGCGCCCCTCAATCACCCGCAGGCGAATGGCTTCATCCAACGAAAAGGCGTGGAACTGGCAGTGAGCTCCTTTGACTCGCAGACGCGTGAAGAATTCATCTACAGTCTCATCAGCCCTCTGGATAAACTAATTGAACATGTACCTTTCATAGTCCCTGTTGGGCTCGATGACCAGTCTCTTGTTGAGGGCCGTGAGCAGCGTTGCGAAATCAGGATGTTCGGCTGCCAGGATGGTCTTGATTAGCGTCTTTATTTCGTTGCCAGCTATGTTGAGGAACATGTTGCTTTGTTTCGGGGAGTTTTCCTCTCCCGCTGCTGCAATGAAGTTGTTAAAGTCGTCCAACCCTTCTACCCACCGCAGGCCTTTATCAACTTGTGGTGTCATCGAGAAGGGCAGTGGCATATGCCTGTTACGCTCACCTGGTTTCTGCGGAGGCGTTGGGGCACAGTTGCAGCCCTCCCGGGGGTGAGGTCGCTCGGGTCCGACTTCGCCCTCTGCGCTTATGTGGTGACTGGTGGTAATAGGTAATTGTTGCGTAGTGAGCTACGCAGTATACGCATGCGCGGCCCATAACAAGGCTCGCGCATGCGCAGTTCTAATAAAGACGGCCCAGTAGCCAGTTGCAGACCACACGCATCCCGTGTGGTTCTTTCGTGTGAGTGTGTTTGTGCACGTGTGCCTGCCAGCGGGGGCCTCGGAGGTCCCCCGCACCCCACAACAGTGATGCTGCTTGGAACTGCTCCTGTTGATTAGTTTTGGCGAGAACTCCATCCTGCTGCTTCTGGCAGGGGCGCTTGTATGATCTGGACCGAGTTCCTTCACTGGTCCCTTGCACTTCGTAGTCCAGTCCTGCTGCGACTAAGCGTTCCTGTTTGCCTTTGTCTTTCTTCATCTGTTTTTGTTGTATTGTAAAGTTTGTTGTCTTGTATTGCTGTCCGTTCCGCTTTTGATGTTTGCTCTTTTTCTTTCTTCCCTTGCAGGTGATGTTGCCGGCCCGGCAGAAGCTGCGGATCTCGAGGCGGCAGCCGGAGGGAATGAGGAACGAAGCTGCAGTGGTACAGTAGATGGTAAGTTGTTAACTAGGGGGCGAGCGGGGTTCAAATGCAGCGTGGCCCTAGAACGGATGTTCTAACCTTGTCTTTCTTCTTCTTCACAGGGTCCGAGTTCGTGGATGCGGAGCGCGGTGCTGCAGCGTCGGGATCAAGATCACTGGATGTCAGGAGAAGAGTCTGCATATGAAGCGATGAAGCACCGGTTCCTTGAGGTGAGTATGCAGGAGAACGCCTGGTTTCAAAGGTAAGTAAACTGGTCCAAGTGGCAGTGAGCATCACATTGCACGCGAGTGCACAGTAACGCGAAGCACCGGCCTTAAGGATGGAGCAGCTTATATAGCTGAGCTTCTGAAGCCATGCCCACCAGGTTCAGCCTGCCTGCCACACCCTGCCACACCCGATGAGTCAGCACATGAAGACAGGCCTAGGGAGCCACACCCGATGAGTCAGCACATGAGGATGTTCTCTGGAATAAAGGCTTTCAGCTCCTGGAAAGTTCTTGTAAAATAAAAGCACTCCTGCACTGAAATAAAGTAAAAGCACCCCTGCACTGAAATAAAGTGTTCCTGCTCACATCTCTATATGAGCCTAGTGCCAAAGGTGCCAGGACTGAGTCCAGCCAGGACCCCTTTGTTTATGGGTCCCAATGGGACATAAGTGAGTCAAGTGACCCATTTCCCCCATCACTAGATGGTGTGGTTTTTGTGTTCTGGGACCTGTGGCCATGACAACGCCACGCAGTAGCAGTGGACCTCACTGGAGGGACTTGCACCGCCTGGGGCTGTCCTGCTTAAGCAGGGGGTGGACTCATTGTGGTGGTGGTGGACTTGTTTGCGCCGCTATGAAGGTGGTCCTGGCCATGCCACGTGCAAGGCGCTTCTGTGCAGGCACCGGTGGGCCACCCCACTCACTGGCAGTTGCAGGCGGGTGCTAGTTCAATTAGGCCTGCCCGCAGAGGAGACAAGGAAAATGGGGCCCAGTAGGAGGAGGTGAGTTAACCCAGTTGGGGCCCAGTGTAGGCTGGTTTGGCCTTGTTGACAGTTTAGGCTGGATTAGGGCCCGGCTGGGCAATTTGGGGCCCAGTTTGGCACTGGATAGGCCCAGTTCAGTGTGCGGGATTGGGGCCTGGTTGGGCAATTTGGGGCCCAGTTTGGTGCTGGCTAGGCCCAGCTCATGCAGTGGGCTTGCTCTCGTGTGAAAATAGCGGCCGTTGTGCTGCGAGAGCAGTGGGGGAGGGGCAGCCACCCACCTGCAGGAACACGTGGACACCGATAATTGAAGGCCGGCCCGTTGGCGGATTGGCACGCAGTGGTGGGACCATGCACTCTCTTTGCTGCGCTGTCCCGGAGGCCCACACGTAGCAGTAGCAGGCAGAGGAGGAGTCGGGCCCAGGAACAGGTTCCTCGGCAGATGATAGCCGTCTTGCCCACACTCAGCAAACGTAGGAGGAGGAAGGCGGGGCCTGGCATCGGGACATCAGGATACTGTAAAGCTGCTCTGTCAGGCCGTGGACGCGGTCTGAAATGCGGCCGCAACAGGAGACACAACGTGGCGGGATCGCACGCCTGTGCACTAGAGGAGGACCTTGCCGTGCAAGGGACAGCCTCATCGCCAGTTTTTAAAACGTTGTGGCCTCCAGACAATGAAGGGCGCACACCAAGGGGATCAAGGTTAACATCCTCTTTATTGAACAACCTGTAACGTACTGCCTAACTCCCCACAGACCTCCTCCCACCACCCACGTCATGGCCCACGTGCCCTAAACCACGTGGGCCTGTCTATCTCTTAAAGAGATATAAGCCTGCCTGCTAACAGTGATACCAAAGGACGTAGCCGTAAGAGACCATGTGTGAAAGTAAATAAAAGGGAGCCGGAAAGCCTGCAAGGACACTGCTGCTCCGAGACTGCAAGCAGTGTGTGTCCCTTATTCCATGTGTTGCGCGCCTGGGCCTGCCTAGCCCAAGTGTGCCCCCCGCGCAACATCACATTGTTGACAAGGCGGAGAAATGGCTCCACTGCAATCCGCACCTCAGCCCAGGTCACGCGACGCTGCGCTGGCCTGCAAAAATCACCCCAGACACCCACAGGCCTGCTGAATAACCCCCCGAGTCGCTCCTGTTCAACACCCTTTCTGGGTGTCGGAGACCGCAGCAGAACACACCGGAGCTGGCCGTGAGTAACATTAAAGCGTGAGCGCTGCCCCCATCATACCACACTGTCGGCACCTGTGCCTCTCACGAGAAGCGCCCCGGAGCCAGCTGTACCCTGCTGGGTCCCCCACATATCAAGTGGCCACGCAGGACCCAGCACTCACATCCGGTGCTCGCCAGAGATCACGAAAGCACGCACAACGTGAGAGACGGGGATAAGAAGGTGCAACACCTCCCCCTACTCACAACTGGGTTCAACAAAGCACGCACAAGCGCCCACACATAAACAACCCTACAGCCACGTGAAGCACACGCCCAGGGCCCCTACAGGAGCCCCTTGGCCCACCCAATACAACCAGCACTAGCGTGAACCTCATGGTGGCTGACCCTACCGCGTCACCAGCCAGGACAGAACGCCAGAACCTGGACTCCAGCTCATGGCTAGATACCACACAGGGCACCTTTATGAAACCTTTTGAGCCATTCGGTCTCAGAACTGCGTTTCCGCTGCCAACTGTGGGTCCAACAGTTCGAACTGAGTTTGAAGTCAGGGAAAGTCACAGATGATGAAGAGAAAAGGACACTGCTAATGCTCAACCTCGAGACAATGGCATTGAGACTCTTGAACACACTCCGAAACAGAGGCACTGAGGATGACTATGACACAGCGAAAGCTGTATTGACAAAGAAGTTCAAACCCCAGCTGAGCCCAGATTTTGAATGTTTCAAAATGAGCCAAACGACAGCACCCGCAAGAAAACATTGACCATTTCCATGGCTACCTTTGAGAAATGGTCATTGGATGTGATTTCCCTGATGAGGAATTTGTAGTCAGACAACAAGTCATACATGGCCTCTCCTCTGAGAAACTTCGCAGAATGATACTGTCTGAAACCAATCTCCTGCCGCTCGACACCGAAGCCCCGAACAATAGCATGACCACTATCAACGCACTGCGACAAAACAAATCTCAACACGTGCCCACACCAAACAGACCCAAAGACTGCCTATTGTGTGGTGGCCAACAACACAAGGGGGAATCATGCCCAGCATATGGCACCACATGATACAAATGTGGGAAGATAAACCACTAAGCGTCTGTATGCCTCAACTCCAGGAGAGCGAGAGAACAACCACTGCAAGAAAGGGCCTGAGAATGGAAAAGTGACCCATGGTTCAAGAACGCACAGCCATTTTGCCTATGGCAGCCAGACCAATGCCCACAAAAACAGTCCACAAGGACCCGTGACAGGCCCAGAGGGCGAGCTCGAGCAGTCAAAGGAGACAATGCTGACAGCAGCAGCGATGCCAATGACCAATTGAGCAGAGAGCCCTCCCCAAGCCTCACAAACCACTACCAAAGGTCGAGAAGGGAAAAGGCACATATGATCTCGGCAGTCAAGCCAGCAAACAGCAACCAACCACACAATACCAAATCGCACCGCAACTGCGTGGTAGCAGTCAGAGACATCCTGGTGAAGGTGATGATTGACACTGATGCCACCGTAAACGTAATGCCCAAATTCGACAAGCTTCACCCCAGACCAAGCCTACGGTGAGAAAACCTGTACAGCAATTTTCCTATGGGTGTAAGAAACCCCTACAAGTTATAGGCTTGAAGACAAGCCTCAACTATGGTGAAAGGAGCTGCAAAACATGCATCTATGTAGTGGACGCAGAGATTGAGACGATACTCAGCTGGACAATGGCTGAAAAACTACAGCTATTCCTGTTCACCTTCGCAATCCACTCCAGGGAAATCGATCACATGCTGAACAAACACAAGAAGCTGTTCCAAGGTATCGGATGCCTGAAGTGGAGAACCATGAAACTCCACATCGACCCCACAGTGGAGCCCAGAGCTGTCTGACACCGACAGGTTCCGTTTTACATCAGAGTAGCAGTAGAGGCTGAACTCAACCGGCTGGAAGACCACAGGATAATCAAAAAGACCACAGGCACCACCCCATGGGTGTCCCCCATGGTCATAACAGAGAACTCCAAGCAACCATAAGCCATACGAATCTGCATTGCCATGCGCTTACCCAACTTTGCCATTGGGCGGGAAAGGCACATTACCCCGACGTTGGATAAGCTAATCGTAGACCTAACAGGAGCCACAGTGTTCAACAAGCTGGACCTAAGATCGGGTTACCACCAGATCCGCTTAGCGAAAGAGTTGAGGTACATCACAACCTTCTCGTCACACCTAGCACTGAGAAGATACTGCCGGCTCAACTTTGGAATCTCCTCCGCGACAGAGGTATTCCAAAATGAAATAAGGATGGTGTGAGTTCGGGAAGTCAACCCTAATCTTTTTTGGATATGTATTTAATGAAAAAGGAGTGGCTCCAGATCCCTGCAAAGTCGCCGACATCAAAAATGCCTGAGCTCCCACCAACGCAACAGAAGTCTGCAGCTTCTTAGGAATGGCGACATACTTCAGGCGATTCATCCCTGACCTAGCTACCATCGCCACTCCACTGTGAGAACTCACTAAGACAAAGTCGAGGTGGGAGTGGAATGAAATGCAGGAAGCAGCATTTCAGAAAATAAAAGACTCCCTGTCCAGGGACGCCACCATGGCCTTCTTTGACACGTCACGTAAGAGGGACGACGGAGCTGCTGGTTGACGCCAGTCCGGTTGGCCTAGGAGCAGTACTAACACAAGACGGAACAGTAGTGCCCATGGCATTTGCTAGCTGTGCACTCACCCCAATGGAAAGGAATTATGTGCACATAGAGTAGGAACCTCTTGCCATCATATGGGGATGCCGGCACTTTCATGTATACATTGTGGGTCACTCGGTGAAAGTACTAACAGACCACAAACCCCTGGTCCCAATATTTAAAGGGTCGGCACCACACACCCTTTCCAGGATAGAGCGCTGGATATTCCAACTGCAACAGTTTGATCTGGAAATACAGTACAGTGCAAGAGCTGATAACCTTGCAGACTTCCTGTCATGGCACCCAAGACCATTCCACTGTCATGGAAAGCGAGGCAGCAAAAGAAACAGATGAGCATGTATGCCACAACATCGCGTGCGCCAGGCCCAAAGCGATGAGTCTAGGTGAGATAGTCTCAGAAACAAACAACAACACTTGCCTTCAAATTGCCAAAGAAGCCATACTGACAGGCAAATGGAAAACCTTTCTCACAGCAGTCGACCCATTTGAACGCCACAAGCACAAGAACTGATGCAAGTACTGTTTGGGATCAGACATGAACTGTCCGTCTCCCTGGAAAGGACTGATCCTCAAAGGACACTGCATTGTAGTGCCCTCCAGCGTACATGACCGGGTGCTCCAACTCGCGCATGAAGGGAACCAGGGGATCGTGACGACACAGGCATTGCTCAAGTCACGAGTATGGATGCCACAAATACAGCAAAAGGTCATATCCCTTGTAGAAACATGCTCATCATGACAAGCCACCCACTGGCCAGGACCACCAAAGCCCATGACCTGCCCACCCAGAAATGAACGCAGATGGGACGCTCTGAGTGTGGACTTTTGCACAATCGCCAATGAGGCATACCTCTTGGTAGCAGTGGAGGAATACACACAATACCCAGAAGTTGAACCAGTAAAGTCCAGTGATGCAGTCTCTGTGAGAATGGCACTGGAGATCAATGTTTGCCGTCCATGGCATCCCCTCTTCGCTCAAGAGCGACAATGGCCCACCGTTCAGAAGTAAGAGTTCCAGCGATTCCTCGACAATATGGGAGACCACGACCACCACATCACACCATACTAGCCCCAAGCCAATGGAGACACCGAGAAATTCATGGCATCCATCAATAAATTCATACGAATCGCCAAAGACAGAGGACGACCATGGCTGCCAGAACTGTACCGATTTCTCCGGTCATACTGACAGACACCCCAGTCGGCCACGCAAGTGAGCCCCACGGCTCTCATGTTCGGGGTGCCCATGCAGGCAGGGCTCCCCCTCTACCACTCCTGGTGCCCCACTCCCAAACAGACCTAGAGTGGACTGAACAGAGGAAGAGAGAACACAATGCAAAAGAAGATCGCACAAGGAGAGCATCACCGAACCACTTACAAGTAGGGGACACAGCACTAATCAAGAACCGGGCCCCTCCCAGAAAGATCGACTCCCCTACGAATCACTACACTGGACGATCACCCATCAGAGACAGTCACACCGAATGTGTCTCATACCAAGCACCACCTAGCACGAGACACAAGAAGGAGAAGCCCCCATGAGAGCAGGCCCCATGACAACAGAGCAGACACCCCAGACAGAAGACCAAAAAGAGCCACCAAGAACACCACCAGGAGAAAGTCCAGGTGTAGAGGAAACTCAGACGAACCCCACCGGGCATGCCACACAATGGAGAGAAGACGGGGGACGCTACTGTGTGGATTCATTCATTATGAGGCAACGATTATGATGTTTGAAAATGTTCTTTCTGTTATCCAAGTTAGAGAGGGATGTGATGTGATAGTCAAGTGTTGTAGTCATGTGACACCAAAGGATGTGGCCATGAGAGAACACGTGAGAAAGTAAATAAAAGGGAGTCGGAAAGCCCGCAAGGACACTGCCGCTCCGAGACTGGGAGCAGCATGTGTGTCCCTTATTCCATGTGTTGCGCACCGGGCCTGCCTTGCCCAAGCGCGCCCCCTGTGCAATATCACACCAATATTATTGGTCTCTGAACTGACCACGTGACCACCATAGCCAAACAACACAGTCATTGTCCATAAACACACTGAACAACCTCCATCACTTCCTTTTTCCTTGCTGCTCGGCAGCAAGTTAAGTACACATTTATTCCCTTATAATTTTATGAGAGAAACTGTCATATTGCTGTGATAGGTTTAGCAGGCGGAGCATATCTGCAGATGTGTGGGCAGAAGTCGCTGGGGCTGCGACAGGGCTGTAGCTCCAGCAACCGCAACGACTAGGTGTAGCCACAGAGGGCCGCACGGTCATGGAAGGAGTGCGAAGGGGCCGTGTAGTTCTGGCGCTTCCTTCTCTTCGGTGACCATGCCAATTACTACACGGAAAGAGAATAGGAGTAGATACATCCCTTTTATCAATGACGACTAACTATAGTGGATGAAGCGCTTGCACTACGAAGTGCACTGAGACACCCAGCATCATGATCGTGGTTCGCGAGTGCTGAGAACAGCGCCCCTTCAGGCACTAAAGCCACCGCAGCTCTTCCTTATGACAGGCACAGTCCCAGGTCAAACCTGCTACTTATACATATAATTGAAGCCTGGCTGACTTGAAACTAGTCATATATTTGCTAATTTTATGCGTTTCACCCAATTAAACCTTGTGACTATATATATATAATTCCCAGTGTCTGTGCTAACGATGTGCTCCTCCAGTGATGACGCTAAGGCTAGTATTAGCCAAAAGAGGAGCCACACAGAAATGAATCAGGTCCTGCAGAAAGCTCTGGGAGCCTTGTTGGGGCAGGGACCTTAGCAAATTGCTCTGATGGAGGATTGGCTTAAATTCTCACAAGGTCTGGAAGAGCTCAAAGGGATTAAAGCACAAGGGAGCGTAAAAGGGGCAGAAAAACAGCCCATAGGGCAGGTGAGGCCCATACACGCCAGGCACTCCACCAAAAAAGAAGGGTGGTAAAAAAAAAGGTGAGAGCCAGAGCAAGGCCTAGCAGGTGGCAAGATGGATCATCGGATACCTCGGATGCGGAGGATGACTGTTGGGAGGGTGATTACTCTGAGGAGGAGAATTTCTCAATATCATCCTCGGAGGAAGAAGGCTGTAAAGCGCCAAAGAAAAAGAAAGTGGATAACGATGAGGACGAGGCAGGTGATGACTTTGACCCTGAAGCATTGATACACCCCCGATTTTCTGAATGGGAACTGTCAAAAAAGATAGCAGACTATCTTAAAAACCACCTCAGGGCACCGCTGGCGAAAGAAGTCAGAAGCTAATTGAGGGGGGTATGCCTGAGACCACACCTCCCTGAAGGGGCAGCTGGGACTTCCGAAATAGACAAGAAAATTGTCACATTTGTGAAGGATGTGAGGAAAAGTCTGGATAGGTGCTGGCACTCCTGCTAGGACAAGATGTTGGATATAGTAGGGCCCCTCACTAAGATATTGCAAACGGGCAAAGAGGCCAGAGAAAGGAGCGAACATGTGGGCCCGATCATACTGATCGGTGGGCCTAGAGGGCCATTTGTATGTTGGGGAACGCAAATTGTGCTATTACCACAGAAAGGAGGAGATCCCTACTAGTGAAAATAGACCCCAAATTGAGCGAGTTAACCTCTTTGGTGACAGCGACCGCAACGAAGGGGAAATTCTTCGGGGATTCGTTCATCAAAGAACTATCAAAATTCGCAAATTCCTATGCGGCACTGGATAAGGCACAAGCGTCACTAAAGAGAGTGTTCGGGAGACACATTTTTGGGAAGGCCGGCAGAGGAAGGGGTCGTTCTTCTGGCCCTTTCCCATACAAGAGGCCCTAAAATGATAGAACACACTGGAGAGGCCAAAAGGAACAGAGACAGACCCCTTTCTTCCCGTCCCGGGGTAGAGGAAGGGGCAGAGGCTGGTGACAAACAGATTGTCAACGAAATTCCACAGGTGAGGGCAAGCGACCTGTGCATAATTACCCCAGCAGTAGTGGGGAGACTAGCAGATCATATAGAAAGCTGACAGATTATATCCAGAGATACCTGGGTTCTAGAGGCGGTTCAGGGCTTCCACATAGATTTTTACATGATACCACACCAGATGAACCGCCCAAGGTGCTTAGGTCTAAGCATGGAGGACCTACAGTTGTTAGAGGAAGAACTGAGGGGGCTGGAAGGCAAAAAAGCTATAAGACAGGTGACAGACTCCTCAGTAGGTTTCATAAGCAACATGTTTCTGGTGAGGGGGAAGCACAAAGTAAGACCAATCATAAACCCGTGGGGTTTGAACAAATGTGTGATATGTAGACATTTCAAAATGGAAGGGATCCACATGCTAACTGATACTTTAATTCAAGGCGAGTGGCTTGCCAGGATAGACTTGAAAGACGCCTATCTGACAGTGCCCATATGGACAGAACACCAGAAATGTCTAAGATTTATCTGGGGGGAGTCAACATGGGAGTTTCGGTGCCTACCTTTTGGGCTGGCATCCGCACCATGGTGTTTCACAAAAGTAATGAAACCAGTAGTGACCCATCTGAGGGGTCAAGGGATCCGACTCATAATCTCCCTGGACGATATATGCATAACGTGCCAGGGCAGAGATATGCTCTAAATACAAGTGCAGATGCCAGTAGATCTACTGCAGAATCTAGACTTCCTGATAAATTCGGAGAAATCCAAAGTACAGCCAGAACAGACCATGGAATTTCTGGGTTTCATAGTAGCCTCGATACAGAGATCTCTCAGCTTACCAATTACCAAACTAAATGACATCAAGAAACAGATAAGACATACTTTATCAAGGAGAGAGTTGTCGCTGAGTGACATTGCGAGGCTAGAAAAACAATTAGCATCATTGATTAAAGCTATATTCCTGGGGCCTCTACATTACACAGCCCTACAAAGATTAAAGATCCAACACCTCAGGAGGGGCGCATTTTACGAATCAAGCGTTACAATCTCCCAGGATCTAAGGGTGGAGTTGGAATTGTGGCTGCATCACATGGATGCCTAGAACGGGAGAGATATATATTTGGCTTGGGCCCGGACCTGGTCATTGAATCCAACACCAGCAGAAGGGGCCAGGGGGTCTGATGCAGGAACCTGTCAACAGGGGGCAGGTGGTCGGAACAAGAGACATCACTGCACATCAACTGTCTGGAACTGCTAGCAGGGTCCTTCGCTGTGAGATGCTGGACTCAGGAGAGAACACAATGTTGTGTTCTTCTCAAGATGGACAATGTCTCAGCAGTCAGATATATAAACAGGCTGGGAGGGATGAGGTCCAGGTTGTTGCCACTAATCGCGAAGAATTCTGGGAACTTTTCCTTCAGAGGCAGGTTTCGGTAACAGCAGAGTACTTACCGGGGTGTCAGAACAAAGTGGCCGACTGGAACCCAAGATATCTCAGAGACGCCAGTGATTGGAAGCTGGGCGAAGAAGTAGTCAGAGGCTTGATGGTCCTGTGGGGCCCATGCCAAATCGATCTCTTTGCATCGAGATTTAACAGCCAACTACCTCGGTTCTTCAGCTGGAGCTGAAGCAACAGATGCTTTCCTCCAAGCATGGGGTCAGCAAATCAACTATGCGTTCCCCCCTTCTCCATGATTGCAAGGATGCTAGCCCAAGTGAGGAGGCAGAAAGCATCCCTAGGTCTGATTACTACAGACTACAGGGGCCAGGTCTGGTTCCCCACCCTCCTGGAACTATCATATCATGACCTGGGGTCTCTACCCAAACACAAACACATCGTACAGGATCCCAGAGGCCTCAGTCATCCACTAGTGAGGACAGACAGACTCAACCTGACCGCATGACCGATTTCAGGGGAGCTTGGGTTAGGTCAGGATTATCGAATGAGGCTGAGCTCTTCATTAATGAATCCTAGGCACCAGGAACACACAGGGCTTACAAATCTGCATGGGCTAACTGGAATAGCTGGTGTATGGAAAGAGACATTCATCCCGATGGAACAGATGTGGTCCATGCAGCCAATTTCTTAGCCCAGATGGCAGCCCAGGGGAAGCATATAGGACCATCAATACGATGCTTTGGAATCACAGATGGATATGAGGCTCTCAGAACTGGAAAGGAGAGAGAACGAAGTAAAATTAAAAATGGACGACTTTGAAAATAGGGAATGAAGGAACAACCTCTGTTTCTTTGGGTTCCCCGAAAGAGAGGGAGAAACCGAGGGAGATATCAAGAGGTCGATCATGGAGGTACTGAGAATCCTGTTAGGCTCGATTGCGATTGACAAGCCCACGATTAACCGAGCGCACCGAGCAGGTGGTGGAGTGGGGGGACCGAGAACTGTGTTGGCGAGGTTCCACTAGTTGCCTGAAAGGTGAAGATACTTGAGAAGGCGAGGAAGACAGGTCCCGTGACTTACAGGCCCGCAAAGATCTTACAGGATCTGTCAGTCTTTACATTGACTAGGAGTAAGCAATGTGGTCCCCTGATGAAATGGCTCACTGACAAGGGAGTGAGGTACCAATGGGGCTTCCCCTTCTCATTATCCTTTGAGCATGAGGGCTACTCTTACAGACTGATAACGAAAGATGACATTCAAAGAGCGATCACCGAAGCCCCTCCCAAGGGGCCCTGGCGAAGCGATGGAAGGAGCTTGGTGCAGTGGCCCACCGAAGGATAGATAGAAGATCTCTAAGTCACAGAAATTCAGAAAACTCAACACTCCCCCTGGAGGAAGGGGAAACCGATGAGTACTTTGGGCAAGGGCATCTCTGGGGTTGTTGTTATGGAAGGAAAGAGTGGTGGGACCCGTGGGGTAGGACGCCGGTGGGGGTGGGAGAGGAGGTGTGATGAGTAGGAGGGAGAGAGGTGACTGGAGGTATTCGGAGATGAGGGGCCCAGGGAAAAGTGCTTGATTAATAGCTGGTCCTGGGTTTGGGAGGACCACTGGTGATTTTATCCTGTCTAAGGTGACAAATCTAGACAGGGTTGGATGCCGAGGGGGGCAGGAAGGGGAAGGAGGAGTTGGGCTTGTTATGCAAAGTTCAGTGTGCATGGTTTTAAGGTTTGTTAAAGGTTTCATGGGTTCCGGGGACGGAGGCCCATTGAGGGAAATGTCTCGGGGAGGGGGAGTCATGTGGTGCACCGACGGCGGAGTTATGTCTGGATCAGGTGAAATGAGCATTGGCTTTCTCAATATGCGAGGCCAAATAAGAGATCGATAGTGCCCCGGTAGTGTCCCGTGAGTTCAAGCAGGCAATATTTGATTTGATGTGCCTTCAGGAAACGCAGTGGCCCAGGGGCAAAGAACCCCGACTGCGATCCTGAAAGGTGGGAGAAGTGATTATAGCTTCTGATCTGGAGAAGCGGCGGGGGTGGCGATCCTGATCTCAACCCGATTGGGAATTGTTGTGGAATCGGTTCTAGCTGATGCCATAGGGAGATATGTGTTCATAAAGAGTTTATGGCGCAACACTCGCCTCACACTGGGCTCGGTTTATGCTCCAAATGTGACTCAGGGTGACTTCTGGGAGGGGGTTCGGGATAAACTGATACATTTTGCGGAAGGTTAGTTGATAGTTGATAGCCGCTAGACCCAGAGAAGGGCCACAAGAGGATGGGGAAGGGACCAGAGGTGAGGGCAAGGGCAGGGGAATCGGAACGCTTTAGACAAATAAATGAATTTTTGGGCTTGGTTGATTCCCTCTCGACCCCCTGGAAGGGGATAGGCCGTGAACCTTTTATTTGAGGTACACAATTCATTCTCACGCATTGACCTGATCCTGGTGGATGCAACCCTGAGAGTGCAGGTTCTGGAATCTCATATCGCCCCAATTGCATGGTTAGATCACAATATGGTTAGATCTCGGTCGATGTAGGGTGGGGAGGGGACCCTGAGGGGAGCTGGAGATGTAAAAAGATAGGGAGGTGCAACAGAAGCTGCTCGCGGGAATTAAAGAATATTTTCCCTTTAATGACACAGAGGAGGTGGGATCCAATCGGTGTGGGAGGGCTTGAAGGCAACAATACGGGAAGTGGTGATCAGGATAGGCTCCCAAAAGAAAAAAGAGAAGGGAAAGAAGGAAAGCATTCAGCACTCAGAGTTTTCCCTTGCAAGTTTTCCCTGTTCTAACTTTCTACTATCTCTCTACAATCAGAACCCTGGAATTACATCTGTGATTCCGCCGCTTCCCGATCCAGTCTCAACAACATCCCAGCATTCACACAGAACAACTTATCAGTACGTTGCCATTCTCTCGTTTTTACAACCATACATTCAGATCGCCCGATCTAATAGTCTTGTTCTTTTAGAGAAGACTACTTGCTTACCGTCATCTCCAAGGCAGCGAGTATCGCTTCCTCTGAACCCGGAAGCTTGCGTCCCCTCCTCTGCAGTCACAGCCGCAGCACCACTTGTACACCATGTGAGAAACTACACTGAAAGGTTTCATCTCTCTCCTTTCCTTTCCCTCCTTCTGCAGTATCACAGATATTACTCATGTAACAGTACGATCATTACAGACTTCTCCACCTTGTCAGAACGAAATCCAGACAGAAATTCAGACGCTGCTCTCCATTCACACGCAGCGTTGCCTCCCATGTTCCTTACTTTAAGGGTAATCAGTCTTTCAAGAATCTTGAACCACAAAGACCTTCTAACACTCCATATCGAATCCTTTTTCGTTGCATTAACAGTTTAATTAAGAAGAGATTGCACATCTTTACGCTACAAGACGTACTCCAGAACCTACACCTAGAAGGGCACTGCTCCAGCGAGAACAGAATCAGGGTTTTCTTCCCCAGAGGGTTTCCCTGGAATTCCAATTCTGTCCTGGCAGACAGTGCCTCAGGCAGGAATAGGGTAACCAGGTGGATTCTCATTTCTTCCAGACTGCTGCCTCTGGTACAGGTTAGTGTTCTTTGTATGGCCATCTATCTGATATTGTGCCATCCTGACATACAAATATCACAATCTCTCCACCATAAGTGAAGGAGCTGCGGTGCTATAAAACAGAGGCGAAGACCATTATGACCCAAGACACGGAAAAGAAGCTTCTTGTCCTGAAACAGAAATACAATGAGAGGGGGGATAAAAGGGACAAGATTCTGGCATGGAGATTGAGGGAAGAGAGGAAGCGGAGAACGATTGGCAATATAAGGACTGAGAAGGGTGGGTTGCAAAGTACTGCAACCTCTACACGTCGGAATGGAAGGGGCAGGAGTCACAAATAGATGCTTTCCTGAGGGGTCTACCCATTCCGGGGCTTCCCCAGGATGGAATGGAGAACCTTGAGTGCCCTATAAGTGTGTAGGCAGTCTTGACGGCCATTAAGGATATGAAGGCAGGAACAGCTTTGGGGGAAGATGGTTTCACCTTTAAGTTCTATAAGCTATTCAGGTCGCTGTTGGCCATATGCTTAGTGAAGGTGTACAACGCATGTGTACAATGGGAGGCTCTGCCTTCGACGATGTTGTTGACGATGATAGTAGCAATTCCGAAAGAGCGGAAGGACCCAAGCACGTGCGCCTTCTATAGACCCATCTCCCTCCTAAACAGTGACATAAAGATCCTGGTGAAAGTCCTGCGAATGAGACAAGAGGGGAGAATGCCAAAACTGGTACACGGAGACCAGGTGGGATTCATCAGAGGGAGACAGGGCTCCAACAACATATGGAAGACTATACATTTGATTCATGGTGCGCAGGAGTGTGATCTGGACGTTTGTTTGGTATCGCTAGACTCTGAGAAGGCCTTCGACAGAGTTGAATGGCTCTTCATGATGAAGGTCTTGAAGAAGATGGGGTTCAGTCCGAACTTCCTGAGATGGGTAGCAGAGCTCTATAATAAGGACAGACCTAGAGTCAGTATCAATAGGGGGCTTTCAGATGTTTTTACACTGAACAGAGGAACAAGACAGGGGTGCCCCCTCTCTCCGGTACTCTGTGCCTTAACGATGGAGCAGCTGGTGATTGATATCCGTTCTAATGGGCAGATCAAGGGCATATTCAGTGGGGATCTTGAGTGCAGGTTACTGCTTTTCCTGGACGACATACTGGGATACCCAACCAACATCCAGCATTCACTCCAAGCGCTCATGACACAGATCTCAGAATATGGCAGCCTCTCGGGGCTAAAAATTAATGTAGGGAAATCATGCATTATGCTGATGCTCAAGCACAGTCCCCTTATCGACTCCAAGAAACAATACTAGGGCATGAGAGTTGACGACAAGGGCATAAGGTACCTGAGTATTCTGGTGACTAGGGACCTAGAGGAGATGGTATCTGCTAACTCTGATCCATTCTGTACACGGCTGATGGCGGGCCTGAAAAGATGGGACCCCCTTATATTGACCTGGTAGGGACGGATGACATCTATTAAGATGAATGTACTCCCCCCGACTGCTATACTTATTCACAGCTATCCCGAGACGGCTCCCAGAGTGGTTCTTTCTAGAAGTCACAGGAGAACTCCAGAGATTTATCTGGGGGTAATAAGAGGGTGAAGATGGCAACCCTGACTCTCCCAAGGGGTAGGGAGCAATTTGGGTTTCCCAACGTGCAACTGTACTACAAGGGGGCCCAGTTGAGGGTGATTCTCGAGCATATGAGGGACGATCTGGGGACCTATTTGGAAGATGTGGTAGCTCACCCACCGAAGGTGAAGGACTACTTCTGGTCCCCACCTGGGGCCATCATGGAACATCTCAGATCCCACCCTACCTTGGGGGTGTTTTGGTCCATCTAGTACGACAACGAGGGTAACCACAGTTTTTCGACGTGGCCCTCCTCGAAGTCCTTGGTGTGGGGCCCCCGTTCCACCTCGGGTGTCGGGGGTTTGCCTGCTTGGTCAGACGGGGACTGGAACAGGTGGGACAAATGTTTAAGGATGGGGTCTTTCTGGACCTGGAAATGATCCGTGAGGCACTGGGAAAGGAAGTGGTTTCAGTGTTTGGGTATCTCTGCATCAAGGGCCTATCAATAGATCCAAAGCGGGGAGGCTCAGTGGCAAGAGGGCTTACTACCGGTGAGAAGGTCGTAGATGTCTCTATCACAAGAAGGGGCATCTTGTCTAGACTATATAAAGCCATGAACAAGGCCTGCTTGGAGGGGAGGCAAACATTCCAGAGGTATTGGGTGGACCTGTACGGGGAGGAGATCCGGAGAAGCTAAGGGCACGAATCTACAAGGTGGCCTTTCAGGGTGGTTTGTTCACCTCCACCGTGGAGCCTAATTTTAAGATGTTGATGGGCTGGCAGAGGGACCTTTTGAGGTTACCCAGGATGTTCGAGGGAGCCTCTCCCATGTGTCCCAGGGGATGTGGGCAGTGGGGCTCTCTAGCCCCTATGTGGTGGTGGTGTCCCAAGGTGCAGGTGTTCTGGATGGAGGTGCTTTGCTGGATGGAGGAGGTCACAGGAGTCCCATTGGGCTTGGACTCTTTGCAAATGCTATTGGGGTCCTGACAGGGAGGAACATAGGCTCCCCAGGTTGTGGGAAGCAATGCCGAGAGAGGGGTGACTGGCCATAGTGCAGAGCTGGAAAAGTGAAACACTCCCATCGAAAGAAGTTTGGGAGGGGAAGGTACATAGTATGATGGTAATGGCGAAGCTAACAGCGATAGTGCACGACAGGCTGAGTGAGTTTGAAAAGGAGTGAAGTGCGCTACTGCTGAAATGGGGGCTGAAAGAGGAGAACCCAACAGGTGATAAAGGCACTTGAGCAGTGGTGGTGTCAGGGAGGGAGCCGATGCAAGCTAGTGGAGACCCAAAACGGACAGCTCCTCTGATACATAGGTAAATGGGTTTCTGCATTACGAGACACATTTTAGAGATAGAGTTTGGGGGGTGCGGAGGGGTTATTGGGGTTCTAGTATGCAGGGGGAAAGGGAGTTGCGGTGAGCACCATGGAGGATGCAGAGGGGGAGGAGGACAGGGGGGGAAGGATGGGGACCAAGAATGTCGATTATTATGTGGTTTGGAATATGAATACAACACTGTTCTGTCTTGTTCCCTTAACAAATGCTAATAAAAAACTAAAGTTAAAAAAACCTCTGCAGGTTTATCACTGGTTTCTGTTTCCTTTAACCCTTTACCAAGAGCATATTGCTTATAAACCCGACCGAGGAGTTGGATGCCTGAGCGATGGCCCTTTTCCTCTCTAGATCTAAAAGGTAGTCTGTTTGTACTAGTTCTTGATAGAATTCTAGTTCGAAACCCTGTATAGTCTGTTTGACCCATGCATTTCCTCTCTCTACTTTTCTAAGAATAGTGCCGTCCTCCCCCTTATCTATGGGGAATCTGGCTTTGCTGGCCGATTCAGCACTTCTGCGGTTATTTTCACCTGTGTCTGTTTGTTGGCCTCTGCTGTTACCTCTCCGGCCTCTGCCTCTACCCCTTTCTCTCGAGGGTTGGGCTTGTTCTCCTCCTGATCTCTCCAGTTACTCCTATTATTTTAATTGGACCTGTATGATGATTAGCGACTGGCCGAGTGGCCCCTTCCTCTGCTAAACCTTCCGAAAACCTTCTATCCAAACACTCTTTTCAGCAAGGCCTGCGCTTTGTCGATAGCGGCATAAGTATTGGCGAATTTCTTTAATGACGACATCCCCAAAGAGCTTGCCTTTACTGTCTGATGCTGACTCTGAGGTGGCCAGTTCACTCATCTTGGGGTCTATTTTGACCAAGATAGATCTGCGCCTTTCTGTTGTTAGGGCACTGTTGGCGTTGCCTAGTAGGCATATTGTCCTCTGTGCCCATCCAGCTAGGATCTCAGGATCTACTTTATGCTCCGCCTGTTTCGCCTCTTCAGCCATTTGCCTGATCTTTGATAGAGGGCCTAGAATATCTAATACTTTATACTGGCATGAATGGCAGGATCTTTCTATGTCGTTCTAATGTCCCTGCCGTACCATCCCATGAAGGATAAAACATGCTTGTGAATCTCTGGCATTTCCGCCGCGCTGTCTGGCACCTGTGGTCTGAGGCATTCCACCCGGAGTTTGCTCCGGCATCATTTGACTGAGGATTTCGAATCCTCTTAATATAATTGGCAGTGTTGGCGGGGGCTCCCACTCCGCTGACCTGGGTTGGATGAGAGAGTCTGGGTCAAACACCTCACCCATCTCTTCCTCCTCCCTTTGCCTTTTCCTTTTCTTGGCAGCTTTATGGTTTTTAGGAGAGCTCGGGATGACAACTCTCGCTACTCAGAGCTTTCTTCTGACATTTTGTCCCACTCTTCCTCGTCCAGTTCCTTATAACTGGACTCCTCATCAGTCTAACCTCTACCTCTCCTTCCCCATGACCTAAATCTTTTCTCATGACTCCTTTTTCTGTGTGGTGTCTCCGTGGGGCGGTGGGGGTGTCTGGCTGCTGTGGGCCTTTAGGGCTTTATTTCTTCCCACTCGCCCCTCGTGATATCTCTCTGGGGCTTCTCCGCTCAGGGCTTGCATACCCTGGGAGAATGAGATTAAATCCTCCACCAAGCTCCTGCCTTGGGCCAATGAACCCAGGCCTGCACTCAGCACTCTTTGTACTGCCTGTACCCTTCTGGGGTCTGCCCACATTCTGCTGGCATGGGGCGCCTCATATTCATTGCTGGAGCCGTGCATCTTTGACACTCTGGTGGGTCACTACAGGAATCTTGGTCCTGTCCCTGTCAATATGCATCTCAATGTGGGTCTAAGGTATCACCTTCAGGTTCAGTTTGGCTTGGGTATGCGCCCATCTGTGCACACTCACTGTTTTTCTCTCTGCTGCCGTCTCCCTGCTCTTAATGCAGGCAATATGTTTCCTTAAATGATGTATTAATCTCCGCCACTAGGTGGCCCTAGCTTGCTTCCAACTGAGCTCTCTTCACTGCAATGCGGGTTAAGTCTGGCTGGCCGTACCCTAGCTTTGTAACGCAGGGCCTCCGGTCCTGTAGCCGACACCCTGTTATGTCGCCAAGTGAATATTCACATTATTTCATTTGCTGCTCCGACTCTCTGTTATGTTTTCCTAAGGCGCTCTTCCAACGTGGAATCCTGTCACGCCTCCATGTGTTCCATGCAAATGAGCCCTCTCTTATTGAAGATCTCGGTGCAGGGCCTTCTCTCAGCCCGTCACGCCTTCTGTCCTCTGGGGCTACAGGGATATATTTTGTCGCAAGCCCCCGCAGATAGATTCACGCTTGCTCCTAAAGTATATCAGTAAATCAAGCAAACGTGTCAATAACAAAACACAAAGAAAGAGGAAGGACAAGAGAAAGAAGAGAAGGTTATGGACTATCTGGGAAAGGATTGGTTAAGGGTATTAAGGTAGCTAGACTCAGCTTTGTTTATTTGATTATTTAGCAGGAATGTAATATAAGGCAGCAGGATCCAGAGACAATCAAGAGGAAGACACACTTATGTTTCAGCGTCTACCGGTTGGGGCACATGACTTAACATTTGAGACAGACAAAGAAAGAGGAAGGACAAGAGAAAGAAGAAAAGGTTATGGACTAGCAGAGAAAGGATTTGTTGAGGATATCACATGTTTCAAGTTAATATATCAAAAATGGACTACAAAAAAAAAGATTATTTCTTGGGAAATGTTGTTCTTTTATTGTGTTGATTTTTTATATATTGGTGATTGTTATAATGCTGCTTGAGTTTGAAGTAAAGGAAGAAGATCATAGAATAACATGCACACATGCACCTGCCAGCATTCTTAAGGATCTAGAAAAAGATGTAACGATTGTACTTATAATCATCATTTTAGTTCATTCATCTGGGCAACTCTAAATATGTATACATATGATATATATGTATAGTCTTGCTCTATTTGATGCAAACACACGCTTTATGTAGTTCACATTAGATGTGCCAAAGATAAGGCACAGAAGGATAAACTGATTGGTCCAGAATAGCACACTTAAACAGTTAAAAGATGAAGCTTTGATTTGAGACCAGTCCACCACTTAGGGACTTAACCTAATGTTCTTCCTACAAGATAGGAAAATTCATCTCACTTAGCTGACGACACTGTGCAGTGCACAGGTTTGATTCCCGGTCGGGGATCCAAGCTTTTGTATCCGGTCGTTTTGCCGACAGACATTGCTTCGAAGTCATTTACTTCGAAGGAATTCTGCTGAAAAACTAATTGAATTATATAGAGGGGTGGAGGTAAGCAGATAAAAGGGGTGGGGAGACTTGGGGTAGGGAGTATGGGGGACACCCCCAAATAAAAAATAAAAATAAAAAAATGAAAAAAAGTTTTTTAAGCAGAATTCCTTCGAAGTAAATTACTTTGAAGGAATTCCTGTCGGTAAAACGACATGGAACCCACGCTTTATACCTATATTCCACCGCCCCCACTGAGACGGCTGTGCGTGCCAGAAATCTGTAGGTTTCCCTTTCTCTCTGGAGAAAGTCCCAAAAACCCAGAGTCTTAGGTTAGGTAGTTTTGTATCAAGCTGCTCAGATTTGATTAACATGTGCATTAACCCACTTGTCGATCTTGCCAGATCAAAAGATGAAACTGATCATTTAATTTCTAAAAATGTTATTAGTAATAAAAGCTGCTGTGAAATCATCCGTAAAAGCTTTTTTTTAAGCTTTGAAAGTCAGTAAATCCCTGGAATAGTGATCCATGGCTGGGAAATAGTGAACCTTGGTTGGGAAATAGTGAAGCATGGTCCTTTCTATAAATATAAAACCCAGGGGCTTGATACCGTGGTTTCATTTCAGGCCTTGGTTGAGCATTTGTCACGCTTTTATAACAAGGAATCTGTTGTGGACCTTTTGGAGTTGGCTCCTCTAAAGAAGTCTTCCAGGCCATGTTTTCCCACAGCTGTGGATGTTCTGCCCCCTTTTTCGGATGAGGAAATATTAGCCATCACAAATCACAATGCGAATTGGGCCCAGATAACATCCCGGCTGATCTGTTTCTATATGAGGTCAACCAGTGGGCCCCCATATTGATCCTGAGTTTTAATGCCATCAATGCAGGGGGCGCAGTCCACTCCTCATGGTTCAGTCTATTTATGAGAAGGGGTGGAGGGATTTACCAGCTTCCTATAGGCCCATATCCCTCCTGGATTCCCTTTTTAAAATGTATGGATGTGCCATCCTTGCTAGGTTAGATGCCTGGTCTACTCAGAACAATGTATTGTCCCCAATTCAGGTGGGATTTTGAGCAGGTCTAGGCACCTCAGAGCAATCCCTAAATCTCTACCTAATAGTGGTCCATTCCTTATACATTAAGGAAGAACCGATCTTCCTGGCCTTCATGAACCTGAATACCGCTTCGACAAAGTGAATCAAATTAGTTGTGGCAGGTACTCAGGTCCATAAACTGTCCAGAGGGGTTGATTGGGCCATTGGCGAGGCTTCACCAGCATATCCATGCTTGCGTTAGAAGCGGGACAAAGGGGCGTTGTACAGATTTTTTTTCCAGTAGAGTTGGGTGTTCGCCAGGACTGCGTCCTGGCGCTACCTCCTCTTTAGTTTGTACATAAACGGCCTATACGCATATTTGTTAAACTCAAAATCTGATATCCAAAGGATGGGAAACAAAGTGTTACCGCTGCTTGCATAAGCAGGTGACCCTGTTCTCATCACACGTATGCCGCAAGCCCTTCAGAATTTCACTTGTGATTATATGGCTTTATGGCTGACCTGGCCCTGATGGTAAATGCCCAGAAATCTGTGATATTGGTTTGTTATGAAGGGAAACAGATTCCAGAATTCTCCTCCATGCATAGCAACAGTATTGTGATCCAGAAAGTTAACTTCTTTGACTATCTTGGAGTTAGCTTTACTTCAAACTTTACTTCCAAATTGCATGTGAAGAAACAGTCCATGAAGTTTAGACAAGCTTTGGGTGGGCTGCAAAGATCCCTGTCATCGTTTAAAGCAAAGCCCTTGGACCTGATTTTAAAAATGTATGATATCAATGCTGTGTCGGTAGCCAGGCACGGCATGGAGGTATGGGGTTTAAGAATGTGAGCATTCTTCAGACAATTGAAAAAGATTTCTTTAAATGATTATTGGGCCGACCACGGTCAGCCTCCAACTAGTGAGTACATGTCGAATTGGGATGTGGTTTTATTGGTGATAGCTTGTCTATACAGCCCTTATGCCATTGGCTTCCAGTAGCAATGACAAGGCTTTACTGACACAGAATCTAATTAAGACCCTAATTCTGAAAAATACTGATACTAATTTTCGTATTCCGTGGCATGCCTGAAATCTGAGCTTGAGCTAATCATTGCTGCTTGGTCATACGATTCAAATGGTATTTTAACATCTAAAATGGCAAAAGCACTAAAAACTCAAGCAAATGTACTCGAGACGGAGAATAGAGAATTAAAGGAGTTGTCTGTACAATAGTTCTAATTAGAACTATTAGGGCTTAATTAGACGGGTTTAGAGGAGTGGGACAGATTAGGGATAGTTACATTCAAATTAACATTATAATCCGCACAGGTAAAAATTGAAATCTCCACATACCACAATGTTATTGTCATGACCATCTCCCAACCAGGTATAAATAATGTCAGTAGGAGCGTTATGAATGGTAAGTAGCGGAGTGTTTTCTGGGTTCCAATAGATTTTTATTAAGGGGGCTTCAAACTTGAACTTCTTGGGGTTCTCATTCTGTATACTAGCCAGCCAGCAAGGAGTCACTAAAGGTCTCAATTAGCATTGCTGGAATATCAAGTTTTTGATCAATTGCAAAGGCTAAGCCTCCATGTGGATGACCTTGAGGACCCTTTAAAGCCTCCAGAGTAAATCTATATACATAAAAGAAGAAGTCCTGACTGACTCACTGACTGACTGACTCATCAATGCCCAGTTTTAAACATTTAGCCTATGTACGTGAAATTTGGAAGGTACATTGTTTTCATGACGTAGGCACCCACTGAGGAAAGATTTTAGGAAATTACGTCCCTAAATAGGTGAAAAGGGGGGCGGGGGATTTTTGACTGAGTCATCAACGCCCACCTCAAACCGTTTAACCTAGGAACGTGAAATTTAGAAGGTACATTGTTTTCATGACTTAGGCGCCCACCAAGGAAGGGTTTTTAAGGGGTGAAACGAGGGGCTTTTTTATGAGGATACCTATATCTCAAAAACTGAAGATGTTACAGATGTGAAAATTGGTATTTAGATTCTTCTTCAAAAATATAGAAACACGTGTTTTATCAAAATCCAGTTAATGGAGGTGGAAAAGGGGGTTGAATTGTTTTTGAAGGATACCCATATCTCACAAACCGAAGATGTTAGAAACGTAAAAATTCACATTTTTCACATTTAAATCTTCATTATAAAGTACATTTCTGAACTGCTTCTTAAAATTGGTAACAGAGAGTATCCCATATTTGAGAGCAAAATTGTCATCCCTTCCGACCTAGACACAGTCGTCAATTCCCTACCAGACCTCACATCCAAAATGTACCCTGACATAAAAAATCTAATGGAGAAATCTACAGAATGGTTATGTGAGCATGCCATTTTATTGCTAAAGAACAGCATGTCTGCCGTAGTCAATAAGATACTTATTAATTCATTCAGAGGAGGTCAAATGGAGTACAAATCTGGAAACTCAGCGGTTCAAAAATGACTCATTCCACAACCCTGTTCAGTTCTTGAACAATTTAAATCATCCTGGTCTTTCCGAACACAAACATCTTCTCAAAGTGGGGGCACTTGTGATATATATTATTGCAACCTCAACCCACACACCTAAGCACTGTAAAGGCACCAGATTGCGAGTGAAAGCTCTCCACAGAAATGCAATTGAGGCTGCAGTGCTAACCGGTTCTGGCCAGGAGGATTCCATGTTCATACCACAAATACCTCTTATACCTCCAGAACATCCATTTGAATTCAAAAGACTTGAGTTCCCCTTAAAAGTTTGTTTCACCATTACCATTAACAAATCTTAGGGGCAGACTTTAAAGGTAGCGGGGATTGACCTAAGGGAAGACTGCTTCTTGCATGGGTACTTTTACGTGGCCTGTTCCAGTGTGAGCTCACCTAACTCTCTTGTAATCCTAGCACCTGAAGGGAGAACCACTAATGTAGTTTACAAAGAAGTACTCAAATCGTTTATCTTTGTAGGTTGCAGATGCCAAATAAGTAATTTTTATTTTTTTGCCTGTCTCATTATCTGTTTGAAATTACAACACGAAAAGATTTCTGGACATGCATCAGTGGAACAACTATCTTTGTTTTGTAGCCAATATGTCCCAACTAACGTCTGCAATGAACATTGCTTATTACGCTAAAACATCAAACATCAACCTGTAAATAATATTTCGTACAGTTTGAACAAAAAACTCATGTGTCTTTTGAAAACAATTGTACCAAAATCCGAACACCCACATGAACAAATCCGCGGGCAACAGCTAGTGTGTTATAATGGAGGGGAGTGGTCAACATGGTTTCCTGTACCATTATTATTTCATATCCCAAAAATACAGACTTTCGATTGGCAGCCTTTACAATGTTTGAATAACCGCAACTGTTCCATGAAAAAATGTTTATATAACTAGTGCTAAAGATGAAAGTTAGCACCATTAATAGAATGTGTGTTTTTGTTAAGGGGAGCTGATAGCCAAGACCAGTCTTCTAGTGTATCCACATGGTTAGAAGATCTCAAAGCAGTCGTAACTGTTCTTGTGTTGTTGGTATGATCTATTCTTATCAGTAGTGAGGAGATATAACAGATTTTGGATGAGTTAACCTGTGAGAGGTTCTTAACACTGAAAACGTTGAGGCCCCTTGACCTAGAGTCATCAGCTTATTTCCAGACTAGACGTGCCACAATATATGAGAAGAAATGAGCCACCAATCTGTCACCTCGAGCCTCTAGAATTTCCACAAAATTGATAGCCTCTGAGTGTGAGAGGCGAAGGGCAGTTATCATAGAGAATATGTGTAACAGTCTAGAATGGTTAAGATGTAGGTTGTCATTTCTCTGTCTAATGTTTTCAAAGCCGATCACTCTTATATCAAAATTCAAAGGAACACCGGATCATAGGTTATATTGAGAAATAGACTGACATGATACCCCCTTTCCCACTTTATTGACCAGCTTGGTGTTCAAGGTCAGATTCTAAGGCATTAGTGACAAGCGATATAAAGGAAGGGCTATCATTATCCGGAGACCCAAGCCTGTGTGAAAAACATGCAGTTGACATCGTCTTTTCTGCAGGCAGGAGGAATGTTGTTCTTTTATTTTGAGAGTTAGTCTTATTTTTGTTTTTCCCCTTAGAGTTCTTTCTAGATTTCTTGGTACTTATTGCTTCATGAAAGGGAGATGTAGGTATTGTATAGTCACCAATTTCCTCTAGGATAACAGGTTGAGTATTTAAATCAAATTATGTCATCTTCCAGAGGCATGGACCTCAACAACTTCTTTGAAGATCTTTTTTTATTTTGGTTAGAGTTAGGAAGGTTCTTCGTTGTCTTCTGTTTTTTGGAAGGAACCACTTTTGATTTTCTAGGCTTTGTCATGTGTTGGGCGGGAGGAACCTGTGTTTCTTTGCAGGTCCTAGTTTCTGATAATGTCTTCATCCTTGACTCCAACCAAGCCTGCAGAAAATAAGTCTGAAGATGCACTTGATCTCTCAGAACGTCCAGACTAAGATCGTCAGTCATGCAACGAGCTGGGTGGCTGACAGAAAGCCTTCCTCCATTAGAAGCATCAAGGTTAAATTCATTCACAGTTGGGCCACCCCTAGGTGTCTTACTTGTACATTCATTGTTGCTCTCCTCCTCTCTCCTTGCCTCTACCTCTCAACTTCTCCTCCTTGGAGACCTCAACATCCATCTGGATGCTTCCAACACCTCCTCTGGGCTCTTTTGCAATCTCTGCGACTCTCTCTCTCTCTTTCTATTCTACCCTCTGGTCCAACACACTCTGCCATGTCAGTGGAGGCTTTCACTGCTACTTTCTCGCCTCTTCCTACGCCTGCGGCTGGCTTACACTCTGACACAGCCCTCTCTAAACTGCATCTCTCTATCACTAGCACTCATGATGTCCTTGCCCCTGACATGAGGATCCATTTGAAGCCCACCTCCAAGTGCAACTCTTGGTATGACTCCGACCTCGCCACCCTTAAACACAAGTAAAGGTTGGCCAAAAGGAAGTGGAGGGCATCAGACGCACCCTCTGACAAACTGGCCTGTTCCAAAGGTAATACAGACTCTCAGTTCTGTCCAAGAAGAGAGCCTACATCTAAGCTTGCGTCTCTTCCGCCTCTAACAACACGGTCAAACTCTTCAACATCTTCAAGGTGCTGGCCAATCCTGCTGCACTGTCCACCTATCCTGTCCTCTCCCAGGCCCTCCGCACGGCACTAACTTCTCACTTCAACACTAAAACTCAGGACATCCTGACCTCTTTCTCCTCTTCCTCGCCCTGTACCTCTCTCGGCCTGCTCTGGCCGCCTCTCCCTCTCCTCCTCCATTCTCCTCTTTACCTGTGTTCACCCCTGATGATTTTACTAGACAAGTCCAATCAATGAAAGTAGCGTCCAAGCAGGTGCTCCTCTGCTCCCCCAGAACCCTCAAGGACCGCATTCACACCCTCGCTCCAGCCCAGGCCGATTTCAGCACTCACTCTTTTGACACAAGAACCTTCTCCTCCCCCCTAAAGCACTCCCTTGTGCACCTCCTCCTGAAGAAGCCTTCTGCCCATACTTCATCTCTGACAAATTACCACCAGATCGCTATCACTCCTTTCCTTGGCAATCTCCTGGAAAAGATGGCCATTTCCCAGCTTACTGTTCTATCGAATCGGTTGGTTGTCTCCATGACCATCAGTCTGGGTTTAGAGCAGCCAGAAGCACGGAAACTGCTCTCCTATACACCCGTGAAGACCTGCTCTCAAATCTCGACTCTAGCCTTCCTTCTGTCCTCATCCTCCTTGATCATGCCTCTGCTTTCAACACGGTCAACCACACCATCCTGATCAATCGTCTCTGTGACAACCTTGGCATCACAGATCAGGCCCTAGCCTGGTTGACCTCCTTCCTCCTGGATCAACCCTCCCAGGTCCAACTGGGGTCCTTTCTCTCCACCACCTCCTCCTCCACATGTGGTGTTCCCCATGGCTCTAACCTCTCACCCTGGCTCTTCAACCTTTACTTGGCACCTCTGGCCCATCTTATCTCTACCTTTTCTCTTAACTTTCAGTATTATGCAGATGACGCTCAGCTCTCCTTCAGGCTCCCCTCAGCCTCCTCTCTCTCATTCCTGATTGTCTATCCGTGATTCAGGAATGGTGTGCCTCTCACCATCTCAGCATGAACACCAATAAGACTGAGATCCTTCTCATTGGGTCCCCTGCTCCCGCTTTCCCTCTTTCGCTCTTGCCGCCCTCCTTGGGCCCTCCACCTGCGCCTTCCTGCAAGGTCAAAAAACCTTGTTGTCGTCTTCAACTCCACCCTCTCCTTCTCTCCTCACATCACAGACGTCTCTAAGAAGGCCCACTACCAGCTGCACCTACTCAGAGATATTCTTCATTTTCTCACTTTCCCCCAGAAGCTCACTGTCTCTAGAGCCCTGGTTCTCTCTAGGCCGGACTATTGCAACAGCCTCTTTCTAAATCTGCCTGCCTCTACGCTTCGCCCTGTGCAACTAATCCAGAACAGGACTGCAAGATTGTATCTCTCCAGCCCTGAAATCTCTCAACTGGCTCCTGGGGGCTGCAAGGATCAAGTTCAAGACCCTCTCCATTGTCCAGAAGGCTTTCTGGGGCCAGGGACCACACTACATCCTATGAACCTTCTTGAGTCCACCGCTCATCCACTTCCAACTCTCTGAGGGTCAGACGCTTCTCCAGGCTGAGAGTGCGAGTTAGATGTCTCTCCTCGGTTGGTGGCTCCCTCTGGAACAGCCTCCCTGGCTCTCTCAAACTTGAGCAGGACCACCTCAGGTTCTGGAAGCAACTCAAGACCTTCCTTTTCGCTTCTGCTTTCTCTCTCTCTCTCCCCTGCTGATGTTCTTGTCTACTGCACTAAATAGTTACCTGGCCTCCCTCTGAACCTTATGCGGACCATGCTCCTTCATGACCAGTAGCCCCATGCACTACGGGCTTACCTGTAAGTGACTCCGATCAAGCAATCCCACTAAGTCAGTGCCTTGTCTGGGATGCCCAAGGGAAGCCCTTATTTATGTATATGTATTTTTATGGCAAGTTATAATCTGGATGATGAACCCTTGTATAACACCCCTCTCTTAGAATCCCCCTTGACCCCACTGAGCCAAGAAGTAGGCTTGTTTTGCAAATTTACAAAGGTTTATTTGAAAAATTAAACAATATATATATATCACACTTCTATAAATAAATTGATAATGGATAGTACACTTGTGACTATGAGCAGTAATCAGCAAGAGGTAATCCTACCGTAGCACAGTTCTTGGTTACTTATGAATAGGAACAGAAGAATAAGGTGGGAAAGAATGCTTTATATGGTTCAAGGAAACGCAATGATGAATGAAATGCAGTACAGAAAATAACTTGATATGGCTTCAACAAAAGACAATGTAATCACTTTTCCTTGACAATTCTCTCCCCCCCTTTATGCAATATAAGGAGATGGAAAGAAGAGCACACAGTTCTCAGGAATGCAATCAAATACAATACGAAATTCAGTTCCCCCCCAGCAAGCTTAGAGGAAAACAGGTAGAAGTTTGAAACACAGGCCCAAAATGCTTTGAATGTGGTGGCAATGAAGTGAAATGATGCTAAAATTGATTTTAATTCCCTGTAGAGGTTCAGGGTGAGTGATAGCTAGTTGGTATTAGTTCAGGCTCACTTTAGCAATGATCTATGAGTAATTAGCAGGTTAAGAAACGAATTTCAAGGATGAAAGCAAAGGCAAATATTTTCACATGTGGCTGGAATGATTGCAAATGTCAAATCGCGGCAAATTTAATCGCGTGCGTCGAGCGTAATTACGGAGGCCCTATAAGGAGTAGCAAGTCGGTTCTAGGTTCGTTGGAAAGCCTCGAATCTTAAATTTCGCTCCTAGCACAAACGGTTCCGGAGATACGGACGATTTTGTGAAGGTAGTTTTTCGGATTTGAAATTTAAAAGTTCAAAATGACAGGTGACAGTTTTCAGCTTTAAAAAGGACAGAATGACACACACGATTCCTATGAGGTAGTTCTAAATAGGTTAAAATAGTTTTAATTTGATTATTTTACACTAAGAGATTGGTTTTGGCACAGTGCTAGCTGGGTACTCACACTAGATTTTGGACAGGAATGGGCCTCGTCACGGATCTGGTCAACAGGTTGAACGGGACTTCTGGCGGTTCTGCTCACAGCGTCTGGTCTCTGGTTCTCTCTGGTTCCGGATACAGCACTGCTTTCTGGATACTGCTACAGGTTCTTGCAAAAGTTCTTGGCAAAGAATTCAAACAGCTTGCCCGGCTGTTGAATAGTTTGGTTGGTTTTGAGGCCTGCTGAAGAGGATTCAGCTTGTGGATTCAGGCCTCTCTGCTACAAATTCTGGAGTTAATTTCTGGTCTCTGGAGATTGATGGATTTGAAGTCTGGATCTCTGGATGTGAAGTCTGAAGTCTCCCGGCAAAGCGTCCCGCAAGAAAGTGGAAAGTGAATGTCCCTCTACCTGGGTTTCAATGCTCCTTTTATGTGTTTTGAAAATGGGTGTGTGCCTGGGCCTAGCTAAGCCTGCCCCTCTCACTTGTCATTGGCCAAGCTTTCCTTTCTCCCTTGATTGGGGAGCTCGGTTGTGTGTCATCTTTATGGCTTACAGAAAGACATTCCCCTTGTCAATGTGCACACAAATCTATTTCTGATCCAAATACATATTTCCTAGATACACAATTTGTTGAAATTACATGTACATATTACAGATTCCTTATGGTCCATGCTTGTCCGACTCTGATCTTCCTGGGGCCTTGCATTAAAAAATGACAACTTAATTTCGTTTTTAATTGGTTTACCAATGTTAAATCTGTCTCAAAAATTACACCAATGTACAACCTCCTTCTACACACATTCCAGCTATTTACTAGGTTTCTAGCATAAACCCGGTGTCTGTAATATCAATAAATAGCGGGGTTTGGCCCTAGAACACCGTAGAAATTGGAGTTTGGACTCAAATCGTGAGGGCATTTTTCATACTAAGAATCTCAAAGTTGTACATTCCTGTCATTTGGTTACACTAAGTTATCAATGTTTCTATAAAATATATATTTGCTGCAATAGGAATCCACACTCAAGTCTGGCCCGCCCCTTGAAGCTGGGTGGGTCAGGGATCACATGTCTCTGCTCCCAGGCAGAGCTCTGTTTACAGTCAACATTCAAAATTAACATACCCGATTCAACTGAAAGGGGCTATTGTCTCTCTCCTCCAGGCTGAAGGGGAAACCCCCTCCCTCTCACTCAGAAGGGCCATGTGATATCCTGCCTCCTGTTGTGAGTCTCTGGGGTGTTAAGAGTTCTCAGCCTCTTGGTCTCTGGGAACAGCAGGTGGCTAAGATGTTTAATTAACCAACAGGCTTTGAAGTCCCAGTTAGGCTGGATCCTCTTGCACTCCTGAGATACAGTCCTACTGTCAGAGTTTAGACCGCTAGCGCCGGTTTGTGGATAAAGCTGGTACTGCACCCATTTTTGCGATCTGTCTTGAATTAATGCATTTCAATAGAGTGGTCTTTTGCTTGATAGTATAGGACCCTTGCTTAACATTGTTTTGATGGCATCCTTACAGTAGAGTGGTGATGTGGAACACCCCACAAGAAGGTTGTATCTTTAGAGTGGTCTTGTGCCCATGATTTTAGCAACTTTTTGAGATGAAAAAAAAACAGATTTTGAACAGAACCACCTTTCTTTGCACTGGTGGGTGGCAGATTAGGTGACCATTTTGGTGTGCGCAAACTGTGCAGTTCTCCTGGATTCTGGCGTGAATGTGGGCGGCGACAGCTCATCCCCACATCCACCCAGTCTATTGATTTAGTTTGTTCTGGGATAGAATAATGGGCGGCGACAGCTCATCCCCACATCTACCCAGTCTATTGATTCAACATGGGTCAAAACCCTTGACAAGCCCCCCCGCCCGACTGCGCTTTGATTTCTAGTCGAGGGGGAGTCGGGTGCAAAGGATGTTTTGATCCACGCGCTGGTATGTCCGCATCATCTTCTTCCAATTCCGTAGGTGGCACAGTTGAGCATCTTTTCCTCCATCCGGTTGGATCGATCGGTTCTCCTCGCCTGTCCTGATGGGAATATTGGGCGGTACCCCGGGCCCCCGGTCGTCCTCCTTGGTCAGTCTCCATGGTTTCCTCTCTCCTAGGATGATAAAGCAAAAGCGGCAATACCTATTCATAGACATTTTTCCACCACTATTGATCTAGTGGGGTGGCATGTACATTTTATAACTCAAGAGACATAGCATTCTTATTTTGAAAAACAAGATATAATATGAAACATTTTTTTTTTCAAATCATAATATTTTAGAGACTATATGTGGGATATTTTAGGATGGGAACTGAATTAATTTGGAGCGGTCCCCTCTGGTATTGCAGAGGACTCCTCCAGTTGTTGCAGAGTGTGCCTGGGATGGCAACACTTTAGCTGATTAACCCTTTAAGTGCCATGGGTATTTCTCCCCAGTGCCAGAGCCTTTTTTGGTGATTTTGGTATGTGGCCATTCAATGGCTTGTAACTTTTTTGTTACATGAGATATCTCGGCCAAATTTGGCTCCTTTTTTTCCCACATGTAGGCGGTCGTAACGCCACCCAGGAATCCCAGGTTGCTGTAGGGGGGGGAGAGAAAATAAGGAAAAAGTGCAAAAATTTTGGGTTTTTTCAAAAAATGCCAATAAAATGATGTACAAAGAAGCCTGTGGTTTTTTCCTTGTAAGAGCTAGAAACAAATGGTTTGCTGTGCTGAGTTCCCCAATGTGTTGGCTTTCAGGAACAGGTTGAGTGGAAATGGAAAAAAAATATTTTGATGGGGTTATCAACCGTTTTGTGAGAGGTAGGCGATTTTTGCCATTTTTGCCAATTGGACATGCATGGACGGAATGGAAGAAAAGGGCAGGAAAGCCAAAGTTTAGGAAGGGGTGATTTGTATAGGTCAGGCAACAACTAGGTAGGGGAAACTGCCATCGAATGGGGGAAAAGCGGGAAAATGACTGAAAAAAAAGGTATGTGTTGGACATGGTTGGCTTGGTACGGCAATGGCTTCTATGAATTCTGAGAAAAGCAATGCTCCGCTACATTCCCCCGACTCTTGCAGTTAGGAGAGCATACCATTTTTGTAGTGTTTGTACAAAACAAGCAATACCACAAGCCAAACACTGAGCCATGGTACACAGGAGTTTTACGCTCACGGCCTGACCAGACGCACTTAGCATGTGTAAATTGGGAAAACCAATGTGGTGAGGAATGGCAGCCATACATTTTTTGAAAGAGCACAGGCAGACCTTTTCAAGGGTAGGTGACTTGTGCAGGTTACAAAAGTGTATGGTGGCTAAAGCAGCGACTAAATGTAGGTCACATTTGGGAAAAGAAAGGGTTGTGAGACAAAGGGCTCCAGCAAATGGGTCAAAACGTTATGAAAACCACACAAACACAACACACGGCCTACCGTCCCGCGTTCCCACAGGTGTCCCGATGAAAACGGTACCCCACATGTGTGGGTGCACCTACCTGGCCGGCAAGGGGAAAGCCTAAAACACAAGTAATCCCAAGTCTGTTTTCACACCGGAAATGTCACACTCTCACATCATACAGATATGGGCCTCGGGTGTCCAAGCCACCGAGGAAAACAGGGAACCCCATGCATTTTCGAAAAGAGGACACCCGTGGGAATCCGCAGAGGTGTGATTTGCGCCCATCGCCCCAGATTTTTTTACCCAGACAGCCCTGCAAAGTCGGAAATGTGGGGAAAAAAACGCTTTTTCCGCACATTTTGCTCGCCGCACCCATCAAAACACGCCCCCCACAACACATGGCCTACCGTCCCGCGTTCCCACAGGTGTCCCGATGAAAACGGTACCCCACATGTGTGGGTGCACCTACCTGGCCGCCAAGGGGAAAGCCTAAAACACAAGTAACCCCAAGTCTGTTTTCACACCGGAAATGTCACACTCTAACATCATACAGATATGGGCCTCGGGTGTCCAAGCCACCGAGGAAAACAGGGAACCCCATGCATTTTCGAAAAGAGGACACCCGTGGGAATCCGCAGAGGTGTGATTTGCGCCCATCGCCCCAGATTTTTTTACCCAGACAGCCCTGCAAAGTCGGAAATGTGGCGAAAAAAATGCTTTTTCCGCACATTTCGCTCGCCGCACCCATCGAAACACGCCCCCCACAACACATGGCCTACCGTCCCGCGTTCCCACAGGTGTCCAGATGAAAACGGTACCTCACATGTGTGGGTGCACCTACCTGGCCGCCAAGGGGAAAGCCTAAAACACAAGTAACCCCAAGTCTGTTGGCAGAGGGAAATCTCAGACATTCTGCCGAGCGGCGCAACTTACAGATATGGGCCTCGGGTGTCCAAGCCACCGAGGAAAACAGGGAACCCCAGGCATTTTCGAAAAGAGGACACCCGTGGGAATCCGCAGAGGTTTGATTTGCGCCCATCGCCCCAGATTTTTTTACCCAGACAGCCCTGCAAAGTCGGAAATGTGGGGAAAAAAACGCTTTTTCCGCACATTTCGCTCGCCGCACCCATCGAAACACGCCCCCCACAACACATGGCCTACCGTCCTGCGTTCCCACAGGTGTCCCGATGAAAACGGTACCTCACATGTGTGGGTGCACCTACCTGGCCGCCAAGGGGAAAGCCTAAAACACAAGTAACCCCAAGTCTGTTTTCACACCGGAAATGTCACTCAATCACATCATACAGATATGGGCCTCGGGTGTCCAAGCCACCGAGGAAAACAGGGAACCCCAGGCATTTTCGAAAAGAGGACACCCGTGGGAATCCGCAGAGGTGTGATTTGCGCCCATCGCCCCAGAATCTTTTACCCAGACAGCCCTGCAAAGTCGGAAATGTGGGGAAAAAAACGCTTTTTCCGCACATTTCGCTCGCCGCACCCATCGAAACACGCCCCCCACAACACATGGCCTACCGTCCCGCGTTCCCACAGGTGTCCCGATGAAAACGGTACCCCACATGTGTGGGTGCACCTACCTGGCCGCCAAGGGGAAAGCCTAAAACACAAGTAACCCCAAGTCTGTTTTCACACCGGAAATGTCACACAATCACATCATACAGATATGGGCCTCGGGTGTCCAAGCCACCGAGGAAAACAGGGAACCCCAGGCATTTTCGAAAAGAGGACACCCGTGGGAATCTGCAGAGGTGTGATTTGCGCCCATCGCCCCAGATTTTTTTACCCAGAAAGCCCTGCAAAGTCGGAAATGTGGGGAAAAAAACGCTTTTTCCGCACATTTCGCTCGCCGCACCCATCGAAACACGCCCCCCACAACACATGGCCTACCTTCCCGCGTTCCCACAGGTGTCCCGATGAAAACGGTACCTCACATGTGTGGGTGCACCTACCTGGCCGCCAAGGGGAAAGCCTAAAACACAAGTAACCCCAAGTCTGTTGGCAGAGGGAAATCTCAGACATTCTGCCGAGCGGCACAACTTACAGATATGGCCTCGGGTGTCCAAGCCACCGAGGAAAACAGGGAACCCCATGCATTTTCGAAAAGAGGACACCCGTGGGAATCCGCAGAGGTGTGATTTGCGCCCATCGCCCCAGATTTTTTTACCCAGACAGCCCTGCAAAGTCGGAAATGTGGGGAAAAAAAACGCTTTTTCCGCACATTTCGCTCGCCGCACCCATCAAAACACGCCCTCCACAACACATGGCCTACCGTCCCGCGTTCCCACAGGTGTCCCGATGAAAACGGTACCCCACATGTGTGGGTGCACCTACCTGGCCGCCAAGGGGAAAGCCTAAAACACAAGTAACCCCAAGTCTGTTTTCACACCGGAAATGTCACACTCTAACATCATACAGATATGGGCCTCGGGTGTCCAAGCCACCGAGGAAAACAGGGAACCCCATGCATTTTCGAAAAGAGGACACCCGTGGGAATCCGCAGAGGTGTGATTTGCGCCCATCGCCCCAGATTTTTTTACCCAGACAGCCCTGCAAAGTCGGAAATGTGGCGAAAAAAATGCTTTTTCCGCACATTTCGCTCGCCGCACCCATCGAAACACGCCCCCCACAACACATGGCCTACCGTCCCGCGTTCCCACAGGTGTCCCGATGAAAACGGTACCTCACATGTGTGGGTGCACCTACCTGGCCGCCAAGGGGAAAGCCTAAAACACAAGTAACCCCAAGTCTGTTGGCAGAGGGAAATCTCAGACATTCTGCCGAGCGGCGCAACTTACAGATATGGGCCTCGGGTGTCCAAGCCACCGAGGAAAACAGGGAACCCCAGGCATTTTCGAAAAGAGGACACCCGTGGGAATCCGCAGAGGTGTGATTTGCGCCCATCGCCCCAGATTTCTTTACCGAGACAGCCCTGCAAAGTCGGAAATGTGGCGAAAAAAACCCTTTTTCCGCACATTTCGCTCGCCGCACCCATCGAAACATGCCCCCCACAACACATGGCCTACCGTCCCGCGTTCCCACAGGTGTCCCGATGAAAACGGTACCTCACATGTGTGGGTGCACCTACCTGGCCGCCAAGGGGAAAGCCTAAAACACAAGTAACCCCAAGTCTGTTTTCACACCGGAAATGTCACTCAATCACATCATACAGATATGGGCCTCGGGTGTCCAAGCCACCGAGGAAAACAGGGAACCCCAGGCATTTTCGAAAAGAGGACACCCGTGGGAATCCGCAGAGGTGTGATTTGCGCCCATCGCCCCAGAATCTTTTACCCAGACAGCCCTGCAAAGTCGGAAATGTGGGGAAAAAAACGCTTTTTCCGCACATTTCGCTCGCCGCACCCATCGAAACACGCCCCCCACAACACATGGCCTACCGTCCCGCGTTCCCACAGGTGTCCCGATGAAAACGGTACCCCACATGTGTGGGTGCACCTACCTGGCCGCCAAGGGGAAAGCCTAAAACACAAGTAACCCCAAGTCTGTTTTCACACCGGAAATGTCACACAATCACATCATACAGATATGGGCCTCGGGTGTCCAAGCCACCGAGGAAAACAGGGAACCCCATGCATTTTCGAAAAGAGGACACCCGTGGGAATCCGCAGAGGTGTGATTTGCGCCCATCGCCCCAGATTTTTTTACCCAGACAGCCCTGCAAATTCGGAAATGTGGGGAAAAAAAACGCTTTTTCCGCACATTTCGCTCGCCGCACCCATCGAAACACGCCCCCCACAACACATGGCCTACCGTCCCGCGTTCCCACAGGTGTCCCGATGAAAATGGTACCTCACATGTGTGGGTGCACCTACCTGGCTGCCAAGGGGAAAGCCTAAAACACAAGTAACCCCAAGTCTGTTGGCAGAGGGAAATCTCAGACATTCTGCCGAGCGGCGCAATTTACAGATATGGGCCTCGGGTGTCCAAGCCACCGAGGAAAACAGGGAACCCCAGGCATTTCCCAAAAGAGGACACCCGTGGGAATCCGCAGAGGTGTGATTTGCGCCCATCGCCCCAGATTTTTTTACCCAGACAGCCCTGCAAAATCAGAAATGTGGGGAAAAAAACCCTTTTTCTGCACATTTCGCTCGCCGCACCCATCGAAACACGCCCCCCACAACACATGGCCTACCGTCCCGCGTTCCCACAGGTGTCCCGATGAAAACTGTACCTCACATGTGTGGGTGCACCTACCTGGCCGCCAAGGGGAAAGCCTAAAACACAAGTAACCCCAAGTCTGTTGGCAGAGGGAAATCTCAGACATTCTGCCGAGCGGCGCAACTTACAGATATGGGCCTCGGGTGTCCAAGCCACCGAGGAAAACAGGGAACCCCAGGCATTTTCGAAAAGAGGACACCCGTGGGAATCCGCAGAGGTGTGATTTGCGCCCATCGCCCCAGATTTTTTTACCCAGACAGCCCTGCAAAGTCGGAAATGTGGGGAAAAAAACGCTTTTTCCGCACATTTCGCTCGCCGCACCCATCGAAACACGCCCCCCACAACACATGGCCTACCTTCCCGCATTCCCACAGGTGTCCCGATGAAAACGGTACCTCACATGTGTGGGTGCACCTACCTGGCCGCCAAGGGGAAAGCCTAAAACACAAGTAACCCCAAGTCTGTTGGCAGAGGGAAATCTCAGACATTCTGCCGAGCGGCGCAACTTACAGATATGGGCCTCGGGTGTCCAAGCCACCGAGGAAAACAGGGAACCCCAGGCATTTTCGAAAAGAGGACACCCGTGGGAATCCGCAGAGGTGTGATTTGCGCCCATCGCCCCAGATTTTTTTACCCAGACAGCCCTGCAAAGTCGGAAATGTGGGGAAAAAAACGCTTTTTCCGCACATTTCGCTCGCCGCACCCATCGAAACACGCCCCCCACAACACATGGCCTACCGTCCTGCGTTCCCACAGGTGTCCCGATGAAAACGGTACCTCACATGTGTGGGTGCACCTACCTGGCCGCCAAGGGGAAAGCCTAAAACACAAGTAACCCCAAGTCTGTTGGCAGAGGGAAATCTCAGACATTCTGCCGAGCGGCGCAACTTACAGATATGGGCCTCGGGTGTCCAAGCCACCGAGGAAAACAGGGAACCCCAGGCATTTTCGAAAAGAGGACACCCGTGGGAATCCGCAGAGGTTTGATTTGCGCCCATCGCCCCAGATTTTTTTACCCAGACAGCCCTGCAAAGTCGGAAATGTGGGGAAAAAAACGCTTTTTCCGCACATTTCGCTCGCCGTACCCATCGAAACACGCCCCCCACAACACATGGCCTACCGTCCCGCGTTCCCACAGGTGTCCCGATGAAAACGGTACCTCACATGTGTGGGTGCACCTACCTGGCCGCCAAGGGGAAAGCCTAAAACACAAGTAACCCCAAGTCTGTTGGCAGAGGGAAATCTCAGACATTCTGCCGAGCGGCGCAACTTACAGATATGGGCCTCGGGTGTCCAAGCCACCGAGGAAAACAGGGAACCCCATGCATTTTCGAAAAGAGGACACCCGTGGGAATCCGCAGAGGTGTGATTTGCGCCCATCGCCCCAGATTTTTTTACCCAGACAGCCCTGCAAAGTCGGAAATGTGGGGAAAAAAACGCTTTTTCCGCACATTTCGCTCGCCGCACCCATCGAAACACGCCCCCCACAACACATGGCCTACCGTCCCGCGTTCCCACAGGTGTCCCGATGAAAACGGTACCTCACATGTGTGGGTGCACCTACCTGGCCGCCAAGGGGAAAGCCTAAAACACAAGTAACCCCAAGTCTGTTGGCAGAGGGAAATCTCAGACATTCTGCCGAGCGGCGCAACTTACAGATATGGGCCTCGGGTGTCCAAGCCACCGAGGAAAACAGGGAACCCCAGGCATTTTCGAAAAGAGGACACCCGTGGGAATCCGCAGAGGTGTGATTTGCGCCCATCGCCCCAGATTTTTTTACCCAGACAGCCCTGCAAATTCGGAAATGTGGGGAAAAAAACGCTTTTTCCGCACATTTTGCTCGCCGCACCCATCGAAACACGCCCCCCACAACACATGGCCTACCGTCCCGCGTTCCCACAGGTGTCCCGATGAAAACGGTACCTCACATGTGTGGGTGCACCTACCTGGCCGCCAAGGGGAAAGCCTAAAACACAAGTAACCCCAAGTCTGTTGGCAGAGGGAAATCTCAGACATTCTGCCGAGCGGCGCAACTTACAGATATGGGCCTCGGGTGTCCAAGCCACCGAGGAAAACAGGGAACCCCAGGCATTTTCAAAAAGAGGACACCCGTGGGAATCCGCAGAGGTGTGATTTGCGCCCATCGCCCCAGATTTTTTTACCCAGACAGCCCTGCAAAGTCGGAAATGTGGGGAAAAAAACGCTTTTTCCGCACATTTCGCTCGCCGCACCCATCGAAACACGCCCCCCACAACACATGGCCTACCGTCCCGCGTTCCCACAGGTGTCCCGATGAAAACGGTACCTCACATGTGTGGGTGCACCTACCTGGCCGCCAAGGGGAAAGCCTAAAACACAAGTAACCCCAAGTCTGTTGGCAGAGGGAAATCTCAGACATTCTGCCGAGCGGCGCAACTTACAGATATGGGCCTCGGGTGTCCAAGCCACCGAGGAAAACAGGGAACCCCATGCATTTTCGAAAAGAGGACACCCGTGGGAATCCGCAGAGGTGTGATTTGCGCCCATCGCCCCAGATTTTTTTACCCAGACAGCCCTGCAAAGTCGGAAATGTGGGGAAAAAAACGCTTTTTCGGCACATTTCGCTCACCGCACCCATCGAAACACACCCCCCACAACACATGGCCTACCGTCCCGCGTTCCCACAGGTGTCCCGATGAAAACGGTACCTCACATGTGTGGGTGCACCTACCTGGCCGCCAAGGGGAAAGCCTAAAACACAAGTAACCCCAAGTCTGTTGGCAGAGGGAAATCTCAGACATTCTGCCGAGCGGCGCAACTTACAGATATGGGCCTCGGGTGTCCAAGCCACCGAGGAAAACAGGGAACCCCAGGCATTTTCGAAAAGAGGACACCCGTGGGAATCCGCAGAGGTGTGATTTGCGCCCATCGCCCCAGATTTTTTTACCCAGACAGCCCTGCAAAGTCGGAAATGTGGGGAAAAAAAAGCTTTTTCCGCAGATTGCGCTCGCCGCACCCATCGAAACACGCCCCCCACAACACATGGCCTACCGTCCCGCGTTCCCACAGGTGTCCCGATGAAAACGGTACCTCACATGTGTGGGTGCACCTACCTGGCCGCCAAGGGGAAAGCCTAAAACACAAGTAACCCCAAGTCTGTTGGCAGAGGGAAATCTCAGACATTCTGCCGAGCGGCGCAACTTACAGATATGGGCCTCGGGTGTCGAAGCCACCGAGGAAAACAGGGAACCCCAGGCATTTTCGAAAAGAGGACACCCGTGGGAATCCGCAGAGGTGTGATTTGAGCCCATCGCCCCAGATTTTTTTACCCAGACAGCCCTGCAAAGTCGGAAATGTGGGGAAAAAAACGCTTTTTCCGCACATTTCGCTCGCCGCACCCATCGAAACATGCCCCCCACAACACATGGCCTACCGTCCCGCGTTCCCACAGGTGTCCCGATGAAAACGGTACCTCACATGTGTGGGTGCACCTACCTGGCCGCCAAGGGGAAAGCCTAAAACACAAGTAACCCCAAGTCTGTTGGCAGAGGGAAATCTCAGACATTCTGCCGAGCGGCGCAACTTACAGATATGGGCCTCGGGTGTCCAAGCCACCGAGGAAAACAGGGAACCCCAGGCATTTTCGAAAAGAGGACAACCATGGGAATCCGCAGAGGTGTGATTTGCGCCCATCGCCCCAGATTTTTTTACCCAGACAGCCCTGCAAAGTCGGAAATGTGGGGAAAAAAAACGCTTTTTCCGCACATTTCGCTCGCCGCACCCATCGAAACACGCCCCCCACAACACATGGCCTACCGTCCCGCGTTCCCACAGGTGTCCCGATGAAAATGGTACCTCACATGTGTGGGTGCACCTACCTGGCCGCCAAGGGGAAAGCCTAAAACACAAGTAACCCCAAGTCTGTTGGCAGAGGGAAATCTCAGACATTCTGCCGAGCGGCGCAATTTACAGATATGGGCCTCGGGTGTCCAAGCCACCGAGGAAAACAGGGAACCCCAGGCATTTTCGAAAAGAGGACACCCGTGGGAATCCGCAGAGGTGTGATTTGCGCCCATCGCCCCAGATTTTTTTACCCAGACAGCCCTGCAAAATCGGAAATGTGGGGAAAAAAACCCTTTTTCCGCACATTTCGCTCGCCGCACCCATCGAAACACGCCCCCCACAACACATGGCCTACCGTCCCGCGTTCCCACAGGTGTCCCGATGAAAACTGTACCTCACATGTGTGGGTGCACCTACCTGGCCGCCAAGGGGAAAGCCTAAAACACAAGTAACCCCAAGTCTGTTGGCAGAGGGAAATCTCAGACATTCTGCCGAGCGGCGCAACTTACAGATATGGGCCTCGGGTGTCCAAGCCACCGAGGAAAACAGGGAACCCCAGGCATTTTCGAAAAGAGGACACCCGTGGGAATCCGCAGAGGTGTGATTTGCGCCCATCGCCCCAGATTTTTTTACCCAGACAGCCCTGCAAAGTCGGAAATGTGGGGAAAAAAACACTTTTTCCGCACATTTCGCTCGCCGCACCCATCGAAACACGCCCCCCACAACACATGGCCTACCTTCCCGCGTTCCCACAGGTGTCCCGATGAAAACGGTACCTCACATGTGTGGGTGCACCTACCTGGCCGCCAAGGGGAAAGCCTAAAACACAAGTAACCCCAAGTCTGTTGGCAGAGGGAAATCTCAGACATTCTGCCGAGCGGCGCAACTTACAGATATGGGCCTCGGGTGTCCAAGCCACCGAGGAAAACAGGGAACCCCAGGCATTTTCGAAAAGAGGACACCCGTGGGAATCCGCAGAGGTGTGATTTGCGCCCATCGCCCCAGATTTTTTTACCCAGACAGCCCTGCAAAGTCGGAAATGTGGGGAAAAAAACGCTTTTTCCGCACATTTCGCTCGCCGCACCCATCGAAACACGCCCCCCACAACACATGGCCTACCGTCCTGCATTCCCACAGGTGTCCCGATGAAAACGGTACCTCACATGTGTGGGTGCACCTACCTGGCCGCCAAGGGGAAAGCCTAAAACACAAGTAACCCCAAGTCTGTTGGCAGAGGGAAATCTCAGACATTCTGCCGAGCGGCGCAACTTACAGATATGGGCCTCGGGTGTCCAAGCCACCGAGGAAAACAGGGAACCCCAGGCATTTTCGAAAAGAGGACACCCGTGGGAATCCGCAGAGGTTTGATTTGCGCCCATCGCCCCAGATTTTTTTACCCAGACAGCCCTGCAAAGTCGGAAATGTGGGGAAAAAAACGCTTTTTCCGCACATTTCGCTCGCCGCACCCATCGAAACACGCCCCCCACAACACATGGCCTACCGTCCCGCGTTCCCACAGGTGTCCCGATGAAAACGGTACCTCACATGTGTGGGTGCACCTACCTGGCCGCCAAGGGGAAAGCCTAAAACACAAGTAACCCCAAGTCTGTTGGCAGAGGGAAATCTCAGACATTCTGCCGAGCGGCGCAACTTACAGATATGGGCCTCGGGTGTCCAAGCCACCGAGGAAAACAGGGAACCCCATGCATTTTCGAAAAGAGGACACCCGTGGGAATCCGCAGAGGTGTGATTTGCGCCCATCGCCCCAGATTTTTTTACCCAGACAGCCCTGCAAAGTCGGAAATGTGGGGAAAAAAACGCTTTTTCCGCACATTTCGCTCGCCGCACCCATCGAAACACGCCCCCCACAACACATGGCCTACCGTCCCGCGTTCCCACAGGTGTCCCGATGAAAACGGTACCTCACATGTGTGGGTGCACCTACCTGGCCGCCAAGGGGAAAGCCTAAAACACAAGTAACCCCAAGTCTGTTGTCAGAGGGAAATCTCCGACATTCTGCCGAGCGGCGCAACTTACAGATATGGGCCTCGGGTGTCCAAGCCACCGAGGAAAACAGGGAACCCCATGCATTTTCGAAAAGAGGACACCCGTGGGAATCCGCAGAGGTGTGATTTGCGCCCATCGCCCCAGATTTTTTTACCCAGACAGCCCTGCAAAGTCGGAAATGTGGGGAAAAAAACGCTTTTTCCGCACATTTCGCTCGCCGCACCCATCGAAACACGCCCCCCACAACACATGGCCTACCGTCCCGCGTTCCCACAGGTGTCCCGATGAAAACGGTACCTCACATGTGTGGGTGGACCTACCTGGCCGCCAAGGGGAAAGCCTAAAACACAAGTAACCCCAAGTCTGTTGTCCATTCTGCCGACCGGCGCAACTTACAGATATGGGCCTCGGGTGTCCAAGCCACCGAGGAAAACAGGGAACCCCATGCCTTTTCGAAAAGAGGACACCCGTGGGAATCCGCAGAGGTGTGATTTGCGCCCATCGCCCCAGATTTTTTTACCCAGACAGCCCTGCAAAGTCGGAAATGTGGGGAAAAAAACGCTTTTTCCGCACATTTCGCTCGCCGCACCCATTGAAACACGCCCCCCACAACACATGGCCTACCGTCCCGCGTTCCCACAGGTGTCCCGATGAAAACGGTACCTCACATGTGTGGGTGCACCTACCTGGCCGCCAAGGGGAAAGCCTAAAACACAAGTAACCCCAAGTCTGTTGTCCATTCTGCCGACCGGCGCAACTTACAGATATGGGCCTCGGGTGTCCAAGCCACCGAGGAAAACAGGGAACCCCATGCATTTTCGAAAAGAGGACACCCGTGGGAATCCGCAGAGGTGTGATTTGCGCCCATCGCCCCAGATTTCTTTACCCAGACAGCCCTGCAAAGTCGGAAATGTGGGGAAAAAAACGCTTTTTCCGCACATTTCGCTCGCCGCACCCATCGAAACATGCGCCCCACAACACATGGCCTACCGTCCCGCGTTCCCACAGGTGTCCCGATGAAAACGGTACCTCACATGTGTGGGTGCACCTACCTGGCCGCCAAGGGGAAAGCCTAAAACACAAGTAACCCCAAGTCTGTTGTCAGAGGGAAATCTCCGACATTCTGCCGACCGGCGCAACTTACAGATATGGGCCTCGGGTGTCCAAGCCACCGAGGAAAACAGGGAACCCCATGCATTTTCGAAAAGAGGACACCCGTGGGAATCCGCAGAGGTGTGATTTGCGCCCATCGCCCCAGATTGTTTTACCCAGACAGCCCTGCAAAGTCGGAAATGTGGGGAAAAAAACGCTTTTTCCGCACATTTCGCTCGCCGCACCCATCGAAACACGCCCCCCACAACACATGGCCTACCGTCCCGCGTTCCCACAGGTGTCCCGATGAAAACGGTACCTCACATGTGTGGGTGCACCTACCTGGCCGTCAAGGGGAAAGCCTAAAACACAAGTAACCCCAAGTCTGTTGTCCATTCTGCCGACCGGCGCAACTTACAGATATGGGCCTCGGGTGTCCAAGCCACCGAGGAAAACAGGGAACCCCATGCATTTTCGAAAAGAGGACACCCGTGGGAATCCGCAGAGGTGTGATTTGCGCCCATCGCCCCAGATTTTTTTACCCAGACAGCCCTGCAAAGTCGGAAATGTGGGGAAAAAAACGCTTTTTCCGCACATTTCGCTCGCCGCACCCATCGAAACACGCCCCCCACAACACATGGCCTACCGTCCCACGTTCCCACAGGTGTCCCGATGAAAACGGTTCCTCACATGTGTGGGTGCACCTACCTGGCCGCCAAGGGGAAAGCCTAAAACACAAGTAACCCCAAGTCTGTTGTCCATTCTGCCGACCGGCGCAACTTACAGATATGGGCCTCGGGTGTCCAAGCCACCGAGGAAAACAGGGAACCCCATGCATTTTCGAAAAGAGGACACCCGTGGGAATCCGCAGAGGTGTGATTTGCGCCCATCGCCCCAGATTTTTTTACCCAGACAGCCCTGCAAAGTCGGAAATGTGGGGAAAAAAACGCTTTTTCCGCACATTTCGCTCGCCGCACCCATCGAAACACGCCCCCCACAACACATGGCCTACCGTCCCGCGTTCCCACAGGTGTCCCGATGAAAACGGTACCTCACATGTGTGGGTGCACCTACCTGGCCGCCAAGGGGAAAGCCTAAAACACAAGTAACCCCAAGTCTGTTGGCAGAGGGAAATCTCAGACATTCTGCCGAGCGGCGCAACTTACAGATATGGGCCTCGGGTGTCCAAGCCACCGAGGAAAACAGGGAACCCCAGGCATTTTCGAAAAGAGGACACCCGTGGGAATCCGCAGAGGTGTGATTTGCGCCCATCGCCCCAGATTTTTTTACCCAGACAGCCCTGCAAAGTCGGAAATGTGGGGAAAAAAACGCTTTTTCCGCACATTTCGCTCGCCGCACCCATCGAAACACGCCCCCCACAACACATGGCCTACCGTCCCGCGTTCCCACAGGTGTCCCGAAGAAAACGGTACCTCACATGTGTGGGTGCACCTACCTGGCCGCCATGGGGAAAGCCTAAAACACAAGTAACCCCAAGTCTGTTGTCAGAGGGAAATCTCCGACATTCTGCCGACCGGCGCAACTTACAGATATGGGCCTCGGGTGTCCAAGCCACCGAGGAAAACAGGGAACCCCATGCATTTTCGAAAAGAGGACACCCGTGGGAATCCGCAGAGGTGTGATTTGCGCCCATCGCCCCAGATTTTTTTACCCAGACAGCCCTGCAAAGTCGGAAATGTGGGGAAAAAAACGCTTTTTCCGCACATTTCGCTCGCCGCACCCATCGAAACACGCCCCCCACAACACATGGCCTACCGTCCTGCGTTCCCACAGGTGTCCCGATGAAAACGGTACCTCACATGTGTGGGTGCACCTACCTGGCCGCCAAGGGGAAAGCCTAAAACACAAGTAACCCCAAGTCTGTTGGCAGAGGGAAATCTCAGACATTCTGCCGAGCGGCGCAACTTACAGATATGGGCCTCGGGTGTCCAAGCCACCGAGGAAAACAGGGAACCCCAGGCATTTTCGAAAAGAGGACACCCGTGGGAATCCGCAGAGGTTTGATTTGCGCCCATCGCCCCAGATTTTTTTACCCAGACAGCCCTGCAAAGTCGGAAATGTGGGGAAAAAAACGCTTTTTCCGCACATTTCGCTCGCCGTACCCATCGAAACACGCCCCCCACAACACATGGCCTACCGTCCCGCGTTCCCACAGGTGTCCCGATGAAAACGGTACCTCACATGTGTGGGTGCACCTACCTGGCCGCCAAGGGGAAAGCCTAAAACACAAGTAACCCCAAGTCTGTTGGCAGAGGGAAATCTCAGACATTCTGCCGAGCGGCGCAACTTACAGATATGGGCCTCGGGTGTCCAAGCCACCGAGGAAAACAGGGAACCCCATGCATTTTCGAAAAGAGGACACCCGTGGGAATCCGCAGAGGTGTGATTTGCGCCCATCGCCCCAGATTTTTTTACCCAGACAGCCCTGCAAAGTCGGAAATGTGGGGAAAAAAACGCTTTTTCCGCACATTTCGCTCGCCGCATCCCATCGAAACACGCCCCCCACAACACATGGCCTACCGTCCCGCGTTCCCACAGGTGTCCCGATGAAAACGGTACCTCACATGTGTGGGTGCACCTACCTGGCCGCCAAGGGGAAAGCCTAAAACACAAGTAACCCCAAGTCTGTTGGCAGAGGGAAATCTCAGACATTCTGCCGAGCGGCGCAACTTACAGATATGGGCCTCGGGTGTCCAAGCCACCGAGGAAAACAGGGAACCCCAGGCATTTTCGAAAAGAGGACACCCGTGGGAATCCGCAGAGGTGTGATTTGCGCCCATCGCCCCTGATTTTTTTACCCAGACAGCCCTGCAAATTCGGAAATGTGGGGAAAAAAACGCTTTTTCCGCACATTTTGCTCGCCGCACCCATCGAAACACGCCCCCCACAACACATGGCCTACCGTCCCGCGTTCCCACAGGTGTCCCGATGAAAACGGTACCTCACATGTGTGGGTGCACCTACCTGGCCGCCAAGGGGAAAGCCTAAAACACAAGTAACCCCAAGTCTGTTGGCAGAGGGAAATCTCAGACATTCTGCCGAGCGGCGCAACTTACAGATATGGGCCTCGGGTGTCCAAGCCACCGAGGAAAACAGGGAACCCCAGGCATTTTCAAAAAGAGGACACCCGTGGGAATCCGCAGAGGTGTGATTTGCGCCCATCGCCCCAGATTTTTTTACCCAGACAGCCCTGCAAAGTCGGAAATGTGGGGAAAAAAACGCTTTTTCCGCACATTTCGCTCGCCGCACCCATCGAAACACGCCCCCCACAACACATGGCCTACCGTCCCGCGTTCCCACAGGTGTCCCGATGAAAACGGTACCTCACATGTGTGGGTGCACCTACCTGGCCGCCAAGGGGAAAGCCTAAAACACAAGTAACCCCAAGTCTGTTGGCAGAGGGAAATCTCAGACATTCTGCCGAGCGGCGCAACTTACAGATATGGGCCTCGGGTGTCCAAGCCACCGAGGAAAACAGGGAACCCCATGCATTTTCGAAAAGAGGACACCCGTGGGAATCCGCAGAGGTGTGATTTGCGCCCATCGCCCCAGATTTTTTTACCCAGACAGCCCTGCAAAGTCGGAAATGTGGGGAAAAAAACGCTTTTTCGGCACATTTCGCTCACCGCACCCATCGAAACACACCCCCCACAACACATGGCCTACCGTCCCGCGTTCCCACAGGTGTCCCGATGAAAACGGTACCTCACATGTGTGGGTGCACCTACCTGGCCGCCAAGGGGAAAGCCTAAAACACAAGTAACCCCAAGTCTGTTGGCAGAGGGAAATCTCAGACATTCTGCCGAGCGGCGCAACTTACAGATATGGGCCTCGGGTGTCCAAGCCACCGAGGAAAACAGGGAACCCCAGGCATTTTCGAAAAGAGGACACCCGTGGGAATCCGCAGAGGTGTGATTTGCGCCCATCGCCCCAGATTTTTTTACCCAGACAGCCCTGTAAAGTCGGAAATGTGGGGAAAAAAACGCTTTTTCCGCAGATTTCGCTCGCCGCACCCATCGAAACACGCCCCCCACAACACATGGCCTACCGTCCCGCGTTCCCACAGGTGTCCCGATGAAAACGGTACCTCACATGTGTGGGTGCACCTACCTGGCCGCCAAGGGGAAAGCCTAAAACACAAGTAACCCCAAGTCTGTTGGCAGAGGGAAATCTCAGACATTCTGCCGAGCGGCGCAACTTACAGATATGGGCCTCGGGTGTCGAAGCCACCGAGGAAAACAGGGAACCCCAGGCATTTTCGAAAAGAGGACACCCGTGGGAATCCGCAGAGGTGTGATTTGAGCCCATCGCCCCAGATTTTTTTTACCCAGACAGCCCTGCAAAGTCGGAAATGTGGGGAAAAAAACGCTTTTTCCGCACATTTCGCTCGCCGCACCCATCGAAACATGCCCCCCACAACACATGGCCTACCGTCCCGCGTTCCCACAGGTGTCCCGATGAAAACGGTACCTCACATGTGTGGGTGCACCTACCTGGCCGCCAAGGGGAAAGCCTAAAACACAAGTAACCCCAAGTCTGTTGGCAGAGGGAAATCTCAGACATTCTGCCGAGCGGCGCAACTTACAGATATGGGCCTCGGGTGTCCAAGCCACCGAGGAAAACAGGGAACCCCAGGCATTTTCGAAAAGAGGACAACCATGGGAATCCGCAGAGGTGTGATTTGCGCCCATCGCCCCAGATTTTTTTACCCAGACAGCCCTGCAAAGTCGGAAATGTGGGGAAAAAAAACGCTTTTTCCGCACATTTCGCTCGCCGCACCCATCGAAACACGCCCCCCACAACACATGGCCTACCGTCCCGCGTTCCCACAGGTGTCCCGATGAAAATGGTACCTCACATGTGTGGGTGCACCTACCTGGCCGCCAAGGGGAAAGCCTAAAACACAAGTAACCCCAAGTCTGTTGGCAGAGGGAAATCTCAGACATTCTGCCGAGCGGCGCAACTTACAGATATGGGCCTCGGGTGTCCAAGCCACCGAGGAAAACAGGGAACCCCAGGCATTTTCGAAAAGAGGACACCCGTGGGAATCCGCAGAGGTGTGATTTGCGCCCATCGCCCCAGATTTTTTTACCCAGACAGCCCTGCAAAGTCGGAAATGTGGGGAAAAAAACGCTTTTTCCGCACATTTCGCTCGCCGCACCCATCGAAACACGCCCCCCACAACACATGGCCTACCGTCCCGCGTTCCCACAGGTGTCCCGAAGAAAACGGTACCTCACATGTGTGGGTGCACCTACCTGGCCGCCATGGGGAAAGCCTAAAACACAAGTAACCCCAAGTCTGTTGTCAGAGGGAAATCTCCGACATTCTGCCGACCGGCGCAACTTACAGATATGGGCCTCGGGTGTCCAAGCCACCGAGGAAAACAGGGAACCCCATGCATTTTCGAAAAGAGGACACCCGTGGGAATCCGCAGAGGTGTGATTTGCGCCCATCGCCCCAGATTTTTTTACCCAGACAGCCCTGCAAAGTCGGAAATGTGGGGAAAAAAACGCTTTTTCCGCACATTTCGCTCGCCGCACCCATCGAAACACGCCCCCCACAACACATGGCCTACCTTCCCGCGTTCCCACAGGTGTCCCGATGAAAACGGTACCTCACATGTGTGGGTGCACCTACCTGGCCGCCAAGGGGAAAGCCTAAAACACAAGTAACCCCAAGTCTGTTGGCAGAGGGAAATCTCAGACATTCTGCCGAGCGGCGCAACTTACAGATATGGGCCTCGGGTGTCCAAGCCACCGAGGAAAACAGGGAACCCCAGGCATTTTCGAAAAGAGGACACCCGTGGGAATCCGCAGAGGTGTGATTTGCGCCCATCGCCCCAGATTTTTTTACCCAGACAGCCCTGCAAAGTCGGAAATGTGGGGAAAAAAACGCTTTTTCCGCACATTTCGCTCGCCGCACCCATCGAAACACGCCCCCCACAACACATGGCCTACCGTCCTGCGTTCCCACAGGTGTCCCGATGAAAACGGTACCTCACATGTGTGGGTGCACCTACCTGGCCGCCAAGGGGAAAGCCTAAAACACAAGTAACCCCAAGTCTGTTGGCAGAGGGAAATCTCAGACATTCTGCCGAGCGGCGCAACTTACAGATATGGGCCTCGGGTGTCCAAGCCACCGAGGAAAACAGGGAACCCCATGCATTTTCGAAAAGAGGACACCCGTGGGAATCCGCAGAGGTGTGATTTGCGCCCATCGCCCCAGATTTTTTTACCCAGACAGCCCTGCAAAGTCGGAAATGTGGGGAAAAAAACGCTTTTTCCGCACATTTCGCTCGCCGCACCCATCGAAACACGCCCCCCACAACACATGGCCTACCGTCCCGCGTTCCCACAGGTGTCCCGATGAAAACGGTACCTCACATGTGTGGGTGCACCTACCTGGCCGCCAAGGGGAAAGCCTAAAACACAAGTAACCCCAAGTCTGTTGGCAGAGGGAAATCTCAGACATTCTGCCGAGCGGCGCAACTTACAGATATGGGCCTCGGGTGTCCAAGCCACCGAGGAAAACAGGGAACCCCAGGCATTTTCGAAAAGAGGACACCCGTGGGAATCCGCAGAGGTGTGATTTGCGCCCATCGCCCCAGATTTTTTTACCCAGACAGCCCTGCAAATTCGGAAATGTGGGGAAAAAAACGCTTTTTCCGCACATTTTGCTCGCCGCACCCATCGAAACACGCCCCCCACAACACATGGCCTACCGTCCCGCGTTCCCACAGGTGTCCCGATGAAAACGGTACCTCACATGTGTGGGTGCACCTACCTGGCCGCCAAGGGGAAAGCCTAAAACACAAGTAACCCCAAGTCTGTTGGCAGAGGGAAATCTCAGACATTCTGCCGAGCGGCGCAACTTACAGATATGGGCCTCGGGTGTCCAAGCCACCGAGGAAAACAGGGAACCCCAGGCATTTTCGAAAAGAGGACACCCGTGGGAATCCGCAGAGGTGTGATTTGCGCCCATCGCCCCAGATTTTTTTACCCAGACAGCCCTGCAAAGTCGGAAATGTGGGGAAAAAAACGCTTTTTCCGCACATTTCGCTCGCCGCACCCATCGAAACACGCCCCCCACAACACATGGCCTACCGTCCTGCGTTCCCACAGGTGTCCCGATGAAAACGGTACCTCACATGTGTGGGTGCACCTACCTGGCCGCCAAGGGGAAAGCCTAAAACACAAGTAACCCCAAGTCTGTTGGCAGAGGGAAATCTCAGACATTCTGCCGAGCGGCGCAACTTACAGATATGGGCCTCGGGTGTCCAAGCCACCGAGGAAAACAGGGAACCCCAGGCATTTTCGAAAAGAGGACACCCGTGGGAATCCGCAGAGGTTTGATTTGCGCCCATCGCCCCAGATTTTTTTACCCAGACAGCCCTGCAAAGTCGGAAATGTGGGGAAAAAAACGCTTTTTCCGCACATTTCGCTCGCCGTACCCATCGAAACACGCCCCCCACAACACATGGCCTACCGTCCCGCGTTCCCACAGGTGTCCCGATGAAAACGGTACCTCACATGTGTGGGTGCACCTACCTGGCCGCCAAGGGGAAAGCCTAAAACACAAGTAACCCCAAGTCTGTTGGCAGAGGGAAATCTCAGACATTCTGCCGAGCGGCGCAACTTACAGATATGGGCCTCGGGTGTCCAAGCCACCGAGGAAAACAGGGAACCCCATGCATTTTCGAAAAGAGGACACCCGTGGGAATCCGCAGAGGTGTGATTTGCGCCCATCGCCCCAGATTTTTTTACCCAGACAGCCCTGCAAAGTCGGAAATGTGGGGAAAAAAACGCTTTTTCCGCACATTTCGCTCGCCGCACCCATCGAAACACGCCCCCCACAACACATGGCCTACCGTCCCGCGTTCCCACAGGTGTCCCGATGAAAACGGTACCTCACATGTGTGGGTGCACCTACCTGGCCGCCAAGGGGAAAGCCTAAAACACAAGTAACCCCAAGTCTGTTGGCAGAGGGAAATCTCAGACATTCTGCCGAGCGGCGCAACTTACAGATATGGGCCTCGGGTGTCCAAGCCACCGAGGAAAACAGGGAACCCCAGGCATTTTCGAAAAGAGGACACCCGTGGGAATCCGCAGAGGTGTGATTTGCGCCCATCGCCCCAGATTTTTTTACCCAGACAGCCCTGCAAATTCGGAAATGTGGGGAAAAAAACGCTTTTTCCGCACATTTTGCTCGCCGCACCCATCGAAACACGCCCCCCACAACACATGGCCTACCGTCCCGCGTTCCCACAGGTGTCCCGATGAAAACGGTACCTCACATGTGTGGGTGCACCTACCTGGCCGCCAAGGGGAAAGCCTAAAACACAAGTAACCCCAAGTCTGTTGGCAGAGGGAAATCTCAGACATTCTGCCGAGCGGCGCAACTTACAGATATGGGCCTCGGGTGTCCAAGCCACCGAGGAAAACAGGGAACCCCAGGCATTTTCAAAAAGAGGACACCCGTGGGAATCCGCAGAGGTGTGATTTGCGCCCATCGCCCCAGATTTTTTTACCCAGACAGCCCTGCAAAGTCGGAAATGTGGGGAAAAAAACGCTTTTTCCGCACATTTCGCTCGCCGCACCCATCGAAACACGCCCCCCACAACACATGGCCTACCGTCCCGCGTTCCCACAGGTGTCCCGATGAAAACGGTACCTCACATGTGTGGGTGCACCTACCTGGCCGCCAAGGGGAAAGCCTAAAACACAAGTAACCCCAAGTCTGTTGGCAGAGGGAAATCTCAGACATTCTGCCGAGCGGCGCAACTTACAGATATGGGCCTCGGGTGTCCAAGCCACCGAGGAAAACAGGGAACCCCATGCATTTTCGAAAAGAGGACACCCGTGGGAATCCGCAGAGGTGTGATTTGCGCCCATCGCCCCAGATTTTTTTACCCAGACAGCCCTGCAAAGTCGGAAATGTGGGGAAAAAAACGCTTTTTCGGCACATTTCGCTCACCGCACCCATCGAAACACACCCCCCACAACACATGGCCTACCGTCCCGCGTTCCCACAGGTGTCCCTATGAAAACGGTACCTCACATGTGTGGGTGCACCTACCTGGCCGCCAAGGGGAAAGCCTAAAACACAAGTAACCCCAAGTCTGTTGGCAGAGGGAAATCTCAGACATTCTGCCGAGCGGCGCAACTTACAGATATGGGCCTCGGGTGTCCAAGCCACCGAGGAAAACAGGGAACCCCAGGCATTTTCGAAAAGAGGACACCCGTGGGAATCCGCAGAGGTGTGATTTGCGCCCATCGCCCCAGATTTTTTTACCCAGACAGCCCTGCAAAGTCGGAAATGTGGGGAAAAAAACGCTTTTTCCGCAGATTTCGCTCGCCGCACCCATCGAAACACGCCCCCCACAACACATGGCCTACCGTCCCGCGTTCCCACAGGTGTCCCGATGAAAACGGTACCTCACATGTGTGGGTGCACCTACCTGGCCGCCAAGGGGAAAGCCTAAAACACAAGTAACCCCAAGTCTGTTGGCAGAGGGAAATCTCAGACATTCTGCCGAGCGGCGCAACTTACAGATATGGGCCTCGGGTGTCGAAGCCACCGAGGAAAACAGGGAACCCCAGGCATTTTCGAAAAGAGGACACCCGTGGGAATCCGCAGAGGTGTGATTTGCGCCCATCGCCCCAGATTTTTTTACCCAGACAGCCCTGCAAAATCGGAAATGTGGGGAAAAAAACCCTTTTTCCGCACATTTCGCTCCCCGCACCCATCGAAACACGCCCCCCACAACACATGGCCTACCGTCCCGCGTTCCCACAGGTGTCCCGATGAAAACTGTACCTCACATGTGTGGGTGCACCTACCTGGCCGCCAAGGGGAAAGCCTAAAACACAAGTAACCCCAAGTCTGTTGGCAGAGGGAAATCTCAGACATTCTGCCGAGCGGCGCAACTTACAGATATGGGCCTCGGGTGTCCAAGCCACCGAGGAAAACAGGGAACCCCAGGCATTTTCGAAAAGAGGACACCCGTGGGAATCCGCAGAGGTGTGATTTGCGCCCATCGCCCCAGATTTTTTTACCCAGACAGCCCTGCAAAGTCGGAAATGTGGGGAAAAAAACACTTTTTCCGCACATTTCGCTCGCCGCACCCATCGAAACACGCCCCCCACAACACATGGCCTACCTTCCCGCGTTCCCACAGGTGTCCCGATGAAAACGGTACCTCACATGTGTGGGTGCACCTACCTGGCCGCCAAGGGGAAAGCCTAAAACACAAGTAACCCCAAGTCTGTTGGCAGAGGGAAATCTCAGACATTCTGCCGAGCGGCGCAACTTACAGATATGGGCCTCGGGTGTCCAAGCCACCGAGGAAAACAGGGAACCCCAGGCATTTTCGAAAAGAGGACACCCGTGGGAATCCGCAGAGGTGTGATTTGCGCCCATCGCCCCAGATTTTTTTACCCAGACAGCCCTGCAAAGTCGGAAATGTGGGGAAAAAAACGCTTTTTCCGCACATTTCGCTCGCCGCACCCATCGAAACACGCCCCCCACAACACATGGCCTACCGTCCTGCGTTCCCACAGGTGTCCCGATGAAAACGGTACCTCACATGTGTGGGTGCACCTACCTGGCCGCCAAGGGGAAAGCCTAAAACACAAGTAACCCCAAGTCTGTTGGCAGAGGGAAATCTCAGACATTCTGCCGAGCGGCGCAACTTACAGATATGGGCCTCGGGTGTCCAAGCCACCGAGGAAAACAGGGAACCCCAGGCATTTTCGAAAAGAGGACACCCGTGGGAATCCGCAGAGGTTTGATTTGCGCCCATCGCCCCAGATTTTTTTACCCAGACAGCCCTGCAAAGTCGGAAATGTGGGGAAAAAAACGCTTTTTCCGCACATTTCGCTCGCCGCACCCATCGAAACACGCCCCCCACAACACATGGCCTACCGTCCCGCGTTCCCACAGGTGTCCCGATGAAAACGGTACCTCACATGTGTGGGTGCACCTACCTGGCCGCCAAGGGGAAAGCCTAAAACACAAGTAACCCCAAGTCTGTTGGCAGAGGGAAATCTCAGACATTCTGCCGAGCGGCGCAACTTACAGATATGGGCCTCGGGTGTCCAAGCCACCGAGGAAAACAGGGAACCCCAGGCATTTTCGAAAAGAGGACACCCGTGGGAATCCGCAGAGGTGTGATTTGCGCCCATCGCCCCAGATTTTTTTACCCAGACAGCCCTGCAAAGTCGGAAATGTGGGGAAAAAAACGCTTTTTCCGCACATTTCGCTCGCCGCACCCATCGAAACACGCCCCCCACAACACATGGCCTACCGTCCCGCGTTCCCACAGGTGTCCCGAAGAAAACGGTACCTCACATGTGTGGGTGCACCTACCTGGCCGCCATGGGGAAAGCCTAAAACACAAGTAACCCCAAGTCTGTTGTCAGAGGGAAATCTCCGACATTCTGCCGACCGGCGCAACTTACAGATATGGGCCTCGGGTGTCCAAGCCACCGAGGAAAACAGGGAACCCCATGCATTTTCGAAAAGAGGACACCCGTGGGAATCCGCAGAGGTGTGATTTGCGCCCATCGCCCCAGATTTTTTTACCCAGACAGCCCTGCAAAGTCGGAAATGTGGGGAAAAAAACGCTTTTTCCGCACATTTCGCTCGCCGCACCCATCGAAACACGCCCCCCACAACACATGGCCTACCTTCCCGCGTTCCCACAGGTGTCCCGATGAAAACGGTACCTCACATGTGTGGGTGCACCTACCTGGCCGCCAAGGGGAAAGCCTAAAACACAAGTAACCCCAAGTCTGTTGGCAGAGGGAAATCTCAGACATTCTGCCGAGCGGCGCAACTTACAGATATGGGCCTCGGGTGTCCAAGCCACCGAGGAAAACAGGGAACCCCAGGCATTTTCGAAAAGAGGACACCCGTGGGAATCCGCAGAGGTGTGATTTGCGCCCATCGCCCCAGATTTTTTTACCCAGACAGCCCTGCAAAGTCGGAAATGTGGGGAAAAAAACGCTTTTTCCGCACATTTCGCTCGCCGCACCCATCGAAACACGCCCCCCACAACACATGGCCTACCGTCCTGCGTTCCCACAGGTGTCCCGATGAAAACGGTACCTCACATGTGTGGGTGCACCTACCTGGCCGCCAAGGGGAAAGCCTAAAACACAAGTAACCCCAAGTCTGTTGGCAGAGGGAAATCTCAGACATTCTGCCGAGCGGCGCAACTTACAGATATGGGCCTCGGGTGTCCAAGCCACCGAGGAAAACAGGGAACCCCATGCATTTTCGAAAAGAGGACACCCGTGGGAATCCGCAGAGGTGTGATTTGCGCCCATCGCCCCAGATTTTTTTACCCAGACAGCCCTGCAAAGTCGGAAATGTGGGGAAAAAAACGCTTTTTCCGCACATTTCGCTCGCCGCACCCATCGAAACACGCCCCCCACAACACATGGCCTACCGTCCCGCGTTCCCACAGGTGTCCCGATGAAAACGGTACCTCACATGTGTGGGTGCACCTACCTGGCCGCCAAGGGGAAAGCCTAAAACACAAGTAACCCCAAGTCTGTTGGCAGAGGGAAATCTCAGACATTCTGCCGAGCGGCGCAACTTACAGATATGGGCCTCGGGTGTCCAAGCCACCGAGGAAAACAGGGAACCCCAGGCATTTTCGAAAAGAGGACACCCGTGGGAATCCGCAGAGGTGTGATTTGCGCCCATCGCCCCAGATTTTTTTACCCAGACAGCCCTGCAAATTCGGAAATGTGGGGAAAAAAACGCTTTTTCCGCACATTTTGCTCGCCGCACCCATCGAAACACGCCCCCCACAACACATGGCCTACCGTCCCGCGTTCCCACAGGTGTCCCGATGAAAACGGTACCTCACATGTGTGGGTGCACCTACCTGGCCGCCAAGGGGAAAGCCTAAAACACAAGTAACCCCAAGTCTGTTGGCAGAGGGAAATCTCAGACATTCTGCCGAGCGGCGCAACTTACAGATATGGGCCTCGGGTGTCCAAGCCACCGAGGAAAACAGGGAACCCCAGGCATTTTCGAAAAGAGGACACCCGTGGGAATCCGCAGAGGTGTGATTTGCGCCCATCGCCCCAGATTTTTTTACCCAGACAGCCCTGCAAAGTCGGAAATGTGGGGAAAAAAACGCTTTTTCCGCACATTTCGCTCGCCGCACCCATCGAAACACGCCCCCCACAACACATGGCCTACCGTCCTGCGTTCCCACAGGTGTCCCGATGAAAACGGTACCTCACATGTGTGGGTGCACCTACCTGGCCGCCAAGGGGAAAGCCTAAAACACAAGTAACCCCAAGTCTGTTGGCAGAGGGAAATCTCAGACATTCTGCCGAGCGGCGCAACTTACAGATATGGGCCTCGGGTGTCCAAGCCACCGAGGAAAACAGGGAACCCCAGGCATTTTCGAAAAGAGGACACCCGTGGGAATCCGCAGAGGTTTGATTTGCGCCCATCGCCCCAGATTTTTTTACCCAGACAGCCCTGCAAAGTCGGAAATGTGGGGAAAAAAACGCTTTTTCCGCACATTTCGCTCGCCGTACCCATCGAAACACGCCCCCCACAACACATGGCCTACCGTCCCGCGTTCCCACAGGTGTCCCGATGAAAACGGTACCTCACATGTGTGGGTGCACCTACCTGGCCGCCAAGGGGAAAGCCTAAAACACAAGTAACCCCAAGTCTGTTGGCAGAGGGAAATCTCAGACATTCTGCCGAGCGGCGCAACTTACAGATATGGGCCTCGGGTGTCCAAGCCACCGAGGAAAACAGGGAACCCCATGCATTTTCGAAAAGAGGACACCCGTGGGAATCCGCAGAGGTGTGATTTGCGCCCATCGCCCCAGATTTTTTTACCCAGACAGCCCTGCAAAGTCGGAAATGTGGGGAAAAAAACGCTTTTTCCGCACATTTCGCTCGCCGCACCCATCGAAACACGCCCCCCACAACACATGGCCTACCGTCCCGCGTTCCCACAGGTGTCCCGATGAAAACGGTACCTCACATGTGTGGGTGCACCTACCTGGCCGCCAAGGGGAAAGCCTAAAACACAAGTAACCCCAAGTCTGTTGGCAGAGGGAAATCTCAGACATTCTGCCGAGCGGCGCAACTTACAGATATGGGCCTCGGGTGTCCAAGCCACCGAGGAAAACAGGGAACCCCAGGCATTTTCGAAAAGAGGACACCCGTGGGAATCCGCAGAGGTGTGATTTGCGCCCATCGCCCCAGATTTTTTTACCCAGACAGCCCTGCAAATTCGGAAATGTGGGGAAAAAAACGCTTTTTCCGCACATTTTGCTCGCCGCACCCATCGAAACACGCCCCCCACAACACATGGCCTACCGTCCCGCGTTCCCACAGGTGTCCCGATGAAAACGGTACCTCACATGTGTGGGTGCACCTACCTGGCCGCCAAGGGGAAAGCCTAAAACACAAGTAACCCCAAGTCTGTTGGCAGAGGGAAATCTCAGACATTCTGCCGAGCGGCGCAACTTACAGATATGGGCCTCGGGTGTCCAAGCCACCGAGGAAAACAGGGAACCCCAGGCATTTTCAAAAAGAGGACACCCGTGGGAATCCGCAGAGGTGTGATTTGCGCCCATCGCCCCAGATTTTTTTACCCAGACAGCCCTGCAAAGTCGGAAATGTGGGGAAAAAAACGCTTTTTCCGCACATTTCGCTCGCCGCACCCATCGAAACACGCCCCCCACAACACATGGCCTACCGTCCCGCGTTCCCACAGGTGTCCCGATGAAAACGGTACCTCACATGTGTGGGTGCACCTACCTGGCCGCCAAGGGGAAAGCCTAAAACACAAGTAACCCCAAGTCTGTTGGCAGAGGGAAATCTCAGACATTCTGCCGAGCGGCGCAACTTACAGATATGGGCCTCGGGTGTCCAAGCCACCGAGGAAAACAGGGAACCCCATGCATTTTCGAAAAGAGGACACCCGTGGGAATCCGCAGAGGTGTGATTTGCGCCCATCGCCCCAGATTTTTTTACCCAGACAGCCCTGCAAAGTCGGAAATGTGGGGAAAAAAACGCTTTTTCGGCACATTTCGCTCACCGCACCCATCGAAACACACCCCCCACAACACATGGCCTACCGTCCCGCGTTCCCACAGGTGTCCCGATGAAAACGGTACCTCACATGTGTGGGTGCACCTACCTGGCCGCCAAGGGGAAAGCCTAAAACACAAGTAACCCCAAGTCTGTTGGCAGAGGGAAATCTCAGACATTCTGCCGAGCGGCGCAACTTACAGATATGGGCCTCGGGTGTCCAAGCCACCGAGGAAAACAGGGAACCCCAGGCATTTTCGAAAAGAGGACACCCGTGGGAATCCGCAGAGGTGTGATTTGCGCCCATCGCCCCAGATTTTTTTACCCAGACAGCCCTGCAAAGTCGGAAATGTGGGGAAAAAAACGCTTTTTCCGCAGATTTCGCTCGCCGCACCCATCGAAACACGCCCCCCACAACACATGGCCTACCGTCCCGCGTTCCCACAGGTGTCCCGATGAAAACGGTACCTCACATGTGTGGGTGCACCTACCTGGCCGCCAAGGGGAAAGCCTAAAACACAAGTAACCCCAAGTCTGTTGGCAGAGGGAAATCTCAGACATTCTGCCGAGCGGCGCAACTTACAGATATGGGCCTCGGGTGTCGAAGCCACCGAGGAAAACAGGGAACCCCAGGCATTTTCGAAAAGAGGACACCCGTGGGAATCCGCAGAGGTGTGATTTGCGCCCATCGCCCCAGATTTTTTTACCCAGACAGCCCTGCAAAATCGGAAATGTGGGGAAAAAAACCCTTTTTCCGCACATTTCGCTCCCCGCACCCATCGAAACACGCCCCCCACAACACATGGCCTACCGTCCCGCGTTCCCACAGGTGTCCCGATGAAAACTGTACCTCACATGTGTGGGTGCACCTACCTGGCCGCCAAGGGGAAAGCCTAAAACACAAGTAACCCCAAGTCTGTTGGCAGAGGGAAATCTCAGACATTCTGCCGAGCGGCGCAACTTACAGATATGGGCCTTGGGTGTCCAAGCCACCGAGGAAAACAGGGAACCCCAGGCATTTTCGAAAAGAGGACACCCGTGGGAATCCGCAGAGGTGTGATTTGCGCCCATCGCCCCAGATTTTTTTACCCAGACAGCCCTGCAAAGTCGGAAATGTGGGGAAAAAAACACTTTTTCCGCACATTTCGCTCGCCGCACCCATCGAAACACGCCCCCCACAACACATGGCCTACCTTCCCGCGTTCCCACAGGTGTCCCGATGAAAACGGTACCTCACATGTGTGGGTGCACCTACCTGGCCGCCAAGGGGAAAGCCTAAAACACAAGTAACCCCAAGTCTGTTGGCAGAGGGAAATCTCAGACATTCTGCCGAGCGGCGCAACTTACAGATATGGGCCTCGGGTGTCCAAGCCACCGAGGAAAACAGGGAACCCCAGGCATTTTCGAAAAGAGGACACCCGTGGGAATCCGCAGAGGTGTGATTTGCGCCCATCGCCCCAGATTTTTTTACCCAGACAGCCCTGCAAAGTCGGAAATGTGGGGAAAAAAACGCTTTTTCCGCACATTTCGCTCGCCGCACCCATCGAAACACGCCCCCCACAACACATGGCCTACCGTCCTGCGTTCCCACAGGTGTCCCGATGAAAACGGTACCTCACATGTGTGGGTGCACCTACCTGGCCGCCAAGGGGAAAGCCTAAAACACAAGTAACCCCAAGTCTGTTGGCAGAGGGAAATCTCAGACATTCTGCCGAGCGGCGCAACTTACAGATATGGGCCTCGGGTGTCCAAGCCACCGAGGAAAACAGGGAACCCCAGGCATTTTCGAAAAGAGGACACCCGTGGGAATCCGCAGAGGTTTGATTTGCGCCCATCGCCCCAGATTTTTTTACCCAGACAGCCCTGCAAAGTCGGAAATGTGGGGAAAAAAACGCTTTTTCCGCACATTTCGCTCGCCGCACCCATCGAAACACGCCCCCCACAACACATGGCCTACCGTCCCGCGTTCCCACAGGTGTCCCGATGAAAACGGTACCTCACATGTGTGGGTGCACCTACCTGGCCGCCAAGGGGAAAGCCTAAAACACAAGTAACCCCAAGTCTGTTGGCAGAGGGAAATCTCAGACATTCTGCCGAGCGGCGCAACTTACAGATATGGGCCTCGGGTGTCCAAGCCACCGAGGAAAACAGGGAACCCCATGCATTTTCGAAAAGAGGACACCCGTGGGAATCCGCAGAGGTGTGATTTGCGCCCATCGCCCCAGATTTTTTTACCCAGACAGCCCTGCAAAGTCGGAAATGTGGGGAAAAAAACGCTTTTTCCGCACATTTCGCTCGCCGCACCCATCGAAACACGCCCCCCACAACACATGGCCTACCGTCCCGCGTTCCCACAGGTGTCCCGATGAAAATGGTACCTCACATGTGTGGGTGCACCTACCTGGCCGCCAAGGGGAAAGCCTAAAACACAAGTAACCCCAAGTCTGTTGTCAGAGGGAAATCTCCGACATTCTGCCGAGCGGCGCAACTTACAGATATGGGCCTCGGGTGTCCAAGCCACCGAGGAAAACAGGGAACCCCATGCATTTTCGAAAAGAGGACACCCGTGGGAATCCGCAGAGGTGTGATTTGCGCCCATCGCCCCAGATTTTTTTACCCAGACAGCCCTGCAAAGTCGGAAATGTGGGGAAAAAAACGCTTTTTCCGCACATTTCGCTCGCCGCACCCATCGAAACACGCCCCCCACAACACATGGCCTACCGTCCCGCGTTCCCACAGGTGTCCCGATGAAAACGGTACCTCACATGTGTGGGTGGACCTACCTGGCCGCCAAGGGGAAAGCCTAAAACACAAGTAACCCCAAGTCTGTTGTCCATTCTGCCGACCGGCGCAACTTACAGATATGGGCCTCGGGTGTCCAAGCCACCGAGGAAAACAGGGAACCCCATGCATTTTCGAAAAGAGGACACCCGTGGGAATCCGCAGAGGTGTGATTTGCGCCCATCGCCCCAGATTTTTTTACCCAGACAGCCCTGCAAAGTCGGAAATGTGGGGAAAAAAACACTTTTTCCGCACATTTCGCTCGCCGCACCCATCGAAACACGCCCCCCACAACACATGGCCTACCGTCCCGCGTTCCCACAGGTGTCCCGATGAAAACGGTACCTCACATGTGTGGGTGCACCTACCTGGCCGCCAAGGGGAAAGCCTAAAACACAAGTAACCCCAAGTCTGTTGTCCATTCTGCCGACCGGCGCAACTTACAGATATGGGCCTCGGGTGTCCAAGCCACCGAGGAAAACAGGGAACCCCATGCATTTTCGAAAAGAGGACACCCGTGGGAATCCGCAGAGGTGTGATTTGCGCCCATCGCCCCAGATTTTTTTACCCAGACAGCCCTGCAAAGTCGGAAATGTGGGGAAAAAAACGCTTTTTCCGCACATTTCGCTCGCAGCACCCATCGAAACACGCCCCCCACAACACATGGCCTACCGTCCCGCGTTCCCACAGGTGTCCCGATGAAAACGGTACCTCACATGTGTGGGTGCACCTACCTGGCGCCAAGGGGAAAGCCTAAAACACAAGTAACCCCAATTCTGTTGTCAGAGGGAAATCTCCGACATTCTGCCGACCGGCGCAACTTACAGATATGGGCCTCGGGTGTCCAAGCCACCGAGGAAAACAGGGAACCCCATGCATTTTCGAAAAGAAGACACCCGTGGGAATCCGCAGAGGTGTGATTTGCGCCCATCGCCCCAGATTTTTTTACCCAGACAGCCCTGCAAAGTCGGAAATGTGGGGAAAAAAACGCTTTTTCCGCACATTTCGCTCGCCGCACCCATCGAAACACACCCCCCACAACACATGGCCTACCGTCCCGCGTTCCCACAGGTGTCCCGATGAAAACGGTACCTCACATGTGTGGGTGCACCTACCTGGCCGCCAAGGGGAAAGCCTAAAACACAAGTAACCCCAAGTCTGTTGTCCATTCTGCCGACCGGCGCAACTTACAGATATGGGCCTCGGGTGTCCAAGCCACCGAGGAAAACAGGGAACCCCATGCATTTTCGAAAAGAGGACACCCGTGGGAATCCGCAGAGGTGTGATTTGCGCCCATCGCCCCAGATTTTTTTACCCAGACAGCCCTGCAAAGTCGGAAATGTGGGGAAAAAAACGCTTTTTCCGCACATTTCGCTCGCCGCACCCATCGAAACATGCCCCCCACAACACATGGCCTACCGTCCCGCGTTCCCACAGGTGTCCCGATGAAAACGGTACCTCACATGTGTGGGTGCACCTACCTGGCCGCCAAGGGGAAAGCCTAAAACACAAGTAACCCCAAGTCTGTTGTCAGAGGGAAATCTCCGACATTCTGCCGACCGGCGCAACTTACAGATATGGGCCTCGGGTGTCCAAGCCACCGAGGAAAACAGGGAACCCCATGCATTTTCGAAAAGAGGACACCCGTGGGAATCCGCAGAGGTGTGAATTGCGCCCATCGCCCCAGATTTTTTTACCCAGACAGCCCTGCAAAGTCGGAAATGTGGGGAAAAAAACGCTTTTTCCGCACATTTCGCTCGCCGCACCCATTGAAACACGCCCCCCACAACACATGGCCTACCGTCCCGCGTTCCCACAGGTGTCCCGATGAAAACGGTACCTCACATGTGTGGGTGCACCTACCTGGCCGCCAAGGGGAAAGCCTAAAACACAAGTAACCCCAAGTCTGTTGTCCATTCTGCCGACCGGCGCAACTTACAGATATGGGCCTCGGGTGTCCAAGCCACCGAGGAAAACAGGGAACCCCATGCATTTTCGAAAAGAGGACACCCGTGGGAATCCGCAGAGGTGTGATTTGCGCCCATCGCCCCAGATTTCTTTACCCAGACAGCCCTGCAAAGTCGGAAATGTGGGGAAAAAAACGCTTTTTCCGCACATTTCGCTCGCCGCACCCATCGAAACATGCGCCCCACAACACATGGCCTACCGTCCCGCGTTCCCACAGGTGTCCCGATGAAAACGGTACCTCACATGTGTGGGTGCACCTACCTGGCCGCCAAGGGGAAAGCCTAAAACACAAGTAACCCCAAGTCTGTTGTCAGAGGGAAATCTCCGACATTCTGCCGACCGGCGCAACTTACAGATATGGGCCTCGGGTGTCCAAGCCACCGAGGAAAACAGGGAACCCCATGCATTTTCGAAAAGAGGACACCCGTGGGAATCCGCATAGGTGTGATTTGCGCCCATCGCCCCAGATTTTTTTACCCAGACAGCCCTGCAAAGTCGGAAATGTGGGGAAAAAAACGCTTTTTCCGCACATTTCGCTCGCCGCACCCATCGAAACACGCCCCCCACAACACATGGCCTACCGTCCCGCGTTCCCACAGGTGTCCCGATGAAAACGGTACCTCACATGTGTGGGTGCACCTACCTGGCCGTCAAGGGGAAAGCCTAAAACACAAGTAACCCCAAGTCTGTTGTCCATTCTGCCGACCGGCGCAACTTACAGATATGGGCCTCGGGTGTCCAAGCCACCGAGGAAAACAGGGAACCCCATGCATTTTCGAAAAGAGGACACCCGTGGGAATCCGCAGAGGTGTGATTTGCGCCCATCGCCCCAGATTTTTTTACCCAGACAGCCCTGCAAAGTCGGAAATGTGGGGAAAAAAACGCTTTTTCCGCACATTTCGCTCGCCGCACCCATCGAAACACGCCCCCCACAACACATGGCCTACCGTCCCACGTTCCCACAGGTGTCCCGATGAAAACGGTTCCTCACATGTGTGGGTGCACCTACCTGGCCGCCAAGGGGAAAGCCTAAAACACAAGTAACCCCAAGTCTGTTGTCCATTCTGCCGACCGGCGCAACTTACAGATATGGGCCTCGGGTGTCCAAGCCACCGAGGAAAACAGGGAACCCCATGCATTTTCGAAAAGAGGACACCCGTGGGAATCCGCAGAGGTGTGATTTGCGCCCATCGCCCCAGATGTTTTTACCCAGACAGCCCTGCAAAGTCGGAAATGTGGGGAAAAAAACGCTTTTTCCGCACATTTCGCTCGCCGCACCCATCGAAACACGCCCCCCACAACACATGGCCTACCGTCCCGCGTTCCCACAGGTGTCCCGATGAAAACGGTACCTCACATGTGTGGGTGCACCTACCTGGCCGCCAAGGGGAAAGCCTAAAACACAAGTAACCCCAAGTCTGTTGGCAGAGGGAAATCTCAGACATTCTGCCGAGCGGCGCAACTTACAGATATGGGCCTCGGGTGTCCAAGCCACCGAGGAAAACAGGGAACCCCAGGCATTTTCGAAAAGAGGACACCCGTGGGAATCCGCAGAGGTGTGATTTGCGCCCATCGCCCCAGATTTTTTTACCCAGACAGCCCTGCAAAGTCGGAAATGTGGGGAAAAAAACGCTTTTTCCGCACATTTCGCTCGCCGCACCCATCGAAACACGCCCCCCACAACACATGGCCTACCGTCCCGCGTTCCCACAGGTGTCCCGAAGAAAACGGTACCTCACATGTGTGGGTGCACCTACCTGGCCGCCATGGGGAAAGCCTAAAACACAAGTAACCCCAAGTCTGTTGTCAGAGGGAAATCTCCGACATTCTGCCGACCGGCGCAACTTACAGATATGGGCCTCGGGTGTCCAAGCCACCGAGGAAAACAGGGAACCCCATGCATTTTCGAAAAGAGGACACCCGTGGGAATCCGCAGAGGTGTGATTTGCGCCCATCGCCCCAGATTTTTTTACCCAGACAGCCCTGCAAAGTCGGAAATGTGGGGAAAAAAACGCTTTTTCCGCACATTTCGCTCGCCGCACCCATCGAAACACGCCCCCCACAACACATGGCCTACCGTCCTGCGTTCCCACAGGTGTCCCGATGAAAACGGTACCTCACATGTGTGGGTGCACCTACCTGGCCGCCAAGGGGAAAGCCTAAAACACAAGTAACCCCAAGTCTGTTGGCAGAGGGAAATCTCAGACATTCTGCCGAGCGGCGCAACTTACAGATATGGGCCTCGGGTGTCCAAGCCACCGAGGAAAACAGGGAACCCCAGGCATTTTCGAAAAGAGGACACCCGTGGGAATCCGCAGAGGTTTGATTTGCGCCCATCGCCCCAGATTTTTTTACCCAGACAGCCCTGCAAAGTCGGAAATGTGGGGAAAAAAACGCTTTTTCCGCACATTTCGCTCGCCGTACCCATCGAAACACGCCCCCACAACACATGGCCTACCGTCCCGCGTTCCCACAGGTGTCCCGATGAAAACGGTACCTCACATGTGTGGGTGCACCTACCTGGCCGCCAAGGGGAAAGCCTAAAACACAAGTAACCCCAAGTCTGTTGGCAGAGGGAAATCTCAGACATTCTGCCGAGCGGCGCAACTTACAGATATGGGCCTCGGGTGTCCAAGCCACCGAGGAAAACAGGGAACCCCATGCATTTTCGAAAAGAGGACACCCGTGGGAATCCGCAGAGGTGTGATTTGCGCCCATCGCCCCAGATTTTTTTACCCAGACAGCCCTGCAAAGTCGGAAATGTGGGGAAAAAAACGCTTTTTCCGCACATTTCGCTCGCCGCACCCATCGAAACACGCCCCCCACAACACATGGCCTACCGTCCCGCGTTCCCACAGGTGTCCCGATGAAAACGGTACCTCACATGTGTGGGTGCACCTACCTGGCCGCCAAGGGGAAAGCCTAAAACACAAGTAACCCCAAGTCTGTTGGCAGAGGGAAATCTCAGACATTCTGCCGAGCGGCGCAACTTACAGATATGGGCCTCGGGTGTCCAAGCCACCGAGGAAAACAGGGAACCCCAGGCATTTTCGAAAAGAGGACACCCGTGGGAATCCGCAGAGGTGTGATTTGCGCCCATCGCCCCAGATTTTTTTACCCAGACAGCCCTGCAAATTCGGAAATGTGGGGAAAAAAACGCTTTTTCCGCACATTTTGCTCGCCGCACCCATCGAAACACGCCCCCCACAACACATGGCCTACCGTCCCGCGTTCCCACAGGTGTCCCGATGAAAACGGTACCTCACATGTGTGGGTGCACCTACCTGGCCGCCAAGGGGAAAGCCTAAAACACAAGTAACCCCAAGTCTGTTGGCAGAGGGAAATCTCAGACATTCTGCCGAGCGGCGCAACTTACAGATATGGGCCTCGGGTGTCCAAGCCACCGAGGAAAACAGGGAACCCCAGGCATTTTCAAAAAGAGGACACCCGTGGGAATCCGCAGAGGTGTGATTTGCGCCCATCGCCCCAGATTTTTTTACCCAGACAGCCCTGCAAAGTCGGAAATGTGGGGAAAAAAACGCTTTTTCCGCACATTTCGCTCGCCGCACCCATCGAAACACGCCCCCCACAACACATGGCCTACCGTCCCGCGTTCCCACAGGTGTCCCGATGAAAACGGTACCTCACATGTGTGGGTGCACCTACCTGGCCGCCAAGGGGAAAGCCTAAAACACAAGTAACCCCAAGTCTGTTGGCAGAGGGAAATCTCAGACATTCTGCCGAGCGGCGCAACTTACAGATATGGGCCTCGGGTGTCCAAGCCACCGAGGAAAACAGGGAACCCCATGCATTTTCGAAAAGAGGACACCCGTGGGAATCCGCAGAGGTGTGATTTGCGCCCATCGCCCCAGATTTTTTTACCCAGACAGCCCTGCAAAGTCGGAAATGTGGGGAAAAAAACGCTTTTTCGGCACATTTCGCTCACCGCACCCATCGAAACACACCCCCCACAACACATGGCCTACCGTCCCGCGTTCCCACAGGTGTCCCGATGAAAACGGTACCTCACATGTGTGGGTGCACCTACCTGGCCGCCAAGGGGAAAGCCTAAAACACAAGTAACCCCAAGTCTGTTGGCAGAGGGAAATCTCAGACATTCTGCCGAGCGGCGCAACTTACAGATATGGGCCTCGGGTGTCCAAGCCACCGAGGAAAACAGGGAACCCCAGGCATTTTCGAAAAGAGGACACCCGTGGGAATCCGCAGAGGTGTGATTTGCGCCCATCGCCCCAGATTTTTTTACCCAGACAGCCCTGCAAAGTCGGAAATGTGGGGAAAAAAACGCTTTTTCCGCAGATTTCGCTCGCCGCACCCATCGAAACACGCCCCCCACAACACATGGCCTACCGTCCCGCGTTCCCACAGGTGTCCCGATGAAAACGGTACCTCACATGTGTGGGTGCACCTACCTGGCCGCCAAGGGGAAAGCCTAAAACACAAGTAACCCCAAGTCTGTTGGCAGAGGGAAATCTCAGACATTCTGCCGAGCGGCGCAACTTACAGATATGGGCCTCGGGTGTCGAAGCCACCGAGGAAAACAGGGAACCCCAGGCATTTTCGAAAAGAGGACACCCGTGGGAATCCGCAGAGGTGTGATTTGAGCCCATCGCCCCAGATTTTTTTTACCCAGACAGCCCTGCAAAGTCGGAAATGTGGGGAAAAAAACGCTTTTTCCGCACATTTCGCTCGCCGCACCCATCGAAACATGCCCCCCACAACACATGGCCTACCGTCCCGCGTTCCCACAGGTGTCCCGATGAAAACGGTACCTCACATGTGTGGGTGCACCTACCTGGCCGCCAAGGGGAAAGCCTAAAACACAAGTAACCCCAAGTCTGTTGGCAGAGGGAAATCTCAGACATTCTGCCGAGCGGCGCAACTTACAGATATGGGCCTCGGGTGTCCAAGCCACCGAGGAAAACAGGGAACCCCAGGCATTTTCGAAAAGAGGACAACCATGGGAATCCGCAGAGGTGTGATTTGCGCCCATCGCCCCAGATTTTTTTACCCAGACAGCCCTGCAAAGTCGGAAATGTGGGGAAAAAAAACGCTTTTTCCGCACATTTCGCTCGCCGCACCCATCGAAACACGCCCCCCACAACACATGGCCTACCGTCCCGCGTTCCCACAGGTGTCCCGATGAAAATGGTACCTCACATGTGTGGGTGCACCTACCTGGCCGCCAAGGGGAAAGCCTAAAACACAAGTAACCCCAAGTCTGTTGGCAGAGGGAAATCTCAGACATTCTGCCGAGCGGCGCAATTTACAGATATGGGCCTCGGGTGTCCAAGCCACCGAGGAAAACAGGGAACCCCAGGCATTTTCGAAAAGAGGACACCCGTGGGAATCCGCAGAGGTGTGATTTGCGCCCATCGCCCCAGATTTTTTTACCCAGACAGCCCTGCAAAATCGGAAATGTGGGGAAAAAAACCCTTTTTCCGCACATTTCGCTCGCCGCACCCATCGAAACACGCCCCCCACAACACATGGCCTACCGTCCCGCGTTCCCACAGGTGTCCCGATGAAAACTGTACCTCACATGTGTGGGTGCACCTACCTGGCCGCCAAGGGGAAAGCCTAAAACACAAGTAACCCCAAGTCTGTTGGCAGAGGGAAATCTCAGACATTCTGCCGAGCGGCGCAACTTACAGATATGGGCCTCGGGTGTCCAAGCCACCGAGGAAAACAGGGAACCCCAGGCATTTTCGAAAAGAGGACACCCGTGGGAATCCGCAGAGGTGTGATTTGCGCCCATCGCCCCAGATTTTTTTACCCAGACAGCCCTGCAAAGTCGGAAATGTGGGGAAAAAAACACTTTTTCCGCACATTTCGCTCGCCGCACCCATCGAAACACGCCCCCCACAACACATGGCCTACCTTCCCGCGTTCCCACAGGTGTCCCAATGAAAACGGTACCTCACATGTGTGGGTGCACCTACCTGGCCGCCAAGGGGAAAGCCTAAAACACAAGTAACCCCAAGTCTGTTGGCAGAGGGAAATCTCAGACATTCTGCCGAGCGGCGCAACTTACAGATATGGGCCTCGGGTGTCCAAGCCACCGAGGAAAACAGGGAACCCCAGGCATTTTCGAAAAGAGGACACCCGTGGGAATCCGCAGAGGTGTGATTTGCGCCCATCGCCCCAGATTTTTTTACCCAGACAGCCCTGCAAAGTCGGAAATGTGGGGAAAAAAACGCTTTTTCCGCACATTTCGCTCGCCGCACCCATCGAAACACGCCCCCCACAACACATGGCCTACCGTCCTGCGTTCCCACAGGTGTCCCGATGAAAACGGTACCTCACATGTGTGGGTGCACCTACCTGGCCGCCAAGGGGAAAGCCTAAAACACAAGTAACCCCAAGTCTGTTGGCAGAGGGAAATCTCAGACATTCTGCCGAGCGGCGCAACTTACAGATATGGGCCTCGGGTGTCCAAGCCACCGAGGAAAACAGGGAACCCCAGGCATTTTCGAAAAGAGGACACCCGTGGGAATCCGCAGAGGTTTGATTTGCGCCCATCGCCCCAGATTTTTTTACCCAGACAGCCCTGCAAAGTCGGAAATGTGGGGAAAAAAACGCTTTTTCCGCACATTTCGCTCGCCGCACCCATCGAAACACGCCCCCCACAACACATGGCCTACCGTCCCGCGTTCCCACAGGTGTCCCGATGAAAACGGTACCTCACATGTGTGGGTGCACCTACCTGGCCGCCAAGGGGAAAGCCTAAAACACAAGTAACCCCAAGTCTGTTGGCAGAGGGAAATCTCAGACATTCTGCCGAGCGGCGCAACTTACAGATATGGGCCTCGGGTGTCCAAGCCACCGAGGAAAACAGGGAACCCCATGCATTTTCGAAAAGAGGACACCCGTGGGAATCCGCAGAGGTGTGATTTGCGCCCATCGCCCCAGATTTTTTTACCCAGACAGCCCTGCAAAGTCGGAAATGTGGGGAAAAAAACGCTTTTTCCGCACATTTCGCTCGCCGCACCCATCGAAACACGCCCCCCACAACACATGGCCTACCGTCCCGCGTTCCCACAGGTGTCCCGATGAAAACGGTACCTCACATGTGTGGGTGCACCTACCTGGCCGCCAAGGGGAAAGCCTAAAACACAAGTAACCCCAAGTCTGTTGTCAGAGGGAAATCTCCGACATTCTGCCGAGCGGCGCAACTTACAGATATGGGCCTCGGGTGTCCAAGCCACCGAGGAAAACAGGGAACCCCATGCATTTTCGAAAAGAGGACACCCGTGGGAATCCGCAGAGGTGTGATTTGCGCCCATCGCCCCAGATTTTTTTACCCAGACAGCCCTGCAAAGTCGGAAATGTGGGGAAAAAAACGCTTTTTCCGCACATTTCGCTCGCCGCACCCATCGAAACACGCCCCCCACAACACATGGCCTACCGTCCCGCGTTCCCACAGGTGTCCCGATGAAAACGGTACCTCACATGTGTGGGTGGACCTACCTGGCCGCCAAGGGGAAAGCCTAAAACACAAGTAACCCCAAGTCTGTTGTCCATTCTGCCGACCGGCGCAACTTACAGATATGGGCCTCGGGTGTCCAAGCCACCGAGGAAAACAGGGAACCCCATGCATTTTCGAAAAGAGGACACCCGTGGGAATCCGCAGAGGTGTGATTTGCGCCCATCGCCCCAGATTTTTTTACCCAGACAGCCCTGCAAAGTCGGAAATGTGGGGAAAAAAACGCTTTTTCCGCACATTTCGCTCGCCGCACCCATCGAAACACGCCCCCCACAACACATGGCCTACCGTCCCGCGTTCCCACAGGTGTCCCGATGAAAACGGTACCTCACATGTGTGGGTGCACCTACCTGGCCGCCAAGGGGAAAGCCTAAAACACAAGTAACCCCAAGTCTGTTGTCCATTCTGCCGACCGGCGCAACTTACAGATATGGGCCTCGGGTGTCCAAGCCACCGAGGAAAACAGGGAACCCCATGCATTTTCGAAAAGAGGACACCCGTGGGAATCCGCAGAGGTGTGATTTGCGCCCATCGCCCCAGATTTTTTTACCCAGACAGCCCTGCAAAGTCGGAAATGTGGGGAAAAAAACGCTTTTTCCGCACATTTCGCTCGCAGCACCCATCGAAACACGCCCCCCACAACACATGGCCTACCGTCCCGCGTTCCCACAGGTGTCCCGATGAAAACGGTACCTCACATGTGTGGGTGCACCTACCTGGCGCCAAGGGGAAAGCCTAAAACACAAGTAACCCCAATTCTGTTGTCAGAGGGAAATCTCCGACATTCTGCCGACCGGCGCAACTTACAGATATGGGCCTCGGGTGTCCAAGCCACCGAGGAAAACAGGGAACCCCATGCATTTTCGAAAAGAGGACACCCGTGGGAATCCGCAGAGGTGTGATTTGCGCCCATCGCCCCAGATTTTTTTACCCAGACAGCCCTGCAAAGTCGGAAATGTGGGGAAAAAAACGCTTTTTCCGCACATTTCGCTCGCCGCACCCATCGAAACACACCCCCCACAACACATGGCCTACCGTCCCGCGTTCCCACAGGTGTCCCGATGAAAACGGTACCTCACATGTGTGGGTGCACCTACCTGGCCGCCAAGGGGAAAGCCTAAAACACAAGTAACCCCAAGTCTGTTGTCCATTCTGCCGACCGGCGCAACTTACAGATATGGGCCTCGGGTGTCCAAGCCACCGAGGAAAACAGGGAACCCCATGCATTTTCGAAAAGAGGACACCCGTGGGAATCCGCAGAGGTGTGATTTGCGCCCATCGCCCCAGATTTTTTTACCCAGACAGCCCTGCAAAGTCGGAAATGTGGGGAAAAAAACGCTTTTTCCGCACATTTCGCTCGCCGCACCCATCGAAACACGCCCCCCACAACACATGGCCTACCGTCCCGCGTTCCCACAGGTGTCCCGATGAAAACGGTACCTCACATGTGTGGGTGCACCTACCTGGCCGCCAAGGGGAAAGCCTAAAACACAAGTAACCCCAAGTCTGTTGTCAGAGGGAAATCTCCGACATTCTGCCGACCGGCGCAACTTACAGATATGGGCCTCGGGTGTCCAAGCCACCGAGGAAAACAGGGAACCCCATGCATTTTCGAAAAGAAGACACCCGTGGGAATCCGCAGAGGTGTGATTTGCGCCCATCGCCCCAGATTTTTTTACCCAGACAGCCCTGCAAAGTCGGAAATGTGGGGAAAAAAACGCTTTTTCCGCACATTTCGCTCGCCGCACCCATTGAAACACGCCCCCCACAACACATGGCCTACCGTCCCGCGTTCCCACAGGTGTCCCGATGAAAACGGTACCTCACATGTGTGGGTGCACCTACCTGGCCGCCAAGGGGAAAGCCTAAAACACAAGTAACCCCAAGTCTGTTGTCCATTCTGCCGACCGGCGCAACTTACAGATATGGGCCTCGGGTGTCCAAGCCACCGAGGAAAACAGGGAACCCCATGCATTTTCGAAAAGAGGACACCCGTGGGAATCCGCAGAGGTGTGATTTGCGCCCATCGCCCCAGATTTCTTTACCCAGACAGCCCTGCAAAGTCGGAAATGTGGGGAAAAAAACGCTTTTTCCGCACATTTCGCTCGCCGCACCCATCGAAACATGCGCCCCACAACACATGGCCTACCGTCCCGCGTTCCCACAGGTGTCCCGATGAAAACGGTACCTCACATGTGTGGGTGCACCTACCTGGCCGCCAAGGGGAAAGCCTAAAACACAAGTAACCCCAAGTCTGTTGTCAGAGGGAAATCTCCGACATTCTGCCGACCGGCGCAACTTACAGATATGGGCCTCGGGTGTCCAAGCCACCGAGGAAAACAGGGAACCCCATGCATTTTCGAAAAGAGGACACCCGTGGGAATCCGCAGAGGTGTGATTTGCGCCCATCGCCCCAGATTTTTTTACCCAGACAGCCCTGCAAAGTCGGAAATGTGGGGAAAAAAACGCTTTTTCCGCACATTTCGCTCGCCGCACCCATCGAAACACGCCCCCCACAACACATGGCCTACCGTCCCGCGTTCCCACAGGTGTCCCGATGAAAACGGTACCTCACATGTGTGGGTGCACCTACCTGGCCGTCAAGGGGAAAGCCTAAAACACAAGTAACCCCAAGTCTGTTGTCCATTCTGCCGACCGGCGCAACTTACAGATATGGGCCTCGGGTGTCCAAGCCACCGAGGAAAACAGGGAACCCCATGCATTTTCGAAAAGAGGACACCCGTGGGAATCCGCAGAGGTGTGATTTGCGCCCATCGCCCCAGATTTTTTTACCCAGACAGCCCTGCAAAGTCGGAAATGTGGGGAAAAAAACGCTTTTTCCGCACATTTCGCTCGCCGCACCCATCGAAACACGCCCCCCACAACACATGGCCTACCGTCCCGCGTTCCCACAGGTGTCCCGATGAAAACGGTACCTCACATGTGTGGGTGCACCTACCTGGCCGCCAAGGGGAAAGCCTAAAACACAAGTAACCCCAAGTCTGTTGTCCATTCTGCCGACCGGCGCAACTTACAGATATGGGCCTCGGGTGTCCAAGCCACCGAGGAAAACAGGGAACCCCATGCATTTTCGAAAAGAGGACACCCGTGGGAATCCGCAGAGGTGTGATTTGCGCCCATCGCCCCAGATTTTTTTACCCAGACAGCCCTGCAAAGTTGGAAATGTGGGGAAAAAAACGCTTTTTCCGCACATTTCGCTCGCCGCACCCATCGAAACACGCCCCCCACAACACATGGCCTACCGTCCCGCGTTCCCACAGGTGTCCCGATGAAAACGGTACCTCACATGTGTGGGTGCACCTACCTGGCCGCCAAGGGGAAAGCCTAAAACACAAGTAACCCCAAGTCTGTTGGCAGAGGGAAATCTCAGACATTCTGCCGAGCGGCGCAACTTACAGATATGGGCCTCGGGTGTCCAAGCCACCGAGGAAAACAGGGAACCCCATGCATTTTCGAAAAGAGGACACCCGTGGGAATCCGCAGAGGTGTGATTTGCGCCCATCGCCCCAGATTTTTTTACCCAGACAGCCCTGCAAAGTCGGAAATGTGGGGAAAAAAACGCTTTTTCCGCACATTTCGCTCGCCGCACCCATCGAAACACGCCCCCCACAACACATGGCCTACCGTCCCGCTTTCCCACAGGTGTCCCGATGAAAACGGTACCTCACATGTGTGGGTGCACCTACCTGGCCGCCAAGGGGAAAGCCTAAAACACAAGTAACCCCAAGTCTGTTGGCAGAGGGAAATCTCAGACATTCTGCCGAGCGGCGCAACTTACAGATATGGGCCTCGGGTGTCCAAGCCACCGAGGAAAACAGGGAACCCCATGCATTTTCGAAAAGAGGACACCCGTGGGAATCCGCAGAGGTGTGATTTGCGCCCATCGCCCCAGATTTTTTTACCCAGACAGCCCTGCAAAGTCGGAAATGTGGGGAAAAAAACGCTTTTTCCGCACATTTCGCTCGCCGCACCCATCGAAACACGCCCCCCACAACACATGGCCTACCGTCCCGCGTTCCCACAGGTGTCCCGATGAAAACGGTACCTCACATGTGTGGGTGCACCTACCTGGCCGCCAAGGGGAAAGCCTAAAACACAAGTAACCCCAATTCTGTTGTCAGAGGGAAATCTCCGACATTCTGCCGACCGGCGCAACTTACAGATATGGGCCTCGGGTGTCCAGGCCACCGAGGAAAACAGGGAACCCCATGCATTTTCGAAAAGAGGACACCCGTGGGAATCCGCAGAGGTGTGATTTGCGCCCATCGCCCCAGATTTTTTTACCCAGACAGCCCTGCAAAGTCGGAAATGTGGGGAAAAAAACGCTTTTTCCGCACATTTCGCTCGCCGCACCCATCGAAACACGCCCCCCACAACACATGGCCTACCGTCCCGCGTTCCCACAGGTGTCCCGATGAAAACGGTACCTCACATGTGTGGGTGCACCTACCTGGCCGCCAAGGGGAAAGCCTAAAACACAAGTAACCCCAAGTCTGTTGGCAGAGGGAAATCTCCGACATTCTGCCGAGCGGCGCAACTTACAGATATGGGCCTCGGGTGTCCAAGCCACCGAGGAAAACAGGGAACCCCATGCATTTTCGAAAAGAGGACACCCGTGGGAATCCGCAGAGGTGTGATTTGCGCCCATCGCCCCAGATTTTTTTACCCAGACAGCCCTGCAAAGTCGGAAATGTGGGGAAAAAACGCTTTTTCCGCACATTTCGCTCGCCGCACCCATCGAAACACGCCCCCCACAACACATGGCCTACCGTCCCGCGTTCCCACAGGTGTCCCGATGAAAACGGTACCTCACATGTGTGGGTGCACCTACCTGGCCGCCAAGGGGAAAGCCTAAAACACAAGTAACCCCAAGTCTGTTGTCAGAGGGAAATCTCCGACATTCTGCCGACCGGCGCAACTTACAGATATGGGCCTCGGGTGTCCAAGCCACCGAGGAAAACAGGGAACCCCATGCATTTTCGAAAAGAGGACACCCGTGGGAATCCGCAGAGGTGTGATTTGCGCCCATCGCCCCAGATTTTTTTACCCAGACAGCCCTGCAAAGTCGGAAATGTGGGGAAAAAAACGCTTTTTCCGCACATTTCGCTCGCCGCACCCACCGAAACACACCGCCAACAACACGTGGCCTACCTTCCCGTGTCCCCACACGTGTCCCGATGAAAACGGTACCTCACATGTGTGGGTGCACCTACCGGGGGCGCAAAAGGAAAAGGGTAACCGACTGGGAACCCCAAGCCATTCGCCACTGCCCATTTTGTTCATGTGGGCAACCTACAGATTTGGGCCTAGGGTGTCGCAGCCAGCAAGGGAAACAGGGAACCCCATGCATTTCCCAAAAGAGGACACCCGTGGGAATCCACAGAGGTCTGACTTACGCAAATCGGCCCAGAATGTAATACCCAGAACCACCAGCAAAGACCCACATGGGAGAAGGGTGCCCAAGGCCAGGGATTTTACCGCCGACTTTGCTGGAGCCCTGGCTGCCCTGCGTTACAGCTTCTCCCCACCAAGGAGTCTCGGCAGTGTGCCAATACCTCCCCGAAGGGAAAAGCTGTAATGCAGCCGGGCCGCAACTCCAGGACAGTTGGAGGTGATCTGCCCAGACGGGCCATTCCCACCCACACCACCAACAATCCAGCCCCAGTCTCACCCACCCCACTGACAGTGGGCCCTAACCATAGAATAATAAAAAACAGTACTCACATAACGTTGCAGCTGCTCGGGTAGAAAAAGCTGTAAACAAAACAAAGAAAATGTGTTACCTACGGTCACACCAGCAAAATGTAGCCCTCCCCGGGGGCAGATAGGGGGGGGGTTGTCCTGCACTCCTCCCTGGGCTCAGGCGTCCGTTCCTAGGAGCAGATATCTGGTCCCAGGAAGGGCTGCATGACTTGGCACCCACTCCATTGCGGGTGGGGGGGAGGGGGTCAACGGCCCATCCCATTAGAAAATTCCCTGACCCTTTGGGGTGCCCCACCGCCCCCCCTAAAAAGCGTTCCACCATTTTCATTTTTTTCCTTTGGTAACCCAACTCCCCTTGGTGCAGAGGGTCACATTGGTGTGCCAATCTGGCGCCGGGGTGCCCAAACCTTACTGCCCCACCCACTGGGGGGGGCCTGTCCCACCATTTTTGGGGGCCCTCTCCCCCCTCACCCCAAATGGCTGGGGGACACACCTCATGCAGGCCTCCCTGGGCCTCCTCCAAACGGCTGCGTGAGGTACACCCCACCTCCATTTGGGGTGAGGGGGGAGAGGGCCACCCCAAAAGGTGGGGCAGGACCCCCAATAGATGGGGCAGTAGGGTTTGGGCACCCTGGGGGCAGATAGCCACACTAATGTGGCCATCTGCACCAAGCAAAGTTGGGTAAACAAAAAAAAATATACAAAACCACAGGCTGCTTTTTAGGGGGGGCTGAGGGCCACCCTAAATTGGCAGCGCATGATGTACCGCAACGGGGGGTGGCCCTCAACCCCCCCACCCGAAATGGAGGGCCCCACCTCATGCAACCCTCCCTGGGGGCAGATATCTGCTCCTAGGAAGGGGCATCTGACCCCAGGGAGGGATGCATGAGGTGAGGCCCCCCCTATCTGCGCCCAGGGAGGGTTGCATGAGGTGGGGCCCTCCATTTGGGGTGGGGGGGGGGTTGAGGGCCACCCCCCGTTGCGGTACATCATGCGCTGCCAATTCAGGGTGGCCCTCAGCCCCCCCTAAAAAGCAGCCTGTGATTTTGTATATTTTTTTTTGTTTACCCAACTTGGCTTGGTGCAGATGGGCCCATTAGTGTGGCTATCTGCCCCCAGGGTGCCCAAACCCTACTGCCCCATCTATTGGGGGTCCTGCCCCACCTTTTGGGGTGCCCCCCCCACCCCCAATGGCTGGGGGACACACCTCATGCAGGCCTCCCTGGGCCTCCTCCAAACGGCTGCGTGAGGTACACCCCACCTCCATTTGGGGTGAGGGGGGAGAGGGCCACCCCAAAAGGTGGGGCAGGACCCCCAATAGATGGGGCAGTAGGGTTTGGGCACCCTGGGGGCAGATAGCCACACTAATGTGGCCATCTGCACCAAGCAAAGTTGGGTAAACAAAAAGAAATATACAAAACCACAGGCTGCTTTTTAGGGGGGGCTGAGGGCCACCCTAAATTGGCAGCGCATGATGTACCGCAACGGGGGGTGGCCCTCAACCCCCCCCCACCCCAAATGGAGGGCCCCACCTCATGCAACCCTCCCTGGGGGCAGATATCTGCTCCTAGGAAGGGGCATCTGACCCCAGGGAGGGATGCATGAGGTGAGGCCTCCCCTATCTGCGCCCAGGGAGGGTTGCATGAGGTGGGGCCCTCCATTTGGGGTGGGGGGGGTTGAGGGCCACCCCCCGTTGCGGTACATCATTCGCTGCCAATTCAGGGTGGCCCTCAGCCCCCCCTAAAAAGCAGCCTGTGATTTTGTATATTTTTTTTTGTTTACCCAACTTGGCTTGGTGCAGATGGGCCCATTAGTGTGGCTATCTGCCCCCAGGGTGCCCAAACCCTACTGCCCCATCTATTGGGGGTCCTGCCCCACCTTTTGGGGTGCCCCCCCCCACCCCACCCCCAATGGCTGGGGGACACACCTCATGCAGGCCTCCCTGGGCCTCCTCCAAACGGCTGCGTGAGGTACACCCCACCTCCATTTGGGGTGAGGGGGGAGAGGGCCACCCCAAAAGGTAGGGCAGGACCCCCAATAGATGGGGCAGTAGGGTTTGGGCACCCTGGGGGCAGATAGCCACACTAATGTGGCCATCTGCACCAAGCAAAGTTGGGTAAACAAAAAAAAATATACAAAACCACAGGCTGCTTTTTAGGGGGGGCTGAGGTCCACCCTAAATTGGCAGCGCATGATGTACCGCAACGGGGGGTGGCCCTCAACCCCCCCCACCCCAAATGGAGGGCCCCACCTCATGCAACCCTCCCTGGGGGCAGATATCTGCTCCTAGGAAGGGGCATCTGACCCCAGGGAGGGATGCATGAGGTGAGGCCCCCCCTATCTGCGCCCAGGGAGGGTTGCATGAGGTGGGGCCCTCCATTTGGGGTGGGGGGGGGTTGAGGGCCACCCCCCGTTGCGGTACATCATGCGCTGCCAATTCAGGGTGGCCCTCAGCCCCCCCTAAAAAGCAGCCTGTGATTTTGTATATTTTTTTTTGTTTACCCAACTTGGCTTGGTGCAGATGGGCCCATTAGTGTGGCTATCTGCCCCCAGGGTGCCCAAACCCTACTGCCCCATCTATTGGGGGTCCTGTCCCACCTTTTGGGGTGCCCCCCCCCCACCCCACCCCCAATGGCTGGGGGACACACCTCATGCAGGCCTCCCTGGGCCTCCTCCAAACGGCTGTGTGAGGTACACCCCACCTCCATTTGGGGTGAGGGGGGAGAGGGCCACCCCAAAAGGTAGGGCAGGACCCCCAATAGATGGGGCAGTAGGATTTGGGCACCCTGGGGGCAGATAGCCACACTAATGTGGCCATCTGCACCAAGCAAAGTTGGGTAAACAAAAAAAAATATACAAAACCACAGGCTGCTTTTTAGGGGGGGCTGAGGGCCACCCTAAATTGGCAGCGCATGATGTACCGCAACGGGGGGTGGCCCTCAACCCCCCCCCACCCGAAATGGAGGGCCCCACCTCATGCAACCCTCCCTGGGGGCAGATATCTGCTCCTAGGAAGGGGCATCTGACCCTAGGGAGGGATGCATGAGGTGAGGCTCCCCCTATCTGCGCCCAGGGAGGGTTGCATGAGGTGGGGCCCTCCATTTGGGGTGGGGGGGGGTTGAGGGCCACCCCCCGTTGCGGTACATCAGGCGCTGCCAATTTAGGGTGGCCCTCAGCCCCCCCTAAAAAGCAGCCTGTGATTTTGTATATTTTTTTTTTTGTTTACCCAACTTGGCTTGGTGCAGATGGGCCCATTAGTGTGGCTATCTGCCCCCAGGGTGCCCAAACCTTACTGCCCCATCTATTGGGGGTCCTGCCCCACCTTTTGGGGTGCCCCCCCCGCCCCACCCCCAATGGCTGGGGGACACACCTCATGCAGGCCTCCCTGGGCCTCCTCCAAACGGCTGCGTGAGGTACACCCCACCTCCATTTGGGGTGAGGGGAGAGAGGGCCACCCCAAAAGGTGGGGCAGGACCCCCAATAGATGGGCCAGTAGGGTTTGGGCACCCTGGGGGCAGATAGCCACACTAATGGGCCCATCTGCAGCAAGCAAAGTTGGGTAAACAAAAAACAAAATGCAAAATCAGGCTGCTTTTTAGGGGGGGCTGGGGGCCACCCTAAATTGGCAGCGCCTGATGTACCGCAACGGGGGTGGCCCTCAACCCCCCCCACCCCAAATGGAGGGCCCCACCTCATGCAACCCTCCCTGGGGGCAGATATCTGCTCCTAGGAAGGGGCATCTGACCCCAGGGAGGGATGCATGAGGTGAGGCCCCCCCTATCTGCGCCCAGGGAGGGTTGCATGAGGTGGAGCCCTCCATTTGGGGTGGGGGGGGGGTTGAGGGCCACCCCCCGTTGCGGTACATCATGCGCTGCCAATTCAGGGTGGCCCTCAGCCCCCCCTAAAAAGCAGCCTGTGATTTTGTATATTTTTTTTTGTTTACCCAACTTGGCTTGGTGCAGATGGGCCCATTAGTGTGGCTATCTGCCCCCAGGGTGCCCAAACCCTACTGCCCCATCTATTGGGGGTCCTGTACCACCTTTTGGGGTGCCCCCCCCCACCCCACCCCCAATGGCTGGGGGACACACCTCATGCAGGCCTCCCTGGGCCTCCTCCAAACGGCTGCGTGAGGTACACCCCACCTCCATTTGGGGTGAGGGGGGAGAGGGCCACCCCAAAAGGTAGGGCAGGACCCCCAATAGATGGGGCAGTAGGGTTTGGGCACCCTGGGGGCAGATAGCCACACTAATGTGGCCATCTGCACCAAGCAAAGTTGGGTAAACAAAAAAAAATATACAAAACCACAGGCTGCTTTTTAGGGGGGGCTGAGGTCCACCCTAAATTGGCAGCGCATGATGTACCGCAACGGGGGGTGGCCCTCAACCCCCCCCCACCCCAAATGGAGGGCCCCACCTCATGCATCCCTCCCTGGGGGCAGATATCTGCTCCTAGGAAAGGGCATCTGACCCCAGGGAGGGATGCATGAGGTGAGGCCCCCCTATCTGCGCCCAGGGAGGGTTGCATGAGGTGGGGCCCTCCATTTGGGGTGGGGGGGGTTGAGGGCCACCCCCCGTTGCGGTACATCATGCGCTGCCAATTCAGGGTGGCCCTCAGCCCCCCCTAAAAAGCAGCCTGTGATTTTGTATATTTTTCTTTGTTTACCCAACTTGGCTTGGTGCAGATGGGCCCATTAGTGTGGCTATCTGCCCCCAGGGTGCCCAAGCCCTACTGCCCCATCTATTGGGGGTCCTGCCCCACCTTTTGGGGTGCCCCCCCCACCCCACCCCCAATGGCTGGGGGACACACCTCATGCAGGCCTCCCTGGGCCTCCTCCAAACGGCTGCGTGAGGTACACCCCACCTCCATTTGGGGTGAGGGGGAGAGGGCCACCCCAAAAGGTGGGGCAGGACCCCCAATAGATGGGCCAGTAGGGTTTGGGCACCCTGGGGGCAGATAGCCACACTAATGGGCCCATCTGCAGCAAGCAAAGTTGGGTAAACAAAAAACAAAATGCAAAATCACAGGCTGCTTTTTAGGGGGGGCTGGGGGCCACCCTAAATTGGCAGCGCCTGATGTACCGCAACGGGGGGTGGCCCTCAACCCCCCCCACCCCAAATGGAGGGCCCCACCTCATGCAACCCTCCCTGGGGGCAGATAGGGGGGGCACCACCTCATGCATCCCTCCCTGGGGTCAGATGCCCCTTCCTAGGAGCAGATATCTGCCCCCAGGGAGGGTTGCATGAGGTGGGGCCCTCCATTTGGGGTGGGGGGGGTTGAGGGCCACCCCCTGTTGCGGTACATCAGGCGCTGCCAATTTAGGGTGGCCCTCAGCCCCCCCTAAAAAGCAGCCTGTGATTTTGTATATTTTTTTTTGTTTACCCAACTTGGCTTGGTGCAGATGGGCCCATTAGTGTGGCTATCTGCCCCCAGGGTGCCCAAACCTTACTGCCCCATCTATTGGGGGTCCTGCCCCACCTTTTGGGGTGCCCCCCGCCCCACCCCCAATGGCTGGGGGACACACCTCATGCAGGCCTCCCTGGGCCTCCTCCAAACGGCTGCGTGAGGTACACCCCACCTCCATTTGGGGTGAGGGGGGAGAGGGCCACCCCAAAAGGTGGGGCAGGACCCCCAATAGATGGGCCAGTAGGGTTTGGGCACCCTGGGGGCAGATAGCCACACTAATGGGCCCATCTGCACCAAGCAAAGTTGGGTAAACAAAAAACAAAATGCTAAATCACAGGCTGCTTTTTAGGGGGGGCTGGGGGCCACCCTAAATTGGCAGCGCCTGATGTACCGCAACGGGGGGTGGCCCTCAACCCCCCCCCCCACCCCAAATGGAGGGCCCCACCTCATGCAACCCTCCCTGGGGGCAGATATCTGCTCCTAGGAAGGGGCATCTGACCCCAGGGAGGGATGCATGAGGTGGTGCCCCCCTATCTGCCCCCAGGGAGGGTTGCAAGAGGTGGGGCCCTCCATTTGGGGTGGGGGGGGTTGAGGGCCACCCCCCGTTGCGGTACATCATGCGCTGCCAATTTAGGGTGGCCCTCAGCCCCCCCTAAAAAGCAGCCTGTGATTTTGTATATTTTTTTTTGTTTACCCAACTTGGCTTGGTGCAGATGGGCCCATTAGTGTGGCTATCTGCCCCCAGGGTGCCCAAACCTTACTGACCCATCTATTGGGGGTCCTGCCCCACCTTTTGGGGTGCCCCCCCCCACCCCACCCCCAATGGCTGGGGGACACACCTCATGCAGGCCTCCCTGGGCCTCCTCCAAACGGCTGCGTGAGGTACACCCCACCTCCATTTGGGGTGAGGGGGGAGAGGGCCACCCCAAAAGGTGGGGCAGGACCCCCAATAGATGGGGCAGTAAGGTTTGGGCACCCTGGGGGCAGATAGCCACACTAATGTGGCCATCTGCACCAAGCCAAGTTGGGTAAACAAAAAACAAAATGCAAAATCACAGGCTGCTTTTTAGGGGGGGCTGAGGGCCACCCTAAATTGGCAGCGCCTGATGTACCGCAACGGGGGGTGACCCTCAACCCCCCCACCCCAAATGGAGGGCCCCACCTCATGCAACCCTCCCTGGGGGCAGATAGGGGGGGGGCACCTCATGCAACCCTCCCTGGGGTCAGATGCCCCTTCCTAGGAGCAGATATCTGCCCCCAGGGAGGGTTACAAGGGGTGCCCCCTTTCTACTTCGGTTGGGGGGGGCACCCTCCCATGGGGGGACACCCCCCTTTCATTCAGTAAAAAAATCCATGGTGGCTAGTGGCCCCCACCCCTTCCCCCACCCCTGTTTCCCATCATTTCAATTTTTTTTTTTTCATTTTACATTCCCTTGGGGCAGATGGTCAGCCATCTGCCCCAGGGTTCACATGCACGTGCCCCCATGCTTTGGGGTCGGGAGGGGGGAGAGGGCTGCTGACTTGAAGCAGCCCCCTTCCCCCCCACCTCACAAAGAGATCCATGGTAGTCTAGTGGGTTGCTGGTCACGGATCGAGCGCTCTGCGCCGATCCGTGACCAGCAATGCCTCATATGTGGTGTCCTTGGAAAGGGGAGAAAGTCCCCTTTCCAGGGACACCATTTTCTGTTCAATCCCTGGTGGCCTAGTGGGCCCCAGGACCCCAAACCCCCTCCCACCTCCCCCCATCCCTCAGATTATTATTATTTTTTTTTATATATTTCCCTGGGGGCAGATGGCCAGCCATCTGCCCCCAGGGTACATTTTCATGTGTCCCCATGCTTTGGGGGCCGGGGGGGGGGAAGAGGGCTGCTTACCTGAAGCAGCCCCCCTCCCCCCCAACTCACAAACAGATCCATGGTGGTTCAGTGGGTTGCTGGTCACGGATCAGCGCTCTGCGCTGATCCCTGACCAGCAATGCGGCATATGAGTGGTGTCCCTGGAAAGGGGAGAAAGTCCCCTTTCCAGGGACACCACTTTTAGCTCAATCCCTGGTGGCCCAGTGGGCCCCAGGGCCCAAAACCCCCTCCCACCGCCCTCCTTCCCTCGATTTTTTTTTTCCCCCCCACCCCTGGGGGCAGTGATCATCTGCCCCCAGGGGTCCCTGGCGCTGTGGCCCCATGCTTTGGGGCCACGGGGGAAGGGGGCCGCTTACCTAGTAAGCAGCCCCCCCTCCCCCACGCGTCACCAAAGGATCTGCTTTGATCCGTGACGTTGCTGCCCGCGGATCGAGGCGCCCTGCGCCCAATCCGCGGGCAGCAAAGCCACACAATGGGTACCGTTGGAAAGGGGAGAATCTCCCCTTTCCAACGGTACCCGCCTCGATCTCCGGCTTGAAATACAGCCGGAGATCGAGGCGGAAGAAGAAGGGGACTCACCTTCTCTCTCCAACGCAGCAGCCGAAAATGGCTGCTGCGTTGGAAATACTTTCCGTTTCACGCCGACGTGCGTAACGCACGTCGGCGTGAAACTGAAGGAAATCCAACCCCCGGGCAGTGAGGGGGGACCTCCCCCTCACATAGCCCGGGGGTTGGATTACAGTTTTAAGCGATCCCTGCTTTGCAGGGATCGCTCAAAACAAGGTGCCAAAAAGGACGAGCTATCTCGTCCTTGGCACTGCGTGTGCACTTCCAAGGACGAGATACCTCGTCCTTGGCACTTAAAGGGTTAATATGGACCCACTTGTCTTCCCCTTCCGCCAGACTACCTTTGGGGATGTGGATCTTATAGGCTCCAGGGGAGATTTTGTCTATTATTTCAAACGGTCCCTTCCACGTAGGCAAAAATTTTCGCTGTTTGGCCTGGTTTCTTTGGAAATTGTATAGATAAACCCGGTCCCCCACAGTATATTCCTTCCTGGTGGTCTTCAGGTCGTAGTGGGTTTTCATGCTATCAGCTGATCTTTCTAGATTCCGCTGAGCATAGGCAAAAGCATGCTGAAGGTGTTTCCTTAAATTCTCCACATACTCATGAGTTGTGGAGGCATTTATCAGTGTCTGCTCTTGGGTCCTGTAGAGCAAATGCTGGGGAAGCACCATCTTGCGTCTGGTCATCAACTCAAATGGTGACATTTTAGTAGCAGATGAAGGGGTAGATCTGATGGCCATTAGGACCAGAGGTAATCGGATATCCCAACTTGGCCCAGAATCTGCCACAAACTTTTTTAAGATGCTCACAATGGTTCGGTTGTATCTCTCTACTGCTCCAGAAGAAGCTGGCCTGTAAGCAATGTGTAGCTTCCTTCTAACCCCCAGTATCTCCCACATCTTTGTCATTACCTCGCTGGTGAAATGGCTACCTCTGTCTGACTCAATCCTTTGAGGTAGACCAAAACGGGAAAAGATGTGGTTAATCATCAGGGCAGCTGCTGTTTCTGCCTTGCAATTGGGGGCCGGGAGACATTCCACCCACTTGGTAAACAAGCATGTAACGGTCAACATGTACTTGTTTCCTCTAGACGAGCGAATTACAGGGCCTACAAAGTCGATTTGCAAATCTGACCATGGCAGTGTCATCCCCCTCTTTTGGAGAGGCGCACGGTGTGTGAGGGTTGATGGCTGAAACTGTGCACACACAAGACACCCCTTCAAGTATTGGTTGAGGTCCTGCCCCATGTGTGGCCAGTATGCAATCTCTCTTAAGATCTCAAGTGTTGTGTGAAACCCCCTATGACCGGCGGTGTTCGCATCATGGGCGTGACTTAACATCAGGTTTCGGAATGAGGTAGGAACCACCCACTGATCATGGCCAGCTTGGGATTTCCTTACCAACAAACCGTCTTGGATTCAGAACCTTTTTGGACATTTCATCAACACTCTTAGGTCCTCTTTTCCAATGTAATCGGTATCCGTCAGAGGAAAGTTCTCAGGGTCCTCAATGTGTTGGTAAAACTTACCAATTATTGGATCCCCCTTCTGAGCTGTAATCAAATCAGCATCAGGGGTCTCCTTACTCCATTGTGCAGTTGAAATATCATTGTGAGCGTTTGTCTGGGACCTAGTGATAGCAGTGACCTGGATTTCCCCCAACAGGGACTCTATTTCTATTAGATCCCCTTGGATGGCCCCGGTATTGGCCAGCTGATCAGCTAAGTCATTTCCAGTTTTGTCTGGTCCCTCTACTTTGGAATGACCCTTGATCTTGTTCCAGTAGATGGTCATCCCATTCGATGTGACCAGATCATCAATATTTTGGATTAGCTTCCCATGTTTCAGGGGTTGTTTCAGGGGTTTGTTATTAGCACATAACATGCCTCTGGTTTTCCATTGACCAGGTGCTCCACGAACCCGTTCCGTACATAATCCGAATCTGTGATTATGACCAGTTCGTGGAGTTGATGTTGGACAGCAGTGAGGATGGCCTGCTGTACAGCCATCAATTCTGCCACCTGACTACTTCGGGGACCAATTTTGTATCCAGCGGAGGGTTCTGGAAACTCCTTCACCCATGCATTCCCTGCGCCGGCCACCAGTTCTTTCTCCCCGTTGTTGTCAACATGGTAAAAGCATCCATCCACATAGACAGTGGGCATTCCCTCACACTTGTCTTCTTCAAAGACTTTGTGTGGGGAATTAAGGTATGCCTCCATGTTGTCCTTGATTTTTAGACTTTCGTCCTCGAGACAGTTTTCTCTGGCACAATCATGCAAGTCAGCCAGACCTTGCGCGAGGGGACTCTTCTTGTTTTGGCCATATCTGACCTCTACAGGAAAGGCTTGCATTGACAGAATCCAGGAAGTAATTCGTGAATTACTCACATTTCCGGCCCGGATACTGTCACTTTGGAGGTATTGCAGAGCCTGGTGTGGAGTCTCCACTATGATGTGTTCCCCCTGGATGAACGGGCGGTAATTCTTCAATGCCCACACCGTTGCCAGGAGTGCCTTCTCACAATCGTTGAATTTTTCCTCCACAGAGGATAAAGTTTTGCTTGCATAGGAGATTACTTTATTGACCTTGTCATGCTTTTGGTATAATATTGCCGTCAAGCACGTATTAGAGAACCCTGTCTCCAGGAAGAACTCCTTGTTTCTGACAGAGTAAGCTAGGCAAGGCGCTTGTGAGAGGCTTCTCTTGAGTTGCCTTACTGCCTCGGATTGTTCTGGACCCCATTCCCACTTGACCCCCCCCTTCAAGAGATGAATCAGGGGTCTAGTGATCTCTGCGTAGCCTTCAATGAACTTTCTGCTGTAATTAGTCAGTCCAAGGAGGCTCCTTAGTTCCCGCAGAGTTGTGGGATCCTTCAGTTTCTGAAGTGCTTCCACTTTCTTTTCTTGGGGATAGAGACCCTGAGGAGTAATCTCATGCCCCAAGAAATTAACACGGGTTCTACACCACTGTGCTTTCTGAAAGGAAAGTTTTGCTCCGGCGGCTCTCAACTGTGTCAGAACATAACGGATCTCCGCTATGTGTTCCTCCACAGATGAACTTTTGATGAGGACATCATCTACATAAGCCAGGGTACCCCTCGCACCCAGGTCGGGCATGGCCTTATGTAGGAAAATGTTGACTTCATTGCCGGAGTTGAGGTATCCGAAGGGAGTCCGGGTCCATGTGTACTGCTGGCCCCCAAAGGTAAAAGCCAGTTTGTATTAGTCCTCCCTACTGACAGGCACAGTCCAGTATCCATTGGTCAGGTCTATTGCTGTGAATACCTGTGACCCCTGAATCTGGGCCAGCCCTTGGTCAATGTAGGGCAGAGGCCATCGGGAAGTATGGACCCGTTTGTTGAGCTCCCTAAGGTCGCACAGAGTCTCCACTGGCTGTTTGGCTTCAATATTCCCAGCACCAGATTATTGAAGGTGCTGTGTACTAGACGGATTATTCCCCAGGACTCAAGGTTCTTAATTATTTCAGTAAGGGACTCCATGGATGTGAGAGGCAAGCAATATTGCTTCACAAACACTGGAGTCATGCCAGGGTCCGTGGGAATTGTTGTTGTGTGGATGTTGGTGCGACCACAGTCATATGAGTCTACCGCAAAGAGATCTTGGAAATCCAAGAAAACTTGTTTCAACTTTTGCTTCTGTTCCATAGTCACGCAGGCATCAGCTAGGTTGACTCTCTCTTCCACCATCTGCCAGAAGCCTGGAAAGACTTCTGGTATTGCTATCTCAGCGGCCTCCTCCAGCTGGGTGGAGAAGTCCCTGGTCAGAGTGCTGATTTGGACCGGAGGCTTCAGGTGGGAAAGGCAGCCCTCATGGACCTGGAAAATCACCTCATCCCTCCTGAAGTCACAAGTCACATCTTCCTTACCATAAGGGCAAGAAGTGTACACCAGGAACTTCCCCCCATGCCGGGTGAAAATCCTGTCTGGTGTTGTATTGTCCTCACTGTCACTGTCAAAACAGTCCTTGGGGATTGGTCCTAACAGTTCATTTCCTAAATCAATGGAGAAATGTCGGTCATCAACCGCCATTCCAATAATGGTGCCTGCGGCTAGAGTAATACTCTTTAAGTCGCTGTTATCCACCTCTATTGGAATGGTGTCATGTTCTATGTTGACTAATGGTGTTGGGATTACCCCTAACCCTTGCTGTTGGAGAGAAGCATTTAGATGAATATAAGCATCAGGGTTTTTCAATTTTTGTCCTCTTTTAACTTTCACTTCCAGGGAGAATTGTCGGGTCCTTTCTGGGATGGTGACTTCCTCTTTAATCTGAATTTCAACTGCATAAGGTAGCAATTGAGCTGACCTAAATGCTTTTCTGGATCATCAAAGCCCATTGGATTATCCGCTAATCGGGACCAAGCTTTGAAGTTTATTGGGTCCAAACTAATGGCAAAGCGATTGAGAATGTCACTGCCTAAGTAAAAGGCGGCTGTGACGTCTCGCACGACCCAACAATTATGGACTATGCTCTTGCTGCCAATGGAGATTTTGAGCATACACCTGCTTGGCAGGAGATGTTTGGAATTAGGTGCTTCCAGGTCCATTTCCCATTTGTCTATCAGTTTGAATATGCGAATGGCTGGATCTTTTGGGAGTTGGCGGAACATGGCTTCGCTGATGAAGCTCTTACCGTTGTTCACACACACACGAGCGAGAACAGAGTCCTTCCCATCATTTAACTGAACAGGGATGAACAACTGCTCTCCAATTTGCTGAATATCAGCCAGGCTCTGAGCTGATTTCACATCTTTCTGGACTATAGGAGTGGGAGTGTCTGAATTTGGATTGGTAAAGAATTTCAGAGTGTTTCCTTGCAGTGTGGAATACCACCTTAAACTGGAAGGAAGGTTGATTTTCAGAAATAGAGAGGACCCCCCCATCACCAGTCTGTTGTCCTACTGCTATTACTGTCACGTCTGGAATTTGGTTGTTCTGGAAGTGAAATTCTACTTGGTCAGATTTTTGTTCAACCATGTGGCAGGTGCCATTTAAACTAACATGGTTGACACACAATTTTATTGGTCGGCTAGTCTGGGTCCAGAGGACCTTGTTTACACAATCTATTAGGGGTGACAACCTTCTCAGGAGGTCGTTCCCTAGTAAACAAGGGGTGCCCTCTGGAGTCACTACTATGACCGGGTGTTTCACCTTGTGTCGCCCAATTTTGATGTCCAAATCTGCAGTCCCCTCAACAGGAATTTCCTTCCCGTCAAAGTTCTGCAGTTGTCCAGGAAGAGAGGTGAGAGGAATACGGTAATTCTCCCCCTTCCTGCATTTAGTTCATCAAAGGCCCTTTTGGACAGAAGGGTAGCTTGGGATCCAGTGTCCACCAGTGCCAAAATTGTACCCTACCCCTGCACTTGTACCGGGGCATAGTATCTTCCCTCCTTCTCCTCAAGGGGGCACAGATAATGCACATTTTTGGACAACTGGTGGGCTAATTTTCTGGTTTTGGACATTGCTAGCGAAGAGATTTGGGCAGAATTCTGTGGAGAGCCTGGGGAATCTGAGAGAAAAAGTTGGCAACTGGAAATGGTTTCGGGTTCTGGGCCGCCCCCCCCCTTTTTGGAGGCAGTCATCAGGATGGGTTTGACCCATGGGATTTTGGTATTGTTGGTTCTGGGATAGAATGATGGGCGGCGACAGCTCAATCCCAACATCTACCCAGTCTGTTGATTCGGTTTTAGGTTCCCCTGGTTCCGGTTCTGGGACGCCCCTGCCTTTTGGGAGGCAGTCACCAGGATGGGTTTGAATCAGGGGTTTTTGGTTTTGTTTGTTCTGGGATAGAATGATGGGCAGCGACAGCTCAATCCCCACATCTACCCAGTCTGGATTGGAATCTCTTGGGACCCATTTTTCCTTGGGAGGAGTTCCCCCATCTCTGAAGGAGAAGATCCTATTCCCAGGATCTTCCGAGGATCCCTCTCCCTCAAATTGGAAGACCTGGAGCTCCTCCACAAAGTGGGTCTGTTTGGGTCTTTTGTTTCTCCTACCTCCTCTCTGCTCTTTGGGTGGCAGACTTTCAGGGGTAGGAGATTTTGTTTCCGGTTCCTGGTTTTCCAGGGGCTGTTTACAAGTTGGGAAGGAAGCTTCCTCCAAGGCTTTACACCCCCCATCCCCTTGTGCCTCCTCCCTGGGAACCGATGGGTTATCGGGGTGCTGCCCCCATCATTGTTCTGGAGCACCAGGCCCAGAGTTTGGGGCATTATTCTGTGGTGGCATGCTCATCTGAGGGTTCTGTTGAGCCCTCAGTATGTGACCCAGATCCCGTGCCATATTTTGGACCTGGCGCTCAAGTTGTGAAATCCACTCAGGCTGATACGGGGCTCTATTTTCTCCGCTGGGCTGATCCCGGGAAGGGTAGCTATCCCTTCTCTGGTAATACCCAGAATTGGGAAGATTTGGGTATCCCTCCACCCTTGGCCTCCCCTCTCCCGGATTAGGTGGTCTGGGCTCAGGGAATTGGGGAAAGAAGGATGGATGGTTTTGGGGTTGGAAATTGGGTGGATAGCTGGGAAAAAAGTTCTGCCCAGTGTTTGGGGAGTTTCTGCCCTCCTGTGGGAAGTTAGGAGGGAAGTTCCCTGGGTCAGGTGCTTGGCTGGATCCCCCCCTTGGGCTGGGGGAGTCCACACATAACCCAGGATTGGTCTGTTTCCCTTGTAGCAGGGACTTACATAGTCAGGGGAGCGGGGGACCCCATTTGTGGGACTAACTCCTCGACTCCCTGTCTGTGACTGGCCAGAGGGCCTTCTGGGCTGTGAATTATTTGGCGCAGGCAGGTTTTCAGGCCCCCCCCATCTCCAAATCTAAAACGGGGGCAACCTTTACCTCTGCCACCTTGGCAGCAGCAGGCGTGCTGTTGGTTTTGGGGTTTTTCTGCGCATTACTTTTATTTTCGATGGGCTTCTGCACCTCATAGATCCGGGTGGCTTGCTCAATGACCCAGTCTAAAGATCTTTTCTCGTGAAAATCTCTCACGAGCTGGGTCATTATGTACTTGGGAAGAGCATGGAAAAATGTGTTGATGAATTCTCTGCTGTCCGTGCACACCCTTCTGGTGGTCTGCACAAAGGCACGCTTCAATTCTTGCATGAATTCTTGTGGGGCCTGATCCTCTCCACATTGCAAATTGTAGGCCGCCTTGCAAGCCTCTTGGGGATTTCTATGTACAGAAAAATGTTTCAAGATGGCCGCCCTATATGTGGACCATCTTGAATGGTTTTGGTCCTCCAGCCCCGCAAAGAAACTGGAGTATTCAGGGGAGAATGTCCATTTGACGTACTGGATGCAGCTACTGCTGTCCTTCAAATGGAAAGTCTCCATCATTTGCTCATAGAGCTCCAAGTGTTCCCAAACAGAATCCTTGGCGTTCTTATGATAAGGCGTGATAACACTCCTGATTGCCCTAATCTGTTTTAAGGGGTCCTTAAGCAAGGCCCGTTTCACCTTATTGGCCTTTTTGGTTCGGGTAACCCTGGTCCATTCATCCTCTGATTCAGAAGCACTGCTCCCAGAGGTGCCCGTCTGATCTTCCAGGTTTTCCCGGATTCTGCGAGCCTGGGAATAGCTGGCAGAATGTGGGGACCTGGTCTCCTGTGTCCTGTGACGCTCAGAGGAGTCTTCAGATCCCTCCTTGCTACCAGGATTTGATGGGTACCCCCCCAGTGACCTAACTGGGCAGAGGTTTTTAGGATGCCCATAGGGGGCCTGATTTCCTGGGGTTCCCCACTAAATTGCACTGTACTTAGGTGCCCATACCCAGGTGCCCACCCATCCATTCCTGGGTGATACTGGCCCATGAGCCCCACACTTTTGGCTGGATAGTAATCTGCCATTCCTGTGGCCCTGTGCTCATGCGCGCCAGGGGACATGGGGGTGGCAGAGTCCAGGGACTGAGAGAGATGAAGGCCTCTGGTAGTAGGGCTTCTGCGGTTATGCTCAGGTGTTTCCCTTTCCCAGCGAACTTCATCTCTGTCAGCCCCTGCTCCCTGTTGCAATGCAAGAGCCTGCGCTTTCAGTTCCTCAGTTAAGGCCTTACTAGACTCTATCAGTCTCTCCTGCATGGCTACCTGTTGCTGGAGCCTATCATTATGCTGACAGAGAGCCTAATTTTCTCTCTGTGCCTCCTGATTGGTCCTGGAGTACTGGGCCAGTCTCTGCTGCAGGAGGGTTACTTCCTCAGTTCCATCTCTACTGGCCTGCTCCTTTCTTGCCAGAGCCTCCTCCACCCTGCTGGTGTGATCTAGCAAGCCCTGATGCTCTTTTTGGAGGTCACCCAGTCCCTGGAGGGCCAAGTGGTTTTCTTCAACTTTTCTTTTTAAATGGCAGACTTCCTGGCCTAAGGTATCCTTTTCCTGACCAAGAGCCTGCATTTGTGACGCCAGGTCGTCCCTCTGCCTTTGAAAGGCACCAGCTTTCTGGCGTTCTTCATCAAACTCTGCCTGGGTATCCAGGTCTTTCAAAATCAATTTATTGCTTTCCTCTTTCTCTCTGTCTAGTTGGATTTGCAGGGTGGCTACCTGCTCTGTGCATGCCCTGTTGAAATTGATCTGTTGCTCCAGCTTTTTCTGGCACTGCAGTAAGGAGTCCAAACTGTCTTGGCGCTCCTTCTGCAAAGCCAGAATTCTGGTATCCTGGTCAGCCTTTTCCTGTTGCAGGATATCCATATCCTCCTTTATTTTAATTATGTACTGTCTACTTTCATTTTCTGACTCCTGGCTCCTGTGCAGCCTCTGCTCAGAAGAGTCCAGGTCAGATTGGGCCTTCTCTAATGCCATCAGTTGCCTATTTGCCAGATCTTGGCCTTCAGCACATTTGTCCTGCATGGCTCCCATATATAGATACAAATATGCTGCTATCCTGGTAATCTTATTGTGTTCATCTTTGGCCTTAGGAGTCATATATAGTTCACCCAGGGCCACATGTAAGGGACCCTGATCTCTCCAGTTATCTGACCCAGTTGCAGTGACCTGTTGTGTGATCGCCTGCAACCATACATTTTGGTCCTGTTCAGACCATTCGCCTCTCACAAACAGTTTATGTAAGAGGTGCTCCCTAGCTATCTTCATATCTACCAAGGTCGTCATTCTGGAACTTGATTTCCTTCCTGACTTACAGAAGTTTGTATTTCATTTTGCAAAACAAAACGTTTCCTTAGAGCGTTCCTTTGAGGAGTGCTTTACAGCGTAACACAGCGTGGTGATCTAACCGGATGTGTGTATCCGGTCAGTTGGCACACTGTATTAAGCTGCACAAGTGGTAAATCTAACCCAGAATATCCCGGCTCCGAGCCCCCACTCTGTAAGTGACTCCGATCAAGCAATCCCACTAATTCAGTGCCTTGTCTGGGATGCCCAAGGGAAGCCCTTATTTATGTATTTTTATGGCAAGTTATAATCTGGATTGGTTAACACCCCTCTCCTGGAATCCCCCTTGACCCCACTGAGCCAAGAAGTAGGCTTGTTTTGCAAATTTAAAAGGTTTATTTGAAATATTAAACAATATATATATATCACACTTCTATAAATAAATTGATAATGGATAGTACACTTGTGACTATGAGCAGTAATCAGCAAGAGGTAATCCTACCGTAGCACAGTTCTTGGTTACTTATGAATAGGAACAGAAGAATAAGGTGGGAAAGAATGCTTTATATGGTTCAAGGAAACGCAATGATGAATGAAATGCAGTACAGAAAATAACTTAATATGGCTTCAACAAAAGACAATGTAATCACTTTTCCTTGACAATTCACTCCCCCCCTTTATGCAATATAAGGAGATGGAAAGAAGAGCACACAGTTCTCAGGAATGCAATCAAATAGAATACGAAATTCAGATCCCCCCCAGCAAGCTTAGAGGAAAGCAGGTAGAAGTTTGAAACACAGGCCCAAAATGCTTTGAATGTGGTGGCAATGAAGTGAAATGATGCTAAAACTGATTTTAATTCCCTGTAGAGGTTCAGGGTGAGTGATAGCTAGTTGGTATTAGTTCAGGCTCACTTTAGCAATGCTCTATGAGTAATTAGCAGGTTAAGAAACGAATTTCAAGGATGAAAGCAAAGGCAAATATTTTCACACGTGGCTGGAATGATTGCAAATGTCAAATCGCGGCAAATTTAATCGCATGCGTCGAGGGTAATTACAGAGGCCCTATAAGGAGTAGCAAGTCGGTTCTAGGTTCGTTGGAAAGCCTTGAATCTTAAATTTTGCTCTTAGCACAAACGGTTCCGGAGATACGGACGATTTTGTGAAGGTAGTTTTTTGGATTTGAAATTTAAAAGTTCAAAATGACAGGTGACAGTTTTCAGCTTTAAAAAGGACAGAATGACACACGATTCCCATGAGGTAGTTCTAAATAGGTTAAAATAGTTTTAATTAGATTATTTTACACTAAGAGATTGGTTTTGGCACAGTGCTAGCTGGGTACTCACACTAGATTTTGGACAGGAATGGGCCTCGTCACGGATCTGGTCAACAGGTTGAACGGGACTTCTGGCGGTTCTGCTCACAGCGTCTCGTCTCTGGTTCTCTCTGGTTCCGGATACAGCACTGCTTTCTGGATACTACTACAGGTTCTTGCAAAAGTTCTTGGCAAAGAATTCAAACAGCTCGCCCGGCTGTTGAATAGTTTGGTTGGTTTTGAGGCCTGCTGAAGAGGATTCAGCTTGTGGATTCAGGCCTCTCTGCTACAAATTCTGGAGTTAATTTCTGGTCTCTGGAAATTGATGGATTTGAAGTCTGGATCTCTGGATGTGAAGTCTGAAGTCTCCCGGCAAAGCGTCCCGCAAGAAAGTGGAAAGTGAATGTCCCTCTACCTGGGTTTCAATGCTCCTTTTATGTGTTTTGAAAATGGGTGTGTGCCTGGGCCAAGCTAAGCCTGCCCCTCTCACTTGTCATTGGCCAAGCTTTCCTCTCTCCCTTGATTGGGGAGCTGGGTTGTGTGTCATCTTTATGGCTTACAGAAAGGCACTCCCCTTGTCAATGTGCACACAAATCTATTTCCGATCCAAATACATATTTCCTAGATACACAATTTGTTGAAATTACATGTACATATTACAGATTCCTTATGGTCCATGCTTGTCCGACTCTGATCTTCCTGGGGGCTTGCATTAAAAAATGACAACTTAATTTCATTTTTAATTGGTTTACCAATGTTAAATCTGTATCAAAAATTACACCAATGTACACCCTCCTTCTACACAAATTCCAGCTATTTACTAGGTTTCTAGCATAAACCGGTGTCTGTAATATAAATAAATAGTGGGGTTTGGTCCTAGAACACCGTAGAAATTGGAGTTTGGACTCAAATTGTGAGGGCATTTTTCATACTAAGAATCTCAAAGTTGTACATTCCTGTCATTTGGTTGCACTAAGTTATCAATGTTTCTATAAAATATATATTTGCTGCAATAGGAATCCACACTCAAGTCTGGCCCGCCCCTTGAAGCTGGGTGGGTCAGGGATCACATGTCTCTGCTCCCATGTAGAGCTCTGTTTACAGTCAACATTAAAAATTAACATACCCCATTCAACTGAAAGGGGCTATTGTCTCTCTCCTCCAGGCTGAAGGGGAAACCCCCTCCCTCTCACTCAGAAGGGCCATGTGATATCCTGTCTCTGGGGTGTTAAGAGTTCTCAGCCTCTTGGCCTCTGGGAACAGCAGGTGGCTAAGATTTTTAATTAACCAACAGGCTTTGAAGTCCCAGTTAGGCTGGATCCTCTTGCACTCCTGAGATACAGTCCTACTGTCATAGTTTAGACACCTAGCGCTGGTTTGTGGACAAAGCTGGTACTGCACCCATTTTTGGGATCTGTCTTGAATTAATGCATTTCAATAGAGTGGTCTTTTGCTTGATAGTATACGACCCTTGCTTAACATTGTTTTGATGGCATCCTTACAGTAGAGTGGTGATGTGGAACCCCCCCACAAGAAGGTTGTATCTTTAGAGTGGTCTGGTGCCCATGATTTTAGCAACTTTTTGACATGAAAAAAAACAGATTTTGAACAGAACCACCTTTCTTTGCACTGGTGGGTGGCAGATTAGGTGACCATTTTGGTGTGCGCAAACTGCGCAGTTCTCCTGGATTCTGGCGTGAATGTGGGCGGCGACAGCTCATCCCCACATCCACCCAGTCTATTGATTTAGTTTGTTCTGGGATAGAATAATGGGCGGCGACAGCTCATCCCCACATCTACCCAGTCTATTGATTCAACATGGGTCAAAACCCTTGACATACCGCACACTTGGGACTGTTTCTGCAACCCTACTGTCCCCTGCCTCCCTGCACTTACTTAGAACCAGCCACCCTGGCGGCACTTGCTTGAGCTTTGATTATGGCACTCTCCGTTTCCCTCCCCCTGGCACTTCTCCTCTCCCTTCCCCCTGCACTTGCACGATCTGAATGACATAAGGCCTATTAAGATCATTTGTTTTGTCCTTCCTTTGTCTCCCCTTCCTTGTCTTGTCACGCCTAGAAACACATGTGTAGAGGCGCTTTATAACTGACTTATCATATCATAGTGAACCTTTAGTTTTCTTACTATAATAGTTAATAAGGAAGAGTTATGTTGAACAGTGTCCTTTATGTTGTCGTACAATCTAACAATGGATTGATGCACAAGATGCAAGGCCGAGATGGAAGAAGGGCCCAATGTATCAAAGGGATGGGGAGCAGTAAAACGTAGCCCTTCTTTAGAGTTAATAGGTGTATTAGATAGGTTGTCTGCATTGTGTGTGTGCGTGACCGAGTTGGAAATGACCATAGTTGTTAAGGAAGGTGAGTTGATGGTGGGATATCCTCGTTAGCCCTTGATGAAAAAGAGCCCTTGTGTAACTGGTGACACATTCTTATAAAGGATTTGTCCAATACGATGGAATCAGTTTGGTTCAGACCGACTGTGGGAGGTAGCATAAGATGGCACAATTAATACATTTTAACTTGATTTGTAGAACCGTGTTTCAGAGCCCCCGGGTTAGTATTGCACGGGTATGGTATCCTTGGAACTGTAGGGAACATGGTCCAAAACATTGTTGTTTTGAGAGACTTACCTGTTCTGACTTGAGTGTCGTGTAGACCGATGAGACCTCCGTCCCCAAGTGACGTACAGGGAAACTAAAGAAACCCGATGTACGACCTTTGAGGCCACAGGTGGGAGATGACTTCCCAGATCCACGGAACCTCTGGAACACCGATGCTGCTGTCAAAAAGGAACAAGGTTAAGTACCAGGCAACTACAATACATATACAGTAAACCAAGGATCTAAAAGGTCTTACCTATCGGGTGTTAGGAAAACCCAGGAAACCTAGTAGAGGTTCGAGACTCTGATGATGCGGCAGTCCCTGAAGTAGTATGACCGCAAGAAAGCGTGGATGTAGGTAAAAGCCACCTGTGGGAATGAAGGCGTGACTTGAATCCCCAGAAGGGAAATGGCGTAGGAGTTCAGTGAAGTACCAAGGATGATCCAAAGACAAGTCAGGAAGTAGTCCAAAGTCCGGCAACAGGTAAACAGTTCCAAGCAAAGGTACAAGGGGTATCCGAAGGAGTCCGAGGTAGAGTTCCGTGATCAAAGGCAACAGTGGAGCAATGCGTAACGCCAAACAGAGTCTGAAGACAGCTGAGAAGCAATGAGTGTTCTGTCTCTCAGATCTTTATACTGTGCGTCTCTGGGTCATGTGACGTCTCTGGGTCACGTGACATCCACCAAGGTCACGTGAGGAACGCCACTCTGGATCACGTGATGGACGTGGAGACGTAACACCGCCCCTTCTGCTGTACGTTCTCCAAGGCAATTGCCAATGCAGAAAGGGTTGCAATCGAGCCCGTACACCATAGCTGGTACGGAGTTTCCGGTCCTTTGTGTTCACCGAATCACCTGAGCCTCGAACCGTGGGAGGAGATGTTGGGGAAATGTGAGCAGTGTTCTGGTGTGTAGCGGACTGGTGCGCAGAGGATCGCCTAACATAGCCCCTCCCCAACGGCCCACGACCCCGTGGGCAGGACGGATGATCCCTATGGAAGCGGGCCACCAACCGAGGGGCGTCTAGATCCAAGGTGGAAACCCAAGAACGCTCCTCCGGGCCGTAACCCTTCCAATCCACTAGATACTGGAGCCTACCCCATAACCATCGGGACCCCAAAATGGCCGACACCTCAAAGACATCAGGAGAGGCTAGGGACACCGGCGCAACAGGGGTACGGAGACGGACAGAGTCGGGACAAGGCTTGAGGAGGGAGACATGAAATACAGGATGGATACGCCAAGAACTAGGAAGCACTAGACGAAACGCCACTGGGTTAACAACCTGAGAAATCACATACGGGCCGACAAAACGAGGCAGCAATTTCCTGCAACCCACTAGGCGAAGATGACGTGAAGACAACCAGACCCGAGAACCCACCACCAAAGGAGGAGCAGCTAGACGTTTCCCATCCACACGGGCCTTCATAGAAGCCTTTGCTTCAGTGAGATGGACCACAGTACTAGCATGTATAGCAGACAGATCCCTAAGACATGTCGTGGCCGCAGGATTCGAAGAAAGAGAAGCATCGGGGACCGGCAAGACCTTGGGATGTTGGCCGTAGAGGGCGTAGAAAGGCGAATAACCTGTAGCTGAATGAGCCGCGTTATTGTATGCGAACTCAGCAAGCCGTAAAACGGCCAACCAGGAGGTCTGGTGTTGCAATATAAGGCAGCGAAGATACTGCTCCATGGATTGATTCGTCCTTTCAGTCTGCCCATCAGTCTCAGGATGATAGGCCGAAGAATACCTGGTATCAATGCCCAACAATTTAGTCAACGACCTCCAAAAACGAGAGGTGAACTGTGATCCTCGATCGGATATAATGACCGAAGGGAGTCCAAATAACATGAACACGTGTTCAAAAAACAAGTCCGCCAAGACCGGAGCCGAAGGAATACCCTTACAAGGAACAAAACGAGCCATTTTAGTGAACGTGTCCACCACTACCCAGATGGAGTCAAGACCTTGTGACTTGGGGAGGTCGGTAACAAAATCCATAGACAGTGTATGCCAAGGTCTGGGAGGTACCGGAAGCGGAAGTAGCAACCCAACCGGTCGGCCTCTCCGATGTTTAGCCTGAGCACACACTGCGCACGAATTGACATAACACTCCACGTCGCGCTTCATAGAGGGCCACCAACACCAGCGCTTGAGAAGATCTAAAGTGCGCTCCTGACCAGGATGGGCATTAAAAGGAGCATCATGAGACCACTCAAGGGCCAGATTACGAGTTTCAGGTGTGGGAAGGAACAGACGTTCATGCACGAAAGGCAAACCATCAGAATACACGGGGTCCCATTCTCGCAACTGTTCGGAATGAATGCTAGTCCAGGATCGGATCGAGTCTAATAATGACAATGAGGGTGTACAGAGGCAAATTACATGACTCTTTCCGAGAACAGTGTCGGGGAATGTTGGCAACTGGACCCCACCTGGGGAACGTGACAAGGCGTCTGCTTTACCATGTGAAGTTCCAGGACGATGCGTAATATGAAAATCAAAAGAGGAAAAGAAAAGATGCCACCGAACCTGTCTGCTATTAATGCACTTCAATGAAGCCAGATCCTGTAAATTACGATGATCTGAGTATACAGTGATGGGATGTTTAGCCCCCAGAAGATGATGGCGCCAAACACGAAAGGCGTCCATGACAGCCAGGAGTTCCTTCTCCGTAACGGTGTAGTGTGTCTCAGTACTGGTGAACTTACGGGAATGGTATGCCATTGGGTGTAATTTGCCTGTTGTAGGACATGATTGGGACAATACCGCACCGAGAGCAAAAGAAGAGGCATCCGCCTCAACTATGAATGGAAGATCAGGATTGGGGTGTTGGAGCACCGGTGCGGTAGTGAAAGCGTTTTTCAAAGCCTCAAAAGCCTCCTGATGTTCTCTTTGCCAACGGTAGGGTACCTGAGGGCTGGTCAGGGCCGTGAGCGGGGCAACGATTGTGGAAAAGGAGGAAATGAAACACCTATAGAAATTGGCGAAGCCCAAAAAGGACTGCAATGACTTGAGTGTTTGAGGTACTGGCCACTCTAAGACTGCTCTGACCTTGGAATCGTTCATGGATAATGCTCCCGGAGTAATGTGAAATACCAGAAACTCAACAGACGCTTTATGAAACTGACATTTCTCAGGTTTGGCAAATAAGGAATGTTCTCTGAGACGGGATAATACCTCTCGGACATGTTTTACATGGTCATCAAGATTACGGGAAAAGATCAAGATGTCGTCCAGGTACACAACCATGTATACATCCAAAATATCCCTGAATATGTCATTCATAAAGCGTTGGAATGTGGCCGGGGCATTACACAGACCAAAGGGCATGACTAGGTATTCATACAAGCCGTAACGAGTACAGAAAGCAGTTTTCCACTCATCGCCCTCGCGAACCCGTACTAGATTGTATGCGCCGCGCAGATCAAGCTTGGTGAAAACAGAAGCATGTGATAAGTGGTCCAGAAGGGGTGTGATTAACGGAATTGGATACCTATCCTTTTTTGTGATGGAATTAAGACGTCGATAATCCACACAAGGACGTAAATCCCCCTCTTTCTTAGGTACAAAAAATATAGGGCTTGCCGCTGGTGAAGTAGAGGGGCGGATGTGTCCTAAACGAAGGGCGTTCTGTACATACTCTTTCAATGCTAGTTCCTCCGAAGGAGATAAAGAATAAATCCTGCCCGAAGGAATAGAGGAATCAGGGATTAATTCGATTGGGCAGTCGTATGGTCTATGCGGAGGTAGTACCTCAGCAGAGCCACAATCAAAAACTGATTTGAATGCTTTGTACTCCGATGGTATCCCAGACACCAACCCCCCAACTGTATGTGGAGTCACAAGCTCAGATCCATCAACACTCAGCGTGAGTTGAGCTAAGGCTCCCAAAGCCCGAGAAGGAGTATCAGTTGTTTGATGGGTCGGGAGACAATAATTCTGACAGATCTCGGATTCGAATAGCACAGTGCCTGATTGCCAATTAATCAATGGATTGTGTTCACGTAACCATGGTATCCCTAATATGATACCGAATTGAGGTGTGGTGATTAAGTCAAAACTTAAGGTCTCTGTGTGAATATCTTGTATGGTCAACAAGAGAGGTGCAGTTTGGTATCTAACAGGACCAGAAACTAACTCAGAACCATCTACGGCTTGAACAGGTTCAGGTCGGGTTTTTACCACTAAAGGTAGATTGAGGGAATGGGCTAACGCAATGTCTATGTAATTTCCAGTGGCACCTGAATCAATGATGATTGTGACTGCATGAAGAAGACCTGTAGAGGGACATAGAGTAGCGTTTACAGAGACGGGTTGATCCCGAGCAAAGGCAAGAGAGGTACCCGGAGATGGAGACTGAACACTCGACCTGCTCTCCGGATCTAAGGTCGAGCTGTCCGAAAAACCTGACTCTTCTTGGGACGTCGAGGATACTCTTTCACATAATGTCCCGTGGTGCCACAATAAAAGCAGGCATTATCCACCCTTCTACGTTCCCTCTCCGATGTTGTAATAGGGCTACGTAAACCTCCCACTTGCATAGGTTCTTCCGTACTGGAAGCAGGAGTACTGGCAAGTGTAGGATGGGAAGAAACCCCCAACTCGGCTCTACGCTCCGATCGCCGTGCATCTACTTGTAGTGCAAGATCAACTAGTTCCTGATACTGAGTGGGCATAGAAGGGATCACTGCTAAAGCGTCTTTCATTATGTTACTCAACCCTCTATAAAAGACAACTGCCCGCTTGTTTTCTGGCCATGATGTTTCAGCTACTAATTGATTGAACCGGGTGATGTATTCTATCAAGGTCCTTCTACCCTGGGTTAGTTCTAACAACTCCAAATCCCTAGACTGTGCCTTGTGTCGGGTATCAAATACTCGAGACATTTCTAGAACCAACAGATCAAAGTCATAAAGGACTGGGTTATTATTCTCCAACAGAGGATTAGCCCAAGGGGCAGCTGTCCCGGCTAAATGGGAAAGGGCAAAGGCGGCTTTAGCAGTGGAAGTAGGAAAGGACAAAGGTCTGCACAAAAAATGGAACTTGCACTGGTTAATGAAGGTCCTGAACTTCTTGGGGTCACCTTGAAAACGTTCAGGAGCGGCCAGGGGGGGAAGGGGTTGGGAGAATCACCGGAGTTGGGATTGTAGTATTAGTCAAGGGAGGAGGTGTGGTTGAGGAACTAGCGTCTCCGAACTCAGGGTCTGCAGGAAGGGAATGCTGAACACTCTGTATGGAGTCTAACCTTTGGTGGATCACCGTATTCGCGGCGGCCATATCTGCCCTTAATACTGTAATCGCCTGGACTAAAGCAGCTATGGGTTCTTCCGTGGATCCCTGCATTGTCTGACACGACTATATGGCTTCTCAGTCTGTTCTGACTTGAGTGTCGTGTAGACCGATGAGACCTCCGTCCCCAAGTGACGTACAGGGAAACTAAAGAAACCCGCTGTACGACCTTTGAGGCCACAGGTGGGAGATGACTTCCCAGATCCACGGAACCTCTGGAACACCGATGCTGCTGTCAAAAAGGAACGAGGTTAAGTACCAGGCAACTACAATACATATACAGTAAACCAAGGATCTAAAAGGTCTTACCTATCGGGTCTTAGGAAAACCCAGGAAACCTAGTAGAGGTTCGAGACTCTGATGATGCGGCAGTCCCTGAAGTAGTAGGACCGCAAGGTAGCGTGGATGTAGGAACAGCCACCTGTAGGAGTGAAGGCGTGACTTGAATCCCCAGAAGGGAAATGGCGTAGGAGTTCAGTGAAGTACCAAGGATGATCCAAAGACAAGTCAGGAAGTAGTCCAAAGTCCGGCAACAGGTAAACAGTTCCAAGCAAAGGTACAAGGGGTATCCGAAGGAGTCCGAGGTAGAGTTCCGTGATCAAAGGCAACAGTGGAGCAATGCGTAACGCCAAACATAGTCTGAAGACAGCTGAGAAGCAATGAGTGTTCTGTCTCTCAGATCTTTATACTGTGCGTCTCTGGGTCATGTGACGTCTCTGGGTCACGTGACGTCCACCAAGGTCACGTGAGGAACGCCACTCTGGATCACGTGATGGACGTGGAGACATAACACCGCCCCTTCTGCTGTACGTTCTCCAAGGCAATTGCCAATGCAGAAAGGGTTGCAATCGAGCCCGTACACCATAGCTGGTACGGAGTTTCCGGTCCTTTGGGTTCACCGAATCACCTGAGCCTCAGACCGTGGGAGGAGATGGTGGGGAAATGTGAGCAGTGTTCTGGTGTGTAGCGGACTGGTGCGCAGAGGATCGCCTAACATTACCCCATAATGGAGTCCATGGTTTCTAAGACCGTATGCGAGAGTGAATTAGTGTTGCTCCTTCAATTGTTTTTGGGTGCCACAGATGAGGGCATAAGGAAGTCACAAGGTGGAAATTACTTTTCAAGTAGAATTTGGTGGTAGCTCACCTTATTTGCCCATCTTGAATCTTCTAATGAGCCTCTGTAATAGAAGCTTGTGTCCATTCATCCTCCGGCAGACCACAGCAGACCACATACTTTCTCCCCACCTCAGCACGGCATACTGGTTTAAGTACAAGCTGCTTCCTGCAGGTGTCACCAACAAAGGGGCTCCTCTGCAAGGACCGCTAGGCTCAACCACGGCAGAACACACACTTTCGCGCCACTTCCGCGCCACCAAATACTGAAATCCACCAAATACTGTAATTTCCCCTTCAACCTCCTAGAGTCCAATGTGGCCTGCACCTCATATTCCCCTCTTGATTCTCTTTAATAACCGGGGAAGGGGGACATCTAACCTTGTGACTTTGTGGCATGGTATTATCAGACTAAAATGGAAGGTTGGGTGAATTCTCAAATTTAAGGGCAATGTGTGAGGAACCTTAGGACATCCTCACTTCCTTCTCCCCAACATCCTCTACTGAGTTGGCCCGGGAAGGGCCATCGCTTTTGGATCCCGGCCCTGGGGGTGGAGATGCGAGGGAGGATCACCTGGGTAGCGGAGATTTAGGTAATGGTAGGGAGATGTCCTTGTGTGAGATGCAGTATTCCCCATTTCCATTGTAAGGAAAAAGGTTTCAGTGCATGTGAAAAGGCAGCTAGAAAGATCTGCTGGCTGGAAAAGGAATGGAAAACTACATTTCCCATGGACACCTTTGTCAGTTGACACAGGTGCAGATAATTTACAGGGGCACTTAAGCCTCTCTCCGGCCCATGCTGCTTGTTGATGATTTTGGTATGCAGGCACGGGTCAGAGGAGGCAGGCGCTGACATTCAGGAGCAGTGAAGGAACTACGGCCCCGGCGTGTAGCTGCTCTCTCATGGGGATCATCCCGTTACGCTGGAGCTGAGGAGGATGTGCCCGAGCACTGAATGGTGTTCCCTTCTATGGTATCCGGAGGCATGGAAACACACGCGGCGGCAAGGCCACCAACGCTGGAACTTGCTTCGCCTGGGAGGTGCTGGCAAGCCCCCCAGGCATCAGTTAAGTGCGCGTGATTTTATGTTTGAAATGCAGTCTGTTCTGATTTACAGAAGCAAAAGGCGCTGTTGCTCATATTTATTTTTGGGCGCTATGAATATGCCGTGCTGAGAGTGCAGAGGAATTTTGTTAAACCCTTATTTGTGGTGCAATAAGCCACATTGACAGTGCAGAGACTTTTCAGGCTCAAGGAAGTTTCCGGAGTATGAAACGTTGCTCGTATTGATTATATGTTGGCAGACTGGGCTCTGCTCATTGGCACGCTTCATAAGACTCACAATAGTTGAACTGAAGCATAAATAGATGGGGCATCAGCTATTGTTTGTTGCTTGCTGGCTTGCTTATTGTTTTTGGTGAAGACCTCCTTCTTTACAGTTTACATGTACCTTCTTTAAAATGGCACAGCAGAAGGGTTGTATGGAGATTTCCTTTGCTCCCTGAGCTTAGGTACCACACTGTGTTCAGAGTTATGTTTGATGCTTTCCATGTTGCTGCTACACGTTATCCATGGCCATAAATAACGTTCTATGTGCTTATGTTTGTTGCTATAGCAGGGGGGATTTAGGAATACAGGAGACAGGGTGAATCCTAATTAAGAAGGGTTCGAAATTCAGGTTGTGCAAAGTTTATGTTTTGCAAGAAATACATTCATGTATGTTTCTTCTCTTTCACCCTATTCCCTATCCTTATGCAAGTTTCCTAACCCTCTATTCAGTGACTCTAATACCCCCTACCTATCCACAACCCCTCCCTAGCCCTCTTCCCCCCTTCGGCTGCCTCATGGTAACTGTATTTATCAAGACCAGGACCCCGTGCCAACCAAGGTGGGAGGGGTCTACTTCATTTGGCTTCCATGGCTAGGAAGGAGTTGTGTGATACTCCAGCGGTGTGACATCCATTCCACGAAGAGCCCTCAGTCCCAGCCGAATGTATGGGATATTGTTCCCCCTTTCCCTATCCCCTGAATAACACCAAAAGACATCATCCTTCTAGAAACACTAGGAAGAGGTTAAAGAAGAGGAAGTCCACGGGTGAGACATGGTATTCCTGGTTTCCTAGTGAGAACTAACCACACCCTGCCCCTGCCTTTATAGGCTATTGCAAACCCTACACCCTCATTTCCTCTAATTCATACCACTCCAGTACTGAGACAAGGAAGAGGCCTACAGACTGGTGTAAGGGTCAGGCATGTCCAGAGTACTCCACTAACGGTGGTGAAGCAATTTAGCCTGAGGACTCACACCTACCTGCAATCTGTCAAACAATTGCAGGTGTATAAAAAGGTGGAGCCGACAAGGAGAACCAAAAAACCAGCAGGAGAGAAGCCGGGCTGAGCACTGCAGGCCTGAAGAGGGAGAAATCCTGCAGGGAAGGAGGTGGCCAAGAAGGGTCCTGTCAGGAAACCAGGATGCCGGCAAGAAACCAAAAGGAACTGTGGCGCTGAGGCCTGGAGAGGCCGTGCAAGGGCCATATTGGTGGGAGCCTGGTCAGTGGCCACAACAGGAGCTGCGGGCCGTGGAAGAAATCTGATAGCTTTAAGCTACCGGCAGCATCCACGGGAAGTGAGCAGAGCTACCAGCAACCCACAGAGAGAGAGATGCAAACTGCGAACGGGGCTCGCAATCCATCGGGAACGTGTATGTGGAGCTGAGCAAGAGAAGACAGCCACCTGGAGGAGATGCCAGGGACCGATGAGTGAGCAGAAGGGAACACTCGAACCGGGCGATCCTGGGGGCTGATACGTGGCAAAAGTCAATGCTGAATAAACAAAAGATGATATGCAAGATACGGTGAACCAAAGTAAAGCGTTGTGTTAAATACTATGAGCAAACAGATAACTTTGATTTCAACTATTGAATACTGAACTAAAAGATGGCTTTTTACAAGCATATGAAAGCTTTTGATAAACCTATGACCCGATGACAAGTTGGTGTGAAGTACATGTACAATATATTGAAAGCAAATAATGAAAACAATATACTGAAAGCAAGGAACGAAGCTTATGAAATGCAATGTGAAGCAAGAATGGAACATTGCTGAGGATTGTGAGAGCGATGTGGCAAAGGGAAAAGAGCACCATGAAGTGAACTGTATGAAAGACCTAATTTTGGCAAAGTCCAGAGACTGGCAAAGAGGAAAGCATGTTGTGGAAAAGCCAAAAGACTGGCAAAGGGAAAGCCAAGTGAGTATCAACCAGAACACAGGTGCAGTTACAGAATAACCTGTGTGGGCAAGCAAGCCTAGGGTGACCGTTTGTGTGACCTGTAGTCGGTGGACCTTGTGGTCATACAACTGCGCCCAGACCGGGGATACCCCATCTATGAAAGCCAAAGAAACATACAGAGAGCGAATACAAGAGCATGAAAGAGATTGCTAAAGTGAAGCAGAAGAAAACAATCTGTATGAACTGTCAAAAACAAAAAGGAGTGTAAATTGCCCTGGAATTGGTTTTGAATATTGAGAGACTGAACTTAAGTACAAGTTGGCAAGCTGAGCAAGCTGATGTCTTGGGGAAGGGAAACCTGAGACCGTGTATGTAAGCTTTGGTGAGGCCTTAGGAGAAGAGAACCCTGAGGCCATTTTGGAACTGTGTTGTCTTCTTAGGGAAGGGAACCCCCGAGACTTTGTGGAACTGTCTTGAACTTGGGGAAAGGGAGCTGGAAAGCAAGCCCTGAGCTGGAAGAAGCTCAGAACTTTATTTTGAACACTGCTTCTTTTATTACCAACATCCCTACACATCGTTTAGCTTGAATTGTGAGGGTAAGTATAGGTTTAGGACACAGACAGACTTTTAAGTTGAATTTACTGACTCAGACGCTCTTTAGCTTTGTTAGGTAGGGAAATCCCACCTTAGGATAGGGCAAGTTAGGTCTTCAAACATCCTGACATTTAAGTTAATAAATTACTTTTGTTTGAACTTTGAATCTGTTGTCTGTGTCTTGCTTCATGATACTTTCCCCAATGTCAATTTCACAGTTTCCAGTGTTATTACACTTTCTATCCCAAAAGGTCACAAAAAACAAGGACCAACCTTATTTTTTCCTTTAATTATGATATTCTTTGTCGATAACCAAACTTGATCTCCCTCTTGATAAATTGGGCTGGGCTTCAAAGACAGTCTGAAAATCATTTATAGCTAAATGTACTTTTAACACTTTAATAGCTGTAGGTATATTCTCTCTCATTACTCTTAATCTGTCTTCAACCTCGGAACATGTGACTCAACTACCACAGAATCCTTACAAAAGCGTGGGTAGTATCCCATGTTACAAAAAAAGTAGATAAGGGAGTAGAATCCTTGGCTGAATTATTGTAACTAAATTCTGCAAGACAGATAAGATTCACTGACATTTTCCCTGTTTTAAGATAACATCTGGGCTATTGTTACAATTATGTATTAATCCTTTCCGTCAGTCCATTTGCTTGTTGATGATAACTCGCAGGTAGGCTGATTTAATTTCCCAAAAATCGAACTTGGACACAAACTGTAACCCTGTATCAGAGAAGACGTCCCACAGAAGGCCAGGCTATGCAAACACATAATTTGTTTCCAAAACCTTTGCACAAGACTAGTAGCAGTAACATGTCCCTAAAAGGAATAAATTGCCCTACCTTAGCCAACACATCCACCGCTATTAGAATTGTATGCCAATGTGGAGGTGGAGAAGGAATTGCTCTTAAAAAACCATGCAGCCTGTTGATCCTCTGGTTTTGTAAATGCAAAAATAACTCTCGTGTATCTGTTCTCATGTTTTCCCACAAGGGATTTCTCCTTAACAGCTCTAGCATCTTTGAATACCCTGAATGCCCTGCTAAAGGTGAATCATGGCATTGCTTTACCATCGTTTGCCTCAAATTTTCAAAAGGTAAAAACAATCCTCTGTCAGGATAAGGTAGAACCTCTCTAATTTGTCTAATTGGATCCACACACGACCAACTCTGCATCTGTTCGGGAGATAGTTTAAGTTGAATTTCCTGTCAAAAATCAAATTCTTTTTGTGTTTCACCGATGATAATTTTTCTGTCTACAAATAAAGTAACTGGAAACTGTGGATCCAACTTCTCGCTTCCAGGAAGACACATTGATAATGCATCCGCCTTGCCCTTCTGTTGGCCCAGTTTAAATGCAATTACAAAATCGTAATTGCCAAGAAACAATGACAAGCAAAGTTGTCTTGGTGTTAAGGTCTTAGTTGATGTCAGAAGCAATAGATTTCTGTGGTCTGTAAGGACTGAAACTGTGTTTCAGCCCCCTAATAGATGATGTCATCATTCAGCAAAAGCAGATTTAATTGTCAAAATGTCGCGATCAGAGAATGGGTAATTTATCTCCACATTGCAAGGTTGGACATGTATGCTTCCACAAAGAAAGTTTGAGAATGGTCAGGATGCAAAAGAATTGGTCTTGACGTAAAGCTTCTCTTAAAAAGCTCAAACAGCTTCATTATTGCAGGCACATTTCACCCTTTCTTGAGTAACTTTGTGATAGGTGAAATTATCTGCGAGAGGTCATGAATACATCTATGATAGAAGTTAGAAAAAAACAGGAAGCTGTACTTCAATCCAGTTGGGATCGGCCAATCCTTTACTGCTTGTATCTTCCTATAATCCATTGCCAGCCCTTTAGGGGAAATCACAAAGCCCAAAAATTCAACCTCTTTAGAATGAAATTGTCACTTCCCAAGTTTGGTAAAAAGATGGTTTTCACGAAGGAGCTACAAAGTCTGGAGAACATACTCTATGGCCCTCATTACAACCCAGGAGTTAAGGGGTTAACGGCACCGTAAAAGGTGGCGGCTCCGTTAAACCCTTAACGCCTGATTACGAGGTCCCTTTGCAGGTGGCACTTTAACGCCTGCTTTTAGCAGGCGTTAAAAAACCAACCTGCAAAGGGACCTAGGAGCTAATTACGGCACCGTAATTTATGGTGCCGTAATTAGCGCCTTCCCCAGTCCCATTGAGCCCTATGGGGCAAAAATGGGAATGGGGAAGGGCCATGGCGGCATGGGGAATTACCGCCCGCCAGCCTCGGAATGGGGCGGTAATTCACCATTCCGCCATGGCGGAGTCGGTAAGTTACCGGCATGGACCATGGTGCTATTAGCACCATGGTCCAACGCCGGGGTCGTAATGAGGGCCTATATGTTGTGTTAGACTATGGGAAAACATCAAGATGTCCTCTATGTAAATGATAAATACATCCAGGAATTCCCTCTACACTTAATTTATGAAAATCTGAAAGGCTGCTGGAGCATTGCACAAACCCAAAGGCATGATCTCATAGTATTACAACTCAAATGTAGTCCTAAAGGTAGTATTCCACTCATCTCCCTCCCTAACTCTCTGTTACGCTCACCTGGTATCCACAGGGACGCCACCCAGCCGGGTTACTCGCTGGAATGCTTCTCAGCTTTGCCCTGATGTGGTCTGTGGGGAAGGCTCTGCCAGAAAATACAGGAGGACTGTGTTCAAGACTGACCGGCTGGGGTAAGTATCCTCCCTCCACCCCCGTATGATTTCAGTCCCTCTGGTGCCCTCTCCTCACCTTGTGGTAGAATTAGGCATGCTCTCCGTCCTGCCTTCTTTGCAGGGGCGCGCTGTCTTTCATGGGCGAGTGCGGTCCAGTTACTTCACTGACGCCGGCCTGTTTGATATTGTTCAGGTAGGTCTTATTGCTGTTCTTTAGTTTTGTTGCTATCCTGCATGCCTTTCTTTGTTTAAAATGTCTCTTTTTTCTCCCTTGGGTATGCAGAGCTTCAGCACGGTGAACTGGCTTGGTTGAGCCCTGCTGGTAAATGATGGCGCATTAAGAGCGCTATGATGCAGTAAGTAAGCGCTATGCGCAGTGCTGCAAAGTCTTGCCTTTGCTAACCTGTGTTTTCCTTCCTTGTAGGTCGCGGTGCTCTTCAGCGGGAGTGGAATGTCTGGAGTGGTGCCAGCTGAGAGGCGAGCAGCCAGGTAAGCCTTTTGAGCAGTTCGTAATTTGTAAATGTCTCTACTGCTTTCTTTAATGTTGCCTCTATCTTCCTCTTTCAGGTCGTTCTGTCCGGGAGGCGTGCAGATTCGAGGAAGCTGTTCTCAGTAGATGCGAGTGTTTAAAGATGAAGACTGCAGGTAAGATGCTAGTGCTAATGATGTTCCTTTTGACTCCTTGCAGGTTCTGCTTCTCCGAGGTTCGAGGGAATAGCTGGACATGGGGAGTGTCACGTTGCAAGCTGCAAAGTAACGCAAAGCGTGTTGTCTTGCTCGGGTGTGGTTTAAATAGCCCCAACAAAATAGTCCAGGTAAAGTAGTCCCTAGGCTACCACACCCAAAACACTAGGCCGCATAGCTTGGTTCTTAGGAACCAAGCTATGTGGATGCCTCCATGTTGGCTGACAATACAATAAAGTAGTTCCCAAGCACATTGTTTTTCATGGTGTATGAGCATGGCGCCAAAGGCGCCAGGAATGGCCCAATGAGGGCTTTTGAAGAAGATGACAGGCTCTAGAGGCCCGAGTCCTGACTCCACCTGACCAATGGGTTTGCCAGAGGGGGTTTTGGGCAAGGGTCGTGACAGCACTCCCCCCTAAGGCCCCTCCCATGGTGTCCCTTCTGTCTGGCCCAGGTGTGGTTGGGAAGTTCCGATGGAATTTCCTGATTAGACGTGGTGCGTGGATATTCTCACTGGGCTCCCAGGATCTATCTTGTGGTCCAAATCCTTTCCAATCAACGAGATAATATAGCTTGGTCCTAGAGTATTTAGAGTCCAAGATATCTTTGACTACAAATTCTGGTTCTCCATCAACAAGTATGGGCTTAGGTGGTGTCCCAATCCGTGTGCCGGGTTGCATTGGTTTCAGGAGGGACACATGGAATACAGGGTGGATGTGTAGATTAGGTGGTAAATCCAGTTTCACGGCTGCTGGGTTGATAATTGCCTTAATGGTATAGGGTCCTAAGAGTCTGGGATGAAAGGTCCGGGTTCCCTTGATGGGTACGAATTTAGCGGCTAACCAAACTTTGTCTCCTACTTGATAATCAGGGGTCTTTTTCCGGTGTTGGTCGGCGAATCTCTTTTGTTTTTCTTTGGCATGAATAAGGTGTTACTGTGCCCTTTTGAAAGCCTGAGTAATGGTTGTGTGTAGAGTCTTTACCGCTGGCATTTCCAAGCTGGCTGGAAGGTCTAGTTCAGAGGTACGCTAAATGTCTGCCATAAAGGGTATAGAAAGGCGTTTGTCCCGTGCTTTAATGCAAAGAATTGTTATATACATATTCTGCTATCCATAGTAGGTCTTTCCAATTCCTTTGTTCGTGGTGCAGCATGCACCGTAAATATTGCTTAAGTGTCTGATTGGTTCTCTTGGTTTGGCCGTCCATTTGGGGATGGTGACTAGTAGATAGCCGAACCTCGATCTGCGCCATTGCACAACATTTTTTGCAGAAGTTTGAAACAAACTGGCTGCCTCGATCAGAGACCAGAACCGAAGGGAAGCCATGTAGCTTAACCAGGCTCTCCAGGAACACTTTTGCTAAAGTGGCTGCATCTGGGAGGCCTTTGAGAGGAATAAAATGCACCATCTCCGAGAATAAGTCCACAACTACAAGGATGGTGTTGAACCCTTGGCTTGGAGGTAGATCAGTGATGAAGTCAAGGGAAAGATTGTACCATGGAACTGGAGGAATGTCCAATGGTTGTAGGAGACCAGATGGTTTTTGTTTCTGTGATTTATTTTGTGTGCAGACACCGCAGGACTGAATATACTGAATGATGTCCTTACGCCAGGTAGGCCACCAAAAGTTCTCTTTCACCTTAGCTAGGGTTTTGGCGAGCCCAGGATGCCCTTCGATCAGTGAATCGTGATAGTTTGAAATAATACGCTGTTGTAATTCCTTCTTGGGCACATATAGGCGATCCCTGAAAAAGGGTAGATGGTCCTTGATGGTATATTGTTCTCCTTGAGTTTGCCATGCGAGGTAGGCATCAGGATTCATTGTCCGTTGGATTTCTTTTCGTAGTTCTGCTTGTTTTAAGGCTGTCATGATACCCAAGAGTTTGTCTTCAGGTATAATAGGTACTGGGTCTGGAGTTGTATATACCATTTCATCTATGCCTATGCGAGATAAGGCATCCGCCTTTCCGTTTCTGACTCCTGGTCGAAATGTGATTACATAATCATATTCGGCGAAGAAAAGGGCCCACCATAATTGGTGCGAGGACTGGGCCTTGGCTGTTTTGAGATATTGCAGGTTTTGGTGGTCTGTGATGACTGTAATGATGTGTCTGGCCCCCAGAAGGTAGTGTCTCCAGGCTTTAAAGGCGGATTTTATAGCCAGGAGTTCCTTGTCCATGATGGCATAATTAATCTCTGGAGGTGATAACTTCTTCGACCAGAAGGCCACAGGATGTAGCTGGCCGGTTTCCGTGTCTCTCTGTGAAAGGACAGCCCCTATTGCGAGACTGGACGCATCAGTTTCAACAACATAAGGGAGGTCTGGACGAGGATGTCACAGGATTGCAACGGAGGTAAACCTTTGTTTAAGTTCCTGAAAGGCTTCATCTGCTTCTTCGGTCCAAGCAAACCTTTTATTGTTTTTTCGTAATAGCACTGTGATTCGGTGCACAACCTGAGAGAAGTCTGGGATGAACCGGCGGTAGAAGTTCACAAAGCCCAGCATGCTTTTTACCCCTTTCAGAGACGTCGGTGAAGGCCATTTCAGAATGGCATCTACCTTGTGCACGTCCATTCTGATGCCTCCTGGAGTAAGGATAAAACCAAGAAATTCTACTTCGGTGACGTGAAAAAAGCATTTTTCAAGCTTTGCAAACAAGCGATGTTGACGAAGCTTGGTGAGGAGTGAACGAACGTGCCTGACATGATCTTGTTCCGAGGCTGAGTATACTAAGATGTTGTCTATGTACACTAAGGCGCACATATCAATTAACTCCCTTAAGACCTCATTCATGAAATACTGGAATGCTGCAGGAGCGTTGCATAACCCGAAGGGCATGACTTAATATTCAAACAAGCCGTACTTAGTACGGAAGGCGGTTTTCCATTCATCTCCTTTTCTGACTCGGACCAGGTGGTACGCTCCTCGAAGGTGCAATTCGGTATAAATCTGGGCATCTTTAACTTGGTCTAGCATCTCAGGGATAAGTGGCAAGGGGTAGCGGTTCTTCACAGTGATCTGGTTCAATGCGCGGTAGTCAATACAGGTCCTCAAGTCTCCTTCCTTTTTCGGTACGAAGAACAAAGGACTGGCTGTGGGGGACTTCGAAGGACGGATAAATCCGTTTGCAAGGTACTGGTCTAAATAGGATTTCAGATTAAGGTTTTTTGGTTCTGTGAGAGCGTAGATCCTGCCGCAAGGTATTTGTGCACCAGAAACAAGGTCGATCTGACAGTCATAGGGCCTGTGTGGCGGCAATGTATTGGCTTGGTCCTTTCGGAAAACATCCTGGAAATCATGGTATTCACTTGGCAAGGTATTAGTTGCACCCAGGGTTGATACTGTCGCTCCGGGAGTCATGGGGATACAGACGTCGGGTTTCTTCTCTTGGTAATAGCAAGCAGGGGAGCAGTCACAGAGGAAGGTTAATTTTCGTGCCCGCCAGTCTATCAAAGGGTTGTGAGCAACCAACCATGTCATCCCTAGTATTAGCCTGAACTGAGGTGCCTTGATGAGATCGAATGAAATAGACTCCCGATGTCCGTCCTGGCACAGCAAGGTTACCCTGGCTGTGCACTGGGTTACTGGTCCGGAAGCGATTTCTGTCCCATCCACGGTGGTTACCCTGTCCATAGTTGGCTTAGAACACAAAGGAAGCCCCATCTCTGCTGCCAGTTCTTGATCAATATAATTTCCAACTGCTCTGCTATCGATGTATGGTTCAACGGCATGCATTCTTGACGACTGTTGGTGGTTAATTAAGATCACTGGTATTGCAAAGTGCGAGGTCAGCAACTCTTTCTTCTCACTCAACAAACTGACCTCTACGTTTGTCGAGCTTGGTAGTTTTCTGATTCCTTAGCTTCATCCTTCTCTGTGGCCCCGACTGTTCTTCTTGGGGGTTTTACTGGACAGTCCTTCAGGAAATGTCCTGGTTTCCCACAATACAAACAAAGCTGTTGTTGTCTTCTTTTGTCCCGCTCTTGTTTTGTTAATAGAGGCCATATCCCTCCAATCTGCATGGGTTCTACAGCATTTTCAGGTACACGGGGTGTGTTTTCCTTGGGTCGAACATAGACGGTCCGAGGGTCCGTTTTAGAACAGTCTGCCTTTCGGTCCTGCAACCGGTGGTCTAGCTGCACGACCAGATTTATGAATTCTGCACAGTCTCTGGGTGGATCAACCACCTGGGCTAAGACGTCCTTTAATTCGCCTTGTAAGCCTCGATGGAATAACGTGGTTCTATTGTTTTCTGGCCACCCAGCTTCCGCAACCAGTCTGTTGAAGGTAGCAATGTACGTTAACAAGTCCTGATTCCCCTGTCGGAGGGACAAGAGTTCATTGTCTACTGCTTGTTCCTGTGTATGGCGAGCAAAATGTTTTTCCATTTCTCTCTGGAACCCCCCAAAGTCATGTAATAGAGGATTGTCATGGGTTACCAACGGCACCGACCAATCTGCTGCACTACCACTCAGGTATGATAAGACAAAAGCTACCCGAGCTTGGTCGTTTGGAAATGCTCCAGGCCTACAAAGAAAATGAAGGCGGCACTGATTGATGAATGCCTGTTAGAACTCACCACCAGGTAACAAGGACGGTAGGAGCTTGATAGCAGACGATTCCGGAGTCGCTGAAGAATTCTTCCTACAATTGTAACCCTTTGCTGTGTAAGGTTTACAGACAGAGGGATCTAATAGTCGGAAGAGGAGACACACACACCCGATTGCACCGACTAGGAGCAATAGAAAGAATATCAGAATCAGTATAGTTGTGGTCTTAGTAAAACTGAAAGTACCAGAATACCAACTACACCAACCTGAATGATGGTACACGGCGTTGATGTTATAGACGGGAAGTGAAGGTTCCTCAGTAGCCTGGGAGTTCCTAAGCCAATCAACACAAGAACAAAGCAAGAACTAATGAGGAATCTAAGCAAAGGGAGGGTTTAGGTAATAGAACATGAAAGTAGAAATGGTTCTTACCATTCTGTGTTTTGAAGTTTATCAGAAGTCCCAGTTGATGATCCAGGTCCAAGGTTCTATCCCGACGGCACGAGGACGCCTAGAAGTCCCAACAATCCAATTTCCAAGACTACCCCGACGGCACGAGGACGCCTAAAACAAAGGAAGTCTCTAGTCCTTGAGATCCCAAGCGGTGGAGTTCGAGGAGTTCCTATAGGGAGTCCGGATGGAAATGTTCTTCTGTAGACAGGATGGTGCTGGGAAGGCAGAAGGACCAACTTCGTAGGATGTACGAGCAGGCAGGATACAACTAAATCGCAAAGCAGAGACAGTCCATTGCACAAGACAGGTTTGGCAACATGCAGGCAAAGCAGACAGAATCACTAGGCAAAGACAGTCCGGGGTGCAAAACAGGTTCAGCAGCGTGCAGGCTAGCCAAACAAATTCACGAGGCAGAGGCAATCGAGGAAAAGCATGTTCGGCAATGTGCAGGGTGCAGGCAGTGTAAGATCAAATCATGAGTTGAAAGTAGTCCAAGGTGCAGAGTAGGTTCGGCAATGAACAGGAGAAGCAAAAGTACGAAAAGCAAGACAAAAAGCAACAAGAGCGCAGTCCAGAAACAGGAACGGAAGTAAGCAGGAAGGCGAGATGCGGGGACAAGGAAGAATCAAGAAGCAAGAGGCAAAACACGGGTTCAGAAAACAAGAGTTCCAAGATACGCGGCAAATTCCAAAACACTTCAATCAGAAGCGTTGTGCCGTAGTCTGTGGGCTGGCTTTCTTCTGTGTATGTCACGTGCCAAGTCACGTGACGTGGTGACGGCTGCGTGCCTAAGCCAGAAGCGTTCTCTTCGTTGCCAGGGTAACCGGTAACGAACGAGAAACGAAGCTCGCTGTTGCAGCCTAGGGTGCCGTCGGGCGTGTAACAACCGAAGTCCCAGGGATTTCCTTTTGGGCGTCGAACGTGTCGGCACAATTCTCTCCGCAGGTATTTTGGAACTGGACATTGTAGCGCCATGATTCCTAACAATGACGCATACTTCCGTGGGTTGCCTGAGAACCTTTCTGGTGGTGCCAGGGGCACTGTTCCAGGTAATGTGATCTGTACCAGAGTGGGTGGTATGGCGGGGTTTTGCATCGTTGGAGTGCTTCCAGGAAGAGGCGTCTATCCTGCCTGTGATTGCAAGTATTGCCTGCTAATCTCTTCAGTGCGTTCTTTGGTCACTATTAGGTCTCTCCGGAGGGCATTAGTCTCTTGTCGGGCAGAACCTCAGCACGAAGCTCTCCTAGTAATTGGGCCAATAGGTCCATTTCTGATGTCTCCATGGCGCCCAGGTGGATTTGTTATGGAAGGCTTAGCGTTCTGTTACACTCACAGGGCATCCACAGGGACGCCACCCAGCCGGGTTACTCGCTGGTATGCTTCTCAGCTTTGCCCTGATGTGGTCTGCGGGGAAGGTTCTGCCTGAAAATACAGGAGAACTGTGTTCAAGACTGACCGACTGGGGTAAGTATCCTCCCTAAATAATATCAAAGGGCTCCTTGTGGAAGCAACCCTATTATGCTCAGGAAGGCTAAAGTTACTAGAACAAAAATGAATGGGTTGGAAAACAATCTTACTATGTATCCTCCTCCCTTCTATTTTCATTCCCAAGACAGCAAATATAAGTGTATAGAATCACACTCAGAGAATTCCAAAAAGTTTTATATTTGAAAAGATTTTTTGAATTTCTATTTTTACGTAATGAACATCGCATCAAAGACAAAACACATAAGCAAACACAATTTGCATGGTCAGAGCAAAACAGAAACCTGTATTCACAGGGTAATATAGTTAGATAAACATTAATGCAATTACTACTGTCGCTACTGCAAGTATACGACAGGCGTCAAACACAAAGTGAACAAATAAACAAAAATAAATCAATCGTACAACTTTCCAAAGAACACAAACAATTGACATTGATAGTGTTTGTGTTTTTGGTACAAAAGCGTCTACACCAGGTGTTTCAGCCCTATAACGGGGCAAGGTGAGCCATTTCTTCCTAGGGTCTTCGTCAGGACGAAGGGAAAACTGTGTGGTCAGGATGTTCAGGGAATGCTGTAACAGGAATGGGGAAATTTGATAAGGGGAGGCTCAAAACTTATTGAGTTTAGGCGTGACATAAATCACTAATGTCTAACTTAGAAGTAGAAAAGACATGGCTTACCTATGGGGACAGATGTCTCACCAAAGGTGAAGGTGACGTAGATAACCTAGTAAAAGAATAGACAATACCCATTGAATACATCAGGTATTGTACGGCTCAATAATAGAGGAAAGAGTGGAAAGTAAGGGCCACATGCTTGTTGGATGGATCTTACCTATTAATGGTGGCTGTGCGTCCAAGAGTCAGCCTGCTATGGCATCTACCTCTTCACATATAGTACTAAAAACAAGGAGATATATGTGTTCATTCTAAATATGAAATCTATGTAGTGCAGTGTTCACTCAGAGAGAATGAATCAAAGGGCCATGTTGACATGCTTAGCCAGTTCAGAGGGGGGATTTCTCATACACGCAACTGCTTAGCCTCGGAAAAAAAACATCTAATGGAGTCCCGGGCGTGGATTCTAAACAAATTGGTGAAAAAACGTGAAGTCACAATTCTTTACTAACAAAAGGGTTGGCACAAGTGCTGAGCTATTTAAGACACTAGCGTTCTGTTAATTACCTGTGTCCGTGCTCCACAATAGGGAGCAATGGGCAGCCGGCTGATGCGCGATCAAGGTTTACGCGCTATTGCCGACGGGAGAGCTCCCACAGATGTGCTCTCTGCGGTGTCTGTACGGGTCTGGAGGACACACGCTTACGGCGGAGGACGCCGTTGCTAAGGGCCGATGGTCGTTTAGCGGGCGCCATCTTGAATCGGGACTGGTTAACTAATAGCGCCGAAAGTCCCAAATTCTCAAAACCAAATGTGCTAAAGAGGCACATATTAGTCGGAGTCATAGGGCAGTGCATGCTGCCGGGTTTAATTAAAAAAGGCGCTGTATTCATGAGCGTTGCCATGGCAACCCGAACGTTGTTTACATGAGTGGGGGAGTTGCCCTCGGTGCGATCAAAAAAGGAAAAAATACCTAGACCTAACACAGTGTTGCGTGGTTCCCTGCTGGAAGAGTATAAAAGGGTGAGTATTGAATCAAAACAACGAGGTGGTGGTATCACCTCCTGAGCCAAAGGCGATAAGTGAAATGTGTAACAACATATCCCAAAAAATAAAACAGGAAAACGAGATAAATGTGTACATTTGCTTTCAATACATAATGTCATAATGCCACTTGCAATACATGATGTCATAGTCCACCACTTGCTTTGAATAAAACAGCAGCTTACAAGGTATTCCTGACTCCCCCAGTGCAAAATCATGATCTGGTTGGTATCATAGATCTGGTTGGTATCATTAATAAATAATCAGCCCCTATTTAAGTAGTAGTCATTCACAAACTTGTGGATAGTCGTGTACTTCAGTCTACAATACAGACACAATAGGGGGTTATCTGTAATAAGTGTATTTAAGAAAGTAAGTTAAAAGGTGCATCCTACAAAAAAGATTTCCATTCGACAGAAATATTTAACCCTGTCTTTACCGTATCTAATCTGTGCACCCATCTCTGCTCAAGTTGTGTAAGAGCTCGATTAGGGTCACCCCTCTAATCGTAGGTTCAAGTTGCTGGATGATGAACCATCTGAGGTCCACATCTTTATGTTTTAGGAGTCCACAGTGCTCAACTAGAGGTTTGTCCGGAACATTGTTTCGGATGCAGGACCAAAGTTCAGAAATGCGCATTTTTATGGGTCGAACGGTTTTGGCAACATATAAAAGGCTGCATGGGTACTTGATGATGTAGATGACTCCTTTTGAGTTGCAGTTGGTATGTGTCGTGAGTGTCCATTTCAAGTTCTTATGCTCAAAGACTTTTTTTTGTAAGGTTAGAGGGCATGCCACGCATTGACCATGTTTGTAGTGTCCTACTACAGCTGGTAAATTCCATAGTGTATTTTCTATTGGTGGTACTGGTTCTACAAAAGTGTGGACAAGAGTGTCCCTTAGATTCTTGTTCTTCTGGTAAGCAAAACATGGGACTTTACTGAGTGTTCCTTCTTGTTTGACTAAATGCCAGTTCTTCTTGACCGCTTTTTGAATGACATCACTCAACGGGCTGAACATAGTAACACAGACCGATCTGTCTAGATCTTTTTTCGGTTTTGTCTCCCTTGGGGTGTATGTTGCTCTTTTCTTGGCATCTCTTATAGCTTTGCGGGAGTATCCTCTTGCAGTCAGTCTTTCATGTAGATCTTCTGAATGTTTTTTGAACTTCTCTGTCTCTGTGCAATTTCTTCGGATTCTCAAAAACTGTCCATACGGTAAGTTGTATTTTAGACCGTGTGGGTGGTAGCTATCAAAATGGAGTAAACTATTCCAATCTGTGGGTTTTCGGAATAATTCCATTTTTAGTAGATCTCCAGTCCTGTAGATGTGTACATCGAGAAAATCAATCTGATGATGATCCCACTGTATGGTGAACTTGATGAATGAATTGCGTTGATTAATCCAGAGGTGAAAGTCCAGAAGGGCGGCTGATGTACCGTTCCAGATCAGGATGACGTCGTCGATATAGCGTTTCCACAGGGCTATTTGCCCGAGGAATGGATTTTCCGTACAGTAGATGTTGTCCTTTTCATACTGTGCCATGTAAAGATTTGCAATGTCGGGGGCAAAAGTGGCCCTCATGCTTACTCCCTGAATCTGTTTATATATCTGCTTGTGGAAAAGGAAATAATGTTCAGACATTGCTAGCCTTGTACACTCCAGAATTAAATTAGTGGGAGTTGTGGTGATGTCATTTCTTTGGTCTAAAATCATTCGGATGGCTTCTAAACCTTCAGCTTGGGGGATGGAGGTATACAGCGCCTCTACATCCATGGTCACGAGGAGGCTGTTATGTTGTAGGTTGATGTGATTGAGTAGATTGATGGTACTGGTAGTGTCCTTAAGATAAGAAGGCATCTTGATGATGAAAGGCCTAAGAAAGAAATCTGTGTAAAGGGACAGAGGCACCAGGAGTGAATCACAAGTGGACACAATAGGTCTTCCAGGGGGTTGAGAGGGATTCTTATGGATCTTTGGTAGAATGTAAAATGCTGGAGTACGGGGTGTGTTTTGTTGAGGAAGCGTTGTTCATCCTCGCAGTTCCATCCTTCCTCCAATGCGTGAGCTGTTAGACTTTTGATTTCTTCTTGCAAGATGAAGGTTGGGTTGTAATTCAGTGGTCTGTAAGCTTTTAGATTGTCAAGCAAGCGTAAGCATTCTTTGTCATAATATGCAGTATCCATGATGACTATTCCACCGCCTTTGTCAGCCGGTTTTATGGTTATGCTGGTATCTAGGCGTAAGGTCTGTAAGGCACTTCTTTCTTCTTGTTCTAAGTCATTCTTGTAAAAATTCTGCTTGTGGAATCCAGTCATCACTGTCTTCAGCACTGTTTTCTCAAAGGCCTCCACCTCACAGGGGATGGTGTGAGGAGGAGGATAGAAGGTAGATTTGGGTTTTAACCCAGTAGTGTTATCTTTTTTCTCATGCTCAAATTTTTCAGTGGGTCCTTGATTGGATGGAAGATAGACCTCAAAGAAAAATTTGAGGCGGATGTTTCTGAAAAATCTACGTAATTCCAGTTCTGTTTCGAAAGGTTGAGCTTTTTGGGCAGGTCCAAACGATAAACCTTTGCCAAGGAGTCTCTCTTTGTCAGCCGAGATTAGACGTTTGGATATGTTAAAGATGGGTATCCCACCTGCTGCCCCTGATTTTGGTATCATTGCCTGGTGCGCATCTGCTGATTTGATTGTATGGGTCTTCTCTTGGGCCTCCCTCTCTGTCCCCCTCTGGGAAAAAACAGTTGCTGGGGCTGAAAGAATGGTTGTGATTGTCTGGACGTGCCGGTTTAGGCTTGGGTTGCTCCCACTGCCACTCGAGGAAGTGCCAGAGAAGTTAACACCCCTGTTTCTACGATTGTACCCTTGGTTTTGTTGGAGGTCGGTGTAGTATGTGCTTCGCAGGTAGGGATAAGTTCTTTCGTCCGAATAACTGGCCAGATCTTTTTTAAATTTGGTGACCTTTCTATCAATAGTGATGTTCCTAAATTTCTCGACTTCAATCCCTAGTTTTTCCAATTTTTCTTTTGCCTCCTTGATAGATTTGTCCTCGAGGAATTTCTTCTCGAGTTCGGCAAGTTCTGTGCCTTGTTTGTCGCACTCTTCTTTTGCTGTATCTATTACCAAAATCAGCCAGTCCCTGCTGCACTTATTGCCTACTCCACTGAAGTTTTTAATAAACTTAGGATTGTCAGTGAATACTCTGGGGATGTTGCGAACTTGTAACCCCTCCGGAATAATTCCAGCTTTTAAATTTTCAGGCATGAACTTTCCATGCATTTCAGTCCTAATGATTTTCTTTCTCTTTTGGTTCAGGATCTCAAGCTGATCGTCTGCAAGGCCTTGTGTAATTAGGCCTTCCTCATTACTCAGGGTAGAGGTGACCCCCAGTAATTTTTTAAAATATTCATCCGTGAAAGACACGATGTTGACGTTCTCCATCTACGTGGAGTCTCTAGTCCGAGTAATCGGAGCAGGTAAGGTATTAATAGTCGAAGTAATGATTTGTGAAACAATGCCCACAGCCACGGGCTGCGCTAGCTAAATAATATCAAAGGGCTCCTGGTGGAAGCAACCCTATTCTGCCCAGGAAGGCTAAAGTTACTAGAACAAAAATGAATGGGTTGGAAAACAATCTTACTATGTATCCTCTTCCCTTCTATTTTCATTCCCAAGACAGCAAATATAAGTGTATAGAATCACACTCAGAGAATTCCAAAAAGTTTTATATTTGAAAAGATTTTTTGAATTTTTATTTTTACGTAATGAACATCGCATCAAAGACAAAACACATAAGCAAACACAATTTGCATGGTCAGAGCAAAACAGAAACCTGTATTCACAGGGTAATATAGTTAGACAAACATTAATGCAATTACTACTGTCGCTACTGCTACTGCAAGAAAGCGTTGTCTTTCATGGGCGAGTGCGGTCCAGTTACTTCACTGACGCCGGCCCGTTTGATACTGTTCAGGTAGGTCTTATTGCTGTTCTTTAGTTTTGTTGCTATCCTGCATGCCTTTCTTTGTTTAAATTGTCTCCTTTTTCTCCCTTAGGTATGCAGAACTTCAGCGCGGCGAACTGGCTTGGTTGAGCCCCGCTGGTAAATGATGGCGCATTAAGAGCGCTATGATGCAGTAAGTAAGCGCTATGCGCAGTGCTGCAAAGTCTTGCCTTTGCTAACCTGTGTTTTCCTTCCTTGTAGGTCACAGTGTTCTTCAGCACGAGTGGAATGTCCGGAGTGGTGCCAGCCGAGAGGTGAGCAGCCAGGTAAGCCTTTTGAGCAGTTCATAATTTGTAAATGTCTCTACTGCTTTCTTTAATGTTGCCTCTATCTTCCTCTTTCAGGTCGTTCTGTCCGGGAGGCGTGCAGATTCAAGGAAGCTGTTCTCAGTAGCTGCGAGTGTTTAAAGATGAAGACTGCATGTAAGATGCTGCTGCTAATGGTTAGGCTAACAAGCTATGTGGATTCCTCCATGTTGGCTGACAATACAATAAAGTAGTTCCCAAGCACATTGTTTTTCATGGTGTATGAGCCTGGCGCCATAGGCGCCAGGACTGGCCCCATGAGGACTTTTGAAGAGGATGCCAGGCTCTACAGGCCCGAGTCCTGACTCTACCTGGCCAATGGGTTTGCCAGAGGGGGTTTTGGGCAAGGGTCATGACACTCTCCCAAGATGCTAAGCCCCTCCAAGATCTAATTTAGTGAATATTCTGGCCCTCTGAATTTGATCAAACAACTCTTGAATCAATGGATTCGGATAGTGATTCTTAATCATGATCTTATTTAGCGCTCTGTAATCAGTGCAAGTGTGTAAAGTATCATTCTTCTAAGGAACAAAAAACAGCAGAGAGGCTGCAGAGAATGTCGAACCAATCCTTTTGTCAAGTTCTCTTCCAGATAGTCCTTCAAATGTTCATTCTGCTTCTCAGTAAGTGAAATAAGTAGAACATCATTAGTGAGAATAATGTTCGCATTGTGGGGGCCCCTGAGAATGCGCTGTCTGGGGGAGTGGAACTTGCGGTGGAGGCTTGCTTAGGGAACTCCTAGATGATCCACAACTCTCGCCATACTTCGCTGTGGAACGGACGCACCAAACACTCACTCCAAGACCAAAGCCTGGGGACTTTCCCACCTGATCATAGCTAAAATCTTGAGCTTTTGTGACAGGGACCAAATACTCTGGCTTGCCAGAGACAAAAAAGAACTGCGACTGGCGTCTCAAATCATCCAGATCTTCCCAGACTTTTCTGTTCCATTCCAGCAAGAGCACTGTCTGTTCATTTGCATCAAGAAAATGCTGAGAGACCGCAATATTCAATGCACAATGTTATTCCCGGCCAGTCTGCGCTTTCAGTTCCGAGGGAAGTTATACTTCTTTACTGTTCCGGAGTAAGCAGAGAAATGTATTGAATCTCAGATTCCGGCAGACAATCCTGAGGATGCCCCTCACGAAGAACAGCATCCTGGTTGAAGTATCCTCGTACTTGCTCAATATGTGAAGTCATGTATCCTTCTTGGGTGCAAAACACATTTGATTGTTCCGTCACAATGTTTAATATGCTTATAGTAACTTGTTAATGTGCCGACATGGGGACAGCTTACCCCTTAGCAACTGCTCTGTATTTGTTAACGTTAAGGGGTCTGTCCACCAGATGCTCGTGGGCCGACAAGGGGTGGGGAGTGGGTGGGAGGGGAGAAGGGGAAGGTCAAAACACTGCTGTTTGGGGGGTGGCAGTGAGGGTAGGTGAGGGGCGAGAATCTTGCTGCTGTTTGGGGATGTTTATTCTGGGGAGAAATGGTTTAAACAGTTAAAACCTCTTGGCGAGTGGGCGATGTGGCACGTGCAGGTTTGGGGGCAAAGATAAGACAAGAATTAATGAGAAATACACACTGGTCAACAATGTGGCCTGATGGGTGAAAAGCGCATCACTCTAATGAGCTGGAACATTAGGGGATTAGGAAACTACACTAAATCAAGAAAAATAATGGCCTATGCGGTTAGGCACAGGGTTAATGTTCTTATGTTACAAGAAACCCATGTTAGGGCCGACCTCTGTCGTTGTATTGCTCCCACATGGGGAGGGAACAGGTACTTCACCTCTTACTCGACCCAGTCCTGCTGAGTGTTGTTACTAGTGCATAAAACCGTTACATTTGTGGAGGGAAAAAGCACACATTGACCCGGCTGGGCAACATGTCATTGTACACTGTATTCTGTATTCTTGAGGGGGTGGAAACCCTGCTGGTAAATACGTATTGCCCCAACATTGACTCCCCTGAATACTTTGAAGGGATTGTAGCGATATTGTCATCATATGTTGGGGTTCCCATCTGATGGGGAGGTGATATGAACCTTATTATCGACCTCAAACATGACAGCCTGGCATGGCCCCAAGACCCCCTTCGACGGTGGCTCGCCGCCTTATACTGCATATGAATGCACTGTCACTAAGGGATGCTTGGAGGCTCAAACATCCGCAGACACATGAATAAATGTTTTATTCCACAGTACATAATGTGGACTCCTGCATTGACCTGTTGCTGGTATCCAGCTCACTCTTGGGCAGGGTGCTCAGGGTTCAGATCCAACTTTGCACACTATCTGATCACTCCCCAGTGATTTTAAACATGAGAACTGATAGACCCCCATCCCCATGTCTACCTGAAAATTCAAGTCGGAAGCTCTGAAAGACATAGCGTTTAAAGCTGATATTACGTCTGACATAGAAACCTACTTTGCCTGTAACGCTGCTGGAGACACGTCTTGGGGAACTAGGTGGCAGGACTTTAAAGTCTTCATAAGAGGGATGTCTATATCCAGGGAGGCAGGGGTCCTAAAGACCATCGGAAATGACCTTTGCCTTAGTGAAGCCCGACTCAAGGCCTTGGAGACCGAACATACCCGCTCACCTGAGCCGAAAACGCTAGCTCTAACATGTACCGAGCTGGAGCAGTTCCGTGCACAGGCCACGCACGAGGTGCAGCTTTTAGCTAGGAAATATGGGGAGGGAGAAAGACCCGGCAGGACACTTGCTGTTACGGATCTGGATATGGCCCCCCGTGCCCGTATTAAGGATTTGAGATTCTGTGTGCCATCCTCCATTATACAGAAGACACAGCGCTTCACTGCCCCGTTCTTTAGACGTTGGAAATGCAGTGCTGGTCGCAGTATGGTGAGTTGAACTGTATGGTGTTCTTGGTCCAGTTGATATCTGGATTATGCCTATGCAGCCACAGCATTCCTAGAATCACAGCGAGGTGGGCTGCGCGGATGACATCGAACACCAAGAATCCCTGATGGGAGAACAACGATACCTTGATGACTTCGTTCTCCATGACTATGGGTCCAGATGCCAAAGGAGTACTGTCAACCCCTTCCACAGGCATGGGGCTTTCTTCTTCGTGTAGAGTTATGTGGAGATCTTGAGCCCACTGTATGTCCACGAAGTTGCCAGCTGCCCCGCAATCCAGCATGGCCAAGATTTCTAATGGACGGGAAGTTCCAACTTGCAACATGACTTGAAACACCATGAGTCGGTTGTCTTCTGTAGAACGGGTGTTGTACAGGCACTGCTTTTTGCATTCGTTACCAGTGACCCAAGAGGGTACTAAGACATCAATCACTGCTGCTGCAGTACAGTCCATTCCGGTGCACTACCAGGACTTTTCCTATGTCTTCCAAGATGCCCTACCCTGCTCCTTGTCACCTCATCGGAGTGAAGATTGTGCCATCGAACTACTTTCTGACTCTTCAGTGCCTTTCGGTAAAGGAGGACTTTAAAGGATTACCTTGAGGCTCATCTCCAGAACGGGCTTATCAGAGAGTCAAGATCACCTGGAGGAGCATCATTATTCTTTGTGCCCAAAAAAGACACCCAAGAGCTTCGCCCTTGCATAGACTTTCACGCCTCAACCGCACTACAGTGTGGGATAGGTATCCCATGCCTCTTATCAAAGATATTTTGGAAGCTGTACAGGGTTCCATAGTTTTTTCCAAGCTCGACCTAATTAGGCGCCTACCATTTGCTACGTATAAAAAGCGGGGATGAATGGGAAACTGCCTTTCAAACACTGTTATGCCTTTTGGTCTTGTCAACGCCCCAGGAGTATTCCAACAGTTTATGGACAAGGTATTCTCCGACATTCTCTACAACTACGTCGTTTTTTACTTAGACTACATCCTCATATTCTCTTCCACACTACATGAACACAGGAATAATGTTCGAGAGGTGCTCGGTCGTCTGCGTTACCACCAACTGCTTGCCAAGCCAGAAAAACGCAGTTTCGAGACACCAACAGTTGCCTATCTGGGCTATATCCTTTCCCAGGACAGCATCCAAATGGATCAGAGGAAGGTGAAGGCGGTATTGGACTGGCACAAACCCCGGAATATCAAAGACATGCAGCGCTTCCTAGGGCTGGCAAACTTTTATCAGTGCTTTATTCCCAGGTTCTCAGAGTTACTGATAACCTCTTTGCTCAAGAAGGGGGGGTCAAGTTCGAATGGACAAAGGAAACCGACTCTGCATTTTGTGCTCTTAAGAAAGCATTTACTTCAGCTCCTATCCTAGAACAACCTGACCTGTCATTACCTTTTGTTGTGGAGACTGATTCCTCTGAGAGAGACTGGAGCAGCTTTGTTACAAACAACTCTGGATGGCTTGGAACATCCTATCGCTTATTATTCACGGACTCTCACACCTAGCGAGTGCAACTATTCTGTCCTCGAGAAGGAGTTACTTGCCATAAGACATGCCTGCCTAGAATGGAGATATCTACTACAGAGTGCCACCCACCGCTTTCTAGTACAATCCGACCCTAACAATCTGAAAGTCCTCCAACAAATGGAGGGTAAGAATTCTCGTCATGCTCCTTGGGTGTACTATTTTTCCCAGTTTGATTTTGATATAACATACCTTCCAGGAAAGGACAACATTCTTGCTGATGCCCTATCACAAAGCCTAGAAAACAACACGGGTGAGTCCGACTAGCATGAGAAGCAGTTAACCGGCAAGAGAATCCTGGCTACAGTTACCACTTTTCTTCAGGTCAAGGAAGAGTTTGTACGGGTGACAGATAAACATCACCTGCAGGAGGCTAACAGGCTTTACTTTAAGAATCAGGCTTTGTTCCTACCTTCCAAAGAGCTACAGACTCGGGTTATGTCCTGGTGTCATGACCTACCCCTAGCTGGCCATAAAGGTGCTGGCAACTCCGACCGGAAGATCTGATCTACAGGCTTGCAAAATATTACACCAGTGATGAATGAGAGACGTTTTGCCGCCCCTACGACCTTTCTAACGCCAAGAAAGACACCTATTAATTGAAAAAAGTGGCACAAGTCAGATGCCAGCACTGGCGCATTTGCTGAGAAAGTGCTTCTCATCGACATCATGCTGAATAAAGAGGCACAACAAGAAAGAATAAGACGTTCCTTCGGCTAGCAAACACAAGTTCCTCTGGATAATTCAAGTTCCAAGGGGACAATACCGCTCACACCGGTGGTGGAAAAACCTGTGAAATAGGTCTGGGGTACAAGACAGTATAAATTACTGAATCGAAGAAATCAGTTTGTCCTGAAGAAGGCCTGAAATATTAAAGTTTGAAGTGATACTAGAGATAGTGTCTAATACAACCGTAATGGCCAAAACATGTTGACAATCTGAAAAGATCTCTATTTGTTAGAAGTCTTTGTTAATCCAGTAAAACTGACCCATGTATGAATTTTATTTTTAACTGATACATTGACGCTATTAATCATTTTGCTTCTATGTTTGGTTTGTTTATGATTTGTTTCTTGAATTCCCCTGTGCTTTTAATGATGTATTAATAAATTGTAATTTTTCTATAGTAATGCAGGTGGTCTCACTGTGTTGTGATATACTGCGTATTTAAAATGTTGCTTTGTAAAAGCACCACCAACCCTACCCTCACTGGTATCGAGAGAGGGGTAATCTTTTTCTCATTCTTATAGTATACTCATAATTTCCTCCCACCACGAGAAATTGATCCCCCTGAAAAAATTGGGAGTTTACCTTGAGTAGGTCTCCTTCTCAAGGTTATACAGCCGTGATGTGGACTGTGGATTCCTACAGCAAGTTGGCTCATTTCTCTCTCCTTCATGGTGTTCCATCTGCTCCCGAGACAGCTAAGGTTTTTCTCAGAGACATCATCCACTTACATGGCATACCTCAAACTGAGATGTCGGACAGCTATTCACAGTTTACCTCATCTTTCTGGTCCTCCTTATGCAAGAAACTAGGGATGCAGAGAGCTCTCTTGTCTGGCTACCACCCCCAAAGCAACAGGCAGGCATAGCGGCTCAACACAACTATGGAGAAAGATTTACGCTGTTTTTGTAACCAGACACAAGATGACTAAGGCGAATTTCTTCCTATGGCAGAATTTGCGTACAATAACACTAAGCATACTGCCATAGGAATGAGACCCTTCTTTTGTACATATGGTTACAACCCTCGTCATCTACTCACAGGATCGTCATCATCTACCAAGACCCCTGCAGTGGATAAACTGCTATACAGCCTTAAGGAGATCCAAAAAAACACCTTACAGTCACTAGAGGACAGCAAGAAGACGTATAAAAATCAGGCTGACAAGAAAAGAAGCGAAAAACCCTCTGTGGACACCAGGAACCCAGGTCTGGTTGTCTATGAAATACTTAACGGATGGGTGCACACTGGGAAGTTTGCACCTACGTTCCTTGAACCCTTTTCCATAGCATCAAAGGTCAATCCGGTTGCCTTTCGTCTCAGTCTCGCACCGTTTCTCAGAAGAGTCTACCCGGTTTTTCACTCTTCGCTTTTTAAACAATATCATCCTGATCCCTACCGGCATAAGATACCTAAGCTTAAGTCTCTGAAGCATCCGGAATCCCAGGAGTACGAGGTATCTAAGCTTATTGACTCCAGATACAGAAAAGGAACACTCCAATACGGGTACATTGGAAAGGATATTCAGAAGCAGAGAGAACCTGGGAACCAAAGAGGCACCTCAAAGCACCTCCACTGATCAGTAAGTTCCACCGACTCCATCCGGGCAAGCCTGGGGGTCCACCAAGGCGAAGGGGTCATACTGTCATGCCTTGCCCCTGGAAGAAGTAGCAGCAATGGTGGTTCCTGAAGTAGCCACTACATTTCCCCACATTTAACTAGACCGGTTTAGTTGTTGTTGTCCAAGATGACCGCCGCTTCAATCCCATCAGCCTGCTACGCAATGCCTTGCAACCTCATTTGTTTCTGACCAAGATTAGACGCTTCATAGTTTTCCTGTGTTCCCTTTTTGCCCTCTTATATTCCTCTTGTGTCTCTGTTCCTTTGCTTGCTGCCGTGCCGTTCGTTTCCTTTTTACCAAACGGTCACGGGCACTCTCTCTCCTGGCGGGTGCAGCAGAGTAGGATACGGGGCGCTGGTATCCACTGGGCAGGGCGGTTTAAACAGCATTCCTGCTACTTACCATCATCTGCTACTTGTTATTGTTCAGAGACTCTATTCTCTACGCTCTAGTTCCTTTTTATCACAGCTTCTCAGGAAGTGCAGGACATTCTACAGTCCGCCAAAGGAGTATTTTAGCTACATTGGATTCTACCCTTCTGGAATACAACATCGCAGGGTTTTTTCAAGTCGAAGGGCATTTTGCCCTGAAAGGGGTATGCTCCTCGGAGTTCCCCTTGCTTGGGGCTCACATACCCGGTCAAGGTGGCCTCTGGGGGAGCACGTCCTTACCTCTTCCAGAATAGGAAGGACCACAAGACAGAGAAGGCAAGAAGGTCCGACAAGAAGAAGAAAAAGGCTTCCGAAAGTACTACAGAAGACTCCGGTGAGGAGCAGGAGAAGGGGGAGGACATTTTCATGCCTGAGACCCAATTCAAGGTCATCCTGGGTCTCCCATGGCTGCAATACTACAATCCTGCTATTGATTGGGCATCACAGGCGGTACAGTTCTCTTCACCAGTCTGCAAAGACAAATGTTTATAGTCTCAGGGTGTCCCCATTAGGGCACCATGCCAGGCTATGGTTGCCACATTGTTGCTTATTGGTGCAGTATCAGCCACATCAGGGTGCTGCATTCCACCCGAGGATTCTTTGTTTCAGGACGAATGTGAGAACCCAAGTCGACAATATTTTCAATGCGCAACGGGAACTCAAATGGGAAGAGCTAGATGTTCTGAGAGGTGTTCCGGCGCTACTACGGGCCCCTATATGAAGCATACCCATGATATGAACCCATTGCCATCACTGCCTGGTTGGAGGAAGTGCCCCTGTAAAGCTGAGTCCACAAACTACTGAAAACCTTAACCCTCCGCTTACTGTAGATGAAATCTTAACCAAGAGACCTCCCACGGGGAAAAGACCCGGGGCCCGACGGAGCTCTCTTGTCTCTATATCTTATTGAAGTCTGGGAGGAATCATTAGCCAACACCCTCTTATGCGAATACATTCGCGAGGCCGTCATAATGTATTACTCAAACTGGGCCAAGCTAGTAATGAGCGCGGTTCCTATTGCCTGCTATCACTCATGAATGTCGATACAAAAATCTTTGCTAAGGCTCAGGCGAACCTTTTGTTACCATTAATGCCCCACATTGTCCATCAAGATCAGGCGCGCTTCATGCCTGGCAGAGCGACCTCTCTCAACGTCTGTCATCTGTTTGATGTGATGGCTAGAATAAACCCTAAAATAGAGGCTGTTGCTGTGACTATCGTTGGGCAGAAAGCATTCAACATGGTGTCATGGAAATATCTTGTATTGAGAAAAATGGGGTTGGGGCCTGAGATTCTTAAATACATCAAATGTATGCTAGACCCCTGGCACGTGTCCTTGTTCACTCCAGGGTATCCAACCAATTTGAATTGGGTAGAAGCACCGCCTTGGGTGCCTCTTGTCCCCTATCCTATTTGCACTTGCGATTGAGCCAATGGCAGACTTTATCCGCTTGCATCATAGCAGACGCGGGCTGCGACTCAGCCCCCCCCTGAAATAATCTCGTTATACTCGGATGATGTCCTGCTCTATATCCACGATCCGATCCACAAGTTAATTTGGACCCCATCTTCTGGGACATTACTCTCTTGACGAACATTCAGGTTTTGTTATCAATTATACCAAGTCAGAGATCTTCCCACTGAAGCCCTGCACAAAAGACCCCCGTAGGGACTTCCCCTTTTATGGGCTCCAAATGGCATTAAATACCTGGTGTGAAGGTGTCCTGTGAGAGTGCCTCCCTCCTCCGAGATAACTACACGGCCCTCGAAGAATACGTCAGAGAGAAAACCACTAAGTGGAGGTCGTTTCCAATATCATTGGCAGGTAGGCTTGCCCTAGTTATGATGATTCTACTTCCCAAATTACTCTACACATTTGTTAATGTCCCCCTATAGCCTGGAAAACATTTTTTTTATTAAACTACATGGGATGCTATCACAAAACCTATGGCACTCAGGGGCAGTTCGAAAAAAGTGGTTAGACCTGACATACCTATATTTGGCCGGCGAACTGACGGCCCCAAATTTTGAATTTTACTGGCTAGCTTCCCAAGCCCAATTTGCATCCTACTGGTACGTGGAAGACTCATCCCCCCCCACATGCGAGGCTGAAGAACCTGGCTTTGGGGAAGAATAATCTTCAATCACTAATACTAGAGGATAAATACACTGATGACTGCCCTTATGACGACCCGGTGAGGACAACCTTGACTGTGTGCGCTCAATCTTTGTAAAAACATGGATCAAACACTGGTACTATAAACAGCTTCCACTATGAAAATTCCCCAGGCTGGGCCCCACATGGGACAAGTCACTGAGTTTACGCTGGGAAGGACTGGGCTACCGGGTGTTGGCTGACCTGTATCCAAATGGATCCTTTATCACTACACAAACCAGGAGGCAAGGCCACCGGGACTCAGCCATTGAGCAGATGCAATACTATAGGATATGCGTGGCTGTCACTGCGTGGTGGCCGAATTACCCTAACTTACCCCTGAAAATGCAGATTTGGCATGCATAGTAAACGCCACAAACTGTTGTGGCCAACTTTCCATACTATATAAGATGATATTGAATAAAACATATGCGACCACGCCAGCAATCATGTTGAAATGGGTGGCAGGCCAAAATGTGCAACCCAATGGAAAAACATGTCTCTACATACACGCAATGTATCCCTGAAATCCAGATTTAGGGTCATGCAATTTAAATTGTTAAACAAACTTTATTATATGCCCAGGAAACTGGATAAAAAGCAAAAGTCTCGGGAACAGCTATGCCCAAGGTGCCATGCAGATGGGGTCGGCCACGTTCACATGTTCTGGAGTTGTCCCTCCCTGGCAGAGTTTTGGGAATCTGTTTGAAGACGCTGTTGGAAATAGCGGAGATCGTGCTGGAACGGTCTCCCTTGGGCACTCTATTTGGAGGATGGTCCACACCTATGCCAAAACGCCTTAGACCGTTTGTAAATATGGGGTGCATGATAGCTAATAGATGCATACTGCTTAAGTTGAAGGACAGAAACCCTCCTACAAAAGACGTGGCTGTTGACCTTACTTGGGCTCAGAACTGGAAAGAAACCTATATTGATACCCTTCCTATCTCCTCTAGACCTAGAGACACCTGGGTGGAATTCCGAATATATCTAGCCAACACTACCCCTAACTATCGGCATACCCCGCTGAACTACCCGATTCCCTAATGCCATCCATCTACAAACGCTGTGATCGCCAATTGTAAACTCTCACTATACGTGAGCTCATATTTGTACGATTATAATATTAAGCAGGTCAACATCTGTATGCTCAAATGTATCCTCATTTGCTGCTCTTTTTCCACTACGTGTGCCTTTTGCTTTACCTGCCAAGAGTTAATAAATAAAGATTTTAAAATTGCCAACATTGTCCTAATGGAGCATGTGCTTCTGTTTCACCCAATCCTGGGCGCTTTCAGGGCAAAACCTGTACAATTAGCATCTAAAATTATGATTTGCAAATCAAAACCTATATAAAATTGTGATATCAAATTCAGTATCTTTTCAATTCATATAATTATTGCTCAACTGTACAAATTTCCCACATATTCAACAGTTTCCATTCACTGTTTTACACAACATATTATTCATGGGTGTCCTATATATCTACATCTTAGTAAAGCTCCCACTATTTTCCACAATGTTTTGACCACTGCCTGTATGTTTCATAGGGGGGGAGGGGCGAAAAGAAAAGAAAAAGGATATTTAAATTACCATGGTATCCATTATATTGGAATACAGTTTATTTTATGCAAAGATACATTCTTGGCTTAGAAAATATCTATACTGTTCCTCATTTGTTTCCTTGTGATATCTGCTTGGCAGATTAATGTGTCATAGTCCTCATATTATATCTTCATTTGTAGAGTCACTGTGAAGAAACCATATATATATATATATATATATGAGAATCCCTTTTTTTTTATAAAAAAAACATTTTTCAGATTACTCTCACTTAATTGACAATCTCATTTCACCAAATAAGCGTTAATAAACATACAAATTACCGGATTATCAATGTTGCAATTGTGATGCGAGATTTTCTCTTCATTTCAGTAGTCATTCATTCCTAATTTATTAAGCGGCTCTGAGCCACGCTCAGTATTCCTGGATGGGTATCCTACAAGTGAAAGCATTGTGTCTGCAAATAAGGGAGTCAATTTCAATGCATGTTCAGTTTCCTATTTGCTAACCTAATTCATCCGTGTTCTTACCGTTTTGCTAATTCTTTCAGGATGGCAGTGTTCAGCGTGTTCAGAGGAGCGCCGCCATCTTGAAAGTGATTAATAAGGCCCCTAACGTAGTGACATCACGTTTTCTTGGCCTTGTGACTTCATAGGTAAACAAAGACCATTCCGTAAAGGTCTCATTGCTGCTTTTTTGTTATTAACCGTGCTGGCTGAGCCACATGTTAATAGTTGAGTGTTGCATTGCACACAAAATCCTGGTGTATAATATTAAATTCATGATTTCAATTACATTTCTATATATGGCATGTTAGATTATGCTTTTTCTGCAAATATGTACACTAATGTTACTGCAAGTTTATAATCTAGTTCTACTTGTGTTATTTTAACAACAGGCTGTCTAAGCTAATATTGATACAAGTTTGCAATGTACTTATACTTGTGTTAATATAATGACACTTAGTCAGTAAGGGAGATTCTCTTTTCACAAATGAGATGAAATAGACATATTAGTGTCCAATAAACATGTTAGTGACTTTTCTCTATCGAGTAAAATGTATTAAGTTTAAAGTCTAGAATGTGTGTAATGCTGTATTTTGTTATATATATATATATATATATATTATTTTTTTTTTTTAAGTTTTAATTTTATTAATTTAACAACACAACCAAAAATACAAACCAAACACACAGTGCAATTCACAACTATCACATTAACATCAATTAATCTTTGCCCACTGCCCCCCTAATCCCACCCCCCTTTACGAGCCTGTTTGTCCTTCACCCTCAGTATCTGCTACACGTGGCAGGGCGTCACTTTCCTCGGATCCCTCTGGATCCGATATCGTTCCAAATAGTCCAGCTATTAATGTTTTCCATGCCATCAGGGTATCCACTTCTTCTTCCCCACTCACGCTACTTGCCTCCTGCCATACCACCGTTTCAGCCTCCGCCCATTTCTGTAATTCCTTCCACCACACCTCCACCCGTGGCCTGTGACACTTTTTCCATCCCATAGCAATTCTCCGCTTTGCAAGCACATATGCCAAGTCTTTCAGTTTCCCCACATGATTCAGTTTTCGTGGCCTGGGGAACCCTCCCAGCAGGCAGGCCTAGGCCGTGTCTATGATGAGCGTGACCCCTTTCTCTGATAGTTTTTGCGCCACTTCTCTCCAGAAACACTCAATTACTGGGCATGACCAAAACATGTGTGTCATATCAGCGGTCTCCTCATCGCACTTAGGGCACGCCTGTCGCCCAGCATTTCTGAACTTAGATATCCTCAGAGGGGTCATATACGCTCTATGCGTTACATACAGCTGTATTTGCTTCAATCTGGCATTCCTAGGTACCTTCTTGTGGTATCCCAGGGCACGCTCCCACCTCTGCTTCCCAATCCAATCTCAAATGTGTCAATTCCTTCCCAACCTTAGTAATTACCATCTCATACCCCCCTTCAGCTATGTCCTATATCATCCCCATAATGGCATCTGGTTCCTCCGCCAATACTGTCTCAGGCCACGTTTTCTGAATTTTCCGCACCAACCTGTGGTACGTAACATATTGGCCCCCATGCAATCCCGCCTCTTCCCCTAGTCCTTTGAAATCTCTTATGGTCCCTTCTTGCCAAATGTCCCCCAACGTTACTAGCCCGACCGACTCCCAGTAGGTTATGATAATCACCCTCAGTTGCTTATCTCCTTCTGCCAAGGCAACCAGCGGTACCTGTGGGGAATACGGGAGCGGATCCCCCATCATCCTACATGCTCGACGCCACATTTTCCACCCCAACATCATCATCCCCGGGCGCTCTTCCATCTCTGACTCAGGCAACCATACAATTTCCTTCAGGTAAAACGGGGTACAGTCCCGCCCAAACAATCTAAATTCAGGGGTCGCTTCATCAGAGAGCCATTTGGCCACATATTGTAGTTGACCCGCTACATAATAAACCTTAAAATTAGGTAGTTTGATGCCCCCTTTCTCATGGAAATTCTGCAACTTCCATAGCGCCACTCTATTCCGAGTACCATGCCACAGGAAGTCTCTACACATACCATTCAATTGAACAAAAAACCTCTTCGGAATCACATGTGGAATATTACTAAAATAATGTAGGAGCCGAGGCAGGACCACCATCTTAAGCATTGCCCCTCGTCCCATCATTGCTAAGGGCAACTTCTCCCAAAACCTTATACATTTACGGATCTTTCCAATGGCCATCTCGGTGTTATGCCTATGTTCCTCTGCCGCCGTATGATACACATCTATTCCAAGGTAGCGGAAGGAACTAACAGTCCATGGAACTGGCAACACTGGTAACCTTTCTACGGGGGTTCCCTTATAACTACCCAGCGGGAATATGCTAGATTTCTGAGGATTCACGGCGATGCCGGACAGCCTCGCATACCTTTCCATCACCTCTAAAATATACTGAAGATTTTCTTCCGGGTATCTCAAATATAATAACAAATCGTCCGCATATAGGGATATCACGTGTCTTTCCCCTCTCACCTCAATACCTATCGTGTCATATTGTTGCCTGAGGTATACTGCCAGGGGCTCCAGAGCCAGAATGTACAACATCGGGGACCAGGGGCACCCCTGTCTAGTGCCCCTACTGAGTTGCCAGATATCACTGCTCCTGTTCGAACCCTGGCTAGCGGCTCACTATACAACATCTCCGCCCACCTGATGTACCCCGGCCCCACCCCATACCCTCCCAGGGCCACCAGCAGCCACGGCCACCTAACCGAGTCGAAAGCTTTCACTGCGTCTAAAGACACGACTGCCATTTCTCCCTCATTGTCACTTCCCCATTCGACCACCCGATGGAGTCGCCTGTGGTTGTGAGTTATATTCCTGTTTGGGACATAGCCTGTTTGGTCTGGGTGTATTAATTTGCTAATTACTTTCCACAATCTATTCGCCAGGACAGCCGTCAATATCTTGCCGTCCTGGTTCAGCATCGACAACGGCCTAAATGAGCCACAGCTATGCCCTGGTTTATTATGATCGCTTCTCTGAGCGACTCCGGCAACCGTCCCACGTCAAACGCCTCATTAAGCATTTCTAGCATTGGGGAGGGGGTGTACTTCTTCCCTATACGCTTTATAAAATTCACTAGGGAACCCATCTGCTCCTGGGGTCTTACTGGTAGGCAGCTGCCTAACAACCTCCTCCAACTCCTCCAAAGTAATTGGTGTGTCAAGTTCTTCTCGTTCTTCTGCACTGATCTTGGGCAATCCTATATCCTCCAAAGTTTCAAGTATCTCATCCTGGCTGCCCACCCCTCTGTCCTCGTATAGGTCCCTGTAAAAATCCACAAATTCCCTATTGACTCCCTCTTGGGTGTCCGCTACCTCACCATCTTCTCTGGTTATTGTCCTAATCCGGGGCATAGGGGTTTCACTCTTGTATAGCCACGCTAAGAAGCGGCCCGTTTTATCCCCACCCGCATGCTGTCTCTCAACGTACTTTTTGTAATTAAGGTTGCAGAGCCTTTCCCAGTGTTCCACACACTGTTGCTGTAGTTTAAGTACTAGCTCCATGTCTACACTTCTACTCTTTAGTTCTCTCTCGAATTCATCTTCCGCTCTTTGTAAGTCAGCCAGGACCCCGCCCTGCAGGCCTTTCGATTTAGCGATGGCTACACCCCGCATCACCACCTTGAAGGCCTCCCATAGTGTACCCGCCGAGTCAACACTGCCTGTGTTCTCCTCAAAGTAGTTGATAATCTCCTCTCTGACATCCTCTCTAAAAACTGGATCTTTGAGCGCCTCTGCACGGAGGCGCCATGTCGGAATCCGCGCCCTAGGGCGGCAATATTGCCACCCCAGGACGAAGGGCGAGTGATCCGACAGGACCCTCGCTTCATATTCTATGTGAACAATCTCTATCATTACATCTGGTGTGGCAAAAACATAATCAAGTCTTGTGTGCAGCTGCTGCGGGGCTGAGTAATGCGAATATTGCCTCTTGTTAGAATGCTTTGTTCTCCACACGTCTACCAATCCAAAATCATCTAGCAACGTCTGCAATGCCCTAGCTGCTGGGGCGGGCCTGTCAATCTAGGTATCCGATCTGTCTACTTTTGGGTTCAGTACACAATTGAAATCCCCTCCCCAGATCACCGCGCTACCCACGCACAAACCTAGGTTGGTGCGCATAGTCCTGAAGTATGTTGCCGTGTTTTGATTGGGGGCGTACGTGTTTACAATGCACACCTCTTTATTCTCTACCAATCCTCTCACTATGACCAAACGCCCCTCTGTTTCCACCACTTCCTGTATTAGCTGGAACGGGACGTGCGACGCCACCCAGACCAGTACTCCCCTAGCATAGGCTGAGTACGAGGACCCCACTACTATACGTTTCCATTTTTTCCCCACCAGTTCGAACTTTTCGCGCGTTAGATGCGTCTCTTGTAACAATGCAATATCTATCTTTTGTCTTTTCAAATACAGCATGACCTTGTTCCTCTTCAAGTAACTGTTAAGTCCCCTGACATTCCACGTCACTATCTTAAGATCTCCCATAGCTCGTTAGTACCCATCTCCCTTCCTCCCAGCCACTCACACCCGCCCAGGCAATACAGATACAATTCTTGGACTATTCCATGCAGGCTCATGTTTGAACTTAAAGGCATGGTCTAGTAAAAAATGTTATTTAAAAAATAGATAGGCAACATAAAAAAAAAATACTAGCATTCTCTTTTTTAAAACTTCCTATGTAAAGTTTTGAGCTATTCAAGCTCAGAATTCGCAAAAGCAAGCACATGGGCGCATCCATTTTGTGAAATGGATGCCCTCCTGTAGTGGCTTTTGCTTTTGCAGCACTAATTAAGGAAAAGCCAGCCAGCTGTAGTAAACAAAAGCTACCGCTGGGTGGCTTTCCCTTCATTAGTGCTGTACGCGGAGGACGGGGACCGGAGACCAGAGCAGGAAAGCTGCAGCTGAATCTCGGTAAGTGCTATTTATTTTTTTTTAAAAATAAGCACTAGCTGGAGGAGCCCGGAAAACTAAGAAATAAAAACGCAGCTTTAAAAACGTTGTATTTATGTTTGCGGTCGCTTTTGAAGCGACCGCAAACATAAATACAACGTTATTGTGTTGGAAAACGCTGCAGTTTTTCTTTCCAAGTTTCTCAGGCTCCTCCGGGTCAGAGGAGCCTGAGAAACTCGGAAAGAAAAACCGCAGCCTGTCCTGGGCAGCCTGCGATGGCTCGCCAGTCCACTTCTGCCCTCCTACTTTGTTATTCGGGCAGCACCAGGATGTTAGAGGTGGTTATACGGCAAGTCAGAGCGTTTGGACCTTTGGGTGTGCCCACGTTTGTGCCAGGGAGTATTGCGGCGCGGTGCAGTACATCATTGAGTTCCCAAGCAGAGCGTCCCAACTATAGTGTCCGCAACCGCAGCACTGCAAGTCCGACTGGATGGCCTGCACGGGGCACTCCCTCCTCTCCCACAGCGTCCGATTGCTTCCTCTCTCTGGCTCACCTCCAACACCTCCGTCGCGCGACCCCCAAGAACACTCGGGTCGCAGCCGCCTCACACGCAATCCCGCCAGTGAACACAGCCAGATGAAGGATCCAGCTACCGCATCCACGAGAGCACAGTATTCGATGCCTTATTCAATTACATGGCCATCCGGGCAGCATCGCCTCCTCCAGACACCCACCAAGCACCGCGGCTATAATACCGCTCTGTGTCAGCTTCTGTCGTCCTCCAGTTCATGCGAGCGGGTGCCGTCGCCTTCACTTGCAGTTGTCTCGGCGGCCCGCGACCACCAAGGAAGCTTCTGCCCCTAAGCCGGTTCCACTCACAGCAACATCCATTTCAGGTCGGGTGTGCAAATCATGTCAAAAAGCACTGTTAAATGAGCGGCCGATTCCGTTTCCAGTCCACAGCGGCCGTCTCACCATCTTGCGGCTGGCAAAGCCCTTTGTTTTGCCCCTCAGTCGGCCATCGTTCTTCCACTTTCCTCCCCACGCTCGCAAACTTGTTTTGTAAAAAGTTCTGTCACCGCTCATCTCTTAAGTCTGCAAAGTTCAGCGGGCACGGCCGCCACATTCATAATCCTGCATGAGGAATTGCAGCCGTCATAAGCATCGGTTATCACACTGTTTAGCAGGATCGTTGCAGGATCACAGGAGCACCGACAGAACACGTCCTTCTACATGGCCCTCTTGGCCACGCCCCCTTTATATATATATATTATTATATTTAAATGAATGATATTAATTGGACATGTGTAGGTGTCCGGTGTGCAATATATACTGAGCATGCATTGCCAGGATTTGTCCCTTTCACTCTCAATACGAATGTCACTCTGTTGAGTTTGGTATAGAGACAATATTCCTTTTATGGTCCGCAAGATGTATTGTGAAATATTTTATAAAGAGATACTGTTTGTAAGGTCTGCTGTTTTTCTCAATTCAAATCAATTGGGCAAGTTGGTAAGATTATCTGAATTCTTTTACCCACTTGATGAATTCATCCTTCGATCAATAATTGTTTTAGGACACATTTGTGGTTTGGTTACCTTCTAGCTTAGAACATTTCATCTGGTGTTACAAATGCATATTTCAGCATAGAGTTCTTCAGTATTCATTATTTTACTGTTAGCTGGATAATGTTACAGATTCCATTAATATCCTTAAAGGATAGAAATCCATCTCATCATCACAGTCAAGTCCCTCTATTATGGTTCTCAAGTTTTAAATAATTTTGGCTTCTTCCTGGCGTAGGGTTCTCTCTCTGTCACCCATTCTCAGATGCATTTGGATATGTTTGACCCAAAGAATGTTAAATCCCTGTTCATGTCCATTGAGTGTTTCTTGAACCAATGTTCTGCCAGTGGTGTCTTTCGGTCTGAAGCGGTCAGACTGCTGCGATGTTCCCCCGATTCTCACTTTCATTTCCCTGATAGTACTTCCCACATATAATCTATTGCAAATACAAACCATTATATATATCACAAATGTTACTCTGCAATTAATTAACTCATGAATAGGGCCACCAGTGGTAATACATGTTTGTACTTTCTTCTTACTATTGTCCATGAAGCTTGGCCAGAATTTGGTTCTTACTGTAGAAGTTTTAGCGACAGGCCTTACCTGAGATGCATCTCTGGATGGAGCTGTGAAGATTTATATCTGAGAAGCAGCTTTGCCTCTCGGAATAGAGATAGAGGGCACAGCCCAAAAACAAGGAGGAAAAACCGTGGCAGGAAAAAGCCTCCTTGGTAAGGATCCTGGAGGATGTAGTCCGGAGCAGATGAAGGACTAAACACAGGATCAAAGTGCCCACAGGTGGAATGGAGTAGCCCAAATGGGATCAAAGAATTCAGGATTGCAAAGAGCAGCAACAGAGAGTACCAAGCAATAGGGGCAATGCGTTCCAAGAACACAATGAGGCTAAAGGTCTCAGAAAAAGTAAGCAGAGAGAGTACAAGATGGATCAGGGAAAACTGTGTAGACATCTGATAAGACTGACAAGAAGTAGCCAGGGAGACACGGAGCAAACAGAGGGTCAGAAATTATCAGGCAAAGTGAGAAGGACAGGAAGGTACAGAGAAAAAAGGAGTAGCAGGGGAACAGAGTATAATGCAACCTATAGAGCAGAGTTGCGATGCACCGAGTACCTGCTGGCTGCTGCCTTTATGGAGCCATGACTCCTCTCTGCACCGATCCGGATGGCGGCAGCCATCTGGACGCCATGACATCCATGTTGCGAGTGCTCTGCTTCATGTGACGGCGCCATCTTGGGATGGGACCATTTCAATGGGAATGCCAATGAGTCCATGCAGAGGAAGAAGTGGAGAGTTTCCATGCCGCAGTATGCCCCCTTACAGACCAGACTCCACCGGGTTTACCTGGGTTTCTTCTTTGGAAGTAGCGGACCAGTAGTGGTGCATGGACGTCGTTTGCGGATTCCCAAGATCTTTTAGAAATACTGCATCCTTTCCAATGGATCAGATATTGCAAGGAGTTTCTGCGGTATCTTGAATCACAAAACTTCATATTCCTGTTGATCCCCCAGCAACACTGGTGGAGGAACTGAGACATGGAAGAACCTTGATAGGGTTTCAACATGGCAACATGGAAAACAGGTGCATGCAATGCCATATTCTGGGTGGAAGCAGACAAAAGGCAACAGGTTTGATCTTTTTTATGACACAAAATGGTCCAAAGTACTTGGGAGAGAACTTTGTGGGAGTCAAATGTAAAGGCAGATATTTTGCGGATAGTCACACCTGGTCTCCTACCTGTTATTCTGGGGCAGGTTTTCTTTTGCGGTCCCCAAATTGTTTGGTCATTTCCTGTGCTAGTTCAGGGGGTGTCTTTGGCTCAATCTTGCACATCGTGCAAGTTTTGTATGATGTCTTCAATCGCAGGGGTCACAGAACTATGTGAAGTTATAGAAGGAATCCAATGGAGATGGTAACCAAAAGTGCAATAGAATGGACTAATCCTGATTGCTTCAGGCACAGAATTGTTGTTGCATTGGTAAACCGTCTGAAATATTGCTCCAAGGACTGATTTAGTCTCTCTGTCTGACCGTTAGTTTCAGGAGGATAGCCAGAAAAGAGAGCCCTGATGATTCCTAATTGTTTGCACAAAGCAGTGCAGAACTTTGACATATATTGTGTACCACGAGCGGACACAATGGACATCATTATGAACCCGGCGAAAGCCGTGCCGGTAAAAATGGCACGGCTGTCGCCAGAGTCTTTTTTTTCAGGCGCCCGGCAATGGTAAAGGTAGCATTACAGCCCCGGCGATCCTGGTAATTCCCCATTGCCGGGAAAAATTTCTCCCCATTCGAGTCCCATTGGACTCCATGGTAGTGGGAAGGACAGATGCAGCGGCACTGTGTGCAACAGTGCCGGAGCAACCGTCAAGGTCTGCGAGCGGGTGCAGTTCCACCCACCAGGTCACATCTGGTGGGATAGAAAAAGGCACCCGCTCGCAGAACTCGGAGTATGCCGATCCGGTAACAACAGTACCAGTAGTTTACCGGTATCGTTGTTACCGGACCGGCATACTCATAATGAGGCCCAATGACTTCAGGTAACCCATGCAAATGGAAGATATCTATTACAAAGATGTGACAAATTTCTTGTGCAGTAGGTAATTTAGACAAAGGTGATGAATGTGCCATCTTGGTGAGCATATCTACAGTGACCATTATAGTTGTATATCCTTTAGATTAAGATAGGTCTGTGAGGAAATCCATGGAGATTCTTTGCCAGGGTTTGGTGGGGAAAGGTGCTTGGGCTAGCTGTCCCACTGGAAAGGTGCGAGGCATATTGTTTTGAGCACAGACCGTGCATTGAAGAACATACTCAAGTACTCATTTACGCAGGCCTGGCATCCAAAAATACCTGGCAATAAGATCTTGTGTGGTTCTTCCGCCTCAGTGCCCAGCAACTCGAGTATCATGAGTCAACTGAAGAATTCTACCCTGTAAAACCTTGGTAGGTATGTAAATACAGTATTTATACTTCAGGCAGGAGATCACCTTGGAGTACGAATTTATTTCTCGTCACCTGGTAAAGAGGGTAGTTTGCAGGGACTTTTCTAACAAGGATATTTGAGTCAGACTTCCTTTAACGTTCTCCAAACAATGCTGCACACAAGTTTCCGAATCCAAAAACAATGTGTGCGCTGCCCATTTGATGAAGGGGTTGTGGTGTGTCAACCAGGGTATTCCCAGAATTATGGAAAAATAAGCTGCAGTGATCAAATCAAAAGACAAGGTTTCTTTATGTTGCTGTATTCTCATCTGCATCTGTGGGGCGTTCACAGTGATGGGACCGCAAGAAAGAGGCCTGCCATCAACCTCTTCTACTGATAATGCTTTTTTCTTACATATTCCAGGTATTCCCATTTTACGGGCCTATTCCGGGTCCATAAATATGCCAGCCACTCCTGAGTCCACTAAGGCGACGGTTTGCACCGACACAGAATCAGACAGACAGCTGTAACCTGAGTACCAAAAGAAGGGTGGTATTGGACTCTGTCATTGTTCCAAGTGAAGTGATTGTAGGGTGACTGGGGGATTAGTAGGTTTCTCCTGAACATTTGTCCCGTCTATGGACAGGAGCTGGCATTTCCCCCTCTCTTGGGAGGTGCAATATGACAAAAGGTGTACTAAATGATTGGCGGACCCACAATACATGCACAGGCCCTTGGTTCTCCGTCTTGTGCATTCATCTTCTGATAACGGTCCCCACGCAACACCGATCTGCATAGGTTCATTCCGAGATCTTCGGTTACTGTAGGATTTATGGATGGATTTGGAGGACATGGAAGATAGGCTCATTGCTTCCTTTTCTCTTGTTTCCTATCCTGTAACCTATAATCCATTTGCAGGACCAACCGTATTAAATCATTAAAGTTGGTGGGACAGGGGAACACAGGCTAGCTCATCCTTGAGTGTGTCACACAAATCCCGACAATACAATTTGAAACCGGCCACTTCAGGCCAAGCGGTTTCTTGTGCCACGTGCTGGAATTTTGTAGTATATGTAACTACGTCCAAGGCTCCTCGCACAAAATTTAAGAGCTGTGGGCGAGTTCCGGCTGCGAAAATATGCATGCAAATACCGTAAAAAAAAAACCATTGCAGTCATCCAGCAACGTGCCTCCTGCTGTTACCAGAGGGTTAGCCCAAGCCAGGGCACTTCAAGCCAAATGAGAGACCAAGAACCCCTACATGGCTGTATTGGTAGGGAAGGCATTTTGGCGGAAAGAAAACAATACTGTGCAAGCATCCACAAACGTTTAAAAAAATGGCAGATCACCAAGATATTGGTCTATGGTTGGCCCTGCTGGTATTGCGATGCTTCCATCAGCATTTCCTGGTTTACCATAGACTGACATAGAACAGCATTCTGCATTTTAAGGTTCTGTACTTCTTGGGTCAACGACTGTACTGCAGCAGTCTGTTCCTGTATCAGAGCCATCTCTTCTTTCTGCAGGTGGTGTTGCAATCACTCAGTGATAGGCCTTACCTGAGAAACATCTCTGGATGGAGATGGGAAGAGATAAGGTCTGTCTACCATGAGAAGCCACTTAGCCATACTGAATAGAGACAGAGGGCCTCATTACAAGTGTGGCGGTCCGGAAACAATGTGCTGGTAATTCCAATTACCAGCACGCTTTCCGGACCGCGGCACTACAAGAGGGAATACCTGTAAAAACGGTGATGGTAACAGAGTACACTGTGCTACCGTGGGAGGTAGCACAGTGAACTGAAACAGCAGGACCCTCCAGAAGCAGTGCCAGAAACATTGGCACCATGGAAATAAGGTGGTATGAAAATGCTGGTGCCACCAGGAAAACCTCACTGGAAACACCAACACTACGCAGCAGACGGTAACCAGGCCTGGGTGTGGGGGAACAGGCCACAGGTGCATCCAATGTACCCAGCTGCACACAATGAGCACAGGGACTGCTGAAAAGGACCACACCCACACCACACACTTTCCAACACAACCATGCTGCCTCTCGTAGCAGTAGTCATGGACCTGTAGGTGCTGCAAGCTGGAGTGCAGCTCTATGAGCAGGAGCTGCATAAGTGGCAACAGGCTAACAAGCAGTGGAGGAGGAAGATAAGGGGAATGCAGATGAACAATGGCATGCAAGTTGCACCCCAAAGGCATGCACCTATACCCCACACAAGGGCCACACCCTGGACTATGACTGACAGGCAGATCCACACACTATACCGCCCGAAAAGGGAGACCATCCTGGAAATTGTGGAGCTCATCCAGGATGACATCCAGAGAATTACAGGCAACTGGACTGCCACCCCCCCCCCCCCTATTGACGGTGGTGTCAGTGCTGCACTTTCTTGCCACAGGCACATTCCAGAACTCAGTCTGCGAGCTGCATGGCATCTCGCAGCCAGTATTCTGAAATGTACTGCTGCAGGTCCTGGATGCCCTCCTGTGCCATGGGTCCCAGCACATCACTCTACTAACCACACATGCACAGGTCAACGCTACCAAGGTTTGCTTCCATGCACTTGCAGGAATGCCCAATGTATTAGGAGCAGTGGACTGCACACATATAGAGCTAGTGGCTGCCCACACCTCAGAGGTCTATAGAAACCGAAAGCTGTACCACTCATTGAATGTGCAGGTCCTCTGTGTTGCAGACCTGACAATCAACCACTGCTGCGCCCGCTTCCTGGGATCACTCCATGGTCCTGTCAGAAGAGCACCTTGCCTGCGTACATGGTGCTTTCTGGGGGGGGGGGGGGGGGGGGGGGAGCGAATCTGGCAAGTAAAAGGACACACACACACACACACACACACACACACACACACACACACACACACACCACCCCCCCCCCTCCCCCCCCCCCACCTCTTTGCATGTGCAACAGGGCACGGGGGAATTCATTGGCACTAGTGCATGGCCCACAGTCGCCATGCCAATGCAGGGACACAATCGGCATGCAAGAGTGGGTGGCCATGACTGGCATCTACATGTGGCACTACAGGTACCAGAATGCATCACTGCCATGCCACAATACCCACCACTACCAACCCAGTCCCACCCACCACCAACCCATCCGTGGGAGTCAGACCCTACACATGAGCAGCATTGCCTGTCACAGAGTGCATCAAGGTGCAGGAGGGCCTGCACATGCATAGACCCAGATGCATGAGTCACTGAACAGCCACTTCAATCTAATGGCCCTTCCTATGTCTCATTCCATGAAGGTGATTCCGGTTATCCTTTACTACCATAGCCGATTACCCCTGGGCATGCTGTTATTCACCTATGTGGCATCCTACGGCATTGCAACATGCAGTTTATACATTGTGAGACATGATGTCTGTGCATGGAGCTATGATGTCAAGGCGGCTTTGATGGGTGCATGCATGTGAATGTGTTATAGGGTACATTGCTTGTGGTGCATGCATGCCACCTTGGTCTGGTGTGTGCCTAGTGTATGTGTTGCTTCTCATGTCCGCACTTTGTGCACATGACCAGTACTTATGTGGAAATATGTGTGTGTGGATGTTTGGGGCAATGCTTGCGTACCCCTAACCAACGGCCATGGTTTATTGGCCACTCTATGGGTTGGATGTGGTTTGGTGGCATGCAGTTGGACATGTCTCCATGTAGTGTGCAATGCATTTCCCTGTCCAATGTGTATAGTTGTTTTGGTGTGGAAAGTTGTACTCAGCGCCCTCTCCTGAAACGGCCTCTGGTGCTCCACTCCCTTGATCCCTTTGAGGTGCAACACACTGCTGCATTTCTCCTCCAAAGGCATAAGCTTTATTGGGGAGACCATCCAACTTCCAGTGGCCAGGCACTCCATCCTGTGGGCCGACAGCAGGCTGCGGACCCTCAGGCGGAGGTCAACCCACCACTTATGGGACTCTTTTTGGGTGCATGGGACAGGACCCACAGCCAACACCTTCTGCGCCACTTCCTCCCAGGTGGCATTTTTGCAGAAGTGGGTACTTCGCTTGTTGTCAGTGGCAAACAGTTCCCCAGCATGTTCAACTATGGTCTCCGTCAGCAGTCAGTTTTTGCTCTGTGAAGCATAGCTTTCGCTGCCACACATCAGGGATTCTAGATGTCACTCCTGTCAGGATGTTGGTATCAACGTGTTCGGATGGCAACAGGAAGTAGGTGATTTTATGTGGATTGTGTTTTTAAAAATGGCCACTGGCGAGCTACCAGTTCCTGCAATGACGTTTTCATTGCCAGGGTTTCTGTCTGGTACACGCCGGTAGGGGTGCCACTGAAATTTTTGATGCTTGCGATGGTGAACATGATTTCGTCATGCCAGTCACACCTTGACCAGCATGCTGGACTGCGTGCTCCCGCACGGTTGTGATGTGCCAGTGATGCTGTGGTTGTCGGAAACTGCAGGTGTTTCCACGGAATCACTGGCACATTACCAGCAAACTCGTAACGAGGGCCAGGGGGCTGGGGGAACTCTCAGGAGCTGTGAAGGCATCATGAAGTAAGACAGACAACCGATTCACTTTTCTACAAAAATGATTTATTTTGCAATGTGTAGGGATGTCAGCAATGAAAGAAACAGTGTTCTAACATAGAAACAGTGCTCTAACAAAGTTTCTAGCTTCTTCCAGCTCCTGGCTTGTTTTCAGATTGCCCTTCCCCAAGTTCAAACAGTTCCACAAAAGGCCTCAGGCATCCCATCCCCAAGAATGCAGCTCTTCTAGCTTCAAAACCAGTTAGTTTAAATCTCTCAGCTTTAAACAATGATTCCAAATCAACTTTGAAACCCTTCAGGCTTTTCAACAGTTTACGTAGATTGCTCTTTTCTTCAATCACTTCAGCACCTATTATTTAACAGTTTCTGTATCTTGACTTTCCTTGGTTCTTTCCAAGTAGGGGTTTCTCCGTCTAGGCACAGTTGTCGGACCCCGCGGTCCACCCATTACAGGTCACACAACCAATAACCCTTGGCACTTTGCTATATTCATATGTTCTTATTGGACGTCCTAGCCAACACAGGTTTTTCCCTCTGAACCCGGGCCATTAGTCCACATTAATTCTGTTTCTCCTTGGCAGTCTCTTGACCATGCCAAAATGTGACTTCCACACAACTCATTTCATGGCGTTTATTCCTTGTTACCACCTTGCTTCCATGGGATATAGTTTGGACTATGGTACCAAAAGCCACATAAACAAGGAAGCATTTTTAAAAATGTCATATATTACTAAGTACCTGGGAAAAACACGTCACAGGGCATTGTGACGAATCTAGCAACATCATCACTGTTGCTCTGGAGAGGAGCTTCTCTTACATGGCCAGGGAAAGGCAGAAACTACCCGACTGATCCTGTGGGTGGCTATCTGCGGGAGGAGGGACAAGAAAATACTGGACCAAAATAATCTTGCCACCATTTCTAATGACATCAAGGTACCTTTACAACATACCTATACGGCTTATTGTAATGTAGAGGAAGAACATCCAGGTATTCCCAGTCAACCACCATATTTGCCTGCCCCCGCCCCTCTTAGTACTGAAACGAGGAAGAGAGCAATGAAGATGACCAGAAGTAGTAAGCCAACGCTGCGGCCTACTCTCTGGAAATTGTTCAGAAATGCTGGGAAGTTTAAAACTGACAGACAATTGAGAGAGGCAGAGCAGACTGGTTTGGCAACTTGTTCCAACGCCGGTCAGAAAGCTGGAAACTAGAAAACCATAAGAAGCAGCATTGAGGCAACCCCAAACGGAGTGCAGAGAAGCTTGAATGAAAGAAGCTCCCTTCTTGAGACGAAGCTCCATTCTTGAGACGGAAGCAGCGGGAGCCGTGCACAGCAGAGGAAGGCAAAGTGAGGGATAACCAGATAACGGGATGCATGACGAGTCAGAAAACCAAAGAGCACAGAGACGGAGAGACGCAAAAAACACCAAAGCTGTCTGGCAAGCCCAGGGAAAGAGGCTGGGTTACTGGGTGCCTGAAATGCAGTGTCAGAGAAACTGCATGAGAGAGACCAAGTGAAGAAGACAGAGACGCGAGACACAAACCGCCCGGTAAGCCCAGGGAAAGCAGATGGGTTATCAGGGCGCCTGAAAGTGTATGCTGTGTCACAGAAAAAGCACGAGAGGGACAAGAAGTCGATACATTTGTGAACGATACCAAATGGTCGATGACCCAATGCCTCAAAAGAGAAATCAATGCGAATAGTATTGGAAAAAGGCCAGAGACACAATGTTTGAAAGTAAGAGTGAATATTGGAACAAAGTGTGCTAAACAAGAGTCAGTGACCCTGTATTGGACAAATATTATTTCATGGATAAGAGGAAAAGTGATGAAAGAATGGAAAAGCCCTGGCAGGTTAGTGAACCAGGCAAGCCGTGAGTCTGGGACTCACATTCAAGAAAGAGAAATAAAGAGAGTCCCTAATGTGATACCATGACAGGATAGTAAACCAGGAGTGGGAAGAGAAACAAACTTGACTTTGTCGAACAGTGGTGAGACATCCTGGCAGGAGAGCAAACTCGGAGTGTGAAACGAATATAAAGGGAATAATCATACCCCTTCTTAGAGGATTGTTGAGAAAGTGGCAAATACCATACAAGGGGTATAAGGAAGAATAACAATGGAAAAGGGTAGAACCATGCCCCTTTAAAGTCAATGGAAATATAGACAGGTAAGAATATTGAGTATGCCCGACTTTCAGTACGCTCCAGTCCTAGAATTCTGGTGTTTGGCATGCAGCGTAGCAAGTACAGTGAGGTCCTACTCTTGACCACATGAAATACAGGAATTAAGAGGTTGTGCTAGTTAGTCGTGCTCACCACAACAGATTGTTGCAAGTGAATATATCCAATATTCTTTTTCAGTATTCTTGGTTTATTGCAGTCCACTCTTCGAAAATACAGCCAACACGTATTTTGACATTTTTAAGTATTTTCAAGGCTGTATCAATGCACAGTAAAATAAAGCAATTTTAACATGTTTCAAATAATAACAGTAAGCAAAGTTACAGATCAGAATCCAAAACAAAAATCAAAGAAATTACAAAGAATATACATACCAGAGTTAATGGATTTGGCTTGTGAACCAAGGGAGAAAAAGGGTAATCCAGACAAAGTCAGGAGTGGGCAGACACAAATCACAATAGTAACCATTCTTTTACATTATTGTCAAATGATAATCTCGAAATCGAGACGTAAAGGCGATTTTCTTGGGTTGGGATTGCAGGTGATTAGTGAGTTAAATAAATGACTGATATCGAAGGTGGATCGGAAATGAAGCACCCAAAATACTCTCATGTAATGTCATAAAGGGACTTCATTCCCATGGGTGGTGAATTAGAATCAGTCAGTCATGTGGTTGACAATACGTGTTTACACCAGTGATTTCCAAGCATGCAAGTGTATCAAAATAAGTTGCCAGTTGCTTAGTACTGTAAGTATAACGTTAGGCATGGTGTTGCCACTCACCATTGAACACTAAATGGATGCACCTGTGGAGTGAAGCAAAGGATAGATTCATAATAAGTTATGGCTATTAGGAAACCTGATTCTAGTCAAGACACTGTTGTATACTAGATGATATTTTGAGAGGCACCTACCCATGTGCCTTGGCAAATTCTTCTAGTTGTGGCGGCAGTCAGAATTGCCCAAGCTGGCGAATGGTTTGTCTGCTGAGAAAATCATTGAATTACTATTTCTAGAAAACATTTGCTTGATGCACTAGCATATTGTATGGGTTCACAAGATACTCTGTACTCACCTTATATATTTGTTTCAATAAGTGGTGCTAGTGTTTGCGCAGATCAGTAGAAGTATATGATCCTGCAAAAAACAGGACATTATGTAATATGATAGTACCCACGTCCTGTCAGTGGTGGCTAGAAAGGCAATAAGTAGGAGCGAGTATGTAGCATCTCTAATTGATGACTCAAAGTTAGTATGGCAAAGCAGTAAATAACAGGAACGAGAATATGGCACCTCTGATGGTTAGTAAAGTCACCATTTAGCATTTGTTAACATTATAATAACAAGTTCCTACCTTAAATGGACTGGATTCCTGATTACGGAGACCCTTGCACGAGATCTGCGTGTCTGAACCATGCATGCGCCATTTTGTGGCTATTATTTATGTTAGTAGCATGCATGCGTGACGTCACAGCCGCGGCTCAAAATGTAAACAAACTGCCTCAAATTAGATGCCGGTTTGTGACATGAACATAATGGATTTTGCCAAATAAACAAACTGTTAGAATAGAGTGTTGTAAATCCAAGTATTGATATATCAAACGTGGTTGGAGTAAGTTGTCCCACAAGATAAAAGGGCTACTAAACCCTTAATGACCGGCTCGTCAAAAGTGATACTGGTCAAACCTTGCTTGTCATATAAGGTTCTATCATTGTTATCCTCATAAATCGGTGTGCATAGTTCTTAATAAGATTAAGCAACTAAGGTGATGTAGTCACCAATCATTAAATGTATATTGACCAGTAATGTGTTTGGGGAGTATGTGAGCGAAACAGAAATGTTCCAAATTGGGATCATTAACATGCTATAAGTGGCACGATGTCCAGTTATACCCCAAAATAGGAAGGCTGGTATGCTTCATCCATCCCGTACTGTAATGTTATAATCACATATTTTCTTTATGGTGGGTAGTAAGTGCTGACTTAGTACTCCAAAGTTGGTGCTACGGTCTACATGCCCTATACTTGCATAATAAATACACTGAAATGTAGTAATTCAGAACCCTAAACATGAATACACATCTCCTGTAGTGGTATCATTAATATTGAATTATTGTAGTTCTTTCTCAAGTTACTGACATCGTACTATGCAAACAACATGATGGATTGTATATCAGTTAGTGCATTTGCACAGGAGATAAAACCATGAATGTGTCAGACAATTAAATACAGCTCAGATTAGAGAAAAACTTTCATCTCATGTTCTGTTTAGTTCTCTTGTAGAGCAACGCAGTTTGCAAATGCATTTAGATTCCATATGCCTTAGAGTCAATGTGAGATTTGCCCCACGTTTGCCACACTTGGCTTTCATGAAGCCAAGAAATTTGAGTTCTCTTGTCATACATTTGGTGAATACTTTGCCAGTGCTGTGCCAAGGGTAACCTGGGATCTTGGCTACTAAGACTGGCGAGATGCTCTCTAATTCGTATTCTCAGTTGCCTGATGGTGCTCCCAATGTACAGTTTGTGGCATACACATATAATAGCATATACTACACGTGTCGCTTTGCAATTGATGAAGTCTCTGATAATGATCTCTCTACCAGGTTTGTAGGAGAATTTGTCACAATCTGGGTGTGCAAATTTGTACACACTGCAAGTCCCACATCGATGAAAGCCCGACAGGGTTTTCAGCCAGTTACGACCCCTGCTAAGATTCGGGCTTGGGAATCAATTATGCTGTTGTAGATCAGTATCCATATAAAGGAGGTGCCAACGTTTCTGCACTATTTTGTACAGGGTATGAGAGTCCCTGGAGTACTGTGTGATGATATCCAGAGTATTCCTCTTGTTAATATTTGTCTTAGGAATGGATGTACGAGATCAGCTCTGTCCAACTTTTTGCTCTTATCGTTAAAACATTTGGAACACAGGAGGCGAACATCCTCTCGCCTGAAACCTTGTTGACAGCCTCTATCAAAGTAGGCGTCCTCACTGCAGTTCCTTCGAGCCCGATGGAACTCCCCTGCAGGTATGTTATCTATAGTAGCTTTTCGACGGCAACTGGTGGGGTGGAGAGTCGAGTTCACTTCAGTTGTTTTATGAAAAGTGGTAGTTTTGATTTTACCATGGTTCAATGTAGATGTGGATATCTTAAAAAAATAAAAAAATCAATAGATGTGTCATCACAATTCCCTATCAGGCAAAGACCAAATTCATTATTGTTCAGATATTGAGTGAAATCATTGAATAGCTGTGATGTGTAATAAGAACCATGTACACTGACTTATGAGGGACAACAATGATAGAACCTTATATGACAAGAAACGTTTGACCAGTATCACTTTTGACCAGCCGGTCCTTAAGGGCTCAGTAGCCCTTTTATATCGTGGGACAACTCACTCCAACCAAGTTTGATGGATCAATACAAAACTCTATTCTAACAGTTTGTATATTTGGCAATATCACTTATGTTCATGTCACAAACCAGCATCTAATTTGAGGCGGTTTATTTAGATTTTGAGCCGTGGCTGTGACATCACGCATGTAATACATGTGACGTCACACACACACGCTACTAACATAAATAATAGCCACAAAAAGGCGCAAGCGTGGCTCAGACACGCGGATCTCCTGAAAGGGTCCCCTTAATCGGGAATCTAATCCATTTAAGGTAGGAACTTCTTAATGTTAATATGCTAAGTGGTGAGTTTACTAACAATCCGAGGCGCAATATACCTGTTCCTGTTATTTACTGCATTACCATACTAACTTTGAGTAAGCAATTAGAGATGCTACATACTCGCTTCTGCTACTTATTGCCTTGACATACCAATTTTGAGTCAGCTACTAGCCACCACTGACAGGACGCGGATACTATCATATTACATAATGTCCTGTTTTTTGCAGGATCATATACTTTTGCAAGTCTGCGCAAACATTAGCACCACTTATTGAAACTACAAGTATATAAGGTGAGTGCAGAGTATCTTGTGACCCCATACAATATACTAATGCATCAAGCAAAGCTTTTCTAGAAATAGTAATTCAATGATTTTCTCAGCAGACAAACCATTCGCCAATGCAGGCAATTCTGACTGCCGCTACAACTAGAATTCGCCAAAGGCACATGGGTAGGCGCCTCTCAAAATTGTATCTAGTATACAACAGTGTATTGACTAGAATCATGTTTCTTAGTAGTCAGAACTTTGCTTCACTCCACAGTGACATCCATTTACTGATCAATGTGAGTGGCAAAACCATGTCTAACGTTATACTTACAGCACTAAGCAACTGGCAACTTATTTCGATACACTTGCATGCTTGCCGATCATTGGCGTGCACACATATAGTCAACCACATGACTGACTGATTCCAAATCCCCACCCATGGGAATAAAGTCCCTTTATCACATTGCATGAGAGTATTTTGGGTGCTTCATTTTCGATCCACCTTAGATATAGGTAAATGTTTATGTAATTCACTAGTCACCTGCAAACGCAACCCAAGAAAATCCCATTTACTTCTCGATTTCGAGATATTATTTGACAATCATGAGGGCGCTAGAGCGCAACCAAGATGGCCACTCTTATGTGAGCTCCAGCAGCGCACCCTGATAAACCCTGTTAAAAACAACGAATCCGGGGCCATCCTACCCCCAACGGTGTGGCAGACATCGCAGGGCGAGGCGCACCAGCTACTGCACTCTGGCGTCAGGAACACCTGAGACCACCTTTTCGGGCTCGGGGCCTGGAGGAGGTGGAGCCCGCACCGGTTGCATCCCGCGGTGGCATCCGCGTAACAGCAGCGCCGCGGTGGGGCGAGCCGGTGCTGCCCTGTGGCCTGGGTGACAACACGCAGGATCGCGGCCACAAAGTCCCGCGGTCTTCCTGGAGCCCGCCGAGGGGGCCGACAACAACCGCACAGCCGCCCGAGACGACCGCGCAGGAGAGCGGGTCCCGAGGGCAGACCCAGCGAAGATCGGCCCACATACCAGCCCGCAGAAAAGATCACGCAGAGCATCCCCCGCCTGCGGAATTCCAGCAAAATACTCTGGGGCGGAGGCCCTGGGGGATCCAGGTGGCGGGTCCGCCCGCCACCCCACAATCATCCGCCAGCCGAGGCCCCCCCCTGATTCGGCGCTTGTGGACGCAGGCAGGAGGCAGCAGCAACCAAGCACCTCAGGTGAGCCCCCCTGCCTCCCTCCCACCCGGCGGCGGTTTATGAGACACGGAGCACTGCGCCCCCAGGCAAGGCGCAGTGCACATCAGCAGGGCTGGAAGCCACCAGTGATCTCCCCTCCAACCACAGTCATACAGCTCTCACGGAGGGGGACAGACATCAAAGGCACATTAGGGCCCGGTTGAAACCTTGCAACCGCAGCAGCCAAGAGGCCCCAAAAATTACGCCCAGGACAAGCGGGACCTCCCGTGTTGCCCGGTAATCCCCAACGAGAGTAAGGCACAAGGGGAGTGAGAACGAATACCCCCTACAGTCCCGAAAATCAGGCGAGGGCCAACAGAACAGCGGGTGACTACCCCCACTCAAGGCGGTTCCACAGGACACGAGAACCTTCACAAGACCCACAAACCGCAAATCTTGCCAATTACCCCCTAGGAGGGAAACAGCTAAGGGGAGAAAGACTATAGTTAATACATACACTTGACCCAGGCACAGCGACACCGCCAAGATGGAAAAATCAGATAAAGCTCAGAGGAAGCTGACTTTTGAGACGGGTGCCATCGTCAAAACCCCCAAGACAAACGAGAGACAGGAGAGCCCAGGAGGGTCCATGCCCCAAGACGAAGGCCCATTCCCAGGACAGCCCCTCGCCCAATAATAGCGAAACTGTTCAATTTCAAAGACAGGGACACGATCCTCCGCCTTGCAAGGGAGAAAAATAATCTACACCATGACGCAGACTACATCCCCGACTTTTCCCCTTTAGTCCAGGCATAACGCAGAACATTCACTGGAGTAAAACGCCAGCTACAGGACAACAAATTACTATACTCCATGCTTTACCTGGCCAAACTGCAAATTCAATATGACGGCAAATCACAATTCTTCAACACACCCGAAGAGGCAAACTCGTTCCTTGACAAACTGGGGTTTAAACAAAATACCGGCAACCCAAGACCACAGAGGAGAGACCGAGTAGACAGAGAATCGCCATGATGCCCACTCACGCCCAACACCAGGCCCCTCCACACCTTCCAAAATGATCCTCTGGATTCTACAACCACGCCAGACCCCAGGGTGCACTGGACCTTGGAAGTTCCCTAGCGCCCCAAGCTCAGCTTTGTTATGTTTCGGGACTTTGGGTGGGGAAATTCGATGGGCGAGTTGGTGATTGTCCGCGTTTGGAAGGGAATTGGTTTAATGTTATGGAAGCGTGCTTATCAGGGGTCCACGCCCCCCCCCGCCACCACCCGGGACCGCCCAGTGGATGCGCCAAAGTCAGCTCTCACCTGGAAAAGCAAGAACCCAGGCACAGTTCTGCTGGGATGTGCCCCAACACGATGGGACGACATCTCGCCCCAAATCCGACCAAACAGTCAATTACCTACAAAATTCAAGTTAGCTACCTGGAATATTAAAGTATGCGTCATCTTTCTTGTTTTGGTCGTGTTACAAAACAAGAAAGATGACGCAATACCTTCAGCGACACAAAGTGGACATTGCTCTGATTCAAGAAACTCATCTTCTACCAGGAACAGAGAATCATTGGGCCCGAGACTGGGGCTGTCATAGATACTTTATATCATACTCAACATACGCCAGAGGAGTGGCAATCCTAATACATAAATCCCTGAAATTCAAACTACTCGCAGTCATAAATGATGAAGAGGGGAGGTCACTTCTGGTACGTGGGGTCCTGGAAAATACAGAAATCATCATAAACTCCCACGGACGGATAAAACAATTTCGACTGGGTAATGACACACCTGGGAGAAGCAGGACCCACAACAATCGTATGGGCAGGAGACATGAACACCGCACTTGACCCACAGAAGGATAGATCTCACCCGACGTCCACAACCACCTCTAAAACAGCTCTCCAGATTCTAGAGCATACGATTTGGTGGATGTCTGGAGACGCCAACACTGCGAGTCCCGAGACTATTCATTCCATTCCTGGGTCCACAAAACCAGCTCCCGCCTGGATTACATATTGGTCTCCGCACATAGCCAGGTGCAATGGACAAACAGCCAAGTACTGCCTAGATCCCTATCAGACCACTCAGCGGTCACAGTCGAGTGTATCCCACAAGACCCATCAGAAGGGAGAAGACACTGGAGATTCAAGCCGGATCCCTACAAGACCAAGTATTCGCTGACGAACTCCGTACAGAGATCGTAACCTTCCTTGAAATCAACTAGGGCTCGGTGTCATCAGCTGGAACCCTGTGGGAATCCCTGAAATGTTACATCAGAGGGATCTGTTTAACCAAAGAACAAGGAATTCTGAAACTCATTAGACGAGAACTGTCCTCGTGCAAGTCCCGTCTGAAAGAGCTCGAACACTTACAGACCACCTCACCAGAGCCACAGGTGCTAGTGTCATTGAAGGTAGAGCTTGACAAGTTCAGAGCGGCAGCGGACCGCAAACTAAAATTCCTATCACATGGCCACCGCATCCGTCAATACGGAGAGGGGCAGAAGCCGGGCATCCTCCTGGCGAGGCTGATAGTGGCAGATCGAAAACCTACACAGATTGAGCAGATCTGGAACCTCCAGGGCACCCTAGAGTACACCGATAAGGAAATAGCTGAAGTATTCCGCACCTATTTTCAAAAGCTATACAAAACCAACTTCACCGTCACCCAGGAGGAACTGGTACACTACCTAGCTGATATAGAACTGTACTGGGTGGAAGCCATGCTAAGGGAACCCCTAAATGCACCCATCACTTCAGAGGAGATCCTCCAGGCCATCAAGGACCTACCAAGCACTAAGGCGCCTGGTCCCGACGGGCTAATAGGCAAGTTCTACAAAGCTATCGCACCCATCCTCGCCCCACTACTGCTGCAAGTCTTCGAGGAGGCAGTAGAAGCCGGGTCATTTCCCCTGACCCTTCGAGAGGCAAACATGATACTACTGCACAAAGCCAACAAACCTCCAGAAGAATGCGGCTCGTACAGACCAATATCACTGATTAATCTGGACAATAAAATAGTGCCCAATATCCTGGCCTCCAGACTCATTCCCGTGATGCCAGTGCTGGTACTAGCAGACCAAGCCGGATTTGTACCAGGCCGCAACACAACATTCGGCCTCAGACACATGTTCGGAGTCATGGAGGCTTTAGACCCCTCACACCAAGCAGTGGCAGTCCTCCTCGACGCCGAGAAGGCTTTCGACTCCATCGAATGGCCCTTTCTCTTTGAGATCCTTCACCGAATGGGCCTGGGAAAGAGATTCCTCCAGCTAACAGCCCTCTAGTATAACCAACCCTGCTCACACATCATTCTGGGGAAAACCAGATCGACAGGGATAGATCTCCAGCGAGGAACAAGACAAGGGTGCCCTCTATCCGCCTTGCTCTTTGCTCTAGTGATGGACCCCCTCGCCTCAGACCTCCGATCCAGACACATACACAGAGGCCTGACCTTTGGCCCCCACAAGTTAAAAATCTCCCCGTATGCAGATGACATCACCCTTTACATACGTGACCCGACAACAAACATAAATCCAGTAATACGGGATATAATAAAATTTGGTAATTTCTCCGGTTTAAAGATCAACCACAGCAAGTCAATTATATTCCCACTCACCCCAGAGACCCAAGAATTCCAAGATGACTATGGCTTCAAATGGCAAAACTCAAATGTTCGCTATTTAGTTTTCCAAATGGCCAGGGACCACCAAACCCTCTTCCAAGATAATTATAGTAAAGTAATCCAATCACTACAGGGGAAAATCGACAGATGGAAAACACTGCCACTCACTATATGGGGCAGGGTGTCGATAGCAAAAATGGTAATACTCCCAAAGCTCCTCTATATCTTTGTAAATCTCCACCTATTGGTACCCCAAAAACATCTCCAACACCTGAAGAGCATAATCCTGGAACTTCTTTGGGGGGGGGCAAACCAGCCAGAATCGCCTATAAGTCACTAATCCAGCCAGTAAAAAAAGGCGGAATGGCACTCCCAGAAGTAGAGCGCTATTACTGGGCGGCTCATGCCCAATTCCTGGGTCATTTATACACCACGCACTTCATTCGTCCCCATGTCCAGCTGGAGCGAGCTCTCGCATCCCCTAACCTGCTCAGAGCAGCCATCTTTGGCCTGACACACACCCCACACAACACTCTAAACACGGTCCTGTCCGCCATAGCAATATGGAAAAAAATTGCATTGAAATGTAATAATCAGACTAGGTTCTCCCCCATACTTCCGATAAAATTAATTCCTTGTATTCCTCTGACCGCAGAGAAAGTCTACTTGAATTGGGTCGACAAGCTAAAATTAAAAACCATGGGTGATCTTTTTATCGAAGGGAACTTCCTCACTCCCCAACAGGCCAAAACCTGTGGAGCCTCCACTGCCCTAGACACTTTTATCTACTTCCGACTTAAAGGCTCCCTGCAAGCCAGATTACCCTCGTTCCCACAACAACCCGCAACATGGCAACTGCTACATGGGGTCATCCAGTCACAAGGGAAGGGTGAACTAGTTTCGATGCTATACAAATCGCTACTAATGGAAACAGCCCCGAATCTGACAAAACCTAAAGCGAGATGGGAAAGGGCCCTCCAGATCCCAATCTCAGATGAACAATGGGAATACATTCTAGAACAAACCCAGAATGTATCACTAAATACAAGATACAAACTAATACACCTAAAATTCATTCACCAAGCATACCACACCCCCGCTAAAATCCACCACTACCACCCCTCGACCCCTTCACTGTGCGGTTGCTGTGTTATGCCATCGGCAGACTTCGTCCACCTCCTGCCCATCAATACAACAATTCTGGGAAATGATACTGGAAAAGACAGCCACACTGGTAAGCATGCCCATAGAACCTGACCCCAAGATCACACTCCTGGGACTCACCAAACACTTTCCCATCTCAACACGCAAACTAGGAGGGCTGCTACTACTAGTGGCACACAGGAGAATCTCAATGTCATGGGGAAAAGGACCCACACCAACTGTACAGCAGTGGTTGAAAGTCATAGCATACTGTCAGGACACAGAATCAAACTTCATGAAGTTGTTACCCTTGCACGCTCGACCACCCGACATATGGGGCCCATACATCGCTTATTTGTTGTCCACAGGAACAGCGACTCCTCAAGAGACACATCCCCGGAACCCCAACAGAATCATGCGGGCACACACCCCAGCCTGAGATCACTAATCAATGGATAACCACCACTAATAGGACACGGGGCGTCCTGGAGGGGGTCAGGACAGGGGATGGGGGGCAGGATATGAAGCACATGCTACTTCCATACTTATTGTTATGTTGTAATTTCGTTTGTCTACTGTATCTATACCAAAAATAAAGTTTTAAAAAAAGAAAATCATTTGAGAATCATGTAAAAGATTGGTTATTATTGTGATTTGTATCTGCCCACTTCCAACTGTCTAGATTAACCTTTTTCTCCCTTGGTTCACATGCCAAATCCATTAACTCTGGTATGTATATTCTTTGTAACTTTTTTTATTTTGTTTTTGATTCTGATCTGTAACTTTGCTTCCTGTTATTATTTAAAACGTATCAATGCTGCTTTATTTTTAATGTGCATCGATACAGCCTTGAAAAAGACTTAATGTCGAAACACGTGTTGGCTGTATTGAGAGTGGGCTGCAATAAACCAAGAATACTTAAAAAAAGAATACTGTATATTTCACTTGCTAAAATCTGTTGGGGCAAGTACGAAGTACGACTAACTAGCACAACCTCTTAATTAACGGAAATATAGAGGATGACAATCTGAACATTGGTGAAAACTGTGTTTAGAGGAGGCTCAAGGTTCATGCCACTTGAAACAATCGTCAACTGTGATAAAGCCATCTTTCAATTACCAGAAGAAATCTAGGGGAAAGGAGACCCCTTTCCTGGTGGAACTTTATTGCTTTCTACACCTTAAATCTTTCTCTTTTTGGATGTCTGAGGAAAGGCTACAAGTGTATAGCTCGCAGAAATCACCTTGTGCACATTGTATTGAGTTTGGAGTATAAGGGTGAGTTCAGAGTTTGGATACAGGACGCTCTTGTTTACTATCCTGGCACAGACATTCCTTTGTTTTGTTGTGGCAGGGAAACCCCTCTTAGAGTTTAGGGCTAGATAGCCCCAACCTTCTTACTTTGTTGAATAAACATTTATAACCACTATCTAATATGCCACTGTGTCTACGTCTTACTCTTGAACCCTTAAAGGAGGCTATTGTGACAGGAGGGCAGGTCATGGGTCTCTTGTAGCTAGGGATGGTTGACCTGGAGGTGGTGCCAGGGACCCCTTGGTGCTTCAAAATGCGTCTCCCCGTCAATTGCTAACAGACACATGAAGGAATTGTAGTTCCAACAGGAGCCAGTCAGTGGGGAGACCCAATCCCTTTGCCAACTCCGCTGCTCCCAATTTGGCAGTCAATGTCCCATTTACAACCCAGGGAGGAGTATAAAAGTCCTCATGACATGAAATGGGGTGGGAGGTAAGAATAGGTTGGCAATAGTGCTCAAGAGCAAGAATTGGGGGAAGGGAGAGCAGAGAGAAAGGAAAGGACAGAGTGGGGCAAAAGAGGGGAGAGAGAGAAAAGATGGGAGAGGAGAAATGAAGGCAGGGGAAAAAGAGAAAGGAAAACATAGAGGGAGGTGAGTAAGAAGAGAAAGGTGAACACTTGGCATGAGTCAGAAGAGAGTGAATACATCTAGAGGGAGCGAGAGAGTAGAGGAGGGAAAACAGCACTTAAATGAGGGTGCAAGTGCATGGGAGAAAAGGAGGAAGTAGAGTATCTAAAAGGAGTAGAAAAGAAGACAAGAAAATACATGGAAGGGGCATAAGAAAAACCAAGTGAGGAGAGGATGCAAGAAACTTCCTGGAGGGAGAAGAGGAGCAGGACAGGTGGGTGGAACACATGGAGTGGTAAAAGAGAGAACAGGTGGGAAATGAACATAGGAGGAAAATAGAGGATGCTGAGATCAGTTCAAAGAAGTGTTAAGGAACTGCCAGAACCCAAACAAAGGCTCTTTATGGGCAATGCAGCCCAGCAAGGAGGTGAACAAAATACTACCCTTGTAGGTTCCATCTACATTTAAGAGTGATGACTGAGCCTGGTTGCTAAAGCACCTGGGTGGTGGTACTATGAAGCAGCAAATCCTGGAGGGGGATCAACTTGACGAAAGATCTCAGGAATCCAAGAAGCATCATAGCAGAATCCTGACAAAGAAAGATCTCAGTGTTGAAAAAATAAAAGTAGTAACTGGGAACACTTTAAACATCACAGGAGCTATGACTGGTTGACAGTCACAGAGTGACAGACCCGATCTGACCAAGACTGCGGCCAATAAGAGAAAAGAGAAGCCACATGAAACATCACTATTTTTATTTTACTCCCAAACTCTTACCACATTTTCTTTAGTGGAGTCCACCTTGTATTTTACTACGTACAGAGACCTCCAGAGGCCTTACTCCCTTGTTTCTGCTGGGATAGAAATAAACACACAAGTAAATCAGGAAATCAGTTTTGCATGTTCCGTTAATCCGTTGGCTATTACAGTACTCCCCTTTCCCTCAAAGGGGAGAAAAGGGCTTAAGTGATCTGGATATGCAAGGCATTCTTTGGGTCGAGGACGCCTTACGTGGCCAATGTAAGAGTTCCCCTTCCCTCAATGTGGAGAACAAAGGTTCAGTGGTATGCAACAGCACGGTATTCTGCATGGAGGGTACACGCAATTGTTGGTTTAAATTCTAAGCATTAACTGCCAGGGCATCTGGTCTAGGTAGGAAGAACACTACAGAGGACAAAAAGGCAACATTCTAATAAGAAGAAAGAAATATCACACAATAGTAGTTGAACTATTGTAAACAGACTTCCTTCTATCATTTATTTCAACATGGAAAGCAGAGTGTGCAACAAATGTTGCTAGTATGAATTGAAACAATGATATTTTTGCCCAGCACAAAAGTGACTGAGTAAAAATTGTGCATTGTCTACTAAACACAATGGCCCTCATTACGACCCTGGCGGAAATCAACTGACATGACCGCCATAGCGTAAATAGCGTTTCCGCCACTGCACGATGGAGGAAAGTGCGGCTAATTCTGACCCATCGGGCACGAGCATTACGCCATGGCGGAAGTGCAAAGTCCGCGATGGCGGAAATGACCCCAAAACGCCCCTTACCGCCGTCGTACGTCGCCCTAGGTGCAATTCCGCCACCCATATTAGCGGTCACCGTAATGAGCGGTCAGCGCAGAATACGGTGACCGTAAATATACAGAAACGGAAGTAAAAACATGGGGCCGGAATGGGAAACAGCACGCCGTACACCTATAAAATCAGAATCCCAACACAACCATTAAAAATCCGACCCTGAGACACATCCCAACCCGTTAGCCACCCCAGTTAAAAAAATTAATATGGGAAAAGTTGCTAAAAAAGCGTGCTACCGCAAGCGGCAGGTCCACTTCTCCCACGAGGAACTCACCGTGCTCACAGAGACCCTCCAGGAGAACGCTGCCGTCGTCTTCTCGACGCAAATGACCAGGACGGCACTTGCGAACAAGAAGGCCATATGGGCGCTGGTGGCACAGCGGGTAAGTGCGGTGGGGACCGCACCCCGCAACCCACAGCAATGCAGAAAGCGATGGGACGACCTACGGATACGCGTCCGGAGCATACTCTCTGCCAACCGGAACATTGCCACAGCTACCGGGGGAGGATCGGAATCACCCATCAAGTTGACCCCCTGGGAAGAAATCTGTGCCTCCACCATTGGAATGGAGAGCATAGAGGGAGTCGGAGGGATGGAGAAAGGAGTGTAGACATCAGAAGAATCAGGTAGGTGGCCCAAATGAAACTATGCCAAATCCACAATTACCAACCATGTGAAGTACCATGTGTCCCCATAGTACACTAGAAACACATGTCCAGGAGAACGACCACATACATTGCCATGACAGCGCCCCTTAAAAGTCAGATTAAATAAATAAATATTTAAAAATCCAAAAAACACACTCTACATGTGCAGCATGCACACCCTAACTGCAGACTGCAAAATAACTGCATCCCCAATGCACACAAAAATGAGACCACCTCCAAGGCCCTGACCCAAATCACCCCCAGGTACCACCCCAATGCATGTGATACAATTGCCATTACAATTACCACAGACCCATGAATAACGCTCGCCCTCCTTTACTCCACCACAGGGTCCGATTCCAACGACGAGCTTCAAGACACCCCTACCAGCACACCTGCAAAGAGGGCCAAGACCAACGGCCAAAGACCCTCCACCTCAGCTGCACGGATCAAGACACGGCAGCAGCACAAATCGAGTGGCAGCACACTGGAGGGGACATCAACAGGCACCCCAGCAGCCAGCATGTCCACAACAGCAGCACCACAGGTCCCCCCAATGGATGCCACAGAAGGCACTGCTTCTGGTGGCAGCAGCACCACAGGTGACACTGCATACATGCCAGCATGCTCCGACACAGAAAACGGTGCTGCCGAAGTAGGACACATCCATGACCTGTCTCAATCCCCCTGTTTGTATCATCCCGTACACCATGAGGAAACCACACAGGGGCACCCACAAGACGACGACTGGCCAACCCCCACAAGGCCTGTTGCAAGGCAACATGAGGCGTCCAGCCCCTCTGTGACACCACCGCAAATGGGCATGGCCCAGCAGAGGCAACAGTCCCTCGAGCAGATGATAGTGCAACAGCAGCAAATGGCCACGCTCCTCAAGGAGCATGCTGATGAATGTGGGGGTTCTAAGGCAGCCATTGAAACATCTACTGAGACACTTAGGGCAGAAATGGAGAGAAGTACCGAGAGCCTGAGGGGACAAATGGAGAGAAGTACCGAGAGCCTGAGGGGACAAATGGAGAGAAGCACCGAGAGCCTGAGGGGGGAACTGCATGCGACGTCCAAAGACGTATGTGGTGAACTTGCCGCTGTGCGCCGTGTGCTCACTGAGCTCTCACAAACCCTTAGGGACATGCATGGACGTGAGCAGGCAGAGACATCATCCGTTGCAAGTTCCGTCCAGGGCAGCCCCCAACATAGATCTGGGAGGAACCGGCGCTCCACAGGCAGGGGTGCCCCTGATACCCGGAGAGGGGGCTTGCAATAGCGTCTGCCCACTGACAATGAGCGTCATTGGACACTGGTGTTCGTGGGGGGGGTAGGAGGGTGGAGGGGGTGTGTTGTGCTTCTTTGGGTGGCGGTTCGATTGGGTGTGTAATGTCATTTCACATCTGCAATACAATTCTTCATATTCATCCAATGAGATGTGTGGACATTGATCTCTGTGTACGAGGCCTATCTTGGCTTACAGTCCACATTGTGCATGTTCCAGACACACACAGTGCCACAAGTCCCGTGTCCATGTAACAGCCACCAGGCGTGAGTGCTAGAAGCATGCATCTATGAGATTCTGACGTAATTCACGGGCCTCCTTTGCCTCGCGGACCCCTTGAGGTGCTGCCACATCCCCACCCTCATCATGACCATCTTCACGTGCTAGCAGTTCTGCGTCGGGGGGCATGGCCACATTCCTACGTACGCACATGTTGTGTAGCATGACACATGCCATGACCATCTTTGCCACCTTCTCATGGCGGTACAGGAGTGCCCCGCCAGACCTGCTGAGGCAGCGGAAACGAGCCTTCAGTAGGCCGAATGCCTGTTCTATGACCACACGGGTACGTGAGTGGGCATGGTTGTAGTCCTCCTCATGCTGGTCCTGTGGGTTCCGGATTGGTGTGAGGAGCCATCTCTTCAGTGGATACCCGCAATCACCTGTATGTGGACAAGAAAGGATGTTTGTGGAATGTCATTGCTACGTACGCACCCCCCCCCTTCCTGCCAGGTCATTCACGCATCACCTACCCCACATACTCATGCATTAAATGAGACTCACCGAGTAGCCAGGATCGGCGCCCTGCGTGTCGCTCCATGTAGCGTGGTATTCTAGAGTTCCGCAAGACCATAGAATCATGTGTTGATCCTGGAAATCGGGCAGAACAATGTGTAAAGATCCTGTTGGAGTCACACACCATTTGTACATTGATAGAATGATATTGTTTCCGGTTGCGGTACTGGGCCTCCATGGCATGTGGGACAACCAATTCCACATGGGTGCAGTCGATGGCACCAATGCAACCCGATATGCCGCCAAGTGCATGGAATCCCACTTTTGTGTTTGTAAGCTCCTGCTCCGAGCGTGGTAAAGTGATGTAGTCGTCTGAGTGCTTCAGGAGGGCATCAAGCACTTGGAATAGTGTCCGTGAGAATAGGGGCTGTGAAATGCCATGCAACTGTCCGACTGTGTGCTGGTAGGTGCCTGTGGCCAGGAAGTGGAGTACAGACACCACCTTCAGTAGGGGTGGGATGGCGGTTGGGCTATCTATCATGCTGACAAGGTCAGCGTGTGTCATGTCAACAATGGCGGTTATGGTGTCCCGGTCCAAACGGTAGAGGGTGTGGATCTGCTCAGCTGTGAGGTTGAACGGATTAGCTCAGAGGCGTGGGATTGCGGGCTGCCTGCGTGGTGGTAGTGGCTGTGCTGGTGGGGCTTGCTGGCCATGCCTTGCCCTCCTCCTCCTGCGTCTCCTCTGTGCGGCCGGTTGTTGTAGTAGTTGGCGTTCGTCTTCTTCTTGAAGTTGGAGTACTTGCAGTGCAATCAGGTCCCCCAGGCCCAACATCGCTAGTCCTGCCGGTAGCATTCTGGAGTGGGTGTGGTTGTGGGAGGGGTTTGGGTATGCAATTTATGTGTTTTCAGGCTGTATAGCCTTCACCTGTGGTGATTCATTCCACCTGTGTCAGCTGCAATGCCTTTCGTGCGAGCACGTCCCGCACACGACGCTGCAATTCGACGCATGGCATCTTGCATTTGCATTCATGTTCTTAATCCCGAAGGCTGTGGAATATTGGTTTATATGTTAATTCTGCTATGGTCCCATTGTTGCACATACGATATTTGCATTCGCGAGCAGACTTGTGAAGGGTCAGTGGAATGTAGTGCTCGATCAACGGTGGACCCTCATGCAGCACTGTACCGACGTTCACCGACGGCGGGGAGTCCCATCAGTGATTGAGGGCAGTTACCATTTTCACACACAGCCGCACTGCATAGATGTATTTGTGAATACAAGCGTTCACAGATGCCTTTTCAACGTGATGTTGCAAATTAGGAATTCGAAGGACAGCGCTTTCGGTTTTCAACTAGCGGCGTGGAGACGCCCACAGGTCTGACTGGAAATGTAACGTTCTATTGTTGAATGTCCTTGGGACAGGGCCCATGACGGGAATGCAATGATTGATATGATTTGAATGGGATGCGCTATAGCGTAGTGGACGATAAGGCAGGACGTTCCCAAATACATGTGACTTCACTACACAAGGAATCCGGGCAGGAGCACAGTGGATTTTGAAGGCTGCATTACGCACAGACTCAATGGAAATTTCGAATGTTATGTGAGTGAATATTCAGGCGTTTTCATTACGGGATGAGGGAATGATGAATGGATGCATGGAAAGATGATTTAATTGGGAGTCTGCCATGTCCATGGCTATTTGGAATGTATCCCCTTCCCCTGCGCTATGTGATGCAAGGCTGCCATAGTGGGACCATCGTCTGTCTGCCCTTGTTGAACCCTCCCTGTCTCGACTCGCCTTCAATCACTTGTGTCTATGCACGTTGATGATCCCATCTGATGGATCCTGTTCTGACAGGCACATGCACACAGACACTCGTTTGAAATAGTGTATTCACCTCGATTTGTGTCGTAATGATTCGCAAGTGATTTTTGGGTGCAATTGATCCTTATGAGTGGGCTAGCATGCATATGGTTGTAGGTTTGGTGTGTTGAATGTAGTGAGTAATACATATGAAGTTCGGATTCCCATACTATCTTTTTTTTCATTTGGGTGACAGGTATCTCCTCCCCTTCTGCCGCTGCCATCTGTACGCCACTCCTGCAGATGGCTTCTACAGTCGACACCTGCAGCTTCGAGTTAATCAGTGGAGCACCATTACGATCTTATGGGACGATCGCCAATGGCCCACATGCCCTTACGCAGTACTAGTGGCTAGGTGCAGCATACCTAGCTTCCAGCTGGACTAGTGCCTACTTCATGGGACGGGCCTGCGGTCCTAGGCGCTTCCATGTTGCCTTTTTGGACGTGGATGTAGCCCCTGTGTGCCATGAAGGTACAGGGCGTCACACATGGGGAAGCTGGTCATTTATTGCGGATGCAGCCCACAGTAATGCTGATCATTTGTGAGTTTATGCTCAAATGGCTGTATGGGCTTGGTGATTTTGATGTGCATTAAATTTATATTCAGATATTAACCGTGTAGCGTTATTCTTTGCTAGTAATGTGGCATATTCTGATTTGTGGCGCGATGTATTGTGAGGTGTTCTGCATTGGGTTCCGGCTTCTGGGTACAGTTGTGTGGTACGTGCTTATGCTGATGGTTGGTTTGACTACTGCCATGTGTACAGGGCTGGTGCAGTCTCCCTCAGGTTACTGCTTTGACTGTTGGTTTACACTGGTGGCAAGCGATGGGGGACTGTTGTTGTTTTGTGTCATGGAATTTTCAGTTCATTTTGATGTACTTGCACCTTCAGATGCCTGTGCTGCAGCAGTACGGCAATGGTGTGTTGCCAATTGGGGATGGCCACTCACAGGGCACTTGGGGCCCCTGCATGCATTTGTTCGTTGGCATGCATGGGTGACTTGTACATTTCACTGGTTGCATGGTGTGACTGCATTGCGCCTACGAGGAGTTGTGCAATGTGGCCAGGGAGTGGAGTACAGGCACTCAGTAGGGCCATTACGGTTGGTTCGCGATGCCGTAGTTCTCGCCATGGCGGAATGGTACTTTCCGCCATGCTTGATGGCGTTAGGTGAATGTCCGCTGGGGTCAGCATTCGCGTACCGTTGCGCCATGGCGGATATTGCGGTTTTGCACGGCGCGCGTGCGCGTACTTGGTGCAGTTAGCGTTGGCGTTCATTAAGGTGTCGCTAATCGCATCGTACTTTACGGTGACGGGTCATAATCATAACGGGCGGTATTCGATGGCGGTATTACATTTCCGCCATCGTTTTTCGTATTCCGCCAGGGTCGTAGCGAGGGCCAATATCTGCTATTCTTCAAAACATTCACGGTGTCTAGGTGTGAGCAAGCCCCCTGCCTGTCCCTGCTTACCTGAACAGATGGCGGCGTCCCTGCCACAATGATAGTCAGACCCTAGACACCAACGAAGAGGAGTACTGCCGGGTTCAGGGCAACCCAAGCAGCACCGGGTGGGAGTGCTGTGACTACTTCCCTGCCAGAGAAGACCTCGGTGGAGACCACAAAGGATCCAGGAACCAGAGGAAGGCGTTTCATGATGAATCTGTGATGGGTTGTGTTTCGGTGCGGCGAGCACAACCGCACCGAACACAAACAGGAAAAGGAAAGCACGGCTCCAGCTGACATGGTCAGCTGGAGCCAGAGTGGGTAAAGCAAACCACTAACCCCTCAGGGATTCATTTTTATGGATTAATGGCGTAATAGATCCCACTAAACCAACAGGGAAATACAAATAAAGGTCTTTAAAACAGCCTCATTGAAACCTCCAGTAACCCACCAGGGAATCTACATTAATTATAAATGAACGCCTTCATACAGGCAATGATGACCCACTATGCCAGCAGAGATATTTAGGGGCGGAGATAGGGGTTGCCCAAGGACCAGTACATGGTGCAGGTTGAAATGCAACAAGACTTCCTGGAGAAAGTGGGCACGGCTTTCAAGCCCTCATCAGCCCTTACCGAGCCTTTCCCCTAGCACACCCTCTGGAGCAAGGTAGGTGATTTCGCTAGAAGAAGTAACCAGTCATGGGAGAAGGTGGAGTATTTACAATGGTGTATGAATGGTTTAGTGTGGGTAAGTTGAGTGAGAAAAGGGAGGCAGAAGAGAACGTCAGAGAGTATGAAGGCTGTTGGAGAGAGAGGGTCTATGGAGTGTGTGCGAGATTTGACAAATCCAGGGAACTCAACCCTTCTCAAGTGGAGCCTCCCCCTGACCCCCATGTGAAGCTAGGGAGGTATGATATGATAGGTTGTTTATAACGCGCTTAATACCCAGAGGTTTCTAAGCGCGGACCCGGGAATCGAATCTGTGTTGCTCCGTGTCGTCTTGCTTCCAAGGCAAGCACGTTGCAGTTGAGCTATCCTCCCGAGACAAGGTGAGCCCACTATGCAAGACGCTCCCTAGGAGTCACCGGGAGAGACTCCCCCATTGGGGACAAGGACTCCTGTCCCTGTGAGGAACTCCCTAGGCCACTCCCCTGGCATTTATGGGACTGTTGGATATAAACAACATAATGGAATCCAAAGACTTGGTAAAGGCAAACCCATAATATGGCACTACGAGCCAGAAAGAGGCTCTGTCTCTAAGGGGAAGATGCCGGCGAGTGCCGAAACAGAGTAAGCAGGGGAAACCCCCTGACAGCGTCATAGCTGAGGGAGGTGGAGCCAAGGAGCCAGCAGATTTCAGAAGTATTCCAAACGCAGAACTGAAACGCTGCAGGCCCAGTGTTTACTAGCACGGAAAAACCGAGGAGACAGGCAGCCAAATCCTGGTGGTGGTGTGAGCGCCACAGTTTTGTGGCGGGCAGTGTGCCCGCCCAATGACGTGACCACCATGTTGGAGAAACAGCAAAGTATCTGGTGGCCCGGCGCTGAACCAGGTCGAGAAGTAGACCGAGAGCCGGATGCCGGCAGTGTTCAAGCAGGAGCAAACCGGAGACAAGGAGAAGAACCAGAGCGAGCCCCGGTCCAGAGGGCGTTCCCCAACTGACCCAGAGGTAACAGGGAGGACGAGAGAACCAGGAGGCCACCAGGGAGTCGTTATACATCAGGACAAACGTGTCCCAGTGAAATGGAGGAGATAGGAATAGAAAAGCGATAACATAGAACTGTAACAATGTGAGAAAGAGAATCCAGAGTAACCCTGTAAGAGACAAATAGGAATTGGGTACAAATAACCTGGGAAGAGGGTAAAATATCCCATAGGACAAGTGCAGCATGAAACAAATCAGAAAGGGAAACATATGAATGCAAAGTGAAGGCTACTAGATCCTATATGAGAGAACGGCCAAGTAAGCTACCTCAGGAGAGGAAGAATGCTAATTACCAAGAAACTCTATCCAACTTAAGAAAGTATATGTCACAGGAGTCCAAAAGGCATAACCGCCTTGATCAAAGAATAAGAGATCATTTGAACAATGACCAGGGAAAAGAGAGTAAATCAAAACCTCTACTGAAGGAGTTACAAGATCGGGTATAGAAGGTGACAAGTGATTATCTAAAAATATTCTATCAAAAGAACTTTGCTGCGAAGAAGAAAGTCTTTGAGAAGTCACAGTCAGGAGAAGGGAGTCATTCTCCTGACTTCATTTCCTTTGGTTAGAATATTGGTAGGGGCAAATTGAATTATTTTTTGGGACAGCAATCAATTTTTTGTTTCGAGATTCGCAACGATGGACGAGTACCTTATTTATATAGGGAGGGAACACTTGCATAGCAATAGGGATAGATGGGAATTATCCTTATAGTTTGATAAAACATTCTCTAGAAAGGTCAATATCATATCTTCATTCTTCTGGCCCAGCACAGAGAGTAAAGAGTATGTGGATTTGTGATTGATTAGCAGTAGTTGGGACAGGAGATAGAAGTAGCTGTAGCCGCTGTGAAGAATAAGACTAGAGGGAAGATGGGTAGTAGAGCGACAGTATAAATAACAGAGCAGGAATAATAGAAGAGGGAGAATAGTAAGAGTGACAGGGAACGGGAGAATCAAATTGGTGGTAGGAGCTTAGAGAGTTTATAACAGAAGAATAGCAAGAGGCAAGGAAGCAGAGTGAGAGGAAGGTGGGAAGAGGAGATAACAGCAGAGGTAGATGTGGAGTGGAAGTTTGAGGTAAGATCGATAGAACAGAAGTAAGATCACAAAGGTTGGAGGTGGAAAGGGGGAGTGAGAGGTCAGAGGGATTGGAACATGGTGGGAGGAGGACATTGTGACACTCAGTGTAGAGGGGCTTAGGTGAGACTGTGCGTTCAAGGATGCAAGTGACACTGACTGGAAGAAGGCACCATCCCCAACTCCCCAGAACACTAAGCAGGATAGGACAGGGGAAGACTAGAAGGCCCCTACGGAGTCAGTCAGCTCTCACACAGTCATGCACGCACACATACCTTCAATAGACGTTACATGTGGTGCCCGGCCGAACGTCTTTATCCTCACTGGCGTCTGCACCCAGCAAGGCCCAGGAGGTTGGCTACCCACGGACGCAGATCTCCCCTGGGCACCGCCTTGATCATTTCACTGCGCATGTGCGGTGGCCCAGCTCCTGGGTTCCGTGCATGCACAGTGTATGCCAACTTCAGGGTCTCCATGGTAAATCTGTGCTGTCGGCCTCGTTTCAGAGAGGAAGGGGTATTAAAAACCCTCTCTCCCTCCGCTGAGTGCATATTAATGGGCCCAGCCAGTTCCCTTCTTGCAGTGTCCAGACTTCTCCTTTGTCAATTCCAGCCTTACTTTTTGTCCTTTCCTGTTTGCCTTGACTAGTCTCCCTTCTTCATCTATTCCCGCCTGGCCTCCTCCTATACCCTCCTCTACTGCCACCTGGCTCGCACTTGCATCTTGCCCCTTCCTTGTCCTGTATCCATCCCTGCTTCTTGTTCGTACTAGTTCCTTTCCACATCCTTATTGTTGCATGTCTGCTGCTGCTTCAGTTGGATTCCTGCTACCATCCCTCAGAGCCTCCACCCCAAGAACGCAAGAACATTCTGCTTCCCCAGTCAGTGTTCGCACTGTCCTTGCATCACAGTAACCAGGGGAGCAACCACATTGTGTGGGAAGTTGGTCCGGTATCACCAGGTAGCTATGTTCTTGGGGCTGCCGTACCAGCTTCCTGTGTCGCCAGCTCATTTCTGGAACCGCCCCAAAAAACACGACAGACCAAAGACGTGTAACGGGTACGCAGTCAAGGTGAGCACGGTTATTGAAAAGTACTACTGTTGGGTAGTGGTTTGAGAGATGCCAGGCGTAAGGGTGCAGAAGGAGACTGACACAAAGGTGGCATGATTAGGTCTAAAGACTTTTATTCAAGTAAAAGGAAAGAGAAAACCCGACTATCCTTAGATTTGGAGGGGTGCGGGATGGGGACTTCCCTACCTCAACAAAAGAGAAAAGGTGACTGTCAGAGTGTCTGTCAAATCAAAAGTGTCCACCGTCCTGTGCCAAGAAAAATCTTACTCCTATCCCTTACACTACAAACTATAAAATATAGCATCTGTGTTCTTGTCCCAGGAGAATTAATCCCTTCTCCTGGATTTAGGGTCCATGGCTTGTCAAAACGAAATATCAGTCGTGTCTCAGACGTTATCAGGGGGAATGCCTCCCTTCCCCGTGCTTGTTAAACGTTCTCAACACAATCTTTATACTCCTTCTGGATGTACCACAAGAATATCTCCCTTCTCCTGGTGTTCGGTTTCACACAAAGTCTGGGGGAATGGCTCCCTTCCCCAGACTTCTGGACTTTCCTACTAGTACAGTTTACCAAGAGAATGGCTCCATTTTCCTGGCATCACTTACAACCAGGGGGAATGATTTCCTTCCCCATGTCTTCTTTTTCTTCAGCTTCACTCTTAATCCCTAAGCTTTTGGAGGGGTCCACGACCCTTGCTACTCTCCTTCTTTAGTTTGCCTTTCTTGTAACAATTCCCTTCCAAGAACTGCAACGAGGAAGAGGACTTGTGATGCCCTCTTATTTTAGGTTCCAGACCCTGGCTTCTTTTTCTTTGCGCTGGCCGACTTGGCTCACTCTCCTGCCAAGTACTGCCACGAGGAAGATAACTCGTAGTTTGGGGAGGCTGTCTAACCCCCCATTGGTCGTCAGTGTGCTTCCCTCTACCCACGGCGTGAGGGAATTCTCCCACCCTACGTCTCTTAAATATGCTTGGGTCTTCACCCCTTCTCTGGAGGTCCCGCTCAGATTCTCTCTCTCTTGGTTAGGGTATCTAGCCCTCCTTTGGTTATCAGTTGGCTCCTCTCCGCCACTGTTTTGAGGGTTTCTCCCTCCCTGGGTCTCTTTAATGTGCTCGGGTCTTCACCCATTCTCTGGATGTCAGCAGGATTTATTCTGCCACAGTGACGATGAAGAGGGGATTTGTATGCCTCCTACCCTTGCTGTGCAACCCAAGCGTAGTGCTTGCCCAGAGGCTGCGGGACAACTGATTGCACCCTCTTATTGAGCTGCCCAGCATTCCCTGCAGATCTCCTGCACCACCCCTTACCCCGTCTGGGCCTCCACTCAGACCCATTAGAGACCCCACAAAGATGCCCCTTTTGCCATTCCATACACCAAGATGCCCCAACACTCCCTCTAGATCAGAGGTATTCAAACTGTGGGACACACCCCTCCAGGGAAGTTCTTTTCTTTAATGGCAGAAAAAGGGCAGGGGGAGCCCTGGGCAGAGGTGGCTCATCCAGATTCACTGTGATTGTACCTAAATATTTTTTCTGATGTTTATTTGCTGAAAAAATTGAGTTTTTTATTGTTTATCTGGTCCCCGCCAAAGCCCACCGTCCCCTGTGTTTTTAGCCCCAAACCAACACCTACCCACCCGTTATAACCCCTTAAGCCCCATATATTTTTTAAAGGTTGTGTTTTTTCGATGGATTTCTTTTGGTTAAAAAAAATCCATTGAAAATTCATTTTCGGTAAAATCCCTGGATAGCTCTCGTTCATAATGAGCGAAGGGGCGTCAAACCAGTGGCCCCCTCACCCATTATGGATGGAGCTAGCCCAGTGAAACACTGAGCACTCTCTAAGCTGCTTTTCCCAGCTGAATGGAGTGCTCCTGGGCTGGCTAAGCTGTCACGGTTTCCCATTGACAGTTCAGTTCACCAGCCGTACATGCTCAATGTGTATCTCAATATATAGTATTTGTTTAGCTACTATTCATGCAACATTGGCATTTATGAACTCTGCTAAATTTTGTCAGACAGGGTCAGCAGTACAGGATGTAGTTCCTCTACTTGTGTCAACTAGATTACCTCAAAAATATAGCCATTCCTGTGTTGCGATATTGTGTCTCTGACTTGTGATTTATAAAATGTGTTTTTTCTACAAAAAAAGTCCAAATTGCATACAAATGTTCTGGCCTGTAAAATAGGCCACCTTACATGTATTATTTGTTTTGATTCACCAGTCTGAGATGTGGTTTTATTATTTTTCTATTCATTTATTGCATCCGTGCCATTTGAAGCAGATGTTATTACAATTTTGATATGTATTGTTTTAGGACCCATGGGCCTACTGAATAAATAATGTATTTTATATTCAATTGTGTCCCATATGGTAGATTTACTCAAATATAATTGATGATAGCCACGTGCTCTAGCAGGAGTGCGGCTCCACAGAATTAAATTTTGAATTTGTTCATTGAAGGGTCCCGATTTTTGTGTGACAGTTCTTCAACTCATTTGTCCCCTCTGTGCTCTTGAGTTTTTCCCTTTCGTTTAGCGTACATGCTCAATGAGCCAAGCAAGGCTGGGGGTGTTTTGCTTTGCCAGCCATGCATAGCTCATTGGAAATGCCGGCTGGGGAACTGCATGTCTGCATGTGCAAGACTGGAGCGGGACATTTCAGCACCCACGCGCAGGTGTGCAGGAACCTCTTTCTTCCCGATTCCTGTTCATAATGCAGGAGCTGGACAGCTGGGGAGGAAACTTCAGGACCGGGCCAGAAGCTAAGCTTATGTTCATTTATTTGTTATTTAAACGTGTATGCAAGGCATAAAATAAGCAGTGTCACTTAGCAATTTGCTATGCAATTTTGTAGGTTTGCTAATCAAATTGATACTTGTGTAACAAAGCTTTCCATTTAAGTTGCCATGTTCAACCAAAGCACAGCTAGCCCTGCATTCCTCTCAGTGATCTCTTCCCTCTCTTTTCTCTGTTCCCTTCAAGTGCTAATGGAGAGAAAGTGCAGCAGTAATCATCTCCTCCATTCTTAAGTGCCAAAGCCTGTGTAGGAGTTCTAGGCAAAAATTTCATTTTTCTTTTTCAAATAAGTGCAACCCAGAAGTAATCAGGATGATAGTTTCTGTGATACTTTGATTAAGATAACTACATCTGGTGTGGCAAAGACCAGTATGTGTTAACTTTATATTTTTTTTTAAGAGATAGTCATGCAATTACATTCTTAAAAATGTAAGTTGTTACATAATGCATAATTAGAGTATTGGCATTGTAAAACACTGCATTGTCTCCATGCATTACAGTAAAGATTAGGTTAGTGTATCTAAATCTCATTGAATTTTGTTGATGAAGAAGCATCAAATGGACAAGTGAACGCTTTTGAAAATGTACATGATCACACAATCAAATGCTTTTGATGGCAAACCTAGTTCTGTAACTGGCTGGTGCATACATCTGTGCAATTGGTGCTCGACCCATGAGCTGACACCATAATCATTGACTTTCCATCATATCAACCTTTCGCTTTATACTAGCTACCACGGAAGCGAGATTACCACAAACTATAATATTAGACCTAGTCTGGCCAGATTTTTACTTTCTACGTCATCCATTCTGGGTACTCTCCTACTTTCTTTCCTCTTACGTAATGAATATACAAAGCTAATTAGATGTTTATGCAAATTAGTGATCAATAGTTCCATCCAGTTACTACATCTACAGATCTACTGCACTACCATACACTGTAATAAGCTTCCAGAGCTCAATGTGCTGTTTGCATTATATATTAGCACCTGCAGGAGAGAGCTGGCCAAGCTGTCCTCAGAACTAATCATATTCATTTGTGTCCCTTCCTGCAGCTACGTCTCGCAAAGTCTTTTCGCCCACCTGCATAGTCGAGTAGATTTTATGAAGGACGCATACTATTTATAAGGGATGTTTGAAACCTTTATTTAACATTTACTTTGTTTGCAGTAAACATCAAATAAAAGTTTCACTGTGCATAGGTGGCCTCTGGTTGGCAGCAGTGTGTCAACCATAAAGAGGGTTTGTAGTGTCATGCCCCATTTTACCATTTTTGTTGCCATCCGTTGCTATGGGTGGAGTGCATTTCTCTTAGGTTGAATAGGTAAACTAAGTTACCCAACCTGCAGGTCTAGCAGAATTTTTATGAATTTGCAAGTCCTAACTGTTCTCACTAATTTATTTCAGCTGTATGCAAAAATGCTGTATTTTTGCTCATTTCATGTATGTAGTACAAATAACTTTTGGCAATATTAACAATAGTAGTACTAGATTAGCAAACACCCCTTTCATTCGCAATCAATACAATTTTAATTAGCAGATTCTGTTAATCAATTTTTGAAAACTAATGTATGCCTTGGTATGGATGCGTGTATGCTTGTGTTATGAGTGAGTGTATGGTGATGGGTGCTCATATGAATGACAGAGTGCTTGCTGTGTGAATGTATGTGTGTTGGTCTGTTGAGCTGATTTTGACGAGTGGGGGGCGTTGTACAACAAAGGCATTTTAAATAGGGCTTTGTTGCACAATCCCTCTACCCACCTGCCAAAATCAGCTCTCCTTCTGAGGCGCTGTGGAGCCCAGAGGACTGGGATGGTATTTTTTTTACTGGACATCTATCATAGAAGTCCAGTCAAAAACACCATGCTTCCCCTCTGGGTCCCCGACACTGTGCATACACCAAAATCACGCTGATTGTGAGAGTGCGTTAGCTGCTGTGGGGCCCAGGGGACAGGGATGATATCTTTTTACTGGACATCTATCATAGATGTCCAGTCAAAAATAGCATGCCTGCCCCCCCGTGCCAATTGCACACTGTTTGGCTTTTTACTCCATTTTTATATTTAAGTATGCTCTAAAATGCAACATTGAATATGGACTTCTCCAAAAGTATCCCATATGTAATAAACACCATCTCAGGCGACATATGGGAATCGCATTTTTCTTTGGTATTCCAAAACTCAAATGGTAATGATGTGATAACATTGAGCTCTGTGGACACTCAATGGGACGTGCTAATGGAATACGACGATCTTATTATTGCTATCAAGGCGCTAAAGAACTCACGCGCTGCTGGGCCAGATTTGATTTCAAATATCGACTTAAAACGACATCCAAATGAGTGGGCAGCTTTCATTGGAAATCTTTTCAGAAAAATCAGCTTGGCAAAAAAATTGCCTGATTCCTGGAAGACTGTGATTATCGTTCCAATTCATAAGCGAGGAAGTTGGGACGACCCAAACAACTATCGCCCAATTGCCCTGCTAGATACGATCGGTAAAATATTTGGCTCAAACTTGCGTATCAAACTTGCCAAATGGGCGGAAACCGTGAAAATAAATGATATACGGCAAACCGGGTTCACAAAAGGTGTTGGGGTTGATGTCAATTTACTCATCCTAACAATCTTAAAATTGGAAACCATGAAATCAAATGGCAAATTACATCTTGCCTTTATCGATTTGAAACAAGCTTTCGATGGTGTAAATCGCAACCTGTTGTGGGCAAAACTACGGAAATGGTGCTGTCCTGCATCTATCTTGGAACCAATAATGGCGTTACATACTCATACCTCAATCAAAGTGAGGCTGAATAACAATGGGCTGCTCACCAATTCAATCATGACCCAAAAAGGTGTCAAGCAAGGATGCCCCTTAGCCGCAGAGCTATTTAAGTTGTTCCTGGCAGACCTACCAACTTTTCTCATGCAAATTCCATGCTTCTCGCCCAAAATAAATCAAACCGCAATTAAATGTATCGTATACGCGGACGATTTGGTACTGCTGGACCGAACGCAAATTGAGCTGCAGAGGCTACTAACAGGCCTGCAAAAATATATGGATCTAAATGAACTAACCATAAACACCACAGAAACAAAGATTGTTTCAATTGGAAATGTCAAAGGAAAAAAGGATAAATCCTTTAGGTGGAAAATTGCAGAAGCAATTATTTCATCGGTTGATTCAATAAGATACTTGGGTATACAATTCAACAACTCTATCAGAGAACAGCAATGGGTAACAGATCTAACTTCTAAAATGAAGAAACTATCACTACAAGCCGTACAAATCAACAGGATCTATGGCAAATTTTCTCTGGAACCTGTAATTAAATTCTACCAGCAAAAAGTGGTGCCAGTAATGATCTTCGGGGCTATTGCAGGTTGGAACATAAGTGAGCAAACCTGGCATGTTTTAGAAGGTCATTTTGGCGGAAGGTTTTGAAGCTCCCACAGTCCACTTCTATTTCTATTGTGAGATATGAATTAGCCACCAACTCTCTACACATGCATATGGTGTGGAACTCAATAGCAACGCTGCGTAAAATGTGCTTGGAAGCGCCGGAACCGGCATACAAATTGTTTGCTTTCCACCAGATGCCAAAAAAGTTCGAGCTTCTTAATATCTGGTTTGGCAAACTAGTGGCGTATCTGTCTGCAGCAAATATCAGCAATAAAGAACTCCTACTTCGTCCACAACACGCAAAAAAGAAATTTGATCATTGGGCATGGAGCATCAATAATGACGAAAGAAAAAAGCTGAAGTCAACCAAAGTGATGGATCATGACTGTCGAAAACTTAACGAACCAGCTCGCTACCTTTTGCATTGCCCATCCCGTTATCATAGAGCTCAATTCTTACGGTTGCGAGCAAACATCCTAAAAACCAAGGAACTTTTATGGCAAAGAAAGGATCCATCCTTAAAAGATAATCTGTGTCGTTTCTGTGAATCTTCGATAGAAACCACCAAACATCTATTAGTGGAATGTCAGCGAACAACTACCCAGCGATCGTTGCATCTTTGTCAGTTTGCACCTCTGGATGATGACATGGAGACGTGGTGGACCAGGATTATCACTGGTCACAGTACACAACTTGTTTGTGCAACCGTGAACTATTTTGATATGATTTTGAAAACAGATATCTGACATCAAATTTTTGGATTGTTTTGATTCGCCTAATTCTGATTTGATTTGTTGGATCTGGTTCGTTGGTGATTCGGCTGATGTGAAACAAAAGTTTGTAATTTCAAACTGTAGTTTTTCAATAAAAAAAAAATAAAAAAATGCAACATTTGAACCCATTAAACCCATTATTTTGAACATTCCTGGGGTAGAACTTTGCCCTCCCGCAGGTCCCATTGATTGGTTTGGGCTCCCTCGCTACGCACGGTCGCTATAGCATATCTGGGGGAAATATTTATGCCCCTCCACTTAAAAAATTTACCAGCTGCCACAGGCCCTGGAACTGTGCTGGGAACCGGGTAGGGAGAAGCCATGGGGATTAGTGGTGGGAGCAGTGTGGGGAGAGCCCAGCATCTGTGGTGGGGTGGGGAGAGCCTTAGGACCGGGTAGGAGTGGGATGAGGGAGCCCAGAGACTGATGGAAGCAGGTGAGGGAGCCCAGGGACTGTTAGGGAGAATTCTCCAGAATGGCTAATTTTCCTTACCTGTTGAGTCCCTCAGCAGCTTTGCTGGATTTCTATAGGTTTAATTGTTTTTACCTGGGAAGAGTGTGAGCCTTTTTTACCACTCTAACATGTGTTTTTGCTATGTGTTGTACATTTTTTGTGCACTCGGACTATGGAGTCTCACCCACTCCATAGGCATCATCTTTTTACTGTGTGTCACACAGCACCTTTAGTGCAGTAACACAGGGTTGTCTTTTCAAACTCCCCACTTTAAACTCCATTTTCTGGGACTGACTAGTGTCTCCCAGAACATGTAAAGTTGCCATTGACTTTACTAGTCCTTTTAAATTTACAGACCCAGTACAACCCATCTTTCAATAGAATACTGTAAGGGTTAATAGTTATCCCTTTTTGTCTTATTCTCATGGAACATTATTTCGTTCCCCTTTCTCTAAGATTTGGCTGGTGGCAGTGGTATCTACCATTTTTATTCTATCGCGAGTTATCAAAATAGCCTCGGTAACGTTAGAGGCTATGGTAGTAGCATCAAACTCTAACCCACTGGACCCCTTTTATTTTGATTTGGTTCCGGTTGGGTTTATTCGCCATTTCTTTTTGTAAAGGTCTTTCTCATGTTTTACTCTGCATGTCCAACCAGGTTTGGTTCCTTTGTTCGCTGTCCTTTGGGGGGCTTCTGCACAGAAGCCCTCCTTAGGTGCCCGAGTGTCTGGGTGGACAGGATGCAAGGGAGGGGTTTGAGGCCCCTGCACAGGGTCTCCTTGGAGACCGAAGTCACACTCTAGTTTGATTGGCTAGATGTCTGTCCTGCCAGGACAGCCACCCTGCTCTGTGCTTGACAGCCAGGCAGTGTGAATGGGGGAAAACTGCTTAATAGCAGGTCTCTGGGACTTGGAAGGCAGAGTCGCCACTGAAACGAGAGAACCAACGAGGAGCTGAAGGAAGACGATTGCTGCAACTACTGGACATCCCAGTGAAGCCCTGCTGCCGGGCTGAATCACCCGAAACTCCGGCAACAGAGAAGATTTGCAAGGAATCTTCTTCCCTTGAGCTTGGCTGGACCAACCCGCTCGACAAACACCAAACGCCGGCCTTCCTCTCCTGGGTGAATTTGCTGTGCATCGCTGCAGTGAACCGGATAGCCAGTAGGAACGAAACCTGTTTGGGTTTTAAGGAGCGCACCTTTTATTCAACGCTTTACTCTGCTGCTGGCTTCTTCCCTGGGCAGTGCAGGACCCTCCAGTCTTCCTCCTTCTTGTCACCACGACAGTCGCTTCGGGAACCGTGAGCCTGCAGGAACTGCCAGGAACAACAGCCTCAGCTACAGCATTCTTCTTCATTTAAGGTACTCTGTTCGTTCCGTCCGACCGCAGTGAAAGTGTTTGAAATCTTTCACCTCTCCGAAGGCTTGTCCTTCTCTTCTCCTTTAAATAACTTTTCCTCCAAGCAACTTTTTTTGAACTCTTGGCAAAGACTTAACGGCGAACTACTCTGAACTGCGTGACCCTCTGCAAAGACTCTGAACCATTAACATTGGCCCAGGCCTATTGACTTGAATCATAGTTGTAGTAAGCCTTTTCTAGATTGCCCTGCCTATCACTTGTTGGTGGTGTTGATTTTGGATAACCTTGTCTTTTCCTCCCTTTTAAATTGTGGAGTGCCATTTTGCTCACACTTCATTTGAGCTTAACTTGTCCAGAATTGATTGGGGGTTATTGTAGTGTATTAAGATTGCGATTTTCCACTGCTTTATAATAGTGAACTGTTTTATAACTATGGCGTAAATAAATGTATATTCGTTTACTCAGAAACCTTGAATCCGTGTTTGCTTGAATCATAGTAATTGTTGTCCTTTGTGTAACTTCTGGTATTGCTCACTTTACTCTTGCGCTAAGGCTGGCTGCTCAGCAATCGCTACCACTTTACTGTGCAGTAAAGGCTTGTACCAAAGGTGAACTTGTACTTACACTTGTAGTCTTAATTGTGTTTGGTGTTCCCAAAGGGTACTGCATATGATTCTGCCTAACAGGGACTATACTGAGAGTAGGGTGTAGTGACGGCACGTGAAAGTCATAGCCATTTGGACTTATACTGTCCATTTAGCATTTTTTGGGGGCAAAGCCTGCCCACATTTTGCTCAGGGGGGCCCAGGACAAAAATGTTTGAAGACCACTGCTCTAGACCCATAAGATGATGTCCCCATCCCTTGAGACCCACACCAATGATTCCTCCTTCTAGACCTCAAGATGTCCCACCCTTACAGATATCACCATGATGCCCCCTCCCTCCAATCCAGACCCCACCAGTATGCCCCATACCACCCTTGCAGACCACCCATACCACGATACCCCCTCCCTCCACACCCCATCCTACGCTCCACTCACCCCTAGATGCCCCAACACTAGTCACACACCAAGCCCTATGCCACCCTTCGTACCCACACCAAGATGCGCCATCTCAAGGTGTAGACCCATACTATAATGCCCCCCTCCCTCCACACCCAGATGCCGCATCCTGCCCTCAAGACGCAAACCAAGATACCCCACCGTCCCTCCATTCAAGAGCCCACCCAGATGCCGTCCCTCTGATCCAGACCCAACCTGGATGCTCCCACCACTCTCCACACACCAAGAAGCTCTGTGCCATTCTTCATACCCACGCCAAGATGCCCCATTCCAGATCCCACCAAGATACCTCCATGCCACCCTTCAGACCGATACAATGATTGCCCATCTCTTCCTCCACACACCACCCTGCCCTTCACCCACACCTAGATGACAAACACCAATGCGCCCCATCCCTCCCTCCAGACCCACAGCGATGTGCTCTCCTCCCTCTATTCAGACCCCACCAAGATGCCCCATCCCTCCATTCCAGACACAAAGGTGGCAACCCTCCCAGCCAGACCCCACCAAGATGCTCCCATCTCTCCCTCTCGGATCCGGCCAGAGTCAACCGCCCCAAACCCGTGCTCTGCGCTGGGGAGAAGGGGAAAAATAAAGCCCCTGCGAGCAAACTGTAACTTTCTCTGGTAATCCCATGCAAGAGGTCACAAGAGGAAGTTAGTCTTCAGCCACGACCCGGTTTATTTATGCAATGTTTGTCGGATACATGGACCGGACTATTTATTTATGCAATGTTGTACCCGACAAACATTGTATAAATAAATATACAGGTATCCGACAAACATTTCATAAATAAATACCCCTATTTATTAAAACGATCACACACGATGCAGCCACCCAACTGCTTTAAGAGGGGAGCTGCAGGTGCTGTACCGGGTGAGGTTCAAGTAAAAGAAAACCTTGCTTATGACGAACAGAAATCACCCTGTTTGAATAGTACCGATGGGGACTTTTTTTTATAAAATGGGATGCAAATTGTGCACTTTAAAGAATATTTACTCAGCAACACTGGTCAAACTATTATCCGCATAGTGAAGTAACACATCACCAGTTCCATGGAAGTGGAATCGATATATAGTTTGGAAAAGCAGCAGCATGAAAGAAATAGTGTTTAAACTATTATTTTGGTCATTTGCCCCCTTAACCCCGCCTCCTCAGGCACCGCCCCCCACAACCCAACCCTTGTGGGATCCCCCACCAATTTTTTCCTATGTCCACCACTGAAGTCAAGTGCTTATGAACACTTATGACAGCCTCCATTCACTATCTATTTCTGCACAACTTACACTATCCTAGTGTCCAGCACCTGTGTTGCGTTGAGCAGCTCAGCTGGGCTAGGGGGGCACAACGGGGACCAGGATTTCAGAGGGGCCCGGGGCCAGCCACCCCTCCAGCGACACCACTGCTTGTATGCCGAAGAAAATGCCCAAACATCAGCCAGCCAAGCGTACACAGAATCAGGTTGCTCTAGCAGCCAAAGCCTCCCCGCTTGCGAAAATTGCTCCTGAAAATTAGTGATGACGTCAGACGCTGGATGAATGATAGGGAACGTGCCCAAAGTCACGTGAAACGGAGTAGGCGGGGCGTTGCTATGGTCCGTTTCTCGGATGGGAACTAGACACTACAGCCCCATTCTGCAGAGTGCAATGTTGACACAAGGGTATGGAACGAGTCTACGGTAGCCGGGACGCGTCAGACACCAGCTGGTTTGCTACGCAGGCGCAGTATGAGGCTTTCCCAGGTTTTCTCACCGTGGGCAGCCGGGCTTGCTGCCGGCTCAGTGTCCCAGGTGAGGGTTATCCCTGTTTGTACAGACTCTTAGTAGGCGTGGGAGGTAGAATACATACAGTACTGCAGAAAAGGGCAGAGTGTTGGCAAAGCGACAAGAAGCAGTGTCTCGTTCTAATCTTCCATGCAGTTCCTGCGACTACATGGCAAGCTCTTGACTGCGACTCCATGTGTGCACGTAACTGCAGTGTGAAGGGTACGCCTCAAACTGAGACGTGACCTCCCTAAAAACCCCATGATCAATTCTGAGCTGCTCAATGAGGTATGATCTCTCTGTGCTTACACCTCGGCTCCACACTGTAGGCACTGGCGTGTTTTGAACCTTTCTGTACATCCCTTAATACTCACTAGAACATGCCCCTTATAGCCTTCACCTACGACCTTTTCCCCTACCCGCCTATCATTCTGCCCACTAACCTTCTGGCATTGTGACTAAGAAAAGGTTATCTGCCAGCTGTTTAATATGACAGCATCAAGCAGGGGGGTATGCATGTATCCTTTCTTTTTGTCAACGAGTTTGCAAATTGCCTTTAATATTACGTTGTGTTATTTGTATAGTGCACATTGACATTGCATAGTATCACTGTATGGTTTTCTGGGGGTTGTGGCGACCAAGTAGTGTTACACATGCAATCTGACAAAGTGAGGACACGGTAGTTATTGTTTCGAAAACCTGTATTATGATTTTAGTCAAAACGTAGTTTGGGTAAACGCCTGAAAGTACCAGGTGGGGGTTCAACTAGAACAAAAATGGGATTACTATAATAAAGTGAGAGATGGCAGGAAAACCAATAGTCCTGCACACCTTTACTATAAGTGAAGGGACGTCTGTCTTTACAAGTCCAAGCCCTCTTCCGGACACCTTCTCAACAAAAGAACTCCAAATGGTGGCAACATAAGTCTTAAACCTAAACCTGTGAATCCTTCAGCCTCTTGGCTGACCCTAAACTAAAACAGAAAAGTTCAAACAATTCTTGCCGAAGTAAAGTTCCAATGGTAGCTTAAAAGTAACTTCCCTTTATATTTCAGGATAGTAGAAGTCTGATGGTTTCCTTGCCTTGGTTCTCTGCGATGGTCTGCAGGTATAACTATACTGCGATACAGTACCTGTTTCATTCTTTAGCTTCTTCTGTTCTGAATACTGGGAAATAGTTCCTGTCCCACTCTGCAGCTGCTTTGCGGCTGAATGCTGGGATATAGTACCCATCTCACTCTGCAGCTTCTTTGCGGCCGAATATTGTGATATAGTGCCCGTCTCACTCTGAAGCTGCTTTGCGCCTGAATACTGGGATTTAGTGCCGACTTTCTCTACAGCATTTTTGGGGCCGAATACTGGGATATAGTGCCCATCTCACTCTACAGTTTCTTTGGTGTTGACTACTGAGATATAGTGCCTTCCACACATTGTACCTTCTTCAAACACTTGAGATTTGTGGTGGAGAGCCTCTCCTTGCCCCCCAGTTCCACAACTAGACTTGGGATCTCCTTCTCACATGACAGGTTGGGGGTTGCTTCTTCTGGCATGGTGGTCCCAAACCAAGGGTTGCTTACTCGACTGGTTATTGCAGTTTCTCTCAATGCAGAATCACTGATGGAGTGTCTACCCTGGCTCCACAGTTCCCCACACTTAACAGGTTTCCTTACTTCCTCGCTTGTGGAGCGCCTCTCCAGTTCGTCACCCTGCATGTCTTGTAGGCTGACTGCAAAGTTACTGCTTTTCATTGTTGATGGCGTACTCCTTTTTGAATCAAGGTATTCTGGCACATCTCTGCATGCTCCACAGCCTGCTGCCCTGTCTACTCTGGTTCGTCTTTCCTTCCGTGCCCCCATCCATCTACCTGCTTCAGCTTTTTGTACCCATTCACAGGGGCTAGATCCGCTCTTGGTTGTTGGGTCAGGCTTTCCGGCTAAAGATCCCTTTCCAATTTGTATATGCTCCCTAGTGAACCCATTTGATTCACCTAGTATGCAGGATTCTTTATCATTGAGATGTGCTTTGCCGCCATCTTGGATTTACACAGATGTGGTCTCGCAGCAGTAAGTGCGGCGTCTGGGCTGCAGGGATGAGTGCTATTAGACCGGCGCATGGTTTACGCAATCTTGTTGAAGTCGAGAAACGTTTACTGTGTGTGAGGAGTTCTGAGACATGTTATCCTCTGGCTCGAAGCTTATCCCTGTGTTTGCTGTGCAGCCACATCGGGTTTGTTGAGAGGTTTGGTTGATCAGGTTAGGATTGAAGAAGGACTGACAGGAAGATTTAAAAAATATATTTTTACTGTCCCCGGCAGCCCTACAGATAAGGGGGGTATCAGCCACTTTTACTCCCTAAAAATAGGCAAATACTCCCCCAAAAAATAAAATGGGGTGTCAAAATACTCCCAACTAAAGTTGGAATGAGACACATGGAATATTGTGCCCCTGCTTTCACCCTATCAGCTCCATGGATATGTTTTGACCAGTAGTGCACGTAGTAATACAGGAAGACACTACTATTATTACTGCCTGATCGGGAGAAGTAAACATGTATCTTTTAATGTGCATAAATAACTAGGTGCAAAGAAAGAATTATTAAAAAAACATGTTTGCGAGTTAAACTTATTTTTACTCGCATATATAATACTCCCATTTGGAATTGGAATTACATTTTTACTCCCTAAAAAAAATCATTTAACTCCGAACTTAAAAAAAAATAGGGAGTAGAATACTCCCACTTTCAGTTCTTATCCGTAACACCAGTTCCAGGTTTTAAAGAATGTACTTGGGATTGTGATTTCCAACTGAAGGTGGTGATTACGAGTAAGGGTTAGAAATTAAATATTGGATACCCTGGGGTGAGCTGAAGGAGGGTAGATCAGATTCTGCACGTGGTGCATTGCTTCAAGGGTCTGGGACCACGGCCTAAGTAGGGGGTTGGAATGGTGCGTGTCGGAGTATGTCCCGTGTAGTCGGATAGATAACAAGAGGTGTCCTTCACAATGTTCGGATATGTGCTGTCATGGCACTGCTTTTTTCCCGAATGTTTTTGTGGCAATGAGTTTCAGGCATGTTGCATCCCGACGCTGCCATGAGTAATGAAAATGGCAAGTGGAGCGCATTTTACACCACATTTCGCCAATGGAGGATTTTACATTTCAAGAGCATCCTCCAATCTAGGTGAAAGTTGGTCCCTCTGTGTCGAGTGGCTGGACATGTACTTTTAATCCATAAAGGAATTTTATGGTCTTGCCAAGAGATCAACCTTGCTCTACCCAACTGAAAAGGAGGTCCACAGGGAATTTAAGACTCTGCACCCCACTGACAATTCATACAAAACAACTACAGAAGCGCTGATTGCATACTTCATCCTGCTGGTCTACAGAGATTACACGCAGTTAATTCTGAGAGATGCTGAACGCAAATCACCCAATGCTTTCCATGGTCGCTTTCATCAACTGGCATTCACGTACATCCTACTTAACGAGGATGAAGGTGTGTGGGACTAGCTGATCCAGGGATGCTATTTTGTGAAACCACAGAGGCCGATATAAGAGAACCAGGCAGTACGCGCACACCACATTTTGGAGCTAGTGCACTCTCGTGAGATGGCCTCACGGCAATAATCCCACAAAGACAAAATGCTCAGGTCACTGAAAACAGAAGACATTTGTGCGGTGGGAAAAGGAAAGCCACGACCTACCAATTGAACATCATACTAGCCAGGCATTAAACCCAGAACTAACAATCCCGATGAGGGTGTAGCCTTGATTTTCCCGGAGTGGATCCCTGCTTCTGTCATTCCTATGCAACACTTCTCTTCAATTGAATGCCTCTATTCTCCTGGCCTCTCTCTCACTGTGGGCACTATCTACAGGCCGCCTGGCCAAGTTGCCCTCTTCCTGTGTGAGTGGGCTGACCTTTCCTCCTCCCCCCTTGCCTCTACCTCTCTTCTTCTCCTTGGAGACCTGAACATCCACCTGGATGCCACCAATCAATCTCAATCTCCTTTCTCTCCCCCCCGCCTCCCTTCTGGACCAACTCACTCTAGGGCACACCCTGGATGTTCTGATCTGCTCATATCTCCATATCTCTCTCTTTCTCCCCCCCGCCCCCCTCCGGTCAAGCCGCCCACAGCACTGCCACCTACCTTCTCTGTCATCTGACCAATGACGCGTGCGTCAGTGGAGGCTTTTGCCGCTACCTTTTCTCTTCCTCCTACACCTTTTGGCTCACTCGCTCTCTAACCTTCATCTCTTTATCTCTAACACTCTTGACCCTGTCATGAGGATCCGCTTGAAGCCCACTTCCAAGTGCAACTCTTAGTATGATCCCGACGTCGCCACGCAAGTGTAGGGCGGCGGTGAGGAAGTGTATTGCATCAGGCACTTCCTCTGACAAAGTGGCCTTATCAACTGCTCAAAAGGGAGTACAGACTCTGTGTCCTCTCTAACAAGAGAGCCTAAATCCATGTCCGCGTCTCTGCGGCATCTAACAACTCGGACACATTTTTCAAAATCTCCAAGGAGCTGCCAGTCCTGTTGCAGTCTCTGCGTCTCCTGTTCTGCACGGCCCTGGCTTCTCATTTCAACACAAACTCAGGACATCCAGCCTATTCTCTCTTCCTCTGCCACCCCTGACCCGCCTTCGGCCGCTTCCCCTTCTCCTTTCCCCCGCTGCTGATGATGTTTCTATACAAGTCCGATCTAAGAAAATCATGTCAAAGCAGGTTCTCCCCTGCTCATCCAGAACAATCAAGGACCACATTGACACCCTGGCTCCAACCTTTGCCGATTTCCGCAATCACTCCTTTGCCACTGGAACATTCCCCTCCTCCTGAAGCACTCCCTTGTGCACCCCCATCTTAAGAAGCCCTCTGCCGATCCGTGCTCTCCGGCTAACTATTGCCCGATTGCCATTGCTCCTTTACTGGGCAAACTCCTGGAAAATCTGGCCATCTCCCAGCTTAATCTGCATACTGAATCTTTTGCCTACTATCTCCGCGACCCCCAGTCTGGCTTCAGAGCTGCCAGAAGCACAGACACTGCTCTCCTGAACACCCATGAAGACTTGCTCTCTATTCTTCCATCTGTCCTCATTGTCCTTGATCTATCTTATGCTTTTGACACGGTCAACCATGCCATCCCGCTCAATCGCCTCCGTGACAACCTGGGTATCACTAGTCAGGATTCCTAGTAATTTCATCGGAAAAAAAAGCATCAAAATGCCACACCATTGGAAAAAAGCATAATTTATCAAAGCATTGACAGGCTATCTTTTCCATGGACTGGTTTCGATCGAAAGGCGCTTTTACATGTAAAAGATAGCATTTTAATATATTTTTTATTTTGTAACGTTAAAACGTTACATGGAGCTGTCCAGTGTTGACATTTCGGCACTGGCCAGCTCCTTGTAACATTTTAATGTGTTTTTGTATATTGGGGTGGGGGGGGTACCCCCCATGCCCTCAACCTTAACTCTTAATCTAACCCTAGCCCCAACCCTCACCCCTAACCCTAGTTTCGAATATACCATCAAATTATAGTCAATGGAAAGGACTTTCGATGGAATAGCTTTTCGATGGTATAGCATTCGATGGAATGGTTTTAGATGGATTGACTCGATACCCTAGTCAGACCCTATTCCGGTTTGACCTCCTTTCTCACTGACCGACCCTCCCTGGTCCAACTGGTGTCTTTCCTCTTCTATCTCTCTCTCTCTCTACATGTGGTGTTCCCCAGGGGTCTAACCTTTCTCCCTGCCTATTCAACCACTACCTGGCACCTCTGGCCCATTGCATCGATACATTCTGTTCTAACTTTGTGTTGTGCGGATGACGCCCAGCTCTCCTTCAAGCTCCCCTCAGCCACCACTGCTCCTTCTCTCATACCATACTCTCTGGCGGCAATTCAGGAATGTTTTGCTGCCAGTGATATCTGCCTTAATGTCAGTAAGACCGAGATCCTCCTCATCGGGACACCTGCTTGCTCCTTTCCTCTCCCGCTCTGACCGCCCACCTTGGGCCCTCTTCCTGCTCCTTTCTGTGAGGCTAACAACCTTGGTGTCCTCGACTCCACCCTTTACTTTTCTTCTCACATCTCTGACGTCTCTAAGAAGTCACACTTTCAGCTGCACCTCCTCACAGGTATTCTGCCTTTTCTCACTTTTCCCCAGAAGCTTGCTGTCTCTAAGGCACTGGTCCGCTCCAGGCTGGACTATTGCAACACCCTCTTTATTAATCTGCCTGTCTCTACTCTTCGACCTTTACAACTCATCCAGAACAGGACTGCAAGGCTTGTCCTTGGCCTCAAGCCCAGGGATCGTATCTCTTCAGCTCTGTAATCTCTGCACTCGCTCCAAGGATCAAATTCGAGAACCTTTGTGTCGTCCACAAGGCTTTCTGGGGCTTGGGACTGCACAAGGCTTTCTGGGGCATAGGACTGCACTTTCTATTCATAAACGTCTTCCTTCTCAAGCTCTCGGCTCATCCACCTCAAATTATCTGGAGTGTCTGATGCTTTTCCAAGCAGAGAATGGGGGCAGAACTCTTTCCTCTGCTGGGGCCTCCCTTTGGAACAGCCTTCCTGCCTCTCTCAAACTTGAGCAGAACCACCTCCAGTTCTGGAAGCAACTCAAGACCTTTCTTTCCGCTTCCACTTTCTCTCTTCCTCTCCTCTGCTAATGTCCCTGATAGCTCTGCACACTAGTCACCTGGCCACCCCTGAACTCGGGCCCAGGCTCCTGCATGTCCAGTTGCCCTTGCACTGCCTCCGGGCTCCCTCATCACTCAAGGTTCTGTATCTGTAACCCTACAGTCCCTTCTCTTTGCACTTAAGAGCCACCCTCTGGCACCATTTACTGAGTCACCTGCACTTGCCCTCTTCCCCGCACTTTCATGATCTGAGTCATACAAGGCCTAATAAGATAATTGTTTGTCCTCCTCCTGTTTCCCTCTCCTTGTCACGCCTAGAAACGCTTGTGTACAGGCGCGTTATAAATGACTTATCATATCACCATATTTTCTGCAGGGACCATTAACGCATACAGACCAGTACCTAGCAAGTGGACAAACCTGTGGGTGATGCAGTAAGTTAAATTATTATGTAAGGGTGTGCAGGATGCAATACCCTTTCTTGCATTCCAAGGGCCGTCATGGATTGGTGCGGCCCAAGCCGAGAGTGGTGTAGTTAGAAGCTTGCCAAGATGAGCCTGCATGCCCAGATCCGGAAGGGGAAGAAGAGGAAGTATTTTTTTTCTTATCAACGGTCCTGGGCGCAGGCAGCAGTCTGTGCCATCGGCAAAAGTGCTTGGTCAAGGTACAGTCTGCCCTGATAGACACAGGGGCATCCATTAACATGATGGTCCACTCCCCCCTAAAGGCACTTCGGTCCTAGGTAAACTTGACACTGATCATTTGGTTGGCCCAAACCCATGACCCTTACCCATAACCCTTATCCCTTGTGCAAATAAACAGGGAGGGTACACCAGACTCTCGGTGCGCTAGACCAGGACTTCTGTCCCGCCTTTTGCCAGCTGCAAGGACTAGTATAGTAGTACTACCCCTGTACTACAGCAAACAACAAGTCAAAATTAAATATACTGGTCCAATGCGCTTAGCAACACAAATTAGTGTTTATTATTCTGTTCTTCACAACAAATTTGGTGCCCATTTGATGCTGTAGAGCCAACACGTGTTTCGAGAAATTGTCTTTCTCAAGGCTGCCCGGTGCGCCCAAAAATAACATAACAATTTAACCAGCTAATCAAAACTTAGCAACTTGTATAATTTGACAAATAAGCATTCACAGCATAATGTTCAATTGGTTGAATCCCAATATCAAAACATAATGTAAAAACATATTATTTTACATACCATGGTGGAGTTGGGTATGTGGTGGAAACACCAGACATTGCATGGAAAAGATATAGAATAAAGTATGAATAGCTGACAAAGTAATACATTTTTAAGGCAGAGTATCATGTTGCAATATTTATCACCATAGTAGTGTGTGCCCATGCTTGCTCTCATGATACATGGCACAATTTTAGGTTACAATCCTTGTGCCAAATGCCAGTATAGCATGCAAGGATTGGAGATCACCCAGAATGGTGTCTGGATTACAACATTTTCCTATTAACAGTCCCCTACTGGTGGTTGCATTGTAGGTAAGTATAAAAAAAAAGACTGCGGGGGCTTCCCCCCGCAGCACCCCGCTCACTGTACTGGGTGGTATAGTGAGCGGGGTGTTGCGGGGAAACCCCTGCTGCCCGTGTTTTTTTTTTCGGGTGTGTACCCTGGAACACCCTGCTCACTCTACCCCCTCAGTCCTTTAATTTTTTTGTATTATTATTTTTTATTTGTTTATACTTACCTACAATCCTACCCCCAAATGTTCAAACTTTTGGTGTTTGAACCTTTGGTGGTAGCATTTTTCTGACTTTTTGTACGGTCGGACCTTTTTTCAGTCCGATCGTACAATTTCATAAATCACATGTGTAGTTTTACAATTGATGAATTCTCTGATTTTTTTTTTTTTTTATTGTAACACCTGGTTTGTAATTGAATTGCTCTGTGTCCTGATGGGCATACTGACACATACTACAGGTTCCACATTTGTGGAATCCTTTTAGATGGCCGCAACCAATCACTACCGCCAGTAGGGTTTACCAGTGGGTGGATCCAGAAATGATGGACATAATTTCTTAATTGTTGGTGCACTGCTGTAAATAAATCTGGGTTTATCCGCTAAGTGTGGTTTGAGATCCGGATCTATCAGTAAGAGGTGCCAGTGTTTCTGAGCCATTGAGTAAAGGGTGTGGGCATCATTAGAGTATTGGGTAATGATGTCCACAGTCCAGTAGGTGTCCGGACTGGACTTCTCTGTGCGTTGCAGTGCATCTTCCCTTCTACATTTTTCCAATTTGTCTCGTGATGATTTTACATTGTTAGGTGAAAACCCTCTCCTGTGAAATTTATCTGAAATGAGGTCACACTCTTTTACAAACTGAATCATCACTATAATTCCATCTTGCTCTGTAAAATTCACCACCCGGTATATTGAGGATGGTGGCCCTCCTATGGCAACTACTAGCATGTAGAACACAATTAACTTCGGTTGGTTTACAAAAGGTTTTTGTTTCGATCTTGCCATTATCAATATAAATACATAGATCCAAAAAGTCAATGCTCTTGGCATCACAATGTGTTAAGTTTATACCGAATTTGTTATTGTTAAGATATTACTTATACATATTGAAATTATTTTCGGTACCTTGCCAAATGAACAGAATATAGTCAATGTATCTCTTCCCCATAATAATGTCTTTATATTCCTGATTTGACGGGGCATGAGTGTCCTCATATTCAGACATATCCCTTGTGGCCCATTCCCCTTGAAATAAATGATAGCCATGAACAAAAAACAGTTTGAGATAGATTCTATATAACCAGTATAAGAGACATACTTCATTGGGGTGCAAAGCAGCTGAGGCACTGTAGGTTGTAGACTTTGTAATTGGAATATGTAGCCAGCCTCCCAAAGATCGACCCGTTGACTACTCCTACACAGTGGCGTGTTTAGGCTTTCTGCTGCCCTAGGCCCAAATAAGTGCATGCAACCCCCCTTCGACTTGACTCCACCTCTGCCAGACTCAGCACCTTCTCCAGATTGCGGCCCCTTCAACAAACTCTGCTCGCGTTGCCCAAACTATGCCCCATCACTGCCATTTTGGCTCCATAACATAAGGACTATTTTTTTCCAATACATTTTTATTACCCATTTTAGGTGAAACAAGAACACAAACAAAAAAAAAAGAATAAAAAAAACCTTAGGAGCCAGGGTGGGTCGTTGAATCAGGTTCTAAAACCGGCCTCTCTTAGGGTCGCTGTGATTAATCGTCTCAAGACTTCACCGGTCCGATTCGTCCTGAGGGTTAATAATGCCCAGTAGTTCCATAGCTTTGGGGCACCAGACCCGTCGGGCTCCCGCTTTTAGGTATGCTAGCAAATTGGCCCAGTCCGACGTGAAACGCCTGTGATGGCCCTGGATAGAATAGGTGAGCCATTCCATGGCCAGCAGTGACCACAGCTTAGCGACCCACTCGTGTTCCTGTGGGGGGACCCTCGACTTCCACTTCCGGGCAAGGGCCAGTGAAGCCGCCATCATCATTATTACGTAAAGTTTGCGCTCTAGTGGCAAGAGTTGTCAGCAACCCGTTAAGGCCTAATAAGTCCAACCCTCTGTTTTGGCCCAGCTGAACTCCCAGCACCTTCGCGACTGCATCTTGAACCTGTGCCCAAAAAGGGTAAATTGTTGGACATTCCCACCAGACATGAGCCCAGGAGCCCACTGCGCCACATTCCCTCCAGCACAACCCCGATACGTTGGGGTACATTTTATTTAACCTGGTTGGGGTTAGGTGCCATCTCCGCATCAGTTTCAGCCACATCTCCCAAATTTGTATGGATCTTGCAAGTTTCGGGATCTGAGACAACAGCTTTACCCATTCCGGTTCCTCTATGGCCGTCCCTACATCCTGCGCCCATTTGACCATATAATTCCTTGATTGTAAATTTTCCTGCCTCTTACTGAGTTTATAAATGGACGATACCACCCCCTTATCCCCCGTGTCAGTGTCCAAGTACTTTTCGAACTGGGTGAGGGAGCGTGAGCCCGCCTGCTTGAGCGGGTGTTGAGAGACCCAGTGCCTGATCTGGAGATGGGAAAATCTCTGCTTTTCCCCTAAGCCAAAGTCCTCCTTGCACTGCTCAAATTGTTTCACCTCGCCCCCCCCTCCAACATATCCCACACCATCCGGCAGCCGCCCTGGAACCAAGGAGCAAAGGTCAGAGCAAACTGCTGGAGTGAATTGTGGGTTACCATCTAGGGGCGTATACGGGGATGGGAAAGTGGTAATGTGTGCTCTGTTAATGGCTTGATCCCATGCCTCACCTGTAGTTGATGTTATATCACTGCAATACATTCGAGAAGGCCTATCCTGCCTCGGCAACCACAGAACTCCCTCCAGGTCCTTTCCCACCACCGCTCTATCCATCCGCCTCCACACCTTCCCTCTTGTCATTTCTTTGCCAATCTGTGATGACTCTAATCTGAGCTGCAAGATAGTCTACCCTAAAGTCCGGCTCCTCCACCCCTGTCAGACAAAGCTTTCATGAGGGAAGACGCCACTCTCGGGTGCTTTCGATTCCAGACAAAGCAACTGGTTATTCTTTGTAGGGACCTAAAGAAAGTCGCCGGGACTCGCACAGGGAGTGCTGAAAATGGAGCAGGGGCAGGATTGTCATCTTTAGGGCATTGATTCTACCCAGCCATGAGATTTCGAGGGGTCCCCAATCCACCAGTTTCAATTTCACATTCTGAAGGAGCGGAGGGAAGTTTGCCGTGTATAAATCACCCATGGTCCTGGTCAGATGAATTCCCAAATACTTTAGTGAAGAGTCAACCCACCTATAGTTATACACCTTCCTGAGGTCCTGGACCTCGCTAGCTGACAAGGTGAGGGGGAGCGCTTCTGATTTGTGGGCATTGATTTTTAGGCCGGCAACTTGGTCGAACCTGTTCAATTCCCTCACCACTGCTAGCAGGAGGTGATCGGTTTGGTCAGTGACAATATCATTGTCATGATGCCTGCCCCCGGAAGACCAGACCAGGCCCAGCAGCCCCGGAAGCAGGCATCATGCCACTTGGAGCATGCCCAAAAGCCCCAGTTAGGGGCTGTTTGGGTGCAGTCCTGGCGCCTATGGCGCCAGGCTCATAAAGATAAAGTCAGTCCTGGCGCCATGGGCGCCAGGCTCATTATTGATAACTTACCTGAAGCAGACCATGCTGCATACTCACCTGAGGCAGACCATGCTGCATGAAGACTCAAGCCAAATGAGGCTTAGGAGGGACTATTTTACTGAAGGGACTATTTTGTTACTTGGGTGGGGCTGTGGAAGAATACTTACCTGGATCATCTTCCAAGGCTATTTAAACCATGCCCGGACAGCCACACGTGCTTCGCGTTATTCTGCTTGCTGCAGCGTAACGCTCACCATGTTTTCAGCAGCTCCAGTCTTCAGCCACGCCCGCTTCAGTCCTGGGACTCCTGAAACAAGAAGAAAAGAAGGATAAAGGTTAGAACTGGAGTTTTAACTTTAATCCTTACCTGAATCCTGATCCATTTCGCCACGGAACTGAAAGACAGAAGTCTTTGAAGCATTGCTTCGCATTCCTACGGCGCCGCGCTGAACTCACCTGCTTGGCGGTACTTCAGCATTCCATCACGCTCTCTCCATCTCGCGGCCGCCCTCCGACACCTAAGGAGACAAAGACAGCAAGGTGAGCAAGGGGACTCTCTAAGGCTATACAAGCTACCCCCAAGGACTTACCTGATTTACCACGGGAGGTACTCACCTCATCTCGGGTCGGCGCAGTCAACTCTGCTTCATCGCCGTACCCCGGCCCCTAAGGGGAGAAAGCAAAGACAATACCAGTTACCCCCCCCCCACAAAACTTACCTGATTTACCACGGGGGTCTCACCTCATCTCGGGTCGGCACAGTCAACTCTACTTCATCGCCGTACCCCAGCCCCTAAGGAGAAAACCACAATAGACTTACCTGAATTTTACCAAGTGCCATTTGGAAATCTTCGAGTGGATTAATCGGCAACCTGCAAGGAATCGGACAGAGTGAAGATCAGACATTTGAACTCTTATGAACAATTGGACTTGAGTCAATACTGGAACTCACCAATTCCTCTACGCCAGTGAAGTAACTGGTCATCAACGCGCCCCTGCGGTCGACGCAGGATGGAGAGCTCATCCTTCCAAACCATCAGGTGAGACTAAGGAGGGGACATCAAGAGTGATCTGTGGGAAGACAACGGGAGTGGGGAAGGTGGGTTGACACTCAATTCCACGGGTGGTTAATTCCTCTTCTCCTTTGCAGAAGAATATTCTTGCGAGCCAGACAAACTAGGCTGAGCGGGCCAGCCAAGTCAGTCATCTCGGCATTACACGTCACGCTGGTGGAAACAACAGCGCCCCAGTTCCGGTCGACGCTCCCGTGGGAACCAGGTGAGCGTAACAATCGTGTCGTCTGCGAAGGCAGTGATCTTGTGATCCTCGCCCCCAAACGGGACCCCCTCTATATCCTTGGCCGCTCTCATTGTCTCCAGGAATGGTTCTAGGTGAAGGGCGTAGAGGAGTGGTTACATCGGGCAGCCTTGCTTTGTGCCCCTTCCCACCCAAACTGGGGCTGATATTTGGCCGTTAATTGCTAGCCGGATTACTGGGTTACGATAATTTGCCCTTACTCGCGTGATGAAAGCCGGGCCAAACCCTATTTTGCCCATAGCCGCAAACAGGAACCCCCCATTCGACCCGGTCAAACGCCTTCTCGGCGTCGATCTGCAAGAGAAGGGCCGGGATGATGTTCTTCTGTGTCTTTTCGACCAGGTGAGCCAGTCTTCTAACATTGTCCGATGTTTGCCTGCCTTTAATAAAACCTGACTGGTCACTGTGTATTAGTTGGGGGAGGACTGATTCAAGACGGTTGGCCAGGATCTTGCTGTGAATTTTGGCATCTACATTTATTAAAGCTATTGGGCGGTAGGATGTACAGTCGGTCGGTTCTTTGCCCTTCCTGTGTATTAGAATGTCTTTGGCTTCATTCATAGAGTTGGGGAGAATTCCTGTGGACCCTATGCAGTTGAACAGTTTGGTGAGAATAGGGATCAAGACTTCTTTATGTGTCTTATAAAATTCGGATACAAAGCCATCTGGGCCTGGGGCTTTGCTGGGCGGTAGATTATTAATCACCCACTTAACCTCGTCGGTAGTGATCTCCAGTTCCAGCGCATCCCTATCCTCCTGAGAGATCCGACGGCACCCCACGTGACGCAGGTGAGCCCCCTGGTCTGCACTTGTAGGTTCTCCTGATCTATAGAGGTCAGAGTAAAATTTACAAATTTCCCCCTCAATGTCAGGATTTTGGGTAAGGAGGACCCCTGTCTGCCGCTTTATTTTCAAGATTGTTTTGTCGCCTGCCTCCTTCCTCTAGCTTTCTGGCCAGCAAGCGGTCCGCCTTATTGCCTCTGATGTAGAACCGTTGACGCAGCCAGAGGAGATTTCGCTAGGCCGCCCTTGTTTGTATAAGGTTCAACTGACCTCTCACTGCCCTATATTACCTTTTAGTGGCTGCTGACATCCTACTGCCCATACGGGTCATGACCTCCTTGAGTCTAGCCTCTAATTCTTGCTCCTCCAATCTCCGCTCCCGTTCCCTTCTGGCCTTGATTGCTATGATCCTACCTCTAACAGTGGCTTTGAGGGCATCCCACCAATTTTGGGGGTTTGTGTCCTCTGAGTTATTGTGGTTGGTGAACTCAAGTACTCTGTCCTCTATCTCCCTGATCAGGACTGGAACCCTGAACAGCGCGACCGGGCATCTCCACTTCCAAATACCTGGGGGCCCCTTTGGTCTACCTATTGAGAGGGTACTTGGAGCCTGATCCCCAAGGGTAATTGCCCCTACTTCCAAGGCTATGGCTCTTCCCAACAATGGTTTTGAGATCCAAGCATAGTCTATCCGTGAGTGTGACCTATGTGAATAGAAAGTGTATCACACAGCATCGCCGTAAAGTTCACACCATGCATCAACCACGGCCAGGTCGCGCATTTTCTTCACCAGGTCCCCTGATGGTCCCCGCTGTGCGTCCCATGAGGTAGAACTCCTGTCTTTGGCAGGGTCCCAGGCTAAATAAGTCTCCTAGTAGGAGGATATTCGCCTCAGTGAATTTCCCTAAGTGGGTGACGGTGTTTTGTATATAGGAGTCTTGGGCTTGATTGGGTGCATACAGAGATGCTACCGTGAAGGTCTCTGCCTTTCCCTGGAGTATCAATGCTATGTATCTGCCTTGGTTATCCTTCTGCATATCACCGATGGACAGATCCAACCCATCTCTCAAGGCTATTAGGACTCCCTCCTTCTTGCTAGGTTGTGTAGCCTGTACCGCTCGTGAGTATCCCTGAAATCTTATCCTATGGGTGTCCCTAGTGTGCAAATGGGTCTCCTGCATTGCCAATACATGGGGTTGTTCCTGCCTGCGGAACCTCTCCACTTTCCTCCTCTTAACCGGGGAATTGAGGCCATTCATATTTAGTGAAAGCACCTTCAGTGCCTCTGAGTTAGCCATATGCAAAGGTTATGAGGGACCTAGATAACCCAGTTGTGACCCCTGAGCCCCTCGCCGTGTGCCCCTCGATGTCTGCTCTCCATTCGCGGGCCGCTGGGTGGCCCCTCCAGACCTGAACCTTGGATCTTCTGTCCCCTCCACCCTCCAGCCCCCCTTCTAGGCGAATCCGGCTGGCACCAAGCCCCCCTCGTGATGTCACTACGAGAGCCGGACTCAATAACAAACCCAGAAACTCCCCACGCGGAATTTGCGAGAACTCCCCTTTCCCATAAGGAGGTAAAAGGTTCCAGGGATTAGAACGTTGTTTCCTCTGTATTAATTCAAGCCTATTATCTTCTATTAATATTGATATTTTATTTCTATCGCGCTCATACACAAGTGTTTCAGAGCACGGCAAGGGGAACAGGGGAGAACAAAAACAGCAATCTTACTAGGCCCAGTGACATTGAGAACGCACAAGTGCAGGGTAGAGAGGGTAAGGGGGAGAAGTGCATGGAAGGGGGAACAAAAGGAGAGTGCGGAGCGAGAAGGAAAAAACAGAAATAATAATACAATAATAAATATAAAGGCAACAAACAATGGGAGTGCAGCCAGCAAGTGGCAAGTGCTGGGTTTATGGCGGCAGGCCGGGTAGGTCTGAAGGTGCAGGAAGAAAAGGGGAGGGTTGTATGGGTGCATATACAGACCCCAGTGCAAGGGGTGGCCCGGAGGCAGTGCATGAGGGTGCTATACAATGTAAGGACACCTGGCAGAGCCCTGAAAAACCCAGGTGGGCGTACTTAAGTAAACAAAACCAAAAATTCAGGGTGAGAGGTCACACCAATCCTACATATTAATACATACCGTAGTCACAAAAAATACATTTCTGAACTGAATGTATTTAATAACATTTAACCAAGAATGGTGGGGATAGAGCTCCCACGGGTGTTTACAATACAAATACGTATAATCCAGTAAACCAGAGCTGGATTTAAATGCATCAAACATATATACAAGAACTGCCCAAATTTGTCATTACTTTCAATTGTGCAGTTACAAAATGAACATAAACATGATTTCATGGACATTTAGAGAAAACAACAACAATGCTTAGACTATGCATTGTTTAGATGATGTAATCGTCGACACAACAGTGTTTCGGCCTAAAAAGGAGCTTTAAGATGCAGCTTTGTGGGCAGGCCTTCATCAGGACGTGTGATGGGGTAGTCCCGGGATCTCAATCTACAAATAACAAATGGAGTGTGATGAGTAAAGGAGTGACCTTGAAATTAAAATGATGATTCAAAAAGCTCCCTAAGGATGCTACATTAAAACACAGAAGAAAAAAGAAAGCTCCACAACATTGTCGCCTAGTTCTTACCAGTAGCTTATCCAGTGCATGGATGAGCAGTAATATCCATCATGGGTGTAGTTATCTGGGCGGCAAAAAGTATGCCAATAAGGGAACAAATATGTACCTAGAACAAAATGATAGGATCTATAAGTTTCCTATACCAATCCTTGTCCCATGTCTCAGTTAATTGAAACATAGGGAAAAAACTTACCTCAGGCGGTAAGTAGTGTCTTCTATAGTAGAAATGGTGCAGACACCCACTATGCATATATAATGTCTTCCCTCGTTGAGGTGGTGGAGACTCTCACTCTGCTTGACGACTGCTAAACCTGGCTGTCCATTTGTGACATGACCTGTGTGTCAAAAAAATGCATGTCCGTGAGGTTATGGCAGTGCGTGTAAGAATTCCAAGCACCGCAGTTTGTTGTAAAAAATATATGTCTCTGCCAAAGCAAATTACACTTAATGGGGCAAGGAAAGGAATTTCCCTGAGACTAGGCACGGACAAAGTGTGTTTCATAACACTTACTTGAGAAGCAGATCTCTCTGCGTTTGTCTGGAGCTGCGCTGCACGAAGTTGCCGGCAAAGAGAGCAGCCGAGAAAGTGAAACCGTTGCTGTGGGAACGCCGGGTAAGCGTACCTGCGCATCATCCTGATTGGATGAACCTTGGCGCTCCCCTGCTGGCACGTCTTTTGACCAATGACAAATAGACAGCTGCCACGCAGGCGGTGGGACGGGCCTTAGGGGTAGGCAGTAAATGACATGCAAAACCAAAATGTTGCACAAAGTAAATCTTAAAGAACATGCCGTGGGCGCGTGTGCTAAACAAAGCGAGTTCAAGCCAGGTGAAAGCTGCACCTGAGACAAGTATATATACTGACGGGGGCCAAATGTAGAGAAATGTAAAAAAAAAATTTAAAAAACGTCGGTTTCAAATAAACGGCACGCTTATCGAGGAGTGCACCGGGATTGGGTGTACATACCAGTCCGCAGTGTATACATGCAGAATAGTGTGCAGTGGTGAAAAAGCTGTCTCCGGTGTGTATTGATTGGTGTTCTGTGTGTGTTAGGTCGTACTCGGAAATGCATAAGTGTAAACAATTTAACATTCAAGGCAACATTCTGTATTTTTCCCAATTGACGTCTCAGTTCTCACTTAACATCAAAGGCTTCTTATGACATCATTGTAGTTTCTTAAAAAGATTTTGATTTGAATATGAATATGTCGGAAAAAGGATGTTGCATGCAGCTGCCTTTTCCGACTTACCCTGAACCTGAGGGACTTTTTGGTCCACACTTACATCGAGGAAAATAAAACACCTAACACATTGTGGGATCTTCCCAGCATTGTTGGACATTATCGGTGTGGAAATTGTGTGGCATGCCGCTACACCACCCCCACTAACACCTTTGACCATAAGGACTACCCTCGCACTCTGCAGACCCATACCAACTGCAATAGTAAATTTGTGATATATGGGATACGATGCCCCTGTCATTTGTTATACGTAGGCAAGGCCGCGAGACAAGTGAAACAGCGAATTTCTGAACACAGATCTTGTATCAAAAATAAAACGCCGGACAAGCCAATGGTCGAACACTTCAGCCGATCAGGACACACCAACGAAGACATTACATGGACCATCATCCAACAACTTACTCCACAAAAGAGAGGAGGAGACAGGGACAAAGCACTCGCAAGGCTTGACCAGCATTGCTCCACAAATTAGACACCGTGAAAACAGGATTGAATGTTTCTGTGGAATGGAAACACTTCTATAATCAGTAAATGGCTATTGGCATTTCCATATTAGCCACACATCTACACTGAACTTTTGGGAGAGGTGGCGGCACCCTACCCCCCCTTTGTTGCCATCCCTGTGGACATACAGGGGTCTTGTTCTGTGAGGGCGGCTAAAAAACGGTATGTCTTCTTGGCCTCTTTAGACACCCATATCAAAGTTTTCCTGGGGTCCCATAGGGTCTCTTGCATTTTACGAGTGGTTATTTCTGTAGATTAGTACATCTGCTATTTGACCTCATCAGCTCTGAAACACACGGCAAACGTCACAATAATGTTTGTCAATCTTTAATTGCACTGTTGAACATTGAGTCTTTCAATATGCGCCACCACCATGGTTTATGAAAAATGTATATATCTTTGCCCATCAATGATGTATCTTGGAAATGTGTGTTTCAATCATGTTCATATACTTGGGTCACTCTAATGTAAGTCGGAAAAGGCAGCTACATGCAACATCCTTTTTCCGACATATTCAAATCAAAATCTTTTTAAGAAACTTCTACAATGTTGTCATAAGAAGACTTTGATGTTAAGTGAGAATTGAGACGTCAATTGGGAAAAATACTGAATGTTGCCTTGAATGTTAAATTGTTTACACTCATGCATTTCTGAGTACGACCTAACACACACAGAACACCAATCAATCCGCACCGGAGACAGCTTTTTCACCACTGCACACTATTCTGCATGTATACACTGCGGACTGGTATGTACACTCGATAAGCGTGCCGTTTATTTGAAACGGATGTTTTTTACAATTTTTTTTTTTTTTTTTTTTTTTTTTTTTTTTTTTTTTTTACATTTCTCTACATTTGGCCCCCATCAGTATATATACTTGTCTCAGGTGCAGCTTTCATCTGGCTTGAACTCGCTTCGTTTAGCACACGCGCCCACGGCATGTTCTTTAAGATTTACTTCGTGCAACATTTTGGTTTTGCATGTCATTTACTGCCTACCCCGAAGGCCCGTCCCTCCGCCTGCGTGGCAGCTGTCTATTTGTCATTGGTCAAATGACGCGCCAGCAGGGGAGCACCAAGGCTCATCCAATCAGGATGATGCACAGGTACCTTTACCAGGCGTTCCCACAGCAACGGTTTCACTTTCTCGGCTGCTCTCTTTGCCGGCAACTTCGTGCAGCGCAGCTCCAGACAAACGCAGAGAGATCTGCTTCTCAAGTAAGTGTTATGAAACACACTTTGTCTGTGCCTAGTCTCAGGGAAATTCCTTTCCTTGCCCCAATAAATGTAATCTGCTTAGGCAGAGAAATATATTTTTTACAACAAACTTTGGTGCTTGGAATTCTTACACGCACCGCCATAACCTCACGGACATGCATTTTTTTTGACACACAGGTCATGTCACAAATGGACAGCCAGGTTTAGGAGTCATCAAGCAGAGTGAGAGTCTCCACCACCTCAACCAGGGAAGACATTATTTATGCATAGTGGGTGTCTGCACCATTTTTGCTATAGAAGACACTACTTGCCGCCTGAGGTAAGTTGTTTTTTTTTTCCCCTATGTTTCCATTAACTGAGACATGTGACAAGAATTGGTATAGGAAACTTATAGATCCTATCATTTTGTTCTAGGTACATATTTGTTCCCTTATTGGCATACTTTTTGCTGCCTAGATATCTACACCCATGATGGATATTACTGCTCATCCATGCACTAGATAAGCTACTGGTAAGAACTAGGCCACACTGTTGTGGAGCTTTTTTCTTCTGTGTTTTAATGTAGCATCCTTGGGGAGCTTTTTGAATCATCATTTTAATTTCAAGGTCACTCCTTTACTCATCACATTCCATTTGTTATTTGTAGATAGAGATCCCGGGACTACCCCATTACACGTCCTGATGAAGGCCTGCCCACAAAGCTGCATCCTAAATCTCCTTTTTAGGCCGAAACACTGTTGTGTCGACAATTACATCATCTAAACAATGCATAGTCTAAGCATTGTTGTTGTTTTCTCTAAATGTCCATGAAACCATGTTTATGTTCATTTTGTAATTGCACAATTGAAAGTAATGACAAATTCTGGCAGTTCTTGAGTATTTGTTTGTTGCATTTAAATCCAGCTCTGGTTTACTGGATTATACGTATTTGTATTGTATTGTAAACACCCCTGGGAGCTCTATCCCCACCATTCTTGGTTAAATGTTATTAAATACATTCAGTTCAGAAATGTATTTTGTGTGACTACGGTATGTGTTAATATGTAGGGTTGGTGTGACCTCTCACCCTGAATTTTTGGTTTTGTTTAGTTAAGTGCGTGAGGGTGGCAGGATGAGCAGGTACCTGGGCCCACAGGACAGAGGGTGGCCAGGTGCATGGTGCCGAGGGAGAGGATAATCAACAGGGGAGAGGAGAGGAGAGGAGAGGAGAGGAGAGGGGAGGAGAGGGGAAGGCAGAAGCAAAGAGGAAGGTTTTGAGGTGCTTCCGGAACCGGAGATGGTTCTCCTCAAGTGGAGATACTATAGGATATGTTAGTTGAAAGAGTGTTTTCAGATCTCTGCTGCCCAAGATTTGGAGAAGGCATGCCTTTAATAAACATCTGTTATCTGTCATGAGCACCAAGATGCCCCTCTGGGGGTGAACGTGTGCTCTACAAATACACCTGTTTTGTTCCACAGTTGAGTGCACTAGAGGTAATTGTTACGGCTAATTGTCCAATTTCGGTTAAGTTCACAAAAAATCTTTTAGAGTAAGTGATAAGAACATAAGCTGTCTGCCAACTAGACACTAGTGCGAGAAGGTTGTAATGAGGAATTCTGGTTTCAATGCTAATATCTGGTTTCTCTCACAAATTGCATGCTGTCAAACTCTGTGAAGCACCTAGACTAATCTGTAGTATGAATGCAACATAACTACATTTATGCATCCTGTCTTTTCAAATGGTAAGGTTTACATACGAAATATATGCAAGTGGTACAGGCACATTTTATTCCCCATTTTTATAAGACAAACTCAACCCCCTTTTCATGGTTACGGCTCTGGTGTTACCAGGGGGCAAAATGTAAAGAAGTTTCCTGCTGTAGCCAATGTACCTCCAATCACTTGGGCTGGAACGCCATTGAAATATGGGAAAATCGCAAGTGAAATTTGTAAACTCTGCCTGGGCCTAAATACCTCGGTAGAGTAAAGACAATCAAAGAAGGTTTTTGGAGCCTTTGACTGTGTATTTCACAGTAGAGTAATGGATAAGGGTGTGGTAGCCAAGATCGGGCCCCTTCTCATCAGCCTCAGCTTCTAGCAAATGAGGAGATTAGACACAGACTGATAGTAAACCAAGCCTCTTTTATTAGATGGCAAATAGACAGCATACAGAGTGAGCAGCTGATAAGCAGGAAAATACAGGACAGCCCTTAGAGGGCAGGTTAAATATCATATCCTATGTAATCACTAATATATTATAGCATTTGCACAATGAGGGTGTTACTTTAAATAACATTTGCAGACATTTGGCAATAGCTGTCAGCATCTTCCTTGTGAGGAAGCTGTGCAGGTACATTGTGTTGTAATATGCATAAGCAGTATTTGCAGAAATTCTACTGTTACCTACCATATATGGTGCTAATGCTATACTTGTAGGGAGCAAACTGAAGAGAAGGTCTGACGTGTTACGGGGTCTTGTTCTAATCAGCACCAGGCAGGGTTTTGGGCATTTCAGAGGAGCTGAGTGCAGAGGGAGAGGCAAATTGGAAGATCTGAGGCTTAAATGTATGAGAGAGAGCCTAATGTAGCATAGCATAACAGCATATCATAACATCACATCACATAGCATAGCATAGCCTAGCATAGCAGAACATCCTGGCACATCAACCCCCCCCCCGAGTTTGGTCGTCCCTGAGACAGGGCGAAGACTACAGGGAGCAGGATTGGGGCATAGCATCAATCAACGATGCCCAGGTACACTGGTGACCTAGGGGTAGGGTGGATAAGCACAGGGATTGTCACTGAAAGGATGCTGCTTTAGAGACATTGATCATTGGCCTGTAAGGTCCCAATTCAAAGATTCATACCATTCAGTGTTGGACATTTTGTCCCAACATATCTATCATTTCCTGTTCATTGGTGGTGCCTTTGAAGGCGTTCTCCTTAAGTAGCTGTGTCTCTATTTTGAGTGGCAGCAGCCTGGCCTTGGCAGGCAAGTGAGACACCTGTTTAGCACAGCACGACCAAAGGCAGCGAATCATTTCAAAGGTGGAAATTATGACAATAATGATTAAATACCATGTAGAATGGAAGAGCCCAGTGAACCAAAAGTGTTTTGAATCCAAGTCAACAGTGAGCCGTCATAACCTTAGTTTATACTGTGTAATGTGGTACCAACCACTTGGAGGGGTTTTATGACATCCTCAAAATGGGAGGAGTTATCAGATAACCATGTGCAGCATCCTTCTCCTATAACTTAACATGTTCCCCCTTGGGCAGCTAGTAAATAATAGAGCACCATTCTATTCTGGAGGACCATAATTCTAAGTGCAAATTGTTCAGTGTTAAGTATCTGTATTCCTTTGGTGGTGGTGTTGGCTACCTGTTCGAGGAGAAGCGATAGGGTATGAAGATCAGCCCAGTTGGTTGTAGTGCCAATGCTTGCGATCAGGAACCCTATAAGGCCTTTGAACCATGTCCAGGCATCACGTTTGGACCGTCGGGTGTGTAGCGAGCTTTTGGAAAAAGGGACGCATGGCGGATTGCTGGGCAAATGAACCCAATGGTACACTGCCCAGTACGGTTAGCTGGTAGCCATTGGTAGGCGCTAGCCCCACAAAGGAAATATAACAGTCTGTGGGTGTAGAGTGCTATGGTGGTGCTATTACTATGAAATTGTCCTATCTTACTGACATCTGTGTCGTTCTAGGTGGTGGTAGTAGCACTTCTATTAAGGACATAGGTTGCTGGTGTACCCATTGAAGGCAGCGTGCCTATCGCGGTTAAAGAGATCGGAGCACATGGAACAAATGCGGTTGGTATCTTGGGAGGTAAAGTATTGGCGTAGCTCGGGTAGAGGAATCCCTGGGGAAAAGGGAATGGGTCATATTGGGACAAGAAGTCCTTGATCAGGAGGTCATAACATTCAGCAAGATTGAACGGGACTACATAGGAGTGAGGGAGCATTCATAGCAATCAGAGGCATTAATTAGGTCAGCGTAGGCCCAAGAGAAGTTGAGGAAGGTGTTGGTGCCTGAGGGTAGGATGGTGGATGTAGGGTGAGGCAGGGCAAATACCATGGTAAGGAACGGCAACATGTTGTATACAATTTACATTCAATAATGTAATAGCAGCGTTATGAGTATCTCATGGGGGAGAGGCTGTTTACCCTATTTACAGTGTCTATGGTCCATAAGGACAAGGAGAGCAAAAGGCCAGTTTCCTGGCAGACCTTGGCAAGGTGGAGCTTCACGTTGAAGTTTTGGCATTCCACTGCCCCTGCCAACTGTGGGTGAAAACTACAATGGAAGTGCTGAAGGATCCTCAAGGCACTGCAAATGTTTTGTACAATCTGTCCAGTGAAATGGGTGCCTCTGACAGAGTTTATGGAAACTGGAAGGCCAGAATGTGGGATGAACTCTTTGAGCAGCTTCTTGGCCACTGTTACGGAATCAGCACATTTACAGGGGTAGGCCTCAGTCCATCCAGAAAATGTGTCGATGACCAAGAAGTACTCGAAGGAGGCGCACTTCCGTATGCTAATGGGGTCTAGTTGGAGATTCACGAAGGGGCCATGAAATACTTCATGTGCTCTTGGAGTGGTTTTCACAGGCTTTCCACGGTTCAACGTGAGACATGTTGGACAGTGAGCACAGTATTTCTGAGCAATGGAGGGAAACTTAGGTGCAAAACAATACCTCTGGACCTCTGAGGTCATCTTTCCCTTGCTTGAATGGGACACAGAGTGAGCAACACACGCGAGATATGGTAATAGATCTAGTGGGGCCACTACCCGGTAGGTGAGGTGTTATCAAGCCATAGGTTTGTTTATTTGTAGCGCGCACCAGACCCGAAGGTATCGGGGCGCGGGAACAAGAATACTTTAGACTTACAAGTTGCTTATAGTTACATAGATTACAAAGACAAAAATGCAGATTAGTACGAGTACACAGGTAATAGATATGCATTACAAATAAATATTCAATACAATAGGTATTCCAAATGCAGAGCAGGTGCGGGTCGTGCACTAAGGTCAAAAAGTCCAATTTGTTTGCTAGGTCAACTGGGTCGTTGACCTAGGTCAGGTGATCGGAGCAAGTGTTTTTCCCAGTTTCTCGGCCTGGGAGGCTGCATCTTGGAGTACTGCCAGGATGGAATGAGATGCTAGGGGGTACTCAAATTAGAGGAGAATCAGCGGCATGTAATAAGGAGCCTGAGGGCCAATGAGGGCCACATTTTACGCATGGCTATCAGCCAGCGCGTTACTCTGCGAGGTGCTGTCAGCAAGTCGAGTGCGGGCCTTGCATTTCACAATTGCCATCTCGGTGAGTAGCAAAGTCGCATTAAGCAGGGCTTCCACATAGGGTGCATTGAGACTGGGAGTACCTTGTGCAGTGATGTACCCTTTTTGTTTCCAGAGGGTCGCGTAGTTGTGTGAGAAACCTAATGTGAATCAGTGAATATATAGTGGCTGTGCGTTTGATCGTGCAAGCCTGTGTGAGGGCAATGAGTTCAGCAACTTGTGCTGATCGTACTAATGGGAGCTGAAAAGCTTCTAATACTTCAAAGGAGGTGCAAACGGCAAAACCTGCCTGGACACTACCTGCTGAATCTCCATGACAAGACTCTTCAACAAAGAGAATGAGGTCTGCATTGGAGAGGGGAATATCCTTGATGTAGGTTCTTGGTGATGATGCAACATCAACCGCTGCAAGGCAGTTGTGCAAGTGACCGTCATCAGGTGTAGGTAGGAGGGAGGCAGGGTTGAGTGGGGCGCATCTGATGAGTGATGTTGGTGGTAGAGAGGAGCAGTTTCTCATATTTGGTGAGACGTGCATCAGATAGCTGTTGTGTTTTACTCCTGAGGAGCGCTAATACAGTGTGTGGTACTGCTACGTTTATGTAGTGTGTTAAGGTAAAGTCAGCTTTTGTAAGGAAAAGGGCAGCAGCAGCTACCGCTCTGAGACATTTGGAAAACACGGAAGCAACATGGTCTAACTGAGCTAAAACGGGCTACATGTCGTTGTAGGTTCCTGCGCTTCTGTGTGAGTGAGACTAAGGCATACCCCTATTTCTCATCACAGAACAGGGTGAATGATTTAGAGTGGTGTAAGGAAGGCATGTTATCAACAGTAAGACCGACACAAGTGACCACAGTTCAACAGTGTTTATTGAACTTCAAACTGGGTTTGAAAAACGCCTATCTAATCCTAAATCTACAGATGGAAGCAAGATACGACCATCAAATAATAATGGTTACAAGTGATTTTATCCAATTCAAAATAACTAATACCATAATGACGAATTCCAAAATAACAAAATTCCTTTTTTGTTGTTTTTGAGGTGGTTGTCCACCCCCTCTCCCCCACCCAGAACCTTCCTTTTTTTGTTCCTAATACTTTATCCCCAGCCCCAAAACCCCTTTTCCGACTCCCAACCCCGCTTTTTTTTTTTTTTTTTTACAAATTCGTTATTTTCGGTTTGTTGGAATGGTATTAGTTCTAGTTACTTCTAAATACAAATAGTGTGGGAAACAATGTTATGAAAAAGAAAGATGTGTCCACAAAATGATATGTCAGGATGTTCAGGCCGTTGGCGTCCCTTCCGTCCATTTTCAGCATGGGACAAGGTGTACACTGAAGCCTAGCACAGTCTCTGGCTTCTCTAGCACGAGGATACATACAGTTCAACCATTAGCATCAGGGCCTTTCACGCTCAAGTCTCTTTGCCTTTCAAAGTCTCTTCATTCAGAGGGCATGATGCGACAAACCAGTTCCTTTCCTCTTTCAGATTTTCACGAGTACTCAATTTCTCTTCACTATTCATCTCTGATCCCGCTCAGCCGGGCTCAGATCCTCGTAACAAAATTTTCGTAGGTTATTCTCAATCATCCAATTTCTCGTAGGATATTCTTTCTCGGGTGACTCAAGGTTCACCCCAGATCTCCCTCAGCTGGGCTCAGATCCCACATCCCCCTCAGTCTTTCTCGGATCCTCCTAACACAATGTTCAATTAGTCTCCCTGCGCCGGTCTCGGACCAACTTCGACTTTGTCATCTGTTATCAAAGACCTCTGAATGGGCACAGGGTTTTACTTAACCCGTTGCAACAGACCACTTCGATTTTACAATTATTTATCACTCATCACATTCGCCACCTTTCAGCTGGATACCCAAGAGTGACTTTTCGAAAGAGCACCCACTTGCTGCCAGATCACTGTGTCTAAGGTATCGTATCTTGGCTTCAAAGTTCAATCACTCATCTGTTGTTTCATTGTGTTTGCGTCGCTTGCCACATACGCTTCATAGAATGTTCTCTTCACTTTTCACTATACAATGTTGCCGCTTAAAACCTTGCCTTCAACAGAGACGGGTCTGGTATCTGTCTCCTCAACTGACTGTCTGTGCTGACTTCACTGGCGCTGCTTTGTTGTAGGAGCCAGGGACAGTATCAAAGTGGCAAACTAATCTCCCCACCTTGACTATCAACGCATGAGAGCCCTGGGTACCTCCGACAAGCAATGCAGTATTCTTCAGCCTTGATTCCTGGTTTTATGTTTCCTATTCTCAAAGGTCTATGAAAGTAACGGTCTTCTGTTCAAAAGGTCAAGAGCACTTCCCTCCTTGCAGTCCCCTTCGGTTTTGCCGTCTTTTGCCTTGTATTAAACTGCCATCTTGCAACTGCTGCTTCCTCGTGTGCTTTTCCTTGCTCTGCCTTTTATCCGTGTGGGGAAGTGTAATGGGAGGCAGGTGTGTGTAATGGTCAGTAATTGCCTGACCATTGTATTGGGACATGTCAGATATAACGCTCGGTTTTTAGTCTGTTTTCTCTTGTAGTGAGCTGTCCGTGAGGAAGTGTTGGTGTCGGGGAAAAGGGAGGGGTTGAGCTTCCTGTATCCTACCTGGTAGGATGGGGTAAAGCTGTTAAAGGGAAGGGATACTGCGTCTCGCCATCCGGTGTCCCACTTCCACGCCCTGAAGACCCCTCACCCAGGTGATCCTCCCGCAGTAGTCCACCCCCAGGAACTGCATTCAAAAGTGATGGCTGTGTCCTGGCCACCTGGATGACAGATCCCTAGGGACTAGCGGGCGAGACACCTTCAGGTTTCTCACAGTAGTTGTTAGGCAGAAACCTGTGCAGTTCCCTCTGGGACCACTGCAAAAGATTTAAGACTACAGGTGTTTGGCAGTAAACCCACTTGGTAGCAGTCTGAACCACACAGATTCACTTGGTAGCTGTGGCTGAGCAGTCAGACTTCCCTCAAGAAGAGTTAGGCAGTATACAGAGTATTCACAATAGGTCAAGAGACCACAATAGAACAAGTAAACACTGACCAGGGCTTGGTGTAAAAGAGAGATAATAATTATTTATTTAAAACCACATCTAGAAAAACACACAGGCACTAATAGTAAGCAATTCAAAAACACGGTCACTAAAAGATATACACTCCCTTAAAAGAATATTAGACAAGTCTTAAGTAAAGCCCCACTTATTTTCAGACAGCGGTGAGCGCTTAACGTAGATGGCACTCTAATAGTTCGTTTTAAAATGGGAGATAAAAGCAGAGAACAAGTTAAAACAGATCCCAACACTTTTACAAGAACATAACAAGAGAGGCAGGCAAAGTAAAACCGTGAATTCAGAGTCAGTAGGCCGGATCCGCTTTAAGAGGATCGAAATGAAATGTGTCCAAGGTCACACGGTTGCAGTGCACAAAAGTCTTGAAACGGTTCAAAAAGGAGTTGGATCAAAGAAAGGGACCAGTTAGAGGGTCAAGGCGGCCAGCCCAGTCCAGAAGGTTAAGGAGTTATTATTACCTTGTAGCAATCTTTAGAAAGGGAGGCCTGGCGGACACGGTACCTTTAAATGGTGAGAACACTCCAGGGGGGGCAGTTGTTCCTGGCAGCGGATGCAAGTCGGTGCTTCTTCCGGGGGAAGAGGGGATCTCGTCGTGGAGGAAGACAGGAGTCCGTTGCACTGCCAGTGAAGAAACCAGCCGCAGAGTTTCTCGGGTACAAGGAGCGGTCCGTTGATTTGCGGTTCAGTGGTGAGTGGCTATCCGGCCGCCGGGGTGCTTGGCACGGGCAGTTCGACCACAAACCGGTCTGGGGTGCGAAGAAAGAAGGTAAACTGGTTGTGCCCATCAGTCGGGGGAAGAAGCCTCACCAGCCGGTAGATCTTCTGTCGTCGGGAAGTGGTGAGTCGGTTCTGCAGGGCTCCACCGGTGGTGTCGTCGTGGTAGGTCAGCTCAGCTTCTCCCTCGTCGGATTCTCAGGTCCTGTGGCGACTTCTGAAGTTCCAGTCCCCAAAGCCCTGCTTTTATGCAGCATACCCCCATTCACTCAGCCTAGCTGTCAATCAAACATGCTAAGTGGTGAGCCGGCTGGCTCACCACTTGGGCCAATCACACAAGAGTGCGACTTGAGTTACCAATGTAACTCAGTCCAGGGTGCCTAAACCCCCCTCCCACACCCCCTGGGGTACCCAGACAGAGTGGCACCACTTTTGGAGGCTTCTGTGGAGAAGCCCGCCAAAAAGTGGAACAAAGGGCTCGACTTGGGTGGGAGTCACAGAAGAGAACACAAATGCCATTTTAGAATCGAGTCTTGGCAAAAAATACCAACTGGCGAATTAATATTAATTAAATAAACCAGCGGTATGTTCGAGGCTATGAGAATTAAATAATTAAAGTTGGTAGCCTCGAACAATGGGAAAATCCCATAGGGAAATATTCGCTGTCGAATATAAAAAGTAGTTTCCACTGCCACCAGCCAAAACTCTATCAGGGGGGACGGAGACGTGCCCCCTCGACCAACAGACCCCGGGGTAATCGAATTGCCCCGACCAGTACATCCACAATATGATGGTTTGACTGGTTTCTGTTAATAATTTGGGACTAGTAAAGCCAATGGTGACTTTACATGCCCTGGGAGACAGTAGTCAGTCCCAGAGTATGGAGTCTATGGTGGGGTGTCACTGCACGGAGGGTGCTGTGTAACACACATAGTAATAACACATGAGACCCTATGGAGTAAAGGACCCCATAGCCCAAAAAACACATTACCAGTCAAAGGAATACCATGAATCATGTCCAAGAGTGGGAGAAAAAGAGTCTCACTCTTGGCAGGAGGAAAAAAACAAACTCCAGAAATCCAGCAAAGCTGCTGGGGGACTCACTAGGTTAGGGAATTCAGCCTAAAGAGAGAATTCTCCTTAACAGTAGTCCGGAAGGTCGAGGGCGGGATTAATGGAGCGTGGCAGTCTTGATCTTGGCGAAGGCTGTGCAAGCTTCAGGAGACCATGGAAGTTTGTCAGGGTGGGAGCCATGTATCATCCTTTGCATATGTGTAACAGTGCAGGCATAATCAAGGATCCAAGGAAGACAAAAATGGCTCATTCCTAAAAAGGAGCGTAGCTGCCTTTTAGTGACGGGCATGGGACATTTTAAGATACAGGGCACTCTAGAGGGGGCAAGGCACCTATCGCTGTGGGAAATGTGTGCTAGGTAACGGACAGTGGGTAGGCAGAGCTGCAATTTTGCTTTGTTCACTTTGTGACTCTTTGCTGCTAGGGTAGTGAGTAGCACTTCGGAGTCGGTGAAGGAGACTTAAAAGGAAGCTGATCATAGTGAAGTACCCCGGGAAGGCGACATCCTGGAGGTCTTTATGCAAAATCTGTGTGAAGAGTGATGGGGAGTCAATAAAGCCCATTGGAAGGGACCTGTAGGTGAGCTGACGCCCCTTGTAAGTAAATGCAAAGAGATACTGAGTCATGGTGGATGGGGACAGAGAAGAAGGTAGAGGCAAGGTTAATGCAAGTGAAAAATTGGTGTGGGGCGGGATACAGGAGAGAGTGGTCAGGGGGTCCATGTGAGGAACCGATGGTATCAAAAGTACAGAAACAACACAGTGATGCATGTTTTTAAAATCTTAGATTGGTTTTAAAGGGGTTGGAGACTTCCTATCTGACCCTATCCCTAAACTGGGAGTAAGCGCGACCATTAAATAAAACAATCCTAGTACAAATAAAGAAGTATCTAATAAACCTATGACCTGCTCTAAGCTTATACAATAACTAGTGATGGGTAAATATGAATGTTCAACTGGAAAAAAAAAGGTATCAAAATAAGTCGGGATGGCTGTAGGTCTCTCAGCAATGCCCTTACCCTATGGATAAACCACAGGTCCAGAGAATAACTGCAAGGAGGATGGCTGGTACAGGTCTGCTACTTCGGTATCCTTCCAAGCAGCTAGGGTACACTTCGTCCAATTCACTTCCCAGGGCAACTCTGCTGGGTCTATAGTCAAAATGCCACAATAGTCTTGCTCAGACTTTCTTTGCTTGGCATTCACAAATGTCACTAAGGCCCAACCAGTTCACCTCATTTGGACTTGAGCCTGTTAGTTTCAATAGACACAGTTCACTACAGGCTTTCCTCTGTCGGGCTCGAGCCAGTCTTCTTCACACACATTAATCACCACCGACTTCCCTCTGTCGGACGTGGGCCTGCCAACATGTCTAATTCACTTCAGGTTTCCCTCAAATACTTTCGATACTGCACAAGCTGACCCACAGCTCTGCATGACCACTTCGAATCGGGTTTAACAAAGTTCACATAGGTTTTCCTCACAGGCCCCTCAAGTTTCTGGCTATGGAAACACTACGTCCTTGTAATGCTTTCACATCACAGCGCACCATTCACAAGTTCACAGGAACATTTGCCAAAAGCACTATCGGAACATTTTGTCACCTTATTGCACTGCATGTCCCACAATGCACCTCTTCTCTGGGTCCTTTTTGTTTCCCCTCTTTCACTCCCCTTCCTGGATAACCTCCCAGCCCTATTGCTCTTCTGTGGTTGGTCCTTGTGGTCCTTTGGGATCAATCCGTGGTTTGGAGGCCTCCCCAATGCAGGTTTCAGTCTCTTGGCTCTGTGTCTCCCGCTTTGCTCTCCTGGTGCTGCACACTCCCAAGTGTCTCTTGCCTTATTTCTCCGGACACACCGGGCAGCGTCGGACTGAGCAGCGGTTCCCTTTGGATATGCGGAATTGGGGTCAGGCACTTCGCCACCTGCCCCATAGACCCCTTTTGGGTTGGCTCTGTCCCAATGGAATGGGCCCTTCCCTGGGCTTGACCAACAGTGTGCAGGCTGTGCAGTTCCAGCTCATGGAGGCTCGGCTCCCTCACCATGCTATAGCCCTTAAGGTGTACTGGGCCAGCAGTTCTGCACACTACTCTCCTGAGGCCACCAGCTCCTGCTACCTTCTTTTCCTGGGTCTACTGTCTGGCAGTAACCCCAACGTGCTCCCACTGAGTGCCTAAAATGGAGGTAGGGTTCCTCTGCCGATCTCTGCCTTACAGCCTCCCTCCTGGCTTCCCAAGAGCAACTGCCTTCCCTTCTACTGCAGGCTCCTTTTAAGCACCTGTGGAATGTCAATGTGCTGAAGGTGTGTGGTTAGGGTTGGGCCTGCCTGGCTCATTAACAGGACAGCCTGCTGTTAGACAGGGAAGATTCTGTCTTCTGTGCCCTAGTGTGTTTCATGTTTGCACTTTCATCCCTCTTGGTTGCCTCTTCTTCTTCTTCTTGGTATTGTTAGAAAAAGGGTGTGGTGACATGGAATGGCACTGGGCGTGTTGGTGAATGGGAAACTGACCTGGCCTAGTCTTCTCAATGGGATAAGTCCATTGCATATCATCAGAGAGGCTCCTCCCCTTTTTGGCCTTTGGTTCTGCATGATGGATGTAGGGATTGTGGAAGTTGTAGTTCTTATCAGATCAGGATGATGAGGGTAAAGGTATTGTTGCGGGTGAATGGGTTTTGAGTGATAACGGTTTATAGTGATAGTTTCGAAACCAAAGTTTCAAAACCAAAAGCTGTGACATGCTATATTTAACATGCAAAGTACATTTCTTTCTAAACCAGTCTGACGACAATAGTCATGGATTGGTTTCAATTGAAATGCACTTTTACATGTTAAAAGTAGCATTCATGTTCTTTTTTTTTTTTGTAACATTGAAACGTTAGATGGAGCTGTCCAGTGCTGTAATTTCAGCACTGGACAGCTCAATGCAACGTTTCAAGGTTTTAGTGTATATTGGCTGTGGGGGTTGCCCCCCCAAGACCCAACCCTAACCCATGTCGACGGTACTTTCACATTTTTTTCAAAGAAATTGTCATTCGAAAGAATGGCATTTTGATAATAAAAATGCCAAAGTTTGCCTTTCGAAACTTTTGCATTCGATAAAATGACTGGACACCATAACCTGTAACGACTATGGGGATGTTTGGTAGGGATGTACTAGAATGGGGGAAATACTGTGTCTCTCCCAAGGCGTTCCTCCCACATTTTCCCAGGGTCCCTTCCCAAGTGATCCTCCCTCGCTTGTCCACACCCAGGGTTGGGACCCAAGAGCGAAGGCCCTCCCCATGCCACCTGAGTCAGGGATCCCCGGGAATAGCATGGGAGAAATGCCTCAGGTTTCTCACATCCGGGACAACTGGATGTGAAGGTATTACCGGCTTATTAAGGGTGTGCAAAATGTGAGCACAAATTGAATTTGTTTGTGCCCTTTTTCTCAACTTGGATCACTGGTGTATAGCAAGGGCTAGTGGTGTAGTAGAGGATGCCCTGACCAATGAGGGAAGAGATGACAGCTTGAAACCTTCCTCTGCTCGAGGGTATATTGTGTACTGGGGAACAGGTGGGAGAGGGACTTATGGATTGAGACTGATGCAAACAGGTTTAGCAGAGAGAATGTGTCCTACCTCATTGGCATGTGCTGCCCAGAGGGCAATTGGCACTGAGTCAATAAGGTGGTATACCTGTGCGGCTTGTGCGGGTGTGAGGAGTGAAGGAGGCTCTGTAGGAGGCTCTGGATCAGTGGTTTGCTGGAGGAGAAACAAACATTCAGCTTTCCTAGAGTGTGCAACTTCTAGATAAATACCATCTGGAGAACAATAAATGGTACAATGTATTTTGCATAGCAGATCAATACCCAACAGATTTGCAGGTGAGCACAGGCTCAACAGGAAGGCATGATGTTCAGTGATGGGACCAATAGAAACAGACAATTCATTTGATACTGGGTGTGGAATAGTGGTGCCAGATATCCCAACAGCGTTGATTATTTCCTTTTGAAACATCAGAATTTTGTATATTTAGCCACTTGGAGCATGGAGCACCTGGCACCAGTGTCCTTCAAATGATTTACAATTCTCCCTTGGATGGCATATTTGAGGTAGGCACCAGACCGGTCTAGTGGGAGCAAAGCAGCAGACCGCATGGCAGGTTCCCTCTGGTAATGTCTTTGTGGACCATAGGAGATCTGCATGTCCTGGTAGCCCCTGTTGGAGAAGGAGAAGGAGGAGGTGGAGGTGGAGGAGGTGGAGGGGGTGGTGACCGGTGGGGTTGTAGGTTAGCAATTAGAACTGTAAGGATGAATTAAATAATTACGTTGAGTAGTGGGACCATACTGCCGTGATCTGGCAGGTTTGGTAGGACATTGCTGGATGAAGTGCACTGTCTGCTTGCATTATCTGCAAAAAGGTTGCTCGGGCAGGGGATGCTGGGCAGGACAAAATGGGTGTGCAAAGCTCTGTTGTGGTTGGTGGCTCAGGGGAAACGGTGGCAGAGGATTCTGTTGGGCAAAGGGCTGGTGTGAGGTACCCAGGCGTCTCCGTCCCCCAGAGGCAGTCTTTTGTTGAGCATGCTGTATCTGCAAAGCCATGAGGCAGGTAGCACCATCTTGCTCCTGGTGTTTGAGCGTGTCAAAGAAACGTTGAGCTTTTGTGCAGTGCTTTTTCAATAGGTTCAGCTTACACCCAATCTGAACATTCTGAATATTGTTTGAAATTTCAGGAAGGAGACCATTCACAAAATGAGAATCTAATGCTGGTTTTGCTTGTTCCCCCAGCATTTGCAATACCGGAGTAATTGGTGAAACAGTCAGTCAATCTAGATGGGTAGTCAGGGGGAGATTCAGACTGGTTTTGCTTGCAAGCAGCGATCTTTGACCAGTCAGATTTGACTGGGTATTTTTCTTTGATGGGGACGGTAAGAGCGGTACTATTAGCAGTAATAGCTTCACCTTCCACCAGTGTGTCCGGCCATTGCAGTTTGTCCATAATTTGTTTGTATAGAGTGTCTTTGAGCACAGCCCGTAGGAGTTGTTTAAGGTCCCTAATTGTGGGATCATAACGGGCTATCACTGTGTTCAAATGTTCCATGAAAGCGGTAGGGTTGTCGGGCAGCGTGGGGAATTGTTATGCCATATGGTGTAAGTCAGTGGAGCTCCGTGGGGTGTGAATTCTCATAGGTTCAGTATCGGTATTGGCCTGAGGGTAGGTGCGCATAGGCATAAGGGTGGTGAGTCCTCCCTAATGTGTAGTGCCGGGGGCATAGACATGGAGGCCTGTGACACTTGGAAGTTGTGTTTAGCGAGTTCCTGCAATGCAGCAGTGTATTGTGTTGACCCTGGGCCTACTGCAGCGAGTGTTGTATGTAAGTAGTCAGAGGTCCACTTGTGTTTCAGGCTATGAACGTGTTGGGCGTGAGCAATGGGGTTGGCTTTGGGGGTAGCATGTAAAAAGTGAGGTGGTGATTGGGGTGCCGGGGGTGGTGTCTGAGCCAGAGGAGGGCTCTGGGGGGTGCGTGCGGGTGGCTGTGGCTGGGGCGGCATAGCAGCTGCCGGGGGCTGTTGGGTCCCTATGGTGCATTGTAGGTGGTGTGTGGGCCCTCAGAAGAGGCGGATATGGTGGTAGTTCATCTAACAGGTTCACAGGTGGCACCGTAGGTACTTCTGAAAGGGAGTCTGTAATAGTGTCTGCAGAAACACTTGGATAGAAGCCTGTTTTGCGAGTGCGTTTACTGTTTGGCCGGCAGGCCTTGGAGGGATGCTTGTACTGCTCCAATTCTTTCTCTAGCTTAGCCTGAGAGTTCCTCGGTGATCTAGTCGGACTGTCATGTAATCTGTCTCTTAACACTTGTACCAGGCGAAATAAGATGACCAAGGACCTTCAGACACATTAGAATTTCTATGTTCCCAAGCCTCGCGTAAGACAACAAGGTGATCCACATGAAATGAGCCCTCAAGTGGCCACTGAAGCTCCTTTTGAACCCGAGTCAAAACATTCCACTCTTTCAAATATTTACAGGTGAATGCCCCATACGTTAAAAACATGAAGACAGCATTAGTCCCTACTGCAGGTGTAAAGTGTTGTGGATAGCCCAGAGCCCATGGCTAAGTCTGAGAATTTAAAAGAGCAGGGAGGCACAAAGGGAGATGGGCCTACAGGTAGTGCAGGTCAAGAGGGGTGGAGCAAACAGCCTCCCAGCAATTGGTATTTACCGTTGGTGACAGCGTAAAGACAAATTGGAGAGGTGGTACAGAAGGGGAGAAAGAAGCAAGGAGGGCTTTGATGGAGGTTGCTGAATGTAAAGATAAAGTAAGACACAAGAGGAGCTGCGTCAGGTATAGCTTAGCAATAACATTTGGCACTTAACTCCCAAATGGCCAAGTTCCATCAGCATCGCCTCTTCAGTTGAAACAAGAGCACAGATATAGACTGCAAGGCTCCGAGTGTTGAAGTATGTAAAGTAATGAGGGGGGGGGGGGCAATCACAAGAATGTATTTATGTTCAAATTGTTTAATGGAAGCAAAGCATGTAGGTATGTCTGTGCACTAAGTTGTCTGTAGCATGGACATGGTGCTGGTGAATAGTAGCAAAACAGTCTTGACTGTGCCCGCAATACCTCCAGAGATGCAACACAAAGTCAATTCATCAACCAAAATCACAATGACCAGTAATCCCAAGAGAATATGGATATCCCAAAAAGCTGCAGGCAGCAATTGAAAGACTTCTGGAGTCGGCAAAGGATATGTGTGGTAATGGTGTACCAAGGAACCATTCTGAATGAGTGGCAAATGCCAGCCACAGCATGGAGCAAGGCAAAATACCATGGCAGAGGAGGAGACGATCATCTGTAACCATGGGTGCAGTAACTCTGAAACACACTCAATCTGGAGACCGCAGCATGGCCCAATAGTTTTCAAACCAGAAATAGACTGTGACATCAAACGGAGGCCATAGGCCTGAATCATAAGAAAACGCAATGAGGATCAAAACCTCCTCTTCAACCAGTGTGAGAAGCAAAATGAATAGTAACCCAAAATGTTAAACCTAACTTGACAAAATAAGAACATCCAATGCAACAACGCGATGCAAACTTAACAGAAGCAGTTTGCAGTTTTAATACGAACATGACAGACAGTAATGACATGTACACGATAGACAAGTTGTTTGCAAGAAAGGCTCTTTAAAATGGAACTACACAAGGGCTGCAATCTGTAGTTCAGAGCTTGTCTTTTTCATTGTTTCATGTTTGGCGAGAACATTGCAAAAACATTGGCTTCAGTGTGAGCTGTGGCAGCCTGCCAGCGTGTTTCCACATCTGCAGTGAGCTGCTCTGATACAGGGAAGAGGGGAAGAGTCGTGGGCTGTGTCACCCTGTCAGTGCTTCTGGGACATGCTCTAATAAAATATGGGTAACCGTACAGTTTCTTTTCTGCCAAGATCGCTCAACGCAGACATGTTACCTTAGTGGCCTCTGAGTGACGGCATCAACATAACTACGCACAAGATAGCCTTTGTCACTAATCCAATGGACACTGACTTTGAGCAATTTGAGTATACATCTCTACACCGGAACCTACAAACAGTGCCTATGCAGAAACAAGACAGACATAATAAATGCGATGAATGTGACGGACAGCTATGCTGCAGATTTTCTTTTTCCTATCTACTTTTGATATAAGTCATTTATAACGTGCCTGTATACAAGTGTTTCTAGGCTCAACAAGTCCAGGAAGGGGCACAAAGGGAGGACAAAACAACGATCTTACTAGGCCTTGTGTCATTCAGTTCGCACAAGTGCGGGGAAGGGGGCGGGAGAGAAATGTCAGGGGGGGTAGTGCAGGTAGCTCATAAGTGCTGCTGTAAGGTGGCTCGTAAGTGCAGAGAGCCTGGGGACTGTAGGGTTGCAGATACAGGCCCTTGAGTGCTAGGGTGGCCCGGAGGCAGTGTAAGGGCTACTAGACATGCAGGAAACTGGACCGAGTTTCAAAGGGTGGCCAGGTGATCAGTGTGTGGAGCAGTCTGGGACATCAGCAAGGGAGAGGTAGTGCGAAAGCAGAAGTGAAAAGGAAGGTCTTGAGTTACTTCCGGAACCAGAGGTGGTTCTGCTCAAGTTTGAGAGCGGCAGGGAGGTTGTTCCAGAGGGAGGCCCTAGCGGAGGAAAAAGATCTACCTCCCACTCTCTGCTTGGAGAAGCGTCTGACCCTCCGAGAGTTGGAAATGGTTGAGCAAAGGGTTCGAGAAGGAAGATGTTTAGGAAGAGAAAGTTGGAGGTAGTGCATTGCCAGGCCCCAGAAAGCCTTGTGGACGATGCAAAAGGTCTTGAGGCTTGAGGCCAAGGACAAGTCTTGCATCCCTTTTCTGGATAAGTTGTAAAGGTCAAAGAGTAGAGGCAGGCAGATTTAGAAAGAGGCTGTTGCAGTAGTCCAGCCTAGAGAGGACAAGGGCTCTGGAGACGGTAAGCTTCTGGGGGAAAGTGAGAAAAGGCAGAATACCTCTGAGGAGGTGCAGCTGATGGTGTTTTTTTAGCGATTCAGTTGTGAGGAGAGAAGGAGAGGGTGCAGTCGAAGATGAAACCAAGGTTCTTGGCCTTACAGGAGGGAGCAGGAAGAGGGCCCAGGGTGGGTGGTCAGAGTGAGAGAAAAGGAGGGAGCAGGTGTCCCGATGAGGAGGATATCAGTCTTACTGGCATTAAGGTAGAGATCATTGGTGGCACACCATTCCTGATTTGCGGCCAGATAGGCTGGTATGAGGTAAGGAGCCGAGGTGGCTGGGGGAGCCTGAAGGATAGCTGGGTGTCATCTGTATACCACTGAAAGAGCAGAATGTAGCAATGTGGTGGGCAAGAGGAGTGGTTGAAAAGCCAGGGAGAGAGGTTGGACCTCTGGGAATTACCATAAATAGAAAGAAAGATAGAAGAGGGGAAAGACCCAAGTTGGACCTGGGAGGGTCGGTCATTGAGAAAGGAGGTCAACCAGGCCAGGGCCTGACCAGAGATACCCAGGTTGTCACAGAGGCGATTGAGCAGGATGGCGTGGTTGACTGTGTCGAAAGTGGAGGATAGATCAAGAAGAATGAGGACAGAAGGAAGGTTAGAGTTAAGATTAGAGAGCAAGTCTTCACAGGTGTTCAAGAGAGCAGTTTCCGTGCTTCTGGCAGCTCTGAAGCCAGACTGGTGGTCGTGGAGACAACTGACAGACTCAGTATGCAGATTAAGCTGGGGGATGGCCAGCTTTTCCAGGAGTCTGCCCAGGAAAGGAGTGATGGAGATCGGGCGATAGTTTGCTGGAGAGGAAGGATTGACAGAGGGATTCTTAAGGATGGGGTGCACAAGGCAGCACTCCCTTCCCCTGAAACAGATAACAGTAGTTGCAGGGAGAGAGACACTGAATGCATGACATGGCAAATCCCAGTTTAGTCAAAATATAGCAACAATAGTGGCAATGTAGTCAACAGAGTCCACAGCGCTTGCACAAGTGTAATTCAGGATGGAAAAGACTGCAGGTTACTGAAAAATGTGGGTATATTGCCTGTATACTCCACAGTTTAGGTACAAAATTATTGCAAATCCAGTGACACTGCGCCAAACATTCCAAGGTTGTAAGCTAAATCGCATAAAGTTTTATTATGAAAGGAGTCAGCCTGACGCGTGTTTTGAGCAGACACGCTCTTCATCCGTGGCTTATATCTTTCAGAGATATTTTAATGTCTCGGACCGGTGCTTAGCCTCCTGGATACCCTTTCACATGCTCTATTACTCTATCGCTTTGCAGTTGCGGAAGAATCTTTATAGTCTGTTCAGCCAGATTGAATGTTGGCAACCGCTTACCTATGCGGTTGTTAACAAAGACCTCTGAAAGATACAAGCCTCGGATAACAAGCACGTCTTCTCGAAACACGTGTCAGACTGACTCCTTTCATAATAAACTTTATGCGATTTAGCTTACAACCTAGGAATTTTTGGCACAGTGTCACTGCATTTTTTCTCATTTACTTAAAATATAGTGCAGAGAAAAACAAGGTGAGCAAACATGAATGCAAGGTTGTATTTACTGATCAGCGCGAGGGGGAATATGTTCACAGCAGTGGCTTCTGCTGGAGATTCTCTGCGGACCTCTCGAACCACACCACAGATTTGGTAACTTTCATCAACCGGTGTGCCACGCTGATAAAAGCGATCTCAGATGGTGAGAACCTTGTGTTATTTGACCATGCAATTGTGGTCGAGGGCAGCCACAGCAAAACTCCTGCGCAGTTAGGCCAGAGACTGTGATCCCATTCTGTGGTTGCAAAGATCGGGCCCCTTCTCAAGGGCCCCTTCGGCATCAGCCTCCGCTTGCAGCAAATAAGGAGATTAGACAGACGGATGGTAAACTAAGCTCCTTGTATTAGATATGATATGATAGTTTATATAGCGCCTATACACAATATGTTTCAAAGCGCTTCAAGGCAAGGGAGGGAACAAGGGAAAATATAATGACATTCTTATAGGCCATGAATAGTAAGGATGTGAAATTAACTATCATACTCGGACTGCAGACATTTCATATAGTGCAAGAGCTAAGACATAGATAAGGAAGGAGTGGGAGAGTGGGAAGGAAATGGAAACAGACAGGCGACTACCGTACTAGGCCTGACGACATTTCTGGTAGAGCCGGAGAAAACAAAAGGTGAGGGAGAGTGGTGCAGATAGCAAATACACAGCATACAGAGTGAGCAGCTGATGAGCAGGAAAACACAGCAGGCCAAGTGTCCAGGTAGTCAGCACATACAGCACTTCCTGGACAGCCCTTGGAGCGCAGGTTATGTAGCATATCCCATGCAATCATGAATATATTCTAGCATTGTCACAATGGGGGTGTTACTTGGTATGACATTTGGCAATAACTGTCAGCATCTTACTTGTGACGAAGCTGTGCGGGTTCATTGTGTTGTAATGTGGATAAGCAGTATTCGCAGAAATCATACTGTTATCTACCATTGATGGTGCTAATACTATACTTGTAGGGAGCAAACGGAAGAGAAAGTCTGACGTGTTACTGGGTCTTTGTCTGATCAGCACTAGGCAGCGTTTGGGGCATGTCAGAGGAGCTGAGTGCAGAGGGAGGCAGAGAGAGAGGCAAAATGGAAGATCTGAGACCTAAATGAATTCGAGAGAGCCTCATCTAGCATACCATAGCAGAGAATAACATCCTGCCACGTCAAGGGTGACCCTGAACATTTATGTGTGGGAAGCAACCGCATTCCTCACAGCTGCACAATGCAGGCACCTTTTTTATAATAAATGAAGTGGTACATACTGTTTGCACCATTGCTTTTTGCGCATTGCTCAAAATATCGAAGAGTAATGGTGAGCAATGGCTCAGGCGTTCCAGCACAATATTACCTTTGTGGGTGTGGTTTAGGCTATGGGTTTTGCCAGCTTGCGTTTAAGGTAATTTAAAATGTTTATTTACTCTGAGTTGGTTGAACTGTACAATAAATAGGATCATTTTGAGATGTGTAGGTATAGATTTAGATGTCCTACTGTGAAACAGTAATTCAAACGACAGCAGAAGTCCTACCTTGTTTTTAAAATATGATGAATGTAAAGATCATTTATAAGCATCACCGTTATGCATTGTGTGACATACTTTGCAGTTCATTCTCCTCGTAGTACTGAGCGTGCAGCAGAATGTCATCAAAGACACTTGATAAACCCAACAGGGAAGCCATTTGCCTGCTGATCACTGAGCAGCTTCTATAAAGATTGCTGAATGGATATTTTAACAGGACACCTTTCCAGCTGGCATACAGTTTTTGTTGTCCCCCCTTCTATGGCTTTGGGTATCCTTTCAAAGGTTTCTTGATGCACTTGCGCATTCAATTTTACTCTTTGCCATTTTAACCTCTATGATCTATTTCATGCTTGCACCTTTTGGGCGGCCACAACCTCTGAAATGTGGGGCAGGGGAGGTTTTTTTTTTTGGTTTATTACAAACCTTTACAAAAATGCTAAAAACGTTTTTCACAATCTACAAGTATGTACATAATCAAAAAAGAAAGCAACATTTCAAATCTTTCATAGGAAACACAAATCACATCAATCAGGAAAATTAAAATCTGTAGAGCGTCAAAATCTGTGTGTTCTACGACTTGAAGGTGAACTAAGTTTCACATCTTTAATAAAAGCACAGATCTCATCAATCAAGAAAATTGCAAATTCTGTACTGCGTCAAAATCTGAGTGTTATACGAGTTGGAGGTGAACAGATAACCTTCTAAAAGATCTTTCACTATCTACTATTCTTTCTATTGAGCGTGTAGGTGTAACAGCCATCAGAAGAACTATTCCTTCTTTACAGTGAAACAAAGAAAACACATGAAAAAAAATGTGGGTTATATTAATACGTTTCATTGGTAATTCCAAAGAACAACATCATTCCCTGGATCTTTATAACAATAGAATACGTTTGAGTAAAAACCTAATTTTAGCATAAATTTCAAACATTTCTCAAAAAAGGAGGTTATTTGTATACTTGGATTGGTATTATTGTCATGCAACATTGTGTTCCAGATAAATTCCCTATTAACAGTTTCAGTTGAGCGTACAAATTGCGCAAAATATGCAGTACTTTGGTTCTTAAGGGCTGGACATATCAGGAGAATATGTTGCAGTGATTCGACAACCCCCTAAAATTTATAAAAACGGCACCAAAGCCAGTCATCAGAACTACATTTTCTAGTGCTCTTAATTTGGTTGGTCAAAATCACATTAAATCTGAAACGCATGAAGTCGTTGCGTAGCCTCTTACAGGGGTATTTTAATAAATATCCTTCCATGACCAGGTACCATTTCCATGTTGAACAGGCCTGTTCATACAATTTGGTCGTCAAGATTCTATTTAGTGTTGTGCCAGTCGAAGCCCATAAGGTTTTCTTTGATTTTACTAGGTTTATTGAGCATTGATGTAACCGATATGCCTAGGTTACTAAGACATTGCATTGTCTCTGAATGTAAGTTGTTTCTAAAAGGGTTAGTAGGTTCTAAGAGATTGTAGGCCAAATTCATATTGTATCAGTTCTATCGGAATGCATTTTGGTTAAAAGAATAACACCGACCACCAAATTTTTCCCTCCAAATAGTATTTCTTAAGGTCGTTTGAAAACAATTCCATACCATACACCAGTCTCGGTATAACTTTCATAATATAAAATTCTCTCAGAGGTACCATTGAGAATTTCCCAATATTTTTTTTCTATAGAACGCATTTGCCTTATTGCAATATCCGCTTTTAATTTGTGTTCACTTTTAATTAGAGCAGTAGAACCCACCCCACGAAAAGTGGTAACCCAAATATTTAAATGCTGATTGAGATCTGATCTGTTTACCTTCACAGAACCACGTAAAGGCATTTTTCTTCTTGTTGGGTCTACCAAAGCGTACAATGATTGTTTTAGATGGGTTAATTTTAAGTGATAGATTGGATACAAATTTATCGAATGCTTTTATTGATCGTTGGAGACCCACCTTGGTGTTATCTATCAATAAGAAATCATCCGCATAGGCCATCCAAGAGAGACTCGCATTGTTCAGTCTCGGGGGGGTGGGGGCGACGGGGGAACTAACCCTTTATTACTCAGAGCAGTTTCCGCACCACTTAAACATAGGTTGAATATGGTGGGTGCCAACATGCAACCCTGGCATAGGCCATTAGGTATTTTAAATTCTTTAGAAAGATGTCCGTCGGAATTTAAACCAACCTTCAACCTGGTATCGGAGTAGAGAGCGATTACGATGTCCAAAAAGTGTCTTGGCATATCAAGATCTTTCAATAGTTGTCATAGGGTATTTCTGTTGACGAGGTTAAAGGCCATACTTAAATCCATGGACGCAATAAAATTAGGCCTTGCTCCTATTTTCATTGATTTGGCAGTTAGACATTTTAGAATTAGTTCACCGCAATCTGTGCCAATGTTCTTTTTAAAGCCAATTTGTTTGGGGTCCAAAATGTGATTGTTCAAGATCAATTTTTGGATGTCGACGAGAACCAAGGAAGCAAACAATTTGGACTCTGGATCTGCTATGGCAATTGGCCTCTAACTTGAGGGGCACAAACGAGATCCCTTCTTAAACACAGGTATGACAATCGAGACTCACCAAGATTGGGGGATATATTTAAGATATAACATATTTTCAAAGAACAGATGCAATATTTTGGCCCATAACTCTGGATTTGACTTCAGTAGTTTCCCAGTACACTCACTCTCACTATTCTCAACCCCACTTCTCTCCTGTACCTTTCTCTTCGCACCCCTCCCAACTATTGTTACCCACTCCTTCTCACTTTATCTACGCCCCTACTCCTGTCTCCCACTCTTCCCTCACCTTCACAAACACTAATTTGCTGCTTCACTCTCACCAACTGGGCCCACACTCCCTCACAAATAACTTGCCTTGAACTCTGCCTGAGTAGTCTGCCTCCACTCCACTCTCATCTGCACCATCCTTCCTCTGACATCACCCTAACAGCCCACACCCTGCCTTCTTTCTGTCTCCTTTTTATAATGTGGTTCTTCTGCTGGTCCCATCTCCCTCTCCCCCATTCTATTGGATGCAGCGCTCACCTGACTCTTAAAAACCAACCTGTGCCTGTTTTTCCCCAGGGACTGTTACATTGGTGAGAGACTTTAAAAACCCATCCCACTTTTCCAGCACGGTTTTTGGAACCAGCTGTAATGGCTGCTCTGCTATTTCTCTGGTATACTGTGGGTTTGAAAGTTTAGTTTTTCTGCTTCCACTGGAAGTTATTTGCTCTTCTGGGGCACTGGGCGAAGTCTGGTTGCAATGTCAGTTCACAGACTGTATTAGTCGGGGCGTTTCAGGTTTTTGCTAGTTTTAATTCTGGTCCGGGTTTTCCTGGGTGCCTTCTGGGAGTTGTGGTCCTAGAAAAGAGAAAAAAAGGACACTGGTCAGAGAATGTGCTTGGAGGCATTTTACAACCGAGGGCGGTACTAGGAGCAACGGGCATGGCACATGAGAACGTTTCAGATTGTGGCCCCCCATATGCCTTTTCCCTTTCTGCCCACCACCCCGACAGGGTTGTGACCCTGTCACAGTTATGGCTAGCATGTTTACATGAATGCCGATTCCCTGCATGGGTATGGCTGGTAAAATGCTGTTGGGTTTTGTTGCAACACAATATTCTCATTTTACTTCAACCAATAGTTAGCAAGTACTATATGCCCTCCTATGAATGGTGCATTATTTCATTTATGCCTGCATTCTGTTTCAGAGTGGTACAGTCACCCTTTTGGCTCTGTAGCAAGCACATTGTTGGTGATTGCACCATTTTTGTTGGATATTGTGTACAGCCCTGCGAATTGAGGATGGATGTTAGAGATAAAATGATCATGGATAATGCCAACAGTTTAGGCTTTTGTGTAGGCATGGGCAAGACACTTGCCAGGAACTTCCAAAGTCGTAGCAACTGGCTATTGATTGTAGCAGGTGCAAAATGGTGAGTTCCTGGGAATCTACTAGCAGTGCCTGGCAAATACCTAATACTTATACACAAGCCAAAACTGTTGGCTTTGCCAATGCTTGCTTTTAACAGGACTGTAGTGAAGGGCACGCATAGTGCCTATAAATCGAGTTGCTGAACACAGAAGTAGCGTGGTCACAACTACAATAAAGTCATTACCACTCAGAAGACTGCTTTGAAAAAACACTGGCAGACACTGAGTGCAAAGTTTGATGGTTTGGCTTGATTAAAGCAAGCACAAAGGGTTCTCATGATGGACAGGAAGGGTCGAGAACTGGGTGGCAATGGCCATAGGGATTATCATGGCCATGTGTGTCAGTGGGTGGGCAAAACCAAACAACATCAGCAAGGTTTGTCCCCCCCCCCCGTCCCGGAACCCACCACCACCACCATATGCCATTTCTCCCTATCTGTACTCTAATGCAATCTGCAATCGTTTTGGCTTCTAGGTGGTGGTAAAGCACCCCATATAGCCCAAACTAAAACTCCAGGCATCGTACCTCATCTGATGATGTTTAAATGTTGGAAGTATTTCATCGACAAGTAGAAGTTGGGGCGTCTGCTGACCAGCAACAGTAATGGCTGCTTGTGCTTATCGCGCCGAGCCCAGCAACAATCCTGCCCCGCTAATATCCATTACATTGGCGAAGCGGACCGATTTGAACCTGGCCCCCGGTTCCGAAGAAGTTGGGCCGTGAGAGCTTCGTTTTTGGTCGAGCTTAGTCTCCTGGATCGCTGGTACTGCAAAAAACGGCGGGGGAGACGTACTGATCTTGACCTTCCCGCCACGCATGGTGTCGGGCTAATTTTCGGGCACCCTTTCCCCGGTCTGATCTCCTGCTCAATTGAGGTGCGGCTCCCAGTGGCGGTCGTGGTCCCGCTGTGATTGCGGGCTTAGCTGACTAACTCGCTGGATCCTTGGCAGGCTTGAGTTCTCGCTGATTCAGCGAGAGTGGCCTTGGCGGCTGTGGCAGCGAGAAGCTTGATCTATCACACCTGAGAGCTGCTGGAATACTGTTAGTCGCAGCTGCAACAGCACAGTCATTTTTATTAATATTCCTCGTAGAGTTGTTGGGAGCCGGGAAGGACCTGTGTGGACAGCAAGTGCTGGAAATACTAACTGAACAATAGCGCTTTATTTAACTTTAACTGTGATGGAAGGCTATCCTTGAGGCCTCCACAGAGAACTGAAGGTGAGGAGCCACACAAGGAGTGTCCAGAACTCTGACTGGTGGTGGCCCAGTCCTGGCGGTACGACTGGCTCTGTGGATACTGGGAACTGCAGAGTGAATGAGCATGGTCCTTTGGTACTCCTGAAACTCCTGGTGAGGGGTATACCCTAGGCAGGTAATTCCCATTGTGTTGGGCTGGTATATCCTGCTTCAATATCTGTTTCAGACTGCATATCCTGTGCGGGTACAGGTGTCTCCTTCTCCCCCTATAGTTGAGATCAGCCAATATGACATGTGGCACTGGGAGGAACAAGTGGGACCCGATGGATTATTTTACCAGCACCCCATATCGGGAAGCCCTGAACTCGGATACAGCTACTGAGTCCTAGGAGGGAGGCACTCAGACGGTGAAGCAATGGACCCCCCTACATGAGAATGATGCAGGCAGGGTTCGCCTCAGTGAATACCAAACTTGATGATATCGTGGCCAACATCAGCTCCCTCCGATCCAAGCTCGATAAAGAAAGCAACCGCATTACCAAGGTAGAGACACGGGTTGGGGACCTGGAAGACATGGTGGGGACGCATAGCCTTGATTTCCAGACTCCTAAGAAGGAACTGTTGGTGTTACGCACAAAATGTGATGACTTGGAGTTCCGCTTTGAACGCAATAATGTCAGGATTGTGGGTCTACTTGAGAAAGCAGTTCATGGAGCAGTTTGAGGAGGACTTGCTTTGCTCTCTTTTCCCTGAAGTAGGTTTTCTGTGCAGTTTCTGATTGAAAGAGCACACCGTTCATTAGTCCCGCTCCCAAAATCAGGGGTGCCACCGCGTACAATAATCGCTAGGCAGCTGAACTATCATGACCGCGATCTGATCCTACGGATGGCAAGGGAGATGGGATCGCTGCAATTTCAATCAGTCAAGGTCCATATTTATCCAGACTTTCATTTGGAGTCCGGGCGGCCAGTAGGTCCTGTGATCCGATTAAACAGATGCTACGGGATGCACAGATACAATATGCCATGATGTTCCGAGCAAAACTACACATTCAGTATGGAGAAGGGGCACATTTATTTGAATCTCCTGATGAGGCCGCAGCATGTATTGAGAGGTCCATCAGATGTTGGAACGAAGGATCGAGCATCTTCGACTGCAGTCTTCCTCAGGAGACTGAATCCCTGATGCAACATCTGGTAATGTGCATCATAACTTTGAAGTGACAGGTTTTGCTGAGCCTGGTTTGATATGAAGCTGGGTTTGGTTACACACCTAAGGTTAAAATGTTGCTTGCATAGTGTTCCCTGGAATTTCAAAGAAGGAACAAGTTAGGAGACACTGTCTAGTTGGGGTGGATGGTGTGGGTTGGGGCGAGGCGGGATTGCTGGGTGGGGATAATAAGTTAAAAAGTTCAACAGACCTGCTGCAACAACGTTTATCTGAGACTCTGGTTGGAGCGCTACACGTGCAATCATAAACATGGTAAAATATATAGCGAGTAGTGGGGGACCACCCCTTAAGCTTCTGTCATGGAACGTACAGGGGCTCAACAATCCGGAGAAGGCACACAAGATTCTTGCCTATATAGGTCGACATTGCCCACAGATACTAATGCTGCACAAGATCCATGCCCTGGGAAGGGTGCACAACGCATTTGCCTGCAAATGGGGCCCTCTAAGAAACTATTCAGATTACTCTTCACAGTCGTGGGGGGTCCTCGCGCTAATACACCACTCTCTGGGGTTCCAGGTCACAAGGAGCAGTTTCAGCCCATTGGGGCGTTTTGTTATAGTTTGGGGCTCCCTGGCCTGTAGCCCAGCCACTCTTCTCAACACGTGGTCCGACCGTGGACAACCCAGAGTTCTATCAACGGCTCTTGGACCTGTTGTCAGAATCAGGAGAGGCCCTAATCATTTGGAAGGTGGTGGTGGGGGGGGATTTTAATACGATCCTGGGTTTCCAGTTGGACAGAACATCTAGTACCCGGAGGGTGCTAACCAGGGCGGTGAAGGATTGTAAAATTCACCCTCACACCCTATCAGACCATTCCCCGGTGGAGCGGACACTGCGGTTTGCACAGTGCCATGGGTCACGGCCCCTATGGCACCCTTAATTCCGCACCATCAGACTTGTAACAAGGCCCTATATGTCCAAACCTGTAAAGGCTAGGTGTTATGGTGAGGGGAATAAGCCTGGCAGATCACTGGCCAAAATAGCTAGGGCAGAAAGCACTAGGCAACCAATCGCTGGTATCAGGGGGCTGGATGACAGAATTCTGGTTAGAGATGAGTATGTATATTACTCGGACCTGTACGCTAATGCTGATAGTACAACTAACCCTGTATTTGAATGGTGTTGAGCACCCTGTATTGTCTGAGGCATGTCAGTCGCTGGAGCAGCCAGTAATGGTTGAGGAGGTTGTTGCAGCGTTGAGTGCGCTAGCATCGGGTAAAGCCCCCGGGTCTGACTGGTTAGGGATAGAACTTAAGAATTTCAACAGGAATTGGCCCCCGAATTGTTGCAACTTTTGGAACAATCATTTGACAGTGGCAGGCTTGTTACGCTCACCTGGCTCCCACAGGGGCGTCGATCTGAACTGGACAGTTGCGGTCTCCACCAATGTGACGCGTAGTGCTGAGATGACGGACTGGACTGGCCCACCTGGCTTCGTTTGCTTGGCCCGTAGGAATATTCTTCTGCAAATGGAGAAAGGGAATTAACCACCCGTGGAGTTAAGCGTTAACCCCCCCCCCCCCCACTCCTGCTGTTCTCCCCACTGATCACCTTTGATGTCCCCTCTTATAGTCTCACCTGATGGTTTGGAAAGATGAGCTCTCCATCCTGTATTGAGTGCAGGGGCGCATAGATAACCAGTTGCTTCACTGGCTCGAAGGAATTGGTGAGTTCCAGAACAATATTGACTCTGAGATTTCCGGCAAGACGCCGTAAGTATGTAGTTCGTACGAGTTCAAATGTCTGACTTTCACTCTTGTCCGATTCCTTGCAGGTTGCATCTTGACCCTAGCGAAGAGTTCCTCGTGACAACTGGTAATGTTCAGGTAAGGATTTCTATTATCCAACACAGTTTGATAAAATAATGTCAGTATGTAACCTGTTGCTTTCTCCCTTATTCAGGCGCTGAGAGAAAGTATGAAGTCTCGGGGAATAATGCCTCAGGCGGTAAAATCAGGTAAGTCTATTGTGGTGAGGAGATTTCCCCTTGTTTGTCCCTTTGTTTCATCTTGCTGTCCTTTTGTTTCCCCTTAGGGGCCGGGGTTCGGCGAGGATGCATTGGAAGCTGCGCCGACCCGTGAAGAGGAATAGTACCCACGGTGGAAAAATCGGGTAAGTCTATGGGGGGTAACTAATATTGCCTCTGTTTATTCCCTTGGCTCACCTTGCTGTTCTTGTCTTCCCCTTAGGTGTCGGAGTGCGGCGGGAACATGCAGGAGGTTGCGGTGGAATGTGAAGATGCTGCGAAGGCCGGTGAGTTAAGCGCGGCGCTGCAGCAGGCGAGGCGACGTGCATAAAATAACTTCTTTCTTCCAGCTCGAAGGCGCGGTGGATCGGGAATTGAGGTAAGGATCAAAGGTATTGCGCTTGTTCTAACCTTTTCTCCTTCTTTCTCCCTTTTTCTAGGAGCTCCAGACTCGAGGCGGGCGTGGCAGAAGACTGGATGCAGACTTGCAGGCACGGTGAGCGTTACGCTGCTGGATGCAGAATAACGCGAAGCGCGTGCTGCTCTTCGGGCGTGGTTTAAATAGCTTCCAAAGTAGTCCCAGGTAGGTATTCCTCCCCAGCCCCACCCGAGTAAAAAATAGTCCCTAGGTAAAGTAGTCCCTTCCAAGCCTCTTTGGCTTGGTGCTCTTGCAGCATGGTCTGCATCAGGTAAGTTTGCAGCATGGTCTGCATCAGGTAAGTTTTAATCTGAGCGAACTGCATCCAAATAGCCCCTAGCAGGGGTTGTGGGGCTTGCTTGGAATAACTTGATGACTGCTTTCGGGGTTGCTGGACTTGGTATGAGTCCCCGGGGGTAGGCATCATGACAGGCTTCCCACGTCTCTACGGGAGGCAATTAGTATTGCTGAAACCCAACAAGCCGGTTTGGGATGTGGTGTCTTACCGTCCGCTGTCGTTAAAAAATGCTGGTGTGAAGGTGTTTGCCAAGATACTTGCCACACGCCTTCTTCCCCATATGACCCACCTGGTACATCCAAACCACCGATTTATCCCTACCAGGTCCACAGCTTTAAACTTCTGCAGACTCTTTTGTGTGATATCACAGATTGATCCTTAGGCGTGGGTAGTTGCAGCGTCCTTAGACGCCGAGAAGGCCTTTGATTCGGTCTCCTGGCATTATCTATTTCAGGTAATGCAGCACTTTAGGTTTGGCCTTTCTCTCGATGCGTCCAAATGCTGTATTCTGGGCTCACGGCTAGAGTCTGCACCAACAATACACTATCTGCCCCATTTCCATTAGGAAGGGGCATATGGCAGGGATGCCCTCTGTGAGAAACCAAAAGGTATCTCGCCTGCTAGTCCCCGGGGATCTGTCATCCAGGTGACCAGGACACGGCCATCGCTTTTGGATCCAGTTTCTGGGGCTGGACCAGTGCGGGAGGATCACATGGATGAGGGGTCCTTGCGGAGTGGCAGTGGGACATCGGAGGGTTAGACGCGGTATCAAGGCGCGTGTAGGAGCGATTGCCGCTGTGGTACTGTCCTTGACTCCTACAACGAAGCAGCATTAGAAAAGATAGCACAGCCGGTGAGTTGGAGAGACTGATGCCAAACCAGCTTGTGTTTTGAACCAAGGTTGCAAGCTGCCACATTGTACAAAGCGAACAGTGTGTGAGGTGTTTGCAAAGAGCGACACAGATATAAGTGGAAACAAAAAGTAGCAGTTGAACTTCATAATTGAACTTTGGGATGCCAAGCAAAGATACCATACATGGTGGTCTGGCGCCACGTGGGTGCTCATTCTAAAGTCTATTAGGTATCCAACTGATGCTGAGTGTGAGAAAAAGGAATATTGAGATCGAAGTGGTCATGCTAAAGCCTGTGCACATTCGAAAGTCTTCGATAGTTTGAAGTATATCACAATTGGTCCGAGCCTGGCTAAGCGAGTGAAAGAAAGGGATCTGAGCCCGGTTGTGGGGGATCCGTGATGGACCGTACCAGAGAATCTAAACATAGTTTGAAAGGTATATGAGCCCGACTGAAGGGGATCCAATGTGGAATCCAGGGTGACACCAAAATGTAATACTGGAAAAGGAAAAGAAGTTTACGTGTTTTGTTATACCAGACCCTCTGAGTCAAGAGACTTGCAATACGTAAAGCGGCTTGGACACAGAAGGTCTTGAACTGTGAAAATGGACCTGTATCCTCGTGCCGCAGTAGCCAGAGTGTGCGCTTTGCTCGAGTGAACCTTCTTGTCCCTTGCTGAAAATGTGGGGAAGGGAGGCCAACAGCCAGAACATCTTGATTTATCTTTTTGTGAACACTTGTTTCTTTTTTTTATGAACATCACCCTACGTTATTTGTAAATTAGTAGTACGGATTGGCAATAGGTTTTTTAGTATAGGCCCTTTTTAATTTGACAAGACTCCACTAGGACTGCATTATTATTATTATTATTATTATTATTATTTGATCGTAGCTTGCTCCAGTCTGTAGATTTAGGTTTAGATAGGCGTTTATCTCACCGTTGTGAAACTTCAATAAACACCCTTGAACTGTGGTCACTTGTGTCCGTCTTACTGTTGATGCCATGCCTTCCTTACACCGCTCTCCCACTATTGTTTGCACTTACGCTTGAGCCATAGCGGCGTTAATTAAAGTTTCTCATGGGCACAGGGGGATCAGAATGACCGGCCCACCCCAGGTGATCTTGTTGTACGTTGATGATGCGTTGCTGTACCTTCGAGATCCCATACAAAATCTTGGGCCTGTTTTGAATACTGTTACTGAATGTACCCAGTACTCTGGTTATCAGGTTAATGCTACTAAATCTGAGCTGGCCTCCACCCCCTCACACCCTCCACAGTGCGACCTGTGGAACTCTATGGATTCCGATGTGTAGTGCATGTCTGTCTCAGAAATAAAGATTACAACTTTCGTGGCACACCATTTTGTCTCCCTTATTTGGCAGGAGCACCTTTCCTTTAGATGTCATTCTCTCTCCTGCCCCCCCACCCTACCCCGTCAAGATTTTCATCAAGTTACTCCACTGGTCGGAAGCATCCATGTTTTGTTAGTAAAAACAGGCAAAAAAATACACCTAACAAAAAATAGGCAACAAACATATAGAAGAAGCCTGTCATCCACATAGCTCCACGGTTATGTTTGCATCGGTGGTACCAGCACTGGTATCGATGGAAGGAGTGAGCTCTGACGTTATCATTGTCTGGCCTGAAGAGGAATTTTACAGTAAAAATTATCCTTTAATTTGTTTGAATTATTAGGTGCTAGTATGGATTACAAAATGATAGCTGTTTCAGAGTTCAAATGAAATGTTATTTGCCAAAACCACCCCCATTGGGAATGGCAGTAACTTTTTTTACTCTCTCTAAAAAAAATGTTACTCCTGATTCCATAACAAGCTTTGGCAATGCCAACAGTTTTGTGTAGACACTGTAAAGGCATTTGCCAGGCACAGCCGTAGTGGTATTAACTGTTGATCGATGGTAGCAGCTGCAAAATGGTGGAAGTACCTGTTAATGTTATAGGACATTTGTACTGCACACTATCACCACCGGAGTGCTCCCCTGGTGCTCTGGCGGCTCTGAAAGAGGAAGGGAGGGGGTGGTTAGTGGGAGGAAGCTGGAAAAGTGCAAGAGAGCAGTGATGTGCTGTTGGCGGCCTCTCCGTTGGCTGGGCCTGGGGTGTTTGCGGCCGGTAGTCGTCGTGTACTGTTGTGCGAGTCTGTGTGTTTTTGTTTTGTTGCGATGTAATGAAGTTTGTGTTGTTTGTTGTGCTGTAGGTTTGTGGTTGTGTTTGGTTTGGAGTTTGAGAGGTGTGTGCAGAGGGGGAAATTGTTAGTGCAATTGGTTAGTTGGCATCTCTATCCTCTCATATAATAGATTGCATACCTACTACTTGTACACAATACAAAACTGTTGGCTTTGCCAATGTTTTTTTGAACAGGGCTTATGTAAAGAACACGCATAGTGCTTATAAATCGAGTGGCTGAAGGCAGACCTGGGTAAGACATTTTTATTACACCAGTTGTACGCTTACAGTTGCCATTAAGTCATGAACTCTCACAAGACTGCTTTAAAAAGACACTGGCAGGCACTTTCAGCACAAGGCTTGATAAAGGTAGCTCAAACTAGCATCCCAGGAGGATGTGTATTAGGCGGGAAGTGGGTGGGAATGGCTAATGGGATTAGCATGGACATGGACAGTCAATGGTTGTGTAAATAACCAAACAAGGTTTGTGTCCCTCCGGAAATGCCGTTTCTTTACTTTTAGTCAATATTTGGCGCTTTATATGGGCAAAACGAAAAATATAATACTCACAATTTTAGAGCCCTTGCTGCCTCGGTGTTACAGGTGTTACATGGCAAGAGGTCTTCATTTAACAGAAAACCTTGGATGTAGGCTGGCATGCCTTTTACTTATATCGTTGTGTAACACAAGTCTGTCAGTGTGTCCACATGCACGAAAACATGCTGCAAAAGAGCAATGCTTGCAGTCTATTTACATTTAGTATACATAATACAAAAGAAATCCGTGTGTATACCTGCGCACACCGTTTCCTACAAATCCGTAGTGTGCAATCTGCAGCCATATGCACATGGTAGAAATAATGCAGTGTTTACCGTCCACCCGTGTTTCTAGCGTTACAGGGACGGTCCCTATATAGAGCACAGATCTCGCGTTGGAACAGGCCAATGCCGTTTTCCCCTTGGTGGGCAGCCTGACGTAAGCAGATTAGCTTCCATATTGCCCATAAAGCTGCTTAGCTCTTAAGTATGTAGGTTGCTGCTTAATTCGGACGTTGAGCCTTCTGCAGGAGGGAACGATAAGGCGGGACAGAGATGGACCCCATAAACGCGCCCCAAAACTGGACTTTGTGCTTCTAGAGTGGCAGTGTCTCACGCTTCTCGGCCACTCGCTTCATTACAGGAGCCGATTGGGTTGTTGGATACCCTGAAGAGTTGATGGGGGGAGCAATATACCATTAAGTGTTGTGAAAACTGAAGTCGGCTTTGTTCTTGGAACAGCCCAGGTGGAACGTTTCTTTCATAACTTGAAGGAACCTGTGGGGTCTGGGGCTCTTTGTAGTCTCCGGCATGAAACCTGACCGACAAAACGTAACGAAAAATCAAGACATTTTAATGCAAGCCGGCGTTTGTGGACTCCTGAAGAAAATATGCAGTGAGTATTCGCGAGCATGCAGTGGTGGTGCTTTGTGTCTTTCCTTTTGAACCCTTGTCTGTGGCCTGCAATCGAGGCCGGCACTAGGATTTGCAGGGCCTTGAGCCGCAAAAGATGTGTGGTGGAGGGGTGGGTGGGGCTAATTTGCATAAATAGGGGCTTCATTGATATCACAGAATGAGTCTTTAGTACGCAAAGGTATCATTGAAAGTTAAATTAAAAACGTGTTGCCATGCATAACGTAGTAGACAAATACACTTTGACATCCAGTATATGAATTGTCAATGTGGCAATATCAGGAGCGAGGCATTTTATTTTTGAAGTAGCAGACGGCTGAATACCTTGTACAGACTTGTAATTTTGGCAGGTCAGGCATAGTGTGATAAAGGTTGTGGGAGCACTCACTTTGGTTAAGTTTCGAAGGCCGGATTTGAGAGCAGCCTGCAATTCAAGAACTTGAACGCATCTATTCCTAGATGTAATTGATAGAAATACTGTTTGCAAAAGGTCTTTTGAAACTTTGGTTTAAAAACACTGAGGGTCATTACAAGGTTGGAGGTAGCCATGGTGCTAATAGCACCATGGCTACCCCCTTATCACATACCGGGTCTAGGTTCCTCGAATGAGGAATTACCGGGCCATTCCAACCTTGGAGGACCCAGTAATTCCTCATTCAAGGAACCCGGACCCGTTACCTCCCCATTCCCATTTGAGCCCCCATAGGGCTCAAATGGGAATGGGGAGCATGCTAATAACGGACCCGTTAACGGGCCCATTATTAGCATGCTGGTCCTTTAGTGACTCCCACTAAGGGCGCCTGGTAAAACCAGCTGCCCTTAGTGGGACCCGCTAAAGGACCTTGTAATGCGGCGGTAAGGGCTTAACGGCACCAGCACCATTACCGGCGCCGTTAACCCCTTACCACCAAGGTCATAATGACCCCCCAATATCTGTGGAAGGCATTGCAAAAATATGGTGATTGTCTTTTCCTAACTGAAACTAACTGCTGTTTTTGCAGAAGTTTCACACATTTTTTTTAGTTGTGTGTATATTTGAGCATATTGTTTAAATTGGCAACATGCTTTTATTTCAGAGGTTACAGATAAGGATTTGGAAAATACCCTAGTCAAATGTTGAAACTTCCCACCTAAGATTGGTCAGCAACAAGTAACTAATCTATCATATGCAGATGACACGATTGTCCAGCATCACACCCCGTAGGACTACAGCATAGCTTGACAGCATTGAACGAGCACTCAAAAATCAATTAACTTTAAATATATTTTAATGAAACCAAAATAATGGTCAATAATAGCAAAAAGTCTAAATAAAAAAAAATGTAAATGACAGATTGAAGGCAAAAAAAATACGGATTCTTTTGACTGTCAAAAAAAAGCAAAATAGCTGCATTTATCCAGTGCTGCTCACTACAAAATTAGAGGGTAGATTCATTAATGTACCCTCTGAGCCTTGATTGGAGGTGGTGATCAGGCCAAAACTGTTTGCCGGGTCAGGTATAGAAAAGCAGGGGATCCTATAGCAGATCCTATAGCAAAAACTTGCAAAGGTAACTGAGAAGGTTGGGAGACTGTTACTGAGATGTTATAAGATTAGACCTTTCTGTAAATCCTGTCTTCTTTCCTATTCCTGCAGCAACATGTGCTGTAAAATGTGGTGTTTTGACATGGGGATGAGAACGGCTCCCGCACTTCACTCAGTGTGCAAACTTTTGCCCTCATAGCGAAAATCAAAAGCTGACACAGAAGAATATACGCACAGTAAGTGAACATAATCTTTCACTTTAAGATAACATTTAGTTCAATTGACCTCTCCTCCTAGAAGAAAGTGCACCAGATAAGAGTATTGACCTTTCAAAAAAAGTAATCCAAAACAGAAAATAACCTGGGAGGGGAACATTTTCATTAAATACGCTGGCCAAGTATAAAGGGTGCTCACCTTTTGAACCCAGCAATATATAGTGAAATATTCCCTAGAAAACAAAATCGCAATACGAGCATGTGCTTTGATGATTATTTTATGCATCTTGTGGGCTAGCGTCTGTACTGGAAACATGACAACCTGGGTGAAATCCTGTTAGGTAAATGCTTGAGCAAGCTTGCCGAACTCAAAAACACCCAAGCGGATTGCATCAGCCCTCTGAATAAAATGACGCTGTCCACCCATATGTATCCTTCGCTTGTGCCCTGAAAACCAGCACATGGCCACAATCGAGGAAAAATAACTGCACCAATCTCCAGGATGGCAACCTCTCTTGCCATATCCTGGGCAAATATTCAGGACTCGCCTGCCCTCTCATCATTACCCCTCCTCAACTCCAAGTCTGGCTTTTAACAATACTCTGCTTTCTAACGATGACTTCCAAATGCACATACCATAGTAAGGTATGCACTCAACTATATAAATGATTACAGAAATATGTTAAGCAAAAAGTGTACAATTATGGCATTATTCCCTTATCTTGACTGGGAGACTACAAATGCCAGAATGCAATTCAGCAAAAGACAAAACAATGTCCTTTTGTATTTTTAAGATGTGTAACAACATATAATGTGTGAAAAGGTTACCTGTTTGTGTTTCATTGATTGAGAAATGCAGGGTTCATATATGATGTGATGAAATATCACATTCTACCAAAAAATAAACTTTTCGGTGCACTAAATATGAACATCTGAAAATAATGTAGCTAATTTAAAGCTTTTGTGATATTGTAATTGATCTGGAGAAGAGTGTAGATTTAGGCCACTGACTGGTGCTTTGTGTTCAGAAGGAAAATGCCTATTTGCATTTCTTAACACACAAAAGTTAAGGACATCTACCCCAAAACAATGGTCTCTTAAATGGGCCATCATTTGTAAATCACCCCCACTGTGGCCTACCCAGCCTGCAAAGTGTTAACCATTAATTAAAGAGCCTGCAGCATCTGATGGGCCACTGGGAACTGGTATGTCTCTAAAGAGCCACAGAAGATTGGGAGGAGACACCATGGCCTCAAGCAAGCTTCGTACATGGAAGCTGCACAGAGGTTGGAGGCATTGCTAGGGGTGGGCCGAGGGGGCTATAGCCCGGGTCTTTTTTTGTTGTAACCCCAGATAGAAGCTCAGGAGCTACAACCAAAAGGCTAGCTAGCCATAAGTCCCGACAATTGGCATATCCTGGGATCTTTTCCAGATCTAGCAACACCCCTGACAGCAGTTGAGACGGACACTGATGCCTCACAGGGGCCTTCTGACATCGGGGCCATGGGCCACTACACAGACTGCCGGCTCTGCCTGAAGTCATTTATATAGTAACTTTTACTTTTAATACAGAGCTCAAATAGTTGTGGAAGTCAATAGATGTGCTCCTTTTGAATGATAGGCCGGGTAGACTGTGCAGGTTTTGTGACGTTTAAGACATCTGTTGAAAAGGCGTCCCTCCTGACCTTCGGCTGCCTATAGGGAAAAAAAAGTACCACCCCCCAACTTTTTACGAACAGTCGGAAGAACCGGACCTTTAGAACTGCATTTTAAATCCTCTGTGAACTAGTTTGAAAGTAAACCCTGGAAAACAAGATACAACGGCCACTAAACATCTTGTTTGCATCACTAGATCATGTGCATTTCAAAGCATTTCAAGCCACATGCCTACATTTCTGAAAGGGGCTTCTGAAAGGGGGTACTTGGCCCACTAAGCTGTCCTATTGGCTGCTGCTACATGGTGCCCACCCAAAGAACAAAACGGGCCCCATTGTGTGGTTTCCCCTTTTGTGAAGTTGAGTGCAAATGTGTTTAGATATGCATCTCCATGTATTTGATTTTGGAGTGGAGGAGAGGGGCATGCAGCCTCCATCCATACACGAGTGGGTCAGTATAAAGTGCCGAGTGCTAGGACTAGGGGCCTGTCCAATATCTCCTGTGTGGGGACTTCAACACAACCTGGCCGGCTCGCTGCTTGGGCACGAATGCATAGCTTTCCTGTCACCCCCACGCCCCTAATATAACGGCTACAACCAAAATTCCCCGGCTACTGGGACATTTGAATCCCTCATTTCAGTTCCTCTCCATTGAACCTTGGAGTTGGACCCACGTCGCAGTTTTGGAATTCTGTCGTTAAGGTAATATCATGGATTTTCCTTCATGTTTAACGGGACATTTTTAAATTCCATTTGTACGGATCAAGTAAATGGAAACAGTCTTTAAATATTATTGTTCTGCGCCAATGTCGGTGTTTTATCCCTGCTGTTCAGGCCAGGATTAGCTTTGGTCCAGCATTGGATGTTTTACCCTCGAGATCCTATTTACTTGCGTGCTGGGTGATTATTGGAAGGCAGCAGTGAGTTCAATGCTTCTTTGGCATTTTATTAGCATGCAATGTAAAATTAATTGCTTCTCGGCGTCACACGTTCATCGGATGTGTGTAAGTTCTCTGGGGTTTCCAAATTGATAAGCTTGAGATGCTGAAGGCACTAGAGAAGTCCAACCATGTTACGCTTGTCCTAAAGTAACTGCAGTCTTGGGTGCCAGAATAATGTTTAAAGTTGCTTGTCGGGCCCATGCAAATAACTCCCCTAGTTATTTTGACATCAAAGTTTGAAGATTTCATGGGCCTCTGGAGAGGGGAGATGTACTTTGCTTAGAGGTTCCCAAGTTTCACCGTTCATATACTCTGAATCATTCCTTCTCTGGATCTGCCGCTTTCTGCTGGAACACTATTCCTTCTTTCCTCTGCCAAGTTGTAGACCTTTTTTAGACTTTGCAAACATTTCAAAATTTGGTTTTGGAGAGGAAGTATTTACTTTTCTAGACACTGTTTTTCTTTTCCTTTGTTTTGTGATTGTGTACTTTTTTATTTCTTTAGTTAATTTGAAGGCTTTCATTATTTTATTTATTATTTCTCTTTTATTGCATCTTATGATTTATTTTTAAGTTTACATTTGTATGTTTTTGCAGCACTCTGATCCACATCGAAGCCCTGTTTATGTGAGAATTTGGCAAATATGTAATGGAAGCCAATCCAAAGGCAGTGCCCAAACAAAAAATATCTACTGCCTTGATCTGCATTTTTATGGGTATCTTTAAAATTGAATACGCTGACCTTTCTTGGCAATCTGGATGGCATTCATGAATTTTATGCGTCTGTGCCATGAAAGCATATAGTCAGGATTTTAATGTAAATTAAGGTAAATATCTGAAGGGCTCACTAATCTGGTATAGCATAGATTTCATTCCGCATAATCGATCAAGTAATTTGCCCCAGCAATATTTGATTAAGTACAATATGGGTAGAAGCCTACCACCAGCCCCACTGGCCTGCCTCTCGCACAATTTACTACCCTCGATACTTAAGGCTCGTCCATCCGGTCTTCGCGTGTTGTGAATTGTTGCTCGACTAGTCGGTAAGCACCTCTTACCAGATCACCTCACATTTCTCTTCAACTCTGGCATATTTATTTAATGGGAGTATTCTGTTTTTTTTAATATGCCCTTAACCGCAGCCACTTCAAGTGGGCTTACGTAAAATCATCATTTATTATCTTATGAAAACTCTGCAACAAATGTAATAAGCCTTTCGAATGGATTGTGTCCACCCACGTATTACTCATTTTATGATAAATCGTTATCTCCAGCTTCGCTGCTTCGGCAAACAAATGTATCAGCAGAGGGTGCTGTGCTCGAGGTCGTTGCGTCCATTGTCCCTCGACGGACTCTGTACTCTGTCGACGTCACCGATGGTATAAACAGCTCGAGCCGCGCCCGTTGCTTCAGTTCTGTTTTTCCGATCGCTTCACTATCGAGAACGGCGCGCTTGAGATTTCTGTGAAGAAAATGTCGTCTTCTTCGACTCCTTCGACACCCAAGACTGGGTTCAAGAAGTGCATAGATTGTGGTTCGAAAATGTCGATCACGGATCCCCACCTAGTTTGTCTCGGTTCCAGTCACCGGACCGACGACTGTGGTTCCTGCCAATCCATGACCGAGAAAACTCTTTGTGAGAGGAGCGGTAAATTGTCGGTGGGGAGGGAAGTCTCTAAGAAGGCTACGTCCAAAAAACATAAGAAAGCGACTGATTCGAAGGAATCGGATCGCCATAGGCATTCAAAGAGATCTCGATCCAGGAGTAGAAAGAGACGCTCTTCTTCCTCGTCCAAAAAAATGAAGAGGAGACATAGATAATCATCTTCTGAGTCGACCGAAGAAATTCGATGTCCGACAAAATCGGATTCTCCCAGAAAATGGGAAGAATTTTGTAAAAAGACGATGGAGGTATTCGAGAATGTGGCCCGACCCCCCCTCGAATGAACCTCGGAAGAGCCATACCCCTAAGGTCGCACCATTGGACAACAAAGGGAAGTCTAAGACTACATTGGTAAAAACTGGTAGTGTCGAGGATACTCGAAAAACTCGAGTCGAGGACTCTTCGAGAGTCGAGCACCTCTCCGGTGCCATATAAAAATCATAAATCGTCGAAGGCTTCGACGACTTCATCGACGTCGACCGTTTCGGCATCGAAACCAAAAATAACCTTGACGCCTGTATCGAAGTCATCGAAGATTCCTTCGACATCTTCGAAGGATTTTTCCATTCCTTCGACGCGTATGGTACAGGAAGAAAAAAGATTTACTCCGTTGCCCAGGTCAGACTTTAAGTCCATGTCCTCAATTTATGAGGAATCTGGCTCGGAGGAAGAGGAAGTCACTCCCTTTGGAGTTTCATATGGCACAAAACAAGTTCCTGAGGAACTCATTGATCAAGAGTCCAAAATGTGAGACCTGAGTGACACTCTACATTCTGCCAGTGGAAGTGACACCTCCCCAGAATTAGTTTGCCAGACCTGATCCTGCTGAACATGCAGACTCAGGGTACAGGAGTCTTATGACCAGAGTAATTGAGTATATGGGTTGGGGTAACACTTCACCCGTTTTTGAAAAAGATGACATGACAGATATAATTGTCAGAGGTCCTCGAAGATCCAGTTCTCCCCTTTCACAGGGCTTTTCAGAGGAGGGTGGAGAAGAACTGGGAAAAACCTGAGAGCATTGCTGCTGCAGATAGTAATTTCCCCAAGAAATGCAGACCAGCTGGTACGGATCCTGAATACTTAAACAGGCATCCGACTCCAGAAAGTCTAGTTATTCAGGCAGCATCCACATCAAAGCAAACTGCATATCCCACTATCCCCCCAGATAGAGAGGATAAAAATGTTGATGCCCGGGCATGTAAAGTTTTCACTTCAGGCAGTATGGCCCTTAAATTGACAAATGTCACCTGTACCCTGGCCAGGTTTTCCCATACCCTGTGGGACTGTATTTCGGCGGCGGCTGAGCATATTCCGGAAGGCGAGGAAAGGGAAGGCTTCCTGAATATAGTCAAAGACAGGAATGAGGCAATGGGGGGAATGTCTCCAGTCTGGACTGGATACTGCTTATAGTATCAGCAGATCCATGGCTGCAAGCATTGTGCTACGCAGATTTGCGTGGTTGAGGAAGTCGGTGGTTTGCACCAGATGTGCAAGCCAGACTCCTCAGCATGCCCTTTGATGGCTCGAGGCTGTTTGGCAGTAAGGCTGATGAAAGCCTAGAAAAACCTCAGACCTCGAAAGCGGCAGCTAAATCGCTTAGTGCCTCCATGCGCCAGCCTCTAAAACCCTATTCCGGCTCATCTTCCTGGAGGGGTCGTTCTTTTCGTTACTACTCCTCATTTGGTAGAGGAAGCGGAAGAGGAAGAGGTGCAAAATCAGCCTCGGGAGCGGCATCTGTACCCTCAGCCACTCCTGCAGCCGCCTCCAAATCCCTCTGAGTCCTTGTTGCACAAAACACCAGTGGGAGGCACTATCTCTCGGCATCTGCAGGAATGGCAGGGCATTACCTCAGATGCTTGGGCACTGGAAACAGTAGCTCAAGTTTACTGTCTCCCCTTCCAAAAAAGGCCTCAGAATCATCCACCGGGAGCCAACTCCGTAAAAACTCCAGACCCGCTCCTGTTGCAGGAAATTGTAACCCTGCTAGAGAAAGGTGCCATAGAACAGGTACCTGTAGCGGAGAGGAACAGGGGTTGATACTCCCCATATTTTCTCATCCCGAAAAAGGACAGAGGACTGAGACCCATCTTGGACTTAAGAAACTTGAACAAGTTCCTCAGGAAGGACAAGTTCAAGATGATCACTCTTTCTCAGATCCTTCATGCTCTCCAACTCCAAGATTGGTTGGTATCATTGGACCTTCAGGATGCTTACTTTCATGTGCCAATCCATCCAAAGCACAGAGTACCTGAGGTTCGCGATTGACAACTCTCATTATCAGTTTCGGGTTCTGCCATTCGGGTTGATCTCCGCCCCGAGGGTTTTCACCAAACTGTTGGCAGTTGTGGCAGTGAGTCTCGAGAGAGGGGCTATTCACATCTACCCCTACCTGGACGACTGGTTGATCAGAGCAAGTTCTCCAAAACAAGCTCAGGAACATCTTTTGATCACTTGCCACTTCCTCCACAAATTGGGCTTCTGCCTCAATTTCAAGAAGTCCCATATGATACCATCCCAAAAGCTCCAATTTATCGGAGCAGTCTTGGATACTTCCTCGCCTCGTGAAGTGCGAGCTCTCCACATCCAGCAGATGGTGACGAAGTTCCAGAATGCCCAACTTCTACCGGCCTTCGATTTTCTCGGCCTCATGGCATCCTGCATTTTCCTAGTAAAAGAGCTGAGAATGAGATCCCTTCAATGGGCACGCAGAACTCAGTGGTCCCAGTTCTCAGGGAATATGTCGGATTTTCTGCAAGTCCCGAGTGCAGTTGCTCAGGATCTTCTATGGTGGGCTTGCAACAACAACATTCTCAAGGGAGAATCTATTTGGCAACAATGGCCGGAGATAACAGTAGTGACGGACGCCTCACTCACGGGGGGGGGAGCACACCCCAACGATCTGACAATCAGCGGTCGTTGGTCGCCATCGGAGTCCAAACTTTACATCAACCTTTTGGAGCTGAGGGCAATCAGACTAGCGCTGAAGGCCTTTCTGCCCTCTGTACAGGGAAAGAATGTCCTGATAATGACGGACAACACAGTGGCCATGTACTACCTCAACAAGAGAGGAGGAGTAGGGTCACTACCACTGTGCAGAGAGGCAATGCAGCTATGTTCTGGGCAATACGAGAAGGAATCTCTCTATCGGCAATTCACCTAGATGGAGAGAAGAACACGGCGGCAGACGCTCTGAGCAGGCAGAGCACGGTCTCTCACAAGTGTGAGCTGGCTCAGGAAGTCCTTCTGGAGATCTTCGCCCTTTGGGGAACCCCTCAAGTGGATCTGTTTGCCACCGCGATCAACAGGAAGTGCGATCAGTACTGCCCAAGGGAATTTCCTCAAAGAGGAGCTCTGGGAGACGCATTCGTAGTGGAGTGGAAGTTTCCACTGCTGTACGCGTTTCCCCCAGTCCCCGTGATTCCTCAAGTAATCAGGCAGTTGAGAAAGTTCAGGAAAACCATGATCCTAATTGCTCCAGATTGGGCCAGGAGGACGTGGTACCCGGACCTTCTAGAGATGTCCATCTGCTCTCCAATACGTCTTCCACAAAGAGAGGATCTTCTCTCGCAAGAGGAAGGTCGGGTTCTCCATCCAGAGGTCAAGACACTCAACCTTCACGCATGCTTTCTGAGAGGTTGAGATACAAGGATTGGGATCTTCCGGATGACGTAATGGAAGTCTTGCTTTCGGCCAGAAGGCCAGCAACAAAATCTTTGTACCGATGTCGCTGGAACAGGTTTAGTAACTGGTGCAAAGATAAGGATGTGGACCCTTTTCAATGTGGCACCCCAGTAGTGCTCTCTTTTCTATTACATCTAGCCAACTTGGGGCTCCAGATAGGAACAATAAAAGGATACCTTGCTGCGCTGTCCGTTTTCAAGCGCACCTCTGAAGAGGTTTCGTATTTCAAAATACCATTAATCATTCAATTCTTAAAAGGGCTTACTAACGTATACCCTCCAGTACCTTTTCATGTCCCAACTTGGGATTTAAATTTAGTACTAACATTTTTGACTTGCATACCTTTTGAGCCTCTGCACTCCTGTCCATTGAGGCTTCTAACACTAAAAACTGTCCTTCTTGTGGCCCCATCATCAGCCCGCAGGGTTAGTGAACTTCAGGCTCTCTCATGCAAACCACCATATACTGTTCTTTTATAAGGATAAGGTAGGCCTTAAGGTTAAAACTTCCTTTTTACCAAAGGTAGTTTCGGACTTCCATTTGTCACAAAAAATAATACTACCAACATTTTATCCTCCTCATTTGGGCAAGGAAGAGGAGAGACTGCATAGACTAGATCCCAAGAGGGCTCTTAGTTTTTACATCTCAAGGATGTCTAAATTACGACAAGATGACCAACTGTTTGTGGGTTATACTGGTCATAAACTGTGCTTATCAGTAACAAAACAGACCATATCCTGCTGGATCATTTTGGCCATAATTGAATGATACAGAATGGCGGGAAAAGACCCACCAGATGGGCTTCGAGCCCATTCTACAAGGGGAATGGCTACTTCTACGGCTCTAAAGAGGGGAGTTCCGGCAGCAGATATTTGTTCAGCTGCAACTTGGAAAACAATGCATACTTTTATCAAGCAATACTGCTTGGATACTGCCTCCTCCAATGAGGGGTTATTTGCCAAGGCAGTTCTGCATTCTGTCCATGAAAACTGTAATTGGTACTCCCACCGCCAAAATTACCACTGCTATGGGAGTCTATCATAAGATGAGGAATAAGTGGGAGGACACAATCCATTCGAAGAACAAGTTACTTACCAACTGTAACGTTCTTTCGACTCAATGTTCCTCCCACGTATTCCTCATCGACCCTCCCATCCGCAGTACAGTTTACGTTTTCTTACCCTTTCCTCTCACAAAGAATGTATCTATCATGGGGCACGCCTGGGTGTTCCTCCTATATGTTCATCGAAAAAACAGAACTGAAGCAACGGGCGCGGCTCGAGCTATTTATACCATCGGTGATGTCGACCGAGTACTGAGTCCGTCGAGGGACAATCAACGCCACGACCTCGAGCACAGCATCCTCTGGCGAGAATTATTTTTTTCCGAAGCAGCGGAGCTGGAGATAACGATTTATCATAAGATGAGGAATACGTGGGAGGAACATCCAGTCGAAAGAACGTTACAGTTGGTAAGTAACTTGTTCTTCTGAGCAAAGGGTAAGCAAGCTTTATGATGCCTTGAGAATCAGTGGACTTGAGCTCCATGCCAGCTGACATTTCACTCAGTCTACCATATCCAAAGTGTGCACATTCTACCCCAGTGTCTGCCTCGTGTGCTATGCCTCTTGTATGTCGTTTTATTAGGCACTGATTTGCAGAATGTTCCTGGCCATGATTACGAGTTAGGTCCTCTGCTAATTAGTTGCACTTTTTCTTGCAGGATGAAAGAATGGTGGATCCAGGTTGGGCTTTTGACGGTGCCCCTAATTGCCGTGTATCTGCACATCCCCACTCCTAACTTGTCGCCCACTCTTTATACTTGGAGGTCATCTGGGACCTTCTTCACTTTCAAAGATCAGCATATTTTCTATCAAGGTAAGGGGAATGAACCAAGATAATGTCAGATTCTGCTAAAAATGGACACTTTCATGAGTTTTCTTTTCATTTTCTCGTTTTTCTATATGTTCTCTTTTGTTCTTATTACTGAACCACATTGAGTTTTGTTATTAATTCACATAATACTTTATGAACAGTGATATTGATATTTCACCCACTATCACACTCTTCACAAAGGGCTTGTTGTAGTAAACTGGGTGATGTCAAATTGCTCAGTGTGTTTGCTGTTTGTCACCTGGTGACACTCCTAGACCACACGCCGTATTAGTCGCCAGAATATTGATGAGTGATCAGTGAAGTTGTTGGCACAGGGGATACTTTGTTCTTAATTGCTGTGGAGTCAGGGGCTACCAATTGGAGTTGGAAAACATTGAAACTGATGAGTTGTGTTAGTGTTCTCACAAGTAGGTATATAGACGGACTGTAAACAAGTATGCCAATGAATAAAGGTATACCGAGTGGCACAGTTTAGAGTGATGATCAGCCACCCGTTGCACATCAATTAATTGCACTACTGAGGTTTCGGTGCCCATCATTGGGGAAGGGTTTGAGTCACAGAAGAGACTCACTGTCATGCCATATCAGAGGTGAGTTTGCATTCCAGCCCATGAGGTCAGGAACTCCCTTTGGTAATGGGCAAGGATGACCAGTGGGGCATGCTTGTTGTAGGTGCTTAGGCAGGCACCCTGACTACCCTGCTTTCACCTATGCCCACCTACAGATGATCTGTCTCTAAAGCTTTCCCGGTCACCCCTGCTTTCACCCAAAACTGCCTGCTGCCCTCTCTCATTGCAACCATCCCTGACATTCAGTGCTCTCTCTCTGCACCTTACCCTGTTCTGCCAGCATCCCTTTCTTGGAATGTCTGCATCCTACCCAGCCTGAACTTTGATTTGCCCCCACCTTCTCCTACCTGCACCATTCCCTGCCTTTTCCTCTTAAAGCCTTCATGCTGCCTTACTTGTTTTGTGCCCCTACCATGGCTGGAACACTCAGCTGGGCCCTCAATTTTAGCTTCGTCCAGCTGAGCTCTTTGCAAACTTGCACAGACAGTGCCCCCTGTGTGAGCTTCTTCCTGCAGTGCCCCCTGTGTGAGCTTCTTCCTGCAGTGCCCCCTGTGTGAGCTTCTTCCTGCAGTGCCCCCTGTGTGAGCTTCCTCCTGCAGTGCCCCCTGTGTGAGCTTCCTCCTGCAGTGCCCCCTGTGTGAGCTTCCTCCTGCAGTGCCCCCTGTGTGAGCTTCCTCCTTCAGCGCCCCCGTGTGAGCTTCCTCCTTCAGCGCCCCCCCGTGTGAGCTTCCTCCTTCAGCGCCCGCCCGTGTGAGCTTCCTCCTTCAGCGCCCGCCCGTGTGAGCTTCCTCCTTCAGTGCCCCCCGTGTGAGCTTCCTCCTTCAGCGCCCCCCGTGTGAGCTTCCTCCTTCAGCGCCCCCGTGTGAGCTTCCTCCTTCAGCGCCCCCCCGTGTGAGCTTCCTCCTGCAGTGCGCTTAGTATAAGCTTCCACCAGCAATGTGACCATGCTCCAGTGGTGTGTTCAGGGTAATCTTCCTCCTACAGTGCTTTCACAGTGCCCTCCCCCAACACTTTTTCAAACAGCGGTTCTAGTATGAGCTTCCTGCAGCAGTGCAAGCGTTCTTCAGCAGTGCTCTCTTGGTGCAGGTTTCTACAAGTGTGCCCTCTGTATGCTTGCTCCTGTATACCCTTTGGTCACTGACTTTTCTGTGCGGGCTGGTGAGCTTAAAATCAATGGGTGGCGGACAATGAGATTGGGACTTGAAGAGGGATCTAGGTGTCGGGGTGGATTGTAGGGTCTTGTGTACACAGAGGAAAAGACTTTATCCATACTCCGCCTCCAATTGATAAGGCAGGAAATGGATTTGACTCGCACCGTCGGAGGCAAAACTATGCCCCATAATGCAGTGGTACTGTTGACTGCCTTTAAGAGAAAATATAAAAAGTATAAAATCTGCTTATATTTTATATAAAAGAAGTCCTCTTAATCCCATTTTAAAGGGTCTGTGCCCCCTGGGACATCCTCCGGGTCCCGCTAAGGGGTCAGCCCCCAGTTTAAAGACTACGGCCCTAAAGTTATTAATAAACCTATTCTGAAAAGTTGTTTTATTGTATCAACCGTGAAACCGGAGAACATTGAAACAAATGTCCCTACAGATGCACGTTTTTTCTCATATAAATAAATGTATTCTGGGCGGAGTGCAGTGGCTCAGATGTAAAACCCACAGTGGCTTTGTCACACTTCTTTCCCCTTTTTCAAAGGTGCTGTTAATGGAACTGCCCATCCTCTTATCACTCTCTTTTTGCAGATTCGCAGGGTGCGGTTGGCAGCTCGGACATCCTTGTTCTTCTGCACGGCTTCCCCACCTCAAGCTATGACTGGTACAAGGTGAGGTCAAATGTTGTTTGTTTAGTGTGTGTAGTTCAAAATTTATAAAATAAAAACGGAGGCATTAAAATGAGTGGGTGATGTCCGTGGTCATGGATTAGTTATCACCCATGATTTATCAACATACATAGAAAGCAATATGTGAGGAATCTGGAGGTTTCGTTCGATTTTCCCAAGGGAAAGACTCTTCCTTTGAGGCTGCTCAACCAAACCCTCCCTAGGGGGTTGGGAAATCAGGACCTCTCTGGCAGTGACTCCCCTCAAGGGAACCAGGACTCCCATTCCCATGGGGAACTCCCCATACTTAAGGCATTATCTGCGTGCGTGGGAATTGGAGAAACCGATGTTACATTCAACTGTGGGACTCAAAATCATATTGCAAGGGCCTTCAGCTGTTTGGCTCAAGACAATGCTGCTCTCGCCGTGGGCTTGACAGCTGAACATAAGCCCACCCCTTTCTGGTCACAGAGCGCGAAGAAAGGCACCATCGCCCTTGAATGGAGGAGAAGGAACACTACACAGAGGAGAGTTTCCAATGTGGGCATGTCACTGAGGGGCAGAGCGGATCCGGCTTTGGCGCGGAGAGAGGCCGGAGAGTGAGCGAGATGGTGCCGACTCGTCAGAAAGCCGCACAGAGTCGACTAGGTCATGGCAAAGTAGCACAGGCCTAAAGTGGAGGCGTGACAATGCAGCAAACGTGGTCGGCCCAGTGCCTGATGAACACTGCTGAAACCAGGATGCAAGGAAGGAACAAATCATCCGCTCTCAACAGGAAACCCAAGGGAAGCAAGAAATGCTAAACAAGCAGAACACATAACCCGCTTGGATACAGAGTGGAGGACCAGAAAGCTGTTGAGAACGCCACCACTTCAGAACAGATGCCATCTAGCTGGGGCAGACCCTGTAACATAGAAGGTACCCGGGTTGCTCCGGGTGGGGAGGGGGTGGAGAGAAGATTGAGAGGAGAAGAGAGAGGGTGAAAGGGGGAAAGAAGGAAAGAAGGAAGGATTACCCTCACCCCATACAAGTGTCATAAATGCCCAGAGAGAGTGAAAGAACCAAGTAACAATAGGGTTACGGGAGCCCAAGAAACCTGCCAACTGGCTCACAAAAACCGCCAAGAACCAAGATAGGCCTATGGAAAGAAGAGTCAGCAATACTCCAAGAAGATACGTGAGACATTGGGACAGAAACCTCTAAGGGAACCAGAGGGGCCCAATAACACAAGAGAAGAACAGATTCAAGAGAAGCATAGAGACACCCAAAAAGTGAACCAAGTGGGGAGAAGCCTACCCACGTGGTGGAGAGGGATCCCTCCAACTAAGGCAACTTGGACATTTTGCCTTTTCAGGCTTTTGAGACTTTATTTGGTAAACATTGACTTTTGGAGCTTTGACAGACCATCGAGAACTGTTAAACCAGTGAGAATTATTTTCTACAGATAACCAGAACTAGGAGGGATTTCATGAGGGCGATCGGGGTGAACAACTATGAGGGCAGGGCTCTCTGCTATTTTTTTCTCCATATCTTTTCTAAGTGGTGGGGCCAGTTTAGAGGATAGGTTTGGACAGAAGACAATTTTTTTTAAATTTGTTATAGTTTGTTCGGAAGGGAACTCCCCTTTATAGCAATAGGGCTAGAAATGTGTTTTCTTGTAAGTTAAATAAAACGGTTGGACTCGGAACAGAGAACCTGTTGTCATTCTTCTGGCTTGCCCCATATGTCAGAAATAGAATGGCTGGCTGTGGTGATCCAAAACATGTTACACAAGTAGGCTTCAGAGTCTTTATGGGTGAATTAATCTCAAACAATGGGGTAAGTGTCTGGGTTCCTAATCTAATAGGGCTACTGGTCTCACTTAGGTTCTATGGTCTATCACAGAGTCTCTCGGATATCATGCCCACTTTACTTCTTCACTCCTGTCCACAACTAGCGAGTTGTTGGGATACATGCTTAAAGTGCCCCCAGAGGTTTATCTACAACTCGAAAGGGTCTCCCTTCTCTGGATTGGTCACTTTCAATCGTGTCAGGATCGGATAAATGATAAAGCATTAGTAGTATTCATATCATGGGGGCACTGGTCTTTCTTCTCACTCCCTCAATCTCTCGGATATACCAAGTTGTCGCTTCTTTGCCACAGGTCCTCTGCACACAGGATTGTAGCGCCCTGCTTGCTATTAGTAATACCCACCAGAAGAATAGTGTTTGGTACATTGTTTCCCGATCCATGGTTATAGCGACCCATTTCTCTATGTGAAATTGTAATTAAAATTGTTATGAGAATCTCCGCGCTTGGAACTAGTATTCTCAGTAATTGGTCCAAAATTAGTAATGCACGTAATCTTAAAAGTCTTAAGAATAGTCCAAACATTGACTTGTGAAATAGTGTTCTTGTATTAAAGTTGTGTAATAGTCCATAGATATAGCCGACCCATGTTTCAACCAATTTGGTCGTTATCAAGGCTATGCAAATTCATATCAAAATAAACTACATAAACATAGGCATTGGTGCCATAATGTTGGAAATGAATAAAATTAGTACAACATAGGAATCAAGAAATCATGTAAAATTAAAAAGAATTAGTTTGTTGCAACATACCACACAAGTTGTTGTCAATTGGTGAAAGCAAGCATCCATGGATGCAAAGTATAGAGTAATGTGCAACTCCCATTGTTCTAAAGTCCATGCTTACTTATTCTATGGGTTTCATCCCAGAAACCATCATCCTCTGTCCTTCTTGAAGCCCTCTTCCCGTGTGTGAGCAGGATCGCGGGATGTCAAAAGATGGCGTTTACGTTTTGCGTGATGAATTATCTAATGTAATATACTTTGTTAAATTCAGTACATGATAATCATATTATGAACACTGTCAAATGTTGACTAACTATTGGGGAATCGGTGGCCAGTCAGATTGATCACCTTTTGGAATTCTAGAATTTTATATTTATCAGAATTGATCTAATGAATGATTTTCTTATATATTAGAATAACCATTTAACATTACATTCAGGGTGAATGCATTACAACTCAGTCCACCTTACGTTTTGACAGCATAAGCAACATCCAGATGTCGCGGGATGTGCCATCTGAATATTTCAATTCAGACCTAGAATATGTGGGAAAACCAATAATTACAGCAGGGAATTGAATACAATCATACAACCGTATGAAAGCACTTTGGAAGTGCAGTGCGATTGCATTATATTTTCAATCTTTATATTTTATATTTTTCATCTAGCACTAATGGAAATGTAAAGACTAGTCCAACATAATAGCAACTCAGTTTATGCGGCTTGCAGAATATGCAATGCAGCAACCATTATCTCCATACACTTCAATAGCGGAACAACACCGTTATACTATAAATAATACACATAGTTTGTTTACTGTTACGCTCACCTGGCTCCCACAGGGGGGTCGATCTGAACTGGACAGCTGCAGCCTCCACCAATGTGACGCATAGTGCCGAGATGACGGACTGGACTGGCCCACCTAGCTTCGTTTGCTTGGCCCGTAGGAATATTCTTCTGATGGTTTGGAAAGATGAGCTCTCCATCCTGCATTGAGCGCACGGGCGCGTTGATGACCAGTTGCTTCACTGGCTCGAAGGAATTGGTGAGTTCCAGAACAATATTGACTCTGAGATTCCCAGCAAGATGCCGTAAGTATGTAGTTCGTAAGAGTTCAAATCTCTGACTTTCACTCTTGTCCGATTCCTTGCAGGTTGCAGCTTGACCCTAGCGAAGAGTTCCTCGTAGCAACCGGTAATATTCAGGTAAGGATTTGTATTATCCATCGTTAAAATAATGTCAATATGTAACCTGTTGCTTTCTCGCTTATCCAGGCGCTGAGAGAAAATATGAAGTCTTGGGGAATAATGCCTCCGGCGGTAAAGACAGGTAAGTGTATTGTGGTGAGGAGGTTTCCCCTTGTTTGTCCCTTTGTTTCACCTTGCTGTCCTTTTGTTTGCCCTTAGGGGCCAGGGTTCGGCAAGGAGGCAGTGGAAGCTGCGCCGACCTGTGAAGAGGAATAGTACCCCCGGTGGTAAAATCAGGTAAGTCTATGGGGGGGTAACTAATATTGCCTCTGTGTATTCCCTTGGCTCACCTTGCTGTTCTCGTCTTCCCCTTAGGTGCCGGAGTGCGGCGGGAGCATGCAGAAGGATGCGGTGGAATGTGAAGATGCTGCGAAGGCCGGTCAGTTCAGCGCGGCGCTGCTGCAGGCGAGGCGACGCGCATAAAATAACTTCTTTCTTTCAGCTCGAAGGCACGATGGATCGGGAATTCAGGTAAGGATCAAAGGTATTGCTCTTGTTCTAACCTTTTCTCCTTCTCGCCCCTTTTTCTAGGAGCTCCGGACTTGAGGCGGGCGTGGCAGAAGACTGGATGCAGACTTGCAGGCACGGTGGGCGTTACGCTGCTGGATGCAGAATAACGCGAAGCGTGTGCTGCTCTTCGGGCGTGGTTTAAATAGCCTTCAAAGTAGTCCCAGGTAAGTATTCCTCCCCAGCCCCACCCGAGTAAAAAAATAGTCCCTTAGGTAAAGTAGTCGCTTCCAAGCCTCCTTTGGCTGGGAGCTCTTGCAGCATGGTCTGCATCAGGTGAGTTTGCAGCATGGTCTGCATCAGGTAAGTTTAAATCTATGAGCCTGGTGCCTATGGCGCCAGGACTGACTCTCCATATGAGCCTTGCGCCATAGGCACTAGGACTGCACCCAAATAGCCCCTAGCAAGGGTTGTTGGGTTTGCTTAGTATAACTTGATGCCTGCTTCCGGGGTTGCTGGACTTGGTCTGGGTCCCCGGGGGTAGAGATCATGACATTTACATGATGACGTCACACGCTTGCGTCCACGTGATGTCATCACGTGGAACGTAAACGAAATGTGGACAAATCTATATTCATATAGTACTAATGGTAATGCAACGACTAGTCCAGTACAATAGCAACTCAGTCGATGCGGCTTGCAGAATATGCAATGCAGCAACCATGACCTCTGCACACTTCAGTAGCGGATTAACACTGTTGCATTATAAATAATACACATAGTTTGTTTACATGATGTCACATGCTTACGTGTGCGTGCCGTCATCACGCAAAACGTAACGCCATCTTTTGACATCCTGCTCACACACGGGAAGAGGGTGTCAAGAAGGACAGAGGATGATGGTTTCTGGGATCAAACCCATAGAATAGGTAAGCATGGACTTCAGGACAATGGGAGTTGCACATTACTCTATACTTTGCATAAGTATAAACGTGCACGCTATCAGCAATCAAAACACTCATTTTACTTTTTTATCTTAAAGGTGACTGAGATTGACTCGAAGGACCTTTATTCAAACTTAAAAGAAACAAACCCATGTTGCTTTGATGTGGGCAATTATTAATTTACATAAAACAGAATCAGTGAATTCATTTCAAATTTATGTCATCGAATCACTATACAAATAGGTCCATATACTAATTATTTACATTTCTATTTGCAGAATTATGCATGCTAAATAAACGTAGAGGGTAAGCCTTAATATACTGTGCTTGCATGATGCCTATTGGGCAACGCCACGGCACATGATTAACATTGGTAAAGGGCACAATTACTTTTCAATTCAGCACAGAGGTGCGATAATAGGATTTCCTTCACATAATGTTAAATAGGAGGTCAACTGGTCTGGACACTGGACTACCTACTAGTGCACATACACATCTCGGTTCTTTTACTTTCTAAACAGTACCTTTTCTTTTTCTTTGGTAATTTTACTACTACCGCAATTTTGAAATCAATTGTGAACTGAAATTGTTTTCCTGTTTTATATAACATCTCCATGGATGCTTGCTTTCACCAATTGACAACTTGTGTGGTATGTTGCAACAAACTTTCTTTTTAATTTTACAATTTCTTGATTTCTATGTTGTACTGATTTTATTAATTTCCGACATTATGGCACCAATGCCTATGTTTATGTTGTTTATTTTGATATGAATTTGCATAGCCTTGATAACGACCAAATTGGTCGAAACACGTGTCGGCTATATCTATGGACTATTGCACAACTTTAATACAAGAATACTATTTCACAAGTCAATGTTTGGACTATTCTTAAGACTTTTAAGATTAAGTGCATTACTAATTTTGGACCAATTACTGAGAATACTAGAGAATACTAGTTCCAAGCGCAGAGATTGTCTCATAACAATTTTAATAACAATTTCACTGCAATTTGAACCGTTTGTGGGAGGTTCAGTCATTGAGACTCCCGCTGCTGTATTTTTGTTTCTTTTTCAATTGAAGACTCAATAGGCTTTGGTAAAAAGCACACAGTAACTCGTATCTAACCCACAACTTAGTTTTTACATTTCTCAATGTGGGTTAGTGTGCTCTTCACTACCCCACTAAAGGGATGCCTCTCACCCCTTTTTCTCTCCCTCTTCTTCTCGTTCCCTTCCTACTATACGTTTTCCACCTTGTCCAAGGGATAAGTGTCTTGCTTAGCCTGTGAAAGAATGCCACCCATTGTACCCTGGCAGATAGTTCACACAGTTTTTAGCAAGCCTTCTTGCCCAGATAGCCCTTCATATTGGTCCACAGCTCGTGAACAGAGAAAAGACTCCATGAGAAATCCGCAGGGCTTGTCCCTGCTTACTGAGAGTGCCGTAGGGCTGCAGTTCTTCTGTGGTCTGTCTGGGAAGATAAGAACAGGGTCCAGGACTGTCTTGATTCGTGGGCCCCAGTTAACAGGAAGGGGGACACCATTGAAGTCTGTGTTGTCTCCCAGATGTTCTACCGTAAAAGTAAATGGAAAAGTCCCCACGTACAACACATAGGTAAACATACATAGATTAACAACCAACATGAGACATTTCTAAGTGCAGGTAGGCAAGCTCTGTTAGCAATGTAACCAGGATGGATGAAGTGCTAAAGTGCAGCAGTAGAAAGTGAGGGACAGGGTAGAGGCGAGGGAAAAATGTTCGCTAAAAGGCAGATGAGAGGTAGGTTAAGAGGGTAACTCTGAGGCAAGGAGGTAGGCTTTTAGTTTGGTTTTGAACAAATCGTTGGGGACTGTTTCGCAGATCTCTGGCGGAAGAGAATTGCATGCAAGTGGAGCAAGAAGAGCGAAGGAGTGGAAGCGAGAGGACGCACAGGGATGGTGATGTGCCACAAGCGTAGTCAAGGAGGCAGAGCGGAGATTACGAAAAGACTTGTAGAGTTGTATAGATGCAGTGGTGCATTTCTGTGGATATATTTGGGAACCAGGAGCAGAAATTTAAAACTGCCCCTTTTTTGCATCTCCATCCATCCATCCATCCATCCATCCATCCATCGTATCGGAGTTAATCTTCTTGTTGAGAGGACAGAAAGCATAGTTGGGGAGACCAAAGAGGATTCTGGCACAGTAGTCCAGTTTAGAGAATACACAAGTGGTTAAGAGATGCTTGGCGATGTTGAACGGAAGGAGGTGCCTGATTTTCCTAATAATTAGGAGGTTGAGGAGAGCCACGTTGCAGTTTTGTAGATGAAAGTAGAGATGGGTCATAGATGGCACTGAGGTTTGTAGCTGATGAATAGTAGGGGGAAGAGTGTCAGGTGGGAACTGGATAGGCGGTTTTATGTGACATTTCTGCATTTTAAAGGGCGAACACAGACGTATTTTCTTTTTTCAGCCAATTATATGTGGCCTTTAAAATGCAGAAATATTACATACTGATCCAACACGCATCCTCTTCCGCTGGATTTCCTGTAAATCTGACGTTAACCCCTGTACCCTCCCATCTCCCAAAACACATTCCCCCTTCTATCCCAGTAATGCAAACGCACTCCCCTGCCCTCCCCCCTTCCTTCCCCACCACAATCGTTCCCCCTCCACTCCCGCACAGACACGCACGCACTTACAAAACTGCAGCAGGGGTGTGACAGTTGTTTTCGAAAGACTGCCAGAGCGGTCTTTCAAACTCTTATTTTCTTATTTTTCTCGCATTTTTAAATGAGCGTTCTTACACACCGGATAGGCAGGGGAAGAGATGAGAGAGTATTTTGCAGGGAAGAAGAGCACCTGTTTTGGTAGAATTTAACATCGGAGGATGCAAAGCCATCCAATATTTAATAGCATGGAGACAGTTTGAAATTTTGATAGAGGGATCAGAGGAGAGTTCAGGAAAAGACCAGAAGATTTGGGTGTCGTCCGCGAAAGGTTGGTACTAGAATCCAAACAAGGAGATTTGTGACCCAAGAGCCTAGGTATATAGTGTAAAGAAGAGAGGACCCAAGACAGAGGCCTGTGGAACACCAACAATTAGAGGAGTGAGTTGAGAGTTGTTGTTGCTCCAGGAGACAGATAATTTGGTGAGGTGCCAGGTAGGATTCAATCCAGGCAAGGGCTTGATCGTGAATCCCAAGAATAATCAGAACATTAATGTGATCAGATTGATTGACAAGTGTCGAGCAGCGGACACGTCAGGGAGAATTAGGATGGAGGATAGGTTGGAGTGCTTAGCAAAGGAGATGAAGTTGGAGACATTCATGAGCAGTTTCTGTGAAGTGACAGGAGCGGAATCTTGCTTGTAGGGGGTCTCCAAGGTTGTGGATGTCTAAGAAATTGGTAAAACGCCAACCCTTTTGAGCACTTTATACTAGTGGGAAGGATAGAAACAGGTAGAAAGTTAGCCAGTAGATTCAGGTCAGCCCTTTACTTTTTTAGGAGAGGGATGACCATGTACTTGCAGCCTGGCCTAGGACCTATGATCGTGGCTAGCACAGCCTGGCCCTCACTAAGATTAAGTGCTTCTTATGTTCCCTAATGTTTCCCAGAGTGTAGAATCTGCATTATCTGAGAAACATTGTGGCTATTATAGGAGATGGTGGTGACGTGCTTCGAAAGTGGCTGCTTCCTCCTCCCTTCTCTTCTCAACTCTCACTTAGAGGAACAAAGTGATATTTCAGAGAGCACTATCTCGGATCTACGGATAAGTGGCAACCATACACTTTTACTCCCTGAAACAGGCAAATGCTTCTAACAAAAAAAGGGTGTAAAAATACTCTCAACAAAAAGTAAGAAACAGTGGACACATCGAAGCCAGCTCCCGACCACACGGCTTCACAGACCTGTTTGCTTCACTGGTTCCAGCAGAGCTGTGCCACTGGAAGGAAATCTTCTATCCTTATTATGCTTGATTAGAAGAACTGTATGGTAAAAATGCATCTTTTGAATTACTTGAAATACTAGGTGCAAAGTGGAATGATTTTTTTTTAAATACCCCTATTGGGAAGTTGAGATACTTTTTTTTTGTATCCCCCCCTTCAGAAAACAGGGAGCCAAATACTCCCACTTGAAAATAATTTCTGGAGGATGCTGTTGAGATGACAATTTCCCTGCTTCCGGTTGCTTTAGAAGGAACTCCTGCACTGCAAGCTGTGTTCAATTGGCGAACTTTAGAAGTAATCTTATTTTTCATTCTTTCAGTAGTAGCCACTTTTTGTGTGCCGTTGTCCTCCGCAAACGTGTCTACTATTTTCAAAATAGCACACTGCCATTTCTGCTCTGACCTGTGCTACACTGATTGGAAATGGCCCCAATCTCTATTTAGATGTGTTTCTGCTGCAGTGGCACATTGCATGTTGCTGTGCTCTAGCACCTTGAAGCTTTTCTTCTGTAGATGGAATTGCCAATAAAGATCTTGGAGCAAATAACCGGACAGACTCAAGGAATATGGTAAATTACTACTTTATTCTCAGTTTAATGAAGCGGGGTTGCTGGCAAACATCGGACGGATGCTTGCACGCTCGCAGACAAACTTGATTACTCAGAGGTCTTATAACCCAACATGCCTCATCTATGATGTCATCCTACATGGCAAACCATAAAACCTAATAACGGGAGGGATTGGTTAGGGGAACATAAATACTTGGAGAATGTATACAGATTAGTACTTCATTGACCGTCTCTTATCTGTAAGACAAACCTTGAACTACCTCTAAATACATACAATAATGATTGTTATGTTATAGTGAACAAAATGGCAGCGGATTAGCATATGCAACATTGTATAGCAGGTTGCCACATAGACCCACTGATTGGTTGGCATTCTCACCCAACCTTTGAGTTTCCGCTCGGCTAGCAGCACGTAAGTAAAACGAAACCCTGATGCTTGAATCGCATCAGATTACTCCCGACTTTCCCAATTAGTCCATCATCTCTCATCAGTTGGGCCATGAGCCAAAGTTTCCCATCTGTAGTTGACCTTGTAGCTTGCCCTCTGTAAGCACATCACTATCTTCATCCGAGGCTTAATGAATAATACTTGTTTTCGACTTCTAAGTCGCATTTGAAGAGACCACGAATTTGTCAATTTCAGCCTCTTATTTACTTCAATTTGATATAATTATACTGGGTGTGATTGCTCCTCTTGGCCTCTAGATACTTGCTCACTCTATCTTGTATAAACTTTATACACTTTTAATTGTCCAATACTTGGCTCTTGCAGAGGTTTCCCTTTTTTAAAATCTAATAGAAATGTCTCGTCCATGATTTATCCGTCTGCCTCTTAATGCTTTACAGCTATTCCTTCAAAAATAGCATCCTTGATCCCAAGCAAACACTGACTCCTCTTTGTTTTTCCTTACGAAGCTGTGCTTCCAGCATCTCCTGATCTGTTTCTGAGGTAGTTGTATGGAATATTTAAACAAGCTGGCGTCCATTTTCCAACTCTGGCCGTCCTTGCCACGTTATATATTCCTCTATAGCAAGCTTCTATTTGTCTTTTCTACCTTGCGTTACTGCGTATTTATACCTATTGGTCAGCAAGTTACTTTGTCTTCTTTTGTATGCATGATTACTTTATCTTTTTATTCTCTTATCGCTTAAGTTGCAATGTCACTCTTCAGTATTTTCATATTGTTTCAGTATATCCTTGTATAGCTTCTTAATGACATCAAGTCTATCCATATCAGATTTCACTTTGCGCTCCATGATGTCCAATGGTGCCTGCTGACATCCTTCCATACAGCATCCTTCCACACCTTCGGTGTGAGGATACATTTGATACAGTTGTTTGAGTGCATATCGTCCACCTGCTCCTCTACATTGCTGTTTGTGCCAAGGAGTTCATTACAATATTTCCTAGAGGTCATTGACAGTTTCTCAAAGCCCCAATGCCAATGCGCATGCCTTAAAGACAAAATAAGTACCATAAATTAGGACTGCTGTAGGTTGTAAAAGGTATGTAGCCTTACTCTTTTTACATTCATTGATCTGAAAAGGGACAGTTTTATTTGTTTGTTGGAACCTAAGGAAAATCTTGTTTCAATGTCGGATTCACTTCACGAGGAACCTGCTTTGCAGTACAACTATCAACATTGTAGAAAGACTTTGACAGTGTTGGTGGCCTACAAGGGACGACTTATTGCATGTCTTAAAGGGACTGGCACTAATAATGTTGGGAACTATGCCCATGTGGAAGGAGACTTGACATGCTCTTTGCTTCATATCTGCTGTTCATCTGCTATATTCCTGGAATTTAGACAATTCCACGTGGTGCACTCTCATCACGAACATGACTACCAAGAATAGAGACTTTTCAAGACTTCAGTCATTTAGATTACCACATTCTTAATGGAGGTACCTGCGTTTGGGGAGATTGAAAAGATGATTATGGTGCAGATTAGTGGTAAGCAGCAAACGGGTGCCTAATATCGCATATTATAGTCAAATGGCAGACACTAATTGGAAGCAGAGTAACCCGGTGTGCAATAAAGTCCTGGAGCAATACATCAACCAAGAATAAAACCACATTGGCAGAAGTCGGAGGAACCCGACCTCCATGAGGAGCAAAGCATCCGATGTTGCAGTCTAGGAGCACCTATCAATCGCAGCTAAGTCACGCTCTGACCACATTACCCAAGCCAGACAGACGGCCAAATGGCTTCCCATAAAAGACAGAATCACCTTCAGAACGCACATGATCACCCTCAATAACGCTGCCCCCAAATACTTGACTGACAAATTCTGCTGGAAGACTTCAGCAAATTCTGCTGGAAGACTTCAGCCAGATCCTACTATGCCCACTGCCTTAGCATTCCCAAATTTAGACTTCAAAAATCAGGTGGTACCAGCTTTCCAGGTCTTGCTGCTAAAACGTGGAACTCCCTACCACCTGCACTGAAGGACGAGCACTCCTTCCTAGCCTTCCGATTCAAAGTGAAATCATGGCTCCTCTCCCTGACCACCTCTACTTAAGAGCAACCTTGCAAATAGTTACCACATGTATATTTTTGTAAAAAGTTAATGTAAAATGCCAGTCACTTCTATTGCTATTTGTTAATGTCAATTTACCCATGTACTTCTTATATCTACGGTAACCACCTTCAACGCAGTTTGAAATGTTCTATTTCCTGTATTTTTTTCTTGTAATATATCTACCTCTGTACGTGTTCATGTATGTAACATGTTTACCAAGTCATGCGCCTAGCTTCCTCAGGGTTCTGTGCGCTATATAAGCAAATAAAACAAACTTTGCGATCAGAATATGACAACATCTAGCAATTAAGATTAGTAGGAGCAGAACATCAGAGAGCAAATCGGTGGAATTGCATCTCTGGGACAGACTATCAGAGGTAAAGTATCAGTGAGACAAAGAACATGTTTATAGTAAGGGGGTACTTTAGTACACTACATTACTTGGCAGTGTGCGGTCATGAGTCCACTGAAAGGAGGGGTAGCAGAGCGGTGCCTTTCCGTCACAAAAACAGGGGTCACCCTTAGCTACTGTTCTACATGAGCTGCCTAGGCAAGGCTGTAATGGGGGGCCTATATTTGTTAGCGAGGGACAGGGTTATAGGACTATGTGCATCCAATGCAGAGCAGGAAGGCCAGCCGGGGGGACCTGGTAGGCACCAAAATTAAATGAAAGCTGCTAAATAAGTGAATAGAACCCCTGATGTGTGGTCGGATCCCATCCCCTCGTCTCAGCTCATCAATGTCAAACCGTGTCCAAGGAGTTTAATTCAGTTCTAACTGCTGGAGTGGGCGGACCATAAAATGATTTCCTATGGAAATTCAGGACGAACATACATGCCCTCATTACTTATGGGGTTTAAGGGAGGAAATTCTCCCACTTGCCTGACATCTCTGAATCTTTTGGGCAGACAGAGATTAGTATTCATGTGGTATTTTCCATTTAGTGGCACAAACAAGCCGAACAGGCATCTGCAGGTCTCTGAGAAAAAAACTGCAGCCTGCTGTTTGATTTTTCTCAAAGGAACAAAACATCTAATTGCATAACCTTTCCAGTGCATTTTCCTTCATGCTGCATGCTGAGACTAGAATAAACATTTGATCCTGCGGTTTTGAAGAGGCTGCTTTGCTTTCCTGGAAGGACTTGGTCTGAGTGCACAGCCAGTCCCGGAGAACATTATAAGTAATTTTAACATGTAAAATTGCAGGGGGGGACCAGAATTGCCAAAGCCAACAGTTTGACGTTTGTGTATTGCCAGCATTCCACAGTTTGCCCGCTACTGCTATTGTGTGCGTAGGCGTTATCACCATTTGCTCCGGTACGCATATCCTGTTGCTGGTATTGCCAGGTTTTGTCATACGAATTCCTGGTATGCACACCATGTCCAGGGATTGACATCAAGCACCCAGACATTCGTTCCATTAATGGCAGCTGCCATCATTTGCGCAGGTAATCTCATAACTGTCCATGTATTGTGAAGCTGCGTGCAAAGTTTAAAAAAAAAAAATACACCTTTATGGCTGCAGCCCACCTAAAAGCACACCCTCCTCTTCTTCTGCTGCTCTGTAAATTCCAATGCAATGCATTACTTTAAATGCAGACAGAGGTATAGATGCAGCATAGAATGTTTGAAATGCAGTAGTTGGTCCAGTCAGTCTCCTGACCTGCGCCCTCCTAATGTATACTGTAGGTGCCTTTCCCCGTCTTACTACGTGTGAGAGAAAAAAGAAATCAAATAACAGGCAAAACCCCTTGTCGGGGGAAAGAGGCACTGAGACTCGGCTGCAAGAGTTCAAAGGATTGTTTATTTCTCCAGCTAAGAAAAATAACCCAAAAAACTCTAACTAATATAAATGTTGGCACTGATGTAAATGAGTTAAAGTAACTCTAACAAAAAATACTAAATGGACCCGATTGGCCAGACGGTGTGGTGCTGTAGGTGTGGGTAGCATCTCTTCCTCCTGGTTGGCTGAGTAGCTGACGGACGTCAAACATCTTGCGCTCCATGCACGTCAGGGTCCGGTCACTGTGGTCACTACCTAAGCTAGTATAGTTGCATACTAAATGACAAATTATTTAAAACATTTTATGCTACTTGTCACATTTCTACATAAGTTACACACAATGATTATTGTCAGTACAATTGGGTCATTCGTGGCTTTAATTGAAGGCCTTGACCTTTATTGTGCATGTAAAAAGAATCAGGCTATGTTTCACATCTCTTTCTAGGTTTCAAATTCATTAGTGCAAGTAAAAGCATATATAATAATAAAAATGCTTAAGGATAGTAGTGGGTGGGTTTCGCAGCACAGGCGAGGGTGTGGCACTTGAAAGAAATACATTACGGGGGGTGCAGGGTCAGGATGGTAATAAATTGTTTTAATGGGGGTGGGTGGCTTGCACGTTTATGAGAACGAATCGAACAAAAAGTGCTTAGCTCATCTTGGTTCACATTCCGGTTTTCAGGCAAACGGTGATCTCAGAGGAGGAAAACTGTAGCATATTGATTGTTGCAACTTTCTCCAGCCTCAGCGTGAGAATGGAAGCGCAGGGCTTTTCCTTTGCAGGGGGAGTGCAAGGGTGGGGGCCAGCCATGCTGCCTGCGCGCCTTGTGTGTGTCTCTCTGTCCTTCGCTGCTGCGGTGGAAAGAGGAGCTGAGCATTGCTGTACTATCGCAGTGAGGCCTGTTTGCCCAAGATGGAGTCGAAAGGGGGCACAAAAAATGGATTCCCCGTGCCCTGCTCAGTAGTCCCATCTATGCAGCAGTCAACCGTGGTAAACTTTACATAAGGGCAAGGGGCAATACCACTACCGGAGGCACGCGGTCCAAGTCTTGTACTGAGGAGCGTACGACGCGAGGGGGCCTGAGGACCCCTCGCTCCCATACATTCCCCCCTTTCGTTACATCTAAAGTAACAAACTACTTTATCTCGTTCTTTCCGTTCTCCCTTCGGTAGCGCTCAGCTTCAGCCACAGCCTCATCCCAAGCAGGTGTACCCTCTATTGGAATCCATGCTTTACACACACTTCTTAAGCTGTTACCCCTTCTTGCATATTCTTCGGGGGTGACCATTAAGTATATCCCACCATCCCCATCTAAATCTATCCATACCTCATTATACCACAGCAAGTTTGTTGGTTCTCTAATGGTAGTGTAATGTAGATTATCAACCACGTCCCCATACTGTCCATAGATGGCAGTCATCCTATACTGTGGTGTGGTGTATTCTCCGGTTTGTACTTGGGCATCTATCATGGTAGCCACCGTTGTCTGTCGGCCCACTGTTACCATCATCATTGCTGAATTAGGCATATTATTTTCACAGCATCTTAGCCCCAGTTGGCACACACAGAATATTAAAAGAAGAAAGACTATGATGGGAATGAGTATCTTTGCTGCGATGTTCACCCACAAAGGTATCCAGCTGAACAGGTTGTCGAACCACGTGTTGTTGTCTACTCCGCCTTCTGCTCTCATTCTTTCTCCTAAATTATGCACTGCTGTTATCACATGTGACAGTGTCCCGTTATCAGCATCGGAAGTTGGTACGAACGTGCAACATGCCCCCCAAATATTTTTGCAGACACCACCGTCCATCGCTGTGATAAGATCTAAGACATAACTGATTTGCATCGTCATCAGGCGCAGTGCACGGAGCTCTATTTTTATGATGTTGAATCCTTCTTCAGTGTCGTTGGCCAGTTGGATGAGCTCCCAGCGTGTTATCTGCAGCCATTTCGCGTTTGCCCTTGCTTGAACGCCCGGTGCTAGGAACGATGCAAAGAATATTTCTGCAGATGAGAAAAGTTTATACTGTTGTGGGATTTTAGCAAGGAGTTCTGACGATTTGGACGAAATATAATTGGATCTTTTGCTGCGTGACAACTTGGTTTTCAAAGTTTCTTCTGACAATAGTTTGTATGCTGGGGGCTCTGTGATTGTCTCATCGGGCGCTGTCAATGGTTCAGCCGATTGCCCTGCTGGTCGATGTGTCAGCCGAAGGCCTTGCTGTAAACTGGATGTGGCTCTCTTGTATCACCATTAGTGCCGAGTGAAGTGTGGCTAGGGCACAAGTGCCCCTCCAGGATGCTGGGAGATGCAGGTGAGCTCTTTTGCCACAGATCCAGTATATGTCCATTAATGCAGCAGTGCCTTTTTTCATGACTGGCAGTATTAAAGTCTTATTGCACTGCCGCACCGTTCCCATGTTCACTTTCCCTTCTCCATGGAAGCAAAGTTTGTGCGGTATTTCCTTTTGAATCTTTATGGGTCTCTCCAGGGGTGTGACCCATGTCAGCTTGGTGATATGCTGTGTCCAGATGGGGATGCACGTTTCTTTTACCCATTCGTATGTTTCATCTGGCAGCCCTCGAAGCCCCTCAGCTTTGCATTCAATCGTTTCATCATGCCACTTGTCATCTGCATATCTTGTGCCTTTTATAACGAAAATTGGCTCCTGGAGGCATATTACCCCTTGTCGTCTGCTAGTGCAAGTTTGTTCGTTTTCCAATTTTTCCATAGTGACTGTGTGTGCTTGAAATGTCTTTTATTCTACACAGCATCATATGAATCAAACATTGGGCCTCAGACAAGGGTACTTCCTGTGGGATTAACATTTTTGGGGTTCCAGTTGCATGGGGAATAAGTGAGCAAACGTAACAACTTTCATTACTTGCTTGCTTTGCTGCGGCGCTCATGTCTGAATACCATTTGTTTGATTGGTCAGGGTGTCGGGGGTCCTCTATTTCATCTAACCCCAAGTTATGATAAATATTGTATCTGTTTTTTCCCACCCCCCTTTTTCTCCTCCTTCTGTTTTTTAATTGGGTACCAACTAGTGAATATTGCAGCGGGAATATTCTAGACCATGCTTCATCTGTTGTTCATTGTGACATGTGTGTATAGTAATCATCATTTACATTCCATCCAAGCTCTATTTCCTTGGCTCCAGTATTATTCAACAATGGAATAGCAGTTTGGTTTACGTGCAATTGTAAAAGGGGCAATGTTATATTTTTATCATTCAATTTAATGTTATAAGTATCCTTCAAAATAGCAGTTGTTTGAATCCATATTAGTTTAGATCCTGGTTTTGTCATATCAATTCCGCTCCCCCCTTTGTTAATTTCATTTGCCACATATAAAACAACATTATACCAAATAAGATAAATCATTATTGCAAATAATATGGCAGCATATTTTATAACACATTCCAAATTATTTAATCTACTGGTCCTAGTGGCATCCCTATTTCTATCTAACATTTCAGCTTGCTCAGCCATTTCGTCGCATTGGCTCATGTTGAACCTATGTGGGCGAGACAAATTCGTTAAGTCACATGGAAGAAAAATAATTGCAATTATTCATTTCTTTACTCAGTTAGGCATGTAACAATTCCTTTTCATTTCATCATGGAATAAATTAGGAAAAAATAGAAAAAACAACACGATTTATATGAAAAGAAAAAGAGAGAGAGTAAGACAAAAATATATAAAACCTTTGCTTTTCCCCTATACTTTCCCTGTCTTGATTTGCAATTGTCGTCATGTCAACCTGTGCCAGTGGTGGCTTTCACACAGTCAGGTTCATTTTGGGGAGGTGTAACACTGTGTGCCCTTCTTACGTCTGAGAAGTGCACCCAGTATTTCAACCCTGTGACTTTAACTGCAGTTGGGGTGCTGTACACCACTGTGTATGGACCATGAAATCTTGGTGAATTCCACCTTCTCACAAAGTTTCTAACAAGAATTTGCTCCCCTGGCATTAAAGGCCCCTCTGGGCTGTCTGCTGTCGGCATGGAGGTGTCTGTTGCTACATCTTCAGTAAATGGTGAAACAATTTGTTTTGCTATGCTGCGTACTGTGCGCGTTAGCTGTGTTAGGTATTCCTTAAATTCTTCTCCCAGCACTGTGGCAGCCCTGTGCGCATCAGACGCTCTCCTAACAGGGGAGAGCAGTGTGTGCATTCTCCTTCCCGTCAAGATTTTGTGCGGGCTTAAATGATGGCCCTTGCATGGTTGGTTTCTGAGTTGGAACAGTGCTAGGGGCAGACAATATACCCAATTATTCTTCAACGTGCTGCATAATTTCGATAAATTTCTTTTAAGCAGCCCGTTGATCCCCTCCACAACTTCATTGGCCATTGGATGGTAAATCAAACATAATTTGTGTTTCACCCCCAGAAGGGAGGTCACTTCTTTGAAGAGGTAATTTACAAAGTGCGTGCCGTTGTCCGAACGGATCACGTCACAGATTCCCCACCGTGAGAATACTTCTCGCACAAGGAACTTGGCAGCACATTTTGCATCAGGATGGGGACAGGGGTCCGCGTCCACCCACCGTGAAAAAGGGCATACCACCACAATCAAGTATCTTGCTCCATTACATCTTTCTCCCATATCGGCGTAATCGATATGTAGTTCTCTAAATGGACCTGTAGGCCGTGGCAAAGTGCCACGCAGAGTTAGCAATGTCATTCTTGAATTGTAAGTTTGGCATGTAGTACATTCAATCACAAATTTAGTTAAGTATTCATGTAGATTAGGAACAAACCAATCCTCTTGAATATCTGAGGCAATGTGTTGTTTTGCAACGTGAGCTGGAAAATGCATTTGTTGGAATGCTACTTCTAATAATTCTACGGGCATCACTACCTTGCCTGTCGTTTCCTGTCTCCAAATGAGATCTGTGGCTGATTGCTTACACCTTCGTTTGCCCCACAACTCCTGCTCTTCCGGTGGGGCTCTTCTCTGAAGTTCTATCAATTGTGCTATGGGCGTGTTACTGTATGCATCTGTTGGTTGTTCTGCTGTAGTTGATTTTACAATGTACTTGGATGTTGGTGTCTTATTGAAGTACAAGGCTTCTTTCGCTGCTGCGTCGGCTGCCGCGTTCCCCAATGAGACGGCGTCTGTGTTATGGGTATGGGCTTGGCATTTAACCACCGCTACTACCGATGGTTCTGCTAAAGCTTCCATTAGTTCATTTAGCAACGTGGCATGTTGTACAGGGGACCCATCTGCTCTTCTGAACCCTCTCCTTCGCCAACGTGGTAGCCCTGAGTGAACTGTGGTGGTAACATAAGCTGAATCTGAATATATGGTCACGGCACAACCTTTGGCTGTGTGTAACGCGCTGATTAGCGCAGTCAGTTCGGCTGCTTGTGCAGAGTAATGTGAGGGGAGGCGTTTTTGCACAATCACTTCATATGTGTCTTCTTCCATGCGCACTACTGCCATCCCCACATGTTTCTCTCCTGTCTCTGAATTTATGGATGCTGACCCGTCTATGAAATATATTTCACTTTCTGTAAGGGCGTTTTTGCTTGCTTTGGGAATGTCATCGCCCTCTCCCTCGTATGTGCTACAATCGTGTTCCTGTAAATCCTCAGTTGTGCATGGCTCTGTAATAAAGGTAGCTGGGTTCACTGTTTTGCATCTGACAACATGTACATTTGGACTTGTTATTATTATTTCATAAGCAGAGGCTCTCTGTGTTGTGAGGGTAGATTTTGATCTTTCGAAGATAGCAAATAACGAATGTTCCGCATATAGCGTCACTGAACATCCCATTACGATCGTGGCACTTTTCTCAATGGCGAAGGCCGCTGCAGCGAGGGCCTGTTCGCAAGCGAAATGTCCCTGCATCACTGGGTCTAATATTCCACTGTAGTACGCTAATGGTTTGTGGCCTAGTGATGTCTTTTGTGTCAATACTGCTGTCATTAATGTTCCATTGCTGTGTGAAAACAGGAAAAATTCCCTTTCATAATCTGGATTTGCAAGGACTGGGGCGTCTGAAATAAGGTCTTTTAATCGAGAGAATTGAGCAATTGTCTCCTGTGTCCATTTTATTGGGGCTCTGTTCTTTTGTGCTTCTTTTAGTGCTTGTAGCATTGGCCGTGTGTATGCTGCGTAATCAAGGATTCACGCTCGGCAATAGTTACATATGCCAAGAAATTTCTGCATGTCCTTCACTGTTTTTGGTAAGATAATGTGTCGAATGGCTGCTGCTCTGTCTGGTAATATTATTTTTCCATCTTTAGATATTTGCTGGCCAAGATGCACAACGTCAGCAAGGCAGTATTGTAACTTTCCTTTGTCCACCTTGTATCCCTTGGCAGCCAAAACGGTAAGCAGTGTTATCGAGTCTTCTCTACACTCTTCTTCTGTTCTGCTGCAGACGAGTAAATCGTCTACGTACTGTATTATGGTGCTCCCTACATCTATGTTGCCAATGTCTTCTCGTAGTACTCTGTTAAAAGCTCTGGCCTTCGCAATACCCCTGTGGGAGTCTGCGATGTTCATATCTGTTGTTTCCTAATGTAAAAGCTGTAAGGTACTGTGACTCTGGTGCGAGTGGCACAGAGAAAAAGGCATTTTTCAGATCAATGACAGTGAAGCAAGTTGCCTCTTTTGGTGTAGTGCACAATATTGATGATGGGTTAGGCACTAAAGGGAACTTTTTGGATGACGTCATTGAGTGGGCGGAGGTCCTGGACCATTCTCCACAGACCTCCTTTTGCTTTCTTAATTTGAAAAATCGCTGTGTTGCATGGGGAAGTTGATGGCACTAAGATCCCTTGGCTTAGGAGTGCATTCACTGTTTCTCTAATACCTTCCTTTGCTTCTTTGGATATTGGGTATTGTTTCACTCTGGGTGGGAGGGCACCTGGTTTCAGTTTTATTTTTATGGAAGTTACCTCATGCAACAATCCTACATCGTGTGGTCCCGTAGTCCAAATTTCAGGTGCTACCATGGCCATGTCTTCTTCAAATATTGTCAGTGGGGCTTTTATGTTAGCCATGAGTGGGTTGTGTATTTCTCTGTATTGAATCATAATGTCACATGGTATGCTTATTTCCATTATTATTTCTCCATCCCCTTTGTAGTCAGTAAACAATTCTTCATCAGTAATATCTTTTAGCATTATGTTTGGCTCTATGCATAGCACACTTCTTCACTCGCATCCATGCGTGTCCAGGCCTATGACCACAATGCGTTTGTTGGAAACTTGAACTGCCTCAATGTCTATAGACATAATTGTGCCTGGCACTACATCTGTTGGTGTGATTGGGCGGAATATGAAATCGGATGGTATTCTCCACTCTTTTTGTGTTATTTCAGGCACTACTCGGGCTAATACCTGTATTCCATAGACGAACATGTCCATGTCAATGGGAATCCCTCTTACTGCAACTTACTTTGTAATCGTACTTATTAGCAAGAGTGCCCGTACGGGGCATACCCCTGGCGTTGAGCACACTATTCCTCTTTCAGTAAAGGCTATGGTCATGTTTAGCTTACTGAGTAGGTCTCGTCCCATCAAATTGATTGGCGCGTCTTCGTAATACAATAAGGGTGCACGCACTGTTTTTCCCCCCACTGTTACATCAAGATCTTTTGTATAAGGAACTTTTAAAATAGCCCCAGAGAACCCCTGCGTCTCCAAATTTCTTCCCGAGAGCTGAAACCGCCCTTCCGTGAGGCATGATTTTTCTGCTCCAGAGTCTACCATAAAGAAAAACTGCTTTTTTCCGATCTCTGCCGCCACAGGTGGTTCCTCATTTGCACTTTGTGTGGTGGATAGGACTGGACACGCAAGTGCTCCCTGTGGGCTGTCCTAGTCTTGGTATTTTTGCTGACCTGGCATTGAAAAAACGTTGTCACCCACGACCGTTACGCCGCGGTATGGTGCAGGAGCACCGTTTGCAGCCACTGCAAAAAGGTTATTGTTTATGTTCCCTACTGGGTTTTGTCTTGCCATGGGCTGTAGTGCGTTTTGCTGTTGTGGCTGCTGCTGCTGCTGTTGCTGCTGTTGTGGGGCTGGCTGTCTCTGTTTCATTTGGAGGTCATAGCAGTATTGATCCTGTTGTCCCCCCCCCTCCCCATTGGAGCTCCACAAGGGCTACCTGGGTGCGGGCAGCCCCACCCATGTTCATGGGCTGTTGGTGCTGTTGAAAATACCCTCATGGTCGCATTCTACAATCTCGTGAATAATGTCCCCATCTTCCACAATTCCAACACGACCCCTGTTGTCCTCCCCTTGGTCCTTGCCCACCATACCCTCTGTTTCCCATTCCTCTGTATCCTCCCCTTTGCCCGCGGTACCCACCTCTTCCTTGGGCCGGCCTGTTCTGCCACTGCGATCCTTGGCATGGTTGTCCTCTCCGTTCCACTGCCCTTGGTCCTCTCCAACCCACTACGCTGCTATCCCGACGGGCCTTCCTCCCGCGTTTTCTTCTCCTTCGTTTCCTCTGTCTGCTGTTGCACTGGCAGCGACCTACTCTAATTTCGTCTGTACTAATTTTGCTTTGTCAGCCAGCCTCTTTTGCGAGACCTCCTTTTCCTTCTCTTTGATCCTCCTCCAGTGGTGTACAATTATGCTCTGAATTTCAGGCCACCCTTCGGCTTTGATCCCTGCTATTTTGTCCAAGGCCTTCTGCACCTCTTTCTGAAAACCCCTTTTTAATGATAAAATAGAATAAAGCTGTTGATTGATTCCGTGCTGTACCAGTTTCGCTTCTCCATAAATCTTGCACTCGCAAAATGAATTGCGCAGGATCCTCGTTCTCCTCCATTGTACCTTGCATTACTGCATGTAAATCTGGAACGTCTGGAAATGCACGCCGCAATGCGTCCCACACTTGTGCTCGAACATTGTTAAATGGTGATCCATCGTGTCGGTCACAGCTCATTGTTACTCCCGGGAACCCTGCCCTTTACCAGATTGTGTCTGCTTGGTCCCCGATTGCTGAAACTAATAGACTTTTTACATCACCTATAGCTAACGGCACGCCTGCCATGTTTTTCTCAAATACATGTATCCACTTACCTGCCCCTCCCGTCAGCGGGGGGAGGAGTTTTAACAGGTTGGTTTTGTCCATTTGGGCCCACGGAATGTAATTTGGCCTACCTTCTCCTTTATGTATCAGTGGCATTTGTAGTTTTTGTTTCTTTCCCGTTCTGCTTGTCTTCCCTTTTTTCGCTTTACTTACCAATATGTTTCCTATTCTCCCTGTTTGTTGTCTTAATCTACCTTGCCATAATGGTGGCGATAGTGTGTCTGGGTAATGGTGGTTTGGCAGTGGGGATCCCTCCGTGGCAGCTGCCTCTTCGTATTCATCTAAATCGTCCCATATTTCTTCTATTTCTGACTCTAACTCGTTATTATCCTCCCAGTATTCCTTGGGTTCACTTCCTGGTCTTCCACTCTGGTCTCCACTTTGTTGACTCTGGTGTATTTGGGCGTATAATTCTCACTGGCTTGTTATTCAATTGGAACAGAAACTGTCCTGACTGCCACTCTTGTTCTTGCCTCTGCTGCGATGACGTCCCTTGCGATACTGTAGACTGCCCTGATACCGCGGCTGCTGTGGTGGCGTTGCTTGCTGCCCCTATCAGGGTTGTGAGATCTGCCAATGACAGCGGGGGTACCTCCCCTCCCCCGGCAGCATTTGCCCTTTGTCACATAAAGCTCTTAACCGTGTTATTTCCATTTGTGCTTGTGCTAGCTGACGGTCCAAATCACCTGTTAAACGTGCTATATCCACAGGAGGCGCACTCGTGGGGCAATACAGACCTCCTTTGTCATATGGTGGAGGTTCGGAGGCTGTTGCCCCGCTCTGGGCAGTGGCGGTGGGTGGTATATACAGGGGTTCACTAAACCCTACCGCTGGCCTAGTCATTAAGGGATAGATTTTTGTTACTTCGTTTTCGGTTGTAGTTGTTGAGCATTCCCTATTTGGTGTCCCACCCACTTCTTCAGGGTTTTTCTGCTTTTCTGTCATTCGGCTTGTACCTACCTCTGCCGTGGGGGAAACGTCCTCAAACATTTGCCATAAATCTAACACTTCTCTCCGGTTCTGTAACTGTTTCCCTTTGTATCGCGCTAGCAAATGTGTTGATACTAGGTCCAACACTCTTTTGTCAAATGATCCTCCTTCTGGCCAAATTGGTGTAACCCCGTCTCCCTTTATCTCAGTGATCCACTGATCGTGATACTTCTGTATTCTGTCGCTATGAAGTGGAAGGTGCTGGCAAATAAGTGCTAGTGGTGTTACTCCCCCCATGGCAATGTCTCTTTCTTTCTGGTGTATTCTAGTACCTTTTGAATCTCTTCCCACCTCTTGCTTGTATTTCATTTACAATATGTAGAAATAATCAATGCTCACAATTGCCATATGTCACGTTAGCTTTCTGAGAGGTGTTACCTGATCACCTCTCAGTTTATTTCTTCTGCTTTACCTTGTATCGATCACAATTACTTGTGTTAAAATACTTTAGCGTGTTCAACAAGACATATACATAAAAGCAGACCAACAAACATATAATCATGCAACATACACATGTACTGCCTGCGCGCGTTTGTTCGTTCCCTATTCCAGTTACTGATCCTGTTTTTTCTTCTTCCCTATACTATTCACTATTTCGCATTCACCCCCCCCCTCTTTCACCTTTTATTATGTCTCAAGATTTCTTAATTCCACGGAAAAAGAATATTCTAAAAACTACTCCGAGTCTACACGAGACCCCTACTATTTTTCTCTTTATCTCTATTCTGCACTTGGTCGGGACAAATGCTATGCAGCGCCACCTTCTACCCCCTACGGGCTAGGATACCACTTCTCTTCTTTTTCTCACTTCTTACAACACCTAATGGCCATATAAAGGATAGAGCAGAAAAACCTCACTGTCACTCACGCAGACCCTATTCTTGGCTACCTTCCCTTTTGTTGCTAATTCCCTTCTTCCCGTATTTTCCCCCTTACCTTCTTTTGGGGTCTTTGCAGCCGGGACTCCACGTGTCCAGTCAGGTACTCCGAGGGTCGCCGCTCGCGGCCGGATCTCGCTCAGGTCCATCCCCCAACCAAGCCGTGGCCTGCCTTGGCGAGCAGCTTTCGATCGGGTATTCGTCAACCGGGAACCCTTGACCCTTTCTTCTTGGTGTGCACAGTCTGGTCAGCCGCAGAGGCAATGGTTCTGCTGGGGGGCTCCCTGGATCTCGCTGCTAGGCGGCGCAGGCCTCAAGGCACCTCTCTAAATCACGTCGCGGGGGTCACCAAAAAATGTAGGCGCCTTTCCCCGTCTTACTACGTGTGAGAGAAAAAAGAAATAAAATAACAGGCAAAACCCCTTGTCGGGGAAAGAGGCACTGAGACCCGGCTGCAAGAGTTCAAAGAATGGTTTATTTCTCCAGCTAGGAAATAACCCAAAAAACTCTAACTCATTTACATCAGTGCCAACATTTATATTAGTTAAAGTAACTCTAACAAAAAATACTAAATGGACCCGATTGGCCAGACGGTGTGATGCTGTAGGTGTGGGTAGCATCTCTTCCTCCTGGTTGGCTGAGTAGCTGACGGACGTCAAACATCTTGCGCTCCATGCAGGTCAGGGTCCGGTCACTGTGGTCACTACCTAAGCTAGTATTGTTGCATGCTAAAAGACAAATTATTTAAAACATTTTATGCTACTTGTCACATTTCTACATAAGTTACACACAATGATTATTGTTAGTACAATTTGGTCATTCGTGGCTTTAATTGAAGGCCTTGACCTTTATTGTGCATGTAAAAAGAATCAGGCTATGTTTCGCATCTCTTTCTAGGTTTCAAATTCATTAGTGCAAGTAAAAGCATATTTAATAATAAAAATGCTTAAGGTTAGTAGTGGGTGTGTTGGGTGGGTTTCGCAGCACAGGCGAGGTTCTGGCACTTGAAAGAAATACCTTACAGGGGGTGCAGGGTCAGGATGGCAATAAATTGTTTTAATGGGGGTGGGTGGCTTGCACGTTTATGAGAACGAATCGAGCAAAAAGTGCTTAGCTCATCTTGGTTCACATGCCGGTTTTCAGGCAAACTGTGATCTGAGGAGGAGCATATTGATTGTTGCAACTTTCTCCAGCCTCAGCGTGAGAATGGAAGCGCAGAGCTTTTCCTTTGCAGGGGGAGTGCAAGGGTGGGGGCCAGCCAGCTGCCTGTGCGCCTTGTGTGTGCCTCTCTGTCCTTCGCTGCTGCGGTGGAAAGAGGAGCTGAGCATTGCTGTACTATCGCAGTGAGGCCTGTTTGCCCAAGATGGAGTCAAAAGGGGGCACAAAAAATGGATGCCCCGTGCCCTGCTCAGTTGTCCCATCTATGCAGCAGTCAACCGTGGTTAAATACATAAGGGCAAGGGGCAATACCACTACTGGAGGCACGCGGTCCAAGCCTTGTACTGAGGAGCGTACGACGCGAGGGGGCCTGAGGACCCCTCGCTCCCATACAATACTGACAACAGTAGTCCACTTTAGGCAACTTTACAACACTCTGCTGATGCTTGGCAGTTATGGAATTCAATTATAAAAAGAAATGTTTCAGGTGTGCGTTGAAGCTAGCCAAACTTCAGGACATGCAACCCAGAGCCTCTTCTGTGCTGCCGGAGCCTAGTCCCCTCCCCTGAAGGCAGAAAAGTATGGAAAACCCAAAGGGGCATATAGGGCCCTGCTCGTTGTGTTACAGTGGGCTTCTGAACAGAGATGGGCCCACAACTTCAACTCCCTTCCACTCCCCTCCCCTATTGATGCATAATGATAGCAGATGACGTGCCAGTGGCTGAGCCCATATGCAGCTGACAGAACTGCTGAAGTTGTGGTCGAGCAGGCAACACCTTAAGTGCAGCCGGTCGACAGAAGACAGAGTGACACAAGTGTTTGGAAAACTGGTGACGGTCCTCCTGGTTTGGCTATCACCACAGGTCCATATTCCCAGTTGTCCCTGTGGTGCAGCACACTGAATATTCATGTGGATGAACCCCGGAAGGCTGCAGTAGGTATGGCTAAAGGGTCCTGACACATACCACCTTCCCAATACATACTTTTTGAGGGGTGGCACAGGGTGCAGGGAAGCTCTGCTTTACGTGTTACTCTAAAGCGGCATACTCCTGTGGCTGGAGGCAAAGCATAAATATCCCACCCAGGGGTGGCAAATTAACCTTTCTCTATGGTGCTTCTAACAGTGGAGCCCTGGGTATCACCTACCTAGTTCAGTAGAACTGTCAAAGGGAATCCCCAAACAATGGGAAGAATGAAAGCAGTCCCCTGTTTGTAGTAGGGATTACGCTGATGGCAAAGAGCGTAGCAGGCAACCAATCAAGACCCACCTCTGGCACCCTCTGCCCAAATTCAGCATCCGGACTCCTCACCAACGGTCCAGTGGGAGTTGCTGCTGGGGGCAATAGAGTTCTTACCTTGTTGCAGGATTTGGACAATAGAAGCGCAATTATAACCGATGCCTCAAGAAAGAGGATTGTACACAAAACAAAAGGGCTACCATGCATTCAAAAGATACTGATTTATTTCTTAAAATGTATAATTGGTTATTTATAACGCCCTTAATACCCAGAGGTTTCTAAGCGCGGACCCGGGGATCAAACGCATTGCCCCTGAGCTATCCTCCCAAGACAATACTGTAAAATCATGCCAAGCCGAGAGCCCATTAAGATGGAGTTTGTCCTAGCACAGGTAAGGAAAGCCCAGGAGGTTTTAGGGAAATGTGAAAAGAAGTAATTTCGAGTTGTCTGGAGATGCCAGACTATTGTAGCCTGAATGATGAGATTTATTTAGGATGATGGTTATCAATCGATGTTGCATGGATTGATTCTTGATGGGACACTGGGATGGAGTCACCTTGCGGCCACAGAGTACCACCAAGATTTCCTGTCAACATGCTGAAGTGGCTCCTCCTTCCCAGCTGTTTTGCCATTTTGCCTGCTCCCCTATAAATGATGGGGATACAGAAGGTAACCTTTGATGTGGGACTTTGAGAAATTGTAATAATAATAATGCTGAGATAACGTATCAGGTGTTTGTTTATTCTAATGGCTCATTGCACAGTTTTAACTCCCCTCTCTGATGCCTCTTGTCTTACAGATTTGGGAAGGGCTGACACAGCGGTTTCACAGAGTGATAGCCTTGGATTTCCTAGGCTTTGGTTTCAGCGACAAGCCGGTGAGCACACGTGGAGCTAGTTAAGGTCGGCAGTATGCCCTCCATCCCCTAGGAAGTATGTTGTGGAGGTTTGACCATTCATTGCCTTTTTTATTGTGGTAGTTGTTTGGTCAACACCGTTCTATTTACAAAATCGATCCAGAAGTGACAAATTGTAAGCATGTGGTTCCAAAGTTCTCTGTTTATGGCTTAGGAAGATCAACTGGTTAGTGATTGGCAAGGATTCCCTTAAATTATTCCTGACTCTCACAAGTGTAGCTGGCAGAGCAGTCAAGTATTCCCTCTGAGGGGCTCACATAAGCACACAATAAGACTGTCCACACATTATACTATGGAAAATATACTCCTTGTAAAACCTTTTGCATAAAAGAAATATCTACAATCCAGTAAGTACTTAAATAAAAATGACATATTATGAGCAGCAAGGTGACCCCAAAAAGACAAACCAAAAGTCAAGAAAGATTGAACAGTTATATGTTTCAATATTTTAGAATTGCTTAGAGTTTTTGAGGTTTGTCCATAGAGTTCAACAAAGATAATAGGCAACTCCTGGTTATAAAGTGACATGCTTAAAATGTACTTCGTTCCAAAGAGAGCAGTAAAGTAGCAGTTCTTTTGGCTGTTGTCGAACAAGCACCCACCCAAAGGAGATCCAGATCAAGAATAATCACAAAACCGGCTAACCGAAGGAGATTGCAAAGAAGATCATCTTTGGATGCAGAAAATGCTGTGGTCTGGTACTCCGGAGCAGGATCTGCAGGCAAGGTGCTCTGGGATAGAAAAAAAGACCATCTGTGAATTTGAGAGTTGGACGACCCCAATATATCGGCAAGGCTACTTGAGTGTGGAATCTCTCATGCAGGGGACTGGGGATTTGGGGGGAGTGCAAGGTCATTTCAAATGTTTGGTTGCTAAAGGGTGCGGTTCTGGGCAACAGGGACTGAAGAAAGTGCACCTCGTAACGGGATGATGAAATAAATTATGCAGAAAAGGGTCATACGACCATCCATGATACAACACTGACATTGGTGACCCAGACACAGTAGCACGTAGGCAGATGCTCTGATTAGAACCAGCACTGCAGGACAGGACCGAGAAGACTCGGAGAAAGGATCAGTTGCAGAGTCTGTCCCGGCAACTCCAGGGATGGAGCAAGAGCTTCTGAACAGCAGAAGCAATGCTGTCTGGTCTCCAGGAGCACATCGTCTCTCACTTCTGAGTCAGTGATGCATATGGCCAGGATCTTCAGGGGAGCACACACCAGCAGTTGAGATGAAGGACACAACTGTTTCCGCTGGATCAAGTGAAGGCAGGATCCATCTAATCGAGAAATAGCAAACTTTTACCTTCAGGCGGTTCAGGTGTTCCAGCAGCAGAGCTTCTGGCAAGGACCCATAGCGTCTTTGTCTTATTTCAAGTACTCCGCAGCAGTACGAGACAGTTAACTCTAGTCGCTTAGGTTACTACAATTATACACATGCACAACGCTGGATGTGACCCCAGCCCTAGTATTGCGATGCATGCACCACCGTTCACGCATTTTGTGGCCTCCCAATCAGTGGAGGCCCACGGATGTGGATTGAGGTGTCTGGCAGACCCTCAGCCAGCCACAGCTCGATTCCATTAAGTCAGGGAAGCCATTGTGAGCCCACAGTCTAAGCTCACGTGGGCAAACAACCAAATATGTCAGTTCCTGCAGTGAATTGCATAAAAAGGGGGCCCGTAAAGACAATGGACAGGTGGCAGGGCTTAAACACCAGGCAGACATTTTGGTCTTGTTCATGGAGCAAATGTGTACGGTTCGTAAAATGGCTACATATCGGTACAGCCTTTAAACAAAGTAGACTGTCACCAGCATGTATTATTGGCACACTGTCTAGGGGGGAAAACTCAACCCAGTTTAGGGAATCTTTTGTAGTAACACTGCCTTGGCAGTCATACTTCAGTTGATTCCCTCTTTTTGTGAAGTGTGTGTTGTACAAAGTGTGTTTAGGGTGTGGATGTGTTATACCTTGCAGCGTTTGAAAAAATCTGTGATTTCGTTATGTCTGATTAGTGTGTATGCGTTTGTAAGTCATCTGTACATACATTTAAATCCACATCTGTGTATGTTTCGGAAGAAGTGCTTGCAAACACCTAGAGTCCACACACCGAATGGCCCTTTTCTTTTCTCTGTCTATTTGATGTGGTCTTCTAAACATATGTGCATGTGATGACGTTATTTAGCTGAAGCTGAAGGATTTTTGGTGTCCGCGTATGGTGTTTCTCTTTCTCTTTGAGCTTCTCTGCTAGCAGTGGGCTGAGAATAATCGGAAGGAGAGGACTGAGAGGTGTTTGTCTATTTTAACTGACTCCAGCATTCTTAAACAGGTTTCTGTTTTTTCACCTTATCTTTGTTCTGTTCTGCTAGCAGTGGAATGAGAAGGACCACATGGAATGGGATTAGACGGAATAGTCTATTTTTAACTGATTTTCATATCCCCAAATGGGTTTTCTTTTTCACGATGGCTACACTGTGGCAGTCCGATTTTTGTAGATTACGATTTCTGAAATTTTGAGGCATTCATCTATTAGGGCTAGGTCAATGCTGAATATCTTGAAAAATTGCAACAGACCGGTTCAAGACTTCCATCCCGAAAATTGTTTTTTTTTGGGTCTATGGGAGATCCCATTCTATTAAAAGTGAAAAATGTGGAGTTTTGTCCTGTGCTGTTTATCTATGAAAGCGGTGATGAACTTGAGCCCAAATGTGTAATGCACACTATAATGTAGCATAACTTGAGGTGCGCCCAGTTTGGTGAACTTCCATGTACATGGTCCAAGGTTAGAGGACAGTAAGTTTCAGTTTCCTATTTAAGTTGGCCTGTGACCTCAACAATATTGTAGCCATCACAATACAATCCGTACATATATTTATGTTGTGTGCAAGCATTTTCTTCTATGGAGTTGAGCTAAAGCTTCCTTGTGTTATATTTGGGTTGATTGAAGATGGCCCTCTAACATATTGATTTGATTTAAATGGCTAAACATGCCTCTTAACTGCAGCGTGGCAGAGTCTTTGATTCACCTATTGTCTTTGTTGGAATAGGAATCTGTTTTTATTCATCCCCTTTTTGTTGTGGAGACAACCTCCTCCAGTGGCTTCCTTGGGTTCTGAAGCCCTTTTCAATTGGCTGTTAAAACGTTTTGCTTACATTAACTGTTTTTGAGAGGACATGAACTTTTGACCTGCATTGCTCGATCATTTGTGTTTACATTTACCTTATTGCGGTTTTGAAATCTTTCTTTTTGCATTTAACCTCTTCTCTTAATGTCATGCATATGAAAGGTCAGCCTGGCAAGTTGACTTATTTGTTAGAAGTCCTATAGCTTGTGTCATCGTGTTCTAAAGGTAATACAAGCAACATCATACCTAATTGACCATAATTTTTCATATCAAGACAAAAAGGGACTTTCATAGAAAAGTCAATAGCATGTATGATTCAGTAGTGGAAACGTGGCATGTCTTTTCACACTATAATTAGTATGTCTATATTGCAGATATAATGCAAGTCTCAGTGTTTGCAAGGACAAACAAAAAACTTTAATGTGGTGGTCTCATTCTGGCATTTTATTTTTCTGCATGCAGAGGCTCCATCGCTATTCGATTTTTGAGCAAGCGAGCATCGTGGAAGCCCTGATGAAGCACCTGGGCCTCCAGAACCAGAAAGTGAACCTTCTGTCTCATGATTATGGAGATACAGTCGCTCAGGAGCTGCTTTACAGGTTGTTACTCGCATCAAGACACTTGCATGTACCTAAACTGTTAGATGCATACACACTAGAATATGAGGCAATATCAGTATGCCCTATCGTGTAGTAACATGCAATCTGCATTGTACTTGAAAGCCCACATACAGAACTAATAAGCCTAATGAAGTAAAACGGCTGCTGTCTGGTGAATAATCCTAATCCACTTTTCCATTATAGTCTTAGATTTAAACTAATTTTACATTTGTCTGTCTGCTTGGTAGTTGTACACTTAGAATGCCTTCACCCTTCCTCTAGCATCAGAATTCTGTTTCTCTCTTAGAAAGCAGTGAAGACTTGTTTGGCTGTGCGTTACCTAATTTGAAGGAGACAGTGTCCATGTAGTCTTTTCTAAAAGACTATATGGACACGATTCAGTCCTTAATGTTTCAATAGTATATGGGGAATAGCTGCATCAAGCTTTTTGTAGCATAGCTCAGGATTTCCAGTTATTGGGAAAGATTCTCCAATGTAGCTGATGATTGGGGCTAAAGTGGACAATTCAGATTTAATTGTGTGGTGGGCCAGCAGAACACAGAACGAGCACAGAAAGGTGCTCTGAAGTGATGCCGGTTCTCTAGACACAGTGTCGAAAATGTAGCGTCCAGCATCCTTCTTGCCAAAACTCCATCTCATTGTTTGGCTTGCTTCTTAACACCACATGAACACAATCACAAGGTTTTAGCCCTCGGCTCGCTAATTGTAAGCACTGAGTGATATAGGGCCCAGCTCCCTATTCATCTGTGGATATGGCATCATGATGGCTCTGGCACGACATTCTTGGGGAAATTGCTCCCAGTGTGCTTTCAAACTCGCAAATATTCTCACACTGTCAGTGTAGCAGCTACAGCACAGTTATGCTTCTCTGCTTTCTCTGATGCAGCAGTAGATATTACTTGCAAAGCATGCCCCCTCTTCAATCTCGGTGCTGGTTCCTTATCCATCTTTCTTCTCCTCTTCTCTTGCTCTGGATTACTGCGCTCTTGTTACATTTTGGTTCAGCCTTTTTATCCGTGGGGGTTACACATTTCTAATAGTGTTTGATGTTGGTCACGGCCTGTTGAAACCTCATTTAGTCCCCCTGGTTGGTGTAAAAGTGCACTACCTATTGGCTCAGCATGTGCCTTTTGAAGATTTAAATGGCCTTGTATTTGGTTGTTTGCTCATGTGAGGTCTGATTTCACTCTGCATCCACTTTGTGCGGGGCCTGGCTGTCTCCAGGCTTCCAGCATGATTTCTCCCCTAATTATCTCAGACTTGACTTAACACCTGTTTTGCGTGGGAAAGTGCTGCCTACTCGTCCAGGTGTATGTTGGAGACCATACACAGAAAGAGTCTGGGATCTGTGTTGTTGGCAAGGAGATCACCCATTTATTATTAAAACGTTGGATACAGCTCTCTATATGAGGTTCCAAGGTCTGTTACTCTTCCCATTGAGGCAGCTAAAACCAGGTCAGGCTTACACAATCAATCACTGTTAGGGAGAATTCTCAGAAATGTGCGAATTCCCTTCTACCTTAGAGACCACCAGCTCTTTTGCTGGACTTTAGGACTTTTAATTTCTAACCTGGAGAGAGTGAGACCTTTTCCCACTCTCACATGTATTTTTCTGTGATTTGGACTCTGTGTTTCATTTGACTTTGGAGTCTGACAAACTCTGTAGGCATCATCTTTACATTGTGACACACAGCACCTTCAGTGCATTGGCAAAGGGAAGTCTCTTAGCTACCTTCTCTTGGTGAAACTACTGTTTCCAAAAGCACTGAAGTGAAACTGAATTTACTTACATTATGTAACTTTCTAGACCCAGCACACACTATCTTACAATATGGTGCTGGAGGGGTTACTTAGTATCCTCTTTCTCTAGTTTCTCAAGTAACCTTTTTGTTACCCTTTCTACAATTAATGGCTGGTGGCAGTGGTTTACTTTTCCCTACCATTGTTTGTTTCTACCGCGGGCTGCAATTGCAGCTGCAGTAAAGCACTCATGGGTGCCCATTTTGTCAAAATGGCCATGGTCTTCTTTTCTTGTAATTTCTTGTTGGAAAGGCCCTTCTTGAGATTTACTCTGCGTGCCAAACCCGATTTGGTCCCTTTGTTTGTTTTGTCTTTGGCGGGATTCACCAGTGAAGCCTGCCTCTGGCTCCAGCATGTCTGGCAGGCCAGGAAGTGAGGGAGGCGCCCGAAACTCCCTGTGCTTAATCCCTTTGGTTACAGGAATGCACTGAAAGATGATTGGCTGGCTGTCCTTGGAGGACAGCCACCCTGCTGTGTGATTGACAGCTAGGCTGCACAGGAATGGGAGAAACCTGCATAAAAGGCAAGGCTTTTTGCTTGGAAGGCAGAGTCGATCACTGGATGAAGGAATCCGAAGAACTTGGAAGAGACGCTTGCTGCAACTCCTGGACCGTTGGTTTTCCGGGTGAAGCCCTGCTTCATTGCTGAAGCTCTGAATTCACCTCGACTAGAGAAGCCCTGCAAAGGACAACTTCTTCCCTTGGGTTGGTGGGACCAATCGACCCCAAAGCGAACTTGTGTGGACATCCTCTCGGAGCTGGCTGTACTTCCATTGCTGCTGCAGGAACCAATTGCCAGGGAGCGGAATACCAGAATCGAGTGTCTCGTTTTTAAGTCAGACCTGATCTACAATAAGATCCTCCAGACTCCCATGAGGCAGGACTGACCAAGCCTGAGCCACCCCAAAAGAGTGCTGGATCCCAGATGCACGGAAAGTCCATAAAGGTATCCAAGAACCGCAGTGGTGCTGTTTGCGAGAGTCAAAAGGAGCTGAAATCGCAAAGTGCTGCTGATCTACATCGACATCCACTTCTACATGCCACTGACCTTCAATTCGTAGTGTAGGATTCCCCAGACGTCCTCCCTCTTGTCCACACGAGGGAGGCACATGAACAGGATCTGCAGACCTACACTGGAAAATAAGCCACCTGGAACCAATTTCTTCAAACCAAAGGTTCTGTAAAACTAAGGGTTTGCTTACCTCTAGTTGTGTAGACTTGCTAGCTCTCAGTTGAGACTTGTCTTGGTTGCTTTTGCAGATTTGCTTGCAGCTTTCCCCCCTCACAAGCCTCCCAGCTTGTGGCCCTACAGTGATTTCATTTTCTACAAAGACTTCTAAAACATTGTCTAAGACTTTTTTACTTACCTGCAAGAAGTGCTTTAGCTCAACTAGACTTTTGTTCAATTAACATTGGCTGTCCTGGCTCTCTGAAAGACTCTTCTTACCTCTGACTTTTTGCTTTAACTTTCCCCCAGGAAAAGGGTTAATTTACTTAGCATTGGAGGTTTCAAAAAATACTTACCTGTTTAAGAATATTTGTTAGCCATTGTTTTAGTTCATCTTATGTTTTTGACACTAACCTCAGCATTACTCTAAATGTGTCAGTGATATATCAATGTCCACAGTGTCCTAATTATGTAAGTCACCTCAGGGTGTAGGAAGCATCTGTGTGCCATCCCAAATGGGTATCTACTGATTTATTGAAACCGAGAGTGTGTATTTTTGAAGTATATTATTGTTACATATTTTGCTCCCTTCTAAAGAAGGCCTATTCAACTGACTGTTAGATTAATAAATTATTGTTGTAAGTGTTTATTTGGATACCTGTCACTGTGAATCTCTGTGTGATAACCCTACAGCTCAAATTGTCTCCTCTTGAGATAAGCCTGGCTGCTCAGTCACTCTACCAACTTGTGTAGTAAGGTTGGGTTAACTATTGCCAAGAGGACAAGGCTGGCACAGTCTCCCACAGGGTAGTGCATACTATCTTGCCTAACATTCACACAGACTCAAACCCAATCTTTGCCCTAAGAGTGCACTATGCATCTACCCCCATATTGCCACAAGATGACAGTTGGGGAGATCTTTACACAACCCTCTGGTGAGGATTACATAACCATCTTATCTGGTGACACGGTGCATATGGCATAAGAAGGGGGATCCTAGACACAGTACACAAAGCATAGTCCCTGTATTCCTAAATCTCTATAACATACTTTATACATAATGCAGATCCACATCTCACAGCACATGTGGGACCAAGAAGGGGGGGCTAAGGGGATCACACTTCAGAACATAAATCCATAAGCCATCAAAAGTTAGAATACATTGTACAACTCTGACTGATAGTAAGTACCAACACAGAAAGGCTTTGCAGTTATATTATTATAGCCACACATTTCTCATTGTCGGGAGTGGAATCTAAGACTTTAAAATGCATATAAAATCAGTTGCGCAGACTAAAATTTCAATCATTGGCCCAAAACTTTCTGGGCCCAATGGGAACATTGGAAAAAATGTCCAGAGGCAGGTAAATACCTCCAAATTACACCACCATCGACACACAAGCACTCTACACAATTTCCCCTTCAAAACACAAAAAACCTACAGCCACTACCATCAACCATGGTTCAAAGGCTCCCACCTCTCTATCAATCATGAAGCCAGAAACCTAGAAAGAGCCTGGCAAAAGAACCCAGGCCCGGCCGCAGAACAACACTCAAACTCTGTCACAACAAATACAAAACAGCCAAGCGCAATGCCTAAGCAACCCATTACTGCCAAGAGCTCCAATCTGCCACCATTCTCTCTCACACACACACACACTATTCAACATTGTCAAATCCCTCTCCAAACCACCATTCACTACTCCATCATTGACTACTTCAACTCCAAAATGCCAATCATCAGGCAAGCCCCCCCCCCTAACTTGCACACCCACCGCCGCTCCCAAATAATCAGAAACATGGGACACCTTCAACCCCACCAACACAGACACCCACATCACTGTTACTGCCAAAACAAAACCTTCCTTAGATGATGCATGTCCACATCAAGCCGCATCAAATTGCATCACCACCCTCACTGGCTCAACATTATCAATTCCTGTCTCTCACATGGCATTATCCCCTCTGCACTTAAAACTGGAAAAATCTCACCCCACGCCAAGCAAAATCTCTCAACCCCCATGTTCCCCTGAAAATGACCACCCCATCACCACCCTAACATACCGTACCAGAAAACTGGAACGCTTTGTCACTACCGAACTGCAACAACATATCACCCAAACAACCTACTTAACCCTTTCTAAACTGGCTTTCAGACCTGAACACAGCATTGAGTCTGCTACACTTCACATCCTTGATGGCCTATAACGAAGGACTGTGAGGGGTCAGAAATGCAAGGCGGACAACTTGGTAAAGGTTTTTCACAATTAGCCATTTTATTAACTTATATGGGTGTGATAAACGCCTTGCTATCCCTAACCTAAATAGGATTCTCCCATACCTATTAAAATAGAACTAAAGGAAAACACTCTAATAAAAGGAATACAGCCCTCGCACTGATACATACAATAAACTCATGAAGGTAGAATATGGCATTTCAGGTTCAACAAAATTAACAGTTGTACTCAACAAAAACCTGGTTCTTGGGTTTCCTTGTAACCTGGGATGAATCATCCCCCCCCCCCCCCCTTCAAAGCAGGGTCTCCAACCAAAGTAAAAAATAAAGTTCCTTTTTGTAAACAAGTTTTGTTCATAAAGTTCTCATTGTTTCAAAAGTCTTTCACTTGGCACGTGACAATGTTTCCATAAACACAAAGTCTTTTATCTTTCAACTGATATTCAATGTTTCAAAATCACTTCTCCTTCCTGGGTAATAAACACTTCCACTTTCTAGTCAGGGTGATTTCTAACACAGTTCATCAAACACAAGAGTGGCTTTGCCACTTTCTTTACTTCACAACCACAATGCACTATGTCAATGCCTTCCTCCTGGTTTACTAACCTGCCAGGACTACCACTAACAATCCCTTTCCTGGTATACTCATCTGCTACGATAAAAGCTTCTAAGACTACTTCAAGTACTCTGTGGTGAGGTTTGCTTCACACTTTCAGTAAAGTCCTCGACTTTTAACAACATTGATATTCACAACTTCTTCAGTGAGGACACAATACACATTGGTGCTGTCGGTTTCCCTGTTCTATTTGCCACATGCAATGCAGGTTATATTCCTCTCCTCCTTGATGGCTCTTCTAAGGAGGGCTTCTCTCCTGCCATTCTTGTTCTCTCAATTTCACATCACACAACTGTTTACAATGTCTCCTTATAACCTTTGTCTTTCTTTGGTTTAGGCTGTGCTTGTTGGCGTATTGTGTAATTATTGCCTCTTCCCCCTTCTGGGAATACTGGTTAAAATTTGTCTGCTATATCGTTCTCTTATTACTTGGCCCATGTGGGTATATGCTTTCTGAAGAGTTACCCCCCTCTTTACTTTGGCAATGGTGGCTATTGTTCTTCAGTATTGTTCCCTCTTTACCTTGGCCCTACAAGTCTTTATATGGCTTCAATATTGCCTCCTTTCTGTCTTGGCAATAATAATTGTAACCTTTCTTTTCTGGCTTTTCTTTTAAGTGATTGTTATGCCAATAAGACTTTCTTGCATTCGTTTGATATGCAAAATATGGATTAGCGGCCGGCGGTAGACTACGGAGCGTTCTGGGGTTACCTAAGATGGGCCAACTCACTGGTCTCTTTACACGCATCCGCTCAAACCTCTGCTTCTTCTGATGCTCTTCAAAAGTTCGACAGCTTTGATCGTGTTCCCACAACCCATGCCGCTTGGGAAAGGAGTCTGCCTTGCTCCTCCTGCACTTCGTTGTTCGCCAGCCACCGGAACCAGGCACGAAATGGGGAGACAATCTGTCTCCCAAGGGACAGCCTGTCAAAACACTGCTTCCCGCTGCTCGAACTATGCAGTGCAGGCTGAAGACCCTCTCAGGACCGACAGCCACTTCTACACAAACGGCTCAAGCATCTTCATTTCCCTGCTTCAACAGCTGCAACTGCGGCTTACTACAGCTCCACCTCCTTGTTCTAAAGGCCTGCACCTGAGGGAGCATTAAATACCTAAAAGTCCAGCTGGGCTGTGGGTCATTAGGATCATTTAACTGCACACTGCAATTTTGTGCCTCTGAGCCCCTCTTCCTTGTCCCAGTAATTGGGGCATTTTGAGAACGAACATGGCTAAATGACCTGTTCTGTGGGAAGGTGCCCACTCGAGAGTCGGCAGCCACACTTTAGGTCACTGTACCTTTCACAGTACCTCTTTTTCTCTGATTACTTTTTATATCACCGGTCTCCATCTTACTGTAAGGACTCTAGGGATTTTTGTAGTATCCTAGCAATTATCATCTATGTAGGTGTGTGTCTATGTGAGTGAGAGGTGGAGCTCGGAATGTTGGTGCGAGGCCTGGAATGGGGTGAGTGTAAGGGTTCCATGAAAGGACGGTTGGGACTGGCAGGGAGAGAGCCAAGGAAAGCAGATGCACATCACCTCATCTCCTGTCTTACTTTCCCACTGTAACTGGAACAATAAAGAAGACTACCCTTTTCATAATCCTGCCTCTGGTGTGGTTCCTGAGTATTCCTGCCTGTGTTCTAACCACACCAAGATACATCATTTAGCGACGAGGATCTTAAGAACCTGAAGGACAGTGGGAAGCAGTTGTATTTTGGAGTAGGAGATCCAGAGAGACGGAGAAGTGAGGCCTCAGCGGTGTAGGACCGGATGAAAAGCAGGGTCCATAGAAATTAAAGCAGAGGCAGTAGCAAGTGGAGAGCAGATGGGTCCATGCTACCTGGAAGTCTTGCAAGGACTTCGAGCGGTGTAAGTCCTGCAGGGTACAAGGAACTATGGCAGTACATCCTTGCAGGCAGCCATAAGAAGCTGTGATGTTGGCATGCAAACTGGAATATGGGCAGCCGCTAGGCCAGAGAGCGTGATGTCACAGTGGAGAAATGAATGCGGAAAAGAAAACATGCAGGCGTTTGAAGTTGCCAGCCCATGCTGATAAGGAGCAGCACATAAGGTACTGTGGGGAGAATTACGCGGTGCCGGACACAATTGGGGCCATGGAGAGGGTCCATCAGGGCTGTGGGTGGTGCGCGCGCCCAGCAGGCCCTCCCGTAGTTGCGTTCCAGCCTGTCTGTTGGGCTGGAACGCAAGGAAAAGGGGCCCGGCACCATCTTTCTCCATCTCTGTGTTCAGAGAAAGTAACAGAGGAAAGGCCTTTTGAACGTGCGCACGCTCGCACGTCTGATGTCATCCGCATGTCTTGTATGTTTTGTTTCCTGCAGCAGAGTAAAAGCTTGTTGAACGTGCGCTTGCCGGCACGTCTGAGCACCTCTGTATGTCTGGGAAACTTCGTTCCTGAGGGGAATCATGCAGACAGTAAAGCCCTGCTGTAAAAGATTTATGGACTGTCGGTTACAGTTCAGATGGAGGAGCATTTTGCGCGATGTTATTTTAAAGTCAGCGACCGTTTATGGATACGAACATGATGCTGGATGCAGCACCAGCCGAGAGAGTAACATTCATTGGAGATTTGAAGTACTTTCAATACGGCATACTTTGAAGTAAGAAGTTGGCATCAAAGTGAATGTTTTTTTTTTCTATTCACTGTGTTTCTGGTTCCAGTGGTCAGACTATGAAGGACATGGCAGCACATAGTAGAGGTGCTTTTAATTAATGCCCGTTTTATGAAGGTTAATTTTCAAATTGACGTTATGTAGGCTTTCAAAGTGTTTGATGCAAAGGCCATGGAACGATTTTGCTGCATCATTGCAAGAAAAGTGTTTTGTTTTTATTAAAGACGATGACTAGTTTATGGGGACCATAGAGGTCAAGAAACTAGTAATGGAGTTTTTATGTGTTGAAGCGGTGTTGTCGTGTGAATGCTTGCAATGGCACATGGCGAGTTGTGAGGGATAGGATGTTACTGAAGGGGAAGGTTGTCAAAATACAGATAGTAAATTTTGAAAATGCATGCACAATGTTTTTCTATTCATCCTGTACAGCATATAAATGGGGATTGTTGATGAATATGCGCAGGTTTGAAATGGGTTGGAAGAAGATTTCTAAATTGAGGTTTTATATGAAGTTTTAGCAAGACAATTATGCTTTTATTTGCTTTAAAGATGTTAATGTCCACAAAAGTTTCTGATGGAACTACAGGAAAAATGAAATTTCTTTTTACCTATGATTACAAAAATAAGGGATTGTTTTCAAAAATAAAAATGTATGCGTTAGGTGACACACTTCCAGAATGTGCCTGATCAACATCATGTCTGTGTTTATCACTCCTTTTCAGTAGGTGTTAGTGGGCAAATATTGAGTGCATGTGTAATGTTTTAATGCAATTTTAGTGAATTTACATGCGGGTTGAGGTTTCATTGATAGTATGCATCTGGATATGGGTGCATTGGGAGCATGCAACTGGAGGTATGTTGTGACATTCATGTGTATGTTGAGAGCGTGTGAGAAACGGCACGTTTGAAGTGAATAAGATTGCAATGGGTGTGTGCAATCGTGAGTACGTACGTTAGGAGGAGTCGGCGTGTGAGAGGTAGCACGCATGTAGTAGAGGGTGAGGATCACATGCTGGCCAGGTGTGATGCCTTATATAGACCCTAGGGAGACCGGTGATTGGAGGTAGAACGCAACAGAAGAGTTGTTTTTTGGAGTTTTTTTTGGAGATAGGACAGAAAGTTCCTATGGTAGGACACTATAATAGGAAACTATTAGGCGTAAGTAGTACGCGTGAAGTTATGGGAGTAGGCTCTACACTGAATATATTTAGTGCTTCGGTTTGGTCTCTTGTAGGATGTTATAGTGTTGGGTTTGGGAGTAATTAATTAGACTCATAATGTCTGTGGAGTCAGGTAGTGCAGTTAATGTGAGATGTTTTTTTCTGCTAATGCTTAGTTAGGTTGGAGTTGCTGCTAGTTGAGCACACACAGTTGAGATAAGTTTAATTGTCACTGGGGAGACAATGTATTTATAATTGTACTATTATCTACTATTATCTATTTAACATCGGAGAAGCACTACATTTTTTCCACCTTGTTGTGCTTGCACTGGGTTTCAGTGTTTTCTTTTGTAGCGGAAACTTTCTTCAGGTGCCAACATTTTTACATTTTGTTGGTGCTTGAACGGAAGTTTCATTTTGCACGGTAGTGGCTGTGCACATTTTACGCACCACGCCTTTTGTGGTTGTCGTGTTTTTATGTGATCTTTGTTTGTTAGTGGCTTTCCTAAATTTTCTTTTCTGTTTAATGTGAGGAGAGGGGTGGTGATGTTGTTAGTTGCTAGGATGGTTACAAGCTAGGTTAGTGATATCTAGACCTTAGTTATTCTTCATGTGTACTTTGTCTTTGATGATTATAGGATGTTGGATGTAGTGAGTTGCTCTTTTCACAGCGACGGGAGTGTCCTGTATTCGGGTGAGGTTGTGGCGGGAGGTGGCAGGTCCAGGGTTTGGGCGTGGCAGGCCCTTACAGAAGAACAGATTTTGTACAGTTTGGTTAGGTGAGTTAGATGTTGTTTTGCTCGAGCAGATTGTGCTTGGGGGTGGCAGCCTTGAGGTCCTGGGGGGCAGGCCAGGACAAAAGGTGAAAATGTACCTCAAGGGAAAATTCCTTTTTATACATGTATAGTTATACTTTTCCTTTTCTTTCAAAGGAGGGGGATGTTGTATCCTAGCATATATCATCTATGTAGGTGTGTGTCTATGTGAGTGAGAGGTGGAGCTCGGAATGTTGGTGCGAGGCCTGGAATGGGGTGAGTGTAAGGGTTGGGTGGTGTGGTTCCTGAGTATTCCTGCCTGTGTTCTAACCACACCAAGATAATTCAATTTTCCTGACCTGAGTCCCCTCTCATGAGATCCTACCGCAGTACACCACCCCCAGGGTCAGGATGAGGAAGCGTCTGCCTTTCCCTGGCCACGTGAGAATGTTCCCAGTCCAGGTTTCTTGGGATAATTGCCTTTGATTCATCACAGGACACACAGCACACACAACTCCACTCGTACTCCTCGACCTTTCTGCAGCCTTTGACACCATTGTTCACACCATTCTACTCAGAATCCTAGCCCACAGGATGAAACTCTCAGAATCCTTGACTGGTTCAGCAATTTCCTCACTGACAGGACACACTTTGTCTCCATGCCCACTTTTCGATCCAACCCTACCCTGATCAAGTATGGCTCCTTCCTGTCGTCACTCCTCTTCAGCCTATATGCTGAATCCCTTGGACAGACACTCGCACAACTCCCATTTCCACCAATAACCAGATAACCTGCAAATATATTTCCAAATTTTGCCTCCCCTCACAACTCAACACCTTCAAAAGCTGTCTGTTCACCATCCCCACCTGGATGGTCACCCACGTCTTCAAGCTCAACCCTTACAAAACCTGTCCCCCTAGACACAAAACCGAACTCACCCGCTGTTTCAAAGAACTTGCTATGGACAACCCACATATATCCCTCTCTGCACCTGCAAAATCCCTTGGCTCTACAACAGCACCCTTGATCCCTTACAAGCCATACAAAACTCAGCAGCCAGACTCCTCCTCCAACTACATAAGCATTCACGCACAACCTTAGCTGCCGTCCAGCTCCACTGGCTTCCCATACCCCATAGAATTGCCTTCGAAGGATTTGGTTTGTTTTCAATACCATCCACAACAAAACACCATCTTGCCTTCACAACAAACTCCGACCCATCACCCACACAAGAACCAGACAAGCAAGCCAGCATCTCTAACGCTGTCTACTCTGCAAATTGACATGCACACAAAAACAAGCAATTACCCATTAGGCACGCAGAGCCTGGAACACCCTACCTCTTGACATCTGCAATGCACCCTCCATCTCCGCTTTCAGAAAGAGCCTTAAAACATACCCATTTTCCCACACATAACCCTGTCCCTCCTGCTAACACCTGCCTATCCTAATCATCCTATCCTGAAAATATTTTGTAACTTCAGTTTCACTTCCCTCCCTTTCAAAACAGTTGAAGATGGTATGGTGTTCGGAGAGCCTCTGCGTAGGGACAGCACTGAATAAAAATAAATAAATGTGAGCATTCCAAAATTCCCCATATGAATAAATAGGACCAAGTCAATAGGCATAGCCGCAGTTCTACCCCAGTATATTCAGTTCTAGCCCACAGGTGCAGAGAACACAGCAGCTGAACACAGGGGATGCCACAGTAGACCTCTTTCGAAGAACTCGGGGGGCCAGGTTCGAGGTCCTGCAGCCCTAGAAAGAGATGCAATCAAGCAGGATTCTAGTAATTGCAAACGAATGCCAAAACACAGTTGAAGGGGCCCTGCAGAACCCAGTGATTACAGCTCTCATGGTAGTTATCTAGAATAATCCACCAACCAAGGGCCAAGAGGTAAGTATTTCCAGGGGCGGGGGTTCCTGTAAAAACAGTTTAGGAAAGTCCAGACAATCCAGTACATAATGCTCTTTTACGGTTGCAGTTTACACAATCCAGTCACACACTGGACTTGAACCCTGGACCAACAACGACCCAGGCAGCAGAAAAAAAAACAAATGGCCTTCATAGGTGTGGGACCCACCAGCCAGAAGTGAAAGCAATGGTGACGATGGCTCCTAGAAGTCATGGGAACCCTGAAAAGCAGATTCCAAAGGTTTGGAGGATAAAGAAGGGCAGCCAGCCAGCAGAAGATAGTCCCACTACGGAAACCATGGTGGAGGTAACTCAGGATGGCCCATATGAACAGGAGAGGTAGGGAGTTGGTGTCCCAACACCCTTCTGGGTAAAAGCAACTCCCAACACCAAGTTGAATGGCCAAGGCAGTAAAAGAAGAAGACCGCAATGTAACATTCCAAAGACCGTCCCAGCAATGATGTCCCCTCCCAGAATGCAAGAAGCAACAGCGGTTGAAAGAGGACAGGCCTGGAAGGACATCCTGCAGCTGAAAAACCAAAGCGGAGATAAGTATAGAGACACAAAGCCAAACCTGGTCTCAGAATTATAGGAGCAGCAGTATGGCAGCAAAACCTCACAAAAATGCAGCAGAACTGAGGACCGGATCTGGGTCTCCCCTGGCTAAGCCTACACACTCATGGGCTGGCTGAACAGTCGCACACCAGGGAACCCAACAAAGGCATTGGCAGCCAACCAATCAGTTGTCTCAAAAATCTGCCAAATGTTAGGCCAACTCCCACAGGATGCGCAGTGGCCTATTCAGGCCTAGGGACTAATACACACCAGTCCATACCATCGTAGAGGGTGCATGGCTGTGCTCAGAGTAAGCCCATGCATTCAGAACAGCCATTTTGGGCCTTCCTCAGTTTCCTAAGACTGAGATCGCCCAAAGACAACCTGGCTTGGAGCAGGATTTCAAAATATGTACATTAGTATCCCAAAGGTTCCCAAAAAAGGTACATTGAGCTGTGTGACAGGTGGCCTGAATGAAGCAGTGTCTCTCTTCCTACTTCAAGGGTTTACATTATTATGGCACAGAGAGCTATGGTGTGGTTCTTTAAAGTTTTAGTAGGATTGATGAACAGACAGGCATTGGTTGTAACACAGGAGGTGTACCACCTGGGGCTTGGGAAGGTGGGAAGGTGGCCCTAGGGCTGTCTCTCTCTGTCTCGCTCTTTTTCTCACTCTCAACTCCCTTGCGATGCCTGCCCTAGCCTAGGTGTTCATAACCCCGGTTAGTTTCTACAGCACTGTAACCCCTACTGTCTGTCCGCTAACTTGCTATTAGTAGGAGTCCCTGAGACACTAGCTATCTATCTCCCTCAGGGACTTCCTACCTATTTCTACACTACCACAGATGTTCATTCTAGAGGGTGGTGTATGTTTGTCTCCTGATCGTATCGCCCCCCCCCCCTCTCTCGCTTTACTCCTTCCCTTCTCGCCTCCATCCTACCAACTCCCACCTTCTCTTCTCCCACAACTCTTGGATATGGTTACCACTGCAGTCTCTACTTCGACTGCCCCTTTACTACCACACTCTATACTGCTATTGTCTTTTGACTTCTATGTTCTCCCAACTACTGCTAGTGCTCTTCCTACTACTGCTTATACAGGAGCTCCTCTCCTATCCACGAAACTTGGGGATGTGCTCACCCCTTCACTAAACCCGCTCTCACTACTCATCCCCTCCACACCTCTCTAATATACCCCGTTAAGATGTATTTCTAAAATGAGCGATGGGGGAAGGTTAGGTTTAAGACGACACGAAGCAACAACAGGTTCGATCCCCGGGTCCGCGCTTAGAAACCTCTGGGTGTTTACGCACGTTATAAATACGTAAGTAACTAAGACAGACAAAAAAAAAAACACAATTACGCAACTAAGAAAAACAAACAATTCCTGTAACAGCGCCTCGATGCCTGCGGGCTGTTTGAGCGCTTTATAAATGTAAAAAAAATAAATACTGTAAAAATGAATAGAACCAACACAATCCCAATGTCTTTCACTTAAGAAGTCCAACCATACGATGAATGTCGCGTAGTGCCCAAAAGTCACAGGTTCCAAGACCAGTTTCTCCAGGGAAGGTTTTCTCTGAAATGATGCAGTGGGCTTGTGGTGGCGATTTCAAACCATTCAAAACTATTTAAAAATGGAGTAACCTTTTCAACGAAGACTGGTACGTGTTCCTCTCTCTTCCAGTCCCAAGGCTAGCCCGGAGTTAGGATACTTGACCCAGGTTTGACGATCAAAGGTAAGTAAAGAGGGAGTTGGGCGACAAAGGGCTTTGCACCGAATGTTATCCTATGGAGGACAGGAACAGTTGCGTTTACTTATCCCTCCGACTCTGGTTTTCCCAGGTCACTTGATGGATCCATCCTTTGTTCGGGTGAGGGGTGCCCAGGGGTTGCAGGTTTCAGTGCTTCTTTCGGTCGGGTCCAACTTGAAGATGCAACACCAGAGGATGAAGCATGCAGGCTTTTGTGGTACAGTCCCCTTAGGAACACTTCACTGGGTGGAGGAAGGCGAGTTCCAGCAACGGTCCCCCTTTGCAGGTGACTAAAGGCTATCTTCCAGTAGCGGTTATAGAAGCATCTCCAGGACTGGTTCCCTTGATACTAGGATGCTGAATTTAGGGGAGAAGGCGACTTATGGCACATGCTGGTGACCACGAAAGTTTCGGGCTTGAATGTGGAATGGCAATGTCTCTACCAAGGTAGCCCATGAGGGAGCTGGTCAGTCCATCGGGCAGGGAAGTGACACGTTGTTGGGGCATGCAACCTCAAATAGGCCTTGAGACTTGTTGGTCCCACTAGTCCAAGGGCTAAAGCAATGACGAGGGTATTCTGAGATCTTTCAAAGCAGCACAGCGTCACCGGGCTAGGGACGGGAGAGGATGCTGGTCCATTGCAGAAGTCGCCGTCAGTGGGCTGTACTTCGTCGTAGGATTCTTGGCTTCAATGTAGATCTGAAGAATGTCTGCAGCAGTCCTCCTTTTGTCCAGATTCGGACCTGGAAGCAAATCAAAGCTCACCAATGGAAAGGATCTGACCCATTCAAGTAGTTGCCCAATTAGGGACAACTCCTGGTTTCACATCCGCCCAGCAGCCAAATCTCTGGCACCCGAGGGATGTGGATTGGGATCAGACACTCCCAGACCCCTCACTTGTGCTCACACACACACACACACAAAGGCTCACAAGCCTGCGAAAGCAGCAGCTTTCTAGGGCCAAGTGCATGACCCTATATAAGCGTTCCTGGAAGAAAGCCAAACTACAACATGGCCACAGCACAAGGGGACAAAAACTTTGTCACGGCCACTTCTTTAGTAGCCATTTGTGATGAACGCGTAGTGTACAAGTGAAATAAAGTAAACATTATACTGCTTCCACCAGCTTGTCTTGGGCACATTTAAAGAGTGACCAAACGCACAAAAGATTAACAGTTATGGGAATACAAAATATCCCGATTGCACTGCATTGTAAGGTGATGTGTACAATTGCCAAAATATAAGAATTGCAAAGAGAAACAGTTTCTCAGTACTGATGGACTAGTCGGTGTTAGGCAGAAACCTGTGCAGTTCCCTTAGGGACCACTGCAAAAAGCTTAAGACTACAGGTGTTGTTAGTAAACCCAATTGGTAGCAGTCTGTACCACCCAGATTTACCTGGTAGCTGTGGCTGAGCAGTCAGACTTCTCTCAAGAAGAGTTAGGCAGTATATAGAGTATACACATTAGGTACAAAAATACAGTAGCACAAGCAAACACTGACCAGAGCTTTGGTATAAAAGGATATACTTCACATTTTTCTCTCAACATATCGAGGACATTCCGTGGTTTCGGACAATACACCAGATCAAAAGAGTGAATCCTTTGGACGATTGGGCCATCTTCGTACCAGCAAAACGAGCCCTTTGGATTAAATTGTTGCAGTACTTTCCATCCTTGGGACAAGCTTTCTCAGGATGTGCTTCATTGTTTGGTTAAAACTCTCCACCAGCCCATTGGTCTGAGGATGATACACCAATGTTTGCTCTTCCCTCATGATCTCAAGGCCATCCCGGGGATTCCAAACAAATACCAGCTCCAAAGGCATTAATCCCGTGGATGATTTGGGCATCTTCGTCTCCTCCAAAATGATGCTTGAGATTAAATTGTGCAAGTGCTTTCCATCCCCTGGACCTTCTTTCTCAGAATGTGCTTCATTGTTCGATTAAATATCTCAACTAACCCATCGGTCTGAGGATGATAGCCTGATGTTCTAAGGGTCTTGAGCTTCATGAGGTCTCATTTCACACATCAGCTTGGGCATGAAACTGCTTCCCTGGTCTGTGAGTATTTTCGTAACGGAAGCTGACCTGGGTCAAGAATGGAATGAGCACCTATATTATAGTCTTGACGGTAGTGTTCCTCAAGGGAAAAGCCTCCGGATATTGGGAAGCATAATTTAGGTTTAAGAGGATTTACTTTTTTTGTGCTCTGGAGCATTTGGATCTGATATAATTAAATCTCTATGCTATGCAGTGTTTGGACAGCAGCTCTCGGTACGTCATCTGGTGAATGTTTTCTAGCAGATCGTGCCGACTGCACAGAACTGTTTGATCTCAACATACATGCCAGCACTTTGGAATCTGCAAAGTATGTTCTTCTGTGTTTTCTCTAGGCCCAAATGTCCAGCTGTCAATTTGGAGTGGGCTGACTCCATCACTGCATTATGGAATTGTTAGGGACCTAGAGCTGGTAATAACTGGTACATTCTCCCCTTGGATTCACATCCGCTCCCTATAGGAGTTCCTTCTTGTCAATGGAATTGGTGGTCTTCGTGGTTCTGCTCTCAACTTTGGAGACCTGGGCTTCTGCAACTCCATCAATGCGAGACCTGGGCCTCCAGGGGGACAGGAGTCTTCCCTCTGGCCCACGGCCATTTCCCAAAACCCAGCTTTGGACCTCTCGGTATTGTCCAGATCTTCCACTTTTTTAAACTCTGGAATCAATATGCTTTCACCAGTTGGGCTTTAGTTTGTCCAGGTTTTATGACATAGTCAAGGTTTTCCCAGGTTAAAGGGGACTACCTTTACCTCCCCTCAATGGTCTATGTCAATGACACCGGCTCCCACATCCATGTAATGTTTTGGGCCAATCCTGAATTTGGGGATATCCACCCAAATGTCCCTTCTGCTACTCACTCACCCCTCAGTCCAGTGTTCACTAGGGCCTTACCCCGGGATGGAACTAGAACCTCTTCTCCTTATAGGTCACATCCCGCTTCTCTTGGTCCATTGGGGACTCTGCAATCTTAGTCTGTCGCACTATCCCTAACATCTCTTTGGCTGTGGGTGATCTCAATATCGGAGTCTGAACAATCCCACAATGGGACACAGATGGCTTCAAGACACACCAAGTCTCGAAGACAGTTTAAGGATTTTTATTAAACGTTTGAGTAGGATCCCATTTAAAGGCAGTCCTAAACTGGGGTCCCTCCAGAAGGATCGTAAGAAGTGGCATTTTCCAATCACCCAGGTATCACTCCGTCTTTGCCTCTCACTCCTCATCCTGATGTTGTTTCTTTCTTGTAACTTTCTTCTACTCTCCTCCCATTTCTCCTCCCACTTTCCTCTTTATCTCCCTCTCCCTCTTTATGTGCCTCAGATAGTCTTCCATGTCTACTGCTGTCTACTGCTGTCTCCTTTGCTCCCCGATTACTCTCTACTCCCCTCTCTACTACTCTCCATACCTTCTACTGTCCACTATCCTACTCTCCCCTCCACTACTCTCCAGGCTCCTTCCACTACTCTATATTCTCAGCCCACTACTCTCCACTCTCCTCCAATTTCTCTCTCCTCTCTATACACTCCACCCCTTCTTCACAGTCCCCCTCCTTGCACTCTTTCATGTTTATCACTCAACCTCCTACATTCCAACTTAACCTCACTCACTCCCCTTTCTCACCATACATGCACACCCAAATACCGCTTTCTCTCAATAGCTAATGCATGAAGTTGCACACGCTCTCTGTAATCTTGCATGCTTGCTCAACCATTGTTCTGTCGCTTGGTCCCTCAATTTGGCTCCTCCCTTGACCTCACCTGAAAAACCCACACTCCTCGGCTCTCTGCATTCCCCTTTTTTCTGCTTCTCTCCTCCCCCTACTACTGTTCTTGGTGCTCTATCTGGTCTCCCAGGCCGATTTATGTCTTGCTCTCCCCCCGGGGTAGGGTCATGCAGGTAAATGACTTTATGACTTTAAGGAGCCTCTTAAGCCCTCCTCCCTTCTCAAACGTGGGTCGGCCAGTATTTGTGGATGGCTTCCCGTGACCAAAATAGTCAATGTCCAAGTCTTAAATCAGGCGGTCTGGAGAGTCCTGTTCGCTGGTCTGCTCCATGTACTGCGCTGGGGCCTTGGTGTTCATCGCCGCTTCAGCTGCAGGTTGGTTGTGTCTTTCATTTTCTGCTGCAAGGACTTCTGGGCTTTCCAGTCCTGGAAGGGAAGAGAAAAAGACTAGCGAGCATTTCATACGGCAGTCATACAACGATCAAAAGTGGTACTTGTAATCGGGCACATGGAGAGGAGACAGAGACTCGGGCCCTCCCAACTACCTTATCCTGCCTCTAGGCAGTACTGGCTCTGCAAAACTACTTGGTAGGCTTCCTGCCCCGTGTTGAGGTGCCTCATCTCGCTGCCCCCAAGTTCCCTGTTGCATATAGTAACAAAAACAAAAGAAACCAAAGCATTAACAAAGAGAATAGGGTGTACTTTTGTAGGAGCATTTGGCAGTTTTTTTTACATCTTGTGCCCAGATGTTCACTTAATTGTCAAGGTATTGTGCATCTCAGACTGTGAAATACAGGCCTTCACAACTGCAGCACATGTCCACTGTGTATGGTGCAAGGACACACTAATGCTTTCCCTATCCTTTAGGGTCATACATTTCACAACATTCTGTCCTGTTGCACTGAAATACTTGCATGTCGAAGAACACAGTGTTAGGAAACATTTCCTTCTTGCTGCTTTTCCTCCATAGACCTCTATAAACCCCCTCGCTCCTGCTTTTTGCTGTTGTTTTGAACCTGTCCTGACTTTTGGAGGCTGGTGAAGCTTTTTACTTCGCTTGCCTTGATAAAAATATTGGTTTGAGGGCACTGATCAGTCCCTATAGCTATCAATGCAGCACTCTTCACTTTACAGTGAGGTGTGGTAGGGATACGTTGTGTCCTGTAACTTTGTTTCTGGTAACTTTGTGGTTGCATGATGTGTCAAAGACAGACTGGTGGCAGCAGATTATTTTCCCCACTCTTCTTTCTTTTTATTCTGACATGAAATTTTCTATTTAACCGCTTAATGCCTTTAGAGTACCTTTAGCTCCAAAATGGCCACACCGCAAGATTTTCTCACCTCAGGCCATCTTGTTTTTTGGCCTTTTTCATGCCCTCCCAGGGCCAGATTTTCCATACATGGTAAGCCCTTTCCCATGCAAAGTGCCAGCTTTCTGGGTCAAAGCAGCAGTATATGTTTGTGACCGGGTTTGAGACTGGGAGGGTCCATGCCAAAGTGTATCTGTTGCTGGACAGATGCAGTGGCCGGAGTCTGGCCATGATTGGATATTCCCTGCCAGTTTGAATGGTGCAGATTCTTACCGTTGGTGGGAACTCCAGCTCGAATCCTGTATAAACGTTTTTTTCTACAGTCATTCTTCAGATTTTCGTTGGAGCCAAACTCCTAACCAGGAGGAACATTCTGCTGAAGACCTGCAAATCATCTGTGCAGCCATCCAGCATTGTCTTCATCAACAGTCCCAGCTAGGCCCTGCTCGTTTGCTGATTTCCAGAAGGCCTTCATCTGTACTTCGACCTTTGGACAGGTGTCAACAACCAGTCTCAACCCCTGCTTGAGGATCCTGCAATTGCAAGCCTTTGGAAGTATCCCAGAACAATCTGGTGTGCTGACAAGCCTTCTCGTGGGCTACTTCACTGCATCTTTACCCTTTTGTTGTTCAGAGATGGTACTCCAAAATCCTTTGACATGTGAAACAGGAGACTCTTCCCCGTCCCCCAAACCCCCAATGCCCTCTTCTCACTCTGGAACAAAAAGGACCAGTTTCTTTGTTTCAGCCACAAGGGTTGACACCTGCCTTTTCGTTTCAGTAGCCATTGCTGCTCTTCGACTCCATCGTGTTCTGGGGGTCCTCTGAGGTGATCCTTTCTTCATTGTGCCAAGGTCATCTTGCCATAGCGCAGAACCGTCGACTAACTGGCCCTAAATCCCGATGTCGGAAGTGACCTCTTAACCAGTGACTCCCAATCCCCTCCGACAGAACTGATATTCTTGGCACATGGGTCCCAGAGATTTTTAAGAACCCCCATAAGTGGCTCCTGAGTGAATCTGAGTACGGGGAAATAGTACAAATACCTTTCCTTTAAACCCCCACCTCTACAGGTCGTAATGTCCTTACCATATCGCTCCTTTGCCTGACTGTGAACAGTGTAGTCTCGGTTCTAGTCAAGGATCCTCCACTGGGCTTCCCCTAAGGTGGTTGGATTGGGAGAGGGTCTGCTAAGAATTATCCTGCATTTGTTGTTCAACTTTGAAACAATTAGAACTGCCTGTGTTCGTGGCCAATGCATGTTTAGTCTCCTTCAAAGACTTCAAGCCTCCTACAAGGAGTTGGACTGGGGCTTGTGACTTTGTAAGGGCACTAGGCCCATCTCCTCTGGCTAGGTGTACAGTGTAGCGCCTTATTTCTATAAGGCTGTGTGTTTTTTTTTTTTTCCTACATATAATTTGTCTAATTGTGGTTCTTACTGACCGTGTTCAGTATTCCCTTGCTTTGCTACACTGCATTTGCAAAGATTGTTTTAACTGTGTTCAAAAGTAATGTTTTGACGCTTTGTAGCCAGGGCACCACAAAAGTGAATGTGTGTGTGTAATGATCCCCCAACAACGGTCTCTATATGAAGATATTAAATTGACCCTGCTTGAGGGTAACGGCCAATTCCTAAATAATCTAGAAAGAATGGTAATGGAAACCCTAGATAATTGCCTACGAACAACATCTGATCTGGTGGTCAACCTGGTTGGTGTTAAGAGGGCCATAATTTGCAGTGATTGGATAGAATGCGCTATTGCAAGTTACACAATTGCTTTTCAAAACCGGACAAACCCAGAGATGTTTTGCTAACCTATCTGTAGCAGTTTCCCAATTCCAAATGAAGAGCTGAATTCCTTTGGTTTTGCTTAAATCTTACATCCACAGGTAAATCATGGCAGCGCGGGACAGAGGGTCTAATGTGGGTGCTGACTGCTCACTATGTGGCAGAAATGTAAGTCAGACTTTACAACACATTTTGATCTCTAGTTTGGCTGTCCAAGAATCGAGACTCGCACCTTGAACATTTTGTTGATCGGCCCACCTGGCTGAATACTGTTGATGCCTGGAAAAGAGCATCTTCGGATCATGACATTTTCTTAACAATAGAAATTTTGAAGTTTTTGTGTACTATGGGTTTTATTACATTATGCAATTATAAAATCTGAAACAAGATCAGAGGATTGGTTAGGAATATGTCTGTTTTTGTAATTTAAAAATGTTTTGATTTTGTGTCTTCTCTTAATGGTTCTTTTACTGTAAAAATGTCTTACTTTTAGTCTTCTCTACATTCTGATTGTATGCTAATTGTTGTTGCTATCTGCCAAGTCAAACTGTTGACTAGAACACAAACATTGTTTAAAATAAAGTAATGGTGTATGTTTAGTGTGATACTTGCCTGTGTTTTTTAATTGCAAAGAGTTGCTTCACTAAATAATTGTATATGTATGCATTCTGCCTAACTTGAATTATAAAGGCTGCTCTTTTTCTGCTTAACGGAACCCTTCACCCATCTCACGCTCTCCCAAGTCTAAGAACGCTACCGTGATAGTTTTGCTAGACGTTGCTGGCTTTCCCTGTTCACCAGAATAAAGAGGCCTCTCAGAATCTGTACACAGGGCTGTTTCTGAAAATCCATCTGAACACAGCATGGAATGTTTGGTGTTCAGTGTTTATCCAGACAAACTCATCTACCATAACCAAAGTTGGCAGTGGGCAGGTATGTCGCCAGTGAAATCTAAAAGAAGAGTTAAGATGTTTGTTTCTTCTTTGCATTTACATTTCCCTGCCCTTTTTCATTTCTCAAACATAATGAGAATTGTTATCTTGGTTTTTACCTGCAAGCCATTCAGCCAATCTTTCTGGCAATGGTTTGAGTTTGAGACAAAACCTGTGGAAGAAGATGCCAGTTTGTGAAATTGCGATGTTATGTGGGGTAGGTTGTATAAAGAGGCAGTTTGTGATTGCTTGAGAATCAGACTGAGAAATAGTACTTGTTAATGGTTTCTTGGTTACATCAAGTGATCTATGTGCTAACGTATTAATTCCTCCTTTAGGTTTGAGTCCAACAGAACGGGACACATTGTGATCAACAGTCTTTGTTTATCTAATGGAGGTAATCATTTTGTTTTCATTGCTGGGTAACCGGTTTAAGAATAATCCGTTTTTATCCTTAAAGGTGGACCTTAAAAGGTTTGCAAAACTCTGAACACAATGAAGTGCATGTTTTGTCAATAGATGTACTATTTTTGTTGTTGTTTTTGTTTGTTTTTTTTTAGAAAAAGGAGCATTCATCTTTAGTGAGTCGCTAAAGTGACCATAAAGAAATGTATACATTACTGGCATACATTGGTCTCTGATTGGCCCATAGTAGACCCTCGCACCAATTTTTAAAAATACATTCAAATCAGTGATATTTTGAGTGCTAGTTACACCTGATTTTTAAACATATCTTCTACTTTATTTTTTGAAGAAAGCCTTAATAAAGTGCAATCATAGCTCTTCTGCAACCTAACCATTGAAAAACCTGTACTTTAAAAAAAATTTAAAAAAAAAAGAAAGAAATGAAGTAAAGGAGGGGTAACAGAAAAGGGGCCAGGATAGCAGCGAGAGGGCATAACCTTCAACATTTAGGAAGGAAACCACCATCTACTAATGCCCCAGTCGGGTCCAGCAGTCTGTGCCTTGGCACCCTAAGTCTCTCCACATAAGATGTCACCAGATTCCAGATAGTTGCAACTGATTTGTGCACCATCTGGATGCTGCAACTAATTTTATACTAGTACTTTAGCCTGGTTGGATGTAAATAAACTTATGAAATTAATCCTGTTTAATAGAGTCCTTTTGTAAATCCGTCTTAGGCTAACAAACCGCACACTATAGCAAGACTGGCCTCTCCGGGTTTGGTGCTTTGATAACAAGTAATTATATGAAACAGTTACAATGTATAACTCTTTCCCATATTCAGCAGTAACTAATATACTTTACACTATAGTATGCCATCAGGCCCCATGAGCTGACATGACTCATATAGCACCTACTGTAGTATGTACTCTGAGGACATTCTGGGATGTTTGATGAACCATAAGGCATAATCACTTGTATTCAAGAAAGACACATGGGTGTAATACACTACTGGTGGTCTCATCTACTGTGTTGGAGGGTGAGATGGGGGTCCTGCCACATCTCGAATAACATTGACTTGTAAAGTAATGGAACCCAAGCGTAGACTCTAAAATGAAGCTATTGTTCTCAAGTTGCTGTGTTTTCTCCTTCTCCCCATCCACCTCCCTTCCATAAAAGGGGAACAAATGCAAAATGAACCTTGTAGTAAAGCGGTAGACTGTATGCCCCACCCAAGATTTCAACAATTGCTTTATTCTGATTGTTTGTAGGTGTCGCTGCTGCAGTGTATATCTTCAATATTTAGGTCCACTTGCAGACTGCTGTCCACCCTGTGACCCGACCACCAGTCACTTGATCCCACCCATAGTCAGAGCCCACGCTTGCATAAAACCAGAACGGAGGCAGTATAGCACCCATGGGTGTCCATTTTGTCAAAATGGCCCCTGCCTTCTTTTTTCACCATTTTCTGTTGGTGAGATCTTCCTTGGCTTTTACTCTGTGTGTTGTGTGAGGAACTCATGGTGGCAACAGGTAAGGTAGACACAAGTGATTACAGTTCAAGGGTGTTTATTGAACAATGAATGCTGTATGCAGGTTGGCAAAACACATATTCTACACCTAAATCTAAGATGGGAGCAAGCGTCGACCATCAAATGAAAATAAGGCAGTCCTAGTGGCATTGTCTAAAAAAAAAAAAAAAGGGCCTATACTAAGAAACCTATTGCCAAACCTCACAACTAATACAAGACGAGGGTGTGGGATAGTTTTCAAGAAAAGAAAGAAGTGTTCACAAATAATATGTCCGGATGTGGTAGCCTGGGTCTCCCTTCCCCACCTTTTGCACACAGGGTAAGGTGGTATCTTGGAGCACACTACGGTCTCTGGCTTCTTCAGCACGAGACGACAAGTTCTAACCGCCGATGGCCAAGTCTCTTTTCACTTTAAAGTCTCTTGCCTTCGTGGGCCTGGTGTCTTTAGCTAACAAAAACAAAGTTCCTTTTAATAAAATGAAAGTTTTTTTTAATGTTTGCTGGGTGATGGGTTCACCCCTGGGTCCCGCTCTTCTGGGCGCTGACTCTTCTTTCCTCTCTGACGGGATTCACTTCCCTTGTTTTCGCAATGTCTTTTCAAACAGTTCCTTGTGGACATCCCTCTATCGGGTTTTACATCTGTCAACACTGTTTCTTGGGACTTGAGACTTTGCCCCTCTTGGGATTCGCTTCCCTGGTTTCCTCTCACTCTTGGGATTTGCTTCCCTTTCTTTCACTTAGTTTGCAGATTAAAGTCTTTCGATTGTACTGAGATTTTGCTTGACCCTCAGTATGACCACTTTGAACTATTTCGCTGGCTCTCCTATGGCCTGCTGGTATCTGTAGTTTCAATGCAAAACAAATGGGGTTCAGCCAGAGTCTTTCACACGAGCACCCACGTGGTGCCGGAACACTCTGCAGCTGGTCTTGAATATTTGATTTTTTTTGTTTTATAGTTTCACCTCTGGGTCTCCCTCAGTTGGGCTCGGACCCCTTTCCAGGTTCACAAAGGCCGCCTCCTTCCGGGACGGACCCTGCTTGCAAAAGTCAAATTTTTAACAAAAAAAAAGGTTGTCGGACTCCTAGTCCCAGAATGCACTTGGCTGATTTTGCTCCCACTTCCTTTGCTCCCTGAAATGGCACTTTATCGTTGGAAGCTGCAGGGGCTAAAAGGGGATGTTTGAAGAGGCCAGGGCCTCTTCCTCTGCCCCTCGGAGACCTGGGTTCGCCCTGCCTTGCCTATGGGAAGTGCTTAACTGTTGGTACCTTCAGGCAATACTAGCTGCCCCTGGTCTTGCCTTCTGGAGGGTTGGTTTCCTCCTCCACACTGCAATCTCCTCTCTGGTAGCAGAGCCAGTGTCTGGGCAGGGCTCTCCTTCTCCTCCAGGTCTCCCAGGGTGTCTCCTTACTTGGGCTCTCTCCTGGTCTCCGGTACCTTCCAGCAACCCTGACTCACTCACAATCCTGTTCCTCGCTGCTGTTTTTATACTCCCAGCTAGAGTTAATTGGAGTCGGGTGTGAATAGTTGTCCCTCTCTGCCTGACCTTGTTATCGGGACAACATGGAGACTGCCCATAGGAATCCATTGCCCATTGATTTGTATGGGTAATCCTCATGACTCCCATCTGCCTCGTCCTTGTGGATTTCAGTGGGGGAATGGATTTATGTGAGTTGTAGTATTGTGGCGAGGTAAAATTTGTGGGCGTGGTGACATCCGATAAAGGCTGATGGCATATTGGGTAGGGGTGCATTGGAAAAATTGGAATACTGCGTCCCGTCTAGGGTATTCCCATTAGAATGACCCCGGACTCCCCTACCCGGGTGATCCTCCCACACTGGTCCACTCCCATGTTCTGGATCCAAAGGTGATAGCCGTACCCTGGCCACCCGAATAGAGGCTTCTCAGGGTCCAAATGGGAGACTACCCAGAGGTGTCTGAAAGTTGAGACACGTTTTAGCCTCTTGCGTGTTTCGCCTTTGGCAAACTTCAGTCCTGAAGCCTGCCCCTGGCTACTGTGTCTGAAAGGACAGGATGTGAGGGAGGGTCCCGAAACTCCCCTGTCCTTTGCCTCTTGGTGTGCCTGATCGAAACCAGTCCTGATTGGCTGGCATCCTGCTCTGTGATTGACAGCCTAGGCTGTGCATACATGGGGAAAAACTGCTTAAAGGGTGAGGGTTTTGGGACTGTGGGCAGAGTCGACCGCTGGAAAAAACATCCGATGAAGAAACCATGAAGAGAAGCCCACTGCAACCTCCTGGATCTTGAATTGCCCGGAGAAGCCCTGCTGCTGTGCAGACCTCCTTTTTTGAATCGACAGAGAAGCTCCAGAAGGGACAACCTTTTCCCTTGGGTTAATAGGACCAACTAACCCTGAGACAAACTCCACTTTGGCGCAATCCCTGACTTGCTGTGCGCCTCCGTTGCTGCAGAAGCCCAATGCCAGAGGTTGAGTGTCCATAACCAGGTGCAACATCTGCCATGGAACAAATCCAGCTAAAAGCTCCAGCAGCCTCCTAAGGACACTCCAGAAGCAGGAAATCCTGATCCAGAGTCCCCGCACCAGAGTGCCGGACCGAGGGAGCAAGGAAATTCCAACTGGAGTAAACCGTTCTACATCAGTGCTGTTTACGAAGTGCTGAAACCGCACAGTGCCGCTAAATCGAAGAGAGTGCGTAGCTGCCGACGACCTTCCCGAGTACTGTCGCTGGAGCCCTCCAGACGTCCTTCCTCTTGTCCCCACGACTGAGGCTCAGGAACCAGGGTCTGCTTGGCTGTAGCAAGACAGAATCCAGCTGGACCACTTTGTTCTAACCAGAGGTACTGTTTGAGGGCTTAGGGGTGCTTACCTCCTTGCCTTAAGTCATGCTGTCTCACTTGAGATTTGCACTTGCTTAATTTTCTGCGTTGATTTCAACTCCCCTTTGCGCAGGCTTAACAGCTTGTGTGCCTACAGCGATTTTTATTTATTTATTTATTTATTTATTTTTGAACTATCTGACTTTTGTGAAAGACTCTTATCCAAGAAGTGCATCAGAACTATAGACTGTCCAAATGAGTTTGGCTGACCTGGCTCCCTAAAGGTACTCTTCTGAATCCATTGACTTGGCATTGCTTTTCCCCTCCATAGGTTGTAGCTTGTTGAATACTGTTACTACTGGGAAAGGCTTACCTAGATTTCACTGGAGTATTCAGTGGTCCTCACATTGTAAGAAACTGTTCTAACCTTCCTATTTTTTCCCTAACCCTTCCTTCCTGAAACTCAGAATCCGAAAAGTATATTGGTGTGATATATTAATACAATACTATTCTTGTTATTGAAGTCACTTCAGGGTGTAGGAGAAAGGTATGTGCATCCCCAAAGAGTATTCAGTAGCTTGATTGATTTTGAAAAGTGATTTCAAAGTTTACTTGAACCAGTACAAAGAATTGCCTTTTTAAAGACTGCTTTATTAAAACTGATGTTAAATAAATAAATAGTTATAACTGAACTGAAACCTTGACTTTAAGTGTTACTTGTATTGACAGATTTCATTTGTACAGCTCACATTTACTCCTCTTGAGATGGGCCTGGCTGCTCAGTCACACTACCAACTTGTGTAGTACAGACCTATACCAAAAGGTGGGATACCTAACACCAGTGAGATAAGTCTTATGTAGTCTCACCCATTGGGACTGCACCAATTCTTATCTAACAGCTCGGCCAACCCATTCAGCGCTACGATTGAAAATATCAAAGAGCTTTCACTATTTACCTGCTCCCACCTCTCCTTCCTCTTACAACCTCTGTGTCAGCTGGCATCTTTTAAGACTGCTGCCAGAGGGCCCCACTAATTCTCCTCTTGAAGGAACCTAGTGCGGTTGACCCCAACAATCCCTTCTCCAACAGACCTCTTTCCCGTCTGCCTTACCACTCTAAAATATGTAAGAGCATTGTCTTCACACACATTGTTAAATACCTGCAGGTAAATGCTCTGTGAGCCAACTGTAATTTGGGCAGCAGGCTCTGCAATGAGACAGCGCTAACTTGCATTTTAAACGTTCTTAGTACCACTCATCACTGGCACATCTCTACCCTCATTCTACTCAATCTCTCTCTGCTGCCCTCAGAATTGTGGATCTTCTCTCCCTCCTTCATTCTCTTCCCACTCTCTTTCCTTTAAGGACACCATACTCAAATGGGTGGCCTAATACTTCTGCAACGTTTGTCACCCTCTCCCATTTTCTCTTCCTTTATTTTTTTTTGAAGACTGCCTCCCCCAACCCAGCAGACAACTGATAGGCATCAGTCCTGGTCCCACTTCTCTTTACACCCCTTCCTTGGGCAAATTAATCTCATCCTTTGACTTCTCCTATTACTTATTTGCTGGTGTTACCCAGATCATCTTCTCCTTTCCCTCCTTAACTCCTGATATCTTAGTGCACCACCAACTGTCTGTCTAACGTCTGTCACTGTTTGGCCCTTCACTGCCTGATGTTAAACTACTCTAACGCTGAAGTCATCTTCCTTCCAGCAGCCAATCTCAACGCCACTCTTCCATCTTCTATCTCCTTTCCTCCTGGTCCATCACCCAAGGGACTTGCCTTGCTTTTGGACAGTTGTAGCCCCTGTTTCCTGACCCTGGTCCACGCAAGGACGTGCACCTCTCACTCCAAGCCAGAGACAAGTGCCCATGGGAACCACCAACCCAACCGGGTAGGGAGCGGCGCAGCACCTCAAAATAAAATTACTGAAAACAGAAGATGGGCTACACACTGAGTTCTTAGATCACAAAGGGACACAGACACCAGAATTAATTTAATAGGGATCACAACGGGGACCCTTCTTTATAAAACCACTTAACCTTTAATAATTTCCCCCATTCCAATTCCCTAGGATTCCTCTTGCGTGAGTGCCATCTAAATTGGGACCTGCTACGCCAGCTCACCCTTCCTTAAGGGTGACTCGGGCACCCTTAGGGTGAGTCTGGTGCAACAGACCCCCGCACCCCCTTCCTAACCTTGGGTACCACCCACCTGGAGTTTGAGGTCAGAATGACTGTGGGGTGGTCCCATCTCGCTAGGCTGCCTCAGGCAGGCCACCATTCTATCCCACTACCTCACGCCAGAGTACCTCCCCACTACCCTCATTTTTCCTATTTAACCTCCTTTTTTCCTATTTAACCTCATTACTTGTATTAATTGTCCTTTTAAAGCTACATACCATTCCCACTAAACAGCCCTACGTCTACTGTACCAATGGTCCTTCATGCGTCAAGGTCCCTCAGATTGTTTCTTTCCGCCATTAGTAAAGTTTAATTCTAGTATTTCTTTCTGTCCTTTTGACAACCTTTTACCGCAAGATCTTTGGCGAGGGCTTCAAGGACAAGTTTCACTCATCAATGACAGCAACTCCCGTCTCGACGATCCTTTTGTCTACGGCCTTTCAAGGCCCCATCGGGCCTCGGCCCTGTACAGTAGGGAGAGTGGGGGGGGGGGAGGTTCACATTCTAGTCTCGTTAAGAGAATGTATAGTCCCCTTTACTCCCAATTTTGCGAGGCTGCCACCCTTGTACATCATGGAAAACACTCCTTTTAAATTTTGCCCTTCCTGTAATAGAAAGTTTCCCTGGAAAGATTTGCAACCTTTGTCTCCCCTGGGCCCACTCTGAGGAACAGTGCAAGTCTTAAAACTGTTCAGGCCAAAAACTCGAAAGGAGCCCAAGACCAAATGCTGGGCCCACCATGCCATGCAGGCAGAGGCTGCCATGGACGTTGAGGGAGCCTCCAGCGATGGCCGCAACAATGTCATAAGTGACGGCGATCAGGATCCAGCGGATTCCTGCGTGCTAGCCATTGACCCCGAAAGGTAGATCGGCGGTTCTGCTACAGGGATGACACCAGGCGGCTCAAGCACTACCAAGTTATGTCACACCAAGCACATCCCCCATGGCCGAAGGTCGACAACGTTGTTCACCAATAAGCCACATGTGGCATCGCGGGGAAGGTCCGAACATTCCCTGTCCTCTGGGCCATGACGACACGACAGGCCCCTGAAATAGACGCTGAAGTCTTTTTCTGACAGTGTCTAAACCTGAGAAGGCCCCGGGTGCTGACGAGCGGGTGTCGAAAGACGTGTCAATGGCCTCACGATAAAGCTCAAAACTGAGCGAGTTAATTAAACACGCTCCTGACACCCTATGAAAGGCCAGAACGTCTAAAAACCATAAGTCTTTGATTGCCCAGGTTAAAGTTCAGGCTATTTAGAGCAGGGATTACACTACCCCAGAGTGCACCCTTTCAGGGGCTATGCACCATAAGAAAACCCCTGTCCCAGAGCTCCCACCTGCTCCTACTACTCCTGCTCCCTCAGTATTGCCAAGATCCTCTCAATGGACCGCAGAATGATTCGACAAAGTCATGAGCAGAATGTCCTGTTATATAAATTTCTTCGATGACCACCCCAAGGTCCTCCAAAACCCTCAGGGAACCCCACAAAGCGGGTCAACAGTCACTCAGAGCAGGGCAGCAATCACTCAGCCCGCTGCCAAAAAAGCTGCCATACACTTCGCAGGCTACCACCTCGTCACATCAGGACCGAAGTCAAGGCACTTATTACCATAGCATGCAGGCTCTGAAGACCCTGGCCCATACAGACTCCTAGGACGAAGAGGACACGGTGGACTTGAACCAATATTATGACAAGGACGTATACGTGTTCCAGTCCACAGACCCACCGGTGGCTGATTCCCTGGTAGACAACCAGTTGCAATATAATGACCTGCTCCTAAAGGCCGCAGAGCACTTCAAGATAGACACCCAAGAAGCCCAAGTCGACAAAGACTTTGGAGGAGATCCTTGGGGATAAAAAAAATCAGCAACTCAATTTATCCCCCTGTTACAATCTGTACAGAGACGCATTCAGCCCTCTCTGCTTACACCCAATTTGACGTGGGCAGTCAGCCTTCGCATCGAGATGATGTTCAGACCAGCACCCTCATAACTCTTCTACATTAGGGGGCAGCTAAAGCCCAACTCTTTAGTAGTTACCACTACAAGTAAGAGGGCAGGAGCCCCTCTGGCCTCTGCCAATGCCCCTCCTGACAAGGAGAGTAAGAAAATATACACCGTGGGCAGGAAGGTGGCTTCCTCTGCAACCTATCAAACACGGATAGCTAATAACACAACGCTATTAGCCAGTTATAATTGCCACAAGTGGGATGAGATCGCACAACAGATAGACTTAGTCCCAGAGTCCCTAAAAACTCCTCCCACTATCGCTGAGGGGAAACGGGTAGCCAATTCCATCCTTAAAAATAACCTGGCTGCAGCCGACAATGGTGGAAGAATCGTGGCAGAAGGCACACTGATTAAATGCCATGCATGGCTATGCCAATTAGGCTTCAAACTAGAGACCCAGGCTACCCTATTGAACATTCTCATTGAACCCAATGCTTTGTATGGCAAAGCAGTGGAGGATGAACTTAGAAAGTGCAAAAGAGCAATATGATACCCTCAAATCCCTAGGGCAGCTCACCAACAAACCCTTTGGGTAAATAGGGGGCTCGAACTCTCACCGGTTTCGAGGACAGAACTCTCAACGGTCCTCTAATTAAAACCAATATGGCCAAGGTTCGTCCCGGGGTTTGTCAAACGGACAGTCCTCCCAACAGGGTTTTCAAAGAGGCCAAAGAAGGTCTAGGAGTAGGGGCAGACCCTCCTCAAGAGGGGGCTCAATCCCCCCTAAGCAATGACCACCCGCTACAGGTTCCCTCCCTTGCCACTCCAGCATGATGTCATATTTCACACTTAACCCACGCATGCGAGGGGATCACTTCGGACAAGTGGGTCCTTTCCACTGTGGCAGGGGGGTATTGCATAGAGCTGATCCAGACTCCAGCCAACCACCCGCCAAGCTAAAGACAGACCTCACAGGAAGAACAACGTATTCTATTGGAAGAGGTGAAGGCACCGCATCTAAAGGACGCCATGGAGGTAAACAAGGGTATTTATTCAGTGTGCTTCCTTGTGCCGAAAAAAAACGTAACAATGCGCCCTGTCCTAGACCTGCGCCCTGCAAACACCTATGTCAAGCCACACAAATTCTGCATGACAACGCTACAGGAGGTTATTCCACTGCTAAAGCAGGGGGACTACGTGGCAACCTTGGATATGAAAGATGCACACTTTCGTTTTTTAATGTTCCCAGTGCACAGAAGGTTCTTGCGTTTCAAAATAGCGAAACCCTACCAATTCAAGTTACTACCCTTCGGCATAGCCTCATCTCCAAGGGTATTTACCAAGGTACTAGCGGTAGTGGCAGTGCATCTACGCAGAGAATCAATCCCAGTGTACCCTTAGCTGGACGACTGGCTGATAACGGGGGAATCCCCTCAAATTTGCAAACAAAATACCAAACGAACAATCTCCTGTTCCAATTGGGATTCTCAATCAATGAGAAAAAATCAAGTCTCGGTCCAAGCAGAACCAAACAGTTCTTAGGAGCTGTCATAAAGACAGAAGAGGGTCTAGTCTTTCAGTCAAACGAAAGAGTGCAGAACATCCACCTCCACCAGGGGTACAGGAGCTACCTTGGCCTTTTTTTGCAAACGTCCAGCTGGATGCCATTTGCAAAGCAGCTACATGGAGCTGTATTCATACTTTTACTCAGCACTACTGCATTGGCACACATTCTAAAGCAAATTCACAGGTGGGAGAAGCGGTGCTAAAACATCTATTTGCCGCTGTACCTTCTCACAACCTACCACCTTCTCCAGACACTGCTCGCTAAACTATGCAGAGCATGTTATCTAAGCAGATTCCACAAGCCTCAGATGGGATACATTACTCACCGTAATCCTATTTTTGATGCTTGTATCTGCTTAGATTCACATGCGCCCACCCTTCCTCCCCTTTGGAGTAGAAGGCACATAGATGTTTCTCTGGCTTATACTGCTTGCATCTGCTTTATTAAATCTGTACTCGCGCTAGACTTCATGATACTTCATGTCAGAAACAAAACAATCTGAGGGACCTCAATGCATGAAGGACCATGGATACAGTAGACGTCACACTAGGGATAGTATTACTGGGACACCCTGTCGACGTCCCTTTTCAAGTTTCGAAAACAAAAAATGTAATACTCCAGGGCTACCACCTAGATGTCCGCCTATGCATAGCATGTAAATCTAAGCGGGTACAAGCATCAGAAATACGATTACGTTGAGTAGTGTATCCCATATACATGGTCATGCAACATATATACTACATAAAACACTGTCACAGTGGGGTGACTGCTGCAGTCCATCACCCCCTTCACAGTACCTTCATGGGTCTGTCCTTAGTGTCACTGGCTCTGCGGTGGCTGGTGGAGAAGCTGGCTGGTGGCAAGGCCGGATGGTGGTGCTAGTTTCAGGCTGGCTGGGCTCTGTCTTCTGATATGAATGGGACCTGACCCCACTGTTTATTCTTCTGGGTGGCCCCTGTCCATCACATTGGGCACCCACAATCACTGTACTCCCCGTCCTAAATTGTCCTGGGTGATCCACTGTGCATGTGGGGTCTGCCCGTTGTCACAGCTGCACCCCGCATCCCTTTACAATCTTTATGGTGTGCCCTGTTGGCTGGGGGCCCCACCCACTTTCCCCGCTGCCACCTTATGGTCAGGCGGCATCCCCATAACAGCAGGGGACACATGCCCTGGATCACTACCACACGCTGCTTCCTTCTTTAGCTTCACCCAGGCTTCTCTGCTGGGCGCCAGGGACTTTCCCCTCACCCGGGTGCTCATTGGAGCAGTCCAGGACTTCAACCTCCTTCCTCTTCACCCGGGTTGGCCTTGCCGATGAAAGCAAGCGTCCCCAAACAGCACGATCCTCCCCGCAATGAGAGACAATGAAGGACTCTCCCAAAATGGGAATAAGGCCAAGACAGAGTGCGGGTGAGCGTAAATGGGAGTTTATCAATCAGAATTGGGCATGCAAAGAACTCTGCAGACTCCGAGAGCGCTCTGTCTGACAATAGCAAAGACAGGCGTATATATTTACAAAAAACGTCATCAAAACCTACATACTATAGGGGGCACAAGTTCATTGGGATTGGGTGGCGACGACTAACTATAGGTGCTGCTGCGGTGTGGTTGGTCTTGGCTGGAGGACGTCACTGGTCACCCTCGTGGGTTGGGCTGGGCCTGGCAGGTCGGCTTGAGTTCATCCGGGCGGTGTTGGTGTGCTGAGGCGGCCTGTGGCAGAGATGAATGCCTTTCCTGACTTGCTTGCCCTCTGCCATGCACCCCGCAGTCATTCAGTCATTTACAGTTCTATTCTCTTTAGTAAATCTTTCAATAGGTTAATGCAACACAGGAGGAATGCACCTTGTGAGAGGTCTGGAGATAATATATCGAGGCCTGGTTACTTGTGATCTGTTGACCGGGACCGTGGGTCGCGGGGCTAAGCTTCGGGGACTGGGGCGGGTGGTACAGGTCTTTCTGTCTTGTTAGAAGTGGTTATAGATGTTTCGCTGTGTGTCGTCAAAGTGTTGGGTGTCCTGATTGCACAGGGCCATAAGTCTGAGACAGTCCGGTGGGTTGTGGGGTTTACGAGGGGGCGCTTGAGTTTAAACTAAGGTTTACTGCTGTGCTGTAAATAATGCAGGTGGCTGGCCGCGGCCTTGGGTGCTGCAGTGGGGTTACAAGTCTTTGAAGCAGCTCCAGTCAGGTCGGGGGAGGCGTGATAGCACAGAGCGGGGCTCTGTTCTCATGTCTTGGCAGTCTTCTGAGGGAGGGAGGGGGATACATCGAGACCTTGTACGCTTTCACAAAGGTATCTCCCTTGTGTGTTGCTGAATATAAGTAAAGACATCGCAAACATTTGAATACTTTCTATAATACTTATTTAAAATCACTTCAAAACATGCATTTAACCTTGGCTGGGTGTGTTTCCATTATACCCAGTCCGAGCACCATTTTTGTGCATTACATTCTAGCAGCTACAGTGTTTTAGTTACATGCATATATATTTGCAGTAAATGAGGTAGTGGTTAGATCAGTGGAGTACATAGAAAACGATCCGCCCCTGTACGTGACGGTGGTAGCATATGAGGGGCTCAGACATTCACACATGATAAGTGCACTCTTGCGCATTCTTGACATGAGTTCATATTATAGTTGCATCCGCGTTCTCGCGTACTCTAGCAGCATTAGTTTTATTTATGGCGCGAAACCATGTGAGGTAGGCTGCCCAGTGATACACGCAACGAACAGATCCCTGGAGCGTCCCTTTATCATTAGCATCCACCTGCAATGGTGCGAGCTCGCCATAGCTTATATCATGGGAGCATACTCTCTCATTTTAATACATTCTACAGGCATTTGTATTTTGTGGAAGAAAGAAATAATGCAAGAGGTCTTGACATTAATATATACATATATATAAAGACTGTCTGCCATCAGAGGACCATTTTACTGTTCTTCCCATTGTTCAGGCCTGCTGGCCGGGTCATGCTGATAGTGATGGTACACTGCGGGAGGTGAACTGTTACAATGTTAGCGTATTGCGCTAGCTCATGTCCGTCTTGTTCATGGGAACGTGCTCGCAGCGGATCTGCCAGGGTGCTGCGGCAACAGGGATGTTCTCCAAGGGTGGGGGCCGTGCTACAGTGCGCTGAGCTCACACCATCTTTACTGGGCAGAGAATGGTTTTTGGGCCTAACTAAATTTGTGTTGTGATCAATAGATGTGGGCATTCGATACGTGTGGGCAATGTCTCCAGTGGGTGAACCCTCCACCACCTGGGCCCGGGTGGCATGAGGGAACGCCCAATGGGCCATAGCCCTCACCTGGGGAAGAAACGCAGGCGAGAGGGGTCTCTTGGACCAGTCCTCCCCTACACCGACCAAAGACTTTATCTTCACTGCTATGTAGAATTTCATTTGTGTGCAATATTCTCCCCACTTGTGAGTCTCACAGCACTTTTTGCTGGACTATTGGATTTACGATCAGTTCTCCCGAGTGAGGGGGAGCCTTTTTCGCCCCTTCGGTCAATCTTTTATTCTATCACCGGGAACCTTTTTCAACCCTGTTGAGTGTATCTTTTCAGGGGAAATGCTTTCCTCCATCTTTTAAGGCATCTGCAATTTAATATTGCAGCACATGGCACTTTCTGTGCAGCGTTGCTGGGAGCTCTTTCAGCTCCGCTTTTTATATTCCTTGTGATAACTACTCTTCCCAGAGATAGTGATATACTTTCTGTCCTGCTTAACTTTTATTTTGTGGAATCAGCCCACCCTATGTCAAATGCTGAAGGGATACAATGTATCCCTTGCCCACCTCTCCTGTACCTTTCTAGATACAGTGACAAGTTTGTCTGAGTGGCTGGTGGCAGTGGATGTTTTCCACTGATTTTTGTCAAACTTACAAGCAGGCTGATGTTGCAGCTGCAGTAAGGGACACATGGGTCACCATTGTACTAAAATTTTGGCGGTCTTCTTGTTCCCCTACTCTTGATAACTTATCCTTTCTAGAGCTGCCTTCTACCTAGCTGGGTGGGGGAGGTCTCGATAGTTCTTTTGTCTTTGGCGGGTTTCCTTGCGAAAGCCCGCCAAGGCTCTGAGTGCCTGAAAGGACAGGAAGTGGGAGAGGTGACCGGAATTCCCCTCATCTTTATCCTACAGTGTGGCTGCCTAGGTCCAGTTTGAACTGGGAGGCTGGCTGTCCTGCTGGACAAATCAACCCCCAGATTTGCATGTATGGCTTGAATGGTGATTGGATGTTCCAGCTGTTTTTCCTGCATAAAGGCAGCGGTCCTGAGGCAGCAAGGGAGAGTCGACCCATGAAACGAAGTATCGGAGGAAGAAGGACGTCTGCAGCCACCACCAGCGACCGCCAAGGACTGCTGAGTGACCGCTACAGCTGCAGCCTCCTCTTCTGATTGACAGGGAAGATCCACACCGGACGACTTCCTCCCCTGGACTGATGGGGCAGACCAGTCTTGAGACCTCTGCATCTTGAGCTGTCCCTCAAAAAGCTGCGACCGTCCTGGATTTGATGTGCACCATCTCCTGATGTGCGGCTTCGGCTGCAACTTCTTGGGCATCCTGCTGGACCGCCAGTGACTCTTTCCCACTATGAGACATCTCGCCTTCCAAGTCTGGGACAGAGAAACTGAGAGAAGTCTGCTGTGTGATAACCGTTGGTGAACCAAAGCCTGTTGAGTCCCAACAAGCCAGTATCGTGAAGATCATCTATTGGGCGTCCATCACAAGAAGCTGAAAGTCTGCTTCCACTAAAAGTTCCTTCTTAAGCCTCCAGGCCAAGAATCTGAACAGGAGCTGCTTTCGCCTCAACTCGGGAACTGCTGGTGACAGTCTTCTTTCCTCATGAAAAGGTACTGTGCCACTACTAGGTACTCACCAGGGTGCTTGCTGTGTTGAATCAGACTCCTGAGCTTTCAGAGACACATTGGGGTGGACAACACAACTATGTTCTCCCAGGCCTAAGGACACTGGTCCTTTGGTGTACAGTCCTTAAGAGAGTCTATCTGACTTCCCTGAACCACCTTTTAACTAAACATTTTACTTACATGCAATGCAGAAGAAACCTGCCATTTTTGACAACTTTGACAGTGTTTGCCTTCCTTAGTTTTGCCGTCCAGGGGGCCTGGTTCCCCAGTGCCTCCTGTGACTCTGAAACTCTTATCCCCAGATATGGTTGTTTTTTTTTATAATGTAGACTGCCTAAAAGTACTTACCAGTATCTGTGTTGGGTTACTTAATGTTAGGTACAAGAATTGATTTGCTACTCTTGGCTACTTAACCTGTATTCATCTAAAGTGTATTGCCTTGAGTAATGCTTACATGTCTTGTTGAATGAATGTGAATAAGGTTGCTTACCTGTGATTCTAATATTGTGTTAGTTGCCTTGGTATTTATAATATTTTATTTATTTATTAGAATTTTATAATGTGCCTAAAACCATACCGGAGTTCAGTTTCTAAGCGTGGATCCAGGATTCGAACCTCTGTTGCTCTGCGTGGTTTTGCTTCCACAACCAGAGCGCTGCACCTGTGCTATCCTCCGTAAATAACCATATTTGTATCAATGTGTATATAGGTGTATTCTTGACTATATGTGTGCCCCAAGTTCTTTGTACTTACCTACAGCCCTTTTACCTCCTAGACTAAGCCTGACTGCTCATCAATTGCTACCAAACCTTTTGGGCAGTTCAGGCCAAACCTACGAATTGGAGCCCTGAACACCTAATAGTGTCTCTTCTCTAGCTCCATCATAGGTTACTTCAGTAAAACTCCATAACATTCACAGCTCCACCCATCTGGGTGGAGCTGGCTTCTCCCTCTCTGGTCTTCATCTCCCGGGCTGCGCCTGGCATACGCAGCCCGGGAGGACTTCTATGAAGGGTACACCTTGCTGGCCTTGAGGCGGGCTGTCGGATGTTCTTAGTTGATGTAGATGAAATACATAAATATCCACAGGACCCAAGGAATGTTATCAACTAGCTTTAACATTGTACAAAGCTTTCATTGTGATATATGGTGCTAAATGTGATTTTTGTAGAAGTACTGTATCTGTCATAATTTGCACAATTTGTCTGTACTTCATTGTATATAGTTACTGAGAAGGCATCATGAAGTAGACGTACACTGAATGGTTTGGACTAGAAACATTTATGAAAACAAAAAGGTGGATTGGAAAAAGGCCTACCTTGGCTTAAGCTAAGGTGGGATTTCCCTGCCTGAATAAAACTAATGATAGTCTTTGTCAGGACGGCCAAAGCAAATGTCTGTGTCCAAAACCTATACTTGCCCTCACATCTAACTGTATAAAATGTGTAGGGATGTCAGCCTCAAAATAAGAAGTGTTCACATAAATGTTAAGAGCTGCTTCCAGCTCTTGGTTGGAAAAGGAGTTTCCCCTTTCCCCAAGGTTCAAGATAGTTAACTTTACCAAAAAGAGGGTTTCCCTTCCCCAAGCTTACAAGTCTCTTGACTTTCAAAACACCATTCTTTGAGATACTTCCAGCTCCTCTGTCTTGGATGCCTGTCATCAATTTCGAAAGTTTGGTTCCTTGATTTCAAAACCCATAAATTCTCCATTCAATCACAAGCTTGCTGATTAGTTAAGTGGCTTTTCCTTAGGTGAGCGTACTCTGTCTAGGCGTAGTTGTCGGACAGTACGGTCCACCCATTACAGGTCACGCAACCGACACACCTTCTTCATAGACTCATTGTCACTATTTCAGCTTCAAGTCACATGGTTCTTTGTATTCTCAGGGCACTTGCCAATACACCGTTCCTTTTTATCAGGTTATTGTACAAAGCTGCTTTCAATCAGATCAATATTCAAAAAGGCTCTTGTCATTCAAATTAATCACTTTGTAGAAATCAACAGTTTTCTCTGGCCCTCTCTTAGCCTTGTAACAGCTTGGTTAAACTCACACTTTCATTTAATTCACCCTGGGAGTTTGCTCAGCCCCAGGTTAGCTTTACTTTCATCTTTTTTACAGTTCAGTATTCACAATTCACCCTGGGATTTCTCTCAGCTCCAGGTTGGCCTTCTTTTCACAGTTCCGTATTCATCAAACCTTTCACTCTGTTTCGTTGACAGTTTTGTATCATCGTTGTTCTCAAAAGTATTTAGTAACTTGCCTGCTTTTCAACTCGACCGACATTCACATTGCCCAAACGGTCTCTGAGTGACCCGTCCTGCAGCAACCACTTTGTTTACACCCCAGCATCCCGCAGTCACTCAGGTTTCTTTGACTCACTGGGGACGCTGTCTCCAGGTGCTCCTGTCTGCTTCAGCAGGCTCACTGTGACACTCGCTGCTCCTGGCTCGGCTGCCTCTTCTCCAGGGTCTCAGCCATACAGAGCGGGAGTCTCTCTCTGGCTGCGAGAGGTATGCAGACCAGCTCTACTACCAGATACCTCTCGAATGCTCCCACCACACTCTGCTTCCGCTGCAAGGACTGCAGCTCGTAGGCACCTCGGCCACTGTTAGTCTCTGTGTCGGTCGGTCTCTTTGGCCTCACCTGAGCGGGCCCCTTGGTTTCAGGTGCAAGCAATGTTTGTTCATTACACAATAATCGTGGTACTATGCATCCCTCTTCCAAGTACCAGAGTGGTGTGCATGTGTGTAAGAATCGATAAAGAGAGGATGTATGGTTCTAGATGGTCTCTTCCACATCCCAGTTCTTGACTGGTGTTGACTGGAAGCTGACTTTCTGTACAAATGGGGGAGGGACGGGTAATAACCTACAAAGGACTGGGGATATCAGACTCATTAGAAAAGGGAAATGGAGGATACTGGGCTTTGTGAATGCCACCCTGATGTCTGCAGACACTCGTACTGTCCACCTACTCTGGAGCTGCTACATTGCAGGTGAGTATAATATAACGAACTTGTAGCAAATTATGGGTGTGCTGGTAAAAAACCTATGAAATTCAGTGAAAAAATTGTGTTAAAGGGGCGTTATGGTTACAAGTAAAACCGCAAAACACTTTAAATTCGCCAGTTATGGTAAGCTAAGCAACCATAACTCGCACCACCACTGTGCACTGCTAAGACTTACACCCAGGACATCAAAGATGACATCACATCTAGGCCACTTGTTTTTGTTCACTGACAGACTATTATAATTAAAAATGTACTATATATCTAGATATTTACCTTGTTAAAGTACTTTCCTTGGGGTTTGGTCGACGGCTCGTGGTGGACATACACGGGGGAATAAGCAAGCCTCAAACGCACAGTTAATTTATGTACATGAAGATGAACTTGAATGTTATTGACATTGTCTGGTGATGTTTCTTTTTTTTCTTCCTTACTTTAGTTTCCCTGTATGTGCCTCTGATGTGTATGCATTGTGGGTCTTCATATGTATTGTTTGTACTAACACAAGTTAGTAGTAGTAGTAAGTCTTGAATTGTTAGCTATTTATTACATGTTTAACATTACTCAAACTCTTATAAGGTAGCATTCACTATTTGACTATACAAAATTACCAGATTAAAAATATTGCACTTCTATGTTGTATGCTGCAGCGCAGCCATTGCCTATGTGTGTATATATATGATTAGGTCCCTGTATTAACAACACTCCGATATAATGTTTTGTTTAGATGAGTACATTCATTAATACATTAAATTGTTCATGATAGGTCTCCCGATCACCCCTGACCTCTTGTTACTAACATTATAAACACAACGCCTTGTAGGGACTTCATCCAAATAAATTGCAAATGTGATCTTATCAATGACATTTGTGGTGTCATCTTTGATGTCCTGGGTGTTAGTTGTAGCAGTGCATGGTGCTTAGCTTACCATAACTCGGTTTTACCTTTTTTTTCACTGAATTTCATAGGTTTTTATTAGTGCAACTTAACCGAATATATATATATATATATATATATATATATATATATATATATATATATATCCTGACTGTTTGGTATTCTGCTCAAGCATGTGAATCTCTAAAAGATCCAATGCTGGAGAAGTCTGTTACTTACCTGTAACTGTATTTCTTTTGCATTGGTATCTTTCATAGATTCACATGCCCCTGCCCTCCTCCCCTGGGGAGTGGCTGCTCTGTATCCAGTCAGTCATCACCTACATGGTTCAATATCTGAAGATGGCTGCCTGAGGTGGAGCTTAAGCTCTGCCACCTCATTGGTTAGGGTCTAAAAGGACCAAAGGAGGCGGAAGGACTGCACAAGTGAAGGGCCACACGTGCCCTTTGGGGGCTTACTGTGTAGCATGTGCATATGGGAAAAAGTGTAATTATATTTCAGAAAAATTACAGAGGATTCCTGGTCTGGCAACTGGGAATATTCAAGCATGTGAATCTATGAAAGATACCAATGCTGGAGAAATACAGTTACAGATGATTAACAAAGACGTCACTTACGCTGTGAGCCCAGAGCGCAAAAGCATCCAAACTGCGTGGGAGGAATAGGAATTTTTCCCCACTAGTCAGAATACAGCTGAGTGCCCACAGGTGCAGTGTGAGAGGGGTCTTTCCTAGCTCTGGATGTTGCAGCAAAAAGCATGCTTATACTTCAATGCATTACGGTGTGTGCACAGCCATCACCAATCATTGATCAATGCATGTATTAAACTACCACAGTCCGTTAACTTGTGAGATACAGTACTTCAACAAAGCGCTTGCATTATTGCAAATAAGAGGGAGAAAATAGTGGTTCAAAAAATCGGATAAAGACACAGCTTTTTTCGCACAGCTCAATTTTAATGGCTGGGCTTTTGGCTTCACAGTGGAATGAAAGTTTAAATGGGAGATGATACCAAGATCTGTGATAGAGCATTGCAAGTGTGGCGTGGAGCATTCTCTCTTAATGCTCTGCATCTGGTCCAGTTTTTATGGACGCACAGAATACACTCCCCAACACTGGGGTATCCCAAAGAGAGACAGACATTTCACTTAGCACACTGTACAATATGCCTCATTATCTGTGTTAAGCGAAAAAATCACGTTTCCTATCCGGCATATAATTAAGGCCGTCATTGAGCTTGAGAACCGTGACCTGGTTTCAGTTAAACTCGGACTTTCCAGAACAGGGGTAATTGAATGCCTTGGCCGTTGCAATATATTGGTGCAATGTGGCAAAACCATGATCTCCTAACATGCGTTTGCATTCTTGCTATTGATGACTTCTAAAGATCCATTTATCGTCTTGTCCTTGACTTGCATTTGTTATTGTCTCTCAGCCTCTTCTCCCTTGTTTGATGAACACATTGGTAGCATTTTAAGTGCAAATGTAATGGGTGAGGTTATGGTCTGCCCAAAATCCATAACTGGGTCAACCGTGCACCCACACATGGCACTTAGGCACTCACAAATGCAGTTTAGCACTTTACAAATGCTTTGTAATGTAGCTTCACATATGCATGCATTTCCCTGCACCAAGGGAAGACAGCATTTTGATATCTTTGCAGCTCATCAAATGGAAAAGCATGTGATATGATATGATATGCGCCCTGGTTGTCAAAGAGAAAAAGCAGGCAGAGAACACTTTTTCTCCAATGTTAGACATTTGGCTTTTAATTATACAAAGTTTCTGAAGCGCCCTTTGTGATTACACGTGTTTCGACGTCCCCAGCGTCTTTTTCAAATCAGGGCTGATTCTGTTGCCATTGCATTTACAAAACAAATAATTAAACCACAATGATTGTATGAAAATAGTATTGAAAACACATTTTCGTTACATAAATACATGTGAAAAGGTGGCCTTTGAGGGAGGGGGAAAGGTAGGAGTGTTTAGGGATGATTGAGAATAGAAGAGAATACACCAAATAAGGCATTCACAAATAATAATTGAAAAAGAAAAGAAAAAGGGTCACATTATTAGTGATTAATATCCCATTCCACTTTTAAATCTTCAGTGTACAAAGAATCATAATTGGTGGATCAGATGAAAGGTACGTTTAGCTCTTACCTATTAATGTTGATTCAATGTTCATATTACATGGTTTAGGTTTAGAGTTCATGGGTTAAAGCCCTGAAAAAATATATATATAATCCAACCCATTAATGAGCTGCCTAAATGTTACTTGGTAATATTCATTTGAGGTAGTTGTAATGACCATTTCATTATTCCAAAAGTTTCTTAGATGCCTTCCCTTTTTGTCTAAGTATTACGGTCTAAGAAACATATTTTTTTCTCCCTTCCTTAAATGGGAAACATCCTAAATGTTCTAAAAGAGAAATGTTAACTTTCCATTCCTGTCAATGGGCTTATTGCATTACAATTGTTTGGAAACAAACTGTGTGTGGACCCAGTTTTTGTTTAGACCCCCCGCGTGTTACTTTAACACATACGCGCTATCAAGACACGCTTCCGCTAGTCCTTAAACATTATTCCTTAAGAACTTGTGTGTTCACGAGTGTCCGCATTGTCTAAGAAATCCCCCCCCAGACGGGAGCCCCTCTAGCACGCTTACCTGTGAAAGCGTGTCCCGTTCCGAAATGTCCTCGATTACTTTTCTTCGCAGGTCTATTATTGTTGTGTCCATGGAAACCTGTTGCATTAGTCCTACTTCTGTTTTCACTTCGATGATCATGTTTCACTAATGTGTATGTGTGTTTGCTGACATTAAACACATTTTGTCAAGTCAGATTGCTTCCATATATATTACAATGAATTACTGAAACTAATTGTGGGATTTCGAAGTTAAATTACTTAATTACGCTACTAATGTTGTCACGAATTTCTAACACTTCGAACATTTTTCATAATGTCTGTCTTAACCATCTTGGGCTCCATATACGTTCTTTATTGTTTCTGTTTTATTAACCGATGTTAATGGTTAACATGGATTATAAAAAATATAAAATGAACGTCCCTTGTAGTCCTTTTATTATTTTCGTTACCGCGGCCATATTTTGGGCAAGCTGTGATTTAACTCCATGGGGCTTGCGTCGTCTTCTTATTGGTTTGGTACACATTTTAATCCAATTAAAGTTATACTTGGATATACAATGTGCATAAGGCACAAAGTATTAAAAAAATAGGCAAATAGGGGTTTTTAGCATAGGGAGGGTTATTATATTACCTTTGGATGTTGATCAAATTTAAAAACTTTTTGGGTGTTTATGCATGACCCATTCAAAAAGTTCCTATTTCTATAGTGTCTGTATACATTACTTGTGGTAAAACAGTTTTTCATAATACATTCACTGCCAATTGGCTTTCAACAACATGTACTGCCATTTGTGATATTTCATGGTCAGAGTTCAGGCCTCTCTCCAAAGCACGAAATTTGCTAATTAATTTTGCTTCTTCTTGCCTTCATTTCAGTTCATGGTCCCCTCCTCTCGGTCCTAGGGTCACTTTTTTAAGTCCAATAAATTTCAGTTCTTTCTTATCAACCAATTGGTGTTTTCTTTGCCAATGCTGGGCTAAAGGTAAATTAATGTCTTGGCTTCCAATGTTAGATATATGTTCCCTTATTCAACATCAACATCAACATCCAAATGCTAAAAACCCCTATTCGCCTATTTTTTTTAATACTTCGTGCCTTATGCACATTGTATATCCAAGTATAACTTTAATTGGATTAAAATTCGTACTAAACCAATAAGAAGACGCAAGCCCCAAGGAGTTAAATCACAGCTTGCCCAAAATATGGCCGCGGTAACGAAAATAATAAAAGGACTACAAGGGACGTTTATTTTATATTTTTTATAATCCATGTTAACCATTAACATTGGTTAATAAGACACAGAAACAACAAAGAACGTATATGCAGCCCAAGATGGTTAAGACAGACATTATGAAAAATGTTCGAAGTGTTAAAAAATCGTGACATTATTAGCGTAATTATACATTTTAACTTCGAAATCCCTAAATTAATTTCAGTAATTCATTTTAATATATATGGAAGCAATCTGACTTGACAATGTGTTTAATGTCAGCAAACACACATACACATTAGTGAAACACGATCATCAAAGTGAAAACAGAAGTAGGACTAATGCAACAGGTTTCCATGGACACAACAATAATAGACCCGCGAAGAAAAGCAATCTAAGACTTTTCGGAACGGGACACGCTTTCACAGGTAAGCGTGCTAGAGGGGCTCTCGTCTAGATGGGGATTTCTTAGACAATGTGGACACACGTAGACGCTCGTGAACACACGAGTTCTTAAGAAATAATGTTTAAGGACTAGCGGAATCGTGTCTTGATATCGCGTATGTGTTAAAGTAAAACACGGGGGTATGAACAAAAACTGGGTCCACACGCAGTTCGTTTCCAAAAAAAATGGAATGCAATAAACCCATTGATAGGAATGGAAATTTAACATCTCTCTTTTAGAACATTTAGGATGTTTCCCATTTAAGGAAGGGAGAAAAAAATATATTTGTGAGACCGTAATACTTAGACAAAAAGGGAAGGCATCTTAGAAACTTTTGGAATAATGAAATGGTCATTACAACTACCTGAAATGAATATTACCAAGTAACATTTAGGCAGCTCATTAATGGGTTGGATTATATATATATTTTTTTCAGGGATTTAACCCATGAACTCTAAACCTAAACCATGTAATATGAACATTGAATCAACATTAATAGGTAAGAGCTAAACGTACCTTTCATATGATTCACCAATTGTGATTCTTTGTACACTGAAGATTTAAAAGTGGAATGGGATATTAATCACTAATAATGTGACCCTTTTTCTTTTCTTTTTCTTTTTCAATTATTATTTGAAATGATATAGGTTTCTAAGCGCGGACCCGGGGATCGAACCTGTTGTGCTCTGTGTCGTCTTGCTTCCAAGGCGAGCATGTTGCCCCTGAGCTATCCTCACGAGACTGTGCTCTGCCACAGATCTCCATGTACTGTATATAACATGACTTTACCAATTTAAGGCTTTAAGCTTTTATATTGTTGATCAGGTTGTTTGTATGTAAAAGGTTTATGGTATAGCCTTGGTGTCCTCCATTCTCTGTTCAATGATGACTTGCAACCAAAACAGGGCCTTTGACTTATGTTCAGAGTATGGAATCTTGCTGATAGATTCTGTGGCAAAGTCCCATTTGACACCCCCTCTCTTTGCCCTTAGAGGGGCTATGAGGTCCTGGGATACCTGCCCGATGTGCAATGTGCTACCTGGAGGAGGTAAATGGGTCATTACCTTTAGCCCATTCTATCTTGCGTCCTTATGCTGTCAAACTTCTACACTGTAGGCTGTGGTCAACATCTGCTGTTGGTGACTATCAAGTAGGCAAAGCTCTTTCCCCAAACCACTGTACCGCCTCCCCCTTCTGTGATCTTTAATGCCCATAGATCAACCCTCACTTAAATCTGTTTAATAAACACTGTTGTTATCGCTAGCTGTACTGTACCCAAACGCAGCATGTTTTTCTATGCTGGATCAGCAGTCCATCTGGATTCAAACTTATCTCCCAATCCTTGTGCTCTTAAACACTGCCGCTGGAGCGACATGGCCCCCAGACTGCAGACCCCCAAGGCCACTACTTCCATCTGACTTAAAAATAGAAGAAGTCCCTTTAAGGCCTCAGCAGCACACATGCTATTTGTGACCAATTACCATCAGTGACAGGAAAATTGTCACGACTGATGAAATGCAAGGAGGTGAAAAGTCTGAATTGCCCATTAAAAACCTTTATCAGGTAATCTGACTAATCAAGGGGACTATAAAAAGTTAAGGGCTCTGCAGCTGATGGTACGTACCTGGTTTCAGACCAGGAGGTAGCCTTGGAGGAAAGTGAGCTCAAGCTGGAGAGTAGGAACAAGGAAGATGAGAATCCGACCTGGAAAGGTGGGCTTGGGAGAGCCCTGATCAGAAACTTAAATCAGTTAGGCTTGTGGCTTCAAGACGGTTTGGCCATCACCAGAAAACATACCAAGAACTGGCCCCGGAGAGTGACCATGCTGGGAGAGGGGGGGAGAAGAGTATTTGGTGAATGCAAGGATGAGGGGAAGAGTGGGCCCAGTTGGAATATCAGTCGGACCATGCTAAAATATATTTGCTGGTAATCGTGTGAAGAGGTAGTGACGTTAGTTCAGAAGGGTAAATTGCCGCAATATTGTGAAAATATCCAGGCCTTCAATTACCCTAAGTCAGGGGGAGAAGTGCTTGTTGGTACGAGATTTCCAAGAGGCGAGCGGAGCGCTATATTCATAAAACTGAGACTGATACGTAACTATAGTTGGGAAATCATTGGTAACACCAGTCTTCCCATACTCTGACCCATCTGTACACATGTATAATAGTGGCTATTATTATTTTTTGGCTGTAGGTGTTAATCCAATTCACCTTAACAAAGTTAGTAATGGCTTTGAGCTTTAAATGGACATCTCTTATACGTTTTCTGTTGATCCTGCGTCACGGTCCCTATGCACAATTATTCCTGCTATATTAAAAAAACATTTCGAAGGGATTGTGTCCTCCGACGTATTCCTCATCTTAGATATATCCTTCCAGCTCTTCTGGCCTCGGAACATTTTTCTCTAGAGGGCGCTGCGCGTCGACGTCCTCCGAGTCGATGTCCCTCGACAGTCGACGTCATCCTGCCTATAAAGGCCGCACGCAGCGTCCGTTACTCAGTTCCGTTTTCCGCGCTTACTCGGTGCCTCGGAATACCGTTGCTCAGTTCTTGTCAGATTAATACTATTTACCTCGAGTTATTCGATCCGTACTCGATGGCTTCCTCGTCGGAACCGACAACTCCTCGATCCGGCTTCAAAAAATGCCGAGATTGTGGAAAAAAGATGTCGCTGACTGACCCTCAGAGTTTGTCTGTGGTGTTTGGGAGCTGAACACCATTGTTCGGAGTGCGAGGACTGTATGTCCATGACAGCTAAGGCCCTGAAGGAGCGCAGGGGGAAGCTGGAGAAAGGTAAGACTTTTAAAGCTTCTTCTTCGTCGACGAAGTCGAGACACTCGTCTCCTCGTCACCATTCGCGCTCCAGGTCTCGGAGTGGGTCCCATCACTCCTCGAGATCGAAGCACTCGAAGAGGAGACGTCGAAGGTCCCCTTCTCCGTCTTCCTCTACGACCTCCAAACCTTCCTCGAAGGTTTCGACGCCGTCGACGAGGGTTCCGTCGACGCCGAGGTCGGTGTCTTCGACGCCGTTGTCAAAGGGACCTTCGACTCACGGGTCTGTCGACTCGACGCCAGCTTCGACACCGGCGTCGACGCCAAGAAAAGTCACGGTCACGACACACCCAGTGACTATCCCCAGGTCCTCGATGAAGATGGCTTTGAGATTGTCGAGTAGAATCCCAATTCTGTCGAGGACATCGAGGCCTCCGCCTTTGTTTTCGACGCCACGCTCGAAGCCTTCGACGTCGACGACATCGACGTTTTCGAGGCCGATAATGACAAGTTCGGCACCCTCTGCCTTGGAAATGGGACTTACTCCCTTTATGAGTTCAGAACAATTGAGAACTATGTCCTCAATTTTGGAAGAGGGTGAATTGTCTGAACAGGAAGACCATTTGAGTTGCAGGGACCTGTAACCCCAATTAGAGAGGAATTTTCCTCTGAAGAACGCAGGTTAAAGGATCTTCATGATTCCTTACATGAGGCAAGTGGGTTAGACACTTCCCCTGAGGTGGACTTTGCTAGGCCAGACCCGGGGGAGCATGCTGAAACCCCCTATAGAGCCTTAATGGCCAGGATCACAGAGTTTGTGGGGTGGTCTACACCTTCACAATCTTTCCAACAAGATGACCTCACGGATATTCTTGATAAAGGCCCACAGGAGGATCCTGTAGTGCCTTTCCATAAAGCTCTTCAGAGGAAGATTATGACAAACTGGGAAACCCCAGATGTCGTCCCAGCAGTAAATAAAAGACTTTCTACAAAATACAGGGTATCCACTACAGACCAGGAGTTTTTGTCAAAACACCCATCCCCAGAAAGTCTGGTGGTACAGGCAGCATCTTCTACCGATGTCAAGACGGCTTATCCTACCGTCCCACAGGACAGGGACGATAAAAAATATGATGCTATGGCAAAGAAAGTTTTTTCGGCATGTAGCATGGCGTTAAAATCTGTGAATGCTACTTGCACCCTTGCTAGATTCAGCCATACACTTTGGGAGTGTGCTTCTACAGCGGCTGACTGCATCCCGGAGGGAGAAGAAAGGGAGGCGTTCCTGAATATCATACAGGACGGTAAAGACGCTATGTGCGAATCCCTCCAGACGGGCATTGATTCGGCTGACAGTATCAGCAGAGCAATGGCGGCAAGTACTTCAACCAGGAGATTTGCTTGGTTGAGAAAGTCTGGTTTTGCCCCAGATGTGCAAGCCAGGCTCTTGAACATGCCATTTGATGGCTCTTCTTTGTTTGGGGAAAAAGGCGGATGACAGTTTAGAAAAACTGCAAACTTCAAAAGCAGCAGCAAAATCCCTAGGCGCTGCAATCCGTCAGACACCCTTTCGTCCCACAGGAACCTCTGCGAGAGGCAAGTCCTTTCGCTTCTACTCCGCATTCGGAAGAGGTAGAGGACGACCAGCTCAAAGGGGACAAAGAAGAACTACCCGAGGTGGACGGGGTAGATATTCAAAGGCCGCAGCAACAGCAGGTGCCTCTTTACCATCGGTATCAGCCGCCCCAAAACCACTCTGAGGACTTCCCTCACAGGACACCTGTAGGAGGCAGGTTGACTCAACATCTGGCGGAATGGCAGGCTATCACGTCAGATGCTTGGGCATTGGAAACAGTTGCCCAAGGTTACTGCCTGCCTCTCCTACGCATACCTCAGAGTCATCCTCCGGGGATCAGCTCTCAGAAAGCTCCAGATCCGCTCCTCTTGCAGGAAATTTTGGACCTGCTAGAGAAAGGTGCCATAGAACCGGTACCTGTAGCGGAGAGGAACAAGGGCTGGTACTCCCTTTACTTTCTCATTCCAAAGAAAGACGGAGGACTGAGACCCATCTTGGACTTGCGAGAATTGAACAAATTCCTCAGAAAGGACAAATTCAAGATGGTCACTCTTTCTCAGATCCTCCAGACCCTTCAGTTCCAGGACTGGTTGGTATCTCTGGACCTTCAGGATGCTTATTTCCATGTGCCTATCCATCTCAAACACAGGAAATACCTGAGGTTCGCAATTGGCAACTCTCACTATCAATTTCGAGTGCTGCCATTTGGGCTGACCTCCGCCCCGAGGGTCTTCACCAAGTTAATGTCGGTAGTGGCGGCAAGTCTAAGGAGGGAAGGGATTCATGTCTACCCCTACCTGGATGATTGGTTGATCAGGGCTGTCTCTTCGGAACAAGCTCAGATCCAACTAAATCATGTGTGCCACTCCCTTCACAAACTGGGCTTCTCCCTCAGTTTAAAGAAGTCACAAATGATACCATTGCAGAGACTCCAGTTCATAGGAGCGATCCTGGACACTTCCCTGGGAAAAGCCTCGCCACCAGAGGTGAGGGCTCAAGATATTCTACAGATGGATTACCAAGTTTCAAAATGCCCAACGTCTCCCAGCCTTCGACTTTTTGAGGTTGCTAGGCCTCATGGCATCCTGCATTTTCCTAATGCCAGAGGCTCGCCTGAGAATGAGATCCCTCCACTGGGCACTGAGGACTCAGTGGTCACAATTCTCAGGGAGAATGACAGATCTTCTTCAGGTTCCCGACAGGGTGGCTCGAGACCTTCAGTGGTGGGCCTGTCAGGAGAACATTCTGAAAGGAGAACATTTTTGGCAACCCTGGCCGGAGATAACAGTAGTCACGGATGCCTCACTCACGGGGTGGGGAGCCCACGCCAACGACTTGACCATCAGCGGTCATTGGTCTCCATCGGAGTCCAGACTACATATCAACCTGTTAGAGCTGAGAGCCATCAGACTTGCGCTGAAGGCGTTCCTGCCAGCTGTACAAGGGAAAAACGTCCTGATAATGATGGACAACACAGTGGCCATGCATTACCTCAACAAAAGAGGAGGCGTAGGATCACTACCCCTGTGCAGAGAGGCGATGCAGCTCTGGTTTTGGGCAATCCAAGAAGGAATCTCTCTATCGGCCGTTCATTTAGCCGGAGAGAAGAACTTGACAGCGGACGCTCTGAGCAGGCAGAGCACAGTCTCCCACGAGTGGGAACTAGCTCAGGAAGTCCTTCAAGAGATCTTCGCCCTTTGGGGAACCCCTCAGGTGGATCTGTTCGCCACCAGCGTCAACAGGAAATGCGATCTGTTCTGCTCAAGGGAATTTCCCCCGAGAGGAGCTCTGGGAGACGCGTTCATAGTGGACTGGGAGTTTCCGCTTCTGTACGCATTCCCACCGGTCCCTGTCATTCCTCAAATGATCAGGAGGTTGAGAAGATTCCGGAGAACCATGATCCTAATTGCCCCGGATTGGGCCAGGAGAACGTGGTACCCGGACCTTCTAGACTTGTCCATCTGCCCTCCAATTCGACTTCCACTCAGAGAGAACCTACTCTCACAGAAGGGAGGTCAGGTTCTCCATCCAGACATCAAAACCCTCAACCTTCACGCTTAGCTTCAGAAAGGTTGAGGTACAAGGATTGGGACCTCCCTGATGATGTTATGGAGGTGTTGCTTTCGGCAAGGAGGCCAGCAACAAAGTCTTTATACCGCTGCCGTTGGAACAGATTTTGCAGCTGGTGTAGAGAACAGAATATCGACCCTTTTTCATGTGGTACACCAATGGTTTTGTCCTTCCTTCTATATTTGGCGAATTCAGGCCTTCAAGTTGGCACCATTAAGGGCTATCTCGCAGCGCTATCCATCTTTAAGCGCACTGCGGAAGAACCATCCTCTTTCAAATTACCCTTGGTAATACAGTTTCTAAAGGGGTTAACCAATGTTTATCCCCCAAGACCATTCCAAGTTCCCCTATGGGATTTAAACTTAGTACTAACTTTCCTGATGGGCACACCTTTCGAACCACTCCATTCTTGTTCGTTAAGATTCCTTACCCTTAAAACTGTTTTATTAATAGCACTTACATCTGCTAGAAAGGTGAGCGAATTACAAGCTCTTTCTTGTAAACCCCCTCACACAATATTTCACAAAGACAAAGTTGTCCTACAAGTGAAGCCTAATTTCCTCCCAAAGGTGGTTTCTGAATTCCATATCACTCAGAAGATTACCCCACCATCGTTCTATCCTCCTCCTCACCCGGGGAAAGAGGAAGAGAGGTTACACAGGCTAGACCCTAGAAGGGCTTTTACATCAGTAGACTAGCCAGGATAAGACAGGCAGACCAGCTGTTTGTAGGTTACGCAGGTCACAAGCTGGCGTTACCAATAACTAAGCAGACCATTTCCAGATGGATCATTCTAGCCATTCTGGAATGTTATAAACTGGCAGGGAAAGAGCCCCCTCAAAACCTTAGGGCTCATTCGACCAGAGGTATTGCAGCTTCATCGGCCCTCAAAAGAGGCGTACCGGTTAAAGACATCTGTGCGGCCGCTACATGGTCGTCTGTCCATACCTTTTACACGTTTTTACAATTTGGATTCCTCCTCCAGTCAAGAGACTAGGTTTTGAAGGGCTGTACTGCATTCTATTCATCAATAGAAGACAGCGTGAAGTCAGTACTCCCTCCTCCAATAATAGAATACTGCTATGGGAGCCTATCTAAGATGAGGAATACGTCGGAGGACACAATCCCTTCGAAGAACAAGTTACTTCTTACCTTGTAACGTTCTTTCGACGGGATGTTCCTCCGACGTATTCCTCATCGACCCTCCCATCCATCCCCGCAGTTCTTCTTCCCGTGTTGTTGCAGCTTACGCTCCTTCAGGGTGATTAGTCTAGTCCAGAAAGTATTATTGTGGGCTACAAAACGGAACTGATCAACGGACGCTGCGCGCAGCCTTTATAGGCAGGATGACGTCGACGTCGATACGGCGGCTGTCGAGGGACATCGACTCGGAGGACGTCGACGCGCAGCGCCCTCTAGAGAAAAATTTTCCGAAGCCAGCAGAGCTGGAAGGAGATATCTAAGATGAGGAATACGTCGGAGGAACATCCCGACGAAAGAACGTTACAAGGTAAGAAGTAACTTGTTCGTCTGTAGTACATATCCAGGAAATTACAGGTTTGTGCCAATGTAACAACATTGGTGTTTGTCTGCTGAATGTACACATTGCAAATCTATTGATAGTTGCTTTTTAATTGTCAAAAAGCATTTGCTGCCCAAAAACATAAAGCGAGAAGTAAGGGTAGGTCTTCTGGAAATCTGTTTTTGTTTTAATATTATGTTGGTACTGGGTGTTTTTACGTTGCGGTTTGTGATGAAACTAGGCATTTTCCCCCCTTTTTTAGGATAACTGAATCTGGGTGTTTTTACGTTGCTATTTGTGATGAAACTAGCCCTTTTTCACCTTTTTGGGAATATTGAATCTGGGTGTTGTACAGTGCGCCCCTCTCCACCCCCATGTCTTCTGTCCGCACTGCTCCTGCTTTCCTCTGTGGTTGCCTGCTTGTTTGCCTCCTTCTGGGTGAACCCTCCCCTCTGTTACCTGCTGTGGTGCTTGGCTTTGGGCTGTGCTTCTTTCCTCCCTCACACTCCCTTCTTGCACTCTCCATGGTGCTCTCAATCTCTCCCATCTTCTCTAACTGCTACTCTATCTCCTACCCTATCCCTCTCACTAAGTCTGGTAGGAAAAAGTTTGAGAGTTATCCTTGTCTCCTACCCTGGCATCCCCCCCTCTGTCGTTTCCTCACCAGATCTATGGCCGCCTCATATGGTCTTGGCTCTCTCTCCTACCTCGTCCTCTCCCATTAATGGTGGCACTCGGTGGGAGGTCCTCTTGGCCTCCTTCCACTCCTCCAAGACCATCATTAATGTCTATCTGAATGGCACCGTCTTGCTCCGGAGCCCTCAGCCAATCTCCTCCTTTTCGATATGTGTCTCCTGCGTATTATCAACTTCCTTCCTTCTCCCGCTACTCCTACTAGCACCTCTCTAGCTCTTCTGCCACCTCCTTTTGCCGCCTCTCTAGCACCTTCCTCCTCCTCTCTGGATACTATTCCACCTCCTGCTACTGCCTCTGCCCACTCTCGAGCCCCTCTACCTCTTCTGCTGTGTGTACCTCAAGCCTGTACCCCACCCCAGAGGTTTTTCAAATGTGGCAACCTGCTCCACGTCGCTCCTTTCAACTCGATATGCTGTCAAACGCTCCTCTGACATTTGCCACCTCCTCGTAGAACTTGACCTGGATGTCCTTGCTCTCATTGAGGCATGGTTCACGGCCAGCTCTTTCATGGGCTTTGACACTCTCCTCCCTGATGGCTACAAGATCCTCTCTGAGCCCAGAACCAACTGACCCAGAGGTGGAAAAGCTCTGATCTTTCCGGAGTGGGTCCCTGCTTCTGTCATCCCTGCGCAGGCCTACTCCTCCTGGTCTGCAGGCTCTGTCTCTCCTGGCCTCTCTCTGACTGTGAATTTATTGAGGTGAGTGAGCACAACCAATAATTAGTAACTTCTTCTTCTGAAATTTCAGGTAAATCTCAAACATTCAGGGTGCAAACCCGCTGTAAATAGTGCCTCCGTGGAATAGCACTGCGAGCGACAATGTTCAAAGACCTTGGCTGTGAGGCCAGCGGTGCGGGCTGCACTCCTATATCCACTAATGTGTGGCTTCTTAAAGTGGGTAATACATTTTGTGTCCCAGATATAAGGAATCTCAAACTCAGTATTTGTCTCTAATATGGTTGAGTTTTATTCAAACAATTCTGCATTTGATATACTTTCTCCATGCAGGTGCTTATTGGGATGGCCAATGCATTTCGGAATAAACTTGCTTCATCTGGGCCTAGTAATAGTCATTTGAGACACAAATTCAAATTCCAACATTACCAAAATAACGCCATGTTCAAACAACAGTATAACGACCATAGTTCACAAGTCCAATATGCACATCAATAATGTCAACCACATTCGTTCCATCCAAATTGTCATGTGCATTTGTCCAATTCATCAATGTATCCATATGTATGTTAAATACAGGCGTGCCACCATTTTAAAACCCACTAGTGAAAAGGACGTGTGTAGAAAATGGTATACATACGGGTATGATATGTGTTGGATGATGAAGAGCGCGTAGCAATAAAAACAAAAAAAGAAGGAAAATGAGAATTAATCCTCACTAAGGTGTGAAAAATACAAATAAACGTGAAGGATGGGATAAAGACTGACCTTGTGTCCCTGTAGCCAAATGGTACCTGCAAAATGGCTGGGTGATCTCTTAGCGAGATATAATGCGATTGTGTGCTCAAGAATGGGTTCCCCATGAGAATCTGTAACCATATATACACGGAATGTTAAAACCTTTGTTGGAAGTTCTAATAAACTACTAAATCTAACCTAAGGCCCTAGTTTACCTGGTGTGATGCGAGGGTTCGCCTCAGCTCTCTGTGAAACCGCAGGACGCGCGTTTCACTCGGAGCCATTCTGTTGTAGTGCGTCACCATGGGAACGCCATGTAGCAGGGTGGGGCGAAATGAAGAAAAAACGTGGCGGCCATATTTGAGTGCTAGAAAAACCTATACACAGACATTGCTACGTGTAAGTAGTCGTGTCAATAACTGGCACTGTGTACCAAAAAGTTTAATATACCGCACTAGTGATGATGAGTAACAGAATATAAATAAAATAAAAGAATAAATGAAAACATGCGGCATCAAACATACATGTGTTAAAGATGATGGTATTGTAATCTAAAATATTCATGTTACTGTGCCTATATAAAAAGGAATAAGGATGTTCACACTACTTCAACATTATCATGCTTCCTTATTAACAACCTTAAAACGATGTACGGACATCTTATTCAATGTTACGCTAGTCAATGCGTTGCGGCCCGGATTCGCGGGATGCTAATGCTGTAGACAAAGCGTTCTAAGTAAGTCAAGGGATGATGCTTACGTGTCTGAAAAATTACCGTACTTAGTGAACACAAGTAGAGTACTTTATAGATACTCTGTCCTTGTATATTCACATCATGATGCGGCAAATGTTGTTAACGGCAAATAGGTAGCGTAAATAAAGGATCAAAACATCAATAGTGATGTTTATAGAACTGGACTCATGGATAAATCCAATCTTTTACCAAAGACACTGATGATTAATCAGTGCCTTTACCACTCGTTTGGTTACAACCAGTGTACTGCTGAGGATTCATATATCGGGTAGCATAATGTTATATGCCAGTAATCATTCCAATATATTTCTATCCAAGAAGTAAATGCTAACAGCATTAATCCATATTCATGCAATTTGCCAACTTCAACTTATATACATTCTTTTACGTATTACATGGGCATCTATCATCATACTTAAAACCATTATTATCCTAATGCCTGTGTTCATCAAAATTGCTGTTGGTTGGAAACATCTCATTCAAGGAAACCTTTACTACATAAGTGATAGTGATACATAAAGTAGTATTGTGCCATATATCCAAACACCAATATCACTTGTTACAATGACCGTTAGGACAGTAGTGCATACATAAGCAGAATAGAGGCCTGAACTAAGACACACACACTAAAAATATATCAATGGCACCAAATGTGGCGCAATCCCGGATGGAGATATTCAGGGTATGATGGTGAAAAAATGTGGTTGAAGCATTACCTTGTGCCATCACATGGACTTTCTATACAGTAAAAATCATAACATCTCAGAAGAAATCATCATCATAAAAAACAGCTCAAATCAAACTCCTCATTGATCCCATCGGGAGCTAATGCATCTAATTTGTCAATCCAAAAGGCCTCCTGTTGGGCCCTCCATTTCTTCATGTCTTTGTTGTGTTTTCTGGTAGATTGTACCTCAAGTACCGCAAATCTCAATTGTCAGAGTGTCCATTCGCCTTAAAATGTCTAGCTACAGCTGAGGTCATGTTGCTATTGCGAATACAGGATTTATGTTAATTTATCCTTGCCCGTATTTTCCGTGCTGTTTCTCCTACATAGTAGATACCACATGGGCACCTGATAGCGTAAATGACATTTTCTGACAAGCAGGTCGCATGGTACCTAAGTTTAATTTTTGCTCCAGTTTTGGGGTGCATTATGGTGTTACCCTTCATCACATATTGCAATTACTGCAACTCATACAGGGGTAGGTACCAGGGTGCTTGTCTGGTTTCCTATTAGAATTCTTGCCTTTTGTGTTCACCAACATGTTGCGTAAGTTATTACTTCTTTTGTAGGCTAAAGTAGGTGGTTGTGGGAACAAATCTTTAATCTGGACATCACTTGTCAATATATTCCATCTGTCCCGAATTATCTCCTTTATTTTGTTACTTTGTATGGCATATGTAGTAATAAAGACTAGTTCAGGATTACTAGCATACTAGGTGCAAGCTTCTCTTTCTTTCTCTTTCTTTCTCTCCCCATTCTACCCTCTAGTCCGTCTCCTCAGACATCCCTCTCTATAACCCTCTATCTTGGACTGACCACTTCCTGCTTTCCTCTCATCTGAAACTCTGCCCCTCAGGCTAAAGCCACCCCAGTACTGCCACCTACCTTCTCAGTCATTTGGCCCATGAAGAGTGTGTCATCGCATGCCTTTGCCACTACTTTCTCTGCTCCTTCCACTCCTGCGGCTGACTCACACTGCGGCACAGCACATCTCCAACACTCTGGACATCCTTGCCCCTGTCATGAGAATCTGTCTGAAGCCTACTTCCAAGTGCAACTCCTCGCTGCACTGAAACGCAAGTGCAGGGTGACTGAGAGGAATTGAAGGGCTTTGGGCACATCCTTTGAGAAACTGGCCTGCCGCCTGCTCCAAAGGCAATGTAGACTCTGTTCTGTCCAAGAAGAGAATCCACAACCAAGCCTGCGTCTCTGCGGCCTCTAACAACATGGCTGAACTCTTTAAAATCTGTAAGAAGCTGACTAATCCTTCTGCAGTCTCCACCTCTCCTGATCCCTCCCAGGCCCTCTGTCCGGCTCTGGCTTCTCCCTTCACCACTAAAACTCAGGACATCCTGTTCTCGCTCTACTCCTCCACTCCCCCTCTCGGCCCCTTCTGGCTGCTTCTCCCACTCCTCTTTCTATCAGATAACACCTGATGACCTTTCTAGACAAGTCCAATCTATGAAAGTGTTGTTCTAACAGGTGCTTCCCTGCTCCTCCCAGAACCATCATGGATCACATTGGCGCCCTTGTTCCAGCCTTGGCTTACTTTTGCAATCACTCTTTTGCCACTGTATCTTCCCCTCTCTCCTCAAGCACTCCCTTGTGCACCCCTCCTTTATAAAGCCTTCTGCCAATCCTTCCTGTCCGACAAACTACCGCCCTATCTCTATCACTCCTTTCCTGGGCAAACTTCTGGAAAATGGCCATCTCCCAGCTTACTCTCCACACTGAATCTGTTGATTGTCTCCATGACCATCAGTCTGTCTCCAGAGCAGCCAGAGGCATGGCAATTGCTCTTCTGAACACCCGTGAAGATCTGCTCTCTAATCTTGACACTAGCCTTCCTTCTGTCCTCATCCACCTTGACCTTTCCTCTGCTTTCGACACAATCACGCCATCCTGGTCAATCGACTCTGCGAGAACCTGGGCATCATGGATCAGGCCCTGGAGTGGTTGACCTACTTCTGGACCGACTCTCCCAGGTCCAACTTGGGTTCTTTCTCTCCACCACCTCTCTCTCCATGTGTGGTGGCCCCAGGGCTCTATCCTCTCGCTCTGGATATTCAATATCTACTTTGCCCTTTTGGCCCACCTGATCGCTACCTTCTTCTCGAACGTTCAATGTAATACGGATGACACTTGGCTCTCTTTCTGGCTCCCCTCAGCCTCCTCTCCTCTCTTGCTCATTCCTTACGGTCTATCCGCAATTCAGAATTGGTGCGCCTCCAACAATCTCTGCCTTAATGCCTATAAGACTGAGATCCTTCTCATTGGGACCCCCACTCCCGCTTTCCCTCTCTCTCTGGCTGCCCTCCTTGGGCCCTCTTCCTTCACCTTCCTGTGAGGCAGAAAACCTTGGTGTCCTATTGGACTCCACTCTCTCCTTCTCTCCTCACATAACAGACCTTGCCAAGAAGGCCCAATACCAGCTGCACCTCCTCAGAGGTATTCTTCCTTTTCTCACTTTCCACCCAGAAGCTCCCAGTCTCCAGAGCCCTGGTTCTCTCTAGGCTGGACTACAGCAACAGCCTCTTTCTCAATCTGCCTTCCTCTACTCTCTGCCCTCTTCAACTAATCCACAACAGGACTGCAAGACTTCTCGTTGGCCTCAAGCCCAGAAACTGTATTTCGAAGGGATTGTGTCCTCCGACGTATTCCTTATCTTTGATATCCATTCCAGCTTGCTGGTCTCAGAATTTTTTTTCAGTAGAGGGCGCTGCGCGTCGACGTCCCTCGAGTCGGTGTCCCTCGACAGCCTCCGTATGGGCGCCGACGTCATCATGAGTATAACTAGACTTGCTCAGCGTCCGTTGCTCGGTTCCGTTTTTCCGCGATTCGTGGGCTGCGGAAACTTAACGCTTTGTTCCTTTCTTCAGAAAAACCTTCTTATTCTTCTAAGATTATTAACTTTACACGATGGCTTCGTCATCCAAAACAACGACTCCACGGTCCGGTTTCAAGAAATGTGACTGTGGGAAGAAAATGTCTTTAACGGATCCTCACAGTATCTGTTTGTGGTGCCTGGAATCAGAGCATCACTGTTCGGAACGTGATGACTGTATGTCCATGGAGGCAAAAGCCTTGAAGGAGCGTAAGGGGAAGTTAGAAAGAGGTAAGGACTTTAAAACTTCTACTCCCTCGAAAGTTTCTTCGGCTGAGTCGAGACATTCGTCTCCTCGTCAACAAAAACATTCCCGTTCAAGATCTTGAAGCAGTTCTCATCAGTCTTCGAGATCAAAACACTCTAAGAGGCGTCGTAGATCTCACTCTTCCTCTTCTTCCCCAGAAAGGGTCACCTGCCCCACGAAACACAGCTCTCTGGCTAAGTGGGAGGAATTCTGAAAAAAAATGCTTAGCGTCTTCAAGAAAGCGGCCTCGACCCCCTCAGACGTCTACAGGTGATGCCCTGGTGAAAGTCCCAAAAAATCAAAACGATGCGAGTAGTTGAACCCGGCGAGAGAAAGTACTCGAGAGCGTGTGAACGTCGTGAACCCTTGAGTTAAAGCAATAAGACTGCGTCATTGACGCCGTTGTCGAAGATTCCTTCAACTCACAAATCTGCGTCATCGACCCCTTTGTCGAAGGACCCTTTGAATAAATCGGTTTCATCGACGCCGTCTTCAATGCCACTGTCGACCCTGATGAAAGACAAACCTACAACTGCCACTACGTCACAGGCAGTAGAGGTGTCGAAAGCCCCGAACATGACGTCGAGGGTGCCATCGACAATCTCGACGATGCCGAGTAGGATTCCGATTCTCTCGAGTGCATCAAGGTCTTTTCAAACTTTTTCAATGCCTTTTTCAGGATTGTCGAAGCCTATGACGTCCACGTCGACAACCTTGACGTTTTCTCAGGCAGTGACAACGAATTTGGCTCCTTCTTCTCTAGAAATGGGTTTTAAACCATATCCTAGGTCTGACTACTTTAGAGCCTTGTCCTTTATATATGAGGAAGGGGAGGACTCCGATAATGAGACCCTTTGGTCTGCAAAGGACTGAAATACCCATGCCAGAGGAGTTAATCTCTGAGGAGAACAGGTTAAAAGACCTTCAAGAGTTTCTACATGAGGCAAGTGGTTTAGATACTTTTCCAGAAGTAGAGTTTGCTAAACCAGACCCTGGAGAGCATGCTGAGACTCCTTATAGGATTCTGATGGCCAGAATAATTGAATTCATGGGGTGGACTACACCTACACCTTCTTTTCAGCAGGATGACCTTACTGATATTCTAGATAAAGGTCCACAGGAGGATCCTGTTGTTCCTTTTCATACTGCTCTGCAAAGAAAATTATCTGCTAATTGGGAAACTCCTGAAGTTATCCCTGCAGTAAATAAAAAACTTTCTGCTAAATACAGAGTATCAGGTTGAGATCCTGAATATCTGAGCAAGCATCCAACTCCTGAGAGTTTAGTTGTACAGGCAGCGACTTCATCTAACAGTAAGTCGGCATACCCTACCATCCCACAGGACCGAGATGATAAAAGATTTGATGCCATGTCAAAAAAAGTCTTTTCGGCATGTAGCATAGCGCTTAAGTCTATCAACGCCACTTGCACGCTAGCAAGATTCAGCCACACACTTTGGGAGTGTGCTTCATCTGCGGCTGACTGTCTCCCAGAAGGAGAAGAACGGGATGCATTCTTAAACATCTTCAGGGATGGAAAGGATGCAATGTGCGAGTCCCTACAAACGGGCGTTGATTCTGCTGACGGCATCAGCAGGGCCATGGCGGCAAGTACCACAATCTGCAGATTAATCTGCAGATTTGCGTGGTTGCGGAAGTCTGGTTTTGCTCCAGATGTACAAGCCAGACTTTTGAACATGCCCTTTGACGGCACTTCTCTATTTGGAAAGAAGGCTGATGACAACCTGGAGAGATTACAAACATCCAAGGCAGTAGCGAAATCCCTTGGGGCTGCAATCCGGCAGACTCCAAATCGCCCCTCTGGAGCCTCCTGGAGGGGTAGGTCCTTTCGATTTTACTCCGCATTCGGAAAAGGCAGAGGACAGCCAGCTCAAAGGGGCCAGAAACGATTCACCCCCGGTGGACACGTCAAAGGTACAAAAGCCGCAGCGGCAGGTGCTGCTTTATCCTCAGCATCCGCGTCAGCCCCTTTGACGTCTCCCCTTACAAGACACCAGTAGGGGGCAGGTTAACTCAACATCTGGCAGAATGGCAGGCTATTATGTCAGATGCATTGGAGACAGTTGGCCAAGGTTACTGCCTGCCCTTCCTACGCACTGCTCAGTCATCCACCAGGGAACAACTCTTTGAAGCTTCCAGACCCGCTCCTTATGCAGGAGAAGGGTGCCATAGAACCGGTACCCATAGCGGAGAGGAACAAGGGTTTGTATTCCCCCTACTTCCTAGTACCAAAGAAAGACGGAGGACTGAGACCCATCTTGGACTTGCGTGAATTGAACAAATTCCTCAGAAAAGACAAGTTCAAGATGATAACTCTTTCTCAGATCCTTCAGGCCCTCCAGCTTCAGGACTGGATGGTATCTCTAGACCTGCAGGATGCTTATTTCCATGTGCCAATCCATCTCAAACACAGGAAATACCTGAGGTTCACAATTGACAACTCTCACTATCAATTTCTAGTTCTGTCATTTGGGCTGACCTCCGCCCAAGGGTCTTTACCAAGCTAATGTTGGTGGTGGCTGCAAGTCTAAGGAGGGAAGGGATCCACGTCTACCCCTACCTGGACGACTGATTGATCAGAGCAGTATCTCCGGAACAAGCTCAGATCCATCTAGATTATGTCTGCCACTTCCTTCACAGGCTGGGCTTCTCCCTAAACTCAAAGAAGTCACAGATGATACCTTCACAGAGACTCCAGTTCATTGGAGCAGCCCTGGACACTTCCTGGGGAAAAGCCTCGCCACCAGAGGTGAGGGCTCAAGATATTCTACAGATGGTCACCAAGTTTCAAAATGCCCAACATCTACCAGCCTTTGACTTTTTGAGGTTGCTTGGCCTCATGGCATCCTGCATCTTCCTAGTGCCACAGGCTCTTCTGAGAATGAGATCCCTCCAGTACATGGTACCCGGACCTTCTAGACATGTCCATCTGTCCTCCAATTCGTCTTCCGCAAAGAGGATCTTCTCTCGCAGAAGGGGCTCAGGTTCTCCATCCAGACATCAGAACCCTCAACCTTCACGCTTGGTTTCTGAGAGGTTGAGATACAAGGATTGGGATCTCCCGGATGATGTCATGGAGGTGTTGCTTTCAGGTAGAAGGTAGAAGGCTAGCAACAAAGACTTTATACCGCTGCCGTTGGAAAAATGTTGCAGCTGGTGTAGAGAAAAGAATAATGAACCCTTTTCATGTAATACACCGATGGTGTTATCTTTCTTGCTTTACTTATCAAATTCAGATCTCCAAATTGGTACGATCAAGGGCTAACTTGCAGCGCTGTCTATCTTTAAGCGTACTGCTGATGAGCTTTCATATTTCAAACTACCTGTAGTAATCCAATTTCTGAAAGGGTCAACAAATATCTATCCACCAAAACCTTTTCAGGTTCCTTTGTGGGACTTACATCTAGTCTTAAAGTTTCTGATGGGTACTCCTTTTGAACCACTTAATTCTTGTTCACTAAGGTTTCTCACTCTTAAAACAGTCTTTCTAGTAGCCTTAACTTCTGCTAGAAGAGTGAGCGAATTACAAGCTCTATCTTGCAAACCTCTCATACAATCTCTCATAAAGACAAGGTTGTCTTACAAGTGAAGCCCAATTTTCTCCCAAAGGTGGTCTCTGAATTCCACATTACTCCGAAAATAACCTTACCTTTGTTCTATCCTCCTCCCCATCCAGGGAAAGAGGAAGAGAGATTACACAGGCTGGATCCAAGGCGTGCCTTGAGTTTTTACATTAGCAGACTTGCTAGGATAAGGCAAGCAGGCCAATTGTTTGTAGGATATGCAGGGCACAAATTAGGATTGCCAATCACAAAACAGACCATTTCAAGATGGATCATTTTAACCATTTTAGAATGCTACAAATTGGCAGGAAAAGAACCCCCTCAACATCTTAGGGCTCATTCAACCAGGGGTATCACAGCCTCTTCGGCTCTCCAAAGAGGGGTCCCAATAAAAGATAGATGTGCGGCTGCCACATGGTCGCCCGCACATGCTTTACCAAATTTTACAGCCTAGATTCCCCCTCTAGCTAGGAGACAAGATTTGGGAAAGCTGTGTTGCATTCTGTACATCTTTAAAGGGAAATATTTCATCTTTACTCCCACCTCCTCTTTATACTACTGCTATGGGAGTCTATCAAAGATGAGGAATACGTCGGAGGACACAATCCCTTCGAAGAAAAAGTTACTTGCCAAACTGATAACGTTCTTTCAATGGGATGTTCCTCTGACGTATTCGTTATCTCCCCTCCCTTCCATCCCTGCAGTAAAACTTCCCTTGTAGTTGCAGCTTATGCTCCTTCAAGGTCACTAACCAATTGATGCAAAGCAAATCTGAACTTCAAAACGGAACTGAGCAACGGATGCTGCGCAAGTCAATTTATACTCATGACGTCAGTGCTGATACGGAGGCTGTCGAGGGACACCGACGCGAGGGACGTTGACGCACAGTGCCCTCTACTGAAAAAATCTTCAGAGGCCAGCAAGATGAAATGGATAACATCAAAGATAAGGAATAGGTCGGAGGAACATACCATCGAAAAAACATTACCAGTTTGGTAAGTAACTTGTTCTTCTCCAGCCCTGAAATCTCCAACGGCTCCCGGTGGCTGCAAGGATCAAGTTCAAGACCCTTGCATTGTCCACAAAGCTTTCTGGGGCTGGGGCCAGTGCTCCCATTGCATCCAACTCTCTTCCAAAATACCTTCCTTTCCGAGCCCTTCGCTCAGCTACCTCCAACTCTCTAAGGGTCAGATGATTCTCCAGGCAGAGTGACATGGCCTCCCTGCCCCTCTCAAACTTGAGACGGACCACCTGAAGTTCCAGACGCAGCTCAAGACCTTCCTTTTCTCCACTGCTTTCTTTTTCTCTCCCACCCCTGCTAACCTACCTATCTGCTGTGCCGGCTGGTTGCCTGGCTACTCTGAGTCTCACTGGGTACTGGATCCTCCATGATCAGTGTCCCCTGCACTTCTTGTCCTCCCTCTCTCTCCTTCCTTGTCTTGTCTCGCCTTGAAACACTTGTGTATAGGCGCGTTATAAATGACACATATCATATATATCAACAAAACGCAAGACATTGGCTGTGTCAGGAGGCTTCACAACTTAGCAGCTGTGTCAAAATCGTGTCTGTTCCTCAGCCGAAGTTTTAGCAAGTAATCTGATATACAGGGGTTGTTGCAAGATCTTGAAGTACTAAGCTGTGTGAATAGAGATTTTTAAAATAGAAGCCAAATCCTCATGTTGCTTAATTCAATAAAGCTACCACTTCGAAATAGATGTGAAACCTAAAAGAGAGTAATACACTTTTGGGTAATGGGTGTAATGAAGGGAAATCTGGCTTAATCTAACAGCTTTTCCCACGTTAGTGGTAAAAATCATGTTTATGTCAAACACTTCCATTGAAGTTGGTGTAGAATGCAGTCTTGTTAGTAGTTGGGGCTGGTTGCAAGAAAAGCACAACATGTTTACCATGCAGGGTAGGCATTTGGGTCGCTCTGAATTACCATTGGAGATCAAAATGAAGATGATGGAGGTCAAAGATCAGTGAACTGTATGTTTCTCCCTTCCGTGTAATCGTCTGGAAAGGACTGCATGAAAAGCTATTTTCCAAATGCCTACAATATCTCAGTCCGAAAACTCTTGACAATGTATTGGTAATACCTGTCTCTGATTCGTTTGTTTGATCCGTACAGGAATCTTCCCAGAGACCCACCACCCCAGGTTCCTGCAGAAGGTCAGTTGATCAACTACAAATATACAGTGCTAATGACAGTAATCTAGTTGATCGTTCTCTGATTTGGGAAGTACGCCAGCATTGTTCCTCAGATTTCTTTGCATTTCGGAACTATGTAATGTATGTTTAACCTGCAGAAGGGAGGGAAACCTACTCACTGGTTGGATGCATTTAATCATCAAACATTAAATGGTTATCTTGACAGATCAAGTTAGGGGAAAGCCTACATTTTAGATACAAATCAGAACTTCACTAAGTTTGCTAGCTGGTTTTCTTAATTCCTTTTTTAGTCCGGGTTCAATCCACGGGTATATAGCAGTGCATTCTTCAAATCCATTCTGTTTGCGGATGTGACATTTAGTCCAGACCTCAATTTATTATGCTCCCAGTGTCTCTAAAAGGCCAGTGGTGGTTGACCAATCCTTTAAGTATGAGACCAATCGCCTGCAGTCTCAGAGAGCAGAACAATCTGGCGTGGGCCTGTATTCATGGAGGTAGAAATATTATTTTCACACAATAACTGTGCCAGAGGTTTCATCAAAGACTTATGTAATTATTTTAATCTTATTTTAATTATTTTAATCTTATTTCTTTGACAGCAAAAGATCAGAGGTGTTGAGACTTTTCAGGTGGGATTAAAACCTGTGATATTTTGCTGTCAAAGACTTGATTAAAGAAAGAAAAGGAGACGTATATGCTATGTTTGAATTAGAGACATTATATGCCCAGATTTGAAAAAGGCACAGGACGTGCCGAACCACGTGTCATCAAAAGGGCTTTCCTACGGGAGTTGAGAAATAGGATTAAAATAATTACATAAGTCTTTGATCAAACCACTGGCGCAGTTATTGTGTGAAAGTAATATTTCTTCATGCATACAACGGAGTTGGGGAACTGGTTCCTCCAACTTCTTTCACACACACGCGACATTCAATACACCAGAGGGTGAGACTTGGTTGCAGAGCACAAGAGGTTGATATCCTCAAACCCCATGAGATTTGCTGTATTCATGGAGGACCAGTCCAAGGAGTAATGTAAAGTGAAGAGGTGCTCAGTCTGCACCAAATGAAAAATTGATTCAGCGATTTCATACCCCGTATCACGAGATGAGCAGTGGCCTTTTTATGTTCTGGTTCAAACCTAGCCCAGGAGGAACCAGATGATCAAATGCGAATCAATGAGTTACTTATACAGCACCAGTGAACCAGAAGTACCTTTTTATAATACGAGCATTAGTTCAGGTACTTTATTGTGCCAATGTGCATGGAGCAGAGCGCATCCCAAGAAAGAATTATCACTGCATGTTAATGCACGTTTAATGCTACTGAATGATATTTAAAACAAATTGTGCACAAAGGGGTCAAATCCTTGCACTGAGCACAAATCTCGCTTCTCAAGTGTACCTGTAGACACATGAAAATCGTCCCTAGCCTGCTGGCATCATATAGTGAAAGCCTGTGATCGAGGCATTTTGAAGTACCAGCATGCGTTGAGGAATTGTATAGCACCAGTGCGCTTATAGAAATGCTGGCACTATATCCACAAGCCAATCGTTTACTCTTCAGGAATGAACCCAGGTCTGCTGTCTTAGAAAGTCAATACTGTGTGATTAAGGGAACTGTAACTGGTGGCTCAGCATTACTTGTTAAAAGCCTTCCACCTATGGGTACACAAGTTCCATACCGATATCTGCTGCTGATTTCTCTATATAAATATGTTTGGGGGTTGCAGTCTTGCTCACTGTAGCTGTGCTTTGCCTGTTTGGGTATTAGTATGCCCCCATCATAAAAATAGTACCCCACCAATTATAACCTCATCTGCCAAATAAATGTGCACATAACCTCTATGGAATACTGTCTCTGAGCAGATTCCCCGCTCACTCCCTGCGATCAACCGTCTTCAATGGTTATGTGCCACTGTTGCCAGTAATGTGCACCAATCTAAACGCGTCTTAGTGTTGTCACAATAGATCCCAGTCTTCACCATTATGTTCTATCCAGTTTCATACAAATTGTCAGAAAATCCCAAAAAACAGGTTGAATGGGGATGGACTTAGTATGTTTCTCTCCACATATGCTGCAATACAAGTGCTGTCATTGCCTCACTAAATCTATGGGCTGTTAATTTGTAATGTCGAGAGCCTGATCACTGAGTAAGACTAAACTTCACACAAGTTATTGATTTTGTGTCCAATGGCCAGCTTTATACTTTTCAGTGGCATTGCATCTTTGAAGCCATTTTGTTTGTAAACAGCTGAAGGCACCCTTCCCATGTTTAATTACTGTTGATGGACGTTTATTTAAATATGACCAGAAGTTACATGGTTCTGCCCTGCAGAATGCCACTGCTTGTCTTGGTTTTGTTAAAATAGGTACACAAAGCAATTGTGTTTCCCAGTCTAGGGGTGGCACATGTACTTGGTCTGCCAACCTTGAAGGGGGCTCCCACCTACATTGCCCAAACTCCCTATTCCACGTGGTCCGAGATTGGTTGACTACAGTTAGGTATTTGTTTCCCTTGCCCTAGGATAGCCTAAACAGTGTCACCTTATATGGCTGACTTCCTGTGGGACGTAGCGGGATAATCTGGTTGTACCTGCGCCCCTCTTTTGATAGCCGTATTTTAACCGTCTCATCACTCTAATCTCTTCTCCCCCCCTCTTCTTTCTCTCTTCTTCACCCATCAACCCCTTTCTGGTCCCTCCCTCCTCCAAAGGTCCTCCCAACACTAACCGTACCTATACTCGTCTCTACTCTCCTGCCTCTCATAACCTCTCTCTCTCACACACCCTGCTTCTCACACCTACTCTCAGCCCACCCCTTTTTTACACTCCCTCCAAAACACCCTTCCGTCAGTCTCCCCCTCTCACTCAATACATACACCCAAATGTGTACCACCATCTTAATCCCAACACCTGACCTTCAGTCTCTCAAAGCTTTCCAACCGTCTCCCCCAAATTGTCCTTCACCTGCTACACCCTCCTTGCTGGTCTCTTCGTCCACCTGTACACATTTCACTCACAACTGAATTTGCTGACTTTTTATAGCCTTTCCTGCTTTGACATTCTACTCTGCTCCCATTGGTTCCCAGGATCAACTGCTGCCCGGGCCAAACTCTATCTGAGCTATACCCTTGAGGCATGGACCTCCCCTCGAAGTCTTCAAAATGCTCTCTAGCCCGCCTCTCTTCAGTCTACATTTTTCTCCAGCCACCAATGTGGTCCGAGGGGTTGTTCTCAAATTACCTCTTGTCCTTAGCGAGTCTCTTTTCAAACAGGGTTTGGGGAGTGTTCCTAGGTGTCCCCTGTTCAAATGTAGACCCTTGCCAGGTCCAGATGTTCTGCTGCTGTTCCATGGTTCCCATGTAGCCTGTCTGGGGTTGGTGGGGTGCGGTGGGTGTTAGGAGTTCCAGCTTCTGAAGGGGAAATCTTGGTACATTCACATTTGGGTAATGAATCGTTTATCCTGTGCGGGGGAGCAGGCTACAGGTGCATTGTTACTTGCACGCCTAGTTTTCCTTTACTTTGTACCGCATCTCAGGTCCATGATCCAAGCTAGGTTTGTGAGGAGTGTGGTGCATGCTGGTCATTCTATTCTCTGGAAGAATGGAAAGAGACCTGGCCAGTACAGAGGCTGTTAGTCATTGGTTCAGAGAAAAGGACACCAATTTGCATACACTGCTCCAGGCGTGCTGGGACAGAGGATCTTTCAACAAGCCCCCTCCAACCCCCGCCCCAACTTTGACATGGTTATCCCCAGGACCCGGTCACATTAGCCACAAGGTTATGCCTATGCCGCCCTCCTGTAAATCAGAAGTGCCTTTTCACTCAGAACACATTCTGTGAAGACATCTCGTAATCTATTCCTGGATGGTTTGCAGCACTTTCTGAATGTTTTCTTTTTGTCCCTCTTTACATATAAAGCTACTTAAGGATGGAAGCTTGTTATCGCCAATTCTTACCAGGCTCATGAATTACTTCTTCTTCTCAAAGGGGTGAGTAGTTAAGATATTTTACTATTTACTTGTTCAGCTGTATGTGTGCTCTGGAGGAATCCATGTGTTTGAATCCGTACAGTCATGTTGCTTTTATTAGGCAAACGGATGCTTTAATTCTCTTACTACACTTATTGTACATGACAAGCCAGACAGTTATCATTAATAAAAATAGATTGCAAGCAGTACTGTAGTACCAGTTTTAACAGCAGGTAAAATGCATACTTCAATATCCATTCTTAACTTGTTGGAATAGTGGCAGTCTGTGGAAGAAAACATACCGTATCTCACATTTCCAGAGAACAAAAGGTGCATGCATTGCATTTCGCCTGCCCCTGCAACACTGCATAATGAGTGCCAATGATTAGTCTTCCATGTATCAGCGCTATGCCACCTCTTCATGGTAACGAGCCGCCACGCAGTATTTTACTTTCGAGTGGAGTGTTTCTGCCACGTCTTTCTGAGTCTTACTTCAGGACACTACCATTGGAAAATCTGTTGGCCTTCTGACCTTGGCGTCTGCACCAATAGAACAGCCGTCTCATATGTTCACTGTGTGTTTGCATCCAGTGCATGATAGGCCCCGTCAATCAATCAGACTGAGCAGTATCTATGAAATGTCTCTAATAAAGCCGAACTTTAAAACGTCCCTGTAAGAGGCGTAGAACGTAGGTGTGCAGGTATGCAATGACCCTTCCTATGCAACACAAGGAGCCCGATCCAGGCTCTCTATATATCCCCAATAGAATTCCTCACTCGTTGGAACCAATTTATCAATCTTCCAGGACCGTAAGATGTATCAATCCCAACAGTTGTGATGTCCTGGCCCTTGTGCTGTCAGCTCCAGGGTTAAGTAAAAGAAGTGAAGGTCACAGAGTTTGCATGACATAAACAGCATTCTCTAGAAGAGGCTTGAAACATACACTCTGTTTAAAAAGAACAAAGCAGGGTTCTCTGCATGGTAATATGAATATTTAACTGGGATAGATCTGTATCCATTTGTTTTTATTTAACCACTGCTGCTTATCTCTTTGCCTGGGTTCTTTTTGTTTACTCATTTTTGTTGAGCTGCACTTCAGACAATGTAAAAAAAGCAAACCAGACAATAGCACATCCACTAACATCACTATTTTTAATTGAAATAAGCAACAATCAATTGCTATTAATTATTGGTACTGTGCTTTATACTTTTCTTTTGACAAATACAACCACACAAAAATCAAATACAAATCAAGCAAACCGAGATTGAATCATAAAGGGGGCGACCCAAGATATCTCATGGATTGGGAGAATTCATGAATTGAAAATGAATGTGGTCCCTAAACTGCTTTACACATTCAGCATCCTCGCAGTCAAAATTCTGAGGCGGATCCTTCTGTAATGGCCGAAGCAAATGTTTTGCTTCATCTGGATGGGGAGACCTCTCCAAACCCCCTGAATCGCCCGACAGTTAATCTACTGCTCGGCTGCTCTTGGAGGGCTGGGGGAGTACCAGACCTCTCTAGATACTTTAGAGCTTCCCAAATAGTGGACGTATTCGCATGGATGACCCACCTCGTAGAAGGGAATTGGTGTCAGATTGAGTAAGCCGCAACAGGGCTTTATTGGTGGATCTACTAACACTAAGGGGTGGAGCATGTTAAGTGCCCACCTGTAGGAATCTACATCAGCCTCACTGTCCTAATGGGACGCGGCTCAGAGATTATGGTGGGTTTGCTCAGGTCTAGGACCCTTCTCCCCAGTAGTGGGCAACCAGGAATATACACCAGGAAGTGATCAAGTGGCCTTTTGTAAATGCACGGAGGGTCCTGCAGCATTTAAGGGATTGCTATTTACAGGCCCGTCCTCTTAATTTTTAAGAGCCAAAGATGAAGTTTAACCTTGCTGAAAAAGACCGGTTTACCTACATTCAGCGTGGCCACTGGCTCACACATTGGGTTGTTAGGGAACTGGCAATAGACAGCCTACACCTCTTGACTTCACAGTCAGAGATCATGTTTTGAAGGGCAGGATATCCAAAATATATTGCCTCCTGGAGATGGGGTATGGTGAAGGGATTATTCCCTACATGAACAAATGGGAAGAAGAGCTGGGCATACAGATCCTGACAGGAGACCTGGGTACCAATATGGGCTAATGCAGCAAAAACCTCAAGATGCACGACCACTAAGGAGTGTCTCTGCAATGTATATCTGAGGTGGTATTATAGCCCGGAGCGTCTCTGCGGTTTTGTTCCTGGGTTCTCGTTACAGTGCTGGTGAGGATGTGGGAAGATCGGCACAATGGGTCATAAGTAGTGGGGATGCCTCATTATCCAAATATTTTGGACAGGGGTCCTAGCAAAGATATAAAAGAAATGGTGGGTACTGAACTGCCACTGTACCCTCTGACTCTTGTACCGGGCAGTAACCGAAAGACAGAGGAGGCGAGAGTTGTAGTGCTACACCCCAGATTCATCATCCACGCACTAAATGCAGCCAGACTTGCAATAGCCCACTGCTGCAAGTGTGTGGAAGGCCCCTCATTAGCCCTTGGTGGACAAAGGTGTGGAACACATGGGCTATGGTACCGGGCACCATGCCCAGCCCCATCTATGGGCAAGCCCGGAGGGTTCTCCTGGAGCAAGCCAACTTCATGAAGGGTTATGGTGGTCTCTTTGCTAAGCTATTGTACCTCCCTCTGATGCTTTTTCACTCATGTGCATTTGTATTGGCTTCATCTCTGAAAATCTAAATAAAGTTGAGTTAAACAAAATTAAATCATAAAGTCAAAAACCATTTACCATTTTCCTTCCGGGTTTACAAAATGTTAAGACCAGAACAAAACCGCTGGGAGCAATATCTACTCCCTAGCCCAGAAACCATTCTGGGAGTGGGAAAAATTAGAAGTTATCACAAGGGTCATCGGCTTCCCATTGTAGATCCCAATTCAGCAGTTCCCTTTTTACTCCCACGAAATTCTCAGAAAAAGAAGAGAACATTAAAGGGTGGGGGCATTGTATCCTCCCCCCTTCCCTAACACTGACTTACCCTCTCTTCCGTCAGCCTTCATGGGCTACTTCCCTTCATGCCATACTTTTCCCTAGCTGTATCCAACAAGAAGAGAAAGAAGCAGCTAGGAGTGATGCACACTTACTATTCCAAACACCACTCTAGTACTGAGCTGAAGAAGGGTTTGAAGGCACCCAACATTGAAGGTCAGGCATGTCCCATTGATTGGGTTCCTTATGGTCAGGCAAGACAAGCCAGCGACTTAAACCTGAAGCCCCTTAATAGGGCTTGGGTATATAAAGGGAGTAGGGGTGTAACGGTAAACTGGTAGGAATACCGTGACCAATTTCATTTACCTATAACTGTTGCATGGTTTACACCGGTTTACCAAATTGGGGGGCAGGAAGTGAAGCCTCAGGCTGCTTTTGTAATTTGGTGCACGTGTGCATCCAGTAAAGACTGCAATTGCTTTCTGTTGCACACAGGCTGGGAGGCTGTCTACTCAAGCTGATTGTCTTGCAGATGTGTGTATCAGCTATCGGATTGGCAGCCAGCACCATGCTAGGCACTCATTAACGTACCTAACTAGTGACAGGAATTTGTTGTGGCTCCGAGACTCTAGTGAGGATCAGATTTGGAGTCGTGCGCTAGACCCGCATTGCTTGGTGCCCTGGGTACATCACAGTAAGGTATGCTCTTTTACCTGATATTGAAAGTATAATAAACCGTGTCACCGACGGCACACGTTTTACTTGGTAACTCGCTCTTCTGTCGTACCGAAGGAAACAATGCTCCTGTTCAATTTGAAGTACACTTTCTCTGATCTAAAACACTGCGCCTGCTTCCAGCAGTTCTCCCCAGTCCCTACTATCCCCTCCTAGCAAAGGCCCAGAAATCTTGCAATCAAGTGCAAGGTGGAAAACAAGCTCATGAGGAGGTAACAGAGGGGCTGGAGATGACTGCAGCAGGGCAGGCGCCGTTTGATTTCTGGGAAGGGGTACTTCGTTCAAGATGTCCATTCACATTAGATGGCAGGCAGGAGGCAGTCAGACAGAGAAGCCAGGCCCGTTGCTTACAAATCCTCTCCCCACACCAGACAAATCTAACACTTCCCCCCCAGCTCCAGCAAGTGCCACTTAAAGCTTGCACTTGCGGGTTAGCAGACTTTACAAGAGTTCGAGTGGCATATGCGACGACCCGGGGCTTAGCTGCTTGGGCTGTGCTGTTGACCAGTGCAGTGGTGGTCTTGATGTTACTGAGTGGGGGACAAGGCTGGCTGGCTTCCTGTGCCGAGTGATTATAGCGGACACCCTGACTGCAGCTGTGTCTGGTAACAGCAACCGATCCGGGGGTTGTACTCCTCAGCACACCAAACGAGCTGGACTTGGACTCCTGTGGACTGGACTTGCACTGGACTCAGAGAAGGTATAGTGAGGACTCGAGGGTGGGCTTGGATCTGTACTGAATGATGCTATTTGAGAGTGTGTCCGTCTATCCTTGTATGCGCCCTTTCCCTGGCCTGTGCCTTATGTTTTTTTTTATTTCCAAAGTGCACGTATTACTAGTGCACCCATTCTATAAAGATGCCGTGTTCATGGGGAGGAAACTACGTCCCTAGCTCTTTAGCAAAAGAGTCGGGAACCTCAACCTCATTTTGCCACACTGCAGCTGTTTACACTTTGCATTTCCGTCCTTTTATCCTAACTTTTCTCTGCGTAATGTCAAGTTTGTGGGACATAACATACGATTGGCTTAATAGATAAGCTAGTAAGGTAGTGTAGCAGGTTGAGTAACTGTTGCTGAGATGTTGTATTTAGTGCGGCTTCTAGATTCTTGGGATTTCCCCCCCAATGTTTATGAAAAATGTCCCACAAAATGCACCATTTTAATCTGGGTAGGGGTCAGGATCGCTCGATTTGCTCGGTTCCTTGCCCTCGCAGTGAAAATCAAAAGTTGGTACCTGTGCAGTCAGCTTACAATGCAACATTTTTTATTGCATGTAGTGCCCAGCTGGTGAATTTACCCATTGCATGTGTTTCACAGTGGAGCTTGAAAGCGATGCTAATTCGATTGCATTGTAATGTACACACTGTGGGAGTACATTTAGGAATCAATGTCTTCAGGCTGTGGCCAGGGATCCTAAAAGCACCTAGTAATTACGGAAAACGTTGTCAATATGGGGGGCTTCAAGTTTCATTCTAAACACTGTGCCAATGTGATCAATAAGTCGTGACTCCCCTTTTTTGAAGCGTCCCATGGGAAAGTGTTTGACCTCATAAAAAAAAGAATGACATAACACACCGCACACCCTGAGTGAAGGTATTGCAGACACTCACTTAAAAATTCAGCGCTCCGCTACAAATGCAAAATACTGTCCATGCTGTAGGGCTCTCACAAGTGGAGTGGCAGGACAAATGGTTCTGCCTCCCGGGTCATTTAGTAAACTGTTTCTTTTAAAGCGGGTCGTGTTATGTTCCACAGCATGCACACAAGATTTAAAACGTTTACATGGGGGCAAATAGGGCAGTTAGCCCCTTCAGCAATGGAGGCATGAACTTCACTTTGCCCATATCAAGATGTCTAACAATTTTCAGTTTCTGACTGTACATTCAAACTGATATGTATGCAGTGTGCGCGTTGATGTGTTGCTGGAGATGAAATGCTGTTGGCTTTGCAGTAATGTACATGAACTGCATGTGATGCAGTGATTTTGAACAGAATCGGGGATACACACTAAGTTCTATGGGGGTCATTACGAGGTTGGAGGTAACCATGGAGCTATTGGCTCCATGGCTGCCTCCAAACGCCTTCCGACTCCTCCATGGTGAATGGAGGTATTACCACCCCATTCCAAGGTTGGAGGGGGCGGTCATTTCCCATTCACCAATGGCCCTTCCCCATTCCCATTTTTGCCCCATAGGGCTCAATGGGAATGGGGAAGGCGGTAATTACGGTACCGTAAATTACGGTACCGTAATTACCTCCAAAGTCCCTTTGCGGGTTTGTTTTTTAATGCCTGCTAAAAGCAGGTGTTAAAGTACAAACCGCAAAGGGAACTTGGAATTGGGCGGTAAGGGTTTAACGGCACCGGTCTCATTACCGGTGACCGTTAATCCTTACCGCCCAACTCAGAATGAGGCCCTTTGACTATTGAGGGACAAGAACAAGCCAGAAATCTGTAAATGTAGCACAACCGGTTAATTTCACTGATGCAGAGATGTCATATGTTCAGTTCTGCCTGTCGATATTTGGGCATTACCCCAAACTCCTTTTCCAAATCCCTCAGGAAAAAAAGGGGTTTGAAATGCACTGTTTCGATTGGGTAGGGGTCATGTTCCCTCGATTCATTTGGTTTCTTGCTTATATGCAAGACAGTGGAATTGTTCCCCCTGTGAAGAAAGTCAAAGGTTGGCACCCATGGTTGGGCTTGCTCACCTCACTGGCCCCCTTCCACAAGATCAGAGACTGATTGCCAGGAGCATAGCTCCGATTCAGAGCTGTATTACCATGCCTGCATTACGTGCTTCATTGCAAAAAAACCCCCACATAATCCACAAACCAGGTTTCCATTTACCCTGGTGATGCTGAGAAGAGTGCGAGTCAGGGGTGTGGGTGCTGCGTAGTTTATTGTGCCCAATTAAATAAAGCTATTAATGTGCATTAATAGGTCCAGCATCCTTAATAAAATGTCTGGTTAGTCAGTTTGTTGATATTATATGTGTAGATTTATACAGCATGGTGGACACATACCAATACAGTCTAAGAGCTATGTGGGGTAATGTAGTACGAAAAGAGCCCTTAGTACTTTACTGGCACACATTTGAGAGCATATAAAAATCATGGCTTTTCCTCGCATAATATTTAAGACAATGGCTAAACACGTGTGTGCTATACCGCCATAAACATGGTATACCATCATTTTATAAAAGGTTATCATACCGTCATAAAATCAATACTGTGACACTCCTAAAAGGGAGCAGACCCAAGCAAGCAAAGGGAGGAGAACATCCGTGGTGGAATGAGACCAGGAGATCTGAATGCCGGCAACAGTCTCAGGGGACCTGCAGGACCCGTAGCGAACACGTCATTTGGTGGTTGCAGGACTGGGAGCCCTCGAACCAGAAGGCCGGCAGCTGGAGCAGCCAAGTAGCTGAGATGCAGAAAGGATGCAGTCTGCATCCAGCTGGGATGCTGGTGTGTGCAGATAATTTCCCAGCAAGTGTGTAGAACCCCTGCAGTCTGCTTCCCGGCTACAGGGAAGGGAAGCGGGAGCAGCCGGAACCGCCACTGTAGAGACACGAAGAGCCGATGAGTGTCAGAGGACACAGGAAGACCAGAGCGCTCTGATGGGACCGCAGGCAAGTAACGGCCCAGGAATCTAAATGAACATGAACTATATTGAGTACCGAATTTTAATGGAAAGTGCTATTTGAGTAAAGGCTAAGGGGAACTCCTGGTTGGGCGACCTGTGAAGGGTGGACTGTGTGGTCTGACAACAGGGTCTAGACTAGGGAGTTCCCCACTGTGAAGAGTACAAACATCAATAATCAAGTTAGGGAAAAGCATACGGGTTCCTGGTTGCGTGACCTGTAATGGGTGGGCAGTGTGTTCTGACAACTGCACCTAGACCATAGAACCCTAAATGGTGACTAGCAACAAACTTTGGGAATAAACCATGGAGAACTGTGAATTGAATGCTAAAGCATGCTGGAAGCCGGGTCAAGTGGACCTATTGTTTTCTTATAGTGAACTGTGTAAGTGGAAGCAGTAGAAGTGCTAAAGTGAAATCTTGGGGAACGGAACACTGAGAACCGTAAGAACTGAGAAAGCATTGTCTTGGGGAAGTGAACCTCAAGATCCTGGCGGAACATTGGTAAGGCAAGCAGTTATTTGAACTGTATAGAACTTGGGATAGAGAACCCAAGAGGAACTGAAGCCGACTATTTGCAGCATCATTGAATGACCTCAACAGCCTGCTTCCTGCATGATCTGTGGCCTTATTCCTGTCTACAATTTCAAATCCCCTGACCGCCACCAACTGCCTTAGCCATTTTTCAGAAGGAAGTTATTTTGTAGGTATTTCTTATGTGGTTCATCGTCACCAGATGGGTTAGAAACCAGAACAGTGGTATGCCCAGGAGTTCTATTTGAATGAGGGGCTGCACTTCCTTTTGTTTTTTTGATAAATTCTTTTTTTTGGTTGACAACAACAAGGCGGGCATACCCGCCGTCCAACAAACAACTAAATACGGAATTGACACATTCAAACAAGAGGTAGACTAGCCGGCTGGCCATCGAAACATTACGCATGTATTAGACAGTGGTGAGTGGGTCCAGTCACCATGGAATGGATGGGCATGGCCAGTTCGCTGGGGAGAGGCAGGCTGGCTGGAGGCCGGGTCCACCTGGGAGTGGGACGAGGGACACAGTCAGTAGTATCTGGGTAGGTTGTGAGACCCTCTTAGTCATATAGTGCTGGACCATTTGCCCCATACGTTCAGGAATTTGCCAGGGCAACCCCTGGCAACGTATATGCGTTTTTCCATGGACTCACACCTGTCCATCTGTTAATGGTGGGCCCGTTGGGCGCCCCCATGTGGGGGCCACCGGTCTTTTAGTAAGGCCCAGTGCTATGGCCACAAAAGTTTTTTCCCCCTTTGTATGATCTGTTTCCCCCCTGGATGCCCAGTAGTGCGGCCTTGGGTACCAACGGGGCCGGGTTATCCAAGACCTTATTGATTTCGTGCCTGTATTCCCTCCAGAATTTATGGATAACCTCACATTCCCAGAGCATATGGTAACGTGCCAGGCACCCTATGCCACTTAGGGCAGTGGGTGTCCTCTCTCAGTACCCACTTAGTGAGCGCTGCCCAGGAATGGTAGGCATGGTGGAGTATTTTGTACTGAATTAACCTTAATTTGGCATTGATGCCTATTTCGCGGGGGAACATCAGGGCCTCTACCAGCTACTCCTCACTCCCGGGGACCCACTCGTCATTGCGAGTTAGCTCCTGAGCCCCGAATACAGTGATCACCTGATAGTGTCGAAGTGGGTTTCGCTAGGATCCTTGCATGTAGTACATTGACCTCGAGGGTGTGCTTGCAGGGATGTCTGAGAGGGTGGGGAATTGTGTGCGTAGGGCTTGTGCCAGTTGCGTGTGTCTGTATATGTTCCGGGGTGGTAAATCAAACTCCTCCTTGTAAAGTTGCGAACAATTTGAGGTGTCTGTCCTGTAGGACCTCTGTGAGGGTTCGTATGCCTCGGTCCTCCCAACCAGGAAATCGGCCCATAGTGACCACCTCCGGGATATACCCATTGCCCCACATCGGTTGGCACATCGGTTGGCACAGCGTTGGTCATCCCTCCCACCCAATATGTTGGAGTGCTTCCCTCCACACCAGCCGTATCTGGCGTATCATACCTGGGAGGTTGGCCGTGGCAGGATCCGTTCCGTATAGGACCCGGAGGGGCGTTCATTCACCCATGCAGCTGGTCTCATAACCGACATGTGGGAAAGCGGGATCCGCATGGAGCCATTCGTTCAGGACGCCTAATTGTGCCGCCCAGTAGTAGGCCCGAAGGCAAGGTATGCCCAGGCCACCCTCCCAGATGGATCGCTGCATCGTGGTCAAGGTGATGCAGGGTTGTTTCCCACCCCAAAGAAGTTTCCGGCACTTCCTTTTGTTTATGACATTAACAAAGTATGTAATATATACCTTTCTGAAACTTGTAGATCTGCTGGCATATGCTGACATCTAGTTGTAGTCGCAGAGTATTGCATGACTTGTTTTTGAAGATCGAAAAGGGACGTTGTCTGGGCGTTCTTGTAATACTTTCCCTTGTGTGACGTGTACTGTGCCCATGGTTCTTCACATGCCGAGGTCCCTCAAATTTTGTTTCTGACATGAGGGAGCATGAAGTTTTTGCATGATTACAGGGAATTCAAGGTAGATAAAATAAAGGTGAACAATAACATATTGTCTCTGGACCACTAGTGTAGAGTCTGTACGACCACTAGAGTGTCCCACTGACCGCTTGCTTGAGAGCATTGTTTTGGTAGCCACTTTTGCACAGAACACATGTCCAGCCACGCGTGTGGGTCCAGGAATATGCAATAAGTCATCCCAAGAAGGTGCATTGCCTTGCACAGCATTATCTGACGACCCGCGACATGATGAGGGATTTGAAACAACATATTTTGGACTCTTTTATTTGATGGAAAGACTAAGTGTTCTTGAGTCTTTATTGGTGCTCCCAGGAATTGCTTTACTTAACTGGGGACGAGACTTGACTTTTTCGCGTTTATAGAGAACCCCAATTGGAACAATAGATTGTTGCTCGAGTGTTGTTTTGACACATTTGTGGTGTGTCCCCTGTCATCAGACAGTTATCCAGATCAGAGTACGCTGGGATGGATAGCTTTCACAGGTGTGCTGCTACCACTGCTAGAACTTTGGTGAACACCCTTGGCGCTGATAAAATGCTTAGGGGAGCTCTTTGAACTGATAGTGCCTATGTCCTAATTGGAAGCGTAGGTATTTTCAGTGTGCTGGCAACATTGAAATATGAAAGTATGCATCTTTCATATCCAATGTTGCCATGTTTTCCCCTTGTTTTTTTTAAAACTCTTTATTTAACATTATATACAGCAAGATTCCATACAACAATCTTCATACCATAACAAAAAGTCCATATTATAAAAATTATAAAAACAGCACAATTGAAGATAAACACATGTCTAACAATACAGATCTCCATAACCAATGCAAAACAATATTTCTGAACATTATGAAAGATTTATGACCTACATCCACAAAGACAAAACAACAGAAAACACACCACTAAACAGTCCCTCACCATACCCCCCTCTAACGGATAGACCATCAAAAAATCAGATCCAATGTAATCAACCATATAGATCATAAAAGGACCCCCAAATCCGACGATAACATTCCTCCCTCCCTTGACCAAAAAACATGACCTTATCATATTTCGACAAGACTTGCACTTCAAAAAACCAGTCCTCCACACCAGGCTTCTTTCTAGATTTCCAAACTCGCAAGAACAGTTTCATCGCCAAAACCAACACTCTGTTAATCCAATCTGCAACTTTCCTAGCCCCATTCCCTCTTCTACTGTTGGACAACAATATGGTCGAAAGGAATGTGCGCGGAAGCTTTTCTTCCAACACATTATCTAACCTGTGCAATACACTGGACCAAAAATCAGAAACTCTCGAGCACATCCACAACATATGCACCAAAGAACCTCAGCTGCATCCACATCCCCAACACGAATCAGAGTCTGAAATCCCCAACCTGGCCATCTTAGTCGGCGTCCAATACAACCTATAGAGGATCCTCTGTTGAATATATCTCAGTTGCAAATCCATCTTCGCCTGTACCCCCACGCGAAGTAAATCGGTCCACTCCTTAATAGGGATTTCCGCACCAGTCTCATCCGTCCAAGACAGACAAAGCCTATCCCATGCCCTCACATCCGCTTCATCTAACGGCATCAATCCCATGTACGTTGAAACAACATATGAGGCCGAACGGAGAAGTCCACACAATGAAGGCCTCTCCTCCATGGTCCCACCGCCCAACATCCCTGTCGTTCAGTCAACAGTGCATTCAAAGTATCATAATGAGTCCTTTCTCTTGTACCAATCCAAAAAGACGCTCTCAATTGGTAAAAGGGGATCATACGACCGTCTAACCACACATCACGAATACGAAGAACGCCCCTATTAATCCAGCTCTTCCAGCATAAGGGTTTGTTTGCTAACTGCAAGCCCGCGTTAAGCCACAAAGAAGCATCATAATGCATCCAAGCATTTCCCCCACCCATTTCTATAAAGCGCAATATCGCCTCCTTAGTAGCGCACATGGTAGGCAATTCTTTCACTGAAGACGGTACTTTCAACATAGAATATATATCCCTGAGGGCATAAGGCAAAAACTGGGAACTCTCAATAATATTCCAATTGGGAACATAGTCATGGCCAACAGAGAAATATAAGGTTGATTTTTTTCAATAGAAAATCCACACAATACTTCGTCAAGTCATGGTAAGCAAACCCCTCATCCTTCACAGGACATAAAATATATTTAGGTACTTTAGGTCGTTTACCAGCCCCCCAAAGAAAACCCTGGAATGCTTTGTCAACTGGAGCCAGTATTTTTTTTCGTGAATTTCAGAGGAATGGATTGTATGACGTAAAGAACTTTTGGCAAAAGAACCATCTTAATGGCATTGACCTTGGCCCATATGCCCATCCTTAACTGGTTCCACTTCAATATGTCCCTATTAATTACCCCCAATAATAGTGAAATATTAAAAGCTGTCATTCTCTTCAAGTCTCGGACCAAGTAAACACCCAAGTACTTCACAACCTCCGTCTCCCAACGGCAGTTCCAAGAGCCCAAAACATCACGCGGGATATCGACATCCAAAGGGAATGCCACCGTTTTTCCCCAGTTTATTTTGTGGCCCGACAGACGACCCACCTCTTCAAACATCTGTTTGAGTCTGACACAACCCTCTGCTGGGTTAGTTAAAACAATGGTCATGTCATCAGCGTAGCACAGAACTTTAATCTCATTCTCTCCGAACCTAAGACCACTAAAGCCCTGTTCCTGATTAAAGTACAAAATGAGGGGTTCCAATACCAGATTAAACAGATACGGAGACAGTGGACAACCCTGTCTAGTCCCCCTGGACAACAAGACGAAGAGGACATAGCCCCATTAACCCACACCGTTGCACCAATATCAGAATTCAGTGCTCATATAGTATTAATGAATGTGGTACCAAATCCCATCCTCTCAAGGGTATAGTAAAGAAAAGACCAATTAACCCTATCAAAAGCCTTTTCCGCATCCATAAACAGCAAGAGTGTGTTCCGGACTCTCGTCTTTGGCAAACTCATAACATCAATCAACGTCCTATTATGGTCGTAGTCATATCTACCCTTCATGAATCCAAACTGCAAACTACCAATCAGTTTACCAATGCACCCATCCAATCTATTAGTCAATATTCTAGTAAAAATCTTAAGATCCACATTCAAAAGAGAAACCGGCCTATAATTCTCACACTTTTTACCATCTCTCCCCGGCTTTGGAAGAACGACCACACAAGCCTCTTTCATAGTGGGGCAAATATCCCATTTCTCATGAAACCATTGTACAAGGTGCATAGGAACGGTATCGGTACACCACTCGGCGTCCGGTAAAATTCTACCGGTAGACCGTCTAGTCCTGGTGACTTACCCTCATTAAGTTGATTAATTGCCACTAATAATTCCTCCTCTGTAATAGGCCTATCTACCATCACAGACTGTTCCATACTTAAACTCGGCATGGCAATCTTATCAAAAAGGGAGTCCATGTCAGCCTGATTCGGGAATTGATCTTCACGGTATAATGTATCATAAAGGTTTTTTGATAATATGATGACCATCAATATCCACCAGTTTCCGAACAAGTCATCCGTTATGGCCCGCAACCTGCATGCTAAAAGTTTTCCATTCTTGTCACCCTGTACCCAGAACTTTTGCTTCATAAAGAACATGCCCTTTTCATATTGAATATCCATTTTTTGTTTGAGCAGTTCCTTGAGCCCCCCAACCACCCTCCTATCATCCGTACACTTAGAAACTGCAAAATTCCACTGTGCCACCTCCGAATCCTCTTCAGATCTCCGCAGCTCCAGCAGACCTTTCTTCCGGACTCGGGATGTGACATTCATCAATTCCCCTCGCACAGTCGCCTTATAACTATCCCACACCATGACATCAGATGCTGAGCCAACATTAGTGTCAAAAAAGTTCCTTGTAAAAACCTCCAAAGATTCAGCCATCCCATGTTCTTTCAAAATATAAAGTTTGAGACGCCATCTGGAAAATTTTGTTCTCTCAAGTCCAATATTCAACTGCATCATCATCATCAAAGAGTGATCTGAAATACTTCTTTCTTTAATAGAAACATCCTGCAACATCTTAGCCAACCTATCAGAAACAAGAAAATAATCAATTCTCGAATGAGAATCATGCACAGGTGAGTAGAATGTGAACTCCCTCACACCCGGATTAACAAACCTCCAAGCATCAATTAAACTCAAGCTATCCACAAACTCCCTAAAGGATCTACTTGCGTTTTCAGCAGTGAATCTACAATGAGCCGAACGATCCATTTTCCCATCCATCACACTATTGAAATCACCCCCCAACACTCTATACTCCCTGTCCATCTTCCTCAAAAGTAGCGACAACTTCCCAAAGAAAGGACCACCACTTGTACATGATCCATAAATGGAGCCTATTGTCATCAATCTATCCTCATATTTAACATCTAGAAGAAGTACCCTCCCTTCCTCATCCATTACCACCTGTTCCACTGAAGCATTAAACCTTTCTGTAGAAGCACACCTACTCTCCTTGATTTAGAACTGTGGTCTTTGTGTACCATTTATTTCTGAAGAGATGAGTCGAATCACCCAACAAATGTGTTTCCTGAAGAAGTGCAATATCAACCTTCCCCCTTCTCAGCCTATGTAACACATCTTTTCTTTTCCTCGGAATGTTCAGGCGTTTGACATTCCAGGAACATATCCTCAGATCACCCATGAACCCACTTTATCCAAATGGAATATGTCATAATGATCCATCCCAAAAGCCTACAATTCAAAGGATAAAGGGGGCCAGGCGAGAAGACCGAGCTGTGTAAACCCACAAGACAACACACAACACAAACACAAAGAAAACATAAACTAACGCATATGAAGCCTAACAATAGACCCTGCAAAACTGCAGGGTGATAATGAGTCCAGTTATTTACAAAAAAACCCAAATCTCGAACTTTAATTGCCCCAGAACCCGCACCCAAACATAATGTAGTAACAATAAATAACAGTAACCTTCCCCATATCGCCATAAAGAATATGTACAGTAGCATAAAGACTTGAACCACCCCTCCTCACAATGTCTCATTCCACCCAGACCCATTCAAAAGACAGTAAAAAGGAGCCAAAAAACCCATTCCACAGCATTATCCCTCCAGAATTGTTATGTGACATTCCCCAAGCCAGCAATAGCTGAAAATGTATTTTAAAGCAACCAACCAAATTCCAGATGTATTTCCAATTTTATTAATGCCACTTCCATCCACAGCTGCCATAAGTATCCCGGCCATCCACCCCCCACCCCAGCCCCCCAATGAACCCGTCAAGGTGTGCAGTCACTACCCCCCTCCACAGCACTGCGACCCCAACCCATCCCATCAACTGCATCCCCCAATGACACCCTGCAAGAGAAAAATCAGGCAGACCACCAGACATCAAAGTATTAAATCAAGGCCCTAAATAAGGACGTCACAACCACTGACCAAGCGCGTGTCATAAAAGTAGGTGTGTATGCACAACTCCCTCTGAGTGCCTGCGAAGCCTTTCAGATGCAGCAACTACAGGACATCCGAATAATTATGAACCCCGTCTCCCCCACGCTTTCAGTTCCGCTCCCAACCCCATAATGCCAAATCAAAACAGTCCTATCCATGCAGAACCACACATAGAGACCTCATATCCATATACCACCCCAGAGCAGACATCCAAGCCATACAAAATGTATTGATGATAGCGAAAAGAACCCCGAAGCACAATGACCGAGGGAAAGTAATGGAGAGCGAAGAAAAGACATTGTCCTGCCCACCACATCCCAATCATTAGCACACAACCGGGAACAAATGATAATACATGGTTGCAGAAAACAACACGCCTATCAATGAAACATTCAAATTCAGGGATGCAGGTTCCAGTTACCAGTCTACAGTCAAGAAAAAGTAGTCATCTACATTCAGTGCACTCAATGATCCAGATACCTCATGTCTTTCATCAATTCCCATGACTCCCACAAGATGGATATCAAAGTGCATCAAGAACAATCATGACAGGCAAGTTGGGCCACACAGTAACAGAACAACCAGTAGCGGTACGCCCATGTCACTGCCAGGTCCGAAAGATTAGATTGCAACCACAAACAATAAGGATATTTAGTTGGCATAGCTCGCAAAATAAATGTGTACCCTACACAAGCTACATGTCCCTAAAGCATTGTCAGTATGAACGTGCCCCTCAATGATTTTCCGAACACCCCCCAATTCAGCAACAGCCCCTTCCTACAATATAAAACCTGACCCATTCATTCCATGAGCATACCCCATAGGTTCAAAACCATAAGCAATACACGGTCGCAAAACCAGGAAACGCAACAGGAAGAAAGGCAATGGAAAGGGGGAACGAAGGGAGCAGGGGCTATGAAAGACAATTAGATATGAAACAATTGGTAGGATGGGGGCACCAATTGGCAGCACTCACAGCCAGCAGGAACCCTTTTTTATTTTACTCTTGCTTGCCTAGAGGCGTTGACAGACACAAATACCATTTAACATGTGCAAGTATGTGCCGACCAATCAGAAGTAAAAATCCCCATAGAGGTTGGCAAACGCATCGGGTTGTAAGCCGATAGTATAGTATTAATCCCGTCCCTTAGACTCGGGATTATCTACACTGTAGTACAAAAGGATTGAGGAAAGTCATTACCAGATGCAGTTGACAATGACACTTTCAGCAAAATTAAATGCCTCGAAAACATTGAGAAATAACAGTGTATCAATTTCGATTTGCAGACTATTTGAATGCATGGATTTTTCCTAGTCAAAGCATCTCATAAATAAAACTGGTCTGCTTGCCATCAACAAAGTCCAGAGAGCCACAAGAGTATTATAAAGAAATCACTATGAAACTGGAGAGCGTCAATTTAAAAGCACTGTCAAAAAAAAAAAACCTGCTTGCTTGCATTGCACAGGTCAGCATGCACCGGAAATATGCCTTAGGACTCCATCCATCCAACTCATTATGTCCTCTTCTGAAAGTTATTCACACATGACAGTTCGAGTGAGGCCTCCAGAAGTTAGCAGTGTCAGCAAAGTCACGGCCATTACGCCGTCATTACCGATATCTTCATTGCACTCACATGTAATCTCGTATTCCCCTTGTTTTTAAGAAGGTAATTACTTCTTGTAGTGTTGTCATATGAGATTTTTGTGGTTTCCCATGTGTGTTAGCTGGATCCAGGTCTAACACAGGGCGCATAGTGAAATCCTTCTTTGGCACTAGGAAGTACACTCTATAGATAGACCCTTGTTTACCTCGTGAGATGGAACCAGCTCTATTGCGCCTTTTTGTTGGAGAGACTTGATTTCTTCCTGCAGGATTTCTTGATGTGGAGACATCTTCCTGTGTTTTGGTGGATGATGTTCGGGTTTCTCTAAAAACTCAATTGAGTAACCCTTTGCCAAGGTTGATCGAACACAAGTCATGCAGTTCTCCAACTACCACTATATGTCGGCCTATGCACAGCATGTGAATCTAAGCAGATACAAGCATCAGTAATACGATGACGTCAAATAATGTATGTCATATAGATGGGGAAACATTCTTATTTTTGTTACCAGAAAGGTGTGTGAAGGTGCCATCATATCGCTGCCAATGCATTTATATCTCTGTACCATTCAGCTTCCAAAATGCCAATATAAAATGAGATGCACGTATGTCTCAAGAAAGCAAAGACCTATTTGGATATCATTTTTATACAGGCATGCATGAAGTTATAAGAGTCACAGAAGTCACACTTAAACGCTGATTTAAGACTATGCTTAGATTTATTTGATAACTTTTAGGCATTTACAATAATCCATTACTTCGCCAAAGCACTTTACATAAAGCACTCTTATTAAAATATTATTGCCTGGCAAATGAAATTAATACTAATTTGTCGACCTTGGAAGAATAAAAGGTTGAGTTGGCCTTTCTAGAATTCAAACCCGTAACATTAATATTTTTACTAAAAGATCACAACAGTGACTACTTAACCCGCTGTCATGATCTCTGCTTCCAAAAGGTCAGGACTTACCCAACTCCCTTGGAAGCAGACCCATAACCCAGGTTCCGAGTGCCAATCAGTCCCAATTGGGACCTTTTGGACCCTGTCCTGGTGCCAGTGGCACCAGGCTCATAAATATGCCCAGTCCCAGCGCTGGAAGCGCCGGGCTCATAATGCTTGGGTGGACTTACCTGCAGCAGACCATGCTGCTTACTTATCTGCCAGTTGAGCCTCGAATCCTCTTCTGTTTGGGACTACTTTTCCTGTTGGGTGGGGCAGGAGCCACTCCCTAGGTTCAGAACACTGGAACTCTTCTGGAAAGCAGGAACTCTTTTCTTACCTAGGCGAGGCTGTGGAAGGAGACACCTAAGCACTACAGGAGGCTATTTAAACCACACCCGATGGATGAATCTTGCTTTGCGTTATTCTGCATCTCTGCAGCAGAACGCTCATTGTGTCTTCTGCATCTGATCCTGGGCCTAAGGGAAAAAGGTTTACCATCCTGAATCCAGTCTTCAGCAACATCTATAAAGACAAGAAAGAACAGGTTAGCACTACGGTCTTCAGTGGCAGCGCATCTCTTACCTGGTCCATCGGCTGTCGCCGACGCCTCGCGCTGCATTCCGGCATCTGAAAGACAAAGGCTTACCTACTCTTCGCCTGCTCCGCAGGTCTTCGCACTGCATTCCGGCATCTGAAAGACAAAAGCTTACCAACTCTTCGCACGCTCCGGAGGCCTTCGGCGCTGCATCCCGCATCTGAAAGACAAAGAAGGTGCGTTTAAAGACATTGGGTAACTTTTTAATAATCACGTGCCATTACTCCATCCACGCCGAACCCAGTGGGTATTCCGGCATCCTTCAGCAGCTCTGAACTGGTACCTGCAAAATAAAAGGACAGTTATTGTGCGTCGTGAAGCAAGCAACAAGCGCTTACTTACGCGCTTCCAGGCGCTTCTATTCCTCATACGGGTCCATCCTCAACTCACTTCAGCCCGTCATCCGCCATCGCCGGAACCCTGCAAAATAAGAGACATCATTACAAAAGACTTTAAAAGACATTTGAAATACTCGGAACTCACCGTTCGTGCAGTAAACGACGGACAGCAGTCCTCTGAAGTCAAGAGGCCTGCGCACCCTATCCAGTGAAGAAACTGGTTACGGCACCCTGCCCCGAGGCAGATGGAGAGCTCGGCGTTCACTTACCTAAGGTGAGAGCGTTAACCTTTGGGGGCCTATCGGAGAAGAGAAATGGAAGGAGAGAGGGACACCCAATAACCCCAGTTCATTAATCTCATATTTTCTATCTGCAGACATCTTACTCTTCGAGTCAGGCATACAGTGCACAGAGGTCCAGCCCAAAGAGCAAACCGTGTGTTACACATCACCTTTGAAGATACGGTAGTCGCCCAGTCAAGACCGGCGCCTCTGCGAGAATCAGGTGAGCGTTACACCCACTGAACTATCTTCCCTGCTATTTCTTCTTAAATGTGCATAACACAGCATTTGTTAATGCTTTTGCTCTGGGTGGTTATATTTCTTAACATAACCTTTATTATTACAGTGCTTAGAAGTTGGAGGAATAAGTCATGCCCACTATTCAACATGATGGTATTATATTTTGTTTTTAAAAGGACTGACGGGGACAGGAGAGAGTTGTGGGTAGGTAGCCCAATAAAATCATTTCGAGGGGTTTGGGGTCCTCCAACGTATTCCATATCTATGACAGTAATCACCACAGCTGTGCTGCTTCGGACAATCTTTCTGCGTCAATGACGTCGATACGCTGTCCTCGAGGGCCTCCGTCGAGCCGACGTCACCGGATGTTATAAGTAGGACGCACGACGCTCGTAGCCTCAATTACGTTTTTTCTGCGAACGTGTTTGCTTCGGAGATCTCGGCGCGCCTAGATTCTACTGAATCCTGTTCTTTCGGTTCTTCGAACCTGTTTCTTCATTGAGATTGTATGATGTCTTCGGCTTCTTCCACCCAGTGGTCCGGGTTTAAGAAGTGTTGGGTGTGCGGGTCCAAGATGTCGCTGACGGATACGCTCGACGCTTGCCTCTGGTGCCTCGGGGAGGACCATAATACGGGCGACTGTGTCAACTGCCAACCGCTCACATCTAAGGCATTGCGGGAGCGTAAGAAGAAGCTGTCGGTCGGTAAGGTGGCCAAGCCCCGGAAGTCACGTTCCACTGGTCTTTCAAAGGATGATTCGAGGGATGACTCTCTGCATCGTCGTCGTGAGTCCGGGGGTTCTTGGTCTGCGAGTCGGTCCCGCCATTCCTCTGCCTCTTCGAGGCATTCCAGGAAGCGCCGTCACAGGTCGCCTTCCCCCTCCTCTTCAGAGGACTCCGCCCGTCGGCGGGTTGCTTGTCCCAGCAAGCATTCCACTCCTGAGGAATGGGGTTCCTTCCGAAAGGAGATGTTGGTGATTTTTCAATCGCAGGGCTCTGGTCCGTCCGCGCCGTCTGAGGATGCCGGTCATGGCCATGCTAGAGACACCGCTCGAACGCCTTCGGGCTCGAGCAGTCTTTGCGACCACCGGACGCCTTCGAGGTCCCGGTCGGACAAGGATGGTCGCTCTAGACATGCCTGTTCCAGGTCCCGATCCTCGACGCCCTCGAGACCGCGAGAACCTGTGAAGTCTTCGAGGAAGACATTGATGCCGACGTCGTCGACGTACTCTCTTGAGGCCCCGCCTCCGAGGAAGTCGTCGGCGCCCAGGCTGTCGAGACACGCTCAGGGCTCTGCCCTCGAGGCCTGCGTTGACGCTGTCGGTGCCGCGCTCAACGCCGATTCCGTCAACGCCTTTCGAGGCGGCCTTGTTGGAGGTACCCTGTGGCACGGTGGCACCCCCCAGAAAGGCGCTGGCCAAGGCTAAACATGTCTTTGTGCCTTTTTCTGTACCCTCCTTCCAGCCTCTGGATTATATTTCTGAGGTGGATGAGGGGTCTGAGGAAGGTGAGGTTCCTGCAGGTGTTCCTGATGACATTGTTTCTGGTCATGGTCAACTTGAGGACCTGCGTCAGTCGCTGCACGACGCCAGTGGTCTAAACACCTCTCCGGAGGTGGAGTTTGGTAGGCCGGAGCCTGGCACGCATGCTGAAATCCTCATTTCGGTGCCTCATGTCGAGGGTCACTGATTACCTGGGGTGGTCTGCCCCCCCTGGGGATTTTCAGCAAAATGACCTGACTGATATCCTGGACCAAGGTCCTCCAACTGACCCGGTGCTGCCATTCCATATGGCCTTGCAGAGAAGGGTGGCTGCGGCTTGGACTGCTCCGGAGAGTCTCCCGGTAGTGAGCAAGTCCTTGCTGAGGAAATATCGCCTAGCCAGTGGCGACCCCTGCTATTTGACCACGCACCATACTGCGGAGAGTTTGGTGGTGCAGGCGGCTACAGCCACAGCAAAGCAGGTGTCTTACCCTACCATCCCTCCTATTAGGGACGACAAACGTTTTGACGGCTGGGCGAAGAAGGTATTTTCTTCAGGGGGTATGGCGCTTCAGGCTGCCAACTCCGTTTGTGCCTTGTCTTGTTTCACGCACACTCTGTGGAACTATTTCCCTAGCGGCTGATCATATTCCCAAAGGGGAGGAACTGGATGGTTTCCTTGCTATCGTGCAGGATGGCAAAGATGCAATGTGTGAATCTGTTCAGTCGCGTCTGGACATGGTTGATTGCGTTAGCCGGCCCATGGCGGCGAGCACCGTAATACGCAGGTTTGCGTGTTTGCAGAAGTCGGGTTTTGCTCCTGATGTGCAAGCCCGGCTCCTCAACATGCCCTTTGATGGTGACCATCTTTTTGGCAGCAAGGCTGACGAGAGTCTTGAGAGGTTGCAGAACTCCAAAGCTGCAGCAAAGTCGTTGGGCGCTGCAGTTCGCCAACCTCCGCCTTTTTGTCCTAGGGGACAGCAATGGAGGGGAGGTTCCCTTCGATATTACTCGTCCTTTAGTAAATCGAGAGGAGCTGCAAGTCAAAGGGGCAACCGTAGGAGTGCCAGAGATGGAAAACAAGGTACTCCAAGGCCGTGCGAGCAGTTGCCTCTTTGCCCTCAGGCACTGCTGCAGCCGCTTCAGCTCAGTCATGAGGCCCATGCTTCTTACGTTGGGGGAAGGCTGGCGCAGCATCTTGTAGAATGGCGTGCCATTACTTCAGATGTGTGGGTTCTGGAGATCATAGCCCACGGCTACTGTCTTCCTTTCCGGCAGAGGCCTCATGACAATCCACCAGGGAATCTCTTTGAAGAGTCTGGATCCGTTCCTTGCGCAGGAAATTCAATCCCTGCTGGAGAAAGGCGCCATAGAACTGGTGCCTGTAGCAGAGAGGAACAAGGAATGGTATTCCCCTTATTTTTTGATTTCGAAGCAAGATGGAGCATTTAGACCCATCATTGACTTGCGCGGTTTGAACAAGCTCCTCAGGAAGGACAAGTTCAAGATGGTTACTCTTTCTCAAGTCCTCCAGGCCCTTCAACTTCAGGACTGGTTGGTGTCTCTCGATCTCAAGGATGCTTCTTTTCATGTGCCGATCCATTTTCATGTGCCGATCCATCCCAAGCACAAGAAGTACCTGCGGTTCGCGGTTGGCGACTCGCACTTTGAGTTTCGGGTCCTGCCGTTCGGATTGACCTCCGCCCCGAGGGTTTTCACCAAGCTCATGGTGGTGGTAGCACCGTATCTCAGGAAAGGGGGGATTCACGTCTACCCCTACCTGGACGATTGGTTGATCAGAGCGCGCTCTCCCGAGCAAGTCCTGGATCATCTGTCTGTCACCTGCCACTCCCTGCACAAGCTGGGCTTCTGCCTCAACTTACAAAAGTCCCAATTGACGCCAACTCAGCGGCTCCAGTACATCGGAGCAGTGCTTAACACGTCCCTGGGGCAGTGTTTTCCTCCCCAGGTGAGGGCTCGCCACATTCAGCAGATGGTGCACAAGTTTCAACAGGCCCAGGGTCTCCCAGCATTCGAGTTCTTGAGGTTGCTCGGCCTCATGGCATCCTGCATCCTTCTGGTGCCAGAGGCCAGGTTGCGGATGAGATCTTTGCAATGGGCTCTCAAGCTCCAGTGGTCACAGCCCTCCGGCAGGATGTCGGACCCCGTTCAGGTGCCGCCCTTGGTCGGCCAGGACCTTATGTGGTGGGCTATTGAAGGCAATTCAATGAGGGGGGGGGGGCTCTGTTTTGGCTGCCCTGGCCGGAGGTGACAATCGTGACGGACGCATCCCTCACAGGATGGGAAGCTCATGCCAATGAGCTGATAGTCAGCGGTCGTTGGTCTCCGTCGGAGTCCAGACTCCATATCAATCTGTTGGAGCTGAGGGCCGTCAGGCTTGCCCTGAAGGCCATTCTGCCGACTGTGCGAGGAAAGAATGTCCTGATTCTGATGGACATCATAGTGGCCACGCACTACCTCAACAAAGGGGGGGGGCAGGGTCACTTCCTCTGTGCAGGTAGGCGATGCAGCTCTGGTTCTGGGCCACCCAGCACGAAATTTCGATCTCTGAGGTTCATCTGGCCGGAGATGAAAACGAGACAGCAGACACTCTGAGCAGGCAGAGCGCGATCTCTCACGAGTGGGAGTTGGCTCATGAGATTCTCCTGGAGATCGCTGCCCTGTGGGGGACCCCTCAAGTGGATCTCTTTCCTCCAGTGTGAACCGGAAGTGCGAAAGGTTCTGCTTGCGGGAATTTCCTCCAAGAGGATCCTTAGGAGATGCGTTTGTGGTGAGTGGTCCTTCCCACTGCTGTACGCGTTTCTTCCAGTCCCTGTCATCCCGCAAGTGCTGCGGATGTTATGGAGGTTCAGTTCCCGGATGATCCTCCTTGTTCCGGCATGGGCCCGGAGGACGTGGTACCCGGACCTTCTGGACTTGTCCATCTGCCCTCCACGTCGTCTTCCCTACCGAGACAATCTGCTCTCACAGGGGGTGGGGGGATTCAGGTTCTCCATCCAGAGGTCAGAACCCTCAACTTTCTCGCTTGGCTTCTGAAAGGTGAAAGGTTGAGGTATAAGGATTGGGACCTCCCTGAAGACGTGATGGAGGAGTTGCTTTCGGCCAAACGGCCTGCAACAAAGTCCCTGTACCGTTGCCGTTGGAGAAAGTTCTGTGACTGGTGCAGGGTTAAGAATGTGGATCCTTTTTCATGTGACATTCTTGTGGTTCTGTCTTTTTTGCTTTCTTTAGCCCGCAGGGGCTTGCAAGTGGGTACCATTAAAGGTTACCTGGAGGCGCTGTCCATATTTAAGCGCTCGTCTGAGGAGTGTTCTTATTTTAAAATCCCTTTAATTTCTAAGTTTCTGAAAGGGCTCACTAATGTGTTCCCTCCGTCACCTTTCCAGGTGCCCGGGTGGGATTTAAACCTTGTTCTCAAGTTTCTAATGGGTGCTCCATTTGAGCCTTTACAGTCTTGTCATTTGAGACTGTTAACCCTGAAAACTGTGTTTTTAGTTGCGGTCAAACTTCCGCTCGCAGTGAGTGAGTTACATGCACTGTCTGTTAAACCACCCTTCACTGTGCTTCATAAGGACAGGGTTGTCCTTGGAGTTCGTCCTTCCTTTCTACCGAAAGTTGTCGGAATTTCATTTGAGCCAGAAGGTCATTCTTCCGGCATTTTATCCTCCTCTGCATCCTGGTAAGGACGAGGAGAGGCTCCTTAGGTTAGATCCTAGGAGAGCTTTAAGTTTCTACATTTCACGCATGTCCCGGGTCAGAGTGGATGATCAGCTCTTTATTGGTTACGCTGGAAGGCGTTTGGGACAAGCTGTGACTAAGCAGACTTTGTCTAGATGGATGATCTTGGCAATTTCTGAATGTTACCGCCTGGCGGGTAAGGACCCTTCAGTGGGCTTACAGGCCCATTCGACTAGGGGTATGACTGCCTCTACTGCCGTGCACAGGGGTGTTCCTATTCGTAACATCTGTGAAGCAGCCACTTGGGCTTCGGTCCATATTTTTGTACGTCACTACTCCCTAGATTCTATCCATGGGCAGGATTTGGCCTTTGGCAAGGCGGTCCTTTACTCTGCAATTTGATTGGGCATTCTAAATTCTTTTCCCACCTCCTTTCGTTGGTACTGCTTTGGGAGTCTGTCATAGATCTGGAATACGTCGGAGGACCCAATCCCCTCAATGAACAAGTTACTCTCTTACCTGGTAACGTTCTTTTGATGTGATGGTCTGACGTCGTATTCCATATCGCTCCCTCCCTGCTTTCCCCGCTACAGAATTTCTTATGCGATTGCAGCTTACGTTTCCGCAAGGCTTTCTTTGGTCATACTGGCAGAAGATTGGTGCCATACGTTCTGGGAAAAAACTACAATTGAGGCTACGGGCGTCGTGCGTCCTACTTATAACATCCGGTGATGTCGGCTCGACGGAGGCCCTCGACGACAGCGTATTGACGTCGATGCAGAAAGATTTTCCGAAGCAGCACAGCTGCGGTGATTACTGTCCCAGATATGGAATACGTCGTCGGACCATCCCATTGAAAGAACGTTACCAGGTAAGAGAGTAACTTGTTACCAGGTAAGAGAGTAACTTGTTATTCTTTTTAACTTTACAGTTTATTAAACAGCATATTATTTTTATATGAACTGATAAGTAATTTATAATTCACCTGTACACAAGTGTTTATAGGCACGACAAGACTAGCAGGGGGGCAGAAGGAGGACAAAACAACGATCTTACCAGGCCTTGTCTCATTCAGATCGTGCAAGTGTGGGAGGGGAGAAGTGCCAGGTGGGAGGGAGAAGTGCAGGTAACCCAATAAGTGTTGCAGGAGGGTAGCTCATAAGTGCAGAGACCAGGGACTGTAGGGTTGCATATACAGACCCTTAACTGCTGGGGGAGCCCAGAGGCAGTCCAAGGGCGACTGGATATGCAGGAGCCTGGGCCCGAGTTTCAGTGGGTGGTCAGGTGACCAGTGTGCAGAGCAGTCGGAGAAATCAGCAAGGGAGAGGAAGAGAGAAAGAGAAAACGGAAGTGAAAAGGAAGGTATTGGTTGCTTCCAGAGGTGGTTCAGGTTTGAGAGAGGTAGGGAGGCTGTTCCAGAGGGAGGCCCCAGCCAAGGAAAGAGATCTACCCCTCACTCTATGCTTGGAGAAACGCCTGACCCTCAGAGAGTTGTAGGTGGATGAGCGGAGGGCTCGAGAAGGAAGATGTTTAGGAAGAGAAAGTTGGAGGTAGTGCGGTCCCAGGCCCCAGAAAGCCTTGTGGACGATGCAAAGGGTCTTGAACGTGATCTTTGCAGCCACAGTTAGCCAGTGGAGAGATTTCAGAGCTGAAGAGATACGATGCCCGGGCTTGAGGCCAAGGACAAGTCTCGCAGTCCTGTTCTGGATAAATTGTAACGATCCAAGAGTAGAGACGGGCAGATTTAGAAGGAGGCTGTTGCAATAGTCCAGCCTAGAGAGGACCAGGGCCCTGGAGACAGTGTGCTTCTGTGGGAAAGTGAGAAAAGGCAGAACACCTCTGAGGAGGTACAGCTGATAGTGTGACTTCTTAGAGATTTCAGATATGTGAGGAGAGAAGGAGAGGGTGGAGTCAAAGATGACACCAAGTTTCTTAGCCTCAGAGGAAGAGGGCCCAGGGTGGGTGGTCAGAGAGAGGAAAGGAGGCTGCAGATGTCCCGATGAGGAGGATCTTCGTCTTACTGGCATAAAGGCAGAGATCATTGGCGGTACCCCATTCCTGAATTGCAGTCAGACAGTCTGGTATGAGAGAAGGAGCAGAGGTGGCTGAGGGGAGCCTGAAGGAGAGCTTGTTGTCAATCGCATAAAACTAAAAGTTGGAGCAGAATGTAGTGATGCAGTGGGCAAGATGTGCCAGGTAGTGGTAAGATGTGCCAGGTAGTGGTTGAAAAGACAGGGTGAAAGGTTAGACCCCTGGGGAACTCCACAAGTATTGAGATAGATAGAAGAGAGGAAAGACCCAAGTTGGGACCTGGGAGGGTCGGTTACTGAGAAAGGATGTCAACCAGGCCAAGGCCTTACCAGTGATACCCAGGTTGTTGCGATACCCAGGTTGTTGCGGAGGCGATTGAGCAGGTTGGCGTGGTTGACAATGTCGAAAGCAGAGGATAGATCGAGGAGAATGAGGACATAAGGAATGTTATAGTCCAGATTAGAGAGCAAGTCTTCACAGGTGTTCATTAGAGCAGTTTCCGTGCTTCTGGCAGTTCTGACACCAAACTGGTGGCCATGGAGACAACCAACAGATTCATTATGCAGATTAAGCTGGGAGACGGCCAGCTTTTCCAGGAGTTTGTTCAGGAAAGGAGTGATGGAGATCGGGCGATAGTTAGCTGGAGTGGAAGGATCGGCAGAGGGCTTCTTTAGAAGGGGCTGCACAATGAAGTGCAAAGGTTCCAGTGGCAAAAGAGTGATTAAAGAAATTGGCCAAGGCTGGAGCAATGGTGTCGCTATGGTTCGGGATGAGCAGGGGAGAACCTGCTTGGATGAGACTCTTCTAGATCAGACTTGTCTAGAGACATCATCAGGGGTGAACAAGGGAACCGAGGAGAAAGTAGGAGAAACGGCTGACGAGGGGCCAGTCGTCGGTGGTGGTGGCGGTGGTGGCGGTGGCGGTGGTGGCGGTGGCGGCGGTGGTGGCGGCGGTGGTGGTGGTCTCTTCTTCGAGAGGACAGAGAGTATGTACTGCCTTTGTAGTAGGAGGCTGGTCAGAGTGTGCACCCGCCGCCCTACACGTTAGTTTAAGAGTGGCGAGGTCAGAATCCTACCGAGAGTTGCACTCGGATGTGGGCTTCAAATGGATCTTCATGACGGGGGCAAGGACATTGAGAGATGACGCTTAGAGAGGGCTGTGTCAGAGTGCGAGTCAGCCAAAGGTGTAGGAGGGGGGAAGAGAAAGTAGTGGCAAAAGGTGTAGGTGAGGGGGTGTGTCTCACACGGGGGTAAGAGGCACCTGACTTCAGGTAACGATCGGGAGAGAAAGGGGTGTAGTAGAAGCAAATGGCATGCCTGGGTCACTTCTGTCAGGTGCAACCCTAGCATTGAGGGTGGCGATCTCTCAACGGGGCACTCCTGTGGTGAGAGGGAGCGCTGCGCTCAGAGCCCTTGCAGAGGCGATGACCACGGAAGCACCCTTCATTGGCCAATTTCTAGGCCCATTCTGAGATTTCAGAGCCATACTGGCTTGTATGGCCTGCAATGGGGGGTGTCGCATCACTCCCCTTGTTCATAATGCAGTTGTAGCCTGAAATGCCAGGTATAGTAATTACATGCTAAATACAAGCCCACATTTTAAGACACTGCCATAATATGTTGAGTGTAGTGTACTTCTTTTATATGCCAGTTATGGCCTTACGCCACCTCTAATGTTTATATGTCTGTGTAGTGTTGTCTTTCTAGTGCATAACCTTTTTTGTATTTTCATGAGTTTCCTAACTAATTGATACTCGGGGCTCCATTGCATGGCTTTGCCCTTGGATGTATGTTATTCTAGCATCATTTATATGCAGCATACTTGCATACATCAGCCCGATGGTAGTGACTTAAGTTTGCTTGGTCAAATTATGCAAATTCATCTGCTTTACATCTCTCACAGCTTGCATTAGTGAATTTATCCTCATGGTGGTAATTTCTGGATTAACCAATTTGGTCAAAGACAATATAGGATACAAGATACAGTCTTCAGGTTACGCCCATGGTACCAATCTCATGCTAGGTTCAAAGGGTGGAAGAGCCACTGACCATGTTCTGTCCACAGAGTACTACTAAAGAACTAGAGGCGCCGTATTCCACCAGAAACGGCATCGGCTCTGGATGCCATGCTGGTGGAATAAAATGTCACTTTCCATTGCAACTTCTAGCTCTTTTTCCATCAGCATGGCGTCCAGGGCTGTCAAGTGAATGAGAAACGGCTGCCTCACTTTTGCTCCCATGAAGTATGGAATATTGGCCCTCTAGTTCTCTCTCAAAACTCTGTGGTTCTGTCTGACTGGAAGGAATTTGTCCAATAAAGAACCGAAACGCACATAAAGGTTTGTCTTTCAAAAAGTGATAGCTAGTTCCACGGCGGGGCCTATGGACCAGGCACAAGATCTAGCTAGCACTCAATATGCTTTCCACTGGAAACCATTGCAGAGTCCTCAGAGTGGATATGATGTGTCTTTAGTTTAATTAAGGAAATCATTGTTGTGGTATTCTGAATGCTCTGAAGTCTAGTAACAATACCTAAGGAGAGGCCAGGATGGGCACCATTACAGTAGTGTAACTTGGATGAGCCAAAAGCATTTAGTAACATGATTTCGCGTTTGAGGAAAGGAAAAGAATAGCATTGAACACGTTGAAAATTCCTTAGATTGAAAAATGCATTTTAATGGTGTTAATCAGATGAGTTCATTAAATGTCAGTCCAGTGCTACTCTCAGTTGGCAACCTGAGTAACCGCTTGGGAGTAAGGGTCAGATGGAAGAACCCATGGAGAGGTCTTGCCCTTAAAGAGTATCACCTCATTTTGCAAGGATTGAACATGACTCTGTTTGTTTGTCCACTACATTACTTTGGGCATGTAATCATTGAAGTTTATTGCTGACGCACCAAGAGCCTTTTTGAAGAAGATTGAGTAGGATGTGGGACTCGTCCCTTAAACGTAAAATTTAAAATTGTATGAATTGACCAATTTGGCCAAAGACAATAAGGGAGATAAGGTAGAAACTTCAGGTTACGGCAAAGATGGCAATCTGTGCTACTTTCAAAGCGTGGAAGAGCCACTGACCCTGTTCTGCCTGACCAGAGTTTTCATCCAAAAAAGGGCCAGGTCCTGGATGCCAGTTTTAGAAAGGTGGCCAGTTAAACTGGACTGATCAACCAAGTGGCAACAAGTCCAATAAGAGACTGCCTCCCCACCCCACCAACACCTCCAGACTACACTGTCTAACACAGACTACCTCAACAAGAACCAACTCTGTACTTTACTAACTTGGCCTAATTCTACTGCTTTCTACAAGTGCTATATTCTCCAGCATGGGGTCTGGCATGGATTCACATGCTCATGAATATTCCCCGTCGTCAGGCTGGGAATCCTCGGTAAAGAAAAAACCAGTATCAGTTTTGTTTCTGATCTGTCTTTCGTAGTAATAACCAATCACTGGTCTCTGCATCATACTGACCACAGCCAATGGCTGCCCTCTACCTAAGCACCGCCTCTGGCAGCCATCTTCAGATTTTTACCGCACGTTCATGTGTTGGGATCCTCGTGCTATTGCTCTCGAGCGTTGGTGCTATTTTTTTCACGTTTTTTCTCAAAAACTTCATTTTTTTTTGGTCAAAAGAGCCTCAAGCTCCACCGACTCTCCATCCGATCAACGGGGACCCGTGTCAGATTCGTCTGCGCCCCTCAAGGGTGAAGATTTCGTCGAGCTACGCTTTTGGAGGACTCCAGAAGTTTCTCAGGCCCGGACATGGCCCAGGAGAAGGGAAGCTCGACGCCCGGAAAGCTGTTCAGGATCTGCCCTGGATGCTAGCTGCAGAACGTCTTTAAGGAGGACGAACACTCCTTTTGTCTCTACTGCTTACATGAGGACAAGACGCACGTGGAGAAGGACTGTGCGTTTTGCGGCAACATGTCGGAGCGGACCATGAAGGACCGCCATCAACGTCTCGCCAACTGGCTGGAAGGGAAGAGCCCGTCAGGCGAGAAGAAGAGGAAGAAATCCGAGCGGTCTTCTAAGACCTTTGAGGACGCCCCGGCGACGGGGGTCCAACACAAGGCCAAGCACCGCGAGTCCGCTGGCACCGGGAGCGCCGAACGGTCGGGCTCTACGGTCGCCAGGCAGGGCGCACCCTCCCCGGCACCTTCAGCCACGAGCCAACGCTCTGGGTCGGGTAAGAGGAAGGGCGAGCACCCGGCGAAGCTCCTGGAGAGGCCCCGGTCGAGCTCGAAGGCCCCATCGGAGGGGGAGCGAGGCAGTGTCCCCCCTGCCCCCCTTAAAGAATAAGGCGGTGAGTGCACCTAAGGTGGTGAAGGCCTTAATCCATCCGGCCAAGCCCTCTATCGATACTGTCGCGGCGGCCCTGGCTCAGCCTATGGAGGCTACACCAGTGGTGGCGACCTCGGGGCTCAGTCTCCCTGCCACTTCGGAGGGAGTCCTCTTTTGTGCCAATCGATAGGACCCCCGTGAAACCCCCGGCGGGGAAGAAAAAGGGGGGGCAGGGCGTCGTCGTAGATTCGGCCTCAACCTCAGAGGAAGAGCTGATTGAGGTCTTAAGCCACGGCCTTGGCGTGGAAGAAGACCGGCCCGTCGGGATGGATCCCGACGCAGGCGACAACGACATTGTCGAGGGTGCCGACGGGGCCCCTGATCGCCCGTCGGATTCCCCTCTGCCAGTGCCGCAAGACAACTCGGCGGCCATTTTGTTGGCTATACAGTCCTTATGTTCAGAGATAAGGACGAGACTACCGTTGCCGACGGAGGAACCTCTCCCGTCGGGGGATCCTGAACCGGGACCTTCTGGTGCTCCCCCGCCCAAGAAAAGGATTCACCCTCCACCTCCTTTTCAGCCGTCGCGCCCCATCCAGCCCTCCTCCCCGTCCACCCGAGGGGATGATACGGGGACTGACACGGCAGCGACGGGTACGGACGACGAGGTGTACGACGAGGATCTACCGTCGTCACCTCCCACCAGGGCTTCTCCGCCCGACGAGATTGGATCGTTCCACTCCATGATCGCCAGGGCATCCGAGCTTTTCCAACTCTGCCCTGAGGAGAAGAAAAAGGAAGGATTCCTTTATCAACGGCGCGAGGCCAAGAGGAAGACGGTCCTCGCGGTGCCTCTACTGGACGACATTTGGGATGAGGGCCTCGCCCTCCTCAAGAACCCTTCCACGACGCCAGCTAGAAGAGACCGGTACGAGAAGAAGTACCGGGTCCCGGACGCGGCCCCCCTGTGCCTCCGGGCGCAGCCTACCCCGGACTCCGTCGTCTCCGCGGCAGCCAGGAAGAAAGCGGGGGGGTGCGGCCTCCACATCGACTTCCCCACCAGACGGCGAGGGAAAGAAATTGGACGCTATGGGACGCAGGGTCATCTCGTCGGCAGCGACGACGATTAAAGCGGCCAACGCCTTGGCTATCGTGGCCCGCTACGACAGGGAGTTATGGTACAAACTGGCTCCCCTTTTGGACTTCCTACCGGACGACAAGAGGGCGGATGCCCTGGAGATCCTACAGGAAGGCGAGGTGGCGTCGGACCACGCCATCACTATTGCGACGGACATCGCCGACACTGGGTTTCGCCAGTTGGGCAACGGCCTGTGCCTTAGGCGGCGTGGATGGCTCAAGGCTACGGACTTCCGTCAAGACGTACAGACCAGAGTCCTGGACATGCCGTTCGATGGGAACAACCTGTTTGGGAAAACAGTGGACGATTCCCTCCAGGCCATTAAAGCGGACACTGAGACGGCCCGGGCCCTTGGGGTTCTGCAACGACGGACGCCCTTTCGGAGCAGCGGAGGCAAGGGCGCCTCCAAAGGTTCCGGCGGCGGTTTCTCCACCTACCGTCAAGCGGCCCGCTCATCGTCTCAGGAGGCCTACAGAGGACGAGGCAAGTCTGGTGGACCCCGCCGTCGTCGCCAAGGAGGTCAAGGCGGCAAAGCCTCGTCGAAACAGGATTGAACCGGCTGTGGGGTCGGGCCCCCACCGAAGCACCCCGGTGGGAGGCCGGCTGGCGAGCTTCGTCAGCGTGTGGGAGTCCATCTCCACCGACCGTTGGGTGCTGGACGCCTTAGCCCGGGGCCATGCGCTCGAGTTTCAAAGAAGGTGCCCGCGCGTCCCCCCCGTGGCCAGGAAAGAGCTTCACGTCCCTCAGCTTCTCCTGGAGGTAAAGGCGATGCTCAGGAAGGGCATCATCGAACTCGTCCCAAAGAGGCTTCGGGGCTCCGGAGTTTACTCGAGATACTTCCTCGTGAAGAAGAAGACGGGAGGATGGCGCCCCATCCTAGATCTGCGACGGCTGAACAAGTTCATCAAGGCGCAGAAGTTCCGGATGGTCACCCTCCAGCACGTCCTGGGGCAGCTGGAGGAAGGAGACTTCCTGTCGTCGTTGGATTTGGAGGATGCCTACTTTCATATTCCCATCCTAAAGGGGCACCGAAAATTCCTCAGGTTTGTGGTCCAAGGGCGTCACTACCAGTTCAAAGCCCTTCCCTTCGGACTACGGTCGGCACCCAGGGTATTCACCAAGTGCCTTGCACCGGTGGCGGCGCAGCTGCGCCGCGAGGGGATCCACGTCTACCCCTACCTGGACGACTGGCTCATCTGAGCCAAGACGAGGGAGCTCGCCGTGGAGCACACGGCAAGGACCGTCCAACATCTCTCGGACCTGGGATTCTCCGTGAACTACGCCAAGTCCCACCTGGTACCCGCGCAAAACGCACTGTTTCTGGGAGCGAAGCTCGACACAGTGTCCCTTCTGGCCTCCCCGTCGGAGGAAAGGACCAGGTCCATCCTGAAGGTACAGGGGATGTTGGTTTCCGACGCGGCCAAGGTGAGGTCCATCAAGTCCCTCCTCGGAATGATGTCTTCTTGCATCTACCTCATTCCCATGTGCAGGCTCCGGATGCGCCCGTTGCAGGAGTTCCTGGACGCGCGCTGGATCCAAACGACGGGCGGCTTCGAGGAAAGGATCACACTCGACGAGAGTTTCCGCCGAGCGGTCCGGTGGTGGGGCAACCGCGCGCATCTGACGGCGGGCATGGACTTCCAGACCCCAGACCACCAGGAGACGGTGACCACGGATGCCTCCCTGGAAGGGTGGGGAGCGCACACCGAAAAACTGCACGCAAGAGGCCTTTGGCTCCCGACGGAGAAGTGCCTCCATATCAACGTCCTGGAGCTCCGTGCAGTGTTCTGGGCCCTCGGGTCCTTCCTTCCGTCCCTCAAGGGCAAGGTGGTGAGGCTCTTCACCGACAACACCACCACCATGTTTTACATCAGGAAACAGGGCGGAACCAGGTCTCCAGCGCTGTCCAAGGAGGCGCAGGACCTGTGGCATTGGGCCATCGCCCAAAAGATGTTTCTGGTGCCGTTTCATCTGGCAGGGATAAAAAACACCATCGCCGACTCACTCAGCAGGGAGCTGCGCTCGTGCCACGAGTGGGAACTACGGCAGGATCTAGTGGATCGCCTCTTCCGACGGTGGGGCACACCCCAGATCGACCTGTTCGCGACGAACTCCAAGTGCCGGAGGTTCGCCAGCAGGTTTCCCCAGGCGAGGAGCATGGGCGATGCCTTCTCGTTTCCCTGGGAGGGCCTGTTCCTCTACGCATTCCCTCCTTTGCCACTGCTAATCCGGCTCGTCAACCAGCTCAAGAGGTCACGGTGCAGGATGATCCTCGTCGCACCTGCGTGGCCGAGGCAGATATGGTTCCCGGACCTTCTGGACTTGTCAGCGTCCCCGCCAATCAAGCTGCCGGTGGACGCGGATCTGCTCTCCAGGGATGGAGGTGCCATCCTCCACCACGACCCGAAATCACTGAACTTGCAGGCCTGGCTCCTGCAGCGCTAGAGTTTGGAGGATACGACATACCGGCCGACTGCAGAGAGGTTCTTGCAAAGGCCAGGGCGTCCTCGACTCTTAAATGCTACGGACACAAATGGAAGAGGTTCTCTGTCTGGTGCCACGCACAGAAGATTAACCCTCTACGGATTACGGCTCCCCAGGTACTGCCGTACCTGCTGACGCTGGCCAAAGCTGGACTGGCACACGCGTCCATCAAGATTCATCTTGCTGCGATCTCCCGATACACCAGAACCACGTCCCGGACGTCCTTGTGGTCTCATCGTCTGGTGAAAGAGTTCATGAAGGGACTGTTCAGATCGTTCCCGCCGGTGAAGGCGCCGGCCCCGGCGTGGGAGCTCAACGTGCTGCTGACCAAGCTCATGGGACCCCCGTTCGAGCCTCTGCACTTGGCCTCGTTGAAGTTTCTGTCGTGGAAAACAGCGTTTCTTGTGGCCATCACCTCCGCACGACGGGTGGGAGAGATCCAGGCCCTTTCCTGCAAGGCCCCGTACTTGACTTTTCACGACACGAGGGTAGTGCTCAGGACACACCCCTCTTTCATGCCCAAGGTACCGTCGGACTTCCATCTCAACGAACCCTTGGTGTTGCCTGTGTTCTTCCCGTCGCCTTCGTCGCCGGCTGAGAGGACTTTGCACTCGCTGGATGTGGCTAGAGCGCTGAAGTTCTACGTGGACCGCACGAAGTGTTTTCGGAAGACGTCACAACTCTTTGTGAACTTTGGACCTGTCAATCAGGCGAAGGCTCTCTCGAAGGCTTCCATTTCCAGATGGCTCTCCGGCTGTATCATGTACTGTCATCGGTTGGCAAACCGACCGCTGCCTGGCCATCCGAGAGCCCATTCCACCAGAGCGATCGCAGCTACCACGGCGTTCCTTTCTGGTGTGCCCCTGCTGGACATATGCAGGGCTGCTACGTGGAGGTCGACGCACACCTTCACGAAATTCTACTGCGTCGATCGGGATTCCAGGGAGGAGTCCAGGGTCGGCCAAGCAGTGCTGCGCAACCTGTTCGCCTGAGGTGAGCCTGGTGAGGAGGTAAGATTGCTTGATGTTGAGTTTGATGTAATGCTTAATGTTGAGCCTTTGCCACCTCCCGTGGTTGTGCATGTGTGTACTGATAGGTATTCTTTATTCATGAGCATGTGAATCCATGCCAGACCCCATGCTGGAGAAGGAACAAGTTACTTACCTGTAACTGTTGTTCTCCAGCATGGGTCTGGCATGGATTCACATGCGAACCCTCCCGCCTACCCCTCTGCGGCTCTTCACTTGGTCATACTGCCACTTCACATGCTTCCAAATCTGAAGATGGCTGCCAGAGGCGGTGCTTAGGTAGAGGGCAGTCATTGGCTGTGGTCAGTATGACGCAGAGACCAGTGATTGGTTATTACTACGAAAGACAGATCAGAAACGAAACTGATACTGGTTTTTTCTTTACCGAGGATTCCCAGCCTGACGACGGGGAATATTCATGAGCATGTGAATCCATGCCAGACCCATGCCGGAGAACAACAGTTACAGGTAAGTAACTTGTTCCTTGTGTCTCAATCTGTAGGGAATACTGTCAGTTTAAACAGGCATGTGTAACTCCAAACCCCCTTTGCAAGATTATTGCTCATCATTGATGCTAACCAGCCTCAGTTTTGTTTCCTTTTTTCAATTCCAACATGTTGAGATTGGAGGGACTTCAGCAAGAAATCAATACTCAACTGCTGCTTTTGTCATTTCTGTACTCCTGGTCATAAGTTCCTGCTTTTCTCCAGCATTGGATTTTTCATAGATTTAAATGCTTTAAATCCCTGTTGCCAGTTACAGTTTACCTTCATTACCATATTAAAAGTAAGAGATTCAGTCACAACTGTATACTCTATCTTTTTACGGTGCACTTTCCCCTCAGCCATTGGGGAGTCGAGTGCTGAGCTATGCTCAAGAGTGCATGCCGACATCCCTAATTTCTCTATTTTTCTACACCCTGTTACACACACAGACGTATATAAACCTATGTTTTTGGTTAAAGTGTCCAAAAGTAGTCAACACAATTCTCCAAGCAAATTAAGAGTCTGCAAAACGTGGGCATATCAGTCGAGGTCATGGGTTGACGACTACGTCCATGGGCTCAAGCCTTAAAGTGTTTTTGGGCTCATCCACAACACTGTGGTCAACAGCACAAGCAACACCATGGCCTAAAACCTGAGGGAGCAGTCTTTCATTGGTAATAGTGATATCGACAATGAACAAAGTTGCCATTGGTGGGGATACAATCAAAATGCACGACAATGGCTGTACTGCTGAAAAAGCTAATTTGTGCCCCATCGACAATCTTAAAATAAAGACTTATCAAGCCACTCCCATCACAGTAAAAATAGAAAAGTCTCTGATAGGCCCTAGGAACTCCACCTGGGCATACTAGGAATTGATTCCCTGTTACTATTCCAGAGGTGGTACCAGTGGAAATATTACAGCAAGAGCTCACACCCCAAGTCCCTCAGGAGGACCACCTCCGATTCCGGACACCGCAGGACCAATTCAGGTTCCACAAATTCCAGATCTTTCTTCAGCTCCAGCACAGATGCTATTATCAATGAAGGTACTCGCCTCTCTGAACCACCAATGGCTCCAGAGGCTTTAGGCTTTCCTCATCTGGCACCACAGGTCCTGACTTCTACAATAGCGGCAGTCAGTCCATAACCACTATGTCACCTTTTATTCAGCCTCCACAACCAGTGGGAAGGGACAAGGCAGCATCCCCTAGCACACATGGGCATGAGAACAAACAGGGACCCCATAAAAGGCACCCCTGTTCTGGTAGAACAGGAAGAGGGAAAATTGCCTAAGACATATTTGAAGCATGACCACCTCAGTTTTGTTGCATGCAGACAATTAGAGTAAGGAAGATACAGCCCCTAAGGAAGACTCTACAATATCTTCCAAAAGTGGAGCCTTGCACACTATGATGTCCAGAACTTGGGGTGTATTTGGGCTCAATCCCACAGATGGGGTGTGGGGGGGAGGGGTGTTTTTTTTGTTTGATCACAAGAACAATGAAGAAAGCTAGTCATGTCCATCCCCATTCTGGACCATGATGGCCTTCTGATTATACATCAACCTTTCTCTGAGCCTGTACAAAAGGTCCAAGGTGCTGAAAAATGCTCCATAATGTCTTGGCAACCTTATGCAGAATCTGTGGTCTCTGTTGCAGCAAAACAATGATAAACGAATCCTTCTGCAAAAGTCTAATTCTTCAAGTGTTTTATGCCTCCTGATGCTGATGGCAGGAAGGTGGATGCCTTCTGCAAGGTGCTTTTGGCCACAGGGGCTACCACCGTTAAGGCGGCCAGTGCTTTAGCCATCATGGCTAAGATGGGGAGAGGTGGGACAGAATAGTGCCTTTCCTGGAACACCTCCCAGATGACAAACGTCGAGAAGCTCTTGACATTCTTAAGGAAGGCCAGTAAGCGTCCAACCATGCCATTCCGGTGGAATATTTCCTGTGGTATCCACTGCCACTAGCCAGAAACTCGACAAGGGGGGACTGGACAGTGCCCCCTTGGAAAACAGACCCAGGGGCAATCGAATTACCCCTACCAGTACTTCCACAATATGATGGTTTGTACTGGTTTTGTTCACAATTTGAGACTAGTAAAGCCAATGGTGACTTTACATGCCCTGGGAGACAGTAGGCAGTCCCAGGGTATGGAGTCTATGTTTGGAGGTCACTATGACACCCTTTGTTACTGCACTGAGGGTGCTGTGTAACACACATACCAAAAACACATGAAGCCCTATGGAGTAAAAGACCCCATAGCCCATAAAACAAATTTACAGTCAAAGGACATTCTCAAATCATGCCTAAGAGTGGGAGACAAAGAGTCTCACTCTTAGCAGGAGAAATTCTCCCTAACACCAGACCTAACACCAGACACGCACAAGCAGAAAGCGGCCGCGACCTGAGAATCGCAGAAGCAAATATCGTGTTGCAGCGGGCACCGTGGAAGTGGGCCACCCGGAGCATAGTGTGTGCACACGACAGCCCGCTCCCCGACAGCGCGCACAAGCCGGCAGGAACTCCACAAAACACACCGGCGCCAGACACCTGCAGCCTGGTCACATCCACGACTGAAATAAGGTACGTGCAGGGCCCTTTGCCCACCCCAGTGTTCCCAGCCCTACCGGGAGCAGTCCGCCCAACATTGCCTTGGGCCCCTTTCCCTGCAAGGCTCCTCCGAGACACAAACCCTCCTGGCAGGGGTTGCCAATAACTGTTGGGGAGGCCGCGCAGGAAGGGGACTGGTGAAACCCAGCGACCCACCGCCCTACAACACTGCGTACAGAGTACACATATAGCGGAAAACATAGCAAGCCATTATAGGGCACAACAAGTATAGGTGGCAAACAGTACGGGCAGGCAACTGGAAGCAACCCAGCAGTGCACCTAGAAACGAGAAGGCCACAGATACCACGTTCCGAGTAAAGCTACTGTCATCAGGACCCATAGAAGCCCAACATAGCCCACCCCAACAATACCCATCAGGCTCAGGGAAGACCACATCATCGCACTCAAACTACGAGCAAAGCGCAAATTTCATACGCCCATTGCACAGACACACAAAATGACAGGGGGTGCAAAAAACAAAAAGAAAGGCCTAATGGATGCATTTGCAGGGGCTCCCAATTCGGAACCAGAAACTACCCAAACAGAACCCCCAGAGAACTCTGCGATAGATACTCCCGCGCATAACATGGCCCCATATATGGCAGCAATGGAAAAGGGGGTTGCGGCCATCAACAACAAACTCGACAACATAGGAGAAAATATAGCGTCAATACGCTCGGACATCTGGACAGTAAAAGCCAGAGTATCAGAAGCAGAAGAAAGGGTAAGCACCCTAGAAGACTCATCCACCTCACAGACCAAGGCAATAGTGGACATTCACAAGGACATAAAGTCCCTTAAAGCAAAATGTGAGGACCTGGAATTCCGATCAAGACGCAAGAACATACGTGTAGTGGGAATCGCAGAGTCCAAACTAAATGTCCCTATGGAACAATATCTAGAGGAGATCCTACGCACACTGTTCCCGGATGGTCAATTCTCCAGTCAGTTCCTAGTAGAGAGGGTGCACAGGACACTGCCCCCCCCCCCCCCAAACCAGGGGCCTCTCCCAGGACAATCATAGCCCGACTACTCAACTACCGTGATCGAGACCTCATCCTCAAACTGGCAAGGGAAAAGGCCCCCCCCTGTCATAAGACTCTCTAATCGAGCCCACATATACCCAGATTTCTCGACTGGGGTACAATCAGCCAGATGCTCATTTGACACTGAATAACTTCTACGAGATGGGAAAATAGGCTATGCATTGATGTTCTCAGCAAAACTCTGCATCCAGCACGCGGGTAGGACCCACTTTTTCGAGACTCCAGAAGAGGCACTGAAGTATGTTGAATCGAACATCCCCTCTTTGGCCGGGAATACTTAACAGCTACTCTGCAAGTCCAAGACACGGTTATTCGGAAAAGATAACGCACTGGTCACAAGGGAAAGAGACAAACTGAACAGACATCGACTCTCTTAAAGGCTGCGGCGCCGGGCGAGACGGCACTGCACGCCATCTCCAAAATAGAGAAACAACAAGCAGAACGGTGCTCCCCATGGTAGCAAATGTTGCAGTTCACACAAGGGAATACACTGTCCAGTTGGGGGGATGGTGAGGGTGGGGTTTCGGGAGGAGGACAGGCGTGTTGTCAAAGAAGAGTTGGGGAGTTCAAAGTTTAGTTATCTCAAACTGTCGTGCGCAGTACTCAACATACTCTCAAGAGTCGCCCTAATCAAATGGAAGAGCAAAGCCACAAATAAAATGGTTGAGAGGAACAATAATCTAGATCTGAAACTCTTGACCTGGAACATCAGAGGCCTGGTGAACCCCATTAAAGCAATGCAAATACTAACATATGCTAATAGGCACAAAGTAGACATCCTGCTTCTTCAAGAAACACATGCAAACCGAAAGATAACAGAAACATTTGTACAAAACTGGGGCCAGCTACAGTTTGCAACAAACTACTCATAGCAGGCAAGGGGGTACTAACATTAGTGCACAAACACACAGGGTTCCAGTTATCTAGAGCTGTGACAGACCCAGAGGGAAGATATGTCATAATATGGGGGGCACTACACGGCCACAAGATGATAATCAATACATATGGCCCAAACACGGACACTCCAGGATTCTACCTGCACGTACTGGCACAAATTGCACCAGTCAGCACAGCCCAAATAATATGGGGAGGGGACCTCAATACGATCTTGGATCCTATGATAGACCGATCATCCACCATACAGAGGACCCACGCAAAAGCGGCTCTAGCTATACATCAGATCATGGAAACTGTACCCCTTGTAGATGCATGGAGGGAGAAGCACCCAGCACAAAAGGAATACACATTATACTCATACGTACATGGTTCTAGCTCCCGGATAGACCTTTGGCTCTGTTCTCCTGAACTCATCCAATTCATGTAGGAATGCACTATACTCCCACGCACCTTACCAGACTTCTCCCCATTCTTGCTGGAGACTCGACTGGGCGACACACAGCAAAATCCATGGTCCTGGAGAATGCCCTCGTCATTGCTTAGAGATGATGCAATAATAGAACCATTAAGGACCGAGATTATAGAATTCTTTGACCATAATACAGGATCCGTTAGATCCTCGCTCACAATATGGGAAACATTAAAAATGTGGCTGAGAGGCCACTTATTGTCAAAGACGGTCGGTACACTCAGCACTATACGGAAAGATCTAAACCAAGCGGAACGGGAACTACGGAGACTAGCAATCATCCACTTGCAGTCACCAGGGAAACCCACCCTGCGGCCATTGCAAGAACAAATGGACAAATTCAAAGCCCTGTCGGAACAAGAAGTGTATTGCATGGTAAAACCAATAAGAGCAAGGAGATATGGAGAAGGAAACGAAGCAGGACGCACAATGGCCAACCTCATTAAGAATGAATATAAGGCCAAACATATAACGAGCATAATGGATGTGGAGGGTACGGTACATACGAACGCCCAAGCAATGAATAAGATGTTTCTAGAGTTCTACGCAAAGCTATACACGAACACTGACCAGGTTACGGAAGAAGTGCTTAGTACCTACATGAAATCGTTTCCCATTGTCCCGGCAGGATAGCTCAGCGGCAACGTGTTCGCCTTAGAAGCAAGACGACACGAAGCAACACAGGTTCAATCCCCGGGTCCGAGCTTAGAAAAATCTGGGTATTTAAGCGCGTTTATAAATACGCAACTAAGACAACAAAAAAAAATAATTACGCAACTTTTTTTGCAAAATACTCGGGCTATAGAATAAACAGAATGAAGTCCGAAATAATTCCCCTGACTCGAGCTACTAAACAATCTAGAGCCACAGCTCAATTTCGCTGGTCCCCAAACACAGCATGCTATCTGGGCATAGTCATGGCAACCGACAGCCAAACATTATACTTAAACAATTATGAGCCGTATCTAATACTACTAGAGCAGAAGCTTAGTTTGGGACAAACTCCCAATATCAATATATGGCCGGATAGCTCTGCTTAAAATGGTGGTAGTGCCGAAGCTATTATATCTATTCAGCAACTTATCCATTTGGCCAGGAAGACAATACTTTGTTATACTACAAAAACTAGCATCCACATTTGTATGGGGAGGGGGTACAGTGAGACACCGGTGGCCCAAGATGTGCGAGAGGTATGAGACAGGTGGTTTGTTAGCTCCGGATTTCCTACTGTACTATTATACGGCACAAGCACACTTCGCAAAGTACTGGTCCGTTTCCACAGAAAGCTATGCAAATATACAAGCGGAGAAATGTGCAGCCTCCCCAATTAAACTACAATCCATGATTTCCGCCAAATGTAAAAAGCTCAGGGGAGAAATAGATCCACTAAACTCCACGGTAAGGGCATGGGAGCTGCGCCAATCCATACTGGCCCTACACATCATTATGGCACTATCCATAACTCGCACCCACTACAGACTCGACAATACAAAAAAAGTGGGATACAAACTATGAAATGAAACTGGGAAACTTGTACCCAGAAGGGAAGCTGGTCCAAGAAAAGATAGGCAAAGATCTTACGACGACGTTACAATATCATAGGCTTAAAGCATAGGCTTAAAGCAGCCAGAGGGATTCCGGGGAGGCATATCCACATTATATAAAGCAGTACAAATACACACACCTTCCACTAATAATATAAAAGAGAAATGGGAGCGAGACCTAAAAATAAATATAGAAGACCCACAATGGGCTAAATACTGCCAATACACCAAATCTATCTCCATGAACTCCAATCTTAAGACTAATTCAATACAAAATCTTGAATCACTTACACATCACGCCCAACAGAATGTCCAAATTCGACACTTCCAAGCAAATCCACTGCCCAAAATGCAACACCCCAAAAGCTAATTTCGATTCACATGTACTGGGAATGCCCACCCATTAAAACATTTTGGGAAGAAGTAGCCAAAACTGTGAGCGAGATACTGGACAGACAACATACTGGCCACACCACTCAAATACTTATTAGGAGATATAGGCAAGATCTATGTCAAACACCGAAGATTATTTGCTATATCAAATGCAGTGGCCAAGAGTAACATTCTCAAGGCATGGAAAGCCAGAACAGCTCCAACTATACAAGAATGGTGGAAGATGTTATTTGGGTACAAGACTGCGAAGAAACATATATAAAGAGAATAGTGTCCACCTGTAAACCTAAATATATCTGGGGTCTCCTCAGATGATACCTAGACAATGATGATGCAGAATCCGAGGAAGACTGAATAAATCAAGCTAGGCGCCAATACCGTCCAGACAATAAGCGTGGGGAGCCCCGAAAGCAACGAACACTCATACTTTAAAGTGATGTATATTGTATTAAAAGGTCAAATATATATATTGTATACTAAGGTTACCTATGTGATGTAATTCGAATGACAGTAAAAATAAAGGTTTAAAAAAAAATTATGATTTTAGATACTCTGTGAAGATGTATTTTGGACATATAAATGCCGCTTTCTGGTTCAAATATATTTTTGAAAATGAATATAACAAGAGGAGGATTAAACTGAAATGTACATATATATATATATATATCTTTTTTTCTTCACACTGATAGAATCAGGTAAAACTGAGCAGCACTCTTCATTAAGCCCAAAAAGTCAATTCGGACGTCCAATTTCACAATTAAAAAGTCATCTTTATTGGTGCCTTGCAGGACGGCACAAACATATTAAAAAGCCATTAACATAAGGCTCCCCCAAAGTGCAAAAAAGATGTGCGCGTTGGGAACGTTAACGCGTTTCGCGGCTTTCCCTGCCGCTTGGTCACAACAATTCGTTCCCTTAGAACCATAGAGTTTAAAAACAGTGATGCAGAGTGAGACGGCGTTCATTACCGCCGAAATGGAAGAGGGACTCTGATGAAAAGTACACCCATCTAGAGCAAGTCAGAGGCTGACATGTTTGACATATAAAAAACTGTATTGACTAAAACACAGTTAGATTGGAATTAATATTCTAACCCCCATAGAAAATACATATGGGGATATTTTCTATAGGGAGTTTAGACCAACAAGACATATGTGAGTTCCCCACAGTGGGCTTCTCATAACTTGCCCGTAACGGTGGGTGCCGATCATAGGAGACCCTCTATGCCATGTATGAGCTTCAACATCTTATAACTGTTGATCGCCCATCTCATGCACTACTCTTGGTGAAACGGAGAAAGTGGTCAACAATATTAATTGACCCCATGATCGTCGGTTGAGAGAGTTCAACATTATAAAATGCCTAGTGCATAATCATTAAATGGTAGAGTGTCCACATTTCTGTATAGTGCACGGCGTGTAGATCTAAAACTACAAACTTTTGATCAAATGTGTTACTCAAGATGGCATGTACCACTCATTAATCTGATGCATAGTGCAGCTAAGTAATGCTCAAATTGAATTCATTGTTATCTAATACATAGTGCATGGGAGTGCGGCAAGAGGGGACTGTGTACATTAGGACAGGATGTTATCTAATCTACTCATCATCCCTCTAACACGGCAAGAAATTCCTCAAACACTGCATATCCTGTTAAAACAAACTCTAAAGTGCATAAGTGTGTATAAAAAAGTGTATAAAATCGTGATCAGTGTAAACATAGTGGTGCACAGACAATCAACTATACCGTTAAAAACCTATATATGTATATGTGGTGACAAACAAGTTAAAACCATGTTAAAATGCAAACATTTAAGCGTCTCTCAGTTTCATCGGACTGTATAATTCCAGCAATTTGTTGTGTATCTCAATTCTCAATGTTTGCTGGAAGATTGTAAGTTGGAAAGAACCCAGAAAACCACAGGACATTGAACCATATGGGGGACAGAAAGGAGAGAAATCGAAGACCAATTTACAACAATTAATAATTATTATTATTGTCCCAAAAATGTGTAAAGTTCCTCATCTATGTTGTGTCCTTGCGGAAATTTGCTTTCAAAATCCAATATACAAGAAGTCTCTTTCTGTCTCAGAATCTTTTCTTTGTCTCCTCCTCTTGGTCCCGTCTCGATTTTATGCATGCCAAAAAACCCAAAACTGCTCATGTCCTTTTCATGATATTCTGCGAAATGTTTGGCCATTTATATATATAATACACATATCTGAAAAAGTATGAATATTTCCCCTAATGTTATTTTTTTAAAAATCTATTTAAATGTATTTGTAATTTGTAATCCGCAGCTGCCCTGGAGGGGCAAGCTGCGGATAGGCGTGGCCAGGCAACTGTGCCACGTCCACCTTCTGATTTACATTCAGAGGGTGAGTAGGACGATGACGTATCTTCTACACAGGTCGGGCCGTTCAGGCTTTGAGCCCATGGAGTTTTTTTTTTTTTTAAATCAGTTATAAAAGCTTTACAAAATTCAAATGACTTAAAGACACAATCAATGACTGCATACACATTTCATCATATATCTTATAAACATTTTCATTAAAATTAAACATTTACAGTAATAATACGACATACCCCTATTACACACTCTTCGGAAACCTTTTAAAAAACGAGGTTACAGTTCATGATACTAATGCATCTAAAACAAATAAGAATACAACTGCTGCTCTACAATCCAGTCAATTGAAACACTTTTAGAATCATTATCTGAATAGGCATAATAGACCTTCCACCCATTGTCATAGGATAATTCATAATTCTCCCTCATTACTAGAAGGCTTCAGGAACAATGTATTGATCATTCCCCAGAGTCTAAATAAAGCAAGTTGCATTGTCACATTATCAGTGTTTAGTCATTAAGTCCAGAATTCATGCTATGCACGAGATTACCAAATGTGGTCATTATCTCTGGGCCCAATCCCACACATTCAGTAAATAAATGTTGTTGTCTCCAGTAGTGCACTACTCTTACAGATTCGACATGTACAGACGCAGTATGTTATACCTAGCTCCAAAGTTTACCCAGACAGGCAATTGATTCAATCTTAGTTTCATTCGAAAATTCCTAGCTGCTGTACTAGGACATATTAACAAATACCTTTGCGCTTTGAGATATCGAAGGATAACCTTAACCATGTCAATATGGGATCTTAGATTACTAAAATGTTCATAATTCTTAGTCCAGTCCCATAAGCGTATTTTATTTTTCAACATACACTTCAAAATTCTATCATTAGTGCCACAGTTAAATTCCGGTGCCCAGCCAATATTCTCAAACCACTTAATCATAAGATTCGTAAAATCTTTCCCTTTATGCCTAACACTGTCTTGGTCATAGGTAGCCATCAGTCCTAAGAGCTGACATCTCGGGTTCATGTTAATTTTCAAAAACAACGTTCCCTGGTTTATTCTTACCTGACTTTTTAAAGACACCAAGCCCAGCTCCAGCCTTATATACTCTATCGATGTAGACTGAGCCAGGCCCAGGATCCTTCTCCAGAAGTAACTCTTGATGGTATCCAACCACGAAGATCAACCATAGCCGAGGCATCTCGCCCATATAATACCATTGTGCAGAGGCATGGGTTATATAGCGTCAAAACTCCTTCCAACGAGAATCTGGCGGTCTGGCTTGCAAACCTATGTATCAGACTAGTTAATCTCTTGGCTTTAATGCCCTTACTTTCTTTTACATAGCAATATGTACGAGAGGAGCTCATCGTTAAGCCCAGGTATGGATATGTTTCCACCCTTTCTATAACACCAAGGCTAGTATTAAACAAAGGACATTTAATCTACTTACTTGACCATCACCTTCGTTTTATCCATATTTATCACCAATTCGTTAATTTTCGCGTACTTCACCAATTTTTCAAACATATCCTTAGCACAGATCTCAGAATAAAATTGAACAGTGGAAGGTCATCCGCGTAGAGGATGCACTGTACCTTACGGTCACCTACTTTAAGACAACAACGCGTGGTCTCACTAAAAATTAGTGTAAGATCAGCAGTATATAAGCAGTATAATAATGGTGCTAATGTGAATCCCTGCTTAACCCCGGTATGGGTTTCAGTCGGGGCTGACAGTCTACCACTGTCATCCAATCATATCCGCACCATAGTTTCATGATGCAGACCCTGAAGTATGCACAGCAACCACATAGAGCAGCCCCAATGCCCCAGTTTACCCCAGAGCTTTCCATGGCATACCCCATCGAAGGCGGCCCTGAAATCCACAAATATGGTATACAAGGCCGCCCCTCCCCCTGTGCCATAGCATCCCAATATAACTTATCCATCAGTCATACATTATGGATAGTACCACACCCGGCTCTAAAGCCTGTCTACACATAACTCAAAATCTTAGCCTTGTTATTTCTTTTACATAAATATGTAAATTGGAGAATAAATTGTTTCCCCCCGTAGTCTTACAAAACTAAATGAAATGTATCAACACAACCTAAGACGACGAGTTGGACATATTACACTAAACTTTTATATCCAAATGCAAGTGCCTTCAATATCTAATTTCTCTCCATTCTTCCCCCCCTCATTAGTTATTAATAATACAAGACATATTCATTTAATTTAAAGTAGGGTAAAAATGATTCCTTTCTGATCACGAGTAAGGCGTTTAAACAGTTTAAGCCGAAACAATGGAATAACGTCTACTCTGATGAGCCAAATATAGCGTTCAGTACAATGTTTTACACCTTCAAATAGCATCATACGAGCTAATTTTATTAATTTAGGACACTTATTTTTCAGCAATTTGTAGGGGGATTATTTTGGTACATTTGATTTAACTATATAATTTGTTATTAGGCATATGACTATTTTAGTCATTTCCGTCGTTCAGTTTTCTTATGTAGATAGTATCTATTGTTTAATTCAATCTGGCTTTTTTAAATTGATGTTTTACTGTATATAAAAAAGAACTAACAGTAATAACAATGTGAAAGCAAAGCTTTATCTTTTTATATTTGTTTTCTGAGGGCAGAGTTGTTTCATGCATTTGCTGCTATACATTTGACCCGGATTAATTATTTGGGAAGAACATAGACAAGGCCTTCAAGTCCATAAAGTCGGATACTGACACTGCTAGATATATGATGTGGCATTTATAACGCGTCTGTACACAAGTGTTTCTAGGCGCAACAAGACGAGGGTGAAACAAGGGAGGACAAAATAACGATCTTACTAGGCCTTGTGTCATTCAGATCGTGCAAGTGCGGGGAAGAGAGAAGGGGAGAAGTATCCGGAAGGAGGGCAAGGGAGACGTGCAGTTAACTCACAAGCGCTGCCTCTGGGTGGCTCATAAGTGTAGAGAGAAGGGGCAGTAGGATTGCAGATGCAGACAGTTAAGAGCTGGGGAGCCCGGAGGCTGCGCAAGGGCAACTGGACATGCGCGGAGCAGTCGGGTGCGTCAGCAGGGGAGAGGAATGAAGGAAGAAACAAAGTGGAAGCGAAAAGGAAGGTCTTGAGTTGCTTCTGGAACCGGTAGTTGATAATTGTAACCACAGGAGCCAGTGAAGAGATTTCAGAGCTGGAGAGATACGATCCCTGAGCTAGAGGCCAAGGCCAAGTCTCGCAGTCCTGTTCTGGATAGGTTTTAAAGGTCGAAGAGTAGAGGCAGGAAGATTTAGAAAGAGACTGTTGCAATAGTCCAGCCTACTTGCAGCTCAGAGAATCATATCTGTTTTGAGGCGCAGCTAGCAGATCTACCTCTGCCATGAAAGGAGGTCGATCTTAGCACCACTAGCCCTACAGGTTTGGCTCAGTCCAAAGGTTGAACATCCAAACAGGCTTGACTACCACTTCTCCTTACCCCTGACATACAATGCCCCGGTGAGTGGACGGTTAGCACAAGTCTACACTGGGTAGGCTTCATAACATCAGACAAGTGGTTGTTGGCAATTGTGAAACTAGGAAACACCCTTGAATTCAAGGAAACCTCCAAACATCCTATCCTCCCAAAACACTCAGTGGCTGGGTAAGGAACTTCAATAAGGAGTGTCCCTCCTTTTACAAAAAGCCACCCAAAGAACACTGCAAGTCAAACAAAAAAAACAAATATATTCCAGATAACTCTCCGGTGAAAATAAGATAGCAAATTGAGATCCACAAAAACTAATTGGGTTTATCAAAAAAACAAAGGTTCAGGATGGTGACTCTTCTGGACATTATCTCCTCCCTGCAGCACAAGGACAACTTGCCATCTCTTGACCTGCATGATATATATTTTCATATGCCAATCCTCAAAACCCACAGTCCATTTTCTCCATGGTCCGTAGGTTCCAGAAAACCACTGCAGTGTCAGTCAGAACACACATTTCGCTCCTTGGAAGCCTGACCTTTTGCATCCCATTCATTCAGAATTGCAGACTTAGGGTGTGACGATGACCGCAACTCCAGGAAAGATGGGAAGACAAGATCCCAGTACAAGACGACCTTTGCAAACATCTGCACTGGTGGAGCCTGCCTTGAAACCTGACTAAATGTCCAATCCTATGACAACCACCACATCTGGAAACTGTCACAGATTCCTCCTGGCAGGGATGGGGCAGACACCTGCAAAAGTTTACTGTCAAAGGGCACTGGTTGGAGGCCAAAACAATGCCGCCACATGAATGTCCTGGAGCTTGGAACATCAGATAAACACTGCTCTTTGTGGACTATCCCACTACCATGTATTAAATCTGCAAATGGTCCCCTGTTCTACACACTTTGGATGCTGAGAGTCTATGGGTAAGGTATCCCCCGATAGTTTCCTAGTACGAGTACAAGGCCATTTGCGAAGTGGCTAAGAATCTAACATCTGAGATTCTCATAAATGATGGATTTCGAAGAGCTTTATGAATTTTAGATGATCAATTGTCTGAACTCTTGAGGGGCCTTTTTTTTTTTTGTGGATACCAGAATTAAATTCTGCTTCTGGTCCAGAAGGGAAACGAGGAGCACCCAATGGGCCAGTGTAATGGAATGAGTTTGCAAGAACTCCAGCCACAGTAGACTTGTACTTGTGTTGCTTGTAGAGCGCGCTGTCACCCGAAAGGCCATCCAGCACTTGTCTGTAGCAGGAGGTGATACAGCTATGGATGTGTAACGTGATTCATGCATGGACAAATGGGCTATTGCAGCATTCAGGGGCGTTTGGGAACTAGGAGTTTTTAATGACTGGATTGATTCAGGTAGGACTGAGTCATCACACAATCAATCACAAGGCTGAAATGTGAGTTATTTGGGGACTGGGGGGAGGTATGAGCTAGGATTATACAACTCAAAGTGGAGACGTGAACCTGAAGAGGAAGAAAGGGGGCTAAAACTGAAGAATTTGGATTTGGCTTAATTTGATTTAAGGAGCTGTTTCGCCCTCCATGTTTTCAAGGCAGTCTGACATTCAGAAAGATGGCAGCTTTGCACTCCATACAACAGCTATCCAAGACACCTCTAGCAGTGTCCCTGCTGCTCATGTCACCCTACCACATACTCATCACCATTCCTTTTGATTAATTTCCCACCACGTTACATCTCGAGTCCTCCTACCCATGCTTTCAGAGTGAATCTCACTATCAAAAGAGCAGAATACCTGAAGCTCCCCTGCGGTAACACAAAGCCCACGTGTCCCAGCCACATATAACACGATTCTTACAGGCATACAGCTGGTATTGCTGATCTGTAGGCATCAACATGTCAGATTTTACTTCTTGCCTTTGCCACTAACATACCCTCACCGCCAGAACCAAGAGCCTGCCAAAACAACAGAAGTTTAAATTGTTTAATGAAGTAGAGTGCCAGTATACATTTCAGCTTTGAGGATACAAGCATTTGGGAGAGGAGGATCAAAGGTGACATGGGTGATGCTGTGTGAAAAAAAATAAACAAGTGTTATGTTGAGTTTTATATGAACCAGCGGGCGACTGTAAACTGTAAGGTGGCTTCTGTTTCATGTTCATGTCTCACACCACACTACTCCCTCTGTCCAGGAGATTGTGAATTTTGTTTTTGACTGTTAAAAACATCTCTTAAGACTGTAGTGATGAGATTTGAAAAAGGTATCTAGTTTTCCTTTCTCATCTACTTGCCAGTTATGGCATGCCCTCCTGCAAAATGGGTAGAACATCAAGAGATTGATTGTAGGGCCACTTCCAGGCTCTATCGTGTGATCAATGTCCGCATGCCATTTTACATGTCCTGAGTCCAAGGTGTGGCGTTATAGTGCACCACAAGATCATTGTTGCACCGTAGTTGGACGGAGCTAGTTATATTAAAATTAGACGTCAGATAACTTAACTTTGACGCCTATTATCAGCTGAATTCTTTAAGCTGCTAGCAAGTGTCATGCTGCAGACAGGCTGCACTGAACGCTATACCATTGGGACCGTACACGTTGTATATCGATGGAATTGATGCCATTGGAGCCTAGATGGATGCTACAGAAAATTGAGCATCAGTAACAGTCATACATTGGGAGCATCTGAGTGGTTCGGATTGGTGGTCCTCCACATTAATAACTTGCAATTTATATCCCAAACAACTAGTGGCAGGTACATGCATAGACTGTGAATGTTTAATACGTTTCCTTTTATCATTTTTGGTTGAAGAAAGCATTGGCAACCCCATGTGAAGTGCAGCTATTCCGTTAATTAAAATTGGTTGAACTCTTTTAGAATTGGAGCAGTGTTTGGGCCGTACACCCAGCCGTCAGAAGCTGAATACTGGGATATGTGGACTGGCATTCGCACAAATGATGGGAACCTAGTCATTGACAGGTACTGTATGTTTGGTTTGGTTTGCGACATACTGGATATATTTCCTTTGTTTGGTTGTATATTTTCTTTGCTTCACGTTTCCAGTCATGTCTCGGTTCTTATTGTGTATATGAAAACTTTGGCCATTTGTTACTTCAGTCTGTGTCAAAAGCCTACCACCCTTTCTGCAATGTTTTGAAAATATTTGTTTCAATCTCAGAAGAATTGACTCACTATTGGTGTGCAGTTGTTAATTTGCCCAAACAGGCTCTAACTTCTTAAATGTAACCCTTGTAACTCTGGTGACCGAGGCATTATCTGACAACCACAGAAGGCGGAAGGTGGTCTCCCCGGTTTTCCTGACAAGGGATTTCCCCATGATGCAATGTCTTATTTGAGCAGATCATGATTTCAATTTGTTTCAGTTAACTTTAATTGGTTCTTGGCCATCCAGGATTCTTATCAGTAAGCTTCTAGTTAGGTCCTACTTTTGTTCTGTTGAGTCAGCGATTAGATTGTGAATGACTTGGGTTAGCAGGTAAGTGCCCACAGAACTATGCACAGGATGTTGTGTGGGGTTGATTTAAATGGTGGGTGTGTTGCTTTCACACATGTTTAGTTGGCTTTCAATTTTAAGTTTTATGGTTCACAAAGATTTGTAAGAATCATAGATCTTCCGAAGGAGAGCCCTTATTCATTCGGCTCTTCCTGAGCCTTTTTTCAAATCTGGGCATATTATGTATTTGCATAAATCCCAGTAGTAGCGATTCTGTGTTGGATTTGATTTTGGTTACTTAAGTTTCCCGGGTTTGAATCCCACCTAAAAAGTGCTGCTTTCGGTCTCCGTGCGTCGGTTTCAGAACTATGACCCGGATTAAAAAAAAATATCATCCAACATAATGCTGTTCGTGCAAGACCTGCTTCCATCAGTCTGAATGGGTGCATTGGTGCTTGAAACCAAAGAGGCTGTGACTCACTAACTGTACTTCGGCGGTTTTGCAGCTGCCCAGCAGGCCTTGTATAGAACCCCACTCTGTGCCTCAGTGCCTAACATCTCAGTAGTAGCGCTCCCAGCGAACGTCTCCTTCGTCATTACTTCCAATGGGTTCACCAAGTGCTCGTGGTTCTTATTGTGTCTCATCAAAATCTGTGGTGACTCTCCTAGTCCACTGCTCCTCGAGCCTCAATACTACGTTGGATCTTGGAGACTCCTGTGCTCCAGGCTCTGTTCTATGGTGCTGCCAGACTGCACCGAAGGGAAGCTGAGCCAAAAGGGGTGAGGGGTCCTGTGTGTGGAGGAGCATTAAGCATGGTCTTATGGAGTGGGAGCAAATGCGAAAAACATCTGCTGATGTTACCACCTTTTTGTTTTGTTGCTTTATTTGGGTGCTTTCGTTTGTGAATTTTCTTGTGCAGAAAAATGCTAGAATTCAGGCAGTTAAAAGTTGACTGCCAAAGTTACAGTATAACTGTATTGTCCTTGCAGGGCATGTGTTTTGCATTCTGAACCATTCTAGTGTTGCCCAAATAGTAATAATTGGCATTCAAATGTATTGGGATCTTTTCAAAGCCACTCTTGATGAACTCATGTGTCTATAGCATGTGGTGCTGCAACGCTCAAGCTGGGCCAGTGATTAGCCCCAAAATGGCAGAGGCTGGGCTGGGGGTGAGGAGAGAGATGCCGTCACCATCTCAAAAAGGGGACTACAAACATTGATTTGCTTGTTCAACAACACTGTGTTCTGTCCCCAATGCACAATTCGATTTTGTCTCTGCTGTGCCGAACTACAGGACTATGTAATAACCACTCCTTTTCTCCTTTAGTATTTTACAGTATCTCAATCAGAGGAAGCGGCACAGAGATCGGTGGGTCGGAGCGTTAGCCACTGCCACTGTTCCATGTGAGTACAAGAACACACAACAGTTGCGACTAAAGGTTTAGATATTATATAGCTCTCAAAACTTAGATTTGCCCGTTTTCTATGCACTATTCGTTTTGGCTAATAAGAGAACTGAGGTATTTGGAAATAGTGATTTGGTCGGGATCGAGAGAAGATGATCGAACTACAGTAGAACATGGGTCTCTAGGTTCTGTAGATGACAGTCTACAGTAGAACATCTCTTACCAAGAGATTTATGAAAATATAAACTGCAATAGAAAGACTTTCAAAACATTCACGACTTGAATAGATATCCATTTTCTTTTAACTGAGGCATTTTAACATCTCCACTCCCTATAAGCCAATAGATCGTACCCCACCAATCCCAGCACACCCCACAGTTAGCTGCATGTCCTCCAACTTTTCCACTGTGTCAAACTCCACAAACCCCCTACCACGTCCCTCCACTATTTTGCAACTGGAAGGTGTTGTCCGTAACCATGAAGCATGGCTTAACACCCTTCAAATTTTGAGTGGTCACCAATCCCAAGAGCATTGCCTCTTTTGTAACCCTGCAGGTTTGTGGCGGGCAAGTGGCCTAGAACGCAGGGCCGTGCAGGCTAATCCTTTACCAGCTAGAAATCTCTTGGTAAAAGATGTGTGCACTATTATTTCAAATGAGTAGCTTTTCAGTTTGGTAACCTATAATGATGTAACGCAAAGATTCCCAGTCCAAATAAAACTACTGAGCACTTGTATGCAAGTATCCAAGTACAAGTAAAAGGGCCCGTTATAAACTTGCTACATATAACGGTTACAACAGAAGCTCCAGAGATCAGCAAGCACAGAGTCCAAACTTTCCCCAGCAGGACTGTAGTGGAACTTCTCAATCCGAAAGAGAAACAGAGCTGTGAATTATCTATGCAAAGAACATTTTCTCCAGCTTGTGGGAGGAACGTGTCAAAGCATTTTAGTTACTGTGCAAAAGCACTATCTGGTCTGGTCCTGTATGAATATAAAAAATTTGAGCCCTTGATAATCTCTGACAAGACGCTTCTCACTTGGAAATAGGGCTTTGTGGTGGTGATAATGTAATGTAAAGAGATTTAACAAAGCGCAAGCAAGACCGGTGAAGGCATTGGGGCACTGGGAGGAAACAAGAGGACATAGCCAACATGGAGTACTTTGAACAGAAAAAATTTCAACTGCTTACGAAAACAGAAAAATTGCAGAATAGACCTGATCTCAACCGGGAGGGCATTCGATGGGTCGGTGCAAGCACAGAAAATGAACGTCCCCCAGCCTGGGCTCGACGAACTCATGGAATGCAGAGCAGAGAAAGGTTAGCCGATCAAAGGGCTCTACAGGGTTGAATAAGGAATCAATTTAGATTGTAGAAACTCCACCCCCTCTTTATGAATTGCTCGATAAACAAGGCATATAGCCTTGAATTGAATGCGGCTTCGTACAGGGTGCCAATGAAGTTGACACAGGAGTTCCTGAGAATGAGCCAGTCTAGGTGCCTTCAAAGCCAGACGAGCTGCCGAATTCTGCAATCTGTAGACGTTGAATCAGAAATTCGGGCTGGCAAAAGTCCAGTTGTAATAATCAATGGATCCCATAATGGAGGCTGTGACAATTTTGGATCTTGATTCAGGTGGGAGAAAGGGGAGAACTTTTTTCAATGTTTTGAGTTGAGTTTGGCAAACCCGGTTTGACAGATAGCCAGAGACTTGAGCAGATCTAGTTCCTGAGGACATAATTTGTATGCCCAGGCTTTTGACTGTCGTAATAGGTTCAGGGAAGGGACCAAAACAGGAAGACCAGTAATCAGAAGACCAAGAGGAGATGGCGCAGGCCAAGGCGACCAATTATTCCTAGGTCTTATCGCCATTAAGCTTAAGCCAGTTAGTGGACATCCATTCAGAAACTGCCAAAAGACACTTTTTAAGCTTATGTTCAGGCTCAGTGGAAGAGGCGTTAAGACGAAACCAAATTTGAGGGTCATCGGCGTAGGAAAGAAAGTGGATGCCGTGACTAGCAATCAATTTTGCTAGATCAAACATATATAAATTATAAGAGAGGTGAAAGAGCTGACCAGTGCGGACTCCAGAATCATAAGCAACAGGAGAAGACATGAAAGGGGGCACAGAAACAGACTGGGTATGGTTAGAGAGAAAAGAGGAGAACCATTTTAGAGGAGTTCCAGAGATTCCCGCTTCAAGGAGACACTGAAGAAGTCTGTAATGGTCGACAGTGTCAAAGGCCGCGGAGAGGTCAAGAAGAATGAGAACAGCGGCCTCTCTGCAGTCCTGAAGTAGAGCAATGCCGTCAAGAAGGGAAACCAACACATATTCAGTGCCCATACCCGGACGGAAACCTGCCTGAAGATGGCGAGTTTCCAAAAAGGCAGAAAGTTGAGGAGTGACAATCTATTCAAGCAACTTCGTAGCCACAGGAAGGAGAGAATAGAGCGGTAATTCTCCTCCACAGCCGGGTCAAGATGAGACTTCTTTAATAAGGGAGAGACCACAGGATGTTTAAGTGTGTCTGGGATATAGCCCGTAGACAGGGAGTGCTGAGTGCTGAAGAGCTTAGGTAAAAGGAGGAGCAAGTCTAGAGGATAGATTTTGCAAAGTGTGGAGTGGACTAGGGGCCATGGGGGATGCAGACCTGACCTTGAGCAGTGCAATAGAAACCATGATGTCCTTCACTGTGGTAAACTAAAACGATTAATTATCAGAAACAGTTAAAGTAGAAGACAGATTAGAAGGAATATCAAACCCACATCTATCAGTGCAAATCTTGTCTCGAATTTTGCAAATTCTTTCCTTGAAAAATAGTGTAAGCCAGACGGCAGTGCAGGGTGGACCAGGGGGGACTGGTCACAGGGGGGCCTGGTGCCCTGTAAGACTCAGAGGACACCAAGCAGCCAGTCAGCAGACGGATGAGGGAGCAAGGGTGGGTTAGCAGGGGAGAGAGAGCGAGAAAGAAGAGGAGAAAGGGAAGGTCTTGAGCTTCCAGAACGTAAGGAGATCTGGTTCAAGGCGGGGAGAGGCAGGGACGCCATTCCAGACGGAGGCACCTGCCGAGGAGAGAGATCTACCCCCATATTCTCATTTTGGAGAAGCAACTGACCCGCAGAGAATTAGAGGTAGACTAGCAGAGGGCTCTAGAAAGAAAGTATTTAGAAAGAGATAGTTGAAGATAGTGAGGGCAACGGCCCCAAAAAGCCTTGTGGATGACAGAGGGTCTTGAACCTGATCCTTGCAGCCACAGGTAGTCAGTGGAGGGATTTCAGGGTCGTAGAGATGCAGTCCCTGGGCTTGAGGCCAAGGATAAGTCTTGCAGTCCTGTTCTGGAAACGTTGAAGAGTAGAGTTAGGCAGATTGAGAAAGAGGCTGTTGCAGTAGTCCAGCCTAGAGAAAATAAGAGTTCTGGAGACAGTGAAGTTTCTGGGGGAAGGTGAGAAAGGGGAGAATACCTTTTGAGGAGGTTGTTGGGGAGATGTATTATTTGTATGCTTCATCCCCTCTCCTAGTGAGACCCACAGCACCTTTTGCTGGACTTCTGGACCTTTGTCTGAAATCCTGAATGAATGGAGCCTTTTTCCACTCATTCATTCTTAAGGGCTCGGTCTTTTGGAACTTTGTTTCATAGCTGTCCTATGGAGTCTATTTCACTCCATAACTCTTAAAGCATCTGTATCTTTCTATTACAGCGCACAGCCCCTTATGGGCAGTGTTGCTGGGGACACTTGGAGCCCTCCTTTGAGATTATTTCATTTATCCTAGAGTAACTACAGTTCTCAAGAATAGAGAGATACTCCGTATCGCTCCTAAAACTTATAGTCTGAGAGATTGGCACATACCACCTTATGTGGAGTGCCAAAGGGATAACTAGACCTGTCTCTGCTCCTGTGACGTTTTAGTCACGTAGTCCCAATAGTCGTGTCCTCAAGAAATCGCCTACTCGGCCTGCACACCAAAGTCCCAGCAACCAAATACAGCAATTTCAGCCTAACAGCGCCGACCATACGCAATCGCCACTTCTCAGAAATTAGCTCACCCATTCCTACATCCCCCGATCTCAACACAACTCCACCCATCACTCACCCCTCTAACTGCACACCAACAACTCACTATGCTGCTACCTCCTATCACTTCATCAGTACCCAAAGAGCCCACGCACACCCACCCGAGTCGCTGTTCTGCCCCAGCCACCTCTGTCCACACTCGCCTAAAAAGAATTGTCTCCCTGCCTAAACTAAGGAAAGATTACATCAAACATATGAATTCAGGTACCCCCATATTCATATTCTCTGCCATCGCCAGTCAACTACCTTGTGCTGCACCTGCCAAAGCTAGCGCCCCCAGACCACCTAAAAAAAAAAGTACCAAGCTTCACCAAACCCATCCAGTAAACCACCACGTCACTGGATCACCTTTGTAGCCGAGTGCAGCTCCTGCCGGCCTCCCATGCACAAACACTTCAGTACACGCCAGTCCTGACACACCTACTCTGTACTCTGCTGATCTCAATCCCACTGCCTATGACCAGACCCCCAACCCGGTGAATCCATCTCTCCTGCAGGTTACTCCTACAACTCCTCTGCACACTAATGATGATACTAACCTGACACTTGTTAGGCTAAACCCTAGCACCACTCCATCCATCCTATCTGGATCCAAGATGAGTATAGCTCACACAGCCAGCTCCCCTGCCACAACTACCCTTGATTCTACTAGCAGCCACCTCCCTAAGCATCCCATTGATCCTCCTGCCGCTTTCCAATGTGCCCTCATTAATGCCCACACCTCCCAGCGCACGCCTTGAAAAAGTGCGACCTGCTCACAATCTAGACCTTTTAACCATCTCGGAAACCTGGCTAATAGAAGCCTCTGGCCCCGCCATCTCCTTAGCCCTACCCCAAGGCTACAACATTTACCGTCGGACTGCCTACACACCAAAGGTGGGCCAGCTGCCCTCATAGCCAAGGAACCCCTTCCTCTAAGACAGGTCTCTAACTCTTTCCAAGGTAACAGTGACATTTTGTCCCTCAAGCTCACCACTTCCCCTAACTGTACAATCACAATACACATTGTTTACCGGCCCGCCAGGCTGACTTCCACGAGAAACTCCTCCATCTCCTATCCGACAACCTAAAAATCTCCTCTAAATCCATCCTACTAGGAGACCTGAACCTCGGATTCAATGACCCGGAGGATTCGCAAGCCAAATTCCTTGCCAAAGCTCTTGACACCCTGGAGTTCAGACAATCTATCACAAACCCCACCCACTCCAAAGGGCTATCCTGGATTGGATAGTGGACCACAATTGCTCTCATCCATAAGCTCCAACGCCCCCTGCCCCTGGACAGACTACCATGTCATACGCTTCTCTATCCCCATGCCAACGAAACAAAAGCCTCTTCCCACTCCCCTACCGCCCTCTCTAGCTCGGAGCTCATGTAAACTGACCAAAGCAAGGCTTCTACCCTATCTAGAAATGCCTGCTTTTAGACCTCTCTTCTCCAATGACCCCACAGTTCTAGCTGAACTATACAACTCCACATTAAAGAATGCAGTCAACGCCATAGCCCCACTGTCAGCTAGAAAAGCTAAATCTGCCAGACAAGCAAACTCCTGGTTCACCCCTGAGCTACTGGAACTCCGAACCTTGAAACGGACTGCCCGCTCCATTTGGCAAGCTAACCCACTTGAATCCACAAAACTAGAATTCAGCAGGATAGCCGCCCAATACAAAAAGGCAATAATCTTAGCCAAATCCGCCTCCTTCAACACTAGGATTATCAATGCAAAATCTGGACCCAAGGAGGTCTCTGCCATCTTCAAGGAATTGGGATCACCAGCTCCTACCACGCAGGTAATCTTCAAAGACAATTGGTAGTGCTCTAATATCCAATCCATGCTCAACAAACCTGACCTACTGCATAATAGAATCCTAACCAACCCGAACGCACTGTCCCCAGCCACAGCTACACCCACCACTTACCCCTACATCCAGGACCTCCCCCCTCTTCTCTTTCAAAGTTGTCACTGAACCCGAAGTCCTCACCCTCCTGAAACACATCAAACCATCTAATTGCAAAGGTGATGACTGCCTAGCCATGATCATCAAAGACTTTGCTGTAACACTGGCACATTTCTCACTGCATTCATAAACGCCTCCTTGGCTTCAGGACTGGATCTCCCTAGCCTTAAGGAAGCTTGGTTACAATCACTTATATTAAAAAAAAAAAACCTTCACTTGACCCGGCCTCCCCCAACAACTAAAGGCCCATAACTACAGTCCCCTTCCACTTACAAATCCTGACAAAGCAGCCTAGACTCGAGTTGAACACTTCCTTGAAACCAACCATATCATGGGCCTACGTCAATCCGGCTTTCACCCTGGTCAAGGCACAGCATCTGCTCTGCTTGACCAAAAAAACCAACTCTGAGATCAAAGATGCAGGCAAGCCTGCCCTACTCCTCCTTCTGGACTTATCACATGCATTTGACTTAGTGTACCACAACATTCTGTGCCATCACCTCACCTCCTCAGCCCATTTCTCACCCAAAGCCACAATATGGATCACCTCATTCCTGGAAGGAAGAGCCTTGAGTGTTCTCAGATCAGGCTTGTGCAGCCCCCACCACCGTCCACTGCGGAGTCCCACAAGGATCCTGCATCTCTCCCACTCTTTACAACATTTTCACTAAGCCCCTCTTTGACATCTTGGACTCCATTGGCATAGCTTACACCAACTATGCTGATGACACCAAAGTCCTCCTCCCAATCTCCGTAATTATGAAACTGACTCCAAGACCCTCAACACAGCCTACTCTACTATTCAGGCCTGGATAGCAGCCAACAGTCTGCCTCAACAGCGATAAGGCTGAAATCCTCCTAGTAGCCTCTCAGATTGTTTTTTAAAAACTCACTCACCTTTACAATTGACAATATAGAGATTACTGTCTCCCTCTTTCAAAACCTTAAGGGTCTACCTTGATGCCACCCTCTCCATGTCACGTCAACTCAGTGCTATCGCCTCCTCAGCGGCATACTACACCAAGATGATTAACGCAGCCAAAACCATGTTTATCCACTGAGAACTCTCTCTCCATTGCCATTGCTATAATAGGCTGGATTACTGCAACGTCCTCTTTGCCGGCACTTCCTCAAAAAACCTACTGAAACTCCAAATAATCCAAAACAATGAACTTCGAGCTGCCCTCAACGTTCCTAAAAGATAACACAATCTCTGCAGCCCAGACGCAAAGCCCACTGACTCCCCGTCAAAGAACGCATTCCATTTAAGACTCTCGCCATCACTCGCAAGGGTATCTCTCTCACAGCCTCTCCTCGAAAGTAGTCAGAGCGGGCTCTACCAGACCCATCAGAACACCATATGCCCACCATCTCACCATCCCCAGAGTCAAACTTGCCAAAGCAGGTGGTGCTAGCTTCCCCTTCATTGCTGCCAGTCAATGGAATTCTCTGCCACTTACCCTTAGAAACGAACCCTCCCACCCTGCATTCCGCATAGCACTCAAAACCTGGCTGTTTGACTAACCTCTGCACACCCACTACTTGTTTTAGGTTTGTGTACTCATGTTCCCTGTAACCAAATTAACTGTTTACACTTATGTCATGTCCAATACCACTGTAACTAATTTACCTGTAATATCTTTGATATGCGTTGTATGTAACACTGTAACTAAGGAGCTTACCTACCTCTGTAACAGTGCTGCGATACCCACGGGCTGTTGTGCGCTATACAAATAATAATAATAATAGACAATCGCCTAGTTATGGCTGGTGGCAGTGGATTTTTCTACTGCAGGCAATGCCCATAATCTCGGTACCAGCGTGGTTGTACTTTATCCCTTCTTCTACCATTTGTCAGATGGGAGATTGCCAACCTCTGCACAAGTTTGCCCAGGAAATGGGTGATGGCGATAGTTTGCCGGAATGGGGGGGGGATCGGCAAAAGGCATTTTTAGTAGAGGGTTCACAAGGGAGTGCTTGAGAGGGGAACGTACCAGTGGCGAAAGAGTGATTACAGAAATCTGCCAAGGCTGGAGCAAGAGAAACCAGGTTGTCCTTAATGGTACTGGAGGAGCAGGGGGGTCACTTGTCTAGAAACATCAGGTGTTACAGGAGAGAGAGAGAGAGAGGGAGGAGTTGAGGAGGGCGGGTGGGCTGCCAAGGAGGGCCTGTTAGAGGTAGAGAGAGAGGAAGAAGAGGGGAGTGTTGACAGAATGTCCTCGATTTTAGTGGTAAAATGAGAAGCCAGAGCAGTGCAGAGAGCCTGGGTGGGCGTAGAAGAGGTAGATACTGCTGTAGGATTGGCCAGCTCCTTGCCGATTTTGAAAAGTTTGTCCGTGTTGTTAGAGACCGCAGTGATGCAGCCTTGAATATGGACCCCTTTTCTTGGAGAAGATGGAGAGTCTGTATTTCCTCTGGCAGGCCAGTTTGTCGGAGGGTACGCCCGATGCCCCCCCACTACTGCTCAGCTACTGTGCACTTGTGTTTCAGAATAGCCAGATCAGAGTTGTTCCAAGTGCTGCACTTGGGGGCAGGCTTCAGACAGATCCTCATGACAGGGGCAAGGCTACCCAGAGTGTTAGAGACAGGAAAGTGAAGGTTGGAAAGGGCTGTGTCAGAGCGGGAGTCAGCCGCATGAGTAGGTCGGGGAGAGAAAGTGGAGGCAAAGGCAGCCACTGACACTCGCTTAATAGGTTGAATGACCGCAAAAGGAAGATGGCAGTGCTGGGTGGGGCTTTGCCAAGGGGACAGAAAGCTTCAAGTGAGAAGAAAGAAGGAAGTGGCCAGTCCAGGAGAGAGGAGTAGTAAAAGGATTAGAGAGAGAGATGTCTGAAGAGCTGAGAACATCCAAGGTGTGTCCGGCTAAGTGTGTTGGATCAGAGGGTAGAATGCAGAAGTCACATCGATTGTAGAAACGCCCAGAGGAGGGATCTGGGAGTCCAGGTGGATGTTGAGATCCCCAAGGATAAGAGGCTGAGAGGTAAAAGGAAAGGAGAGAGAAGGTGGGGTCAGCCCATTCAGAGAGGAAGAGGGTGTGCTGGCCAGGTGGCCTTTAGATGGTGGGCAAGGTCAGAGAGAGGCTGGGAGAGATAGAGAACCTGCAAACCAGGCATTCAAAGGAGGACTAAGTCTGAGTGGGGATGATGGAAGCAGGGATACATTCAGGAAATATCAGGGCTACTCCACCACTGGGCCTGTGCAGCCTGGGCTCGGAGAGGATATTGTAGCCCTCAGGGAGGAGTGTGTCAAAACGCGTGACAGATCTGGCCTTGAACCATGTCTCGGGAAGAGCAAGAATATCCAGGTCCAGGAGTTCTGGGAGGTGGCAGATGTTTGACAACAGAGCCAGAGTTGAGAGTAGCCACGTGAACCAGGCTGCCACTTTTGAAAGACTTCCAGGGGCAGGTGGGGTACAGGAGAGAGGAGTACCCATCAGAAGTGGCAGAGGAGCCAGAGAGGTGGAAGGAAGAGGCAGCAGCAGAAGAGCCAGAGGGGTGGTAGGAGGATGGGGGGTGGGTTGCAGAGGAACCAGAGAGATAGTAGATGGCAATGCAGCCAGAGGGGCGGAGGCTGAAGGTGGTGAGGGAGCCAGAGGGGAGGTGGCTGTCAAGGGAGCCAGAGAGCAGGGATGTAATTTGGGGTCACCAGTGGACGCAACTGTAACCCCTGAGGTGTCTGTTGCTACCACTAAACAAAGTAAGAAGCTCCTGGCCTGTGGCCAATGCCATGTGGCTCTCTGTTGTTCATGCCTCTTTTAAAAAAAACAGTGGGTTCCACAAGGGTAACACTGAGCAGTGACCCTAAATGAGAAAGAATGGGAATAACAAATAGTTTGTCTTTCTGGAATTCTATACACTAATTGCTAGACTCATTAAAGATTTATTTCTGGCACTCTTCAGGGGTTGAGTCACTGATTTAGTCTGTTCTTAAACACACAAAATTCCCAAAGCAGACAAAAACGTCCCAAAAGCATTTAGAGTAGAATAATCATCAATTTCGGACTATATATTTTGCTTTTCGCAATTTTAGCATGTTTATTTCTGCCGTTGTCTCTGTTACAATCATCACAAGACATTCCATCTCAGTTTCCTCCTTCACTTGACTAAATCCTTCTGCCTAAAAGCTTGTGTACAGTGTAGAAATGTTGGACCATAACACATGAAGTGGCCCTTGATTTCATTGTGCCACAATTAATGCTTTGTTGTAATGTCTGTCTTTTCTGGCATGCTGTTCAGGATGTTTGTTTGCATGTATGAGTTAACGAGTGCCCAGAGTACGGGATGCCGTGTGAGTGTGATGCTTTCCCTGCACTATTCTAAATTCTTTAATACACAGTTATGAACACTCCCAATGGTATGTGTTTTGCCAACCTCTGAAGCCTGTAAAGTAGATCCATGCAGACTTGACATGTGGCCAAGTTTGCACCAGACCTGCAGATGAACTGTCCTGCTGTTAAATCTCAGTTATCAGTTTAATGGTATCTACTACAGAGTGCAATTTGCTTTCTGACTTTGAGAACATTCAGACATGTAACTGCTCGTTTTACTGTAACCGGTAAGATAGCTCAGTGGGTGGAGCTCTCGCTGCTGCGATGTGCGTGTGATCTGCAGGTTGGAATACCGGCGAGGGCAACTCGCCCTTTCATCCTTTTGAGGTTGATAAATGGATATCGACACAGGTCGGGTTATATTGTATGTATAATTGTTCTATATAAACTAATTCACAGTAATTTGGTAATATGGGCCTATACGCACTGATTAACGATACATCTAACGATCCATTCGTGTATGCAATGTATATCACATTACAGTGATATCGTAACCATATTCTTCATAGTGTACTTGGGAAGAATGGTATGTGATGCCATTTGTCAAGGGGTGAAAGTTTGTGTTCCATCGCTTCCCGTGATGTCACTTCGGGGTGTGGTCAAATGACATCACTTCCTGTGATGTCATCAGAGGTCAAGAGTCATGTGATGTTACTTCTGCTACACCTGGCATTTTCATGAAATGACGTCCCTGCCACAGAGGTGGTGGACGAGGGGCCAGAGAAGTAGTAAATGGCAAAGGAGCCAGAGAGATCGAAGAAGGAGGTGGCAGAGGAGCCAGGGCAGCGGTAGAAAGAGTAGCAGGAGAATGAAGGAGGTTGATGAGGCGAGAGAGGCACCTATCAAATAGGAGGACATTGGGCTGAGGGCCCTGGCAGTGCCATTTAGATAGACATTAATGATGACGCTGGCGGACAGGAAGGAGGCCAAGAGGGCCTCCCACCTGATGCCACTATTAATGGGAGAAGAGGAAGAAGGTGAGAGAAGTCCCACCATATATCCTGAAGCACTATTACTATGTTTAAGCGCTTAGATAACTTAGGGTTTTGCATGCTATACAAATAAACAAACAAATATGAAAAGGAACGACAAAGAGGATGTCAGTGAGTCTGTCTGGAGGAGGCACTGACATAGGTCTCAGCGATGGGAAGACCTGGATTGGAGACCAGTGCATCCTTCTTGAGCTTCTTCCTTCCCGTCTTAGTGAGAGGTGTAGGATAGGAGATAGAGAAGCAGTTGGAGGAGATGGGGGACATTGAGATCACTATAGTGGGTGTGTTAAAGGAAAGGTAAAGGGCAGGAGAGAAGAGAAGGGAGCACTACAGAGCTACGCCACACAAGGTGCACAGGAGGTGATTTGGAAAGGGGGGCAGAGGGAAACGGGCAACAGCAGAGCACAGATGGAGACGAGTAAACTAGGGCAGCAAACAAGCAGTGAGTGGAAACAGCAGTGGGGGCCAGGCTCAGCTCAGCCTAGGGTGGAAAAAGGCCCAGAGGACACCAATAGTAACCAACAGAGTGAGAGGGAACCTAGCGAAGATGAGAAAGTGTTAGTGGGCACAACAGTAAGCCGTGTGCAAGCACACGCAGAGACACTCGTCTAGAGAGAAAAATGCAGGAGAAATTAACAAACAGTTATGGAGGCCAAAACATTCACCTAGGAGAGAAAATGCAGAAGAATGCGGGGGAATGCAGAGTAACATTGACAGAGGCCAAAACATTCACCTGGAAGGAAAAATGCAGAAGAATGCAAGAGAAATGCCCAGAAACAGTTGGAGACATCAAAAACAAAGTACTGCTACCCAGGGAGGGGAACCCTAATGGGTACTTGGAGGCAGTGCAGAATGAGACATGCGTTGAAATGGAACTAGGCGCTAGGTAGGGCAGTTGAGTGGGATGCAGTAATGGCTGCGCACCCTGCCCTCGCCTTTCTTACCTTGTGGTCGCTGCTGGTTCACAGCTGAACTACATGCTCGCACTTCGCGTACCGACCCCTTCGTCGCCAAACACCTATCGCACAACACTGTGCCATTGGCCTACGTGGCCTTCTGTTATATTGCTTCAGAACCACAGATTGTCACCAACAGAGAAAAGGTGACCCCTCTACACACTACATTTATTCCAGTGTTCTTATGGTTTTGTACCACAATTTTGGCTGTGCTGTCCCGTGCAACATATTTGTTTTAAGACTGGCTTGACCATATGCCCTTTCCACTTCCCAACTTTTACCCTGCTTGGCGATTCAGTTCTGCAAATTGGGATTAGAAGAGTCATGGAAGTTGGGCCTAAGGTCATCCATGGCTTTTCATCCTTTTTTTTAGTTTGGTCTATTAGGTGCTGCTTGTGCCACCCATAAGCTGAAACTATTGCATTAGAGTACATATAGGGTGACATGACACATGAGATGGGGGGACACACTGCTTTTAGGTGGTGTTCGGTTATTTGCCCACTCATTGACGGCCTATGGCCATGCTAATCACTATGGCCATTCCCACCCAGTTCCTGCCCCTCCCCACCCAAAACACCTACCCATGGGAACTCTTTTAGCTCTCTTTAATCTCACCGTACCATCACACTTTGCACTCCTGCCTGCAAGTGTTTTTTCAGTGCAGTCTTCTGAGAGTTATTGAGTTAAATGGAGCTGTAAACCTGATACTGGTGTAATACAAATGTTTGAACCAGATCTGCCTTCACCCACTCGATTTATAAGCACTATGCGTGTCCTTCACTGAAGTGCTGTTAAAAACCAGGCACTGCAATTACATGTCCAGGTACTCTCATCATTTGTACCTGCCATCATCAATGGCCATTTAATGCCATTATGGCAGTGCTTGGCAAGAACCTTTCCCATGCCTACACAAAAGCTGAAACGGTTGGTATTGCCAATGCTTGTTTTAATGATCATTGGTCGACAGTTACTTTTGGGGAATATTATTCCATTTGGACCATCGGTGAGTGTGGTGTCTGTGAAGGCATCATGAAGTAGAAACAGACAACTGAACTAAGTTTGCTTTTTATACTTTTATTAAATCAAAAAGCAGGGTTGGAAAAAGGCCTAACTTGCCCTCTGCAAAGGTGGGATTTCCCTACCTAACTAAACTAAGGATAGTCTAGGTCAGGATGTCCAAAGTAAAAAACCTATACTTGCCTTCACATTTATTTGTATACGATGTGTAGGGATGTCAGCTTCATAAGTGTTCAAATAACAGTTCCAAGCTTCTTCCAGCTCTTGGTTGGAAAGGATTTCCCTTCCCCAGGATTCAAGATAGTTCACAAAGTCCCGAGGGGTTTCCCTTCCCCCAAGGCTTCAAGTCTTTCAACAATTTCACAAATTTCAATTCTTCAATTCCAGTTCGCATTAGGTTTCCTTTAGATTTTCCCACAAGCTCTGTTGTAGTTATCTCTACTGGCTTTTCCATAGGTGGGTGTCCTCGGTCTAGGTGCAGTTGTTGAACCACACTGTCCATCCATTACAGGTCACACAACTGACACACCTAACTTGTTCCTCCTTCCCCTGCACACTGCCATTGTTTCAACTTTACAGTGGGATTTGGTTAAGACTCATTTCACATCCTCTTTATGCTTTATCATTACTTGTTTGCCACTATTCACATGTCACACTTTCACATACTCTTATGGCTCTTGTCAATACTTGTTCAATCGAAGTACATTGTTCCTTGACATTCATAAATTTCCACACAACTGCTTTCATTCGGATCAGTATTCATTTACATTGCTTCAGCTTATCGGGATATGGCCCTCCCAAGTTAACCTGGTTTCTTTCCATGCCAGGTTAAGGCTTTTCCACTTTCTGCTATTTCTTTATACAGGCCACCTCCAGTATACCCTGGCGTCCTTTCCCACTTCACTGAACTCACTGGTCTCTTCTGGTGCCTTTGGTTTCTCTCACAGTGGACTGTAGCAACGGCTTCGGTGAAGTCTGCTTTGCTTTTGCTTCCTTCAGCTTCCCCTGGACTTCGCAGTCTCCACTTCTCCCAGCGTCTCTGGCTTTGCCCATAAATGCAAACGCCGAGAGCTTCTCCTCTGCTCTTGGCGTCCCCGCAGCCTGCTGCTTTCTTGCCATTTGCTCTTCCCTCTGCGCGGCTTCCGAGGGAGGTTTGGTCCTTTGGCGTCCACAGCCATAGCGGACACTGTCATCCTTCCTGTATTGCGGGTATTTAAACATCACGCCGAGCTGGTTGGCTCTCTGACTACTAGACCACACATTGTTTGTTCTAAAGTGTTCTGTCTCTTTTTGTTGCCTCTTCTTCGTCCCAGTACCAAAGTGGTGTGTGTAAGAGTGAATGTTAATGGGTTAATAGGGATCTGACCTACAATAGTCCAGGGATCTGGGGGATTGAGCGGACATCTTGAGAGGGAAAAGGGGGATACCATGTCTCATCTAAGGGTTCCTCATCTACTCTCCTCAAGTCTCCTTCACCCAAGTAGTCCTTCTTGGCATATCCACCCCAGAGTCCGAATCTGATACCAACGGCCTTTCCCTGGCCCCCTGGGAGGAGGATATCCAGGGACAAGAGGTGAGGACGCCCTCAAATTACTCACATGTCCCAATCTTGGCAGCATTTTTAGACATCTACATTTGGCCACTGTTCTCCTCGTACATGACACCCAACTCTATGTATCCATGGGTCGTTCCAAAATCAAAATGGAGGGCGATTGGCTGGCTTCAACTGAATGGGTAGTCCTAGATTACTCACTGCTCTAACAATGATTCTCTCCCTGGGTCCTCTCCTCCACTCATTAGCTTAAAATCCAAAGTAAAAAAACCTGGGTTTTTGGTCGAATGCTCCCCTTTCTTTAACATCTCATGTACCAGCCCCATTGACAGCAGGTTTCATTCATGTACAGCTGAGGGATCCTTAATTGCCCCACTAAAGAATAGTTCACTATGGTAGTTGGATCACTTACGAATTCCGGTTTGGACAACTGCAATGTATTTTTGCCCGCCCTTTCACGTCGAGGGCAAGTAGACCAAAACTCAGCAGTTCACCTGATTTTTTTCTTCCAGAAACTTGATAATATTTCTGCTTTCAGATGCTCCAAAGATGGCTGCCTGTTAAAGCCATACTTGACTTCTATGGTTTACAAGTGCCTCTCTAGGCATACCCCCCTCCTACTTTGCTTGTAAGCTTAGTAGCGCCTGCCAATAGGCCAGTGTTTTGCCTCAACAATCAAACCTACCACCCTCGGAGAAAGAGGGTTCAGTTATCTAGGGCAGGTGATCTGGACTAACCTCCCAGCTTTACTTCGGCATCATACAAACCTGGCCAGTTTTCTAAAAGGGCTTAAAGATCTTCTCTTTTGCTGGCCCTGGATAACTGGTCATGTGTTTTTTGCGATATGTCCACTCTGAGTCGGATGTCTGGAGCGTTGAGACTGTTAAGTCAGTAGTAGTGTGGTCGAAAATATTAAATCAATCAAGTGAGTGAGGCATTTGAGTCTGGAGAGGTTACCTTGGTGATGTAGTGTGCCGAACAATTTCAGGGGTGTCCTGGACTGGACAAATAACGTCTTCTTGACTTCCCTGGGCCTGCGTTTCTTTCTTTACTGTATCCACTAAAGCAGAGGAACCTCCACCGCAGTGTTTCTGCAATTGTGGAAAACGGTCTGTTACGGCACCTGCAGTCCCTGTTTTGGTTTCTGTGAGGCTATTTTGGATACAGAACTAGCTTGCTAGGCATGTTTGTGGCCTTAGGAACATTCACTGAGCGAGATCCCCTTGGCACAGAGGTTCTATTAGCCATAGAACCATTTGCTGAGGGGGACGTGTTCTTGGCATTTTCCGATGAGGGTGTTGAAACGTGTGGTGTGGGCAAAGTGTGTTTCTGTTTGTTTGAAACAGTCTCCTTTTGTTTACTTAGTGTCGACGCACTGAGTGCCATGCCAGAGCCCTGCATATGCTTTGTTTGTATTTGTCACCAGGGAAAGCCTCCATGACAGAGCGAGGCACCTACCATTCAGTACTGGGGACTGGCACCTGGGAATCCTCCGTTTTCCGATAGGATGTCTCCTCAGCTTCGCTAATGAAGCTTGGACCGCCTCGGATCCCTCCGTGCCAGCGGGGGTATTGAGTTGTTGCCTCAGCTTGCATTGCGTAGACTGCCCAGCGCTCCAATCGCCGATCCTTAAGCGTCTTCAACTTGAAGAGCTTCCACACTCGACATTTGGCTCCTGGTGCTCTCTTGGAAGACAATGGTTACACATGTTTTGTGTATCCTTCCTGGGAAATGTACGGTTACAGGAAGGGCAACTTTTGAAAGGAGTCTTCTCCATGACTAGCAGCGGAGGACAGTGAGATGATTTATATTATGGGGGAAATGTGTGGAGTCATTCTCCTAAAGTGTGTTAAATGTTTTTCCTCTCACTCTCCCTACTGTGAAGGCTGAAGCCTGAAGAGTTAGAGGTCGTTGGCGACGCTCCAGAACACTTGAGTGCGCAAAGTCGTTGTCGAGAGCTGGGATGCTTTGTCGAGCTTGGTCGCCGATGATAATATGAAAAATAATGATCTATATTAATAGAAAAAACACAAATGCTAAATAGCTAGTGACTAACACCGAAATACTATAACTCTGTTTTATTAAGCCATTGGGTTGATCGCATTTCACAATCTGAGGACCTCAACACGTGTAGGAGCATGGATACTGTACACATCACAGTACGGATAGTATTGCATACACACCCTGTTGACATCCCTTTTCTCAATCGAAAATAAGTCATGTAATAAACTGCACGAACCACTAGATGTCGGCCTATGCAATGCATGTGAATCGAAGCAGATACATGCATCAGAAAGAAAATTACAGTTATGTTTGAGATATATACACACAAAACACGTGTAACACCAAACTTTTATCATTCATACAAAATAGGCATTGTTAGAGCATGTTTGACATGTGTGTGTTTGTTGATCTCTGTGGCACCACAGTCCATTTATTCCTTCCCATCCTCCTCAAAATCACATTACAAAGTGCAGAGAAATGCATGGGCTGCATTGTGCACTCTGTAATGTGATTGTGAGATAGGTGTGGAGAAATGCATGGGTTGTAGTGACAGGCATACCTCTATCTAAGTGGCAATGCAAGTTTCCTAGAATCTAGACTCTAGAAATCCATGTGCTCACAATCTGCTCAAACTGAGCCACAGCTGTCTTTGGGGCAATCCCTTAATTCAGTCCACTACAGTCCAATCAAATTCCATCCACATTATTTGAATGACATATCATGTATACAATGTATAAGCATCAGAACAAATAATAACCAACATCATGTCAGTTGCACCACAAGGAGGAAAAAGAAAAAACAAATAAAAGTTACAATTCTTTTCATGGTACTGCTATTTTTGTTTCATATCTGCTGCTTCATGCGTACCTCTCTGTGTCCTATGCTGCATATATGCATATAGGGAATTTAAAAGACTCAAGCAGAGTACTATGAGGAACCAATCTCAATGTGTACAGAGATCAAACATGCACGCAAGAACAAATACGTCAACACTATCAAAGTCCACAATAGAGACAAAAGATCAAGTAGTAATACAAAGAACAGACAAACCAGGAGTCAGTACAAGATCAAAAGTAAACAAGCCATGAACAAAACATATTTAGTAGTGAGTCCAGTGTTATTCCAGTTGTGAGAGTGAGCAGGCCGTTTGGACCCGTGTTACCAGCGGATCTGGCTGTGCCTGTCCACGTGTATGGCGTGTATGTCCACTCTTATTCCAGTCCTAGTCCGGGCGAGACAGGCGTGACTGCAATAATGGAATTTGAAGATCCGTGCAACGTAGGAAGTCGACCAAATACAAGAGCAAACCCGCGTCTCGTGGGAGGACCCGAGATGCCCGTGGAAACGCCAGTGACTGACGACCAGCGAGGACGAGGAGAAAGACAAAAGCGGGACTGCACGCTCTGCAAGCTTTGCAGGCAACTCACCAAGTAAGTGAGAGGAATGAGCGACATGAAAAACATTAAAGTGTGACCAGCGAGACGCAATTGAATGTGAGAACAGTAGAAACGCGTACCTCTGTGAACTTTAAAGCAACTGCATTGATTGCGAATCTAGACGTAACAGATGCTCAGTTGCTTGAAGCCGGGTCTTTTCTACATCCGGCTTCAGGAAACATTTTACCAGCAAAGAGTAATGAACAAAGGGACGTGTCATTAGACATGTCACCAGATGGAATCGTTATTGACGCAGACACGAGCATGGCGTGCATTATGGCAACAGAGATGCCTTACCCTGCAAGCTGTGAACGGAATGAAGTGAACTTAGCAAATGCAGCGGACGTGGTGAAACGTAAAGACCAAGGAAACATAATTGACCACAATGCAACAGAAAGCACGAGAATAGTTCTCAATGTACAAACAATGAATGCTGATCTAACCAGTAAATCGAGTAACGCCAACAGTGAAACAGCATGTTGGTCACAGCCAATAACAGGAGCAAAACACATGCTAATACTTCCATGAGAGACTGTTGCATAAACAATCAAATTGGAATAAACGAGTACGGAAGCAAATGAAAATAACATGGAAGGAGAACGCTTAAAAGGGACTACGCAAGGAAAGTCGCGGTGAAGACCACAAAAGGAAAACTCAATACGGTGGAAGAAATGGAACACACAAATGGATGTGGAATTGGACGTGCCCAACTGCACAAGTGAAACGCAGATTAGAGAGATGGACAAGCAATCACTTAATAACAATGATGAGTCAATGATTATAGAAGAGGTCTTTGAAAACAATGACAAAGACGAGGACACACAACACACTCCAAACGTACAGGACACCGGGAACATTGGGACTAAACATCCTTTCACAAGGAATCCAAATGTCAACTCTGTTAACCGGCAAATGGTGGAAAGCGTGACGTGTAAGTCTGCAAGAAATTTCAGTATCAGATGAAATAAGAAATTGAGCAACGCTCGAACTTCATAGAAAAAATGAAACTGAGAGACGCCTGGACAACAAGACCACACTAACAAGCTTTAAAAATTCAACTCCCGGAGACTTCCTCTGAGCAAACATCATCAAATTCAAAAAACAATAACAGCACAGGGTATCAGGTTGCCGAGGAGGGAAAGCAACTAATATATATCGGTGCAGAATACACGAGTGAGGCTATAATAACAAACGGTGAGCAAGAGGTGCACGTGGGACACACATTGATCTTATTAAACATGCATAGAGTTCAAAGGAAATCAGAAGACAAAATTAAAAGAACAAAAGATGACCTAACAGGATCAACAAATTCAAACAAATGCCCACAGAGAAAAGAAGACTTGGACCATCAAAACGGAACTCTAGAAATACAGGACGAGAATAAATCAATAACCCTCAATGCAGAAGAAAGGGAAATGAACATAACCCCCATGGACAAAACACAGTTGTCCATTGCTGTCGGGCTACAGATACATAATAACGTCATGGCTGCAATGACTATTTCATTAGCACCATATACCAAGCTATATGAGATGATTATTGAAAGCATCAAAGATAACTACACTGCTTGCCATGTTACACAGTAAATTGATACATCTGCAATCTTTTACATCAAAAATTGAAGAATGTCTAAATCAAGAAGCTGAAGCATCAGCCTCATGGCAGAGGAGATTGTGTGATCTCGCAAGCAGTGACCAAGGAGAAAAAACCACCATTAGGTCTGCTTTCATGGCTGCCATAGAATGGATGGGAGAAAATCTGCAGACAAGAGAGTGGGAGATGCAGAGACCTGGTCAAAGTATACAACAAGGAAGCAACAGAAAAAATAGAGACCCCGAAACCTGACAGGGATAATGACCAGGGAAGAATTACACCGAAACCCCCCCTCAAAAGTCGACAACAACTACAGAAGATGAAGCGAATGAAAGATCAGAAAGATTTCAAACAGTCAACAACCTAACTCAATTGGGAAACAACACGGGACAAGGCGAGAGCAGGAGACAGAAACAACTGAGAGGTAGAAAATCATCACAAGTAACTGAAAGTAAGGATAATCATAAAAGAAAAAAGGAGAAACCGCGAATAGGAAGAGCGTCTAATCGGTTTTTCGTACAAAAGATGCACAGCTGATGAAAAGTAAACAGCAAGAGGAGAATGTGGAATGAAAACAAGAAGCAAAAGCAACACCTTCAAAGAGAACATCAGAGGAAATAAACCCAAGAACATAAATATAACAAAGAGGACAGTGAATGGGTCTTGGGCATTCTTATGAAACCTCAAAACGCCACCACGTCAAAAATCAGAAAGGTCTAAAGAAGAGGCAAAGGAATCAGAAATAAGAGGCCAAACAAAGTAAAGCAGTAATAAAACTAGAAGAGTATGTTACTACACAAAACTTGATTGACGATGCATCGCATTACATTGAGATAAGCTAATCACAATTTGAAATGGAAAAAGTTGAAGAGACGCAGGTTGAACAAGAAACACCAATTGACAGTCTAGTACACTAGCCAATCCCTACCAAGCAACGAGCCACGACAAGGATAGAGACTGCAAAGACTCAACAGATGAAACACCATTTCTAACAATGGCACAAAACGAAATAAAATTAACAGGTGGGAAAAGAATGCTGCAACAAACCAGTCTATAAACCTGGAATCCAATAAAACCGGCAGAATGAGCACAAAAAAAAACATGGGTTGCTGGGATCTTACCCAGCTAAAAAACATGAAAAACATTAACCTAAAATTATGTTGGAAAATATGTTTAAGAATCGACACCAACCTAAATCGGAAAAATGTAATACACTTGCTGCATTATATACCATCCCTAAGGAAAATCTCGTCAAATGACATTACCATAGTAGAATATATTGATGGAAAAAAGAGCAGACACAAAGGGATTTTACATCTAAAATTTCATAAGGTCAAAGAAGAAATGATGAAGGGAAGCACAGAGTTGTTTCGGTTAGGATTTGAATTGAACGTACATAACTCAAAGAAAATATAAAAGTGCAAATCAGAACATTCAAGAACGCAACATAAAAAGACAAGCAAAAGAGACGGATCATAAGGAAGAGGGCAGCGAAAGAGAAACGCCGAAAAGAAAGTCTATAAAAGTGACATTTGACAACGAAAGAAGACGGAAGGGAACTCGAAAGTGAGCAGTGACAAAACAGAACAACCACAAAAAAGGAACGACTGGTCATGGCTGGAAAACTCATTGAACAAGACAAAAGAGGATGACACCTTAATCTCCTGGAATATAAGAGGATCCAGACACCTGCTTAATCAACTGGAGCAACAATTGAAGAGAGCAAAAATAATATGCCTCCAAGATACATGAAAATCCAACATGTGAAAGCCATGAAGTTATAATAAATCCACCAAAAAAAGGTAGCCGTGGAAGACCCTACTGGGGGGGGCTGATAATCATGATAAAGCGAACAGCAGATGTAAAGCTAATCAAGTATGAGAATCCAAATCCACATATACAGTGGGTATTATTACAAGTCAAAGATCACGACCAACAAACAGACTCACAAACAATGTTGATCAATACTTATTGGAACCAGGCTAAAACCAGTACAACAAAGATACTGACTGAAATCAGCAAAATAGGGGAATCCCAGATACTAGAGGTGTCCAACAATAGTCGTCTGGGCGATCTAAATATAAAATGCCTTAACAAACAGGGATTCCCCAGACTTAAACAACTAAGAAAAGGCGAAAAAGACAACTCAAAGTGGGTGCAGATGGCAGATGCACACAATTTATACATGTTGGATGAATGGCCAAACAAAGGGTGATACCGCAGGCAAGGAACACTGGTCAAACGGGATCCAGAAGTCAACGATGGACTACATATGGATTTCTAAGAACCAACTACATAAAGTTGAACGACTTGACATACTTTCTCAACACGTTAGGGACTACAAAATATTAAGGTTAAAATGGGCCAGGAAAACGAAAAAGAGACCAGGGATAAAACATAATTATTGGAGATAAATCATGGGGGAAATCGACTAAGGTTAAGAAAAACAGACCTCTTGACACTAACAGATAACTATAGTGAACAAATAAGATGTGGGACTAACAATGCCTCCTACGATTCCTTGCTAAGTGCTTACAGAACAACGAAAACTGGCATGAAGCTGCCTTTACTTGAGCCAAAACATCTCTATAGTGAACTGGTTGTTAAAAGAAGGAAGCAATTTAGGCAGGAAATCACACAAATGAGGAAAGGTGTTGGTAACGGAGAAGACCAACTAAGTCAAATTAAAACAAAGAAGCAATACTATAAAAACAGGTTGACTGGGTTTAAAAAATGAGACCAAGAGCAAGGGGAAATGATGTTGAGGGCAATGAGAACAACATGAGACATGTGGGTGCTCAAAAACAACTGGACTTACCATTACTCCAAAGTCTTTGGTACTAAGAGCAGGGAAGTAATAGATCTAAAGAACAAGAGAAGCCACCCCTGAGTATTGAAGACAACCAACTTGAAAAATTGATAAAAGGGTTAAAATGATTTGCCGGCTGAACCTAACGGTTTAACAAACCTGGAATAAAAAAGGATCTGGCAATTTGGGCATTGCCGATTGCAATAATATTCAAAAACATCGAGGAACGCAGACAAATACCAACATCGTGGACCAAGTATAAAGGTACCGATTTTTAAAAAGGGCCGGTGAAAAGATCCATCAAACGACTGGCCTATAGCGTTACTCAACGTAATTGGAAAACTGTTTGCGTCAATCCTGCAGATCAATCTTTCAAACTGGGCAGAAAAACCCCAATCATAGACCACAGACAGACAGACAGGATTTACAAAGGGGAAAGGGACGGAGTTAAACCTGTTCATCCTATCATTATTGAAGCTAAACATCATGCAAACAAAAGGCAAACTATATCTAGCCTTTATAGACCTAAGGCACGCCTTTGATGGGGTGAACCGACAAAAACTATGGTTAAAACTACAGAAATGGCACTGCCCCGAACAGATCCTGCAACCCATCAAGGCCCTTCACGAGATGACTAAAGTGCAAGTCAGATTAAATATTAAAGGAGCCTTAACTGCAGCAATTGTTACTAAGAGGAGTCAAGCAAGGTTGCCAACTCGATGCAAAACTTTGTTATATATATAGCAGACCCGCCAGAAGCACTGAGTCAAGCTACTTATTATCCTCTGAAAATTAACAACACTGGGATATTGGTTTTCTCCTATGCCGATGATCTGGTCCTGGTAGAGCAGACGCAGATTGGCCTACAGCATCTACTGGATCAACTCCAAACCTACATGGAGTCAAAAGACCTCTGGCGTAAACGCAGATAAATCTAAAATGATGACGATTGGAGGGACCCAAAAGACCAGAGTAAAATCATTCAGATGGAAAATCAGCTTAGCAAAACTTGAAATAATCAAAGAAATTTGCTACCTAGGAATAGAATTCAAAGAGCTCCAGTTAAAAATAAAAATGCTATGTTCACAAGGAGCGATACTAAATGGGCATTATGCAAAATTTTCTCTAATGCCCCTGCGGACATTTTACATCCAAAAAGTGATACTGATTATCATGTATGGAGGAGAAGCAGGTCTTAACTTGTCATGGAAGAATTGGTCAAGGTTAGAAAGTAGGTTCTTGAAACCAATTAGTTACCAAGGTGCCTCCCGATAGCTGCCTTAAGAGCAGAGATAGGGTTGCAATCTCTGCATTCGACAATACAATGGAAGTCACTAGCGCTGCTGAGAAAAATTACATTGAACGAGTCAGTGATCGGATATAAAATTCTCTCAACAAAGGGGAATGGAAAGAGAGCAGTGATTCTGAACAGATGGAAGGACAAATGGAGCCAACACCTTGCGTTTATGGTCTTTGCATCGAATGAAATGCATTGAAACACAAATGCATCGATGTAAATCCATCGAATGGAAATGCATCAAAATGCTATCTTTTACATGTAAAAGTACGTATCCATCGAATATAGGGATGGACAAATTTCAATGGATTATGTGCTTTTAAATGTAAAAGATAGCATTTCGATGCTTTTATTTTCCACGCTAAAACCTTACATGGAGCTGTCCAGTGCTGAAATCTTGGTACTGGCCAGCTCCTTGTAACATTTTAATGTTTATTGTATATTGGGGGGGTTCCCCCCACCAACCCCCATGCCATCTCCCCTTAACCCTTACTCGAAGCCCAACCCTAGCCCTAACCCAAACACCAATCTAACCCTTGCCCTAACCCTATTTCTAACCCTTGCCATAACCTTAACATTAAAATCCATTGAATTGTATTCAATGAAAATGTATTTCGATGGAAAGTATTTTCAATGAATAAAATTCGATGGAAAGTCCGGATACCAAAACCTTGAACACCCAGACTCCTCAATAGATGAGCTAATTGAGAACCCTGAAAAGTAAAAGAAAAACTAAAGAGACGATTGGATAAACACACAAGCAACAAAACTAGCCTACAAAACGCAAAAGAATGTAGCAAATGAACAAGGGAAAAGAGACACAATGGCCCTCATTACGACCCTGGCGGAAAGCAACCGACCTGACCGCCATAGCGTAAATAGCGTTTCCGCCATGGCACGACAGAGTAAAGTGCGGCTAATTCTGACCCATCGGGCACGAGCACTACGCCTTGGCGGAAGTGCAAAGTCCGCGATGGCGGAAATGTCCCCAAAACGCCCCTCACCGCCGTCGTACGGCGACCTAGGTGCAATTCCGCCACCGGACATAGCGGTCACCGTAATGAGCGGCAATCGGAAAATACGGTGACCGTAAATATACGGAAACGGAAGCAAAAACATGGTCCCGGAACGGGAAACAGCACGCCGTACACCTATAAAATCAGAATATTCACACAACCATTAAAAATACTACCCTGAGAGACATCCCAACCCGTCATCCACCCTAGTGAAACCAAAACAATGGGAAAAGTAGCGAAAAAAGCGTGCGACCGCAAGCGGCAGGTCCACTTCTCACGTGAGGAACTCACGGTGCTCACAGAGACCCTCCAGGAGAATGCTGCCGTCGTCTTCTCGACGCAAATGACCAGGACGGCACTTGCGAACAAGAAGGCCATATGGGCCCTGGTGACACAGCGGGTAAGTGCGGTGGGGACCGCACCCCGCAACCCACAGCAATGCAGAAAGCGATGGGACGACTTGCGGATACGCGTACGGAGCATACTATCCGCCAACCGTAACATTGCCACAGCTACCGGGGGAGGATCGGAATCACCCATCAAGTTGACCCCCTGGGAAGAAATCTGTGCCTCCACCATTGGAATGGAGACCATAGAGGGAGTCGGAGGGATGGAGAAAGGAGTGCAGACATCCGAAGAATCAGGTAGGTGGGCCAAATAAAACTATGCTAAAACCACAATGTCCAATCATGTGAAGTACCATGTGTCCACATAGTGCAACAGAAACACATGTCCAGGAGAACGTCCACTTACATTGGCCTGATAGCGGACATTAAAAGTCAAATTAAATAAATAAATAATTAAAATTCCTAAAAACACCCTCTACACGTGCAGCAGGCACCCCCTAACTGCAGGCTGCAATACAACTGCACCCTCAATCCACACAAAAATGAAACCACCTCCAAGGCCCTGACCCAAATCACCCTCAGGTACCACCCCAATGCATGTGATACATTGCCATTCCAATTTCCACAGACCCATTAATAACGCTCGCCCTCCTTTACTCCACCACAGGGTCCGATTCAAACGACGAGCTCCAGGACACCCCTACCAGCACACCTGCAAAGAGGGCCAAGACCAACGGCCAAAGACCCTCCACCTCAGCTGCACGGATCAAGACACGGCAGCAGCACAAATCAAGTGGCAGCACACAGGAGGGGACTCCAACAGGTACCCCAGCAGCCAGCATGGCCACAACACCACCACCACCACAGGCCCCCCCAATGGATGCCACAGAAGGCACTGCTTCTGGTGGCAGCAGCACCATAGGTGACACTGCATTAATGGCAGCATGCTCCGACACAGAAAACGGTGATGTCGATGTACGATCCATCCATGACCTGTCTCAATCCCCCTGTTTGTTTCATCCCGTACACCATGAGGATACCACGCAGGGGCACTCACAAGACGACGACTGGCCATCCCCCACAAGCCCTGTGTCAAGGCAACATGAGGTGATCAGCCCCTCTGTGACACCACCGGAAATGGCCATGGCCCAGCAGAGGCAACAGTCCCTCGACCAGGTGATCGTGCAACAGCAGCAACTGGCCACGCTCCTCAAGGACCATGCTGATGAATGTGGGGGTACCAAGGCAGCCATAGAAACATGTACAGAGACACTAAGGGCAGAAATGGAGAGAAGCACAGAGAGCCTGAGAGTACAAATGGAGAGAAGCACCGAGAGCCTGAGGAGGGAACTGCATGCGACGGCCAAAGACGTATGTGCTGAACTTGCCGCTGTGCGCCGTGTGCTCACTGAGCTCTCACAAACCCTTAGGGACATGCATGGACGTGAGCAGGCAGAGACATCATCCGTTGCAAGTTCCGTCCAGGGCAGCCCCCAACGTAGATCTGGGAGGAACCTGCGCTCCACAGGCAGGGGTGCCCCTGATACCCGGAGAGGGGGCTTGCAATAGCGTCTGCCCACTGACAATGAGCATCTTTGGACACTGGTGTTCGGGGGGAGGTAGGAGGGTGGAGGGGGTGTGTTGGGCTTACTTGGGTGGCGGGTCGATGGGGTGTGTAACACAATTTCACATATGCTATAAACATTTCACAATCATCCAATGAGATGTGTGGACATTGATCTTTGTGTACGAGGCCATCATAGGCGTACAGTCCATATTGTGCATGTTCCAGACACACACAGTGCCACAAGTCCCGTGTCCATGTATCAGCCACCAGGCGTGAGTGCTAGAAGCATGAATCTATGATAATCTGACGAATTTCACGGCCCTCCTGTGCCTCGCGGACTCCTTCAGGTTCTGCCACATCCCCACCCACATCATGACCATATTCAGGTGCTTGCAGTTCTGCGTCAGGGGGCATGGGCACATTTCTACGTATGCACATGTTGTGTAGCATGACACATGCCATGACCATCTTTGCAACCTTCTCATGGCGGTACAGGAGTGCCCCGCCAACCCTGCTGAGGCAGCGGAAACGACCCTTCAGTAGGCCGAATGCCTGTTCTATGACTACACGGGTACGTGAGTGGGCATGGTTGTAGTCCTCCTCATGCTGGTTCTGTGGGTTCCGGAGTGGTGTAAGGAGCCATCTCTTCAGTGGATACCCGGCATCACCTGTATGTGGACAATAAAGGATGTTTGAGGAATGACATTGCTACGTAAGCACCCCCCCCCTTCCTGCCAGGTCATTGCCGCATCACATACCCCACATTATCATGCATGAAATGAGACTCACCGAGTAGCCAGGATCTGTTCCCTGCATGTCGCTCCATGTAGCGTGGTATTGTAGAGTTCCGTAAGACCATGGAATCATGGGTTGATCCAGGAAATCGGGCACAACAATGTGTAATGATCCTGTTTGAGTCACACACCATTTGTACATTAAGAGAATGATATTGTTTTCGGTTGCGGTACTGGGCCTCCATGGCATGTGGGACAACCAATTCCACATGGGTGCAGTCGATGGCACCAATGCAACCCGGTATGCCGGCAAGTGCATGGAATCCCACTTTTGTGTTCGTAATTTCCTGCTCCGAGCGTGGTAGAGAGATGTAGTCGTCTGCGTGCTTCAGGAGGGCATCAAGCACTTGCAATAGTGTCCGTGACAACAGTGGCTGTGAAATGCCATGCAACTGTCCGACTGTGTGCTGGTAGGTGCCTGTGGCCAGGAAGTGGAGTACAGACACCACCTTCAGTAGGGGTGGGATGGCGGTTGGGCTATCTATCATGCTGACAAGGTCAGCGTGTGTCATGTCCACAATGGCGGTTATGGTGTCCCGGTCCAAACGGTAGAGGGTGTGGATCTGCTCATCAGTGAGGTTGAACGGATGTGCTCGGAGGCGTGGGATTGCGGGCTGCCTGCGTGGTGGTAGTGGCTGTGCTGGTGGGCCTTGCTGGCCCTGCCTTGCCCTCCTCCTCCTCCTGCGTCTCCTCTGTGCGGCCGGTTGTTGTAGTAGTTGGTGTTCGTCTTCTTCTTGAAGTTGGAGTACTTGCAGTGCTATCAGGTCCCCCAGGGCCAACATCGCTAGTCCTGCCGGTAGCATTTTGGAGTGGGTGTGGTTGTGGGAGGGGGTTGGGTGTGCAATTTATGTGTTTTCAAGCTGTATAGCCTCCACCTGTGGTGATTCATTCCACCTGTGCAAGCTGCAATCCCCTTTGGGCGAGCACGTCCCGCACACAACGCTGCAAATCGACGCATGGCATCTTGCTATTACAATCATGTATTTCATCCCGATGGCAGTGAGATATTGCTTCATATGTTAATTCTGCTATGGTCCCATTGTTTCACATACTATCTTTGCAGTCGGGAACAAACTTGTGAAGGGTCAGTGGAATGTAGTACTCGATTAACGGTGGACCCTCATGCAGCGCTGTACCGCGGTTCACCGACGGGCGGGGCGTCCCATTTGTGAGTGAAGCCAGTTGCCATTTTCACACACTGCCGCACTAAATGGATGGATTTGTGATTTCAAGCGGTCACAGATGCCTTTTCGACGTGATGTTGCAAATGAGGAATTCGAAGGACAGCGCTTTCGGTTTCCAGCTAGCGGCGAGGAGACGCCCACAGGTCTGACTGCAGATAGAAAGTTCTATTGTTTAATGTCCTTGGGACAGGGGCCATGCCGAGAATGCAATGATTGATATGAATAGTATGGGATGCGCAATAGCGTAGTGGAGGATAAGGCAGGATGTTCCCAAATACATGTTACTTCACAACACTAGAATTCCGGCCTGGAGCACAGTGGATTTTGCAGACTGCATTAAGCACAGATTCAATGGAAATTTCAAATGTTATGTGAGTAAATAATCAGGCGTTTTTATACCGGGATGAGGGAATGATGTATGGATGCATGGACAGATGATTTAATAGAGAGTCTGCCATGTACATGGCTCTTTGGAATCTATCAACTTCCTCTGCGCTATGTGATGCAGGGCTGCCATAGTGGGACCATCGTCTATCTGCCCTTGTTGAACCCTCCCTGTCTCGACGCGCCTTCAAACACTTGTGTCTATGCACGTTACTAATCCCATCTAATGGATTCTGTTTTAACAGACGCATGCACACTAACACTCGTTTGTAATAGTGTTTTCACCTCGATTTATATAGTTATGATTCGCAAGTGATTTTTGGGTGCGAATAATCCTTTTGAGTGGGCTAGCATGCATATGGCTGTGGATTTAGTGTGATCTTTGAAGTGAGTAATTCAAATGGAGTTCAGATGCCCATACTATTCTTTTTCGTTTCATTTGGGTGACAGGTATCTCCTCCCCTTTTGCCGCTGCCATCTGTATGCCACTCCTGCAGATGGCTTTTACTCCCGACACCTGCTGCTTCGTGTTAATCAGTGGAGCACCATTACGATCTTATGGGACGATCGCCAATGGCCCACATGCCCTTACGCAGTACTAGTGGCTAGGAGCAACATTTCGAGCTTTCAGCTGGACTAGTGCCTACCTAATGGGACGGCCCTGCGGTTCTAGGCGCTTCAATGTTGCCTTTTTGAACGTGAATGTAGCCCCTGTGTACCATGGAGGAACAGGGCGTCACACAAGAAGAAGCTGGTCATTTATTGCGGATGCAACCCACAATTATGAGATATGATTTGGAGTTCATTACCTAATAGCTGTATGGCCCGGGTGATTTTGTTGTGCATTAAATTTTGATTATGATATTGACCGTGTAGCGTTATTCTTTGCAAGTAATGTAGCATATTCCTATTTGTGGAGCGATGTATTGTGAGGAGATCTGCTTTGGGTTCGGCCTTCTGAGTATAGTTGCGTGGTACTGTACTGGGCGCGTTTGCCTACGAAGGCCAGTAAGGTCAGGGATAGGGGCAGCAATTATGTCTGTTTTGATGATGTCATGCTCATGGGAGGGGGATTAGCTTTTGTGTAACAGATGCCGGTCAGCCAGGTGGATTGGTGGAATGATGTGATTTTCAGAATATGGCTGGTCACAGGTGCCTGTGTTTGCGTGCGTTTCTTGGAGGGAGACTGAGGTCATGTCCATTGGAATAGCTTCTGTATTCGTGCCATCTGTGCCCTGCTGCTCCCATTGGCCCCTCTTGAGATGTGCCTGGCTGCTCAGTCACTCTGCCAACTTGTGTGGTACATGCTTATGCTGATGGTTGGTTTGTTTACTGGCAGGAGTACAGGGCTGGTGCAGTCTCACTCAGGATACTGCTTTGTATGTTGCCTTACACTGGTGTCAAGCGATGGGGGGCCTGTTTTTGTTTCTCAGTTTTCAGTTCATGTTGCTGTACTTGAAGCTTCACATGCCTGTGCTGCATCAGTACGGCAATGGTGCCATGGCTAATATGGATGGCCACTCACAAGGCACTTGGAGCCCCTACATTCATTTGTTCGTTGGCATGCATGGGTGACTTGTACATTTCACTGGTTGCATTGTGTGACTTCATTGCACCTACGAGGAGTTATGCAATGTGGCCAGGGAGTGGTGTACAGGCACTCAGTAGGGCCTTTTACGGTTGGTTTGCGATGCCGTACTTCTCACCATGGCGGAATGGTACTTTCCGCCATGCTTGATGGCGTTAGGTACATGTCCGCTAGGGTCAGAATTCCCGTACCGTTGCGCCATGGTGGTAATTACAGTTTCGCAGTGCGCGCGTGCGCGTACTTGGTGCAGTTAGCGTTGGCGTTCACTACGGTGTCGTTAATGGCATCGTACTTTACGGTGACGGGTCATAATCGCACCGAGCGGTATTCGATGGCGGTATTGCATTTCCGCCATCGTTTTTCGATTTCCGCCAGGGTCGTAATGAGGGCCAATGCCGCAATACCTGATGAAATTTCCCAGCAAGTTTCGTCGAACAAAATTGCTGCAAATAAGTCTAGATGTATATCCAGCAAATGAATACCTGTACACTGGAGGAAATCGAGGTGTGAATAACGGGCAATGTAGATTCTGCCAACTCCAAGGAACATTGGAAACTGTAAAGCACTTGTTACTATTCTGTACAGCCATGAAAGCAGACGGGATGCAATTTCTAAACAGGTTTCTAGAACAATTCACAACAAGAACGATTGAAGATTGGTGGAGAAAGTTCCTACAAGGAAACGAATCCTGACTTGTGTGTGTGTGCGTGTAGGTATAAACCTACTGGACGAATTAACGAACCAACAAGAAAGAACAGTAAGGACCCCTTAGAAGAAAGATAACCTAACGGATTGAAATGACTAAGTCTTTGGTTGCTCTTATATATATTTAAAAGACCGGAACAAGACTGTTATGACATGAGAACCAAGAGAATTAGATGAACAATAAATGTGAAACAGGAAACATAAATGTGTAAAAGGTTTTTATTTATTAAACCAAATCACACACAAACATAATATATATATCTGCCCTTAATAAAGGGTTATCATTTGGTCTTTCTAACATTTTTGACTATTTTACGATCAATGAGGACCTCAACACATTTTGTAGAAATGTGAAACTTCAAAAAAGTTTGATCTCCAAAGTAAAAAGGAAACAGGCAGGACTATTAGTCCATCTCTGACAAAAATTACGGCAGATCTAGCAGATAATATAATTACATTAATCTGGACTCAATTGGAGATACATTTACAATGGAAGACCTAATACAGCAACAAGACATAGATCCCTCTCAAATAGAAGATAGCAACCTAAAACGGTCATCAAAATGTATGCCACAATTCCCACCAAACAATGCCATAGAAGCATTCAATAAAGCGCTATGTGCAGATTTGAGAAACCTCTATCTAAATCAATTGCAAAATATGAAGCAACAAAATCTTTCTAAATCTGAGACCCAGTCAACGCAATACAGAAAAATGAGGAACTGATAATAAAGGCTGCAGACAAGGGAGGAAAGATAGTAGTCGTGGACAAACAAGACTACACACAAGAAGCCAAAAAAATAACTTGACAAAAAACATTGCTATGAAAAACTAGCATCAAACCCATTAAAGCATATGGTACAAGAATGGAAGGATCGAAGTAAAAATTGGCACACTCAAGGTCTTTTGAGTGATGAAGAATTTGATTTGCTTAATGAACCATAGCCCACATTATCAATGATTTATTTTCTCCCAAGAATCCATAAAATATTCCACACCTTTCCAACCTTAAGACCGATAATCAATGGGATAGGACCCCTTACTGAGAAAATCTCGGAATATATAGACGTATTTTTGAATCTACTGGCACAATGCCTTGCCTCCTACATAAAGGACACTAAACATGTCATACTGCAGACAGAATCAATAATGTGGCATGAAAACTACAGGTTGGTTACCATGGATGTAACATCACTTTACACTTGCATAGAACATGACAAAGGTATAGTAGCAACAGAACATTTCTTAAAATCCAGATCTGTCTTTCTTTGATCAGAGCAAAATGGTAATTAACATGCTAAAATGTGCACTGGCCAACATCTTTTGCTTTGACATTGACATCTATAGAGAGATTCGAGGAACAACCATGGGGGACAAATTTGCCCCTTTGTATGCCAATCTATTTATGGGTTATTTCGAATTGGAACATGCTGGGACCCACAAGTTCTTCACAGACAAAATTGTGTACTGGTGAAGACTCATCGAAAATAATCTGGAATGTTGACAAGAATTCGCTCCTGGAATGCACTAGGTATCTTAACTTCAACAATTTAAATCTCAAACTAATTATGGAAGAGAGTACTGAAAGAATAAACTTTCTGGATTTGGAAATTTATGTTCAGCATAAGGCAATACATACAACAACGTTTATTAAACCGACATCTGTGAATAGCACGCTCCATGCCGCAAGTAATCATCCGGCACATAACATCAAAAACATCCAATACGGAGAGTTCTTGTGTATAAAAAGGAATTGCAATGAAGAGATGGAAAATGAAAAACATCTAATACAAAGCAAAGGAACATTTATTGAAAGAGGCTACTCGAATACAATCTTGAATACAGCCAAAAAGAAAGTATTACAGAAAGACAGAAGCGAACAACTAGTTAACTAAGAAAAAGCAGAGGAACGTATAACATCAAAGCATGGAAAAATAAGCTGTTCACCACTACAGCTCTGACCAATATTATATGATTAGAAAAATACCCCACAAGCACTGGATTCTCCAATTCTCATCAATTACATAGATGGGGAAACCCTCACTAACATTCAGAAAAGCAAAAAGGCTAAAATCCATCATTAGTCCAAGTTATGTGAGAACCCAGAAACACAAAACTGCAACAATTCAGCCACTCCAGAACATTCCAAAGATCGAAAGCCTTTACAAATGTGGAGGATACAAAATCTGTCTGCACATTATGGACAAACTAAGAGATTCACGTACCTAACGGAAAAAGCAAAAGAATTGCGGATTTCATCAACTGCAATATACAATGAGTGGTTTATGGAATAAAATGCATTTGCAACAAATGGTATGTAGGGGGCACAATCAGAAAACTTAAAACCAGAATCTTGGAACACCTGAGAGCAATCAAAAATAAAGATTCGAAATACCCATTGGCAACCCATTTCATTTTGGAACACGATAAAGATAGAATCCGCCATCTCAGTGGCAGGTTTCGCAACTATAAGAGACCATGAGAGGAGGAAACTACACCCAAAAAAACTCTGACAACTAGAATCAAAATGGATAACCCTTATGGACAACTGTCAGAATGGCCTAAATAATCAAACATTTTCACCAGAACAGCAACACATAATTTTCGTGGACTGCAGAATTTAGGAGTATAATTAAATTAAAATCTATTCTAAACCAGCCAAAATTTAATATTTTTTTTATGCTGCCTTTTGTGCCGTGTCATCAAATTTCAGAACTTGATGACATCATCACGCTCAATTCCGAGTGTGATGACATCACACGCAACCTCAATTCCGCAAATAAAGCACTTAAAACCTAATTTCAATGCACAGCCAGGGAGAGAAGGACACATTCTCTTCCTCAACTGCCTTTTGCCTGAAAAAGTAAGTACTAAAGACAGGGCAGCCAGGATGTTTTGTTTATAGTGACCTAATCTGTTATCTTTGCTCTGTAAATGAAAAGGCTAGTTTGCCTTAAAATGTAGACCATATCTACAGGATTAATGTATTTAAATAGCATTTCCTGGTAATTTAGTAATTAGACCAGTTACCTTACTACCAAATAGTTGAAAAGTAAATTTGAAATAGATGCAGTACCTTCTTTCATATGCCTATTTTATAGCATTCAATGGAAAACTATGGATTGTGATTATATGGAGCTAACATAACCCAGGTTCCTCATATAGTTTCAAGATCAAACATAATGAAAACACAAAAAGATTATATTCATATATAGCAAACCCACACTAGTCTTCACTTTTCTTTCCCACCTCAACCACAACCCACAGCTTTCAAGAAATTGGAAGTCTAACTAAATAGAAATCCAAAGCATAAGGATTAAAGCTGAAGCGCCAACAAGATCAAGCCAAAACACTGGAAGGGTAAGAGAGTCAACATTGAATGCCATATTGTTTAACCTTTTCACAGATTTTCATCTCCTTTGGATTTATTAGCATACTTTTTACACTAAGTTACTTTATTAGTATTTTTTCTAATATAATTTTTTCTTTACTTTCAGAAAAAATGATCTTGATTTAAAAATTATTTACCTGCTGAAGATCCACATGTTAAGTGGTGAAACGCGTGTTGAGGTTTTCTTTTTTTCACGACGGAGACTTGTATCATAATAAATGCACAAAAATGGAAATCTGAATATTGTCATCCTTTGCGCATGAACAACGAAGATCAACTTTTTCTGTTATTGAAGGACTGTTGAGCAAACACAACAGTGTATCTTTGTTACAAGCGACAGGGAAATCCCAAACAAAATTAAAACTCAACGAGAAAGGGAGTGAATGTTTGCAAATTCTTTTCAAAGCATATAGGGATTGCCCTGAAGACGGACAAGGTCTGAAATGCATAGGCGAACCCATGTTATATGAACACTGTCCTCCCCATTTTTGAACATTAGATATTTGTGCACTATTTTATAGTGGCCACAAATATATGACCTACCTTCAGTCATTCGGCCCATGAAGTGTGTGTCAGTGGAGGGCTTTGCCACTACTTTATCTGCTCCTACGCCTGTGGCTGACTCATGACACAGCCCTCTCTAACCTTCATCTTTCCATCTCCAACACTCTGGACGTCCTTGCCCCCGTCATGAGAATCCATCTGAAGCCTACCTATAATTGCAACTCTTGGTATGGCTCCGACCTCGCCACCCTGAAACGTAAGTGCAGGGTGGCTGAGAGGAAGTGGAGGGCTTTGCCGCATCCTCTGACAAACTGGCCTGCCGCCTGCTCCAAAGGCAATACAGACTCTCTGTCCTGTCCAAGAAGAGAGTCCACATCCAAGACCGCGTCTCTGCAGCCTCTAACAACACAGCCAAACTCTTTAACCCTTCTGCAGTTTCCTCATCTCCTGTTCCCCCCAGGCCCTCTGTACAGCTCTGGCTTCTCACTTTACTACTAAAACTCAGGACATCCTGTCCTCTCTCTCCTCTCCCTCTTTAGGCCCCCCTCTGGCCACCTCTCCCGCCCCTCTTCCTTTCTCTGACAACACCTGATGATGTTTCTAGACAAGTCCGATTTATGAAAGTGTCAACCAAAGAGGTGCTTCCCTGCTCCTGCAGAACCATCAAGGACCACATTGGCACCATCGTTCCAGCCTTGGTCGATTTCTGCAATCACTCTTTCGCCACTGGATCGTTCTCCCTCCTCAAGCGCTCCCTTGTATACCCCCCTCCTTAAAAAGCCTTCTGACGATCCCACCTGTCTGGCAAACTATTGCCCAATCTCTATCACTCCTCTCCTGGGCAAACTCTTTGAAAAGCTGGCCATCTCCCAGTTTACACACCACACTGAATCTGTTAGGTATATCCATGACCATCAGTCTAGCTTCAGAGCAGCCAGAGGCACAGAAACTGCTCTCCTGAACACCTGTGAAGATCTGCGCTCTAATCTTGACTCTAACCTTCCTTCTGTCCTCATCCTCCTTGACCTTTCCTCCGCCTTTGACACAGTAAAATCATGCCACCCTATTCAAACGACTCTGAGAACCTGGGCATCGTAGATCAGGCCCTGGAGTGGTTGACCTCCTTCCTCCTTGACTGACCCTCCCAGGTCCAACTTGGGTCCATTCTCTCCATCACCTCTCTCTTCACTTGTGGTGTTCCCTAGAGTTCTAACCTCTCACCCTGGCTCTTCAATGTCTACCTGGTCCACCGGATCTCTACCCTCTGCTCTAACTTTCAGTGTTATGCAGATGACACTCGGCTCCCCTCAGCATCCTCTATTCCCTCACTCATTCCTGATTGTCTATCCGCGATTCAGGATTGGTCCGCTTCCAATGATCTTTTCCTTAATGCCTGTAAGATGGAGATCCTTCTCATTGGGACTCCTGCTCCCGCTTCCCCTCTCAATCTGGCAGCCCTCCTTGGGCCCTCTTTGTTTGTCCTCCTGTGAGGACAAAAACCTTTGTGTCATCTTAGACTCCACTCTCTCCTTCTCTCCTCACATCACAGACCTTGCCAAGAATGCCCACTACCAGCTGCACCTCCTCAGAGGTATTCCTCCCTTTCTCACCTTCCCCCAGAAGCTCACTGTCTCCAGAGCCCTGGTACTCTAGGCTGGATTACTGCAAGAGCCTCTTTCTCAATATGCCTTCCTCTACTATACGCCCTCTGCTTCTACTAATCCAGAACAGCACTGCAAGACTTGTCTGTGGCCTCAAGCCCAGAAACTGTATCTCTCCAGCTCTCCCAGTGGCTGCAAGGATCAAGTTCAAAACCCTCTGCATCGTCCACAAGGCTTTTTTGGGGCTGGGGCCCGCACTACATCCAACTTTCTATTCCAAAATACCTTTGCTCAGATACCTCAAACTCTGAGGGTGAGACGCTTCTCCAGGCAGAGAGTTGGGGGTTGATCTCTCTCCTCTGCAGGTGCCTCCCTGTGGAATGGCCTCCCTACCCCTCAAACTTGAGCCGGACCACCTGAAGTTCTAGGGCAGCTCAAGACCTTCCTTTTCTCCTCTACTTTCTCTCTCTCCCCTGATGACCTACCAGTTTCCTGTGCCACTTCCTGTGCCACTGGGTACCAGGTTCCTCCTTGACCAGTCTCCCCTGCACTGCCTCCTTGCCACCGTGCGCTTAGGGTCTGTAACTGTTACCCACAGTCCCCTGCCTCCTTGCACTTACCCAGAGCTGTGTTGCCCTGGCTGCACTCCCTCAGAGCAATGCTGCCCTGTTTACGTCCCCCCCCTTCCCTCTCCCTGGCACTCCCCCTTACTATCTTCCCCCTTGTCGCGCCTAGGTACACTTTTGTACAGGTGCATTATAAATGACATATCTTATCATGCGTGAATATTTAGTAACTGTATTACGGACCATGTGAATGGATTGAACTCTACAGTTGTGGCTCAGTTTGAGCAGATTGTGAGCACACAGATTCCTAGATTCTAGGACACTTGCATTGCATACATTACCCGTGTGCCCAGGGTTTTCCCGCAGTGATTCTAAATTTGGATTATTTTATATAAGTTAAGTACATAACACTTAATGGGATACCAAAGGGTGGGGGCCCACCTTTTCTAATTTGTGGTACCTGGATTATATAAATAACTAAGGTGCTTGTTAGTCAAAAAGGTACGCTGTCCAAATAGTAATTCGAGGGGATTGGGTCCTCCGACGTATTCCATATCTATGACAGGTAATGTCCACAGCTGTGCTGCTTCGGAAAATCTTTGGTGTCTGCGTCCTGCGTCAATGCGCCGTCCCCGAGGACCTCCTCTGACGGCCGACGTCACCCGATGTGATAAGTAGGACGTACAACGTCCATAGCTTCAGTTCTGTTTTTTCCACAAACGTGTTCGCTTAGTGAATCTCGGTACGCCTCGACTCGTTGGAGTTTGCTGTTTTCAATTCTCGGTTCGTTTTGTTGTGAAGACCTGTTTGTGGCGATGGCTTCTTCGTCTTCAACCCCGCGTCCGGGCTTCAAGAAATGCAGGGACTTTGGGTCCAAGATGTCGGTCACGGACTTGCACGACGCCTGCCTCTGGTGCCTCGGGGAGGCCCCCCGATACGGACGACTGTGTCGACTGCCAGTCTCTCACGGCAAAGGCCTTGCGGGAACGCAAGAAGAAGCTGGCGGTAGGCCAGGTGTCTAAGCCCCGGAAGTCGAGGTCTGCGGGGCTTTCGACAGATGGCTCAAGGGGCGACTCTCCGCGTCATCGTCGGAAGTCCAGTGGGTCTCCTTCCAGGAGTCGGTCTCGCCACTCCTCCGCCTCTTTGAGGCATTCCCGGAAGCGCCGGCATAGGTCGCCTTCCCTGTCCTCTTCCAAGGACTTATCCCTCCATGCAAGCGACACCGGAGCAATGGGCATCCTTCGGGAAGCAGATGCTAGCGATTCTTGAATCACAGGGCACCGGTCCGTCCACGCCTCCGAGTGGGGTCGGTCGGCACCGGTCGAGAGACGCCTCTCGTACGCCTACGTGCTCGGGTTGGCACGGCTCGCGGAAGAGGTCCCGCTCGGACAAGGGTAGCTGTTCTCGCCATGCCCGTTCCAGGTCCCGGTCCTCGACGCGCTCCAGACCGCGTGATCCTGTGCCGTCTTCAAAGAAGACGTCGACGCCTGTGGCGCCAAGGTCGTCGACGATTTCTCTCGAGGCTCCGCCTCCGAGGGGGTCATCGACGCCGTCCGCGCCTAGGTTGTCGAGAGACACGCTCAGAGCTCCGGCTTCGTGGCCTGTGTCGACACCGTCGATGCTGGCGGCGCTGCAGCTGACGTCGACGCTGATTTGCTCAACGTCGACACCTTTTCTGCCGGCGCCAACTCGTTCGGCGCACTCGACGCCTTTTGAGGCGGTGGTGTCGGAGGGGCCCCGTGGCATGGGGTTTGCCCCTAGAAACGCTCTGGCTAAGGCCAGGCACTGCTTTGGTCCCCAGAGGTCTTCCTCTCCCCGCCTGGAGTACATTTCAGAAGGTGATGAAGGCTCTGATGGCGGCTTGGTTCCGGTTATGGCCCGAGATAAGTTCATCCGGAACCGTAGTCAGTTTGATGACCTGCGGCAGTCGCTGCATGATGCCAGTGGACTGGACACCTCTCCGGAGGTGGAGTTTTGTAGGCCGGAGCCTGGCACTCATGCCGATTCTTCATATCGACGCCTTATGTCTCGGGTCACCGAGTACTTGGGTTGGTCGGCTCCCCCAAGGGAGTTCGTTCAGGATGATCTCACGAACATCCTTTATCTCGGTCCCCCCACTGACCCGGTTTTGCCTTTTCATATGGCTTTGCAGAGAAGGGTGGCGGCGGCTTGGACTGCTCCAGAGAGTCTCCCGGCAGTGGGCAAGTCGCGAAAATACCGTCCAGCCAGTAGCGACCCCTGCTACTTGTCTAGGCACCCCACACCGGAGAGTTTGGTGGTGCAGGCGGCTACGGCCCCGGCAAAGCAGGCGTTGTATCCTACCATCAATCCGGATAAGGACGACAAATGTTTTGACGGCTGGTCGAAGAAAGTGTTTTCTTCGGGGGGTATGGCGCTTCAGGCGGCCAACTCCATATGTGCCTGGTCTCGTTTCACACACTCTGTGGAACTGTATTGCATTAGCGGCTGAACATATTCCCAAAGGGGACGAACGGGATGGTTTCCTTGCTATGGTTCAGGATGCCAAGGATGCCATGTGTGAGGCCGTTCAGTCGGGTTTGCACTTGGCGGATTGTGTCAGCCGGTCCATGGCGGCGAGCACCGTAATGCGCAGGTTTGCGTGGTTGCGGAAGTCTGGGTTCGCTCCTGATGTGCAGTCCCGGCTCCTTAACATGCCCTTTGACGGTGAACACCTTTTTGGCAGCAAGGCTGACGAGAGCCTTGAGAGGTTGCAGACCTCCAAAGCCGCAGCAAAGTCGTTGGCCGCTGCAGTTCGCCAACCTCCGCCTTTTCGTCCTAGGGGACAGCAATGAAGGGGAGGTTCCTTTAGCTATTACTCGTCCTTCAGTAAAGCGAGGGGAGCTAGCAGTCAAAGAGGCCATCGTAAGAGTGCCAGAGGTTGAAACAAAGGTACTTGAGGTGCCAAGGCCGCTCGGGCAGTTGCCTCTTTGCCCTCAGGCAACGCCGCAGCCGCTACCACTCAGTCATGAGGCCAGGTCCCATGGTTCGTCGGTTGGGGAAGGCTGGCGCAGCATCTTGTAGAGTGGCAAGCCATTACTTCGGATTTGTGGGTTCTGGATATCATAACCCACGGCTACTGTCTTCCTTTTCGGCAGAGGCCTCGCGACAATCCACCAGGGAGTCCGGATCCGCTCCTTGCGCAGGAAATTCAAGCCCTGCTGGAGAAACGCGCCATAGAACTGGTGCCTGTAGCGGAGAGGAACAAGGGATGGTATTCCCCTTATTTTTTGATTTTAAAGAAAGACTGGGGATTGAGACCCATCATGGACTTGCTCAGTTTGAACAAACTCCTCAGGAAGGACAAGTTCAAGATGGTGACTCTTTCTCAAGTCCTCCCGGCCCTTCAACTTCAGGGCTGGTTGGTGTCTCTCGACCTCAAGGATGCTTACTTCCATGTGCCGATCCATCCCAAGCACAAGAAGTACCTGAGGTTCGCGGTTGGCGACTCGCACTTTCAGTTTCGGGTCCTGCCGTTCAGATTGACCTCCGCCCGAGGGTTTTCACCAAGCTCATGGTGGTGGTGGCAGCGCATCTCAGGTAAGGGGGATTCACTTCTACCCCTACCTGGATGATTGGTTGATCAGGGGGAGCTCTCCCGAGCAAGTCCTGGATCATCTGTCCGTCACCTGCCACTCCCTTCACAGGCTGGGCTTCTCCCTCAATTTAAAGAAGTCCCATTTGACACCAACGCAGCGGCTCCAGTACATCGGAGCAGTGCTCGACACGTCCCTGGGGCAGTGCTTTCCTCCTCAGGTGAGGGCTCTTCACATTCAGCAGATGGTGAACAAGTTTCAATTTGCCCAGGATCTCCCAGCGTCCAAGTTCTTGAGACTGCTCGGCCTCATGGCATCCTGCATTCTTCTGGTGCCAGAGGCTCGTCTGCGGATGAGATCTTTGCAGTGGGCACTCAAGCTCCAGTGGTCTCAGTCCTCCGGCAGGCTGTCGGACCCTGTTCAGGTGCCATCCTCGGTAGCCCGGGACCTTCTGTGGTGGGCCGTCGAGGGCAATCTGATGAAGGGGGCCCCATTTTGGCTGCCCTGGCCGGAGGTGACGATCGTGACGGACGCATCCCTCATGGGATGGGGAGCTCATGCCAACGAGTTGACAGTCAGCGGTCGTTGGTCTCCGTCGGAGTCCAGACTCCATATAAATCTGTTGGAGCTGAGGGCCGTCCGGCTAGCCCTGAAGGCTTTTCTGCCGACTGTGCGTGGAAAGAGTGTCCTGATTCTAACGGACAACACAGTGGCCATGCACTACCTCAACAAAAAGGGGGGGCAGGGTCACTTCCGCTGTGCAGGGAGGCGATGCAGCTCGAGTTCAGCAAGAAGTTTCGATCTCGGCGGTTCATCTGGCCGGAGACGACAACGAGACGGCGGACGCTCTGAGCAGGCAGAGCACGATCTCTCACGAGTGGGAGCTGGCTCAGGAGATTCTCCTGGAGATCTTTGCCCTTTGGGGGACCCCTCAAGTGGATCCTTTCGCCTCCAGTGTCAACCAGAAGTGCGAAAGGTTTTGCTCGCGGGAATTTCCTCCAAAAGGAGCCTTAGGAGACGCATTCATGGTGGAGTGGTCATTTCCACTGCTGTACGCGTTTCCTCCAGTCCCCGTCATCCCGCAAGTGCTGCAGAGGTTACGGAGGTTCGGTTCCCGGATGATCCTCATTGCTCCGGCGTGGGCCCGGAGGACGTGGTTGTCCATCTGCTCTGCACGTCGTCTTCCCTACCGAGACGATCTGCTCTCACGGGAGGGGGGGGTCAGGTTCTCCATCCAGAGGTCAGATACCTCAATCTTCACGCTTGGCTTCTGAAAGGTTGAGGTATAAGGATTGGGACCTCGCTGAAGACGTGATGGAGGTGTTACTCTCGGCCAGGCGGCCGGCAACAAAGTCTCTGTACCGTTGCCGTTGGAGAAAGTTCTGCGACTGGTGCAGAGTTCAGAATGTGGATCCTTTTGAATGTGACATTCCCATGGTTCTGTCTTTTTTGCTTTCTTTGGCCCACAGGGGCTTGCAAGTGGGGACCATTAAAGGTTACCTGACGGCGCTGTCCATATTTAAGCGCTCGTCTGAAGAGTGTTCGTATTTTAAGATTCCTTTAATTTCGCAGTTTTTGAAAGGGCTCACTAATGTGTTCCCTCTGTCACCTTTTTTGGTGCTAGGTTGGGATTTGAACCTTGTTCTTAAGTTTCTTATGGGTGCTCCGTTTGAGCCTTTACATTCTTGCCCTTTGAGGATGTTAACTCTGAAAACTGTGTTTTTGGTTGCGGTTGCTTCCGCTCGCAGAGTGAGTGAGTTACAGGCACTTTCAGTTAAGCCACCCTTCACTGTGTTTCATAAGGACAGGGTTGTCCTTAGAGTTCGTCCTTCTTTTCTTCCGAAGGTGGTTTCGGAATTTCATTTGAGCCAGACGGTTGTTCTTCCGGCGTTCTATCCTCCTCCACATTCTGGTAAGGAAGAGGAGAGGCTCCATAGGCTTGATCCTAGGAGAGCGTTGAGCTTTTATATTTCGCGCATGTCCCGGGTCAGAGTGGACGATCAACTTTTCATCGGTTACGCTGGAAAGCGTTTGGGACAAGCTGTGACGAAACGGACTTTGTCTCGTTGGATTATTTTAGCTCAGAGTGTTACCGCTTGGCGGGTAAGGATCCTCCGGCTGGCTTGCAGGCCCATTCTACCAGGGGAGTGGCTACGTCTACTGCCCTGCAGAGGGGAGTTCCTATTCGTCACATCTGTGATGCAGCCACCTGGGCTTCAGTACATACTTTTGTACGTCACTACTCCCTCGATTCCATCAGAGGGCAAGATCTGGCCTTTGGCAAGGCAGTTCTCTATTCTGCAATTTGATTGGACATTCTAAATTTGTATTCTAAATTTTTTCCCACCTCCTTGCTTGGTACTGCTTTGGGAGTCTGTCATAGATGTGGAATATGTCGGAGGACCCAATCCCCTCGAAGAACAAGTTACTTTCTTACCTGGTAACGTTCTTTCGATGGGATGGTCCGACGACGTATTCCATATCGCTCCCTCCCTGCCTTCCCCGCTGCAGAATTTCTTTTGCGATTGCAGCTTGCGTCCCGCAAGGCCTTGTGTGTCTGACTGGCAGAAAACTGGTGGCACACGTTCTGGGGAAAAAACTACAACTGAGGCTATGGGCATTGTGCGTCCTACTTATCACATCGGGTGACGTCGGCCGTCGGAGGAGGTCCTCGGAGATGGCGCATCGACGTCATCGACGCAGACGCCAAAGATTTTCCGAAGCAGCACAGCTGTGGACATTACCTGTCATAGATATGGAATACGTCGTCGAACCATCCCATCGAAAGAACGTTACCAGGTAAGAAAGTAACTTGTTCTTCTAACGGACCCTTCTCCCGATTGTCTTTTCTCTGAAGATATTTTTCCATGGCTTCAAGCTTCTTATTAGTAGGTTAATTTCAAATAAGTCTCTTGTCACGCTTTTTTTAATATAAGTTCTTGTAACTTTTTCACAAGTTCTATGGGATTTCTATCTACACCAAGGATTGTTTTACATGAATCCCTTTTGTCTATCTCACATCTCTTTTCCTTCATTTTGAAGTGCCTTCAGTACTTTGGTAGCATATATTTTCTTAGCTCTGGTATGCTTTCCTCCTCTCCTGGGGTGGTTTGTTTGACTTATCTTTACTCTTGTTTGACTCACTTGCCTTCCCTTCATAGGGTTCTCCTTCTGGTTTATAGTCTGTCTCAACATTTATAGTCCTATCCCCTCTTCCCAGGGTATTTGTATCTCAGTCTTATGGATATCTCTTCCAGCATTTATTGTGATTCGCTCCCTCTCATTATTATTACAGTTCGACTTCCATGTTAGTCTTGTCAATTCTACTGCGACGAGTTGACGTTATTTCATAATGATCCCCCAGCGGCCTTGCGTTTCTCCCTGTTAGCTTGGATTCTGTGAGGAAACGTCTCTGGGGCCTCTTTCCTCTAGGACTGGACGGTTGCGTGTTTTCTCAACGTCCCAACTTCTCCGGTGTTCCACTCTCTGTGCGAGCTGGTAACGTTGCAGGTATCCAGGCGATTTGCTACTTTCGCAGCATAGTTGTTTTGGTGGTGTTCAGTGGGCACCCTGCCCCTTACGAAGTCGTTATGGTCCCGCCACCACAGCCTGTTCCACAGTTTCTTCCTCTGTGTGGACGCTGCGCCTCCAGTGCTTTGCTCTGGCTCCAAGAGCAGTTTCCAAACTCTCAGGCTCTGCGGCTCTCAGTGACTCCTCCCCTCTCAGGTGTTACGCTGCCAGGGGGACTCCCTTGCTTGCATATGTATCTCTCTGCCTCGACTCGCTTTGGCGTGTCCTCCTCTTCCAGTCTTCTCATCCCAGTTAAATGGGGATTTTTATTTAATAATAGTATATTTTAGTTTTCTCTTCAACCAAGTCTCTGGATTGCATACTGTTCTGTGCATCTGATATTCCCATGTATGCAACCGTGGCGTATGACTTGGAGAGTTCCTCACATGAACAGGAGTCCTTGTCCCAAAAGGAGCAGTTTCTCCCAGTGAGGTCCCACTTGCCTCGAGCCCTAGGGAGTGTGTTGCAGAGTGGGCTCACCTCCCTAGCCTCACAACCCCCCAAATCCATATATTTGGAGGCCCAAAGTCATAAGGATAACCTGTACTCTCTACAACTGAATCATTAATCTCTATGAATAAAGAAAAAACTTAACAAAGAGAGTGGAAGCGCTCAAATCACACTGCACCAAAGACCTCTCCTCTTTCAGTCTATATATTACTATTAAATTATACTTAATGTAATTTTTGAATGAATCTTACTATGTTTGGAATCCCATGTTAATGATGCTTTCCCTTTTCCAGTGCATCTCATCTATGGCCCCTTGGATCCGGTCAATCCTCATCCTGAATTTCTGGAGCTCTACACGTAAGTGTTGATGGGGCGCTCATGTGTGTTACTACCCCTAGAGTGTAAGCTTTCTTTGCTGGTGACTGTAAGCCTGATGGAACACAACTTTCATGCATATGGTCAACAGCGGGCTGTGTACTGAGAAGTTGTCTGAAAATTAGAAAGTCCACAGAGATCCTACTCTGTCATTGCTGTTTATGTTCGATTCCTGAGATAGGGAATTTAAACATAGCAGCTCTAGGGCATTTGCCCCATATGCCTTTGCAGCAAAGAAAACATGTGAAGCTTGGGTCTGTGGAAAAGCAAGTCTACTTATCGATCACTTGATTTTTTGCATTGGGATAATGGGATATGCTACTACTAGTGAGGTGTTTTTATGTAATGATTGGTTTGTACGGTATGCCAGAAATTCGTTTTTTAGTCTATACAATGTGTGATGGAAATGTACTTTTGATATACAAGGCAAATAGCAAGTATTGGTGGAAAGCCAAATTCTGATCACATTATTCTGAAAAGAAGTTGCATAAAATAGGGCAGGTGAGAAATGAGATCCTCATTAATAGGGATCATCTGTGACTTGACACTCATCATCCGAGTCCCAATTGTCAAAAGTATAAGAATACCATGATTCCAAGTAAAGTTAACAAAAAGTATGGATGCTTCTATTGATACATGAGATAAGGATCACAAAAAGCCAGCCTACACGTGTTTGGACCACTAGGTCAGCATTAGGGCCTCACTTGTCAAATTACGGTCTGATTTCCCGTGCAAGTGCACAAATCGCATTTGCCTTTCTTAATGTTAAAGGTCAGTTACGACTAAATTCCTAATTGGGAATCCAAGCAGCATTGCAAATATAGTTGTTGAAGCCCTATGCTTACCTACCCTTTCTGTGTACAGTTATTAACAGTCTGGTTTGGTTCTTTCCAACAGGAAACTGCTTCCGAAGTCCACTGTGTCTGTTCTGGATGATCACATTAGCCACTACCCACAATTGGAGGACCCCATGGGCTTCTTGAACGCTTACCTGAACTTCATCAATTCGTTCTGAACGAGAAGACCAGATCCCTACGTAATGTGATGGTGAGCCCGCCCCTTTGTGTAGTTTCCACCACTACTGCTATTGGTGGATCATGGGTGCGGAAACAAATGTTTTATGATACTGGACAAAGCTACTCTCCTTTTTTCAAATTATGCTGAGTAGTGTTCATCTATTGGTTTACTTAAAAACCCCAACCAACTTCAACCCAGAGATTCTTACACCATTTGCCATCGAGCACAAGAGCTAAAAAGAGCCTAATGACTACATTAGAGAGTCAGGCCTTTGTGAACAGGTCTTGACTTTCTCATCTACCTCCAACATAAGATGTAGATCAGGGACTCGGAAGCTTTTCAAGAGCCAAAGCATGGAGTGGCACCTGCAATCTTGCTCAGCCAATCTTCAGCTGAATCCATCAGGGGGAAAATGGGCTACAATGATAATACCTTGCTGAACTACACCAAGGATCCCAAAACTTCAAAGGATTTCCGCAACAGTTGTGTGTGCCATTGCTGAAAAACCTGAGAAGTGTTCCTTTACTATTCCAATTGAAAAGGCAGGAGGGCCTTGTTGAAAAAGAAATAAAAATCTGGGCTGGAAGTTATGTCTGACTCGTTGCAAGATTCTGTTCCAATAGACCTTCCTTCCCCTCCGTTCCGTCGCACCCTTCCCCCTTATATGGAAAGAGAACAATTAAGGCATTTTGTAAGAAATGCCAATTTTTGCTGCAGAATTCTTTCAGCTGGTGTTGGAGATGTATTTTTATATGCTATTTGCTGGTTTTAATTTCTAGTCCTGCAGTATTACAATTGACCCAGTTACTTCATTTCTGCAGAAAAGATTTGCAACCAAATAAAACTACACTTTGGAAAAAAATGAATCAATAAAGGGATTTGATTGCTTGGGCGTTGGCAATCCCAAACAGCAATGTTCTTGTGTGGATTGGGATCCCATATCTCATGCACTCAGACTGGGCTGTATGGAAATCAATAGATTTAAGGCCCGTATTGGTAGAGCAGAGGGAGTCCTGTGCCCGGCGAGCCGAGCCAGCAGCACTACCGGCCTTTGAGGCACTGGTCCATCGAGAAAACGTCTTCAATTCCTTATGGGCTGGTCCACGCCTTCAAGCCTATACTTAAATGCTAATATGGAAAGATGTGTGGAAAGCGTATGCGAGTGGAAATGTGCCACTAAATCCTTCACCACATGCCTGGCAGATTATAAGATACCCTCCAAGGGAAAGGCAATTCCAACAATGCATGATGATGCTAGTTGGTGCACAAGTCGGCCGCAATTTCAATATAAGAAGGTGGAAAGGGTAAAATGCTTAGCAAGCTGTTGATCGACTGAATGCGTAATGGACTGTTATTGGTTTGAAGACACACGTTCAAAGTATCTGGTGTGCACAGTGAAACCAGTTTACACACGCTCTGACGTGTTTTAGCTTATGTTTTGCATAAAGGTGCTTCCATTGGAAATTTCAAACCTGTACAACAATAAAAACAATAATTATACAATAATCCTTGCTGTATGACCTAGTCCTTTGCCATTGCAGTGTGTGCCACTTTACAAAGACATTTGAGCCGTTTGGATGATTCGAACATGTGGGGTCATTTAACTTGCGGTTGTGAACATCAGATTTTCTAAGAAACCTATTGTGTCTGAGCAGCCTTATCAAGTGAGAAAGAGGGATTACCTGTATAGGTGGTGAGGGGGCACAGCGAATTGTTCCATTTACTTTTCGGAACAGTTGTTCAATCAGCCTTAGTTTTTTCCGTTCCCAAAAATTTGGGAGTGGGGTGTATGCCCACTAATTAGCGCCTCTGCACTGGGAAGAAAGATGCAACTGAAAAACAAGACCAAGGCTATTTGGCCTTCGGTGTGTGCTGCACATCCTAAGATCCACTAAGTGGTTTGACTGAAAACTTTTTTTTTTTTAAATGATCAAGTGCTGTTGCAGGTTAACAATGAGTTTTACATTTACATGTTCAACCTTTCTTCATTATAATCAGTGTTGAATTTTATTCAGTATAAATTGGTGCAGATGCTCAAAGGTGCCAATGCATTTTGGACTTGGGTGTACTCCTTCATCAGGGCTTAACTTCAGTCTGGTCATTAAACCAATCAAAATGCATGTGTCAGAATCAAAACGTACAATCAATTAAGCATTAGCAAAATGGGTATATGTATTCAGTGATACATCCACAATATTACGCGGCAATAACTAACTGGGTCATCATGTAGGAATTAAAGTTGCAGTATGTCGTATTAATGGTACAGAAGGATGGTGTAGAGCTAAAATCATAACACGATAAACATATAATAAATTGCAAAACAAAATATACCAAAATCATAAGCCAATTAAATAAAAATACACATTAGGCATTAAGCCAAAAAGGACAGTAAAAGAGACAACTAAGAGGAAAAAGTGCAGATCCATAGGTGAGAAATACAGTAAGATATCAGAGTACCTCAACATTTACTCTGTCATTCAGTTAGGTCGATATAACTGCTGGTAGAACTGGTTTATTGTGCCATCATTCTCTATCCTGGTGATGGCACAGATGAAACTGCACTTGTGCATGAGTATTGTGGGGGGGGTAGGAATGCTCTTACCATTATGAAGCTTTGTGCTGTGAGCATGCCATCTGTGGAAGTACCTTATGGAAATAAGTACTGCTAATGGGTAATGATAGTGCCTACAGTGATTTAAGCATGCATAACCAGATAGTCTGATGGATGTGAAATGGGGTCGGATGTTGGCTAATGTATGCTCTGTGTGCTCGCAGTAATCGGTCAGTGAGCTTCATAGGTGCCGGATTGTGAAACTAGTAATTGCCAACCTGAATGTATTCGAATTCATAAGGGAACCGCATGTCCATCTGAACATCACCCTCGTCTGCAAAGTAATGAGTATGGTTAGCAGTATGATTTTAAAGGAAGCATAGTGCTGATCAATATCCTGTACTGTCAGTGTGTCTTACCTACAACTTTCAGCTCTTCATGGAATATTGTGGTCTAATGCGTCTCTCCGGCAGTCTGTGGACGAGATTTGTACAAGTCGCAGCATTGTTTTAAATGCTAATTCTCTGTGTAACCTATGTCATCACGCAGGCTGGTTGTCATGTGACTCACTGGCGAGTTAGACCGATGCATATCGTCATGAATTCACACGGTCAGATACCCATTATGCAGAGCCCATTAGGCAGTACTATCCCCCATGCATTGCAAGTTATGCTATCTGGGGCTAACGCACGTTCCCAGAAGTGTTGATCTATTCACAGCAACATAAGGCACGCTTTATTGCCTAGCTTTAAGATTTCCCCATCCCATTCCAGCCTGTGTGGATCAATTGGTTGGTGTCAGACTTTGTACATTTTAATGGGGTGCAGACGGCTCTGCTCAGGAATATTGTTCCAAGGAACCCCAATGCAAATCTAGTGATGAGTCCAAGAGAGAGACCCGTTTTCTTATGCCAGAGTAAGTGGGGATACAGATTATGTCACTGATACTGCCTGCAAGGGCTACAAGTGGCAGAACCAGTTATAACTTACCTGGGAATATTATTTGGGTTCCAGTTTGAAGCCACATATGGAGCTAAAGCCTGAGAATAATCTTGCAAATGTTGAATGTGGGTGTGTCTTGATGATTGATTGGTCACTGTGATGAATCCTGCAGAGTCATCACTAATCCTCAGTCTAAAGTCTCCTCCATGTCGCCTGGGGAAGGCAGCTGCTACCTGATCCTAACCATGGGGGAGGTATTCCAAGGGTGGATCACATGGGAGGATATGGCTGTAAGGGGAGACTGGTGATTCCACAAGGCTAGAAGCAATGTGCTTCTCTTTATTGTGAAGAAGATCCATTCATTCCAGGGTCTTTGATAGCTTGCTGCTATTGTTCAAACCCATATGATTCTAAAACCCTGAGAAATACTCTGTTTAAAAAAAAACCCATTCAGTCTTCATGGATATATGATGAAACTAAAACATAAGAAACATCTGATGTTTATGGTGATTGTAGTTTTCTTGCAACTGTTAAACCACGTGATGTAAAATCCATTGAAACTTCTTTGGACTCAAAAGTACCAGAAAGCCTCAAGTACTGCGACGAGGAATAGGAGCAAGAAGTGCATGTGGAGGAAACACTGCAGTCTTGTTGTCACAGCTCTAATCAGCTGTGTGGGACTTTTATATTCCCAAATCACCTGCAGCTAAAGGAACGTGGATGGAGAGAGGAGGTAGGTTGCAGGGAGCAGAAAGCGCGACCAGTGGCAGAGGAAATCCTACAAAGGACTGTAGGAAGAGAAGCTCGCCAGAAGTCAGGTGGCAGCGTTCAGGACCAGAGGAGAGAAGATCCGGATGAGAGAAAGCAGATGGTGCGCAGCAGAGCCGTGTACAGAGACACAGTCCAGCAAAGCTGCGCAGGTCTTGGCAGCAATGGTTGGAAGAGCCTTTGTGGAGACCTAGTGGGACTCTGCGAATGAATTGAAGCCAGCCCTCGCAAGCACTTCTCAACCTCCACACGAAGAGCTGGTGAGTCAACCTAATAACAAAAGGGGCTGCAGGACGCGTGGATATGCTGAAAAGCATATTTAAAGTACTTTGAATACCGACCTAATAGAACTAAATGGAAAAGACGAATGTGGTGCAATTCTCCTGAGATGTCAGTTGGGAGAAACCTGGAACAAGCATTGCGAGAGTCGAGAGAGGTTGTTGAAAGAGAAAGCTTGAACAAGCCCTCAGTTGTTGGATATCATTTTGAGGGAAATTGGTACAAGTAACAGTTGAAGTCAACAAAATGGTGCTAGTGAAGAAGCACAGTTTTATAATACTTAAGGAAAAAGTGAATGTGTAGAAAAGCCCGACAAGAATATCGGGTAGTGAAACCTTTTTAGACAGGGACCTGGCAGGAGAGTACACCAGGGGATCGAAGGGAGCCAAGAGGGATATTTCTGGCAGGAGAGTAAACCAGGATATCAAGAGTTTTCAGTTAATGAGTTTCCTGGGAGGAGAGTGTACTGGGAAACGCCGTCTGAATTTGTATGTTGAAAAGAGACTTGGTTATATGGAGTTCTTTTGTCAACCAGAAACTTTGGAAAGACTTGTCTTTTGCCATATGTCAATCTGTGTTCTGAAAATGACATTTGTTTTGCCATCCTGAAAAGTAGGAAAGACTTTCATTTACCTTGTTCTAACCAGCATTGTGGAAAATATACTTTATTTTGTCATTCTGAAAGAATAGGAGAGACTCCTCTTTTCCAAATCAGTCTCATGGAAGGAACATTTGTTATCTTGAGGAGAGTATTGGGTAAAAGAGACATGTGTAATGCCTTCAAGAGACTGGTTTTGACACAGAACATAGTGAATAGTTTGCCTGAAATAACACAGATTAAGGGAGACAACCGTTGGATACAAGTAGTGTTTTTGTTGAAGTTATATGTTTTGAGTGTTAACTTTTCTGTTGAGTTGAACTTTGAATCATTTACCTTGCACGTTTTGTTTGTATTAGTGCGAGGGTCAGATTGAGTTTGAGTCATCCTGCTTTAGTTTAAGTCTTCTTGCCACTCTTGTTAGGATAGGGAAAGTTAGGCCTTTATCCAAACCCATTTCTGTTAATAAAATGGCTAATGTTGAAATGATACCTCTTTGTGTCCGACTCTCATTTCTGACCCCTCACACCACCTAAAGTGTGAATGGATGCAACCCTATTATTGGCAGCTGAGAGACCTGCCCAGCACCCACATTCTTATTCAACTGGCGTCAGATGATAGTTTGAGTGTATTGTTTCCCTTCTCAGACGTAGGGAGGAGTTAGAAGCATATATGAAGAAGATAACCTAAAGAGGAAATGTGCAGACTTTTTTTTTTAAGCAACCCGAGGGAATTGATGCATTGGTAGACCTGGCAGGCGCAGCTGAGTCACAATCAAGATTCTCACATTGACCAGAAGATTTGCTTCTGTGCAGTAGTGACATGAACAGGTAGAAGCACCAAACAGAGCATTGGCAACCAGCGGACACCTGTGTTTTCTCTGCAAAGTACAACCAAGTAGTAACTAGAATTGAAATGTGTGACTTACTGAATTGCTTCCATTGGGCACTGTCTGCTTCACTAGCACCAGAGGTGCAATCAGACAATTGCAAAGTTGTGTTCCACTTCAGCATAACTGCATAACCAGTCACTCCCCAGCTGTCCTCCCTGCTTGAAGATCATCTTATTTGGCACTGAAGCTACAACTTCATCACCATAACTTCCACTGCTGAGTTCTCACTGTATGTGGATTAGAGCATTGTCAGTCAGTGGTTGGAAACAAAGATACCTGAACTGTGATACTTCCAGAATTCCAAATGCCCTTGGAAAGCCCCTATATCGATCCCAAAGCTATGTTCTATCTGAAACATTGGGCTAAGTAGGGGGGGGGCTAGGGCTAAGATTGAAGAAGGAAATGCAGCCGAGGAGGATGCCAGCATGCAGGTTGACCACTCAATACATGACTAAAGCAACTCATCTATCCACGTTTACCTGAACTGTCCTCTTCATGGACTCTCTTCATTTAACCACTTGCTCATGCCATTTCAGTGTTTCTGCCCCATTCCTCTCATCAGTCCCCCATGACAAAATGCAAGTTGTAAGGAACTCATGGTGGCAACAGTAAAGACAGACACAAGGGATCCACAGTTCAAGGGTGTTTATTAAACTGCAAAGGTAGGTTGGAAAAACACCTAAGCTAAACCTAAGATGGGAGCAAGTTTCAACCATCAAATAATAAGGCAGTCTTAGTCGCGTTGTGTCAAATAAATGGGCCTATACTGAGAAAAACCTATTGCCAATCGTTAAGCTAAATACAAAAGTGTGGGATAATGTTCTTAAGAAAGAAGGTAGTGTTCACAAATCATAAGTCAGCATACGGTAGACGGGGTCCCTCTTTCCCATGTTCTCAGCACATGATAATGGTGGACTTTGGAGCACAGCACACGCTCGAGCATGAGTTTACAGTTCTGCTCTCAGCAATCAGGGCCTCCAGAGGTAAAGTCTCTTTTCCACAAAAGGTCTCTTGCCTCTGTGGGCCTGATGTATTCAAAATTTTATAAACAAAAGTGCCTTTTCACATAAACATTGGGTGATGCTTTTCACCCCGAGATCCCCCTCTTCCGGGCGCGGATCCTTAGTAAGTTCCTTATTGATACCAGGATCTCAAATGGTTATATCGTGCTTTCGAGGGCCTGTCAAGTATATAAACAAAAGTTCAACAAAAAGTTCTTCTCTTCTGTCGGGTGGTAGTTTTTCACCCTGAGGGTCCCCTTCTTCTGGGCTCAGACCCCTCTAGACTATCAACTTATCTTTGTCAGGTTCACTCTGGCCTAGCATGTATTTCCAGGGTTTCTCTCTTTAGCTTTGGCTTTGTTGCTTTCACAGGTCGGTGGGTGTTGGCTTCTCACCCTTGAATTCCCCTCTTTAGGGGGCTCAAATCTGCTATTTTGCGACTTTACACTTTGTCCCCCTTTTGCTGGCATCTGTCGTTCGGGTTCACGCTTGCCAATCTGTCAATCGTTCCTTTTCTCATTCAACTCTTATGCTGTAGGATTCACTTCCCTTGGCTTCACAATCTGTTGCTCAAAGACTTTCGACTGTACAGAGGATTTTACAAGACCCCTGTATGACCACTTTGATCCCCCTTCTTGCCTTTCCCAAGGCTTTCTGGTTACAATAGTTTCATTACTTGGGTAGTCACCCAGAGTTTCCTGAGTGAGCACCCACATGGTGCTGGATTCCCCTGTTGCTGGTTTCCCCCCTTTTTACAACAATTGCTCTTTATGCTTTCAATGTTCAATTATTTGTTTGCTACTTTTCGTTCAACACAGTTCGGTTTCTTATCGACTCTCCCCTCGACTCACCGGCTCTGATGAACCGCTTGGCTTTCTTTCTCCTCTGAGTCAAGGTTGGTACCATGGAGACCAGCGTCTCTCCCTGCTTGTTCTTCAGCGGATGAGGGTCTTGTGTACGTGGCATGTGTTGCAAAACACGCTGGCTATTGTTTGTGGTCTTATGATTCCCTCGGCGGAGGTCTCGCGGGCCTTGGTCGGAAAGGGCAAGGTCGCTTCTCTCCTTGTCACCCTCTTGATATGCGCCGTCTTTCTCCTCTTGAACTGCTGTGCCGAGTTAGCTCCCTGGACGTGCGGTCTGCCTTGCTCGTATTGTGCTCTTGTGCTACACCTTTTATCCGTGTGGGGAAGGGAGATGGGCGTCAGGTGTGTGCGGTTCTGGTCAATTGCCTGACCCAGGTAAATGGCTCAAGTGTTAGTCCGTCGCCCTTCATAATATTCAAAAGGGTTCACGCCAGAAATGGGGGGGGGGGGGGGTGGGTTAAAGTGTTGTTGTATCCTATGTGGAATGTAGGGGAAGAGCTGTCACAAGAAGGGGGATACCACGTCTCACCCGTTGGTGTCACTTCCACTCCCCAAGGAACCCCATCCAGGTGATCCTCCCTCGCTGGTCCACCCCCAGGAACTGGATCCAATAGCAATGGCCGTGTCCTGGTCACAGACCCCTGGGAGTAGTTAGGGAGACACCTTCAGGTTTCTCACAAAATTCAGACCTGACTTTCTGGTTTCCTAGCAAGCCATGGTCGGGTTGTTCTCCATCCTTGGCCTCCTCCATAGATCATGCCTTCCCTGATTTCAACTCTCTTAATTCCACTACCCAGCTTGCATTTTTGCTTCTTCCCGCCTTCACCTTTGAATCATCCCTGAGATCCACCATCTCAATAGGCTCATGTATGCCTGTAGCCAGGGCCCATTCCCCACCACTCATTGCTGCATACTCAGATTGCCTTTCTACCCTTTACTGCCTTCAATGCAGCTAAGCCCAGCTACTATGCAAACCTGATCTGGTCTCTCTACTATCCTTCCAATTACTGCTCCCCCTTTCTGACCACTCTCCAACACCTCCTTACACTGTCAAGAACCTTGACCTTTTACTTCTCCAGTGGATCAGGATGACACAAGTTAATTAAACAATTACAAATTTTAATCAATAATCACAAACATATAACTGTATGTATTCCTTAAAACAATTAACTCAATCCATCTACATATCTTTCATATTTCAGGCATCAGTTCTCAATCCCACAATTTCTCATTCACACATTCTTACATAAAACCAATTTGGCATATAATATATACATTGTGTATTCATGTTCTGGAACTACACAAAGGTTTCCATAAATTGTTACAAATGTTTATGACCCAGTCCTTATTTTCAGGTGGCTTGTCTCATCTGGTTCCATTTGCCATATTGTTTATATAATCATTGAACATGAATACACAATGTATAATATGCCAAATTGGTTTTATTTAAGAATGTGTGAATGAGAAATTGTGGGATTGAGAACTGATGCCTGAAATATGAAAGATATGTTGATGGATTGAGTTAATTGTTTTAAGGAATACATACAGTTATATGTTTATGTGATTATTGAATAAAATGTGTAATTATTGAATAACTTGTCATCCTGGTCCACTTTCCGCTTTAATGTTATGTTTGTTACCTGAAGGACCAGGGATTTGATTGCAGGTACACCCCTTTATTTATAACCTTTTACTTCTACAACATCTCCAAAAATCAGAGATACCTAAACTCCCTACTTGTTCTCCAACATCCCCATAACATCTCATCCTTATTTTATCCTCTCTCAATTCCTTTTTCCCTAAACAACCCCAATGATTGCCTACCCAGTGTGCAGATGGGATCACTTTGCACTAAATAATCAAGGACATCAGTTCCCCTTGCCCACTCCTGCCTCTCCATTCTCTTTTTTGTCACTGAGCAATTCCCCACCTGCTTTAGAATATCTTGTGTTACAGGTTTTAAAGCTCTCCGATGACCCAAATGACCCTGCCTAAAACTGTCCTAGCTCCATTCCTTGTCTACTCAAATGTTTTAGAACGTGGTGATCCCAGGAACCTTCTTGTCAATCTGGGTTACACAATTATCATACTATGACACAGACCCACATCTCTGGCTTCCCAACTCAAACTTCTCAATTTACAAACTCCCCCATCTCTCAGCAGCTCACAGCACTACAGGTCACCCCTCTGCTCTGTACCATCTCCAACCTCTGCATCAGAGACACTGCTCACCTGGATGTCCAACTACTTAATTGACTAATCCTCCATCTGCTGGAACATAAGCATCTCCAATTACCTTCATATTTCTGGGGGGAATCCTCCAAGAGACTTCGCCTGGTCCACTACTTTTAACTGTTTATAGCACCTTCCTTAGTTTGTCCAAACATATCTTTGCTGATGGCATTCTGATCTCGTCCTTTCCTTCTTGTAACCCTAATATATACTGCCACTGGGCAGTAATATAAGATCGCATGCTCCACTCCTCCAAGACTTACCTGCTTGCCTCTAATTCTCCACTTCTTCTGTCACTTGTTTTGCCCTGACCTCTGATAATGGAGAATCCCAAGGTTTTGAGTTTTGGGGATCAAACTCATTACCTCCACCATCGCAAAGCAGAGGAAGGCTGGAAGACTCTAGAAGTGGAGCAAATGTCTTCAAGTTCTTCCTGAAGTGTAAGATGGAGGGGGGTAGTTGTATCTGTGTTTGTAACCTGTTCCAGATAAAGGGTGCCTAGCAGGAAAAGCCAGTTTCCTGGTTTATGTGATTTACTGTCATCCCTCCCACTTCACGAAACTGCCCCCAGGAAACATATCTTCATTACACCGGATAGATCTCAGCATACTCTGACAAAAGCTGGCTAAAATGTTATAGGAAGGCCTATCTCGCCCAAGAAGAGTGCAGATAAAAACTATTTTTAAAAGCTACTGCCTAGGCACTTCCAATTAACCCTCCAAAACACCCATACTGCTGTATCCATGTCCTTTAAGTCCCCTCCTGCATTCAAGAATACTGTAACACCAGTTCTAAGCTTGCATATAGCAGTTTCCTGCCCTCATAATACCAATAGCAAGCACTATGGATCTGCAACACTATAGAAAATCTGTCAAGGTCAGGTATGCCCAACCCCCTGTGCCTAAGTGATGAAACACAGTGGACCCTGGGACACCAGCTTTCCCACACCACCTTACTGGGCATTTTTCGCATCTGGGCAAAGTATGCATTAGTAAGTTTAATAGGCACATTAAAAATTAGATATAGTATTTTAGATAAAACATTCTTAATATAGAAATACAGCCCAGAATGGTCAACAGGAGAAAGAGCCAGCTGTCCACTCTGTCTGAAAAATACTGTCAACCTTTTATAGCTTAACTCAAAGTAGTTCCTGTGATGAAGCCGCTTAAATACCCAGAAATCGGGCAAATCCTGACACCATTTTAATTCCGAATAGATCTCTGCCTCCATAGTGCTCGATGTTAAGCGAAAAATTTCAGATGTATGCCTATTCAACAGAGATGTGTTCCCCTGTTTCTTCCCTCCCCCCTCAAATCTCTCCAGTGGCAGTTCTGAACAGGGTCTTTAATATAAACCACCAGGTCATCTGTTTACAAAGATACCAACAGGATTCCCTTAATGTTTAGCCTCTAATGTGCTTGATGTTCCCTAAGCCGACATGCCAGGTCATCCTTAGCAATCAAAAACAACAAAGTGGACAACAGGCATCTCTGGTGTGTGCGCGCCTCTGTTGAATGTATGGAGGAAAAACACCCCACTGCTAACGACATATGTGACCAGTTCAGTGTGCAGTAATTAAACCATTTCCATATACTAATCGCCAAGTCCAATCCTGCGAAGCACCGCAAACGGGTACAACAACTCAAATGTTTTGAATGCCTTCTATATTGAACAAGGCCACTGCTAAGGGAAAGTCAGTGTTAAGTTAGTGCAAAATTGTGAAGAAGGTATGGAGGTTGCAGTGGGTTGCTCTATTTGGTTTGACTCCAGCCTGGTCCTGCAGCATTATTGCTGGCATCAGCGACTTCAGTCTACTCATGAGGCCTTTAGTCAGTATCTCACTGTCAACATTGGCCTGTACATAGAGCAGTGCCTCGTCCTTTGGGTACAGTAAAACAATCAGGTGTGTGTATCTGGTGGTGGGGGTAAAAGGCCTTTCTCCAAGAATACCTGCTACAGTCTCATGAATTTTGGAATAAGGATGTCAGAGCTCTGTTTATAAAATACAACTGTGAGCCCAACAATGTCAGGTGAAGTATTAATTGTGAATTCCTCTATTGTATCACTCTCCCATGGTGTATTTATTTTATATATTTGAAGAACAAGCATGTCAGTTTCGATGAGAAATTACTTGCAATAATGCATTTGCGGACAGCTGAGGCATTCCCACGTAGGTTGCCCATACAATAGCACATAGATGAGGACTGCTACATAAAGATCCCACATTAAATCAAGCATCGCTGGAGCAAGTAAGTGAACTTTAAGACAGTTTGAAGAGATCAGCACTTTGATGGGTTTTGATTGTGATGGACAGTGGCTTTCAGCTGGGCGAGGAGGTACAGGGAGGGTATAGGACAGTGAAGTGGAACATGGAGGAGGATGGAAGGAACAAACCAAGATGGTGAGTAAAGATGCAATCGGAGAGGTAAAGATGCGCAATACCATTGACAGCTATGTAGATTAGGAGAAGGAACTTGAAAAGGAAGCAGTTGTGCATGGGGAACCAACCAGCATACAAACAGTAGAAATGGGGGGGGTGAGGGGAATCTGAATATGTTGTACAGAGTGTGGGTAGCAAAGTTGATGACTTTGTCTAGAGGGAGTAGTAGAGAGGAAGCCCAAGTAGTAGGCTTCAGAAGTAGTCTAGTTTGCTGATGATGAAAATTACTTTTTTTTATAGTAGTTAGTAAGAACAGGACACATTTTCAGAATGTTGAAGAGGTTAAAATGAGCAGCAGAGGCAGTGATTAATTGTTGCAGTCGGAGATCGCCATCAAAGACGACCCCAAGATTGTGAGCCTTTGGAGATGGAGCAAGAAAGTCAGACAGGAAGGAGATGGGAGAGAAGAGGTAGGGGTGGTTTTGGAGAAAGATGACTTCTATTTTCGAAGATTTGTGCATGAGGCAGGGGAGATGCATCCAGTGACGAATTGCAGTAAGATAGTTGGTTATCAGTTATGGGATGGCTAGGGCATCAGTGTGTCATCAGCAAAAACATGACTGTGAAATCCAAAGAAAGAAAGTCTTCCTAGGTCAGTGTACAGAGGGTAAAGAGTAGAGGTCCAAGCACTGATCCTTGGGTGACCATGACAGGAGGGTGTGGGGGGGGGGGTCCAAGGTTTGTGAGTGCCAAGAGATTGTAAAGTATCAACCTTCCAGCCAGGCAAGAGAGGCTGATCAAGTATTTCCTGCTGGCTATTTTCAAGCCATACCTTAGTCACCTTGTCCAAGTATGTTTCTGTCTCTGAGCAAGAGGGTGATGTTGTGTATAAGTCACAGTAGAACTACATAAAGCTGTTATTAATCTCTGCTGGGCTAACCCATATTGTGCCATGAGCATCTTGGATCCCTGAAATGGGGTTCCTCCCTCTCTTCCCATTTAAAATTCACACTAAAGTTTTACAAAGTTCATCAGATTCTTCATAGTTCCTGGAATCAGCCATCCTATATACCAATTGTAGCTCCCACTGTTCTAGTTTGAAATCCGCCGGTATTCAGATTTAGCCCAGCCAGGAGGGTCTCATCTTTGTATTTTGCATGTCCTGTTTCCAAAGTCTGGAGCATAGCCACCTCGATCATCTCCTTTAACTCATGTTAGGTTAGTTTCAAATGTGTAAGCCTGGTTATTGATGCACATCCCCCTGATGTATACTTTAAACACTTCTCAGTGTATGATAATCCTCCACCAAGCCCTTCCTGAGCTCAAAATATTTCCCAATCTGCTTTTGTTTTAGCAGAGTTGGAAAACTGTATGGAACAAAGCATCTGACTGTCCATCTGCAGGGCCAACATGACCAGGAAGTGATCCAAAATGGTTCCTGATGGAATGGAACAATATAATTATCTGGCAGAGCGCAGTGTAGATCTGTCCATGATCAATTCAGGTATATGTATCCTGCACCGATGAAAAGATCATATAATGGAGCTTAATCAGGCATAAACCTACATGTGTCGCCCATTCCATACATTTCCTAATTGTGGTGGCCGATGCCGGGGGGCAGGGGAACACCATGAGCAGCATAATAACATCAAACAATATACAGTTCCCAATAATAGCATGTATATAGCTGATTAGAAGCTTAGCATCCTACTCTTCTGCTATTCACTTCTAAAATGTTAAAGAAATCTACAAAATGTATGTATTCATTAGGCACAGTAAAACAGCAAATCATACTCACAACGGTGGTGCTTTTAGGATTGGTGAGCCGTGGAACAAGCAAGGTTATACACACCAATCCCTGAATAGCCCATTATAACTAATAAGCTAGAAGCAAAGCATTTTTAAAAAAAAACATTTAAGTGTGTTTGATTTACACCACCAAATGAAAAACGATATAAAATATTATGATAAACATCATGCAAAACAATAGAAGAAAATAGAATCCCATGCAAAATATGATAATATAATAAATAATTTCATGTAATCCTAATAATTGTACATACATAATAATTGTATTTAAAATATATGAAACCCCATTTGGTAAAAGTCTTAGTATGGCATTTCAGAGTATCAATAATATATGCTCTGTTACTGGACAAATACTTCTATATCAGTTTTTCTACTTCAGACCAAACATGAAAGACTGCTACTGTAATGACCAGGTGTTTGCAGAGAACTCTAGTGCCCAGAATTGGTCAGTTTGAATGTGTTCAATTCTGCCAGCAAATTTTGCGTAACCCTTATACATTTTTTATCAATTTTATAAAAGAAGTTAAAATGTGGCGTGAAGTTTCATCTCCAGATTACAAAAACGACAAGTTCTCTGGTCATAAGGTATGTTCAACCATGCTTTAATGCGAGCATTGGTAGGCATGTTAAAGCAAAGTTAAACAAATTAAAGCGAAGCTGCATAATAAAGTGTCTGATTTGGGAATGTTTTGCCTTGATGGTGTAACTTAAAGGCTTACGAAGGGGAAAATCTTGCCTTATAAACTCCTGGATGCTAGATTGCTAGCTTTTCCATAATATTATCCTATCCTAATATATGGGTCTATTTTTCATTTCATTGAGTGATGGACCCAAATTAAACAGCGTTACAAATTAAAGCCAATATCCCTATAGAAACCCTCACTGGCTAGAAGAAATTCCTCAAATCTAGCCATAGGAGGAGAGCTTCCAAAAAGAATGCCTGGAAATAGATTATAAAGAGAACTTATATTATCCTTGCCAGCCAACATTTTCAGATATAATGAACTGTGAGCTGCCTTCCAAGAGGGAAATAAGGAAGGCCGAATTCGCAGCAAATGGCTTAATTGGAGCCAAATTAAGGAGCCCCAAGCCAGGACGCCAAAGTTTGCATTCTAAAACATTCAACCATGAAACTTGTTTTTCAGGGAAAGCTTAAAGGCCATATAATGTGCCAGGGACAATGCTTGATTTATACATTTTTTTAAAGTCCCTCCAGAAAATAACCCCCCACAACTGGAAATGTAAAATTTGACTGCACAGGATTTTTTCTAAACGTTTGTAGTAAAATAAAGCATTTGAAATTCCCCTCCAAAAGGATTCCTCTTTTTGATCCACTGTTCTTTGACTGATCCACTTATCCTGGCCAAAGACACACGAGGGGCCACACAGGCTGATGTTATGCACTGTCCTGAAACTTTAATCGCAATAAACTCAGTATTTCACCAGGACAGAGCAAACTACATAGCTTACAACATAAGCTATTCACACTTAATAGCAGTCAACTGATCATACATCCTAAGTGCATCCACTGTTGGGCTAAAAGTGGACTAAGACCATAGGTGGGAGTCAGGAATACAGAGAACAAGGTTATACTGGCAGTGCAGCAAAGGAGAAAGCATGACAGAGAAGAGCAGAGGTGGGAGAGGGAAATCGGAGCGGATGCGAAGGAGAGAGCTGCCTCTTCCAATCTTTCCTTTAAGCAAAGAAAAAGGAGCAGAGGAGGGATAATGAATAAAGTGACGAACAGTGACAGAGGAAACAGGAGGTGGTAGGAAGAAGGTAAAAGCGAGAGCATGGGCAAGGTAAAGAGAACAAAGTAGAATGGTGGGGAGGCCAGAGAGTGGAGAAGAGTAAAGGCACAAAGAAAGTCAAGAGGTAAAAGAGCGAACTGGGAATGGGGAAACGAGAGAAGTGGATGGGTAGGATAGGAGAGGAGATAAGCAGGAGTAAGTGCCCTAAAAACTCAGACCTGCAAAGAGTCGGACTGTGGTTGAGAAAGACCAGGCTATAATCTGGGGGGGGGGCATAGTAGTAAAAGACACCTGTCCTCAGTCTAGACAACCCAAGGCACCAGAGGTGGTGTTGCTAGATATTCTACAATTCCTGGTGAAGCAAAGCAACATCCCAAGCCAAGAAAGACTACAACTAAACAGGAAAAAGCATTGGGCACTATAAATCCCAGAGACTGTGAATGACTATTTTGCTTCCAAGAATGGAGACCTTTTCGGGAGAGAGAAGTAAGGACTGAGGGCCACAGTCTTGGAGAGAAGCTGGACCAGGTATTTTAAGAACCCCACCACAAAGGTGTATATGAATCTAATCCCCCATTTTCTGTTGTCCCAATGAAAGCAGTTAACCTGAAATGTGGCTTTGAGTAGTCTTTCGATCCCTCAACCATGACGGGGTATACATTTTGTGTACAAACCGCTTGTGCGATTAAACTAACAATGCCCAATGTCAGCACAAGTGCACTTTACCTTCAGCCCTGATTTTGGGGTTTTTACAGAGATGGCAATTGAACCAATCTGAGTCAGAGTGGGTCCAATCCGCTAGCTTCCCATTGCCACTCTGCTGGATCCTTTAACTGTGGATCTGCCTAGCCCTCAGGAATCCGTTCCTCTCGGAAGCAAAGGTCTCGAAAGGTACTACCGAGCAGGAGACCATTTAGCATATCCTTGTATTCCTCCTCTTGTTCATACCCAAAAATGTCAAGGAAGTGTGAGAAAGATGCTCGCTTGTCCAAGGAATCAAACAGTGAGGATTCTTCATCATGAGTAGATGTAAACGGCTTTGATGCAGCCAAGAAAGAGGCTGGAGCATGATAGGCTTGGGCGGCTGGCATCAGTAATACCGGCTCCTTCGGTTTCTTGTTTGGGAATTGACCTTTTGGCAGGCAGTGGCAAGACTGAATGGTTCCAGATCGGTCATTGAACAGTCAATAGCTCAACCTACACACTGGCAGTTGGGGGAGCCTCCTGCACAAACAGAAAAATGGCCACCCTAGAGTCCTCCCACCTCCTCCAGGCTGGAGGCAGGTGAAGGGATGGATGATTTTGTTCTTGCCTGAACAAGTGTCTGAGCATAGTAAGAACTCCTAGACTTCGAACTCTGGTGTGTCTCACAGGAAGAAAGGATCCTTGATGATGGCTCACTTGAGGAGTAATGATGTTGTCTCTCCTTCAATCTCGGAGTACTCTGCTCCCTGGCTCTCTAGCGTGGACTTGTCAATTTTTCCTCCCAGGTGTAGATTCAGAAGAAGACTGGTCTGGTGTTTTATTGCCCATGGGCAGAAAAACATTGACCACATGCTCTCTCATCACCTTTTGAGGAATGTGGATCATGTCTCTTCGTACAGGAAGTTGCGGTCCTCCCCCGGAGGCACCAAGTACAGGACAGTTCTAGATAGGAGACAAATATAGATACGCTACATATACATTTTTTGCAGGGCCTAAAGCCCAATTTTGATAGACATTGGAAAGAAAAAGTCTAAAAATAAGTGACTTCCAACCTTGTGCCACTTTCAGCAGAAACAAAAGATACATACTGGTGACAATACTTCTGGGACATAAAGCGCCAAGGAGCAGTAATGGAGTCATCCAAGTGAAGTTATCTGGTGGTTTTTTGAAAAAAAATCTGTTCTGAACTGCGTTGGAAGTGAATTTGATAAATGATTTATCTGAGAGAGGAATGGATCCATAGAAAGGCTTGCCATAGGAGGAAGAACAATACACACACATGAACTCTCCAGGGTATATAAGTGGCACCAATACATACAATACACTTGGAATAAAAGGAAGCACAATATTTAAACCGGCTTTGACTGACGGTGGTGGCAGAGAGAGTATAAGGTCGGCTCCCATTCAAAGCATTGTTATAGCAAAAAAAATCTGCTAGGAGCAACATTCTTATGCTTCAGGTATCTGGAACAAATGGCAAATCTGATACACCCAAGACCAACAGAATTCTCCTTGGAAGAGCTCAGAGGTGACATTACCACTATATGTCCCTGTACATTGAAAATACGGGCAACATCCCCTTGGAAGTAAGTTAAATCAAGGTCTGTATTGCAGCATAGTAAACGTATGTCAGTATCTTGAAGATGCAGTCACAAAGACAACCATGTTTGACCCATTCATCCATCCCAGGGGACGAGAAAGTGGTGCCCTCTATCTCCCCTTCTCTTTGCCCTGGCAATATAACCTCTGGTGTGTTACATTAGTGAATATCATAGTCTGCAGGAGGTGAAGTTATACTCGCAGGTGAGCAAAGTTTCACTCTATGCTGATGACCTGTTGTTATAAGTAAAGGCCATATCTCGGCTGGTAGGTATAATGAAGTAAGCATTGTTACACACACTTTTGTGAAGAAGATTTAATTGTTGTTTAAGGTAGGTCAGCCGACACGTGTTTCGACCCACACAGTCTTTCTCAAGGCTAAATTCTATCTGGGCGGCCCACAGTGGTGGGAGGATTGGTCTGCTGGTTTGGAGAATCCCAGATGGCACTCCTGTGCTCTTATTTGTGATCAGTGTAATGTGATGACCTGTTTCTTTATCTAAATATTGTGCCCCGATGGGCTCAAGCCTTTCGTCTTGCGTACAGCTCCATGGGTACTCCTGGTTATGACTACGTATATGTAAAGGACTCCAAGCCGATTTTACAAGCCATTATACCAGACGTGCAGGAGGCTATCGGGGCTAAATATCAACTGGGATCAATTTGAAATATTTCCCACCCCATCCCCACACCCGGTAAAGCAGGACGATGTAGGTACCGAATTTAAGTGATGCCCATTGGGTGTTAGGTACCTGGATATAAAGTAACAACTGAGGTGGCCACCCTGTATGTGGAAACTTATCTAAAGGTCCTTGAACAACTGGAGGGTTGGGTCGGGTCGATTCTTGGATTCACCTACCTATTTTGCAAGTGGCTCGGATCTCAATGGTCAAGATGGTGATTGTTCCCAAGCTTTTGTATATTTTCAACAATGTGCTGTTAGCATCTCATGTTACTTTTTGGACACAGGTCAGAAAGACTAGGATAAAGCTTGGGTGGGTGGTCAAGGATTGCATATGATATTCTAACTGAACCATACGCAGGGGTGGGTTGGATTACCCAGACCTGTACTACTTTGCTGCCCAACTACAGTATATTTTATGGTGGTGGACTCCCACAGTGAAACTGCAACATGTAGTGATTGAAGGAGCAACATCATATCCTGATGAGCTGAAATCGATTTGGGAGGGGGTAGGAGTATAGCTAAAGAAGTACAGCCTGTAGATAACAAATGTGCAGAGTGGGAGGAACATTTATATACCCCACCCTTTTCAATATAGAGAGTGCACGGATTAGAGGTGACATAAGAAAAGATTTTAAAAAAGCATTTTGTGAAGGTGGGGGTTCACACCCTAAAAGATTTGGTTCAGGAAGGGGGGGGGGGGGTTTTCTCCTTCGGGAACAGCTGAAGGGACGGGGAGAGTGGAATGCAGTCACTATGCTACTATACTCCAGATTCTGTACAAGTTGGTCCAGCTACCCGGGAGAACTGGGTAGCTGGACCAACCACATATTGTGCTATAGCGGACATATACTGTCCACTATAGCACAATATGTAGTGGAATTATCAACCCCCCACCACGCCACCCCAGGTTTACGAAACTTGTGTCATCAATGTATAGGATGATAAAAACACTGAAGGTCGAAAAAAGAGCCAGAGAGAAATGGGACAGGTCACCGATGGTAACAATTACAGATCAACAATGGAAAGTGACATGCATGCAAACTAGGCAGATAACCCTAAACAACAGATTCAGGTTGACCCCCCTTCAAGTTCCTTCATCAAATGTATTCTACCCCGTTACAGCTCCACCGGTATTATCCGAATAGGTCTGCGGAATGTATCATGTGTCATCATGGCCCAGCTGACTTCATGCATATGGTTTGGGATTGTGACGCAATGAAAGGTCTTTGGAAGCAGGTTATCCAATCCATGGGAAGTATGTTATCAGATCAGGTGACAGATGATCCTCTGGCATGGATGTTAGCTGTTTTTGAAGAAGGTCAATGCACAAAAAGATAAATATGGCATCTGTGGTGGCTCGTTCTTTGATAGCGAGGTCTTGCAGTGGGAGTTGGGCACCCACATTTGCACATTGCCTGGTGGACTGCGAGGTAAAAGAAACGTTATATGCTGCATTGCATGCTGGCTAGAAGCAGACTGAAGGATATCTGGGTCCCTTTATGGACATACATGGTGGTGGTGGGGGCACTAGAGCGATGTGCTAAACTGGCTGCTCTTCTTTGAGATCCGGTGAGAGCTGCGCAAATCCGGACATATTCCTCTGCCATCGAGGTTGCTTTACGCTGAATTGTTGTTGCTGCTACTGGGTCGAAGACTATTTGGCCCTGACTGCCTGGGCAGCCTTGCTCTGGACGGAACAGAGGGGCTGATATTGCTGAGGGCAGGGGTCGAGGCCTGGAGTGGTGGAGGCGGTGTGGTCCCATCCAATTGGTTGACATATGGAGGGAGCACCATGGACCAGAAAGATGGTACACATTCAGGTCGTTGGTACATGGGACAGCGTCCAGGCTGGACTTCATTCTGATGTCTGCGTATAGCTTGGACTGGGCACAAGGGTTTAAGATTCTGGCACACACTTTGTCTGACCATGCCCGGTTGTGGTTGACCTCTTAATCCATGAGAAGTGGCAGGGGGGCAGGGGCTGGCACTTTAAGAACAAGATTCTGAGAGACACTGTATTTCGGGAGGGGATACTGTTATTTTCAGGAAAATGAGGGCTCAGTCGCATCCTATTGCACTCTATGGGAAGCCTTTAAATGCGTGATTAGAGGGTTATATATTGCTAAGGAGGCAGGTGTCCTTAAGGCCAGAGCTGGAGGCCCATGAGACCTGGTTGCGGGAACTGTAACTGGACGCAGGGTTCTCAACAGATGCAGTAATTCAGGCTAGGTTCCGTGCGGTGCTGGGGATGCAGCAGAATGTGAAGTTAGGTTTCTAAATGGGCATGCAGCAGTGAGACGGTATGGGGGAGGGTCAGCAAACTGTCACCTTACTGGCTCGGCTGATTAAAGCTGAAAAGCCTACATCACATATAGCAGCGGTTGAGAATGGGACGGGTGAGCTCCTGCAGAAGGATGAAGGAATAACTCCCTGTACTCTTCCAGGTGTTCGGTGGAACGAGCAGCGATTGATGATGCCTGGAACAGGTGGGTTTGTACTGGTTGGCGCAGGAGGAAAGGGAGTGATTGGGTAGCCAGTTAACAGAACAAGAGGTGCTTGTAGCTATGAAGGCCCTACCTGCTGGGAAAGCTGCTGACCCAGATGGTCTCTCGGATGATTTTTACAAAGCATATGCGGCTCTCTTGGTTCCCCACCTGTTCGAATGTATCAACAGGCTGTTCAAGGTGGTGGCTGCCTGAGTCGCGGCGTGAGGCGGTGGTCACTTTACACCAGAAACCAGGGAAGAAGGCAGATAGCTGCTCCTCCTATCGTCTGATCTCTTTGATAAACTTGGACAGTAAAATCCTAGCTGGGGTGTTGGCCAATAGGCTCTCCCCGATTATGCTTAGATGCTTACTGTCTGATCATGCTGGATTAATTCTTGGAAGGTCTGCGTCATATGGGCTGTGCAGAATCTTTGGGCTCCTTTCGATTCTTGACCAGCGTTCATCAGTTGTTGCAGCCCTTCTCGACACTGAGAAGGCGTTTGACTCAATTGGTCATTTCTTTTCACTGTTTTGAGGCGCATTGGAGAGGATTTTGTGGGAATGGTTTCTTTATTATACGAGAGTCTTGTTGCACGCCTCTTTCAGACCCCATTGCGATGGAGAGGGGCACGTGGCAGGGATGTCGGTTGTGCCCCCTGCTATTCGCACTTGCGGTTGAGCCCGTAGCAGAAATGGTCCACTCCAGACATATGGAGAAGGGGGTGCGACTATTGATGCAGAAATTGATCATCTCACTTTATGCTGATGATTTAATCCTCTTTCTTACCAACACTGAGATAAATCTAGCACCGGTGATGAGGGACATTCTAGTTTTTGGCCGTTTCTCTGGGCTAAAAGTCAATCCTTCAAAATCTGTGATGTGCCCCTTGATGAGCAGGGCGGCGAGGTTCCAGGATGAATTTGATTTCCAATGGCACGCTGACTCCATGTGCTACCTGAGGATGATGGTGGCCAGAGCACCTGATGTGCTCTATCAAAGTGCCTATTGGGAAAAACTGGCGCACACGGAGGTTCTTCTCCGGAGATGGATGAACATGCCACTGTCCCTTTTTGGGCATATATCGATAATTAAGATGGTGATACTACCCACATTTCCCTACATAACCCTTAATGTTCCTATCTCTGTACCGGCTAAATTCTTTAAATCACGAATCTGTGATAAACTTTATTTGGCAGAGGAGGCAGGCTCGAGTGTAGTGGGAAAAGCTGGTGGTCCTTTGGAGAGGGGAGAACGTGCCTTTCCCGATCTCCAGGCCTACTGGATGGCAGCATTGGTATGTATTATTACGACCTGTTCCCAGACAGAGCACGCGTACAAGTTGAGAGGGCGCTGATCACCCCTTAGGGTGGTCATTCTCTCCTCGCTGCAACTGCTATCCAGACCACAAAATATGGGCGTGCTCACTTGCAGCACCTGGAGGAAAATTTAGGGTGGGGTAAGCTACTTCCCCCGATTAAACATGTTGCAGGGATCCCGCTAATGGGGAGAAGGCTTATGTTCAAAGCATGGAAAGGTTGGACATCACGTGCTGGCTGGATCTTTTCTCCGATGGGCAGTTTCTCACACTGTAGGACTTCAAGGCCAAGTGGGAGGTGACAGCGCTGGATGCTTTTGTATATTTTAGACTGCTGGTTGGTTTGAAGGACAGGTTTGTGGATTCTCCTCAGGAACCTAAGGTGGTGTTGGTGAGGCAAAGGTTAATCGGCTTAGTGTGGTGCTATAATTGATAAGGTTACAGGGGGGCAGGGGAGTCTCAGGCTAAATGGGAAGATGACTTGGGTGCTCCTCTGTTGGATGAAACATGGAGGCACTGCTGTTTACAAATGTTTAAGGTGGCCATCAACAGCAATTTTGCATTAATCCACTAAGTGTCTGCATCAGTTTTATCAGACCCTGAAGGACATAAATAGATTATTTCCAGAGTCACTAGAATCATGCTGGAGGTGCAGTGTTGCCTCAGCATCTTTCCTACACCTGGCCTGAGATTGCCCCTTAATCCGGGAACAAGTGTTTGAATTGATTGAAGGTATTGTGGAACGTTCTATAGTGGTGCTGCTGGGATGCACGATGAATCTGCCTAAACATGTCAGGCGGTTGACAGACCTTCTGTTACTGCTGGCTAAAAGGAGAGTGGCCATGGTGTGGGGCTAGGAGCCGCACCCACTCATTTGATCAGTGGAGGTCTGATATTTTATATTGTTCAGAAACAGAAATGGACTATGGAACCAATGTGTATCCAACCTCGTGGGCCGTATGTTGATTATCTACTATTGCTAAGCAGTTCTGCATCGGAGGTGTCTGATTATCACTCCCGCTGAGTCCGTAATTGTATAAGTCCAACTCTATGTTTAAGCTTTCTCTCCCAGGCTGTGATGTTAATGGTTCGGGAATGGGGGGGTTGTGGGCAGTGTGGTTGTCTGATGGTGTACTTGTGTCGTTTGTTTTGTTTCTGCTTTTAACCTCAATAAAAAAAACAGTTTAAAAAAGAAAATACATGGTGGTGGTGCGTGAGGAGACAGACGAGGATGACCTGGGGAAGGAGTAATGATAAGAGTTGGACTTAGCGCTGTAACCACCATCGTAGGATAAGAAAAAGATGGTGTGAGGGGGATATAGTGATTGAGAGGGACTCCGAATGGAAATGGGGGATTGGGTATAGAGTTGGGGTATTAATATAATACACTGGTGGAACCACCTGATGAGTGGTAAATCAACAAATCAGTAATTGCAGTTGTAAGCTTTCTTCAAAGCCTAGGCCTTGAGACCATGGCCACTGATACCACAGACAACGGAATGGGAAAATAGACTGGAAGTGGAGTCAAGATGTCGACATCTTGACCAAACACAAAACCGAATCCATTTTTTATGAGGAAGGCCACGATAAACAAGCTTGCAAAAATTGAATTAATCAATTAAGACAAGAATAAAAAAAATATATAAAATATGTGTATAGGGTCATTGTTTCTGAAATAGGAATGCTGTGTTACTGTTTTGTTAACCGTCGTTCTTAACAATTTGGAAATACTAATAAAACAAAGTTTAAAAAAAAAAATAATCAATTGCAGTTCTAGTTAAAGTCCCTTTAGATAGAAAAGGAAAAAAAGCGCAAAGACAACCAAGTTTCAAAATGAGATCTATGCTCTTCACAAGACGATCTACAACACAGACTATAAGCATGGGGATCAATATCTGAATTTTAAAATACTGCAGAGAAGATATGGTTGCATTTCTAAAGAACTTCATCCTGCAGCTTTTGAGGATGCCAGTCTCTTCTGCCGGATGCAATATACAACTGGTCCACAGGCTAGGGCAAACACCATCGAAGCAAAACTGAGAGGTTTTCATTCCAACATGCTGAAGTAAGTTTTCTCAAGTGAACCAAAAAATGTGAGCAGCCAAAAACCTTGCAACATTAACATGTCCAGGTCAGAATCTCCAAATAAACTAAGATTTTTCTAACCACACAGCAGAGATTTGTAAATGCTTCTTCTTCATGCACCCAACCATGTATGCTCCCTGAATTAAATGAGGCCTGTTAACGTTCCGCAATGATAAAGAGCCCCAATGGAGAGGAGACACAGTCATATGATTACTGATGGTTCTGACACTACCCAAGTATAAATTAACAATCTAAATAAAGACACGAAGAAAAAATTACTCTCGGTATATGCACAGCACAGCTGCTCGATGGATGTTCCTCCCACAGATTCCTCTTCTATGATAATCTCGTCCACAGCACAGCTGCTCATCAGAACATTTTCTGCCGCCACGGGGCACAGCATGGCTCTCTCCAGTGCCTTTACGTGCCGGGCATGATGTCCAGGCCAGTATAGAGTTCCACCCCTTTTCCCTACCACTTTAAGACTGAAGGACCACGGAACCGATGATGAACTAGCTATTCGCCAAGAGGGGCAGGTAGGGAGGGTGATGAGGAATCAGTGGGCGGAATATCCATCAGAAAGAACATTGCAGAGAGGTAAGTATTTTGTTCTTTTATTGATTTCTTCCTCCCACAGATTCCTCATCTACAATTGACCCTCAAAGCAGTATGAAAATGTGGAGGAGGGAGGATCGCGGAGAGTGGGGAGTAGGGACCCCATGGAGACCAGAAAACCCTGGAAGACCGCCCTACCAAACCAGTTGCCCTGTCCCAAAAGGGAATCCAATCTGTAATGCTTAGCAAACGAGTGCAGAGACGCCCACGTTGCTGCCTGGCAGATGTCCAGGACAGGGACTCCCCTCTGCTGGGCAGAAGTGGCTACCATTTATATGGTAGACCCTCAGGCACAACCTTCCCAGCCAGATCACAGCATTCTGAGAGGCAGAGGCAGAGAATTATCCACCTTGACAGGGTCTTCATAGCCCTGCCATGACAAAACGCTAATCATCTTTCTGAGACGCTCTCGTCTGAGAGACATAGTAGTGGAGTGCCCGCACCAGGTCCAGCTGATGGACTCACTCCAAGGCCTTAGCAGGATGAGGCAGAGGAAAAAACACAGGAAAATAAGATCTCTTGAGAGAGACAAAAATCCAAGACCGCCTTTGGAAGAAAAGAGGGTCTCACTCTGAAAGTCCCCTGCTCCTTGGAGAAAAGAAGAGTAGGGAGGTTTAACAGATAACACTTGAAACTCACTCACCAGTCTTGCAGAAGTGATGGGAACCAGCAGAATCACCTTAAGGGTGAGCAGTCTAACAGAACATGATTGGGGGGCCGCAAACGGAGCTCCCATAAGGAACCTCAAAACCAAATTTAAATCCCACGCAAGGACAACAAACTTGCGTGGAAGATACTGGTTACACAAACCCTGCAAGAACTGCATGACAGTGGGGATTGTGAAGGACAAGCCTTGTTCCGGAAACCTCTTGAAAACTGAAATAGCGGCACAGTATCTGTTAACAGTGCCAATCTGCAGGCCCGCTTAGGGCAAGGACAACAGAAAATACAGACATGGGATTAATGGCAGGATAAAGGGTCCAGATCCCTGTCCCGACACCAAGACAACAATGTACACCATCTGCAGGCATAAATAGACTTTGTAGCAGGTCTCCAAGCTGAAAGGAGCACATCAAGGACGTCATTAAACAAGTCCCACTCCTTGGGTCGCAGTCTCTCAGTAGCCAAACATGAAGGTTCATGCTGAGGTTCGGGTCTCCCCAGAGTCCGGAACAACAGTCATATTGCTTCTTTGCGCAGAGGCAAGGACCCTGCACCACCTTGTTTGTTGAGGTAGTGCATGGTCATGCAGTTGTCCGAGCTCCAACAGGTTCATGTGTTCCCGAGGCTCTGCAGGACACCACAGTCCACTCGCAGTCAGATCCAAGAGGTGAGCACGGCAACCAGTCATAAATGTGTCCATGACTGCCACCGCTTTGGGCCAAGGTTGGCAAAACAACAAGCCTCAGCAAGTTGTCTCGCACAGCCCACCATGTAAGATCCTGAGCCACCTGGACCGAGACCTGTAAAAGGTCCAACATGTGGTCCTGAAACTGCGACCATTGGCAATGGAAAAGCCACTGAAGCGATCTCATGCGCAGCCTCGCCTCCAGATCCACTCAGATGCAGGAGGCCATAAGGCCCAAAAGACGCAGGAACGTGGAGGTCAGGGCTTGTTCCTGGAATTGGAGGCTATTGACCATCCAAAAGATGTTCACCCCCTGGTTCTCGGGCAGGAATACCCTGCCCAGGCGAATGTCCAAGATGGCTCTGATAAATTAGAGACTTTTTGAAGTTTAGGGAAAAGTCCAGGCTGGGCAATAGAGGGCATGTGCAGAGAAGATGCTCGGACACCAGATCTGGGGAGCCAGCTCGGACAAGACAGTCATCCAGGTAGGGAAAGACATGAATGCCTTCCCTCTTGAGTCAAGCGGCCACTACTGCTAGCAGCTTGGAGAAAACCCTGCGAGTTAAAGGGGTAGTCCAGCTAAAAATTGTATTTAAAAAATAGATAGGCAACTTTAAAAAAAAAATACTAGCACTTTTTTTTTAAAACTTCCTATGTAAAATTTTGAGCTATTCAAGCTCAAAATTCGCAAAAGCAAGCACATGGGCGCATCCGTTTTGTGAAATGGATGCCCGCCTGTGCTGGCTTTTGCTTTTGCGGCACTAATGAAGGAAAAGCCAGCCAGCTGTAGTAAACAAAATCTACCGCTGGGTGGCTTTTCCTTCATTGGTGCTGTACGCGGAGGACGGGGACCGGAGACCAGAGCAGGAAAGCTGCAGCTGAATCTCGGTAAGTGCTATTTGTTTTTCTCCAGTTTCAGGGTGGGAGGGAGGCCGTTCCAAAGGGAGGACCCGGCCGAGGACAGAGATCTGCCCCCTGCACGTTTCTTAGAAAAGCGGCTGACCCTGAGGGAGTTTGAAGTAGAGACGCGAAGGGCTCGAGAAGGGAGGTATTTACGTAGGGATAGTTAAAGGTATTTTGGACCCAGGCCCCAGAAAGCCTTGTGGACAATGCAGAGGGTTTTAAATTTAATCTTTGCATCCACTGGGAGCCAATGAAGGGATTTCAGTGCTGGAGAGATACGATCCCAGGGCTTGAGGCCAAGGACAAGTCTCGCAGTTCTGTTCCATCTTGGATTCTTGGTTTCTATGGCAGAAAACCTCAGTGATTTGGCCCCTTCAGCTGCGGAAGGGACAGTGGCTGCAACTGCATCTCCTCTGGGGGCACCTCTACCCCTCGGGAAGTGTCTGCCCTGCAGTGTTCCCGGGACAGCCTGGCCACAACCTCTCCAGGCAAAAGACCCTGAGGGTCAAAACCCACAGCCCCTCACTGACGATGTGGAGGGCTGCTGCACAGCTAATCCCAACGATTTAGCTGTGGCCTTTGATGACTGAAAGATCTATAACGCGTCATCAACTTTAACCCCAAACAGATATTGGCCATCAAAGGGCATGTCCAGCGCTTGGCCTGCACATCATGCACAAAGCCAGAGGTCCTCATGCTTGAGTGGTGCCTGAGCACTGCATCCATGGCCAAGGACCTGCCCATGCAATCAGCTGTGTCCAACCAAGATTAAAATCTGCCAGGAACTTTCCTTGCCATCTGTCACCATCGACAAGGAAGACAACCCTCATATTCCCCTCAGGGATAGGCCCTGCCCGTTCGCCACAGCAGACCAAAGACCAAAAGAGAATTTCACTAAGGTGCAAGAAGTGTTCACGATGCGAAGGTGGCACAACACGAACACCTTCTTCCCAGAGGCATCTTAGTCTCTTAATTACCCTGTTGGCTGGAAGACAGGGGAAAGTGGACGACTTCACGTTGGCAGACATAGCCTGCACCACCAAGCACTCTGTGGAGGCAAGAGTGGAGCAAAAAACAGGGTCATAGGAAGCTGGCTGAGGTTTCCTGGCCAGCTCCCTGTCAACTGCTGAAATCTAAGCCAGCTTCTCCCATACCTCCATTATGGGGGCTTCTAGTGCCACAGTGAGGGGCAGCAGCGTTTCTTTCCTGGGACCCTCATCCAGAATGTCCAAACTGAATATTCAGTCTCAGCGGGGCTAAGAGCACCAGGGTATCAGCCACCTTCACTGTCAACCTCTGGAAGTAGTCCTGAGGCTTAGAGAAGGGTTGTGAGAATATCCAGCTCAGGGGAGGTGTCTAGGCTTCTGGTATCTTGAAGGTCCAAGGCCAGCCCCCGGACGTCCGCCCCCTCCTTCTAGAATTCATCTGGAAAGTCCCTTTCCTCCCTGGAGACCAAGGGATCAACCCCAATGGTCCTAAGTTCTCGTCGTATGTGTCACACATCTTCAACATATGGGGTTGAAAGGGAAGAGGAACATACTCCTTAGAGACTACAATGCACATGGTGCCGACCAGCGTTGAGGAGGAAGTTGGAGAAGAGATCCCCTATGCCCGGAATCCATAGGCGTGTGGGAGTGGATCACAGCGGGCACCCTGCCGGTCATGGAAGACATGGTGGGTCCCAGAGCCACTGGCACCATCGACTGAGCCACTTCCAATGGCGCCTCTGAAGATGGCAGGCATCTTCTGGCAAAAAAGTTCCTATTCCTCCGGGACAGAGGAGTGGGAGAGGAAGGTTCCGGAGAACCTCTGGATCAGTGACTCTTCTTCTTGGAAGAGGAGCAAGAATGCTGGTGTGAGTATCCACTCGGAGAGTGGGATCTCTTGCAGTGCCTCTTTTTCTTCACCTTATGCAGAGGGGACCTCTCCTTGAATTGACGCTCTGCACCGCACAACCTCAAACGAGATTGTGCAACATCATTTTTCCTCCTGTGGAGGGACTTGGCATGCAAGGACTGACATGACCTGCAATCCCGGGTGTACTGTTCCTCATCCAACCAGTCAAAACAAATACTGAGAGGTTCTGAAACAGATATCTGCTGGGCACAGTAACTCGAAGAGCGTGATCTTGAAGTGAAGAGAATGCACAGAAAAGAGGAACTCTGGTCACAGTGTGGCCCCGATGTCATGTCTAGCATGAGGTGCACAAAGGCGTTGGACGGGGCCACACTGCACCCCCTGGCAGTTGAAAAGGTTCTGAAGAGGGCAGCTGCACTGGGAATGGGATTATCATAGATGAGGAATCCATGGGAGAAAGGAATCCATTAAAAAAATAATTCTGTGGCTTCTGTGAAAGTGTGACCCACCACAAATAACCACACTGGAGACTGGACGTTCCAAGGGTGTTTAATAATACAAGTAGTTGGTCCAAGAGATTCACGGGTAGGTCTCAGGGCTAAGTGGGTTCTTGGGGAATTTTCCACTAGGGCCGTCCCGCTCCACTCATTTTCCACCCCTCCCCTAACCCAGGCATCCTTAACAGGGGTGTTAGGAGCTCGCCAATAGGGAAACCAAACTGTCTGTTGTTCTAATACTTATTGTTTTCTGTAAAACGTTGGCTGACTATCTCTCCAGGGATCTTCTAACTATCTCTAACCTAGTGCCGCTTAGTGTTCTAGGGATGGTGCCTTCTTCCACACTGACTCGTCGTTCACACACTTTCTCACCTGACCCTTCTCTACCCTGGGTCCTAAGATGTTCTACCACCATACTCATGTCCCTCCACTCTCACCCTCGTCACATCCTCCCTTAGATATGATCCCTCGCCTTACTGCTATACATCCAACTACCTCTGCTCCAACTACGACTCTACTGCGTCTACTATGACTTCCATCCCTCCTCCTTATTTCTACTCCACCTTCTACTCTACTGGTCCCACTACTCTTGCTGCCTCTACCACAACTACCACTTTCACTACTATAATGATCACCCTCTTGCTGGGGTCAGTGAGAAAAACGCTAATTGTCCCGATACCCAAGCCTGGGAAACCCATGGAGGTATGCGACTCCTATCGCCCACTGGCGATGCTGAACTACGACGTTAAAATCCTCACCACAATCCTAGCTAAACATCTGAACAAAATAATAGGGGCCTGCACTAAATCTACGCAGACTGCAACACAACCTGGCGCAAACAAAGGGATCCCAAAAGGAATACGCAATGCTCTCACTAGATGCTTTGATTCAATCTATTGGGAATGGTTGTTGGTGGCACTGAAGGAGTTTGGATCTGGGGAGGTCTTTATTCGATGGGTTCGGATTCTATACACAAACTCCAAAGTCAGGGTTAAAACTGCGAGGTTGGTGTCAGCAATCTGGGACATAAAAAGGGGGACCAGGCAGGGCTGCCCGCTAACCGCAATGCTGTACGTCCTGGGCCTTGAACCAATAACAATGTACCTTAGGAAGCAGTACCTAGACGCCGGCATCTGCGTTGGGGGAGTGGGACATCTACTGTTGCTCTACGCTGACGATGTGCCGCTATACATAAGGGACCCACACCTAAACGTCCCCGTCATTCTAGACACACTAGATAATTACGCTAAAGTGTCAGGAATCCGTTTCAGCAGATCCAAATCATGTATATTCCCAATAGCGGAATTAAGTAGAAGGGACGCTAGCACACTACTAGCAGTGGGACTCAACTGGGAGGTAGAGTCGTTCAAATACTTAGGGGTCATAATTAAGCACACGCCAGAGCAGATGCATGAACACAACACAGCAATGGTGGTTAAAGGCCTGGGGAAGTCCATGAAGTTCTGGTCCAAGCTACCACTGTCATTACTGGGCAGGGTGGCCATCACCAAAATGATCCTGTACTTTTTCAACAATGTGCACCACTACATTAAAGTGTGCTTTTTTCGAATACTGGAGACACTGATCCGGGAGTTCCTGTGGGGCACTGCCCGCCATACCTCTCACCAACAACGCTACACCTGCTGTATGACAAGGGGGGGGGTGTGAAACTGCCAAACTCAGAAAGATACTATATAGCAGCCCAACTGAGCCAAATGGTCAAATGGCTGGCGGATTAATCCACCTCACAAACTGACCTGTTACAACATCTGGTGGCTCCCATTAAGCTGAAGGAAGTACTGTGGGTAACACACGGGGACACAGAACGCATCCCAATGGTGGTGACGCTTGGGAGGAAAATATGGAAGAGGACACAAGCACTAATGTGGGCAAAATGCGAGGACCTGGAGTTGCAATTGCGTCAAAATTACATACGCATTGTTGGGGTGCCTGAGAACGCTGCAAAGGGTCCTATGGAGCAGTTTGCTGAAGACCTTTTGAAAGCACTGCCCGGAGAAGCGCAATTTTCTGCACACTTTCTGTTGGAAAGGGATCATTGTGTGCTTGTCCCAGCCTCGAAGCCTGGTGCACCGCCACATACGAGTATTGTGAGGCTATTGAACTACAGAGATGGGGATTGAATATTAAAACTCGCTAGAGAACATGTAACCCTACATTTTGAATCAAATAAGGTTTTCATATATCAAGACTTCTCAGCTACTGTCCAAGCAGCCAGAATATCCTATGGCCCTGTCAAACGCCCGCTCTGAGAACGACAAATCCCTTAAACAATTGTATTCCAGTGAAAGCTTTGCATACAGCATGAGGGCCCGCGCACACTTTTTTAAAAACAAAATCCTGCATAAGCTAAGGCTTACACTGAAGTTTCAATCCCGCTCCTAGTGATAAGCAGTCCAAGCAATAAAAGGCTAGTTCCAGACCAGTCAACGGGTGTTTCGGTCTCTAGGGAGTGAGTATGATGGTTCCTGGTTGGGAGACCTTTCAGGTCTGTGGTAAATGTGGGCTCACTGCTTAATTTTCAGAGCAATGCCGGGGCAATCACATTAATTATATATAAAGTTGCTGGCTGATTGCATTGCACTCCTTTTCATATGAAGATGTTGTGGGTATATACTATCAAGTGGGGGAAAGATTGTGAGGGAGCGGGGTTACGGGACAGGGCAAGTTTAAAGGTTTTGGCAGACATAGGGCCTCATTCCGAGTACGGCGCTAACCAATGGCGCTATTAACGCCTTGGTTGACGCCGTACCCGGACCGGCAGCGCCTTGGTGGATGGCGGAATTACCACCCCATTCCAAGGTTGGCGGGGCGGTAATTCCCCATTCACCAAGGCTCTTCCCCATTCCCAAATGAGCCCCCATAGGGCTCAATGGGAATGGGGAAGATGCAAATAACGGTGACCGTTCATTACGGTCACCGTTATTGGCTTGGAGGCCCCTTTGCGCCCTCGACTTTAACACCTGCTCAAAGCAGGCGTTAAGGGCGAGGGCGCAAAGGGAACTCGGAGTATGGCGGTAAGGGATCACCGCCACCGGTCTCGTTACCGGTGGCCGCTATCCCTTACCGCCATACCCGGAATGAGGCCCATACTTTTCTCAGGCAGGTAAGGAATGGTTATGCCACAGTAGGCAATCGATTTGTGATGGCTGGTGTGCATGCACAAAGTTCGGGGGAGGCTATTACATTTCTCACATGGAATGTGCAGGGTAACTTGCTGACGTACCTAGAGCAGCATTCCCCCAAGGTCCTTTGGAGCAGGCGGCAGGCCAGTTTGTCAGAGGATGTACATGGAGCGTGCCATTTCCTCTCGACCACCCTGCACTTTCGTTTTAGGATGACGAGGTCAGTCGTACCAGGAGTTGCACTTGGCTTTGGGCTTGAGGCAGATCCTCATGACTGGCAAGGATATCAAGAGTATCAGATATAGCAGTGTGGAGAGGACTTTGTCAGGGTGAGTGTCAGCCAAAAGGGGACATGGGGGGTGAGAAGGTGGCGGCGAAAGCCGCAACTGATACATGCTTCATGGATCAGATGACCAAGAAGGTGGGTGGCAATGATGGAAGTGGCTTGGCCTGAGGGGTAGGGAGGGTGAGGTGGGAGGCGAGGAGAAAGTGATTACTGCAGGAGAGAGGGGTGCAGAGAGGGACAGAAAGGGGAAGGTCTGAGGAGAACAGAACATCCAGAGTGTGCCCTGCAGGGTGAGTTGGGCCAGAGGGGAGAATAGTGAGTGAGAGAGTGTCGCAGAGTTCGCAAAAAAGTCCAGTGGGAGGACAGGAGGCATCCAGGTGGATGTTGAAGTCTCCAAGAAGGAGGAGTTGAGTGGTTGAGGCCAGGAGTGAGGAGGAGAGGTCCGTCCACTCAGAGAGGAAGGAGGAGATCTAACCAGGTGGCCGATAGAAAGTAGCCACCTCTCCTCCCTCCTTCTCTGCCTTTCCCTTGTACTCCTTAGACAAGGTTTCTAGACAAGTGCGATCTATAAAGGTCTCATCGAAACAGGTTCACCCCTGTTCCTCCAAAACTATCAAGGACCACATCGACTCCCTGGCTCCGTCCTTGCTGATTTCTGCAATCAATCCTTGGCCAGTGGAGTCTTCCCATTCCCCCTGAAGCACTCCTTTGTGCACCCCCTTCTTAAGAAACTCTCTGCTGACCCCTCCTGCCCGGCTTACTATCGCCCAAACTCCATCACCCCCTTCCTGGGCAAACTCCTGGAGAAATTGGCCATCTCCCAGCTTAATCTCTACACTGAATCTGTTGGTTGTCTTCATGACCATCAGTCTGGCTTCAGAGCTACCGGAAGAACAGAAACTGCTCTCCTGAACATCTATGAAGACCTGTTCTCCAACCTGAACTAATACCCCTTGCGTCCTCATCCTGCTTGATCTCCTGCCTTTGACACAGTCAACCATGCCATCCTGCTCAACCGTCTCCGTGATAACCTGGGTATCACTGTTCAGGCTCTGTCATGGCCGACTTCTTTCCTCTCTGAACGACCCTCCCAGGTCCAACTTGGGTCCTTCCTCTCCACTATCTTCTTCTCTACCTGTGGTGTCCCCAGGGGTCTAACCTCTCTCCCTGGCTGTTCAACCAATATATGACACTCCATGCCTACCACATCGCCGCTCTCTGCCTCAACTTTCAGTGCTATGCGGATGACACCCAGCTCATTTTCAGGCTACACTCGGCCGCCTCCTCTCCTTCCCTCATCTCTGACTGTCTGTCTGCTATCCAGGAGTGGTGTGCCGCAAACAACCTCTGCCTTAATGCCAGTAAGACTGAGATTCTCCTCATCGGCACACCCGCTCCCTCCTTTCCTGTAGCTCTCTGGCCGGCCTCTCTTGGCCCTCTTCCTGCTCCCACTGGCAAGGCTAAAAACCTTGGGATCATCTTCGACTTCACAATCTCCTTCTCTCCTCACATCTCTGACGTCTCTAAGAAGCCACACTACCAGCTGCACCTCCTCAGAGGTATTCTTCCTTTCCTCTCCTTCCCCCAGAAGCTCACTGTCTCCAGAGCTCTGGTTCTCTGCAGGCTGGACTATAGCCTCTACTCTCCGCCCTCTGCAACTCATCCAGAACAGGACTGCAAGACTTGTCCTTGGCCTCAAGCCCAGGGATCGTATCTATCCAGGACTGACATCACTGCACTGGCTCCCAGTGGCTATGAGGATTAAGTTCAAAACCCTCTGTATCATCCACAAGGCCTTCTGGGGCCTCAATACCTTCAACTCTCTCTTCCTAAATATTTTCCATCTTGAGCTCTTCGCTCATCCGCCTCCAACTCCCTCAGGGTCAGTTGCTTCTCCAAGCAACGAGTTGGTGGTAGATCTCTTTCCTCGGCGGGTGCCTCCCTCTAGAACAGCCTCCCTGCCTCCCTTAAACTTGAGAACCATCTCCGGTTCCGGAAGCACCTTAAAACCTTTCTCTTTGTTTCTGCTTTTTCTCCTCCTCTGCTTTGCTGACCTCCTAGCTGTAGCCTGAACTGCACTGGCCACCTGGACACCCTCTCATCTCGGGCCCAGGTCCCTCTCCTGCCAGCATCACACTCCTGCACTTGGGGACTGTTTCTGTATCCCTACAGTCCCCCCTACCAGCCCTTGACACCTGATGTCTGCACTTACCCTGCACTTGCCACTTGCTGGCCGTTATTTATTGTTATTATCTATTCCCATGTACTGCACTGTCCCTGCCCCCTTCCCACGCACTTGCCCGATCTGAATGACACCTGGCCTAGTAGGATAGTTGTCTGTCCTTTTGTTCCCCTCCCTTGCACCGCTCTCCTTGAAACACTTGTGTATAGGTGAGTTATAAATGCCATGTATCAATTGGCCAGCAGCTCAAACCGTGCTCTATGTGGAGGATGTTTTTCTCCATAGGCTGTTGGACCAAAGTCCGGTGGCCTCTCTCCATGACAAATCTGACACGGGCTCTGTAGCTCTGCACTCCACGTTCTGGGAAGCTTTTAATGTGTATATATGTGGGGAACTATTGTCATGGTCGGGGCATGGCTTGGCAGCCATGGAGTAGGCTGGGTTTCTACTGTGCTCCGTGATCCGACGATCGATCCTGGGATGCTGGAGCTACCACACTGCAAGCTGACATATGAAAATAACGTTATGGCTGTGGGAAAATGGCAGGAAGAGAAGTTGTTCATCCGCGCCTGAATTGGCCCAGGAGAGCGTGTGTTGTGACACTTTGTTGCGCGGATCGACTGCGGCAACAAAATAACAAAATGGTGGCTATGCGAGAACAAAGGGTCTGGGGAAGAAGCTCCGAGCGCGCACGAAAGGAGCTGCGTGCGAGACAGGACACAGCCACTGCAATGATAGCAGATGCGGAGCCTCACTGCGCTCTGCCCGACTTGCGAAGAAAAGATAGTAAAGTGGACAGAGCCGGGCGGCGACAGGAGACCGAGGTGACTGGCAAGGAGCTGCGAGGGCGTGTGAGCACGGACCGCAGCCCGCCGTAAGATCAAAGCGGACTCGGGCCCCATTGAGCGGAGTTCTGAAATAATGGAGGGAGTGGTGTGACCGCGGTTCACGGCAAGGTTGGAGCAGATCAGGCCCCCTGCGAATTGCGGTGAGTGGGGCCCGCACACAACAGGAGACGCAATGCCGTGAGGGTGTGTGCGGATGATCCACGGTGGGATCAGAGCAGACCCGGCTCCTGGCGAGGTGAGGGGAGCGGGGCTGGCATCATCGAGGGAAGCAGCATGATCGAACAGCAGACCGCAGTGTGATTGAAGCGGACCCAGGCCTGTGGGCGGTCTGAAAGGGTGCTGAGTGTTCCCCGATAAGGGATACTGCTGCGAGGGCACAGGGGCCACTGAGGCAGCTGCCGGCAAGGATACCTGCAGAACGGAAGGTTTGTGGAGACGGACAGCTTGTGCCCGCAAGCTAAATGCTGCAAGCCGGATGAACGGCGAATATAGTGCACGGCAATCTCGTGTGGGTATAAATAGACGTGTGCCTGGTGGCACGTTGGAAATAATGCACTAAACTGCAAAAGAGTTTTTTTGCCCTGGCGATAACATAAGAGCTGCCGAGAACAGCAAGTGCTCACTGAAGCAGGACAAAATAGGTCAGACTGGAGGAAGCAAAGTGCATGGTGGTGCCTGGACATAAGCTTGCAAGCTGAACGAATATAACTCGGAGCGGGCACTGGGCACATTGGATGCTGCCCATTACAGTAAGTCCCAATGTCGTGGTGAGGAGGGGCTGCTACAAGCAAACAATGTGGCTAAGGAAGATGCTACAAGCCTGATACACAACAGCAAGTGACAATAATGAACATCTAGCCCGAAAGTATGCCTGCTGGACGGCCAAGCAAACACCAAAGATTGTATCATACAAGCGGAAGCGCATCAAGAAACAGTGCTGAGACTACTCGCAGGGTGGCAGAGATGTGCAGGGAGCTGTTAACGGGCTTAGAAGTTGGGTCAGGCTCAGAAGCCCGTGAGGACACCGCAAGGCTCGACGCCTGGCTAGGCGCATTGAAGCTGTGGTGAGTTGGAAGATAGTGGACTAAGGACGAAGCGCCCACCAGAGAAACACTGCAGCAAGTCGGTTTGCGCAGAGGGAGTAGAAGAATTGGTCTGAGCACACTTAGAAAGACAAGTGGCCATAACTGAGACACAATAGACTGTGGCCAGACTAAAACTAACTGGCTCTCAAGAAACACGCTATAGAGGATAACCAAGCAACTTGGGAGGACCCAGCCCCACTCGAAACGCAGCTTCCAAGCTTCCGCATAGCGCAGCTGGTTGGGACGGATACAAAGGTACCTGATCGGACTGGGGACTAAAGAGTCACATTGCAGAATTGAGGCCGGATACGCAAAGAATACCGTAAGATGTCGGTGAAAGGGCTGAGGACCAAAAGCAAACAACCAACGATGGAGACCTTTGTGAAAACACAGCAAACCCCTTTGACCCCACACAAAGCACGGGGGCGGCTTCCGCAGATGGAGCCCCGGAAGGAACAAACCATCAGGTCCTAGCAGCCATAACAGAACTGAGCACTAAATGGGGCACAGCAATGGCGGACCTACGTACGGCCCTTGAGAATAAAATTGACGCAGTAGGAATTGAAGTCACCCTGCTGCGACAAGATGTTAGAGAGCTGGCGGAAGGACAAGTGGCCTAGAGAACACGGTGAAGACTAACACAGAGGTTAGCACGAATAATGCAAAAGAGGTCCATGTACTCAAACAGGTGGCTAATCTTGAAAATCGAGTGGAAGAGGTGGAAGGACAGGCGAGACGGAACAACATCCGAGTGGTCGGCCTGCCGGAGGGAGAAGAAGGCCTGGACCCCACAAATTATGTGGAGAACATGATCCTGCAGGAGATAGGGGCAGACAAGCTCTCTCAGGGGTTTGCGGTTGAATGTGCACATCGGGCTCTGATGAGGAAACCACGGCCTGGGGCCCCACCACGGCCGATAATTGCAAACATTTTGAACTATAGAGATAGGGAGAAGATCCTGGAGTACTTTTGCAAAGGTGGAACAATAGAAAAGGCTTCTACTAACATCACTGCATACCCCGACTATACTATGCTGGTGCAGAGACAGAGGTACAGTTATGTGGTGATTACAAGAAGATTGCGTGCAGCTGACATCAGGTACATGATCTTGTACCCCGCGAGGCTGAAGGTCTTGCATAAAGGCAGAGCGCTCTTTTTCGACACCCCAGAGGAAGTGACGTCTTGGCTGGACTCGCAGGGCTGCCGGAGCAGGATGAGGAGCAAGACCACCAGAAGCACGATAAGTGACGAGAAAACATCAGGTCCAGTGTGGGGATAAGTGTGAGAGGGGAGCCCTAGTACTAATCTTGGGAACATTTGTTCGACAATAGGTAGCTTCTGACTCTGCTGCCGAGTTGGACTGGAATATAGTACACTAATTGCATAAGTGAGCTGGGTAGCGCTATGCGTAGCAAATTCAGGACAACCAGGAGCAACAGAATAGAGACCTATTTTGACCCCCCAAAAGTTAGTAGCAAGGCGGCCACTAGGGCACCTTTCCCTGCTGAGCCGCGAGCACAGGCTTTTGCCGGACCGGGCTAGATGCGGGGGTGCCTGAGATCCAGGGATGGAGCTGGGCAATTGTTGGTGTGGAAGTTGGGGAAGGGAAGGGTGGTGGGAGGCAGAGAGGGAGGGGCGTTTGGGGTGTTTGTAGTTAAGGGAAGTTTGAACTGGGGAACAAGCCTATATAGACAAGAACAGGAAGGGAAACTGGTCTGTACTGATGGGGGGGAAGGGGAACTCCAGTAAGCCATGGGGGACCTTAAAATAATTACATGGAATGTCAGGTGCCTCAATAGTTATCTAAAAAGGAACAAGGTTATGCTGTACCTGCACAGACAAAAGATAGATATTGCACTGCTGCAGGAGACTCACCTGACATGGGAAAAGCTGGGAACGGTGGTGAAGAAATGGAAAGGGGTTGTGGCGGGCTCGACATATTCTGCCTATGCTAGAGGCGTGCTCTCCTTGGTGGTGCCGCATGTCCCATTTCACTTGGTGCAGGAAGTTGCTGAAGCAGATGGGAGAATGGTTATGCTGAGAGGACTGGTGGAGAACAGGGAGATATGCATTGTGAACACCTACGCCCCCAATGAGAATACTGCAACATACTTCAGAACCCTGAATACTAATCTTAGCATGTGTATGGAGAGTGCGGTGTTCTGGGGTGGGGATTTTAACTGTGTACTGCACCCTAGGGTGGACAGATCAGATCGGAAGTTTGATAGACCTGCCCCGGCGGCCAAAGCGCTGCAGACGTTGCTAGACGACTTTGGTCTGGCAGATGTGTGGAGAGTGAAACACCCCCAAGAAAGGCAGTACTCACACTATTCTGCCCCGCAACAGTTACATACGAGGCTGGACTACGTCTTCGCCACGCCAGAAATAATGATTGAGACGGTGCAGGCAGAATATAAGGTGAGGGTCCTGCCAGACCATTCGCCCCTGGTTATTGGCTGGCAATACTGCCCCCCAAGAGCGCGGATCCCGACATGGCGTCTCCGGGCAGAGGTGCTCAAAGACCCCCTGTTTAGGGAAGATATAAGGGAGGAGATTATAAACTATTTTGAGGTGAATACAGGTAGTGTGGACTCAGCGAGCACGCTATGGGAAGCCTTTATGGTGGCGATGCGGGGCGTTGCCATAGCAAAATCTAAAAGCCTGCAAGGAGGAATCCTGGCCGACCTACAGGAAGCAGAAAGGGAATTGGAAAAGGCGCTCGAAGGGAGGGATGATACTGAAAGAGACATGGAGTTGATACTTAAACTGCAACAAACATGTGCGAAACAATGGGATAGACTGTGTAATCCTAACTATAAAAAATATATAGAGAGACAGCATGCGGGAGGAGATAAAACTGGAAGGCTTTTGGCATGGTTATACAAGAGTGAGATCCCCAAACCCACCATTAGGACGATAACAAGAGAAAATGACAGTGTAGTTGACACCCAGGAGGGAGTTAATCAGGAGTTTGCAAATTACTACAGGGAACTATACGGGGATGAGGAGAGAAGCAGAGATGAAGAATTAACAGATACACTAGAAGACATAGGTTTGCCTAAAGTAAGTGCCGAAGAAAGGGAGGAGCTGGACGCACCGATTACCTTGGAGGAGTTAGGGGAGGTGGTGATACAGCTACCTACTATTAAGACCCCGGGGGCGGACGGGTTTCCAAGTGAGTTTTATAAAGTGTATAAAGCGAAAGTGCTCTGTCCGATGCTGGATATGCTAAATGAAGCATTTGAGACGGGACGGTTGCCAGAATCACTTAGAGAAGCGATCATAATACCGCTTCCCAAACCTAATAAGCCTGGACATAGCTGTGGCTCCTATAGACCATTGTCAATGCTGAACCAGGAGAGCAAGATATTGATGGCTGTCTTGGCAAGCAAACTGCGAAGAGTCATTGGCAAACTAATACACCCCGACCAGACGGGCTATGTCCCGAATAGGAACATAACTGATAATCATAGGTGTCTCCATCAGGTGGTTGAATGGGGGAGTAAGAATGAGGGTGAAATGGTAATAGTGTCCCTAGACGCTGTGAAGGCCTTTGATTCTGTCAAGTGGCCATGGCTGCTGGCAGCCTTGGCGGGCTATGGGATGGGGCCCGGATACATAAGATGGGCAAAGATGCTATACAGTGAACTGCTGGCTAGAGTCAAAACAGGCGCAGTGATCTCTGAGAGATGGCAATTAGGTAGAGGTACCAGACAGGGGTGCCCATGGTCCCCTATGCTGTACATATTAGCTCTAGAACCTTTGGCAATATACCTCAGACAACAGTACGATCCTATAGGCATCGAGGTGGGAGGGGAGCGACACTTGATCTCCTTGTATGCGGATGATTTGCTGCTGTACCTGAGGTACCCGGAGGAGAACCTCCAGTACATCCTGGAAGATATGGATAGGTACGCGGGGCTGTCTGGCATAGCAGTGAATCCTCAGAAGTCTATTTTCCCGCTAGGTAGTTATAAGGGGATCCCTGTCGAGCGGCTGCCGGTGCTGCAAGCTCTGTGGGCTGTTGGTACTTTTCGGTACCTGGGAATAGATGTGTACCACACGGTAGAAGAAGAACATAGGCACAATACCGAGGTAGCCATAGTGAAAATTGAAAAGAGTATGACATTTTGGGTGAAGTTGCCTCTAGCAATGATGGGGCGAGGAGCAATGCTCAAGATGGTGGTCTTACCCAGGCTCCTGCATTATTTTGGGAACATTCCGTACCTAATACCTAAAAAGTTCTTCACCAGATTGAACGGCATATGCAGGTACTTCTTGGGGCAGGGCACCAGGAATAGGGTGGCACTATGGAAGTTGCAGAACTTTTATGAAATGGTGGGAATAAAACTGCCTAACTATGAGGTCTATTATGTAGCGGCCCAACTGCAATATGTCGCTAAATGGCTCTCAGACGAAGCGACCCCTGAATCCAGGTTGTTTAGAGAAGATTGCGCCCCATTTTATTTAAAAGAGATGATTTGGCTGCCCAAGACAGAAATGAAAGCGTGCCCTAAAATGATGGTGCTTGGGTGGAGGATGTGGCGCCGAGCATGCCAGATGATGGAAAACCCAGACCCATGCTCCCCGCAGATACCGCTGGTAGCGCTGGCTGGGGTAGATGAGCAGCTACGAATGACGATCAATAACCACTGGGAATCAGTGGGGTTGGTGACTATGGGAGATGTCTGGCGGGGGGGATTATCATAAACTTTGAAGAGCTAGGAGAGGAAGTGGGGTTACACGCGGGAAGTTATATTACATATCATAGAATAGCACAGAAGATTAAGAAAATTTGGCCTGATACAGTACTGGAAGAAGAGACGGATATTATCATAGACACGATATATGATATACCGGAGGGAGGGCATGAGATTTCTAGATTGTACGAAATGTTGATGTCTAAGGTTGGGAAAGAACTAACGCAACGTAGACTAGACTGGGACGCTGAGGTGGGAGCCCCGATAGAGGACGGGATGTGGGAACGTTCCCTGGGGTACCATAAAAAGGTGTCAAGAAACGCTAGGTTAAAACAGATACAATTATATATTACGCGCAGGGCATACATGACACCCCTCAGGATATCGGGGTTTGAAAATGCTGGCAGACAAGCATGTCCCAAATGCGATGAAGAACAGGCTGATATGGTACATATGTTCTGGTCCTGCCCGGTGATTGAGCGCTTCTGGAGCGAAGTAGCCGGGAAACTAGTGGAAAAGGGGGTCACTATAGTGATAGATTCAGCCTGGGCCTGCTTACTGGGAGGGTTCCCCAGATCGCAGAAACTTAAGCATGTCAATAAACTGAAGGATTTAGTATATGTGCTCGCAAAAAGGAGAATTGCCATGGGTTGGGAGACTTGTCATAGGCCACGAGTGGAGATTTGGTGGAAGGATTTGCAGAAGTGGGCGGAGGCGGAGACCATGTTATGGCAGGAGGCAAGTAACATAGGGGGAGAGGAGGAGGTGGGAACCCTGATGGCATGGAAATTGTTGGTAGCTGAACTGTTTGGAACGATACAAGATTTGACAGAATCTACTGAAAATGGGACCCCACCATGCGGTGCGGATGCAAAGTGAGGGAATAAATAGGCTCAGAAGGGAGGGTGGTACAAGGGGAGCAGTGACTAAAATGGTGTAATGAACAATGTTGAAACAGTACTATTGATATTTGCACTGCAAGTTTGGTTTGTATTGGTTTTGTTTGTTTGAATATGCAATAAAAATTGTTTAAAAAAAAAACTATTGTCATGGTCGGGACTCTTAAAACCCTAAAATCGGATCTACGGGATATTGAGGATAGATAAAGCGACTGAAAAATGAATATGGGGTGACTAAAAACACGGCACTGATGGGAATGATTAAAGGCAACTTGTTAACATTCCAGGAACTGGTGGAAAAGGAGGTAGTATACGCTAAGCCGGTTCTCGCCTGTAGATACAGGGGGGCAGATAGACCTCAGAGGTCACTAGCCCGAACCATCAGGGTGGAGGGTAATGCACAGACAATAGTTGGGATTAAGGGCTCAACTGGTATTATCACTACTGAGGGAGATATCAACACATCATTTAGAAATTAATATATGGCATTGTATGCTAATGCCGACGCACTCGGAAGAGTGTGTGATGGCATATTTGGGTGACACTGTCCTGCCGCAACTCCCAGAGGAGGCACAGCTTTCTCTCGAGTTACCGGTAACTATCAAAGAGGTAACTGCCACAATATCAGTGCTGGCATCCGGTAAAGCACCTGGGTCAGATGGCTTTGGTGTAGAAATTTATAAAGAATTCAAACTAAATCCGGCACCACATTTACTCCAAATAACGGAAGAATCGATGGAGCTTGGGGAACTTCCATCTTCCCTGAGAGAAGCAATATTACTGTGCTATTAAAACCCAGTAAACCGCCAGTTCATGTAGCCTCATATTGGCCAGTGTCATTAATAAATGTAGACACAAAAATGTTCGCCAACATCCTGGCTGCTAGACTTTGCCATACACACTGATTAGTCAGGATTCATTCCGACTCCGTCCAATTCGCTAAATCTGAGGCAGCTCTTTTTTACTATATCACAAATAAACCTGCACGCTAGGGCACTGGCGACTTTGATGGGCGGCGAAAAGGCTTTCGATTCTGTGTCTTGGAAATACCCATTTATGGTCCTTCAGCGATTCCAGTTTGGTCAATACCTGTGTCCAGCTCCTGTATTCTCATCCCACAGCAAGGGTCCATACCAATAACACTGTCTCTAGAAATGCAACTAGGGAGAGGGACATGTCACTAAATACTCTCCCTCCAGATCCCTTTGATCTTATTGCTCCAATTCTCTGCTGGTCAAACCATTCTCCAAGCAGAGAGCCAGGGGCAGATTTCTCTCTTTGGCTGGCTCCCTCCTTTGGAACAGTCTCCTTCTCTGTCTTGAACTGGATCACCTCAAGTTCTGCACAAAACTCAAGACCTTTCTCTTCTCCGCCTCCTCTCTCGCTCCCTTCCGTGCTAACCACCACCTCAACCAATGAGATTGGTGGCCCGGTCCCTCAAGAGTACAATAGGGTCCATTTGCCCAATCGCCACCAGCTTCCAACCCCCCACCTGCACTACCTTCTGGGCCTACACACCTGGTAGTTGGGTGGTTTGCCTTAGCACTGCACTTAACTGATGGGCATCAGACATCCCTCTTGGCGTGGGATGCCTCCACCCATGCACTTAACTCCCCATCAGGCACCCTGGCACTCCCCTCAGGAGCCCTTAGCAATTACTCCCTCGCCCCCAGGCCCCTTCTTTGTCTCTCTACATGCACGTGCTGAATGTCACGGGGCCTGGTAGGACCGCTGTCTGTTTTCTTATTTATTAAATTTCACTTCCATGGTTTATTTGCTCCCTTGTTCCCTTCCCTTGCTGCGCTTTGAAACACTGTATTGTTGTATAAGCACCAAATAAATAACCAATAAATAAATATACCCATCTGGCCTAGCAGGACCTTTTTCACAACATTATGATTTCTGGTGATGTAAATTCTCTGGGGAACGGGAGTGGCTAGGATAAGTTGGGGGGGGGAGGGAACTGGCAGAACCATAGGAGCATGGAGGGTTGGCTACACCACATTTCAAACTATATTTTCTTGTGGCCCTAGCACAATTTGGTGGATATTGGTACCCTTCTTCCTCAAATGTAGTGCACTTGCTGCTGGAACGATATGTGGTGGCACCTACCAGTTTGAAAGCAGTTCTATTCAGTGACAGATATGTAGATTCCTGCACCTTTGATCCTGTGCGGACCACGGTAAACACTTGGTATTCCGCTATAGAATTTCCCCGGTATTACCTCGTCATTTGATGGTGATATATATTTAAGGATGAAGGGGAGCAATTGGTACTTATAAACTGGGAAATAATCCCATAAAGATAGTACAAAACTATTGCATGAGGGCAGCAGTTGGACTGCTATGGCTGTCCTTCCCGCAAGAGCCAGAGACTCACCCATGTATAGAAGCAATTGTTGCGGCGGGGGGGGGGGGGGGGGGGAGGGGTGTTGGAGAAACTAGGCGTATGGTCTCCAAGCTCTATAGTCTTATCCAAGCCAATCAGGCAGGGAGCACGATTTTGGACTCAAATGTGCAGATGTACAGTGGAAGAGATGCTGCCTCTTAACTAAAGGTGTCCATGAACGCCAGATTCTGAACCATCTACGCTAGACACCAGCTAAACCTGCCAAGTTTACTCCTGCGCCTAGTGAGGCCGGTTTGAAATGGGGGATAACGCCAGCACGTTCTATACACTTGTTCTGGGAATGCCCTTATGTCGTACATTTCGGTCAACAGGTGGCAGGGGCTTTAATGGACATCCGGCCTATGATGTCCCCTATTAAATATCTTTTGGGGGACATTGGCAAGGTTTCAATAGTCACGCAGAGACTCTTAATGTGGCTTGCATGGTTGCCAAAAAGTGTATTCTCAGGCATTTGATGTCAAAGTCGGCTCCAACATGTTCATAATGGCTGAGAGATTAGACTACACTAATGAAAGGGAAGAGACCTACATCACCATGGTAACACCCGCCTGTAGGACTAAGGATATTTGGAACCCATTGCAGGTAGATCTATCACAATCTGTGTAGCCGGTTGGAGGTATCCCACTCGAATTGAAGAGGGGAGATGAATGGACATGTAAAATGTGACTGGTGCCATGTGCTGCTGTATTGAGGTATATGTTAGGTATATTGTATTATGTCGCCAACCTTGCATGTCATTTCAAATATGTTATGGGGATGTCTGCTTATATTTCAAATTAAAGGTTTAAAAAACAAATGTCCTCATGTCTTATATGGTGTTGTTCTCCAGAGCTATGACGCTGTAGTCCTTCCTGCACGTGTAACAATAATTAAAAAGATACAATATTTCTTTTTGTAAGAATTGATTTTTATTTGATCTTCATGCTGTACACCAAGTGTGTTAACTAGGTGATGGAGGGCACTCTTTTGATCTCTTTTTACTTCATAATGTTTTGTTATTAAGTCAACGTTGTCTTAAACTCCACATCATGGCAGGTGTGAGCCAATCACTGTTGGTAATGCCAGTTGACTAAAATAGTTGATGATTGTAATAGATAGGACTG